>NC_065891.1:5295000-6618750 GCF_905147045.1 Nymphalis io | reverse complement strand
AATACGTAGATATTTGTAAAATGTTATATACAGTCTTATTCATAAGAGTACCCTAAAAAATGAACAAATAAATAAATCGACTATACCCCCACCACAATATCAGTCTTTATTATTTGGTTAAGCTTAGTGCTTAAATAAGATGAATTTATAATTATTTTATTACATCTAATATTGCATCAAAATTCGTTATTTACCTTTTTTTTAATACATCCACAGGCTCAAAGGTGCCCGTGCCTTTTTTTAATTACAATTAGTTTTTTATATTTAAAGTTCAAATAGGTAGGTAATGTTAATCTGTTCAGATAATTATTATTTCAAGTTATTTTGTCATATTTTTATATGACGGTAAATTAATATTATGAAATAAAAACTTCAAGATGTAATCACTAAATATTTATTACGTCCTTGAAATATTTACTAGATAATACTATGCACAAATATACTATGTGTAAAAACTATCCTTATAGTAAAATTAAATGTTGTCGAACTTTCCTGTTGATTATTTTATTTATTATGATAAATTTTGATTTCTCGACGTCGACATAATTAACTGTCACGTATATGCATACATAGGTACATACACGTTTTAAATCATAAACGCAAAATCTAACTAACATTTGCGTAGAGATTTAAATATGTCTTCGTAGTATCTACTGTGTTAACTTTTATTATATATTATTGCGAACATATGAAAATATTGGAAGCCAAACAAAAACTTCTAAATTCTAAACTACAAATTAGGTAAAGATTAATTAAAGAGTCCCTTTTATTCAATAAAAAAAAGAAAGAGGTTATCACTCCCTTACATAAGTTTTATATTTCGAGAAAACAGTCTGCAAGCCGTCCACTGCAGCTTAAGTCCTGCAAGCTCATTTTGAAAGGAACATTTAACAATTTTGTACCACGCTGCTTTAGTTTGCATGGGCAATGAGGGCTTAGCGATGTTTTGTCTCTAGATGGATTATAAATAAAATTAAGCTTGTGAAAATTGACAAAACAAGTCTAAACAGTGTCTCTTGCTCGGAATAAGTAGCTTTATTATTATTTAAATTTTATAAGTAGGCTTACTATAATTTATCTTACTTTAAAAATACTTTTATTTTATTATTTCATTATACACTTACCCCATATAACTACTAAATACACATTTGAAACAATTAGTGACAACCGACGTAATCCCTTCAGGTAAAAAGTATTGTACACCAAACAATAAAAACAATATGGGCAGAATACAATTCCAATACGGTTTCTATGTCTTTCTGTAGTTGGAGTAAGCATCTATTGTTTAGATATTCAGCTAATGCTGAACGACACTTTAAAATATTTAAAGTCCCTTTAAAACTAAAAAGATTTTTTACCTGTTATCATATTATACATGTTTGTATTAGATATATAAGTTCGACATTTATTTGAAACAAAATATAAGTATTAAAAATAATTAACCTTTGCTTGTAATATTAGTATGTTCGTAGTTTCGTACCTACACATACTTATATATTATTGTTATGTTATATTATTTATTCTTATCAAATAATTTTATTATAAGTATGTATTTAGTAAAATTTAATTTAAAAATTACGATTTAAAAGTGTTCTCCAGAACCTAATTTAATAAAGTAATTTTTTTTTGCATCCGTTTCCCACACAGTACACGCATTTTGTGAACATAATATTTATTGTCATATTATTATTTTTAATTATTATGACATAATAATATTTCAAATTACTGATAACGATTTAATCATTTGGCGACGTATTTTCATTGAAAAATCCTACGCGGGAAGCGATGCGGCGGCACTTTTGAAGCTGCCTTCAAAATGCCCTCAATAAGCATCAGTTTACATATCAGTTAACAACATTCCTACGCGCCTTACTTCCTACTATTTAAGGGTAAGTACAAACCAAAGGAAAAAAATTAACAATTCGACACATAGTATAGTCAGCCTTTTATTCCACATCAAAATGTTTACAATTCAAATGTTTCTTAGTCGTGTTAGTATATTTTAACTTATTAATCTAGTGTTAGTGTGGTTAGTTATTTTCTTGTAATGTCGATACCGTTTGGGTGAAGGCCTCCTCTTTCTCCTTTTAGAATCCTCTATCTCTGACGAAAATCATTCAATCTTGCCCTGTTTTCTTAACAATATCATCAGCCCACCGTTTTGATCTACCGATGCTTTTTTTCCCTAATGGCCCCTTCCAACGCGTCACTATTGTTGTCCATCTATTGTCTTTAAGCCTTGAGATATGTCCAGCCTGTGTTAAAGCATCCGTTACTTTAGTTTTTTGCCTGATGATTGATCACATAATTTTATGTATTTTTCTAATGTTTGTATTTCTCTCCATTGATCTTTGTGTTAATATAATTGGTTACATACAACATTATTATTAGGAATTTTTAAAACGATAATCACAATTTATTTTAATTTGAATCATTATTATGAAATATTATTCAATAGTTATATGTCTCATTCAACAATCCACAATCATGAACTTCCACGTGTAGTTGTATGCCTTTTTTAAATGATAAATATGAAAATATTTCTTTGTAAAACCCTCAACGTTAACTTAGATAGCTTCCACGAACTACAAATCTGAACTATATAACTTATGATTCAAAAGTTAAATTTTAGTATATATTTTTATGTTTCAATAAATTTTATAATTGTAACGTTTAGGTACATACACGCTACATTAGCCATACAACAGAATTGGTAAACATCTGAAATAAAGGTCGACTTGGCTCTCATAGACGGAATTAAGTAGGTATTTATGAGGTATATTTGGTAAGTCACTAGTTAGGCAAGAATCGTTTAATATGCAGATCATACATAGATTAACTAAAGTAGCGGATGTAATACTATATGTGTGTAGTTATATATATATATATATATATATATATATATATATATATATATATATATATAGTGTACCTTGAATCTATAAAAAAAAGGAAGTATCACAAATTGATATATTATTCTCAGGGCCTCCATGGTCTCAAGGCAGCTTCCAAAACCCGTAGGCTCTTGTGTGCGTTGGTTACATTGTCAATGTTACATATTCTGAAACTGCTGCCCTCACACCTCCTAATTTTAAGTCTATATATAATTTAGTAAGGGTGCGCGATGATAAATATAATCAGTCAGTCAAATAAACATACATACTTATATAAATCGGACGAAAATTAGCGAACTCTAAGGATCACGTAACCACTACAATAATTAAAATTTATTTCTAGTATTATTTAATAATACAAGATTTAAAAAAATTTAAAAAAACAATGTCAACTAATCTATTAAAATAATAATTTATTTCACAAGTTACCTATACGCTTAAAAACGCGCGGAACAACTAGTTAATAATTGTAAGAAAAAATGATTACGTATCAACGTTAAGTCACCTTAATATTTAAAATATTATGTTAATAGTTATAGGTACGCGTACACGCGTTTTGATTAGCTTTACGTAAGTACCTACTAGTAACTAATGTCATGTCATGAAAGTCGAGTTAAACATACTTTTAATAAATAAATTGTACCGGTTTGAGTTTGCTAGTAAGTAAATTTATATAACAATACAAAATGGAACCAGGAGAGGGTACCTAGTACTTTATATAGAGTCAAGTTATTCGGACCAAGAATATTTGCGTACGCAGAAAAACTCGCCAAGATATTCATCACACTCGGATGAATGTTTCAGAAACGCGATAAAAACAAATATACAAAAAGACAATAATTTCTAATTATAACGATGTGTTATATATTTTAGATTTATATTCATATTGTTCTTCTTCTTGAAGGAAATGTCTTCATTTATATATTCCAAATATGATAAAATTAATAAATACCCGGGGGTTACCCCGACACAAAAAACAACTCTAAAAAGTAAAAAATGTGTTTGTTGACTCATTATCTTTATTATAAGTACCTAGTAGTAGTTATATTTTAATATACGCGTCGTCGCGTCGGGGGCGCCATTTTAAATCAATCGGACCTGTATTCGTTTGTAAGACCCCTTTTTCAAGTATTATGATGTATAATTATGATCTTCAAACTCCTCAACAGATTTTATAATTTACTGCTAAGAACAATATCGAATACATCAATCAGAAAAAACAGCATAAAAATCGGTTGATATATTGATAGTTACAATACCATCTATATACAGATGCCCACACGCTTACGTCGGAGTTTAAAAATATGAATGAACACGACAAATTAAAAAAATAAAAATAAAATAATAATAATAATAATAAACACTAACATTTCATTTACATTTTATTTTTCATGCTAAAACACAACACATGAATGTGGTTTTTGTATCAGTTTTGTCTTTAGTCGAAAAGAATAAACACCTTTTTCTACAAATAATGCACTACACGTAATTGACCTTGTAAGTCTGCGAAGCTTGTCTTTCATGAAATACCTACCTGATTTCTTGCGATTCACGTGAAAATAATACCGCTTTTATTCCCAATAGGTTTATAGCAATTTTCTAGTTTGTAATATATCCAGAAAATAAATGTTAACCGAAAATTATATTCAAAATTAGTAGGTACATATTTTGACTGTATCGGCCAAAACTAATACGTTAAGCTAATTGTATTAATGACGAAAGAAGAAGACCTACAGTGAGAAATCTTAATAGGTATGCAAAATATAATGAAAGTTTGCTTCAGTATAGCTTGTATGTACACGAATACAACAGTTTTTTGTTTCATTCAAAAAAAGCAAGTTGTTATGATTTTAAAAGCACTTAACATTTCTAATAATAATAAAAAAAAAACAATTCTGAGACTGTTAGCAAATATTGAATAAAATAAATATTTTTTACTGATAGGTACGACAGATGAAGTCGAGATGGCCCAGTGGTAAGAACGCGTGAATCTTAACCGATGAACGTGGGTTCAAATCCGGGCAAGCACCTCTGAATTTTCATGTGCTTAATTTCTGTTTATAATTCATCTCGTGCTTTTCGGTGAAGGAAAACATCGTGAGAAAACCTGCATGTGTCTAATTTCATCGAAATTCTGCCACATGTGTATTCCACCAACCCGCATTGGAGCAGCGTGGTGGAATAAGCTCCAAAACTTCTCCTCAAATAGGGAGAGGAGGCCTTAGCCCAGCAGTGGGACATTTACAGGCTGTTACTTTAGGTACCACAGACTTGACATTGTATTGGGTGATTAATAGAGGGAATGTTTCAGATTTATAATGTCTTATACTACTTACTTACGGTACTTTTAGTACCTTCTATATTTTAATACCTTTCACATATAATGTTATAAGTAACATTAAAAAAAATGATAAGGTGAATGATTGATTACTCTTTTATTAACTTCATATACATATTATTAATAAGCACATATATTTTCATAATATAGATAGGTGGCCATGCAAACGACCAAGGGAAATAAGATGATATATCCCTTGTAACTGTAGTTACACTAGCTCACTGACGCTTCAAACCAGAACACAACGAAACTATGTATTGCTTTGTGGCGCGAGAATATATTATGTACGCGCATAGTTGAAAGCTTATTTTGATATTATAACTATTTTTTGATAATTCAGAAAAAAATGAAAAAATGTGCAATGAGCATTAGAAATACCGATAACAAAATCATCAAAAAGTATAGTTACGTTACCAATTTAAAGAAGTTTATTAATTATTAAAACAATAACGGCCTTACTTATAAACGTTGTTAAGCTAATGATAAGTTAAACAATGCTGTGTCTTCGTCTTTAGAATTTCAAATCAATAATGACAGAAAGAGAGGATTCAGTATTCAACTAGGTTTAATAATTAAGGCCGTAAATCATTAATATTATAAAAAATACCTATCGGTAATATTGGTAAAATGAGTAACTATTTTGCTGCTCTTGTTTATTATTTATATAGGGATACGATGTTTTCAGGTAAAAATGAAAATAATAAAAAAATCGATTTACATGAATTTATTTAGTTTATCAAATGTGTTTCGTGGTGGTACATACAATACTTTTAATACTGTGTTCAAAACAATTTGCAATATTTCCAACGCAACATACTTCTATTACAACAAGCGCGATGCTACAATGCCCTGTGAATACTTTATAACATATTTATTCAACAATATTAGGCGTACTTGAAACTGTAATGTTAAAGATGAATGTAGCGCCAGAATAACATTGTGACAAGACAAAACGATAAACATAATAATAATATAAGTATTTTCAAATAATACCTACTACAGTATTTCATTATTTCAACAACACAAGAAAAGGTTCAATCAATCAAAATTAAATCAATTCTTTATAATAACGCGTGTGTTGAAAATTTGAAACCTTATTCCGAAAATTGAAAATTTATTCCGAGATAAAATTATATCTACTTTAAGCAATTATTTTCTAATATCTATTTACAGACACTTTAAACATTAGAAATAATCTCATTCAAATTAAAAAAAAAATGATTATATTTGTTTATTTCTCAACGCTACCGTGCAATAAATGTGCCATAAAATATGGTATATGATTTTATAAAGTTTAATGAGATTCTTAAAGGCATTTATAAATATAACGGCCATTTATTAACTATGTTGATTTGCCGATCTTTTAACAGACCTATATTTAAGCAAACAACTAGGCATAATTATATTCAAACTGTTAAGTAGTAACAGTTGCGCATACAAGTTTATATGTATTAATCTCATCAACGGCATTCATAACGTTGAGAAATATTAATGAATTTGAATAATACTTAAGGATTACAATATTATAAAAAATATAATTATCTATATTTACAGACACGGAAATACATTTTAATTAAAATAATTCTTATTCTACCTAGTAATAACATGCTAGGAAATCCTTACGGCGTGACCGCGTAAAAGGCACCTACTGACTTAAGTAACAGCACAGAAAATACAAATGAACTTTCACAACTCTTGGGTCTAGACTTCTCCCATTAAACACAACATAAGGCTACCATATCTCGGCGGAAAGAATCGTCATTAATGAAAAAGCCTAGAGCCCAAGGTGGTCTCCTATAGGAGTATAAGATGTAACGACTATTACTCAAAATAATAAAACTTACTTAACGATACTAGAATAAACTAACTAAGTGTATTTTCGCACGAAATATTCTTGTAAGAAAATTTCACTATCTATCACAAGACACAGAAGTCCTGTTGTGATCAGAGGAGAGAAACGGGTGCGACGCCCGGCACTAGAGGTTCGGCCACTCCTTGAAAAACCCCTTGGTGATAGTGATGGTGCATCATACCGTTCATCATCTGTTGATGATGCAACATTCGCACGAAATATTCTCGTAAGAACATTTCACTATCTATCACAAGACACAGAAGTCCTGTTGTGATCAGAGGAGAGAAACGGGTGCGACGCCCGTCACTAGAGGTTCGGCCACTCCTTGAAAAACCCCTTGGTGATAGTGATGGTGCATCATACCGTTCATCATCTGTTGATGATGCAACATTCGCACGAAATATTCTCGTAAGAACATTTCACTATCTATCACAAGACACAGAAGTCCTGTTGTGATCAGAGGAGAGAAACGGGTGCGACGCCCGTCACTAGAGGTTCGGCCACTCCTTGAAAAACCCCTTGGTGATAGTGATGGTGCATCATACCGTTCATCATCTGTTGATGATGCAACGTTTGCACGAAATATTCTCGTAAGAGCATTTCACTATCTATCACAAGACACAGAAGTCCTGTTGTGATCAGAGGAGAGAATCGGGTGCGACGCCCGGCACTAGAGGTTCGGCCACTCCTTGAAAAACCCCTTGGTGATAGTGATGGGGCATCATACCGTTCATCATCTGTTGATGATGCAACATTCGCACGAAATATTCTTGTAAGAACATTTCACTATTTATCACAAGTCTAATAAACGAGTAGTTAAAAATTAATGCACAAGCACATACGTTAACCCGATGGGGTATATTTTAATCACTGAGATTGAACTATGTGTACGTATCACTGTGTGCACAGAAGTCATGTTGTGATCAGAGGAGAGAAACGGGTGCGACGCCCGGCACTAGAGGTTCAGCCACTCCCTGAAAAACCCCTTGATGATAGTGATGGTGCATCATACCGTTCATCATCTGTTGATGATGCAACATAGTGGCACGGTGCAAATTTGCGTGTTGTAGGGATGCGTGATCACCCTTCTCCTTCATCGCGGCTTCTTCACGTTTTTTTACTTGTTTTCGCTCCTTTGCGCGGCGGTTTTGAAACCATATTTTGACCTGAAAGTAAATAAATAATTTAGAACGTCCAATTTTGTACCACACATAAAAGTTAAATATTGTATGAACATAGGTATACATTATTTAACGGTCGAAAAACAATATGGCAAATAAATTAGATAAGAGTTTGGTAAACACAGAATTGTTCATTTCCTATTGGTGTTTATGATTTATTTTAATTTTTATTTAGTATAAAAGACCGAGATGTAACATTTTAAATGCAATTAAAACGGACGGAAAAACAAATTTATTTTTGTATACACATGACTCACACAGAGTGTATTTTTATAAACATTATTACTTTGATGAGAATGTTTTTGTGGCCGATTGTAATGAAGATGCTCCGGCTCTTTATGAATATCAAACTGCGCACCAGATTTCATAGACCAGGCTTTTGCTCAAACCAGGAGCACTCTATATCCTAACTCTTAGGATCAATTCGTTTAAAGTCTTTCGAGGCACAGGAAATTTACATTGGGCCCCCTTTCTTGACAGAAAAATTCAATTACATTACTCGTCCCAATCTGGGATTATGATTTGCTTATCTACTTACTACTTACTAGTCATTAGAGCAACAAGCTAATAAGAATTATTATTAATATTTTAATGTAATTTTAAGCTATATGATATTGATGTACAATGTACATGTATCGTTTTATAGTAATTGATAAGTTGTTTGAATACTTACTTGTCTATCAGACAGGCTCAGGCTAATAGCGAGCTCAGACTTCCGTCGTACAGTGATGTATTTGTTATAGTGAAACTCCTTTTCTAGCTCCAGTCGCTGATGGTCACTGTACACCACCCGATATTTATCTTTTGTGCGTGTTTTCCCTGCAGTAATATATATTATTTTTATTAAATAACTTTATTACACACTCACAACGAAAAAAGAATAGACAAACACAAGTAAAAAATAAGAAAAACAAAAGTTCAAGAGAAGCGATGTTATATAAAAAAAAACTGTAGACCTCAACATGATGCGCGCAAGGGCGGTCTTATCACTCAAGTAGTGATCTCTTCCAGATAACCCTGCATTAATATGCTGGCAGGACCTAACGGGCGAGTGCATTGTACATACATATATAAATGTAAACAATACATACACAAAGATACATATATACATTTTTAAACATACAACATATATCAATACATATATACATAAATACATATATCTATTTACAATACAAATATTTATAACATTAAGAGATTTTTTTTTTATAAAAGAGGAAGAGAAGGAGCATATGGGCCACCTGATGGTAAGTGGTCACCAAACGCCCTTAGACATTGGCATTGTAAGAAATGTCAACCATCGCTTACATAGCCAATGCGCCACCAACCTTGGGAACTAAGATTTTATGTCCCTTGTGCCTGTAATTACACTGGCTCACTCACCCTTCAAACCGGAACACAACAATAATAAGTACTGCTGTTTTGCGGTAGAGTATCTGATGAGTGGGTGGTACCTACCCAGACGAGCTTGCACAAAGCTCTACCACCAGTAGTGGACAGATGAAGTGTGAAAGAAGTAGATAGGTTACAGAGATAGCTAATAGTTTTTAATATATTTCAATTAGTAAAGTTTTCTGATTATAAATAATACATATAATATAAATTCATGTCAATAATTTTTTTTTTTCATAAAGTTAATTGACTAATTCAAATCGACGTTTTTGTCCTTTGTGATTGTACTCGCCATTAAAGACTATATCTAAAGCCAATCAAGCGCAAATGAAATTCAAAGGATCTCATAAGGTGTAACCATTTACATAAGAGGGGAAAGTGTCCTCTCTTGGGCTCGATAACATTAATCCAGACGGTAAAGTACAGAGAAGCCGCGCACGTCGGCTTAGAATCATCAAGGGACCACACGGTGCGATTTACAATACTATATATTTTTGTATACCTTTAATTTTGATTATATATATTACATTTTTAGGTATATTGTTATTCTATTAATAAATAGTTATCTTTACTTACCGTTTACGCACTTGGATTGGTAATGTGGTAGAAGTAAGTTTTTAGTATATGTATAGTTAAACTTGTTTGTTTTATGAATTTTATGCATATTATGTTTCGTTTTTTTTTCTCTATATATTATCCAATAGAAGAAATTTTGAATGAACCTATTTCATTTGAGTGATTTGCGTCACAATAAAATAAAGGTTTCTACAATAATTATATAAATAAGGATTTTATTTTGTATGAACTATGTTTTTTGAATGGGTTTTCAATGTTTCATTTTTATGTTATCTGGTTAACTTGTAAATAATATCTGATTACATTATTTAAAAGCCCGAAAGAAATATTCATTTTTTAATAATGTATAGGTCCTACGCTATGGACCGTAATTTACACAAATAAGTATATAAAATAAGTACATTAAGTTGCGCCACCTATTTCTATTTATAAAATTTCCTCAATCTATCTAATTTAATATGATTGTTGTTCATTTTCATTCACGTAAATTATATATAACACATCTTGTGATCCATTTTTCTATAATATATTACGAAGAATACTTTATGACGATTAAATCAACTTTATCATCAACATGATCATCATATCAGCCGAAAGACGTCCACTGCTGGACAAAGGCCTCCCCAAGGATTTCCATGTTGGCCGGTCTTTATCAAATCAAAGAAATAAGTACATATGGCATAGTTATTAGTATTATTTTTTTTCTATAATCAATGCCGACTGATCAGAAATGTCGTGTAAATAGTGATTTACCATTAGGTATGTACTTACTTGTAGGTAGTGAAAAATAAATTCTTAAGATATATATATTATTTGGTTCCTGATTTAATTTCAAATTTCTCGGGTCAAACAGGTATATACTCGTAATAAACCATTCTTAAAATATAATGACATAAAAAAGTAGAGGTCAATTTCCACTACCGATGTCTTAATTTATCTACTCGTAGGGATTCTTTTTTGAATGGAAAAAAAACGAAAAAAAAAAACAAATAGAATTATCGTTAAGTATAGACTCGGGATAAGTAGGACTTATTATTCAATTAAAAAATAAAATCATTGCTGCTTACCACGATTGAGAATGATTACTCAAAACTACAATTACATATCTAATTATTTAAATGTATTCAAGAATGAAGAAAGTCGATTATGTATTAAAGAGTAGATTATTGTAGAGTATTGTAGAGTATTGTAGAGTAGAGTAGATGTGTTTCGAGTCAACATTTTAATGCCTAAAAAGCTAGATGATGTCATCCTCAGATTAGACAAGACGACAATCATAATTACTTCGTCGTTGTTATCCATTTGTAATCTAACGGTACGTACCGAGCGCTATATGCGTAAATGATCCTAATAAACAGGGAAATACATAGGATATTTTTACTATTCCGTCGAAAATGGTAATTTTTATTTACATTTTTTATCTTTACCTTAGATTTCTCAACAGTAAAATTACCAAGATACGTAGATCTGTTGACACGGCACTAAGACAGAGCTGAGGTGTCTGCTTGTATACTCAGAGTGTGTAAATATCCCTTATCTCGGTATTAGGGACTTCATAAATTATGTTTGTCACATACAAGAATGATACTTGAATTAGGTATAAATAAATGTTACGCAATTCTTTCAAACGTTTTATCTATTTTATTTGCCTCAAATAATAAATGTGTTATTTGTTAATGAATATTTAATTAAACTGCTCGAGCAATAATTAATTTTTAGAAAACAACAAAAGCAAAAATAATTAACCTTATATGTATCACCATATAGTAGGTAAATAACGTTATAAATAAAATTATCATTGCTCAAGTCTTGCGCAAGTTTATATATATCAATACAATTTGTTATGCTACCTCCTGCAAGGATACGTATGTCAGTATATCTCCGATATAAAAGGTCAAAAGTCAACACCGTGACATGTTTTCGTACGCGAGTTCGAAAAACTATAACAATATTGTTCATATAGATGTAAGGAGATAAACTCTTTAGATTTCCCGAATGACAGAAAATTATAACTTAAATAAATTTCCTGTTAAGAAAGCAAACAAAAGACGAACTAGTAAGTTAAACAAATATCCCTATCTATAGGCGATGCAGTGTTTGATAGGAGTCGTTAATTTTCGTGGTAAACAGTGGCCGGCCGGGCACCTTGTATCGTCTGCCCTCACACATTGCGGTGTGCTTTTGTAATCTCAACAGATAACAGTTATAATATTTATATTGTTTTGTTAGTTCATACAGGTCTTGTAACTGGATCGTTTCGATGTCAAATCCATATTCATTCTTTCAGTTAATTTCATTACATGTATTCTCACTATTCGAAAAATCAACTACGACCAAACCACATATAAAATACAGTCTTCATAAATATATGTTAACATAAACGTTTAATTACATGCAAGAAGGAAAACCAATAGCGAAACTAAAACTGGTTGAACCAGCTTCTGGCACGTTATTTAAAATAACTAGGGAAATAATAATTGTTCTTTGTGGTGACGAATTACATTGAGTATTTTTGACCTATTGACATTATACTGAAGTGATAACTATTAAACTAAAAAGCAAAGGATCGTAAGAACGACTGTTATCATGGTAGATTTAAAAAAAAAAATATTGTTTGTGGTGAGCAAACAGCGCGGGCGGGCGCGGCGTTCGAGGGCGGATAGCACTTTTAGTCAGCTGCTATCATAGACAAATACACTGCCAGATAAACCAGCTCGGGACGGGGTGCATTGTAACCGCCATTGTACAAGCCTCGATTTCATGTAGATATATAGCTAGATGATTACCGTAACAGCCTGTGAATGTCCCACTGCTGGGCTAAAGGCCTCCTCTCCTCTTTTTGAGGAGAAGGTTTGGAGCTTATTCCACCACGCTGCTCCAATGCGGGTTGGTAGCTAGATGATTAATTAATATAAAAACATAACATCTGTCCTAATTAAAATAGTAAAGTAAAAAGTAAAAAAAAATGGTAGATTTGATAGGATTTTTTCAATTATGGGGCCAAATATATTCTTTTGCTTTAGTTAACTATAAAGCTACAACTATGATAAATATAAAAAATTAACGATGCATAGGTACAATAATTAAAAGTACCAAAGCGTAGTGAATAGTAAAAAAATATATATTTACATAAACACGCTCTGTGTGATTTAAAATGATGAAGTTCAATATTGGTAAATAATGATCGTCGCTGATACACATATCTGACGATGGGATTACATGTGTTCATAGCTGATATCAAAATCAGGCGGCTGCATGTTGAACACGATGTTGAACACGATTTGTAAAAGGGAAACAATTACTAATCGACAAGTTATCGGTTACGCTCAACGCTTTGTCGGTCTGCCGAAATCCACGCTTACATTAATACGCGATAATCGCGACTAGCTTGTGATAGCGGCGCCTTTGAACATGTTGATCCAACAGCGCATATCGCTCGGTTACCTTCTTGTAAGCGCTTGTAATGCGTTTTTGATGGAGAGGGCGCGGCCGCTATCAAGTATCACGGCGATAAACTCGTTGGAGAACTATTGTGATATGTTTTAAAGTGACGCTGATCCTATTTTGATAGAATTGGTGAAGATCAGATTGCAGATATTGCAGGAATCACATCATCGGTTCGACATCACACGATATGAGGTAGCTGTCGAATTAATCCATAAAATTCTCGAGGGACGTAGGGCCTGTTTAAAGGGCTCTATAGGAGGCGGGTCGTAAAGCGGCAGTTCGGCAACTTTATGTACTGCGTTACGTTCATTTAGGGCTCGAATTCGACCCGACGGCTTCGGCGAGTCCATCTCCGCCTACCTAAATCGAGTTCTAATAGCCAAATAGTTATTTTCATATCTGAACATGACAACTTTGAATTTAATCAAAAAAAAATATTATGTGATACAGTAGCAACAGTAACAGCCTGTTAATATCCCACAGCTGGGCTAATGCCTCCTCTCCCTTTTGAGGAGAAGGTTTAGAGCTTATTCCCCCACGCTGCTCCAATGCGGGTTGGTAGAATACACATGTGGCAGAATTTCAATGAAATTAGACACATGCAGGTTTCCTCACGATGTTTTCCTTCACCGCCAAGCACGAGATGAATTATAAACACAAATTAAGCACATGAAAATTCAGTGGTGCTTGCTTGATCGTGGGTTCAAGCCCGGGCTTGAATCCACGATCATCGGTTAAGATCCACGCGTTCTAACCACTAGGCCCTCTCGACTCATGTGGTCTCATATTTCTCTTGAAAACAATACAATCAACCATAATATGTTTACAAAATAAAAGGCAAAAGATTAGAACCATTAATCAATCATTGTTCTTACGACAGACGTCACGCGTAGTTTTACACAAATTCGCAAACCAAATAACTCGACAGAAGAGATTGATGACGGATAATGGCTATTAATTATCCAAGTTTGCAAGCTGGGAGATAGTTGTCAGCGTGATGTCATAATACAAAAGAAGCGTTAAAACATCGATTAGTTACGAACTCAATTTACACAAACAATAATCTCCTACTGTTCGCTTCTGAATGTTTTTGGCCAGCTACTGGACTCCCTGCGGCGTAGACACCACGCGATGAAAGATGATTTCAACACTAATTTTTTTACTACCCATAATTTCAATATACCTATTAAAGGACAACAATCACAAAAGAGCGTATTCGTCATACCTTGGTAGGCAGAACGTCGATACACTCTCCTGCTGAGCGAATCCTCTACTTGAATTTGTAAATAGACAATACTATAGACAAAATATAGAGAATTATTTCCAAGAACGTTCCCGCGTTTGTGCAAACAAAACAAAATAAATAAAGACAGAAAGGTTATTGTATACATTAGACTCTAGTTATGCATTGTACATGTGGTTACATATTATAAATGAAAAGTAAATAAGAGAGATTATTGATATAACATAATGCATTGTTGAGATGTTATATTGAAAAGTGGAGATATATATATTGATGCAATAGATAATATGTACTGATTTTAATGTAACAAAGATAAAAGCTTGTTCTAGAACTACGTGTAAGTAGGTAACGTTCGAGCCTATTAATGTTTTAAAATCAAAAGTAATTCGAAAAATTTGATCCTTTTACCTTTTTTCCGGCAGTAATAATATATTTTAACTATTCCAAGAAAATTTTGCAGATGTGAAGCAGCGAACAAAGTAAAGACAACAGCTAAGTGCGATTACAATAGAGTGCGCCAAGCGAAGTTGGCAAAGATTTAACTTTTCTGTCCCGGGGGCGCCATTGGCGGTGATTGTCGCCGGGAGCAGCCCCGCTTTTCCGGACCCCGGGCTTCCGGGATTAATTGCTCTCACAGTGCACTCACTCCCTTGGCTCGCGTTAAAACGGAACGTTACAGTAAGCGCAAAATAACATCTAAGTAATGTTATGCCCAATAATAATTGCTGCGCATAACAATCACTCCAGCGGGAAATTTTAAACAGTGCAACATTTATAATTCCGTTAAATTACTTTTGCTTTAGTTTTATATTTAGTTTATTTATGAACATTGCGATGTTTTTTTTAATGTATCTTAAAAATTTTATTCATCAACTATCCCATAAGTTCAGCGTTCAAACGGATCGGGTTACAAAGCGGTACTCCTAGAAATTACATAAGAAACCCAAAACTTCACACTATATTTATTTATAATAACAACGTGAATGTACTGATACAAAGTGAACTTCGATATTATTCAGTTCCTCCTTCTATTTAAAGGCTGAGAAACACGAACAATAATAACAGCTAAGTAAGGCAAGAGAAACCTACCTAGAAACTAGAAGAAAGTGTACGTAATATGTATCGAAAACAATGATCGTGACTTATATTTTAAAATTAAAACCTTTATTCGTAAATAAACAGAAGAAATACCTCAGACCTGAGAAGATCCATCAGAAGAAACGTAGAGACAGAAGACGTGTATATTTTTCTTTGATTTATTCTATTTCTTTCTTTTATTCTATACATAGCGATTGCACACAATAAGAATCAGATCTTAGTGTATTTCCTTTTCTTGCAATTAACGTTGCGTGAAATAACAGCCTACTGGCTACTATTATAGTAAACCCACTATTCAATTAAAACTGATACAATCTTTAACAGTACATAACAGTTTATATATTTGATACAAATCTTGATAAATTAACATAATCAAATCGTGATGTTTAAATGTGTTAAACATTTTTTTCATAATTTATGCATAGTTCATATTTATTATATATGTACCTATATTTACATATGTATTTTTAGTAGTGTATTAAACGCGTAACTTCTTTCTTTATAAAGTATGTCAAACCAATTAAAAAGAAATGAATCGTTTTGTTAATATTAAATTCAGACTCCATTCGATGACATTGTTTTAACAAATTATGACAACACGAGAAGAACAAAGTTTACGAAAAAAACCTAACAAGAAACCGATATTATCTGCTAATTTACTTTGTAAACGACGAGTAAGTACCTATAGCAATACATTGTCGCTCTAAAAAAACTGGCGCTTAAATTAATTGTTCATTATTTTTATTTACTTATTTAAATTGTTCTACGTTTTTTTTTATTTAGGAGGCGCTGTAGCAATCTCGCCTAAAGCGCTGATAGTGCTAAAACCGCTGAGCGATTATCCACCCGCCTTGGTAAGCGCTATGTGAATTTGAAGTAGTTATTTTTATAATTATTTTTTAACTAAACCTAAACAAAACAGTATTCTACCTCATATTCCATGATAGGACATTTAATATTTGACGTATTTTCATAAATACCGCTTAGCCGTTTAAGCGTGATTGATGGATCAAAATCCTAACAAAGAAATAGATTACCTACAAGGTTCTGAGTATATTACTGGATAAGCCAACACAAAAAGAACTAAAGTAAGCAGTGTTACTCCTATTAAGCCTCGGAAAGTATACATAAACCCTTTGGTTCCCTTCTTAATCCCTCCTTGATCTCTGGTGAGAGTGAAATAATATAAGAGCGCACATAAGCCAGATTATATATTTTTGCATTATAATGTTATCTTTGCTTAGTTGTGGCAAAAAATGTTCAGTACGTCATCATTTTTCTTACCAATTATTAAGAAAAATAACATTTAAAAAAATGAACAAATTATCAAAAGTTTAAATCTTAACTAATCAACCGATCATCATGAAATACACGTACATTTGTATACACGTTGTCAGCCTTTCGGAAAAGGACATAGTTTCCTAACAACTCCCTGCCACCTCAAACGTGGACAAAGCCGCGACCGAAAACTAGTATAATATAAAACTCTACTAAACTTCTTTAAAAATTATTTTAAAATCGAAACTGCATATTAATTACTAAAGAATATGTTTTTACCGACCATAGTTTTTCCAATAATTCAAGAATGTTTAAATAAATAACTGCATATAATGAAGACCTCTGCGACCTGATGAAGCAATAAACACAAATTTGGGGTAACCTGTATAAGTGACCCACACATTAAATATAAGTTTTATGTACATGTACCTATTTTTTATTAAGACCGAGAGTATTTATTCTCACATTTAAAATTGACAAATGCATTTAATTTTTTTTAAATAATAGGAAACCATACATTTTTTTAATTAACTAGGATACAATATCTTCGTATTATATTATCGAGGTATTAAGGTAGGTATATAAATACGAAATAATATTTCTAACTTGGCTTAAAGTGTAAAACAAAAGGCAAAATTTAAGTGAATTTAAGTATTTTTATCTAGTATTGGCAATAGAATTATATCTATTAATTTTAAAATTTATATTAAATACCAGATAACGTTCACTATTTCACCTTTAAAAATAAATACAGATTAATAGCTGCATTCGATTCGGAATAGATAAACAATAAAGAAACAATCGATACGAAACGTAATATTTATATCTCGTTAGCATTTTAATCAAATAATTGTTATGCAGTCCGAGTCAAAGGCAATACGACCGTCAAAACATAGCCGGAAAAATTGCAATCTGTCTCGCAAAGCTCGTCTTGTCCGTTCTTTCGACCTTCCCAATCCGGTCCACATTCGAATGTATTTTAAGAACAAATCAAAATATTTACAATTACGTATTAGAGCGTAATAGTGTTGTTATTTGACTCTTATATAAAAATAAACCCTTATGGGAATATTAGGTGACTAGCTGACTCTGTTCTTGTCTTGTCTTAACTAATAGACAGACGGACGTCTGTCTATCAGTTAAGACATCAACATATTGAGCAAAGTTAAAAACTATCTAACTAGCATATATTTGAAATGAGTGAGTTGGAACGTCGCTCACGATGGACCGGATAGAAATGTTGGGCTTGAAGGTCTCCATCTCTAAAACGGAGGCCCTCTTATTCCACGGTCCACGTCGGGGTCCCCCTCGTGGAGCGTTTATCACAGTCCAAGGGACAGTGATAAAGGTGAAGGCCCAGATGAGGTATCTGGGTCTGATCCTGGACGGAAGATGGAGCTTCAGGCAGCACTTTGTCCAATTGAGCCCGAAACTCATTAATGCCGCAGCCGCCTTAGGCCGCCTCCTACCTAATGTGGGAGGGCCGGAATCACCATGCCGGTGATTATACGCCGGTGTACTGCGCTCCATGGCGCTATATGATGCACCCATATGGGTAGACGCTCTCACCGCTCGTATAGCGGTCAGAGCGGTACGAGGTTACCGTACGGTGTCGTGGACGGCGGCGACACTTCTTGCGAGTGATCCGCCCTGGGAACTCCAAGCCGAGGTACTCGCGGAAGTGCATCGATTTCGGGTGGAAGCCAGGGCGAATGGCGACCGTCTAGGATCAGCGGAGGTGGGGCGAATCAGGTCTGTAGCCCAACAAGCTCTCATTCGCAGATGGGAGGAGGATCTGGGATCCCCATCAGCAGGCCTGGCGACAGTGGAGGCGATCCGCCCCCACTTGAATCGCTGGGTAACAAGAAGGAGCGACACACTTACGTTTAGACTGACGCAGGTGCTTACTGGGCACGGCTGCTTCGGTAAGTACCTGCACGGGATAGCGAGGCGGGAGATATCACCCTCCTGCCATGAGTGTGGTGCGCCACTGGACACGGCACATCACACTTTGACGGAGTGTGCTGCGTGGGGGCCCCAGAGGCATACCCTAGCGGCGATAGTTGGCAGAGACATCTCGCTGCCGAGCGTGATTAATGCTATGCTTGGCAGCGAGAGGTGTTGGATGGAGATGGTCTCTTTTTGCGAGTGTGTTATGTTGCAGAAGGAGGTCGCGGAGCGAGAGCGAGAGACGAGGTCAGCCGCCGCTGATTCGCTCCGCCGAAGAAGACCCGGGAGGAGGCGCCGACGCTATGCTCACCTTCTTCCCCCACCGTCAGGGCCGCTGGGGTTAGGGGGGTACTCAGTACCCCGAGAACCCCCTAAGAATTGAGGCCGCTTGAGCGGGCCAACCGTCGGTGCGTCACGGTAGGATGCGCAAGCGATCCCGTGACGCCCCTTCGACAAGACGGAGTGGGTACCGCTGGTTTTTTAGTGGGTATTCCGGCGCCTTCAGTGCCGGCGAGCCCCACATACCCCCCCACCTCATGTGGGGGAAACGCATAAAAGCGTTTTTCCAGCGAAAAAATATATATATATATATATATAAAAATATAAATATATATGTATATATACAAATAATGTATGGCATTTGTGGTCTACGAGAAAGCCAAAGATGTCATATCGACTGGAGATATATCGAGGTACTGAGATGTCAGTACACTGTCAGTAGACTGTAAGACGAAGGCGATCCAACTGCGCTGAGGGGTGAGACAAGGGGATGTAATATCCCCGAAACTGTTCACCAACGCGTTGGAAGACGTTTTCAAGACGCTGGATTGGACTAGGTATGGAGTCAATGTAAACGGCGAGTACATCTCACACCTTCGATTTGCTGACGATATCGTCATCATAGCAGAGTCGCTGGAACAACTCACCGAAATGCTGCGTAGCCTAGGCGAGTCTTCCCGGTGTGTCGGTCTCGGTATAAACTTGGACAAGACCAAGGTCATGTTCAATAGGCATGTCGTGCCGGGACCGATATACGTCGAGGGGAAACCTCTCGAAGTTGTTAGTGAATATACCTACCTAGGACAGATAATACAAGTCGGTAGGAACAACTTCGAGAAGGAAGCCGATCGAAGAATTCGCTTGGGATGGGCAGCATTTGGCAACCTTCGTCAAGTGCTCCAGTCGTCTATACCGCAATGTTTGAAGACGAAAGTCTTCAACCAATGCGTCTTACCTGCCATGACATACGGTGCCGAAACGTGGACACTACTGCGGGACTAGTCCACAAATTCAAAGTCGCTCAGCGTGCTATGGAGCGAGCTATGCTCGGAGTATCTTTGAAGGATAAGATCAGAAATGAGATTATCCGGAAAAGAACCGGAGTCACCGACATAGCTTGCAAAATTAGCAGGCTGAAGTGGCAGTGGGCTGGTCACGTATGTCGTAGGACCGATGGCCGTTGGAGCAGACGAGTCCTAGAGTGGAGACCGCGAATCGGCAAGCGCAGCGTAGGGCGCCCTCCAGCCAAGTGGACCGACGACCTTAAGAAGGTGGCGGGCACCAACTGGATGCGGAAGGCGGAGGACAGGGAGCTTTGGCGCACCTTGGGAGAGACCTATGTTCAGCAGTGGACAACGATTGGCTGTTGATTGATTGATTGATTGATATTGTTGATTAATAATAATTAAAATACTTTTATCAGTACGATCAATAATAACAAAATAGGTAAGTTTGTCTATTACTATACCTATTATTATTTTTAAATTTTATATTTACCAATTATATTTTTCAAGAAAATAATAAGTATTATTTTTATTTTTTTAAGGCAATTACCTCGTAATGTAAACGTAAACTACATATTATTATGTGGATTTACTAACCACGCGTACTCGTAACAAAATAAGTAATGATTCAATCACTATTCCTCAAGAACTTCTCATATTATAATTAGAATAATTGGTTTGTCAACAAATTTGGAAATTTGGCATGAACCTATTTCTAATGTTCGTGTTTATTTGAAATTTTGCAAGTATTTCATTCGTATGACAAGACCTACCAAATCTTTTTTATATATTACAAAACTGATATATGGGACAAAGGCTAAGAAAGTATTTTTTAGATTTTTTAACATTAAGGGGAAAATTGGAGGAGTAGCTATGATGGATTTTACTCGTACTAACGTAAGTCGAAAAGGAAAACAAGGATAAATAAATCTTATTGTATCATAGAATAGATCCGACGATGGAACTTTAGCGTGTAGGCTATCTTGAGATACAGAGGCGTATATTATTCAGAGGCGAATCCAGGTGTGAGGCTAGCCAATACTCACAGACCAAATTATATAAATACCGAAATAATATTTTTTGAGAACCTTTTACTGACTGATCAATACATTATAATAATCTAATAAGAAATTATTATGATTTCGTCACCATGCCAAATATGAAGTACAACAAAAAAGGCGATATGCTGACGGCAAAGAACCAAGAAATTTAAAAATGGAATATTTTCAATGTCTACTAGTGAAGCTGTCGAGTTTGGGTCACTTTGTCTTGACTAGTTCTATAATAAAACATTAAACATTAATAGACATAATAAAACATTATACAGTCGTTTTTAATATTATTTTTAATCTTTTTCTTTAATTATTAACATTTAATTAAAATTACAATTGAACTAGATAGATATACTTCTTTAAAAAATATAATTTCTATACTTCGAAAAGGTTTCAAATTAATATGGCTTACTTTTTAATATGATCTTTTTGTCTTTTTCGGAAATTAAACTGTTTGTACATCACAATACAATTTTCAATTAAATTACAGTAATAGATCAGTATGTACCTAGAAAAGATACATATTTATAATACCGTTAATGAATTGCATACATCAATTTAAACAACTAGTAACTTGATATATTCCTAAATAATTCTAGTTTAAGCAAATAATACTAGAATAATCCACTACTATGTCTGGCCAGTAGTATTATACGGTAGTGAGGCATGGATTTTGCAAGCTGATACCCAGAAACGTCTAGAAGCTTTTGAGATGTGGTGTTACCGCAGAATGCACCGTATTAGCTGGACACATAAAGTTTCGAACGAAATTGTCTCCAGCGCGTCGACAGTAGCCGAAAGTTACTGCAAACCGTTAAAAAGGGAAAAGCCGAGTATTTGGGCCACGTCTTGAGATACGAGCGATACCAACTGCTCCAAATTATAATGATGGGCAAAGTAGAGGGCAAACGACGCGCTGGAAGAAGAAAAAAAAGTCCTGGTTGCGCAACATCCGCGAATGGACGAAGATCGCCAGCGTGGAAAAACTATTTCGCTTTGCGCGACCGCGAAAAATTCGCTGAGCCAACGGCCAACCTCCAGTGGTGGAGAGGCACAAGAAGAAGAAGCAAATAATTTTTCGATGACAAAAAAAATAGTTTGTTATTCGTATTATTTATATATTTATTATTAATAAATCACCAACCCGCACTGGAGCAGCGTGGTGGAATAAGCTCCAAACCTTCTCCCCAAAAAGGGAGAGGAGGCCTTAGCCCAGCAGTGGGACATTTACAGGCTGTTACTGTATTAATAAATCTATTATTTGGTACCAGATTGTAATATAAACTTATTAAAACTGTTTATAATTAATAAATATTTCGAACCAATGGTAACTTTAAAAGTAATTCATCTTGTAAAATGACGACTGAAATTGCTTATAGGAGATGAAAGAATAATTTGATTTCTAGTACGTACAGGTATGTAAGTAACAGTCTGTAAATGTCCCACTGCTGGACTAAGGCCTCATCTTCTTTTTTGTGGAGAAGATTTGGAGCTTATTCCACCACGCTGCTCCAATATGGGTTGGTGGAATAAGCTCCAAACCTCCAACCACACATACAGCAGAATTTCAGTGAAATTAGATACACGTATGAGGAAACCCTTACGATATTTTCCTTCACCGTCAAGCACGAGATGAATTATAAACGCTAATTAAGGACATTCAAATTCAATGGTGCTTGCCCGGGTCGAATCCACGATCGTCTTGGTTTTTTTTTTCGGGTGCCAAAAACTGTGTTCAAAAGCTTTAAATGAAATTTTATATGTAACACAGTATCTAACTAAAATAAATAACAATTTATATAATTAGGTACCTAATGAAATAATTTAATTGATAAAGTTTTATACTTTTTTTTTATAAATGGAGGATGAATTTGAATACCTATCTAGCATTGTATAGAAAGACAATTTTCTTAATAGGTAAAGTCTATTGCAATTATGTTTTAGATACATTACTGTATCTTCTGTTTAGATAAATTTAAAAGAATGTCAAGATGTACAATATTTATAATATATGTATACTATATTACATTCATTACGAATTATATTATTAAGAGTTTATATTCTATCAGTATTGTGTGTACATAATAGGTAATAATAACTTTATAAATAAATATTTTAAAGTGTTGGATAAATATTTTGGGTAACTTAATAACGGTCAATTATGGTTAATCAAGGTATGGGCATAAAAAACAAACCTTCATAATAAATCATTTATAATAAGTATGTATATAAACAAAGAAATATAATTATATCGGATGAAATGTTTTTCTAAGTGACATATTGTGCTGAAACAAGGGGTATGAGTTTCTTTTTTTCGGAGATAAATTATTATAATTCGTTAAACTTTGGTACCAATACCAAGATAATATATATATGCAATGATATATAAATATAGTTAGGGCCTAAAACTCAAGTTTTAATTCTTAACACTGTTTACATTTTTCTAGCTTTGTATATATGTCTAATAAAAAAAAATACAGATCCCTCCATAGTATTTTTTTTTAATTTCGTTGTGGATAACGTTTAATTTTCAGCAAAAGTTTGCTTAGGAATGTATATTGCAATGTAATAATTAATTATTCAAAGAACATGAAACATCCATTTTTTGTGTTTCTAAAATATAGGTGCACCTAGGACGATCATTAGAAAATTATCAGTGTGTGTTGGTCAAAAGAGCTTTTCCGAGTTCTATAAGATACCATATGCCTGTATGACTATACATACTTTTTTTAATAAACTTAAATATCCAAGGTAAATGGAGAAATGCCCACCTATTGGCATTGATATCTTTATTATATTGATACCTTGATATCTTTATATTTGAAACCTAACCTTATTTATTATCGTTTATAGACATATTGATAAACACAATTAAAAAAAAATTGATAGAAGGTAGATGAAAATAAAAACCTGGATTGGGTTGTGTCTGGTAGCTTTGTTTTTTCATCCACTGATAGGGGGACGTTGAATTAGCCGGCGGCTGTGAGGGCCTCGACCCACTGGATCCTGGACTGGCTAGGTCTCCACGGGCAGGAGATGGCATTTGAGCGATATCTCTTTCCCCTGGCTCTCTCTTGAAATGATGAGGATCCGGATGGGCCGGCCATTCGCCTCCCGCCGGAGTTCCGTTCCAAGCGCACCATTGTTGATCCTCAAAATTTTGGTGTTGCCACCCGTACCATCCCCCCGCGCCGTACTGTCCGCCCTTGCCCTGGTACATGGCGAGCGAATTAACGTAATTCACCATCTTTTGACCACCGTCCGAGCACCGCACATACACTCGCTGTCACAACACTACCGAGTCGGAGTACGGCTGTCTATGAAACGTTCAATACACAACGCGGGATCTTACTCGACTGAGGTGAGGACGGATCTGTCGACTATTGCGATACGGGCTGGGAGAGGGGAGAAGGGCGGGTGCCGCACGACCAATAGGAAAGCGCCTACTTTAAACCCGCCCCGATATCAAATCGCCCGCCGCGCCCCACGCTATCATTTAATTTGCCTAATTAAAACAAAAATAATGGACACCGCTGTAATGAACTCGGACTAAACACGACTGAAATATTTTTACTTTTATTAAGTTGAAATTGTATGAAAAAAATATTGTAACAGTTCATTTAATTAAAATAATACTTTTAAATTAAAAAAAAAATTACACATAACTAATATCAATTTGATTACCTACGTATTATTATAAGTATATACTTTAATATGGATAGTCTCTCTGTACGCAGACAATTATTAGATCTCTCTTTCCTATTTAAGATAATTCGTAACGAGATCGACTGTACTTACTTTCTTGAAAAGATATACTATCGTATTCCAAGGCGCAATGTTCGTAGTTTTCTGGGCACTTTTGATGTCAGAATATCAAAAACGAAATTAGGATGTAATGCACCAATGCCTAGATCATCACGGTTGTACAATGGTTTTTGTCAAGATCTATATATTTTTAATGACTCTGCCATGATTTATCGTAAACGGGCGCTAGAATTGTTGAGAGATGCAAATAAATAATAAATAAATAAATAAATAATAAATAATGTTATCTTAATTTTATTTTGTATTAATTAGTATATTTTTAGTAATTTTTTGTAACGTAAACTTTGCATGAATTCAATGAATTATTTAATTTTAATTTGTACCTATATCAATTCAAACTATTTGTGTTTTTAATTTTATTAAGTGCATGTTTATTTTTTTATGGTCTTTAATTTGTACCAATTTGGACTTATTTTTTTTTTTTTAATCTTTCTACTCATTTTGCTATAATTATGTGTTAATGTATTTTTAAAACAAATATTGTAATTGTTGTGGCTACTTTAAAAAGCTTCACATGTTAGCTATTTTCACTAAATTGTTTTACATTTGTCATTAAAACATGTAGTAGCTACTAGTGGTCCTTAAAATAAATAAATAAATAAATAAGAATATATATATATACGTATTTTAAGAAAACATGTACTATATAATATATAAAAAAAATCGAACTGGTGGGGTTTTCGAAGCCTTTAATTTAATTTTATAACGTTGATTTCCTAAAAAGGGCAGGTAGACACATAGTAGACTAAGGTTTTAAGGTTAAGGCAAACATTTTACCAGCTTTTAATTGACCAAATCCAAATCACTGAACCACCGGCCTATTTATTCAACAACAGTCACCGTAGACTTCATTGAGAATGTGTAGGTTGCGTTTTAGGATTTATGATAGAATATTTACCTATAGGCTGTATAAGTAGGTACCTATCTATATATAGATAAAGATAGATATTAAGTTTAGTTCCTTTTCCTTTACCTACTTAGTTAGATACTTACTATAAATGTAGATAGGTAGGTATAGTTAAATATAAGTAGATGGATGTTTACAACATCTCTACATTTTTTTAAATTTAGTTTCGCTATAAATTATTATTGAAACATCCAACGAACGAACACATTTTATTCCATTGACTATTTATTTGGAAAATTATTAGATACATGCACTCCTTTATTGCCCCTGGCCGCCAGAATTCTAAATCCGGCCCTATCGATTAGTTGTTGTTGCAAAATATGTATTTATTAGTATTCCAGAGCCAGTTGTTTAGATATTACTGGTGGTATATAGTTTACTGGTGGTAGTGCCTTGTGCAAGCTCGTCTGGGTAGGTACCACCCACTCATCAGATATTCTACCGCAAAACAGCAGTACTTGATATTGTTGTGTTCCGGTTTGAAGGGTGAGTGAGCCAGTGTAATTACAGGCACAAGGGACATAAAATCTTAGTTCCCCAGGTTGGTGGCGCATTGGCTATAAGTGATGGTTGACATTTCTTACAATGCCAATGTCTAAGGGCGTTTGGTGACCACTTACCATCAGGTGGTCCATATGCTCGTCCACCTTCCTATTCTATATAAAAAAAAAAGCTATTCTTTTATAAATACATCGTTATATAGATAATTACACCCAGAACAAACATGTTCATGCATACAAATGTCTGTCCTGGGTGGGAATCGAACCCACAACCTTCGGTGTGAAAAGCAAGTATCTACAAACCACGCCAACCGGCCCGGTCAAATCAGATAGAGTAACTTTAGCATTTATAACATTAAGTAGTAGGTATAGATAAGGTTATTGCTTTAGGTAGACTGATACAGAAATATCGGTGGATACGAATTATAAAAAGATAAAATCAAAAATCTTTTTATTTATTAATTTTAAAAAAGACTTAACTACCTTCTTAATTAGTTACTAATTCATGTTTATCACTATACCTACATATTATTTCAATATGCACCTATAAGGTATACATAGGTACCCATATCTACCTATTGTTAGGTTGGTATAGCTATATTATATGAACCTATCGAATCCACTAACGATATTATCAAAGTTGAAAGTAAATCTTTATTCAATATAAAAGCGTTACACTTGCTTATTGTTAGTAAAAATCTACCAAATTAAAAACATCCTGATTGAATAAGTACCTAACTGAAATTATCGTACAAGCGAGGTATCTACGCTACATAGGTAACGTACCGTTTTTTTTTTTTAAATATAAAGACAAAATAACAAATTATGTGAAAAATATTCACATTCAATAAGAATATGAAGTTATATTATTTATGTGATCAAAATTATATACCTATATAATATAATTATCAGTTTAAATTAAATGACGAATTAACCATTCATTAGTAGTTAATGTGCTTCAAGCCATACCTGTATACATATTTTCTATTTCCGTGACCCTAAAGATTATCATAGAGACACGAGAACGCAATTTAAATTTTACCTAATTTTACTAAATGACAATTAATTAATATAGGTATCTAGGTAGATAGGTACCTACCTACGTTGACGCATAGATATTACCTCTATATCGCGTAATTTTATCACTATAAATGCATAGATCCTGTCCTTATAGATAATTCGCTTAATATGCTGTCAATAATATATTCACTATTGGCGACAACGACGTTCGCATGATCACCTATACCTATTGCTTTCTTTATTCTTCTCTTCCTTTAGTCCTTTTTGTTTTTATGTTAACCTCATTGTACTGATTCATAACTACAAATAAAGAAGCTATTGTTATTTCATTTCAATGGTAAAATATGTATTTACAACCTAGCCAAACGGGACTGTCCTGTCTAGTGATGTTTTGTCCATAAATAATCAATAAACTTAATTGCTTCTCCTTTTGTTTTAAAAATAAAACAAACTGTCCCAAGAAAATGCAAATGTTATCTGAGTTTCGAACATTTCAATAGCAATAAAACATTTCAATTTTCAGGTAGATACCCATAATGTGAGGGTACGTCTTTACAATTCAATAACAATATGCTTTTTAAAATATTAATGTGGGTAAAGCTTTGATGTGTCCGCTGAAACGGCTTCTTAACTAAGCTTTAACGAGGTTGCCTTTGTAACTACTACAATTTATTGTATGTAAAAGGATACCTATTAATTCTATCCTAAAAACACATTACATTTTTGTGCAAGACTTGCGAAGATGAATGCTAAAAGTCCACGACCGAGATCGATATTGGTTAAGTTCAGCAGTCCTAGGTTGCGCGATGAATTTTTAGCAGCTACTATTAAATACAACAAAAATAATAGTACGGATAAACTTAACACTAGCCATTTGCGAATCTCTAATACCAAGAAAACTCCAATATATGTGGTAGAAAATCTTACACCAGAAGGAAAACTTCTGCATGCTGCAGCTCGCCGTAAAGCAAAGGAGCTGGGTTTCCGCTTTGTCTGGGTTCGTGATGGAAAAATTTTTGTGCGTAAATCTGAAGGTTCAAACTATGTATATATACGAAATCATGACACTGTCAGTAATTTGTCATAAAATAACGCTAAGTTTGATTATTGTATTTACTTTTACTTAAGGGCCCTTTACAAAATAATATTTCTCTATACTATCAAAATGTCAGGGGGTTAAGATCAAAGACAATTGATTTATTTAATAACGTAATCTGTAACTCATACGATGTTGTGATTATGACGGAGACGTGGTTGAATGGGAGTGTTTTTGATTCTGAAATCTTCGATAGTTGTTATGTTGTTTATAGACGTGATCGGGAGAGTAGTGGATTCCACGCTTCGAAAAATGGAGGTGGTGTACTCATAGCTGTATCTAATCAATACAATTCTTCGAGAATGTTCAGTTTCGAGTCCGAGTGCGAGGATCTTTGGGTTTGTGTAGAGGTATTAAACGCCCAAGAAAAGATTGAAAAACTTTACATCTGCGCTGTGTACATTCCACCTCCTGTACAAAAGCATATATTTAAACATTTCGTCGATAACTTGAATCGAGTACTAGAGTCCGTTACCGTTAATATACTTATCGCTGGCGATTTTAATCTCAGTAGCATTACATGGTCATTGGATCCACATAGTCATCTTTGTGCAGAACCCTCCAACAGTTATTTACAAAACCTTTTAACAGAATTTCTCTCATGCAATGAGTTGTATCAATTCAACTATATAAAGAACAATAAAAATAAAATTCTTGATCTTGTTTTATCGAACATTGAAATTCATACTACTTCATGCCTTGATCCTCTAACATGTGTCGATCCCCTTCATCCGCCTTTAATTCTTTCTTTCGATTTAACAAATTCTACGTCGCTCATCCCTAATAGCAACATTACAAAATTTTGTTTTCACAAGGCAGATTACGAGAATATAAAGAAAGAACTAAGCGAAATTGATTGGAAGGAAATTTTGAGTAAATGCCCCTGTGTTGATGATATGGTCTCATTATTTTATGCCCAAATTCGTAAATTGATATTAAAATATGTACCAAAAAAGAAACCCCGCAGTCATAAATATCCTATTTGGTTTACTTCGTGTCTGATTAAGTGTATTAAAGAAAAATATAAATATAGAATAAAGATTCGAAAATACAGCAATCCTCGCGATAAACTAACTTTTGACTTATTGAAGAAAAGGTGCGAAAAACTCTTGTCATATTCTTATTCTAAATATATAGATCGTCTTGAGTTATCTTTAAGGTCTAATCCTAAGTTAATTTGGTCATTTTTAAAACAAAAAAGGGGGAAGAGTTCTTATCCATCAAAAATTAAGGGCGACAACATAATTGCTTCCAGCGGAACGGACATCATTTTTCATGTTTCTTTTTACTTATCAAAGCTGAAAGGAAAACCTACTTAATTTGCTGTAAGTAGTCAAATATACCTTGTAGGTGCATTTAATTCGTTCACCATTTAGGTATAGTTCTTAAAGAAATATGAGCTATTATACTTATATTAAAAAGGTAGGTATTTTTATCGATTAGGTACTTTAAGGTAAGTATTTAAAAAATAAAAAGAATTGTTACATAGTGGTACTCAATTAATTAATATAATAACTACAAAAGTCTAAACAGTGGTTAGACTTTGTTGTACAAATGTGAGTTAAGTACATATTACAAAACGAAAAATAAAGTTTATTTAAATAATAATAAAAATTAAAAATAATATAACGAAAATAATAATAATAAAACTTACAAGAAAAAAAAACGTTTTAAATAAAAATCAATGCAAAAAATTATGTATTAAAAACAATTTTTTAAGATATTTTTTAAACTTCGATAATTCTGAGGTATATATATGTCTAAATCAGCATGATGTTTAGAAAGCATTTAAAAGAAAGCATAATATTGTATTATAGTCTGCAGATCCTTGTCAAAGCATCATAGTGTCCAAGATATGAATTAGATGTAGAAATATAAAAATGGTTGTAGACATTACGAGGTAAGCGCGAATGCACATTAAGGTTACTTTGTTGTAGCAAGGCCCTGCAATAAAAATAAATATAATTATATGTTTATACTATATGTCATTTATAGAAATTACTTATACAATTTTATCTTAAGTTTCAATAATAGAAATTTAGGTGGAAACGATTTTTTTTTATTACAAAAATATTTTGTAACTAGAAACATTTATATTTACATAAAATACTCTATGTGTGTCGCTAAGCTTGGAAGCATTCTAAATATATAATCTATAATTCTTACTCTGTGGAAATGCATGGGATTATTTGATCTACAATTTTACAGTATAGTGTCTTGTCGGCGTCGTTTATTTGGTTAATTAAGAGTACTTATTTATTAGTTTCATTACCTTTTACTATATTACCACGAGTATTTAACGTTAACTAAAATGTCTGCTGATAATATTGAAAAATTATATCAAAATTATGGCATTCTTGCTGATGCTAAAGATGACATTTCAAAGGTAACCTCATAATATCTTATTTAAATGATTCATCTGATAAATCTTTGGTCGTAATCATATTATATTCAATTATCTTGTTTTTTTATTAAAGCATGAAAAAGAATACTTGGAAATACTTGCAGCGGTAAAGGGATCAGATAAAGAAAAACGCTTAGCGTCGCAATTCATTGCAAAGTTTTTTAACAGTTTTCCTAATTTGACGGACCAAGCTACTGAAGCTCAGTTTGATCTTTGTGAGGATGATGATGTTGCGGTAAGTTGTGTTGAAATACGCAGCCAATATCCCTATAAAAATAATATTTTCTTTGTAGGTTATTTTGTTTTACATTTATCTAAAATTGTAAAAATTATTTCAGATTCGTAAGCAAGCGATCAAAGATCTACCTTTAATGTGTAAAAATAACAAAGAACATACTACTAGAATTGCTGACATCTTAGCACAGCTTTTACAATCGGAAGATACCACAGAAATTAATGTCGTAACTAACTCCTTGGTCACCATTTTAAAAAATGACCCAAAAGGGACTTTAACTGGTCTATTCTCACAAATTCACCAAAGCACGGATAGTGAGACACCCAATGAAGTTGTAAGAGAGAGATGTATTAAATTTTTGGCTACAAAAGTAAAGCAATTAGGTAGGGATGTTATTGATAAAGATGCCGAAGACCTTATTATATTTGAAGGAAAGAAAATCTTACAGGTTTGATATTTTATATTTAATAGATAGACTATATTGTTTTGATAGTAAATTATTTGTGGCAAGATCTCCTTAAAGTATGTGATTTTGCTGTTAGTGACTATTCCTAATACAATATAGTGTAGATTTGCTAAGAATTTCATACCGTAACAGCCTATGAATGTCCCACTGCTGGGCTAAAGGCCTCCTCTCCTCTTTTTGAGGAGAAGGTTTGGAGCTTATTCCACCACGCTGCTCCAATGCGGGTTGGTAGAATTCACATGTGGCAGAACTTCAGTGAAATTAGACACATGCAGGTTTTCCTTCACCGTAAAGCACGAGATGAATTATAATCACAAATTAAGCACATAAAAATTCAGTGGTGCTTGCCCGGGTTTGAACCCACGATCATCGGTTAAGATTCACGCGTTCTTACCACAGGGCCATCTCGGCCTTTTCGGAAATTCATAGTGATTGGTTAAAAAAATGCAGAGATGGCCCAGTGGTAAGAATGTGTGAATTTTAACCGATGATTCTGGGTTCAAACCCAGGCAAGCACCACTGAATTTTCATGTGCTTAATTTGTGATTATAATTCATCTCATGCTTGACGGTGAAGGAAAACATCGTAAAGAAACCTGCATATGTCTAATTTCACTAAAATTCTGCTACATGTGTATTCCACAAACCCGCATGGGAGCAGAGTGGTCAAATAAGCTGCAAAACTTTCTCCTCTAAAAGGGCGAGGAAGCCTTAACCCGGCAGTGAGACATTCACAAGCTGTTAATGAAAAATAAAAATGCTAAACACTATAGCTTTAAATAAATTTTTTTTTCTCATTTAGGATTCTGTGGCTGAAGAATTTGAACACATAATGGATTTATTAACTTGGTCGAGACTTGGAAAGACACCAGCAGGAAAAAAAGAAATGACACAGTTGATAGCTGCACTGGCCTTTACCCCAGGGGATTGGCATCCAGAAGATCCTGAATATGTTGACAGGCTCATCCAATGTACTCAACATGCAATACCTTTATTCACTGTAAGTATTCTTAATAAATCTCCACTTGACATTTTATCTTTGTTAATGAAATGTGTATGTTAGAGTCAGCACTCCTTTGTCACAACTTCACTAGCAACAGAGGGGCTTTTGACGTGGTTGGTAGATACTTGCCTTTCACCTTGTGGGTTCGATTCCCACCCAGGATAGATATGTTGTGTGCATGAACATGTCTGTTTGTCCTGAGTCTGGGTGTCTATATAAGTATGTATTTACAAATTAAAAGTAGTAAGTATATGTAGTATATCTGTTGTCTGGTTTCCATCGTACAAGCTCTGCTTAGTTTGAGATCAGATGGCCATGTGTGAATAATGTCTCAGGATATTATTATTATATTATTATAAAACTGTTAAAAATACTTATGATTTCCTTTATAGATATGCCATGTTAGATCTACTTCTATAAGAGAATTATTGTCACCTAATATTAAAGCGAATTTGAAATTTGAATCAATGTGGTTTTAAATTTTGACAGAATCAAGTGGACTCAACACAGTTTGTCAACATATTCTGCGACCATGTCTTGCTTCGATGGAATGAAATTGCAACCACAGGTGGAGGGACAGATCTAAAACTCGAAGTATTGAAAACCTTTGCTGAAATTACTGAGCACTGTGGAGAAATAGAAAATATTCAAGACAAAATTAATATTGTTTATGATGTTCTAATGGTAATTTTAATATTTTAATATCTCAATAGCATTATTGTACATTTAGATGATTTATAGAAACTATGTGTGAGGTTCTTCAATTTTGTATCAGCAACAAAGTCACATTCACATGCATTTTTATTGTCAAATATTGATCTTATATTATATTTTATTTAAAACCATACTGTACCCTAGCAAGCTTCAAAGTAATTCAGTAGCAAGACCTATCCACTCTTTGTTATTACTGTATTCCAGTTTGAAGGGAGAGATATCATTTACATCTGTATATGTTCCCAACAATCCTCGATTAATAAATCCTCTATCACAGTGGATTCACATTACTTTTCCACTTACTACATTTATCAACTTTTATTTTACTTCCAAAGTTCCTATAACAACTTGGTTGTCATAGAAAATTCCCTTTTTTATACTAATGCATTATGTGTGTAAGTATTCTATAGATTATTCTGATTTCGACCAATAATATCATGTCAAGTTGAGGTTGTAATTGTTTTTTAATCCTTAATGCTGCTTTTGGAATGAGCTGTACATCTCAAATGCCTATAAATATGGGTAACAGCAGGAGGTCGATTTATGCCTTTCTGTCATAATTAAAATATAATTAACTATATTGTGACAAAAGTGCTTTCACTAATTAATAGACTATTTCAAAAGTTCTCTATGACAATTCATTTCAATCAACTCAAGGTTGACCAATGTAACAAATAAAAAAAAATATCATTACAATAAACATACAAACATGTGTGCATAAATTATTTTTAATTTTCTTCAGAATTATTTACCTGAAGCACCAGTTGAAAATGAAGAAGAAAATGCTGTTAAAGGTGAAGAAATAGAATGCAAACCAGAAAACCCCAAATCTACAACAGCACCGTCATTACAATTTTCTCATGTTGAATGTGCACTTTTTGCCATTCACTCATTGTGTAGGAAAGCACCAGATGCTCTTGGAGCAGATACTGCACGACTAAAGACTTTACGCTTACGACTTCAATACACAGCTAGGCTTACTCAAGGGTATATTAAAAAACTAAAGGAAGTTACACAGGTAAACATTGCCAATACACACTTTTCAGCCACAAATCTATATATTCATATTTACGTTATATTATATTGTATGAACCTGTTTTAGAGCAAAAAAGGTGAAGATGACAACACAGAAGAAAATAAACTGAAAATAGCTGCTTTAAAAACAACATCAAATATTAACACACTTATTCGTGATATATTTCGCACACCTCCCAGCTTCAAGAGCAAAGTACATCTTTCATTCCAGACAAAAAAAGTTGAAAAAGAGGTAATGTTAAAATAAACTTACTGTTATTTCCAACTTTTGTAGCATTTATATCACAGTAATATGAATAGCATTGCAGGCCCAAAATTAGTCTACATAATCGTTGTTTATGTTATTCTTTTTCTTTTTTAGATAACAACATCTAATGATACAGAAGATAAAGATAAATCGTCATCAGGATCAAAACGACACAGACCCATTACCTTTGATAATGGTGAACAAAAGGAAGCATCCGAGAAGCGTGCCCGTAGTGGTGATAGAAATCTTAAAATGTATACACCACCCTCTGGAAAATACAGTTCCAGATTAAATAACTCTGGACGTTTCTCTGGCCCTAACTCTGGGAGAGGGAGAGGCAAAAGGGAATTTTGGAACAGGGGCACACCCTTTAGAAAGCGCTACTAGATTATTTAACACTTCTATACAATCCTAAAGACTACACCTTTCATTTAAGGACATGATTATAGAATTAGTCGCTCTTTAAAAAGAAAAACACAACACTTTTTTTTAAACGAAGTATGGGCTGATTTTTCAAAACAAATTTAACAATAAAAAGTTATTCTCTTCGTGATCAGGCGATCGGCGTTTATTTAGTTTCGTCATATACTTCGTTGATTAGTTCTGTTTTCAAAGTTTTTTAGCGGTTCCAGAAGAAATATTTTTTGAATATTTCTTATCTGTTGCAGTAGTTTTCATGGTACTTCCAGCTACACAGAGTATGTAGATTTTATTTGACAAATTTATTCGTAATATAATGCATGTTAATCGAATTAATATTATAAGTTCTCATCATCATCTTTTTCTTCATATGTAAATGGTAAGTATAAATATCTACAATTAATTTACTATGTTGGTGACTTGGAACTTCAGTATAAGCTGTAAGTATACTATTTTGTAGTATTTAAAATATTATATTAACTACATGGTACTACATATGAAGATGACATTGGCTGCCAACAACTCATGATTACGGTAAGTCATTTCAAAATGTTTTAATATATATCATTTAAAGGGGATGATCTATCAAATAAAGCAATTACTAGAACATGGCTGCAATTGAATATTGTTTCAGATCTGTTTGTCTCGCTTCTTTTTTAACCAAAGAAGTAACCACCTGGAATAAATTCATCTTCATATAATAAAATGATTTTTATGCAAACTTGTGTTATTTTGTCCCTTTATTTAACAATTACCATTATATCCCAATTAAAAATTAAGTACTGTGGTTATGCCTAGTCTCTTGAATAGAGTTTGTTTTGTTTTTTTTTTGTGACTTGTCAATATTTTTTTAAAAAATGCAAAAAATTTTGCAATACAATAGTTAATAATGAAATTGTATAACAAATACTCTTCAGGTGAAAATTTTAAACAATTTTTTTTTTAATTATACAATTTATAACCTTTATGTAATGAGCGAAATTTTTCTGGATATAAACTTAAAATATTAAATAATCCAAAACAAAAAAGTATGATTGACAATAACTGAATGAATTAGTAATTTATCGGCTTTCAACTATCCATACTAAAATACCATAAATGCGAAAGATACTATTTGATGTTCTCACGTCTCATCATGAAAATTTATTATTGTTAGATATGATGAAAAATAGCTTTTAAATTTAAAAAAATAAAGAAAACAAAATTACTCTTTTAAAATCATGTTTAATTCAGCTCTTGCTGTTGTATAAATACCATAATTACACTAATATACAGCTATGAAGAAAAAAGGTTTAGAACTTAGTAATTAGCCATATAAAATTTGAAAAAGTGTTTTATTAATATGCCATATTTTCCAGATTCACTTATCTCATATTATCAACTACATTACACATAATTCTATCAAGCTCATAACAGGGGTCTAGATTAGCACTATCAATTGGGCCACAGTCCATATGTTCTAATATCTCTGCAGGTACTTTAAAGTTGGATTCCATATCATTTTGATCTGGTAAGCTCTGAAGTGCATTTTGTAAAATATCCTGTACTTTATCCAAATGCTTTTGAAATCTGAAAAATAAATTCATATGTAGCATAAAAATGTAGTATGCAATTAATTTATCCAACAGTACAAGTATTTAGTTAGTTGAGCATTTAGTTAGTTGAGCATTTAGTTAGTTGAGCATTTAGTTAGTTGAGCATTTAGTCAGTTGAGCATTTAGTCAGTTGAGCATTTAGTCAGTTGAGCATTTAGTCAGTGGAGCATTTAGTCAGTTGAGCATTTAGTCAGTTGAGCATTTAGTCAGTTGAGCATTTAGTCAGTTGAGCATTTAGTCAGTTGAGCATTTAGTCAGTTGAGCATTTAGTCAGTTGAGCATTTAGTCAGTTGAGCATTTAGTCAGTTGAGCATTTAGTCAGTTGAGCATTTAGTCAGTTGAGCATTTAGTCAGTTGAGCATTTAGTCAGTTGAGCATTTAGTCAGTTGAGCATTTAGTCAGTTGAGCATTTAGTCAGTTGAGCATTTAGTCAGTTGAGCATTTAGTCAGTTGAGCATTTAGTCAGTTGAGCATTTAGTCAGTTGAGCATTTAGTCAGTTGAGCATTTAGTCAGTTGAGCATTTAGTCAGTTGAGCATTTAGTCAGTTGAGCATTTAGTCAGTTGAGCATTTAGTCAGTTGAGCATTTAGTCAGTTGAGCATTTAGTCAGTTGAGCATTTAGTCAGTTGAGCATTTAGTCAGTTGAGCATTTAGTCAGTTGAGCATTTAGTCAGTTGAGCATTTAGTCAGTTGAGCATTTAGTCAGTTGAGCATTTAGTCAGTTGAGCATTTAGTCAGTTGAGCATTTAGTCAGTTGAGCATTTAGTCAGTTGAGCATTTAGTCAGTTGAGCATTTAGTCAGTTGAGCATTTAGTCAGTTGAGCATTTAGTCAGTTGAGCATTTAGTCAGTTGAGCATTTAGTCAGTTGAGCATTTAGTCAGTTGAGCATTTAGTTAGTTGAGCGTTTAGGTAGTTGAGTGTTTAGTTAGTTGAGTGTTTAGTTAGTTGAGTGTTTAGTTAGTTGAGCATTTAGTTAGTTGAACATTTAGTTAGTTGAGTATTTGGTTTTTAAAAGCAGTTATATTTAAAGGAAGTCACTGTTGGCAGTAACTTTTGCTAGCTGCTAGCGATATCAGATCATTTTATTTATCAATTACACATAATCATCAGTTTGTGGTAAATAATAAAAAAATTGAGATATGCACAGTTGGAAGTGTCAGTGTCTGCATTACAAACATGGTTAAACAGGCAGGGGAGATGCAGCTTTTACTGGTAATAGGTCTTTGTGTAAGCTTGTCTGGGTAGGTACCACCCACTCATCAGATATTCTACTGCAAATAAGCAGTACTTGATATTGTTGTGTTCCAGTTTGAAGGGTGAATGAGCCAGTGTAATTACAGGCACAAGGGACATAACATCTTAGTTCCCAAGGTTGGTGGTGCATAGGCAATGTAAGCGATGGTTAACATTTCTTACAATGTCTATGGGGACTACTTACTCTTAGGTGGCCCATAGGCTCATCTGCCTACCTATACTATAAAAAAAAATGGAGGAAAACACCACAGGTACTCTATAATAATACTAAATGGTATTTACTTAGTGACCTACAAACATTTGTATACCAGCCACACCATCTTCTACCATTATTTCAATATGTATATTATTAGATTTATAGACATTATAAATTTACCTCATAGCGGTTTCCACTCTTTGACGCTTTTGTAATTCCATCATTACTCTTAATGTTTCTCTCGCCTGATGTGGCCTGAATTCATTTAAAAGGTGATGAATGTGTATAAATAATAAACTCAGATCTTCAACTTTCTCTGCTCTTTTAGGTGAATCAGGACAATGAACCAATAAATCTAAAAGGTCTAAAAAATTTGCTAATAATGAGTGGTTCAATTTCTTCAACTCTCGTCTTCTTTCAAAATGCATTGGGTAAAGGCGTCGAAATCCCTAGAATAATGTATGTCATGTTATTAAAAAAGTAATATATAAATGAATAAAGTTATTTGCAAGATCTTTAACATACCTGGCTTTCTAGAGATCTTATTATCGTATCATCAGCATTAAATGTATGTCCAAACATTTGGTAAGAGTCATGTATAGGCCTTGGAGGCAAAGGCGCTCTATTTCTTCGAACATTTTCATCAGTATAAAAATTAATATATTGCAAAGGAGGCAATGGTAACGAACTAACTTGAGCTGTTTCTGAAGACATTATGTACTTACAATACAGACAGAACGTTTTATTCTAACATAAAAATAATTCTTTATTTTGTTAATTTAGGTAAAACCTCAAGACCAGTGTCTAAAATAACGATTAATAATCACTACGACTTACGAGCGTTATACACATTCATAAATTATAATTAAAAACTCTTGTCAAGTTTGACTTGTCACTTGACATTCGTGGGCACAGATTATACTTCGTGAGTAGATTGAAGTTTTATATACAGCGGCTTAAAAGTACTGCCAGGTTCAAAAACCTTGATTTTATAAAATTATATGTATCTCAAAAATAGCTAGATTCCGGATTAATTACGTTACTTTTGACTAATACAAAACTATTTTGGCTAATATAAAAAGTACACAGTCATACAGAGGTGACAAATGACAACATAAAATAATAATAACGGTTATTTTCGGTCTTCGATCCTTGGGATACCTATCCCAAGCATGTACTTTAAGACCGTAATTTAAGCACCAACCGATGCTGTAACTGCTTGTGCCCACTACCTGCTTCCTAATCCTTGTTACTATCGTCGCTAGTTAGTATTTTTGGTGAAATAAGCGTATAGGTACCAAAGGTACCGAAGTTAAAATTACTCAATTATTTTTTCAGAATGAAAAAATATATATTAAATAATGTTTAATACATAGCTTTTTGTTTGTACAACTTTGATAGCTTGTAAACGCTGGTTTTCGATGATCATAAAAAACCACCTTTTTAACGATACAAATTAATAAAATATTATATTAGACCACAATAATTGCCATTATAAAAATACATGTTAAAATAATTATTTTCACTTACTTTTATCTTATATATTCTTTTTAAATGAATGTGCAAGAATAATTTACTGCTCTTTTTTGTTAAAGATATAGTAATATGCTTTTATTTATGTCATGTTTTTTATGCAATTTTAATACCTAATAATCTTTAATAAATATTTCCCATAATGTGAAAAATTACTTACAATGTTACGAATGTGGTCAATACATTGAGGATAATTATATTTAATCTAATTAATATAAAATTAATACCGTATGTAAAATGAAAAAAAAAAACAGTACAGAATGGTCTTTTCTTTTTCTTCTGAAGTTCTGAGATTTGTTTCTAATTTCGTGAGCACATATTATACGGACAGCTGTGTATTTGACAGTTCGTGAATAACTAGCTTTAATGAGTCTTGTCTATACTTGTAACTTGATTACTTGTTTTGTGATGTGAATAACTTTGGATATAGTTTAGGATACTGATTTTAACTTAAAAAAAACTATTAAATTATCTTTTATTGCTCGAATATTAAAGATATAAGTTGTATTACAAGTTCTTATATTTAATTTTAGTTTTTCTAATATCTTCATCACAGTAAATTCGGAATATAATATAATGATAAACTCATAATTTCCGTAGGTACGTATTTGTACATAAAGATTAAAGTTGTCATTATGCCTAATATTATTTATTAGCCGGTAATTTTTTTTGTTTATTGTTCGAATTGTTTTCTTTATACAAATATTGATTCAGTGTACTGAAAATAAACAATTATTGAAAACTACTAGTTTAGAAATGTATTTTTACATATTCTGACACAAACCGCCTGCATCATATGGCTTGTTTACTTTATATTTAAATATTCCGAAAGGATATATTTACTTACATTAATAGATATTATTGTGTTTATAATTAATTTCACCCAGGATGTTTTCCTTCATCGTGCTTGACGGTGAAGGAAAATATCGTGAGGAAACCTGCATGTGTCTAATTTCTTTGAGATTCTGACACATGTGTATTCTCTACTAACCCGCATTGGAGGAGCGAGGTGGAATAAGCTCCAAACCTCCTCCTCAAAAGGAAGAGGAGGCCTTAGCCCAGCAGTGGTACATTAACAGGCTGTTACTGTTACTGTTAATAGTTATTGGTTATTTTGTCAAAAATATATAGCTGTTTATTTCAAAGTTGACAGTGCTTAAACTTAGTGGCTTGAAAAGTACTTAGAGCTGTTGATCCTGGTCTTATTACACTTAGATCCTACAAGATAGCTAGCTCATTAGACTCGGAATAGGTAAGAAGGAGATTTTTATTACTTTCAAAATTGTTTTAGGAACAATGGCTTGTAATGAAGATGATGAGGTTATTCGACAGGCCTTTATGGTGAAAAGGTCTCAAAATAAGAAGATATTTACACCAGTCAACTACAAGGAACGCTGTTTTGTACTCACAAGAAAAGCACTAATATACTATGATTCTGATGGCCAAGTAAGACTTTAATTATGTTATAAGATAACATTATTTATTCCTGAACTACATTAATATAATAATTTCAAAGAGTTAAGCTAGATAGGTAAATTCTAACACTTAGAAAGGCAGAATTATTAGTTTTTTTTTAAAAAATATCTTGATGATTAGTTTAAAAAAAATATAAATATTTAAATAAATGACATCATTAAACTAGTAAGTAGTTGGTAGGAATGTGATACTAATTATCAAAATAAATAAATGGATGTTCAATTATAATTTATTTCAAGCATAAATATTAATATCAAGATTTATTTTAAAATATAACCAATTTTCATATATATAATTATTTATAATTTGCTTTATAATTATAAAACAAGACAAATGCATAAGCTTACTAGGTCAAATTTCACTATCCTAGTTCTCATACATTTATTGTATTCTCTGTACATATCTTAGCATACTTCCTTAAATAAGCAGTTTAAACATTTGAAATAAAATAATTATCAGAATATTAAAATAATTTAATGAAATAGTTAAATTTCACATTCATGAACTCTTTTTCAAATGTGTAAACATTTAATACACACATTTATTGTTTATTAAATACTCATGTACAAATAAATAAAATACTAGATACTTAAAGTTTTGTCTGTTGTCTAAATATCAGTATTGAGTTTAGTTTAGAGATAATTTTTCAGCAAATGATCTTGCATTTATGTCAATGCATCAAGGTATATTACATTAAGTGTAAATTTATTAATGTGTTATTATTAATGTTATTTATTGTATAGTTCCTTAAAGTAATGTATAATGTAGTGGCTTGATGTAAGGATGCAGACCCCGAGGGCCTGGGTTCAATTCCCAGGGCCAATAAAAAGTTCTGAGGTTTTTCGGTCAGAAAATTCTAAGTAGCAGATCAGTGTCTGGAATTTGGAAGTGTGTACACTCCCGTGCTTTGGAAAGCACGTAAATCCGTTGGTCCTGAGCCTGAACTCTTTCTGGTCGTGTCGGATTGCCGTCTTATCGGATTATGAGAGTTAGGAAATAGAGAGTGCACCTGTGTTTGTGCACACACTTGTGCACTATAATATCTCCTGTGTAGTTGGCTCTCTCTTGAGATTCACCGCCATGGCCGAAATCGGTCTGGAGAACATTATTATTAATAATGTAGAAATATGATTAACCAGCTGAATTGTAAAGTCATTTTAGTCTTAACATACTTACCACATTTATTACATTAAAAATATATTGTGATTTCAAGTGTGTCAATTTTAAAGAATATTTTGTGAAATTTAGTTTGTGAATTGGATTAAGAGTATAAAAGATGAAATGACCTTATATATATATTATATTAATCTTGTTAGGCTATTAAATAATTAAAAACTAAAACACTCATATTCACAAATAAGATGAGATTGAAATCTATTAATAAAACATTTTCTTTTTGCTGCTTATAAAAGAAAATGGATTTTTACAATTAAAAAAGGTAAGATATTCATTTATAATAGAGAACTTATATATTTTTTTTTTCGACGACATTTCATAACTTGTTTTTTGTGTTATTATTTTTGGTGAACTGAACAAATAAACCTTTTTTTTAACATTCTCACTATATATATGGTCTTCGTATTTCGGTTTTTAGATTTTTTAAAAAATAATTATCAACTTAACAAATCGGGTACTAAAATTAAGAACTGCAACAGGATTTTTGCAACAGGATCAACAATTATGGGGAGATGTTTCAAATTCGATGTATAAATTTCTTAAATGAATACACGAATTTGAAACTGTAGAGTGAACTGTTAATATTTCTAAAGAGGGTTAGTAAACGCATGCGCGATTTGGGCGTGTCTACTATCCGGATCGGAACCCGGCAGTCCTGCACTGCCGCCCGTCGTTCACCCGTTCTTCGCTTGCGTTATACGGTAACGATATTTTTATTACTTTAATATGATACAGACAAAAACTAAGTGCTCTGTTTTAAATTTATACGTTAAATAACTAAATAAAAAATATTACTAATTAATTATCTAAAATCATTGATTTGAAGGAAACTCAGTGTCAACCCACGCATACGTTCTCGCTGATAGATAGGCTCCATACATGGTCCCGGTATTTTCGAGTTTAATTGATCGTGTCTTTCGGTATAATTTTTAGTTTCTTATTTTAGATTAATTAATGCTATTTTCATAAGATTATGTATAATATGATTACGATTCAAACCATTAGCTAATTGCTTATCTCCATATTCAGCCATCTCGGTGTAGGCATTTCTTGTCTTCGTGTTATGCGAATATGATATTTGATGCTAACTTCCTATCCATGCTTCTTATATTTTGATACCTACGTAAACTATCAGTAAATCCAATATTAGTTCAACAAAACGTTGTTTATCCTATTACAGGATTTGTAAAACCTTCCAGTAATTTCGACATTGTGGTCATGAACTGCAGAATATTTTAATGAGTGTTATTTAAAAAATAAACGTTCGAAGAATAAAAGTAACGCGTTGTTTTATCTAGAAAATCACCTAAACTATCCTCACACGTAGTAGTAGTGTAGTACTCTTCAATCACTTACTATAATAAAGGGCGCGCAACCCTCATTCTTTAATGTATGTACAGTCACGCCGCGGTCTCTACTATCCCTCAGTGAGCGGTTAAAATGAAGAGCCCTTCGTGTCGCACTAATTGTTTGTAAAAGGCCTTCTCCATAGCAACAACTACATTCTTCTCGCAAAGTTATCACATGTGGTTTTAGCTTTGACGCGACTGTTCTTTTTTGGAATAAATGGTCATACAGTTGATATTCCTATGGAGTTAGATTATTGTGATTTATTTTTTCTATTGTACTAAAACAGTGCTTCTACGAGATTCGATTCAGTAGTTTTTGTTCATAGCTATGTTCAACAACAGAAACAAATCAACATCTTTGATAATGTTTGTTTTCTTTAATAAAGCTTTTTTGTTAGTACGATCACCATTCACCACCTTATATCCTAATTACAGTACGAAAAATTTTGGTTATCGATGTTCTAATTTCTTCTTTAAAAAGTAATTCAGAGTGTTACATAATCAAATGACAGTTTTTTCATTCGACCTATAATATATTGATTATAGTTTTCATTTTAATTGAAAATTATAACTACCCAAATGCTGCTGAACAACCTTAGTGTACCAACAGTGAATAATTATTATTGAGAAGTTTCCAAATTATGTTTTTAAAAGCAGTTTGATAAATTTATTTGAAATAATTTATTTTCCGCTTGAAGATTAAAATACTTTAATGTTTTTTTAGTATTTTTGATATATATTTTTTATTAATTATAGCATAATGTGACAAATATGCAAAAGAGTTAACATTGGTTTGCTTAATTAAATGCGGATAAACTAGTACGATTACATTTCTTTACCTAATATTGCGGGTTCACACCCGGCCAAAGACCTCTAAACTTACATGTGGTAAATTTGTATTTATAATTCAAGTCTTGCTTGGCGGTGAAAGAAATATCGCGAGGAAACCTAAAGTATAAAAGTCAAATCAGTTGTACCTTGTCAAAATTGTCTATTTCATGAGTTGTTTTGAGGCTCAAAAATACTCTCTTAGAATCGTATTCATCTTCTTTCTTTTGGCATCACCAATGTTTTTAACACTGTTATTTTAATCTACTATTTTAAATTTCTTAAATTGTATATTTAACAAATTTATGGAACTAAATGATATTTAAATTTATTTTTTCTAGTACTAAAATAAAATAAGGATTATAAGAACTTTTCAATTTAAAACCTCATTCATTCATCATCATTGATTTCTTTTTATATAAAATTACTTTACCCTTTAATAAACTCTATAATTAAATGGTTTAAAAGGCCAAAAATTATGATAAAATATTAGAGAGAGTGTAGTCAACGGAAATACCGTTTCACTTATTTCGGAATTCTCATAGCAGAATCTCATATGAAACAATGTATATACATTATGTTATAACAAATCAAAATCGTGCATTAACGTACATAGTAGAAATCATTTAGGACTATTTCAGCTCGAATTGGCAGTTTTAAATTGGCGACTACATCCGTTGGCACCGGAGTTTCGCAATGAGATCGAGTTCCTGCTATTGACGCGATCAACCTCCCGATAGGAAATCCTCTTAGGTTTTATTACTTCAATTGTATCAAGAGCGATCAGCTTCCTATACCGTTAGATTGAACCTTTCTGAAGTTAAATTGTTCTGTTTGGACTCTATAAAATATGTCAACAAAATTGTACGAATTCGTTTTTTTAAATTTAGGAATCGTTTCTCGAAATTGGGATTTTTAAGCAAAATAATAGTGTGCGAGCGTTTTTAGCATGTACTTATGTTCGTCAAAGTTTTTCTTGACTGGAAAAGAATATGGCTATGTTTATTGTTTATATTAAATAACGATGGGAGTAAAAACATTATGAACAACATAAACAGGGCTACTATGTTATCTCGGGATATAAAACAACGTTGCAATTATTATTATTAATTATTTGAATTCCTTAAAAACTGTATTATTAAGATTTCTATTGGCCAAAATCGTCTTAAAAAGCTGATCTTTTAAATTAGGTCCGGTAAACGTATGTATTTATCTTATCGTAAAACGGTAGACATAAAATTACAAAAGTGATACATACAGTAATATTTAATTTTATTTATTTCATTAATAATTAAAAAATAATATTTTTATGTTTGTCCTTTAATATAAACATATATGTACCAGTTCAAAGCCGAACCGGAGAACTAGTATATTTATAAAAAGAAATGTATCATTTAAATTAATTTTGTTTTGAAAATTCATGTTCAAGTAGATATTGCATTTTGAATAAATTATATAGTTCACGTTGACAACCTATCAAGTTGAACGAACAGAAACAAGCTTAATTAAAATTTAATAAAAATTAGAGCTGAAATGCAGCTCTCGGAATGACTTTAAATATTAAATTATTTCTACAATTTTAACACTGAAGTTGCAGTTTTCGTTTTTGTTCAGTTATTTTGTTACTGAATTTTCTTTCGATATTTTTCAAAATTTTAAATTATGTTTAAAAAAAAATGAACAGTTTCCGTATGTATGCATTTTTCTTTTTGCTGAAATGCTTATGCTATGATTTCGTTTGAAGTGCTTTGTCAATTAAAACATGTGTTCAAGTATGAACTTAATAATTAAATTATTTTAAAAAGATGACTTCTTAAAATAATTTAATATATAAAATGAATAAGTTCTATAAATAAGATAGTAGTTTTGCTTTTTGTCTTCATTTTTATCAATTTTCACTGTTTTTAATTAAAATTAAATTTAAAATGATAACTTTAATTTTATACATATTTAATGAATTATTAATAAAGGCTCAATTTAATACGATTTATAATGCCTAGGAGTAACAAAAGAATTATGTTATAATAATAAAGGCGAAAAATATACAACGATTCATGTCACGGGCTTTTCCTTTTAATAAATAATAAGCTTTGTTTTCAGAAACGTAAAGAGCGCGGACGTATACCAACGGATGCTATTCATACTGTTGAACAAGCGCAGCTAGGAGAGCTGAGTAAGCAAATACTGGACGGCGACAACGAAAAGAGTCCTGCCTACAGGTATCCCTTCCAGGTAACGCATTTAAAATACCATGACGCATCGCTCGCAGATGAGACGCTTTTTGTTTTTATCGTACTCCAAAAAAATAATGTTTCGACGCGTATATTTGTTTACAGATTTTTGGAAACAAAAGACTGTAATGTTTACGATGATTTAAATTAAACATTTTTGACTTAAAACAGACCTTTTTTTTAAAAAAAGAAAAGGTCAGCTGCAGCTTAAACCATATTTTTTAGACTGTCAATAATAAATCATTTAACACACTATTAAAATAAGTTAAGCTCCGTTTTATTTAAAGAGACACATGTTTTTTTTTTCTTCTTAGTTCCATGTATACTAATATTATAAATGCGAAAGAAACTCTGTCTGTCTGTTTGTTACTCTTTAATGGCTAAACCACTAATCCGATTTTGATGATATTTGGTGTATAGAAAGCTTAAACCCAATGACGTAGGCCATTATTTTATACCCAACACCTGATTTCATAGGCCGGTCAGTCATATTGATATTTTAAAATGTTTTAATAGCTGTTTAATTATTATTAATAATAGTTTAATTAGCTGAACGGCTTTTAATGGCGCTGCTCACATGAAAAGTCCCTTTAGAAAAATAAACTATGACTATATGGCGTTAGTAATTACCTCCTTCTTTTGATGCGGTTATAAATATGTATCCACGACTTAATATTGAATGTTCAAACTTACCACGCACGCACAAAGCATAAAAATTATCTTTTATGTTAAAAGATACGTCAATTATGATTACGTCATAAACGAAATAGTACAGTAATTTTTTTATTGGATCACTACACGTTACATCAATAAACAGTGCTCTAGAGCACAAGTATGTGTGCAAGCATAGGACACAATGTCTCATAGTACAATGGGATTAGGTTTGGCAAACCCTTAAATAAAGGCTCGACTCGAAATTAGGCTGGTCTTATCATACATTTTATTTAAATCCAAATGTTCTCTTTAAATGTCGAAAAAACGATTATAATCTAGACATAACACTAGACATAAACAATATATTTATGACTGTGCCATTCTCATTGGTATATTATTGACTAAAATATAAATGTTTCTCTAGACAAGATTGTAATAAGCCGAACATGTTCGGTATGGGGTGGCAATGCGTCATAACCGGAGACGCAGGAGTAACGACATCACGTGCTTTCTAATACACACAAAATAGTGTAGCGCTTTCAAATTCCTAGCTGAGAACATCGGCAACTAACGAATCGTATTTAAAAGTATTGAATATAGGTCTACTAACCATCTACCTAAGTTAACTTTATGTATGAACACAGTTGTAATGATTCAGGTTGTTTGCAGGTTGGTTACACGGAACAGAACACAGACTATACCTTATATCTTGCAGCTCGAGAGCATAGTGAAAGGTTGAGCTGGATTCACGAAATTAGAACTAGTAAGTTTCTTATTAAATAATTACATATATATAGCATTTTAATAGCCTTGATGGTCCCGTGGTGAGAACACGTGAATCTTAACTGAAGATATCGCGTTCAAATTTACTCTAGCACCACTATTTACATATCCTTAATTTGCGTTTATAATCAATCTCGTGCTCAGTGTTGTAAAAAAACAACGTAAATAAATGCATATGTCGAATGAAAATGTGACACATGTGCATTCACTAACCCCATTAGAGCAGCGTGGTGGAAAATCCTCTAAAATTAATTTACAATCTGTTACTTTTATATAACATTTGCTGCAATTTAGTATGTATACACTAAAATTACGATAAATAAAAATTAATGTTCAATTATAACATAACATACATATGCTTATACATACACAATCAAATATAATTATTATTTACTGTAAATATACTACTTATTAAAAGATAAAGATTAAACGTATTAGTCGCATGTCTAATATGAAGATGGATATTATTCGACCTTCTCTTTGATTTGTGGAACACGAACTATATCGCCAAACCATTTGTCAATATAAAACGGTATTAATTTTCATTGAAACCCCTTTCGAGAACATGTCTCCTAGTTGTATGAGTATCAGACATATTGCGGTTTCAAAAATATTGCAATAGATGAAAGGCTTGTCGCTTGAGTGCACCCGAGTACGCATACGAGTCGAGTTATTGACATGGACAAAGTACCGCGCGCTGCTTGTGAGTTAAATATTAAAAATCGTTTTGTATTAAGTCTTGTTATACCTTAAATTTCACTTTTTTTTTAACTTAACGTTTAATATTGTGTATTGAATATAAATAAAACAATTGAAAGGCTTCAAACCGTCTGTATTTTCAAGAAATCTGGACATAACAATATTACTAATAGAGTTCACCTTGTGATTATTCATTTTCAAAAACATTACAACTGGTTGTCATAGTTTGTATATCAAACACTCGTCGCGCGCGTTACCATCCTGAGGTTTGGTCGGCGCGACGCTGGGCTTGCTGTGACGCGGAGCGTCGGTCCGCACCAGGCTGCGCCCTAACTGCTATCTGGCCGCTACCGGAACCCGAGCTAGAGCTAATTATCCAAGATCACAAACCGAACAACGAAAACGGCTTACGTGAGTATATTTACAATTTTCTTTTAATTATATGTCTCGACAATTATAGCGCCCCTTTTTTACACTTATGTTATTTTGCAGTTATGGAGTATGCCTAATTTCATATCCATATTTAGTATTAAAATAGTTATAATTTGTTCGTTGGATAAATTTCCGACGAAATGTTATTTGATGGGTATTATGTTCTTTTCATTTATTACGTAAAACGACCCTTAATGGTACCCTTACTTGTAATTAATGACTTGGCTTTTTCTGTCACTATTCTCAAGGTTTATCGGTTTCATTATATATATATATATATATATATATATATATATATATATATATATATATATATATAGTAACTACCTATAAATTAAATTCACGTATATAATTATATATTTTTTCATATGCATATCGATAACTTCTAACTGAGAAGAAAGAGAGAGAAAGGGAGAAAGAGAGAAAGAAAAATTGGATTTTATAAGCAGCGCTTTATTAATAATAAATATGAATAATTAACACGCGTAACGTCTAATTGCATTAATTTAAAAACGACGAAACGGCTATTAAAAAAGGATGCATACTGGAATTATCATAATTTCCTTATAAAGAAACAAAACCGGATTGTAGTAGACCTGAAATATTTTATTTTTTCTTTAGTTATGGCCCGATTGGGTGAAATCATTGGCCAGAAACTAGCTGTCTCTCGTAAGCAAGAATTCAATGTTTCCGGTGAGTATTTCGCTAGTGCCGCAATGTGCTCTTCATGTGAATTGCTATAAATACCTGTAAGGTGTTTGAAATGAATGCATCGGCTTTCTAGAGAGATATAGTTCCTAGCTTTATTGTTAGACACGTAATTAAAAATAACACGATAAAATACAAGCAGACATGTTCTGCTGATTGTATGTATTGATGTTAATTTCAAGAATTAAAATATTAAAAATAATTAATATTTGTATACCGAAAATGGCTTTCATAAGTAATTATTATTTTTTTTAAAAATTTCGTTGTCTTATTCCATATTTTGAGAAAAAATTTGAAATTAATAAAAATGACATATAATAGCCCTTTCATTAATAAGCTGGATTTGTATTTCAATTTTGTTTGAAATGACCACGTTTAGTTCAGAAAGTGGATATTCATCTTATTAGGGAGCGATATGACGCGAAGCAATGCATAACTGATTTCGTATGACGCGGCGCTGACGTCGGTGGTATAAATTATATAAAGCATTCTAATTAGTCTATAATGAATCGTAAATATTACGTTATTAGATAAGTTTGTGTCGGTTTTTTATAAAGTTTTAAATAAGTTAATTTACGCTTATACTTTAATAAAAAATCAAATTCATTTATTCAATGTAAAAACATTAATTACACGTCGAAGTTAAAATTACCACTAGTCCGAAATATAAAATACTCTGTCCTGAAAATTAGCGCGATTTTTTTGTGTCTTTTTTTAATTGTTTACAATTTATACTAATATTATATACGAGAAAGTAACTGTGCCTGTCTGTAACGCTTTCACAACTAGAACACTAAACCGATTTTGATAAAATCTGGTATCATGCAAGCTTGAACACCGAGAAATGACATAGGCTACTTACTTATACCCCTTCCCACAATATCTGTGTGTGTGTTATCATCCATGAACTAATTTATCGCATAATAACCAAAAGCAACAGATTGATTATTCGTATAGCCGTCCGTTCAAAAATTGCAGCTAACTAAGCTAGCTTAGTTCGTTCCCTGATGCTACAGCCACGACGCTCTCTTTGCAAGCGAACTCAGTTTATATGAAGGTTTAAAACACTTTGAACCAGTAGGGGAGTAGTCTCTAGATGACTCACGGTGTCTAAGGATAGCCAACTCGGGGCGTTATTGATCGCTTTTTTTTTTCGTCGAAATACACACGATGTACTTGTTGGAAGTAGCCTCAAGTTAATTATTTGAACATAATTTAAAATATAAGAGGACGAAAGGAAGTAAATGTATAGGAACTGGGTCTAATAGTAATATGTATATGAAAATTCATTTTTGAAAATGTCTGCACAAAATGAAATTCTTAAAGGAAGTAGTATTCCACAACACAAAACAGGTAAAGGTAATGTCCCACTGTTTTCTTTCTGTTTATGAGGAGAAGGCTTGGAGCTTACTCCATCAAGCTGCTCTAATGCGGGTTTGTGGATACATGTATCAAATTTCATCCACCACATGCAGATTTCCTCACGATGTTTTCCTTCACCGAGGTTATTTATAGTAACTCACAAATTAAGCATGAAAATTCAGTCGTAGTTACTCGCCCAGTTTTGAACTCGGTAAGATGGCAACTGGGTCAACACGGTTCTTACTACTTTTTTTTACAACAAATGTTAAATCGTATTTTAAGTATTATATATTTTAAAGTATCAATTCATCCATATTATACAGTATACAATCATGTTTACAAGTTCAGTTATTCGTCAAAAATATACATATACCTACTTAATAGATTTCGATGTAAATCAACCAGAGCTATGCCATGATTAATAGTCACGGGTGGGCCTTTCCATTGTCCTTTTTCGAAATTATTAGATTAAAATTCTGTTTACGTACGAGTAGATAAACTTTGCAAAAATTGGTGGATTGTTTTTTTTTTATATTTTTCTTATTTCTATAACTTGTATATAATATGATATATCTTAAATTATAATGCTCATTATGAATATGAAGTCAGTTTTGTAGTTTACTTTAGCGATGTTAATCGATTCCTGTGCTTATTTTATGACTTTAATCCGATCATTAAAATGTATAAATATATTTAGTGGAATATTTTTTCTTAATTTATTCTAAAATGGTAAAGAATAAATATTTTAAATTATTTCTTTATAATTTTAATATAATAAATTTATATTAAACGATGCTATAATATGGCATAATTTTGAATAATTGCTATTCTTGATTATGATTAATGGACAATGCGTAATTGATTAAATGAAAAGTTACCCGCGATGAGTAATAATTATAAGTGGCACTCGTCTCAAAACCTGAACGACACGATCCCATTTTTTTTTGCCTTCACATTCTTATTTGAAAGTGAAATGAGTAGCGTTATTAGCAAATGCATATTGTATTGTTAAGTTATAATATTATATGATAGTTTAAAGTGTTCATTTTAATATTAATTATCTTTAGATCAAATCTGCTCATCTTCTAATTGATTATTAAAATCTTATATCGTAACGTATCTTCTATTTGTTCGTGTAAATAATGTAATATTATAGTAATAAATCCTTCTTCCCAAATAAATAAAAAACAAAATCATAACCATTTAATCAAAACTAAGACGTACAAATATGGTAAAATATTTGGAATAGAGCCTAAATTATTTTACAATAAAGTACAGTATTATAGAGCTGCTTCGCAAAAAAAATGTATATGTTCTTTTCGTTTAAATAAAGTTTTACTAAAGAGTGAGCGAGAGAGCTTACACTCGCGTTACGAATGGTGAATGTAGGCCGTACGACCATCTTTTCTGCTCTTACTCGCTCGTCTTGCGAACATAAATCCATGTTTACCATGACATTGTTTTAAAATAAGCTAAAAGTTTATAAATTTAATTTGTTATGAAATTAATGATTGAATTAAATGTTTTCCAAAAAATATTATTTTGTTTATTAATTTAAAATTAATATTATTTCGAATCTAAAGACAATTTCTTGAACACAAACAAAACTGAAATTAGTTATTATTATATTTTTCGCAAAAGGTTTTTTATTCGTTGATATATTAATTGTCATTGCCTCGTAATATAGCAATCGAAAAAAACGCAACAGATTCGTGTCAGCGCGGCTCTACGGTGTACTGTGTATCTCGCTTTAGCTTCGACACGGTACATTGACACGCCAGTCGGCAGTCTGTTGGCAGTGTCGCGCGCGGACGTCCGGCTGTGTTGTTCTGTTCCCATGTTGCAGACTAAGTCTGAAGACGAAACGATGGTTACCAAGAAGAAATCTAAAATACCATGTTTGTCGCTGTCGTCCTTCCTCCCGGCTCTAGAGGGTACGAGACATTTGGATTGACCTTTTTTCTGTGGCCTCGCAGCCACCGGTTGCGTTCACTAGTTGCACTCACTTTCTTGTCTTGTCAGGTGTAATGTAATGCGTTTGTGTAATGTTCACAGTGATTCGTATTTCGTCAATGTGCTTGTGGTATAATTTGATTAAATTTAATTATCCGACTTTATTAACATTGACGATCAATCAAAAAAAACAATCCTTGTTTTGTAGCGATGCTTTACAAGAATCTTAATGATGGGTAAATGACTTACGACTAATAATAACACATGTTTTTTTTTTATTAAATTATTATTTAGTCTAGTTTTTAATTAAATCTTCCAAGTTACAGGGAAATGCTCTTCTTATAATTAATTTTTATTGTTATCGAAGCTAAAATAATGTTATCATCAGTTAAGAGCGAAGTTCAATGAAAGTTGTTAATTCAATACCCACGCACAGTAAAAGTTAATGGTTTATTATTACTTTCTCTTCGATGTAATTATTATTATACATGAATTGCTTAACATTTCATTGCACTTTTCAATTCTCCCTCCTAAAACATTTTAATTTCATATTATATTAATAATGTTCTGTTGTCGTATTTTCTGCTTATTTTCATTTATATAATTATACATTATTTTGTTCAATTGTTATGTAATTTTTTGCGTAATAATGGAAATAGTTATTACATGGTTATCATATTAGGTAAAATTATACCCTAAAGTTAGTTAAGGCTAGATGTCGTCACGCAAACAATAATAATGATATATCCATTAAAAAGTACATAATATGAATTCAACTTGAAGACGTTTTATAATTGTATTGGCTAATATCGTGAAAAGTTATGTCGTATTAAGTCTTATCTATATTACAAAGCCGAGTTTGTATGTTTGCCCTAATCTCGGGAACTACATGAATGCATGAATAAATGATGAAGGTGAATTGCAGAAAATCATATGCTACATAACGCTGTAACACTACCCAAGGTTGGTGGCGCATTGGTGATGTAAGCGATGGTTAACATTTCTTACAATGCCAATGTCTATGGCGTTGGTGATCACTTACCATCGGGTGGCCCATATGCTCGTCCGCCTACCTATTCTAAAAAAAAAAGAACAGTTGCTATAAACGTCAATGTATATGGTAAAGCGAATGAAATCGGAATAAGTATATTTATAGTAAAATTTGATGCAGTCGAAACCACGGGGAACAGTTTATACTTACAAACATTATCTAATAACATTAAACGTATTTAATTATTATATTTTAATAAAAATTGATTCACTATTAATCACATTTGATGAAATAATGTGAATTTGTTTTAGTTCAATTATAATGTATACGACAGGATGTGATGCAATGCAACTTCCGTTTTATATGTAAATAGGAAGCTGAATTATGTATTGGATCTCTATATTACCTACCTAAAATAACAAGTCCTTCAACTTCAACTAATAATATGAATAATTATATTAACTTTTTATATTGTTAAGTTTTTATAACAACACAGTCAGTTGTTGCTGCTAAGCGGATACTGTATCGGATATTTTTAAATTAATGTTATTTTTCAATCAATTTTTCTGTCTTATTTTATTTATTGCTAGAGGTATGAATCTTGATGAAATGAAAAAATGAAAAAGTCTTGATGACTAACGTCTATTTAAAATAAGATCTGCCAGCGACGACGTTTTGTTCTGGATGGTGAGTGTGACTCTCCGACTCGAGGCATACATTGATGAAGTTCTTTGTCGTTTTCTTTGCCAAAGTCCATGGGCAGACGATGACGACAACCCATCCATATGCTGCTCGTCTGCCTTTTTTGGCAAATAAAAAACTCGTTAATAATAAAGAAACGTTTTTAATAGTTAGTGATCTAAACGCTAACATTTAATTTAGTTAAGCTACCAAAAAAGTATTTTATATAATAATGGGTTATGTGTTTATTTTTTGAATAGCGGTCACGGCGGCGGTCACCATGCCCGGAGGAGGCGGAATTCCTCCAGGGACTCCATCGGCAAAGCCTAAGGTAAAAATCTATCATTAATTAACCTCATTCGTATGTGTTAATTAAGTAATCTCTAGGTTATATTTAACGTAAACAATTTTTGTGCACGAAATATTATACTTTTTAAATTAAATTACATGTTAAAAACACATTAATAAATTATACTTTATTTTATGTGTTTTGTTTATAATTTTTGTAGTACCAATTACATGAATATCTGTTTTGCCGGCAATTAAGCTCGATTTAATTACACAATTTTGTTAGTCAATTATATAGGGATAAAAGTAAAATTGGACGGATTTTTTACCGTTTAAACAATTCTCTAAACATTGCTAAAATCTAACGATTGCATATATTTAAATACCCGATAAAAGGTTATTTAATTCTCCGAACAAAAACGATCAATAATTTTATGTTTTAAAAACATATAGAAACTTTTTACCTGTTTAACCCATTATCAGTCAATAAAACTAATTTGTAGACACTAAATATAAATAACTTTTTGTGTATTTTTTTTAATTGTGCTTAAAATCAAATACTAAGGTTGAAATGAAACATTGTGTTAATTTTATATTATTATCGTATTTTTAAAACCATGGGACGTATTATTAAATAAGATTTTTCTGGAACATTAACTCACGGAACAAAAAATAATAATAATAAGAACCGGTTTACCTTTTATCTCTTCGTGTAATGTAAATATTTTCTTTTACAATAAAATAATCGAATGTAAATGGTGACCTTCAGATTAATTTTAATGCGAGTCTTAATTGAATCAACATTTTGTTTAAGGAAAAACAAAGAACTAAAGTCGTGGTGGCTTTATACCCCTTCAAAGCCATCGAAAGCGGCGACCTTTCACTAGAGAAGGTAAGGTTTTTTTTTAATTGGTCAATACATCTTTAAATTTATCGCGTAAATGGCCCAATGGAGACGGGGATCTCAAAAGATGGCCGTGCTAAGCGCTTTTTTTCATGTGGATAGTTTTTGTTTTAATAATAATATTCTGAGGGATTTTGCCATACGACGTTATATATATGCATTGTGAGCATATTGCTTTTGAGAGGATACCTTTGTCTTTGAAAATTGCAATGCAATAAAACAACCAAACCAAAACCGTTATTATAGGATGAAAAGTTCGCATATCAGTTTTAATCTTCACTTTCTTTCCAGGGCGCAGAATATGAAGTAATAGATGATTCACAGGAACATTGGTGGAAAGTCAAAGATGAAAATGGGTTAGTTCGTAGTTATAATATTTCAAACAGCTTTCAAGTTTGTATGTAAAAATACACCATACCGACACAAGTCGGTATGGTGTATTTTTACATACAAACTGTTTTGTAACAGGCTTTAAATTTTATTTTCGTTTTTCAGATCTGTTGGATACATTCCAAGTAATTATGTCAAGGAAAAGGAAACTATAGGATTACAAAAATATGAGTAAGTTGTTTTTTTATATAAATAAATAAATAATAGACATTATTACTTTTTAATATATTTTTTTTTACTATGGTGAAAATTGTGTATGTGTATGGAGAATTTTTATTTATGCAATAAGCAAACTTAATATTTACGAATTATCGGATTGCACAAAGATATAATAATAATAATAATATCCTGGGACATTTTCCACACACGGCCATCTGATCCCAAATTAAGCTTGTACAAAGCTTGTGCTATGGAAACCAGACAACTGATATACTACATATACTATTTTTCTTTTGTAAATACATACTTATATAGATAATTACACCCAGACTCAGGACAAACAGACATGTTCATGCACACAAATGTCTGTCCTGGGTGGGAATCGAACCCACAACCTTCGGCGTGAAAGGCAAGTGTTCTACCAACCACGCCAACCGGCTCGTCAAAGTATATAATATATCTACAATATAATATGTTAATATAAGTAATGTTTTCGTGGATTTAGAAGGTCACAGTTCGGTTGAAGTAAGGGACCTTGATCCGTTATATTATACCGGTATATTTTAAGATAGAAGCAAAATATTATGTTAATATAAGAATAATTTTATGTCTGTTATTTAAGTACGGTAATATTTAAAAATATAATAGGAAATGACATTGAAATGTTACACTGGGAATCATATTTTTTTGTTCTTTGTCAAATAAAACGTTCGAAGTTGATGCATCGTACCCACCGTTCAAATGATAAAATTATGTAAAGAAATTTCCGTGTATGAAACTTGACTGACTTGTGGTGTCGCAATAATTTTGAAATCGATATATGAATAATCAAATTAACGCAAAAGAATATGTAATGCATACAAAAAAATAACCGTAATTTTTCGAAACCTGTGTACGACCTTTACAGTTTGTAAATTTGACTGAATGACCGACTGACTTACTTTGTTTTGCAGATGGTACGTGGGTGAGATGTCTCGACAGCGAGCTGAATCATTACTCAAACAAGAGGACAAAGAGGGTTGCTTCGTCGTACGAAACTCCTCGACAAAGGGAATGTACACGCTCTCGTTATATACCAAAGTGTGAGTCTCTTTGTAACGACTTCGATTTGAATTTTAAATTAACGGTTATTTTTTGGGTCGCCACAGATAAATATGGAATACTTTGTAGTCAACGTTACTATTATTTCTTGTGTATTCAGCCGAATGTTTTTTTTTTATTTTACGTTCAAATCTTTTTAATTGTTTTGGTATTGAAATAACTTTGTAAATAATGTAGACTTGTGTGATAGTCTAATATTACGATAAGTGCTAGGTATGAGTGCGGATTGCTACAAGGCTTTAGAGAGATCCAAAAGAAACAGGATTGATTGACTTGTGATGTATGACATGTGCAAGAATGTTGAATGAATAGCTGAGGATAAATTTAGATAAGTGGCAGAGCTACAGCACACTGTGTAAACCCTAAAATTCAATTTAGTATATATGATATTCTACCGCAAAACAGCAATACTTGATATTGTTGTGTTCCGGTTTGAAGGGTGAGTGAGCCAGTGTAATTACAGGCACAAGGGACATAAAATCTTAGTTCCCAAGGTTGGTGGCGCATTGGCTATAAGCGATGGTTGACATTTCTTACAATGCCAATGTCTAAGGGCGTTTGGTGACCACTTACCATCAGGTGGCCCATATGCTCGTCCACCTTCCTATTCTATAAAAAAAAAAAAAAAATGTTAAATAAAGTTTTTTTATTCAATCGTTTTCAGAAATCATCCACAGACTAAACACTATCATATAAAACAGAATATTCGAGGCGAGTTCTATTTATCGGACAAACATTGCTGCGCGAGTATTCCCGAACTAATAAACTATCACAAGCACAATAGCGGCGGACTTTGCTGCAGACTCAAGGCGACGCCTTGCGACAGGCCAGCCCCTCCTACGGCCGGACTCTCTCACGGTACGACATCTCATAAAGTACACGTTAAATGTTGCTGTTTCACAACACGTTTTAAATCCCTTGGGAATGGACTGCGATCTTGAAGGTTGCTGGAAGATTTCGATTTGATATTCTACCGCAAAACAGCAGTACTTGGTATTGTTGTGTTCCGGTTTGAAGGTTGAGTGAGCCAGTGTAATTACAGGCACAAGGGACATAACATCTTAGTTTCCAAGGTTGGCGGCGCATCGGTGATGGTTAACATTTCTTACAGTGCCAATGTCTAAGGGCGTTGGTGAACACTTACCATCAGGTGGCCCATATGCTTGTCCGCCTTCCTATTCTATAAAAAAAAGATTTAAAGTATCACAGGTCTACAAACCGTTTCTGCTATGGTAACTAGCAGTTGACGGTATCTAATGAATTCTTAGTTCCTTATTACCTACATTATCGCTTCGTGAAATAATTGAGTGACGGTTTAAGTATCGTAACGTTTTGATTCGGACACGACCTACCACGCTCACTAGAAAATTGATTTGTATGTTTATAAATATTTGTCGATATTTAAAATCCCAGTGGTAAGAACGCGTGAATCTTAACCGATGAACGTGGGTTCAAACCCGGGCATGCACCACTGAGTTTTCATGTGCTTAATTTGTTATTATAATTCATCTCGTGCTGGACGGTGAAGGAAAACATCGTGAGGAAACCTGCATGTGTCGAATATAGCTGAAATTTTGCCACATGTGTATTCCACCTTCGGAGCAGCGTGGTGGAATAACCTTCTTTCCAGTGGGTGAGGAGGCCTTAGCTCAGTAGCAGTGGGACATTCACAGGCTGTAACTGTAAATATTTGTGTATTCCGCCTTCCAGTCCAGTCGTAGAATAACAGCTTTACATTGTAACAACAATTTACGAATGTAACGTGAACGTATGTAATGTCCTGAGCGACTTAGTGGTCTTGAAGTCATGCGGAGTGGCAGCGTAGTGCGATAGTAGAGACGGTGCATGCGTGTCCGCAGACAAGTGGGAGATCGACCCCGGCGAGCTGGTGCTGCTGGAGGAGCTGGGCGCGGGGCAGTTCGGCGTGGTGCGGCGCGGGCGCTGGCGGGGCCGCACCGACACCGCCGTCAAGATGATGAAGGAGGGCACCATGTCCGAGGACGACTTCATCGACGAGGCCAAGGTCATGACGTGAGTGACGCCAGTATTTTATCACACTATAACGTTATATATTCTTAATTCAAAACTTTAAAGTATGGCAACACACACTGGTCGAAGACTTTCGACTTGAGACACTGCGGTATTTTGGATGAGAATATATCGTATAGCTTCCCGAACGCTGCCCAGCCGAGTTGAATTCGACGATTGACCTCTTTCTCGTAGTTGGACCTACCTAGTTGGATGGTCTGACCTAGGTAGACATAGTTGTCTACAACTTCGAGTGCAGAATTTCCAACCTTGACTTGAGTGGGTGCAACATGGATGTTCGACATGATTTTCGTCTTGTCCATGTTCATTTTTAGACCCACTTGTTGGGAAACCCTGCCGAGGTCATCGAACATTGTGCCGAAGTCTTCCAAGGTCTCAGCCATAATTACAATGCCATCGGCAAATCGAAGATGAGTGATGTACTCGCCGTTGATATCGATGCCAAGTCCGTTCCAGTCCAGAAGCTTGAAAACATTTTCCAATGCAGCGGTAAACAGTTTCGGAGATATCACGTCTCCCTGTCTTACACCTCTCTGCAGTTGGATAGGTTTTGAGTTCTGATCCTGGAGTCGGATCGACATGGTGGCGTTCTCGTACAAGCACTTTAACACCCTGATGTGCCGATAATCAATTTGGCACCTTTGAAGAGAATTCAGCACGGCCCAGGTTTCGATCGAATCAAAGGCTTTCTCATAGTCCACAAACGCTAAGCAAAGTGGCTATTCCTCAGTCTTCTGTATAACTTACCGCAGCGTATGTATGTGGTCTATGGTGCTAAAGCCTTTCCGGAACCGGCTTGTTCGGGTGGCTGGAAGTCGTCAAGCCTTTGCTCGAGACGTATTTGTTTATATAATTAATTATTATTCAGGCGAAGCGATTTCGTACACAATGTCAAAATTAAAAGTACAATAATGTTTATTGATTACTTTTATTGTATTATTAATTATTTATATATGTTGTCGTTCCAGGAAACTCCAACATCAGAACCTCGTCCAGTTATATGGAGTGTGCTCTAAGCATCGTCCTATATACATCGTGACGGAATACATGCGGCACGGTTCCCTCTTCAACTACCTGCGACGCACCGCACCCGACCAACTGGGGCCGGCTGTCTTACTCGACATGTGTATACAGGTTTGTTTAAAATTATTAAAAAAAACTTTAAAAAATAACTATTTCGAATTAAATATAATGAATATTTACTTGGGAGAGAAACGATTATATCAAATAAAACTTAGACGAATAGTATAAACAAAAGAAAATAACTATATATAGGATTGCATGGTCATATAACACAATACGCCGACGATACTTGCTTATTCTATTTCGGAAACACATTACAAGATATTCTACCACAAGCAAAATCTGACCTAGACACACTTTTTTCCTGGCTTCAACATAATCTTTTGACAGTTAACATCTCAAAAAGTTGTTACGTTATTTTTAAGGCTAAAAACAAATCAATAAAACCACACATGCCATTAACGATTAATGGCGTTACACTACAAGAAAAAGCCATTAATCGTTAATTTAAAACTTTAAAAAAAAAAGTTAAAACTTTAAAAAATAACTATTTCGAATTAAATATAATGAATATTTACTTGGGAGAGAAACGATTATATCAAATAAAACTTAGACGAATAGTATAAACAAAAGAAAATAACTATATATAGGATTGCATGGTCATATAACACAATACGCCGACGATACTTGCTTATTCTATTTCGGAAACACATTACAAGATATTCTACCACAAGCAAAATCTGACCTAGACACACTTTTTTCCTGGCTTCAACATAATCTTTTGACAGTTAACATCTCAAAAAGTTGTTACGTTATTTTTAAGGCTAAAAACAAATCAATAAAACCACACATGCCATTAACGATTAATGGCGTTACACTACAAGAAAAAGCCATTAATCGTTAATTTAAAACTTTAAAAAAAAAAGTTAAAACTTTAAAAAATAACTATTTCGAATTAAATATAATGAATATTTACTTGGGAGAGAAACGATTATATCAAATAAAACTTAGACGAATAGTATAAACAAAAGAAAATAACTATATATAGGATTGCATGGTCATATAACACAATACGCCGACGATACTTGCTTATTCTATTTCGGAAACACATTACAAGATATTCTACCACAAGCACAATCTGACCTAGACACACTTTTTTCCTGGCTTCAACATAATCTTTTGACAGTTAACATCTCAAAAACTTGTTACGTTATTTTTAAGGCTAAAAACAAATCAATAAAACCACACATGCCATTAACGAATAATGGCGTTACACTACAAGAAAAAGCTAATGAAAGATATCTGGGATTGAGACTGGATAGCAATTTGTCGTGGAAAACTCACATAGAACAAATCAAAGCAAAACTTTCTTCATGCATTGGTCCCATTCGTAATGTTGTTCGTTGTATTCCACGACCACTGCGCTATAACATCTATAACTCCCTAGTTAAACCACATCTTTTATACATGATTTTGACGAGCCGGTTGCCGTGGTTGGTAGAACACTTGCCTTTCACGCCGAAGGTTGTGGGTTCGATTCCCACCCAGGACAGACATTTGTGTGCATGAACATGTCTGTTTGTCCTGAGTCTAGGTGTAATTATCTATATAAGTATGTATTTACAAAAGAAAAGTAGTATATGTAGTATATCAGTTGTCTGGTTTCCATAGCACAAGCTTAGTACAAGCTTAATTTGGGATCAGATGGCCGTGTGTGAAAAATGTCCCAGGATATTATTATTATTATTATTATTATTGAGGTGTGGGGTACTGTCGCTAAAACTCATTTAGCAGAGCTTCAAATATATATAATAATTTTGTTTTGAATAAAACAAAATTATTAAACTTATTTTACGATACCCATATTTAACACCTACTACAAAAATTTATACAGACACTATGATACTCAAATTATGAATATTAAACTATTATAATATATAATAGTTTAATATTCATATGCAATATCTGCATAATAATACGCAAACCACTAAAAAAATCTCTCCATACTGACTTATCATTCACATTTAAACACGAAGTAACAAAGCGAAGTTGTCCCCGAGCTAGTTGGTTGGTACTCCCGAAGACTCGAACAAACTACGGTAAAAAAATGATTACCTTCGAAGGTGCGCAAATTTATAACAAATTACCCCCAATAATTAAAAATTGTAAGTCAATGCAAGCGTTTAAATCTAAATTATCACAACATGTTATAAAGACCTATTTTTAATTTTTAATTGTGTACACACCTACTACCAACGTATTGTTTACCACTTTAATTACTATTTTCTTTTGTTTATACTCGTAACGATACTACTTTTTTTTTTTCTTTTATAATTTGATTAATATTATATAACATACATAATATTGTATTACTCTCACAAAATTATTGATATCCCAAGAACGACGAACATAATATTTTCTTTAAATTGTAACATTTCTCATGTAAGTGATTGTATTGTCTTTTTTGAGGAATAAATATCTATAAACTGATAATAATAATTAATTAATATTATATACGAGCTAATCGCGATGCATCCCTAATCACCCCTGTTGCCTAATAAATCAGTGCGGGTGAGACGTTGTGCTCAATAGATCTGTGTCACTTTTCTCCGCAAACACAGCGCACAGGGTGTGCGGTTTCCACGTAGCATATTTATCGGATACGACCAATCCAGCAAAGTCAGCTACGCATATCAACTTCTTAACCTCGGTTAAGTGATTGATTATACGTAGCTTACGTAGCTTGCTAATAAACATAAAGTACTTAAAAAAGTGCCTAATACCATAAGCGACCTATAATACAATGGATTCATATACAGTAACAGCCTGTAAATGTCCCACTGCTGGGCTAAGGCCTCCTCTCCCTTTTTGAGGAGAAGGTTTGGAGCTTATTCCACCACGCTGCTCCAGTGCGGGTTGGTGGAATACACATGTGGCAGAATTTCGATGAAATTAGACACATGCAGGTTTCCTCACGATGTTTTCCTTCACCGAAAAGCACGAGATGAATTATAAACAGAAATTAAGCACATGTAAATTCAGAGATGCTTGCCCGGGTTTGAACTCATGTTCATCGGTTAAGATTCACGCGTTCTTACCACTGGGCCATCTCAACTCAATGAATCCATCCAATACAATGGATTCATATAGTATCAAATAATATATTAATTTTTTCGCTGGAAAAACGCATTTACGCGTTTCTCCCACATGACGTGGGATACCCACTAAAAAACCAGCGGTCCCCTAGCGGTCGATCGCTTGCTCATACTACCGTGACGCCCCGAAAATAGTATATTATTTAGTTTAAGGTATACAATAATAAGCTTGAATATTTTTCAGGTTTGCAAAGGCATGTCATATTTAGAACGACATAATTATATTCATCGAGACTTAGCTGCAAGAAATTGCTTAGTAGGAGATGAAAATGTAGTCAAGGTAAGCTAGAATTTGTTTAGTCCAATATTTTATTTGGAGTGAAACGATTGTTATATTTTATCTTTGAAATATTTTTCTAATTTTGATATTTTTTATTTCCAGGTTGCAGATTTTGGTTTAGCGCGATATGTCCTAGACGATCAGTATACAAGTTCTGGCGGTACAAAATTTCCTATAAAATGGGCTCCACCCGAAGTTCTCAACTACACGCGATTTTCATCTAAATCCGACGTTTGGGCATTTGGTACGTATTTGTATACATGACATATCAAATATTAATATTATCATTACATTTGTTCTTTAAAAACAAATAATTTCTAAAAATACTTGATTTTACATGAAAAATTTATTTATACTACATGCGTATTCCATCCAATATTAATATATAAAAAATTATCGAAATCGCCTTTATCACAGAGCTGAGCATGTAACATTGATCATACTTCTCCGTAATAAAAGTTCCGAATAAATATTTCATAATTATTATTTTATATAATTATTATATTTATCTTTAAGTAACCTTAAATTTAAGCATAATTTAAATGTCTAGACCGTAAAGCTACCACTAAAATTATAATAAAATTGATTTAACATAAAATGTAAATAATTTGTAAGTTTATAATAATATGTTTTTGTGATAATTACAGGAGTCTTAATGTGGGAAGTATTTACCTGTGGAAAAGTACCTTATGGTCGAATGAAGAATTCGGAAGTAGTAGAAATGGTCCAGAGAGGACAGGTGCTCGAAAAACCTAAAGGATGTTTAAATGAAATTTATAATGTAAGTGCAATTATCGGCCATATCTAAAGTACACTAAATCGTTAAAATTTCAAATGGGTTTACTACTAGATGTAATTAATTAATTTCTGAGAAAATATTATTTTAATCCCTTGATTATTATTATATTTATGTAATAGTTTTAACTTTTTTCTTTTTTAAATATAAATGCATAAAAAAATTGCGTTTTTAAATTTTAGTGCTAAATAAACGTTACATAGTTTAAATAATCGATATCAAAAACCTTCCTCAACTCGCTGCTCTAATGAGGCAGCTCCGTTTAAATAAAAAAACAAGTGACGATCGTCTATTTTTGTAAAGAGCTGGTTTTTTTTCTAGACATTTATGTGAGAACCTATATTCGCAGGTAATGAAAGCGTGCTGGAGACACGCGCCCGAGGAGAGGCCTTCGTTCCGGCTGCTGAAGGAGGAGCTGGCCGGCGTGGCGCAGAGCGTGCTGGCCGATTGACTGCGCCTGCTGCTGCTGCTGCTGCGCCCGGCGCCCCCCGCGCCCGCTCCCCCCGCGCCGCCCGCCACGGCCACGCTGCCGCGCGCGCGCCGCGTGCACGCCGCCGCGCCCGTGTGAGACCGCGCGCCCGCGACGACTCGTGCCCGAGATAATCAATACTAATTCATTAGGCATCTGCTCGAGCCCGGTGTTTGATATGTGAAATGATTCGAATCTGTCGCTTTAGTTTTGATTATCTTTTGCACGAGTCGTTCGATATTGGTCCCTATGAGACTCGATTTACATGATCGATTCGATTTTGATTTTAAAATTCTTACTTAATTTTTTATTTTCTGACTAGATGTATATTTTTTTTTTCAATTCATTTCATGCTTATCATTTATTCGTAAAATAAAAGTTGGTTATACATTCATCTGGTTAAGTCTTAGCTATTTTTACAACAAATATTAAATGGCGTACAGAGCATATGAGTAATTATTGTGACACTCAAGTCAATTATCTCTAATACTGTCAATGAAGACTCAGATGGGATTGCCATTAGATAATTAGACATGTTTGGATGTTATGAATATGATCAAGAAAATGATACCAGATTTTAATTATTGTGTAATTGAACATGCAAATCGAGTCCTGTCCTTTGTTTTAAGTTTACGACCTCTACCATCGTACCTTCGATCGAATCAAGCTTAAAAATTACCTTTTCAATTTTCATGCTTTCGATTGTTTACGATCGTTTTTAATTATGTTATATGGCTACTCGTGTCCTATTTACACAGTATGGAATTGATCGCGTTTATAATTACATCTTGAACAGCCTGGTAATTGTTTTTCCATTTTAAACATTTATTTTGCATTAATTTCTTTTGACAGTTTTTTTAATGTTAATAGATATGCCATATTAATCCTTGATTATAAAAGAGCATCACTACTCCAGCGAAACCTCTTTATTATTTGAGGTAATTAAAAGAATTGTTGCAACAGCAGCTTCATGATATTTATATGAAAGTATTCAGAAGGATCATTTTTAGATTATTATTATATTGAATCGATACAAAACGTCACAATAGCACAATATATATATTTCTTTAGTGATTTTGAGCAAAATTTACAAGTGAGTAAAAGTTTTACAAATGCACTAATGTGTCAATTTAATATAAATATTACATTAGCTTCTTACATGTAATTCAATTGATAGATTTACAAAAGTGCTCGTTGATTTATGAATTGTATAACGAAATAATTTCTCTATATGTTTAATAATTTTAATAGTTCATAAATGTAACATATCATTTTTTTATGATAGTATTAAATGATATTGTTTTATTCAGAAAAGTCATTTCCGCAGACAATATACATATTATTAATATTAAATTATACCGCTTTTGTGTTCTATTCATGAATGTTAGCATTTTTAATAATGATTAAATGAAAACAATATCATTTGAAATCATAAATTTATCTACCATGAAGAACTTTCGTTTTATATAAATGTAAGTTAGATAAAACAAAAATAAAAAGTCCAATGTGACGATAAAGTTATGATTTCAAAAATAATTTCGTTCTATGCTACAATGTCATTTTACGAAGCCTACTTACATTATAGTGAAATAAAAACAGCTACAGTAGTAGGTAGACATATCACATCACAGACGAGTTAAAAAAACCATAAGCGTTCCATGTTAAAATACTGCCACTTAAATAATTATTTTTTCTCAGTTATTTATTGAAGGCTTTCATAAATATCTTTATTGGTTTATAAATTGATTTTATTAAGTTGATTATGTAGTTACATACGTATATAATAAAATCAATATTCAGAAATAAATAAACCAGGCAACCAGTTTAACCGTCCACTGCCAAAATTACAATCTAATTATTTATAAAAACGACAACAGAATGCTTATTTGTCTATGTTTTTGTTTCGGTCGTATAGTGTTCAGTATTCTTAATAAGTAATATTCGATATATCTAGTCGCTTTATGTAACGCACATTCAATACAACTACCCCTAGCTATTGTGTATATGTTTGTTCAATTATTATTGTAACTTATATCATTATCCAATATAGGCTTTACTGTGTAAATGTAGGTTTCAATGTAAAATGACAGTTAATAAAAGCGTACTACGTTCGTCAAAACAAGCCAAGACATTTAAGAATATACGAACTATCATTATAGATGCCGCCATTGTTAGACCTGATTGTATTTTTATGTATCTTTATTTAAACTGTAAATTAATCTTAAATCAGCCTCGTCGATTAATAAAAAAAAAAAAAAATAGTTTGTCGTTATATATTCAATTATATAAATATATCGTTAATATTATTTTATCGGGTTAAATGAAGCTGTACAAATAAATAAATCGTAATGTACAAATACTATAAACAACGAACAGTAGTTTTGAAACATTACAACATAACATTGAACTAAGTTAGAATAAACGAAAGGGAAGACTAGGTTTCAATAAAAAGTAAATGTGTGTTTAGTACACTCTAGAAAATGAAAACTTAGCTGAAAGCATTTTTTCCTTTTTATAAAACTACACAAATTTATACTCTAGTTTAAATTCTTTTAGGGTTATCTGAAACCATTGCAGTTCACGAATTCGTATAAAATTAAAAACATTCCTGTAGTTTTGTAAAATATTCATTTGTGATTAAAAACCTAGTCATATTTTAGCAAATGAAAATAAATACAAATTTGGTTTTATATAGGTGAGTTGCATTAGGCACATTAGTAAAAGAATTTTGTTTGTCGATTTAAAAGTTAAATCAATATTAGATTCCAACACTTTTAAGCTTTCAAATATATTAATCATCACTGTCCAATAATTTACAATATTATAACATAAAGATTATATATTAACAATTGTCATTGTCGAGCATATCATTGTGTAGCACAGCAGTATTTAGTTATCGTGAGGCTTTTTATTCACTAAGCAGTTGTTTAGAGATTCAGAAGTAGAACGAGTAATGTATATCTTATATAGATGCTTATGAATCTCTAGCTAAATATATAATTCAAAGTGGATAAGTAAATACCGTCCCAATAAGGCAATGAGGAAAGATGATTGTGATAGAATGTTTATTGTAAATTATTGTGTTGGTTCGCGATTTACTCCACATTGAAAAAATCTCTATGATTTTTTGTCGGAATTGTGATCCATCACATTGTAGCGACACAAATGTGCCAATTATTTATATAGGTACTTTGTATTGACTTTATGTAGATATAATTTTAAGTATTTGCGACTGAATAATGTTATTTTAGTTTTCGATGAAAATATTTTCATATTGCGATATCTCATGTTGTAAAAATATAATTCTTCATTATCATATATTTATTTTATAATGTTAATGATTAATTTACTCATATTACGTAATTTAATGATTAATTACAACTATTAGGGATGCTTGTAATTATTAGAAATAATTATGCAAATATAATATGTATCTTTTATGCTGCATATTAAATTGTAATAAAATCGAATTAATCAGTCATTATCAACAAAACCATACAAAATAGCAATGCAACAAAAATATTTAATTTTAAAAATAATGATTGCTTTGGAATTGTACAGCAATTAATTTGTATACATAACAGTTTTGTAAGTAAACATATTATAGAAAATACTACAGCGTTATTTTATTGCCGCCATTTATTAAATCCAGTATACAAAAAAGGAAGGAGTTACGTAAAAAAGTCACGACAACTTGCAATATTAATTTATTTCTTAAAAATACGTCTTAAATTATTATCTATATCCACACATACAGATAATGATTATAAATATAAGTTATATCTAAAAATAAAAAGACAAATAAAACTGATATTATAAATTGTTAGTTCTTTGAATATTAGTTTTGTTACAAAAGTTGTTCATCTTTTTGACGACATACTTTCGGAGTATTACTACCACTTCGGAGGGTGTTTGAAGAACAACAGATAAGTTTTGACAAGTTTATGGGCTTGTACACAAAACTGCGATGCGACGTCGCATCGAAAAAATCTGCGAGCTCCCTCTACGCATCGCAAGAACTTGCGAATTGATTCGCATCGCGCATTCCTGCGATGTTGCGTCACATTTGTTGACGCCATTTTAGTTCGCTCAGGGACAAAATATGAAAAGAAACTCAAAGATGCAAGTAGGTCAGGGTCTGGATCCAAAAATATAAAAGAATACCATCTGTACAAACAATTACAATTTCTTAAGAAAAATTTGCAAAATGAAACACTACTAGTATAAATGAGTCAGAAAATGAGCAAGATAATCAAGAAGGTACATCTAAAATACGTTACCAAAGGCAGCCACCAAAAAGAAAGATGGTTAATAATAAATTTGAAGATGATATTGTAAGGATTTTAAAGGAACTTGAGAATAGACACATATCTTTTTTTAAAGGTATTCTACCATCACTTGAAAGATTAGATGACAATAAAACACTAATCTTTCAGAGCAGAGTTCTTCAAATTTTAACAGAATTGCATCAACCTCATGGCTACTACTATCCGAATAGCAACTACCAGGGTGGCTATCAAACTCAACATTTTGCGACATCTCAACAAACGCCACTGATACGTCCACAGTCATCTAACATACCAGATCAAATTGACTCACCCAGTAATGATTTTTCTAACTCAAGCATATTAAGCACACTTTCAACTGAAGAAGACTTTGATTTTTCGTAAATTTTATGGATTGTAATATTTTAAAAACTCTTTTCTCAATAAAAACTAATGTAAATAATTATTGTTTTACTTTACTTACCGGATAGTGAGGCCAATCATTTCCAGAGGCATAACAGGAATTCTCCCCTTGTACGATTGTTTCTGAAGATATGGTGAAAATAAACTTAAAAGCTCTCGAATGAAGATATGCTCATTCTAAAATACTCCAAAAATTTTTTTTCGTCGGTTTTCAAAGCTTTATATTTTTGAAGAAAATAGTTTCCATCGGGATTCATAATAGTAATAAATGGATGAACCCAAAATCTTCTTTGTTTCTTTTTCCTGTATCTCCTAAGCAATAATAAAAGTGCACACTTCTTTTTACGATCCATGTCACGACCTAGTTTTCAATTCAAAATACATTATTACGGTTAACGGTCGTCGAAGGAATGGTCACCCTGGGAGACGCCTTGCCGCACGAAATCGCATCGCAGCAATTCGTGTCGTAATTTTCTGCGTTGCGAATTCGCATCGCGTCGCATCACAGTTTTGTGTACAAACCCTATGTTAGCATATTTGGAACGGGAAACGATTAAAATTAAAGATAAAAGTGATAAATATAAACTTCTAACTTTTTTTAAAAATATGGTAATAAATATTTTTGGGCTATATATTTGTATACATTAAAAATATTAATTTTAATGATGAATAAGGTATATTTAAAAATACATTCTTTGTTACAAAAATGCAATATATAGTAAACCTATTTTTTAAAACATTTACTACAAATAACGGAATTGTTTATTTATTACTTTTAATATTTTGAACAAATAAGAACAAGCCTTGTGTATACCTCAGTTTGCAAACGCAAACATTAAAGGCATTTGTGCCTTTAATGTTTGTCTAATATAATTGTTTTAGATACATTACAAATGGACCGAGAAACATTTTTCTCAATATTTCAATAATATTATTAATCATAATCGTCGAAGTTATCTGAACGTTTAAATTAACAATTAAATTATAATGCGTTTAAAAATAAGGTTAGTATTTATATAAATAATTAAACTATCCTTGCAATAAATTAAATACTAGTGTTTCGCTTATCGTCAGTCGCTTAACAGAGCAACGACTTTCGTAGTTGTGAGGTATGAAGGGGAGCGAAGTCCTATCCAGCCCGAAACGCTTGCGGTACAAACCTTAAGCGGCCGTATTAGCACTTAAGGATGTCACTACACTAAAATCATATGCTTAGTGCATGGTTACAATTGACAACAAAAAATATTATGTCAGTTCAAATATGTACCGATTAGCATATAATATTAATCATGAAATTAAAAAGTATAAATTTTTATTAGAGATAGTAATGCAAAACTTTGAAGGGGTTTTTATAATTAAGTTAAAAACAAATAAGTCCTTCTTAAAATATTATATTATAATTCAATGAAATTAATATTATGTAAGTACTTATGTACAGCTCTATTCCACATAAGAAAATCTAGTATAAATAAAAAATGATTTTAATTATTTGTTTCTAAATTTTATATTATTTGGAATAGTAAATCACTCAATCAAATATCATTTCACCATACTAGATAATAGTACTTGTGTAAGTTGTATGCTTTAAACTAGATCATAATATTATTCAATTAAATAACGGCTTACCCTGTATTTCTTAGGAGAACAATCGTATATATTTTTTTATAATTAATGATTGTATTTTTAGCGTATATTACGATTTCAGGCGAGTATTAAACTAAAAATAAAGTATCAGTAAAGCTTCATGAACAGCAATTCTAGTGTGAAGTTGTTGAAACGGGTCTCATTTGACCAAAGTCTAAATTGTTTCATTTCATTATTAAGCAATAGAGTATTCGCTATGTAATACAATATTATCTTATTTAAAAAGAAAAACATTAGTTAAGTATGCTAATTTCCAACATTTCGAAATGGCAACCCTAATTTATTCATATACAGACAATGTGTGGCTGAATTTGTATTAAAAATAAACAAAACTTTTAACATTATTAAACAATCATATTATATGATGTAATTCAAATTGATATATTTTGCAAGATTTATTTTTATTGTGTAATACATTTAAGTTAAAAAAAAAGAAGTTTAGAATCATTATTTTCAATGATTAGTCTTACTGAACATAATCTCTTTCCCATAATTTCCTATTACTTTTCCTAGGCATTTTTTAATCTATTTATTTAAGAAAAAATACATTCCAATATTTAATGTTGGATACGAATAAGTTACAAATAGTTTTTATTAATATCATGATTTATTATCATTATAAAATTACTCTTAAAAAACAAAGTAATTAAAATGGCAAGAACTACATGACTATTTACTGTAATATGGAATTTAATAGATAATATTTATTTGTTCTTAGCTGAATAAATTATGAATCAATTTGAATTTAAAGTTAATCCTTTGGTTTAATGGCCTTCAGATATGTCAACAAATTAAATATAAAGTTAAGTGACTAGGCAATCATAATCTTGATATTATAAATAAATTATAGTATATATATAATAGAATTTGGTTCTGTAATGACACATGGTTATAGTTAAAATGTTTTTTTTGTTTTATATTTAAAGGCATTAATTATTTAAGCATCAACTAAAAACCCTATTTGTAATCCAGTTATATTTATTTATACAGATTTACCGTTTTTTAATTATTTATTACATTATTAATTATATTGGGGCAATTTACTTAAATGCTATGACTATTAAATAAAGTAGTCTGGTGTAACATCATTATGTTTTTACCTAAATGACAACTTCAATATATTATAAAAAACGTGTTTAACAAATATCCAGCTCTTTTATATTTTGTGAATTATGCAAAACTTGAAATTAATACATAGTCTCATAATTTACGGAATTAAAATAGTTACATATTTTAAAAATAGAAAAACTATAACAATTCTGCGTATTTTTCTACACATTAGACTGTTTAATTGGATCTAGCTTATATTTTAGGTACTCTAGCGATGTTTAAAACTATCAACAAAACCTTTATTACATATCGGTGGGTAGAATATCCGGTATCAGATACTGACAAAGGTCCATTTCTGAATTCACAAATGTCACTTTCCCCGCTGTGTTTTCATTGAGCCTACAAAAATATGAGAATGTAAAGCAAGGGAATTTGTACACATGAAGTTTGAATGTATGTAGGGAACTACTAGTTATATATTAAATTTAAATACCTATAGTATTAAATTTATATTATTGTATATATATGGTAAGTTGTTATTATTGGGTTAATATATCCAAGTATATAAAAAGTACAGAAAATATTTAATCTGGTATTTTTAAAATTAGTTTTGTTAAGAGTTTGTCGAGTTAAAATATTCTAGGTCAAGATATGCACTTACCATCCCTTTATAACCGCCCAGCATCCAGAAAAAAAAGTTGGTGCATTTATTATAAGACAAACACCGAGTCTCTCTGGATAATGTCTGCTCAGGAGCCAAATCAAATTCTTAAGAACTTGGTAATCCATACATGATAATGTAAAATTGCTCAAGTCAAATACAATGCATAAATTGTCTACAACCTCTTCAAAACATTTTTTGCTGGCATCCTCCTGTTAAGATATTTAATTTATGTTATATAATGTCCAGAAAAACATAAATATTTCGAAAAATGTGTATTTACTTACCAAGCAGTACACAATAAACTTTGTGAGGTCATCAATATTTCTATCATTAGAACTATGATTTTTGGCCGGAATGTAAATAATTGGTCTGCCAATAATATCTCTATGACGGAGCACTCTTGCCTTATTTGCATACTTTTCAATAATTTCTTTGTTTTCATGTAGGTTAGAGACCCCATATTCAACTCTCCATTTGTTGGTTTTTAATATTGCCTTAAATTATTATTTATAATTAAGATAAAATTTGACTTTAGAAACATGTTTTGTCCTTTCCTGTATTCTTAATGTAACATTTACTAATATTTAACAGTTGATTTTAAGGAAAACTTTGATGACTTATTTCCTTATTAACATTATATTAAAACTTAAAAATGAAAATTACATCGTAAAAAATTGCATTGTATTTATAAATTATTAATACTTATTAGATGGATCATTTCTTTACCTGGAAAGCATTATCAACTGTTTTAAAAGCTCGTAAATATCTTTTAAGGGAATACTCATTGTGGTATTGCGCTGGGTCCGCATCGGCAATTAATTTCATCCTTTCCTTTAATTGCCTGAAATCCTCTTCTTTAATAGCTGCTAAATCTTCTGTCATGGTCAAAATATTTTAAGGTCACTTGGTGTTGATGCCTAATTATTTATATTTATGAAATAAGGAAAACAAAATTACTAATAACTAAAAAACAACTGCACTATAACTTTATTTAATTATACAGGATTTGACATATAATCACACCTCACAATAAGCACTCATAGTCAAGAGCGTTGACATATGTGACGTTGACAGTTCGACATGTGTAATAAATATTGACATTATACAATGCTACCATTGTATATTTTTGAATTCCACGGACAGTTTTATTCAAATATTTTTCCCGCTGCTCGTCGCCAGAGATTTAGTGGGCGTCATTTGGATTAAATGCGAACACAAAACAAAGTTTACACTGTTTCGTATAATTTAATTTATTTTACAAATATCACTTCACAGTTTTATTAACTGAAAGTTAGTTTACTAATAAGATAAACAATTACTAATAATTTAACTAATTACTAATAGTTTACTAATAGGATAAATAATCGAGCAGCGATTTTTTTAAACAATATAAAAATTGTAACAAATAAAATGAAATTAAATTTAAAAATATAACTTATTTAAATTATAAAGGATTATAGATCCTCTAAAACTCGTTTTATGTAACCAACAATCAACTCCATTCCGTCACTTCCTCCAACTTACTTAATATTAATTGTTATTTTTTAAATCTAGAGTGTGTAAGCTGAAATGTAATTGTGCATTAGAAAGATTTGAGTCATACCAACATTACCAACAATATAAAAAATGTAATATACGAGCAAAAAGATTTAGCAAGAGATTCTTGACGGTGATCAGATCAACCATTATATAAAACTAGTGTAGTGTTTTGTGTAAGCTCGTTTGGGTAGGTACCACCCACTCATCAGATATTCTACCGAAAAACAGCAGTACTTGGTATTGTTGTGTTCTGGTGTATGTTTCTTACAATGCTAATGTCTATGGGCGTAGGTGACAACTTACCATCAGGCCCATATGCTCGTCCGCCTTTTTTTTAACGCTGGAAAAACGCGTTACTCGTTTCCCCCACGGGAACAGTGTGGGGAAGGGGGTATGTAGGGCTCGGCGGTGCCCAAGGCGTCGAGTGCGCCACGAACATCGGAATACCCACTAAAAAACCAGCGGTACCCTTTCCGTCTTAACGAGGAGCGTCACGGGATCGCTTTCGCATGCTACCGTGACGCTATGAAATATACTCGTCCGGCTACCTATAATATAAAAAAGAAACTATTTAAGTCCACCTGAGGCTCCGTTAACGTGTTAATGGCACCCCCATTAGGTAGGGCGGTAGTTATGTATACAAAAGTAGCCTATGTCCTTTCTTGGGGCTTAAGCTTGCTCCATATCCAATTTCATGTAAATCACTTCAGTGGTTTAGCCGAGAAAACGTATCAGACAGACAGATTTACTTAAGTATTTATAATATTAGTACAGATTACTATACATCATAATATTACAATATGACTTATAAATTTTATAATAACAAAAATAATAATTTTTTCAAAGTTAATAAAATTAATAGGTATTAACCAATAAAAAAATTAATAGGTAGTTAATAACCAGTACAATAACCAAGAAATGTCTTCAAAACAATTTCTTATTTAATTAGAACGAATTAATTTATAATTCCTATATTTATACATAACTTTGTTGACGGTGTAAATAAGTTTTGACATTTAGAATTAACAATAATATTAGAGAATTGAAACACTAAATTGACATAGTCAGCTAGTAATTATATATATATATCTATATTTAATAACTTAAAAATTTTTTATATCGCTGAAACTATTAAGATTATTTCGTTAGTAGAGGCACGAAACAATTTTTCGATCTAAAAAAAAAGACTAGCTGAGTGAAAGGCTATTTATAATTCTTGTTCTGAATTTTCAATAAAAACTCTATTTAGTATTCTGAACGATGCGAAAACAACAAAGCATCAATCAACAAGCTTACAAGTTAAAAATTAAATCGTTTTCTTTTTTAGAGCATTCCTGCATATATTTATGCCTATCTATTCGTTATAAATTCGGATATAAATTGATGTCTGCACTGTCTTTTTAGTATAAAATGCTTTCTTAAATAGGTTTAATGTATATTAAGTCTAGTAAAAAGAAATAAATATGAGTCTAATTTATTGTAATGTTGTTTTCCCTTGCTTTGCTGAATTTTCTACTTAAAGTTACAGTGACATGTACGTTGTTGCATTATTATTATATTTTTGCGAAAATGAGTTTCCAAAATTTCCTACGAGATTTAAGAAAGCATTAATGTGTATTGCACAGTCAGCTTCATATACTATATAATTATTGCAATTATTATAATTATTGCAATTTTTTTGTGTTATGCTTCCATCCTAGCCAAAATCAGTTTACGCGTATTTGCACTATAAGCACTTGATTGGGCTTAATGTGGACTCGATTTAATAGTTTTTTTAAATATTTTATTTAGCTTCAGTTGCCTATAGTCGTTAAATGACTACACGAAAAACTTAATATGACTTTTGTTCAACTTTTGGGCTTTGGGTCATATTACTTCTTTTTTTTTTGTTAATCGTTCTGATACAGTAATTATCGTCACTCTGGAAGTTACGCTACAAAAATAAATTAGCCCGTACCTAATCAAAACAAAAATATGCTATTACTTTCTCAACAGCAATCCCAGCAAGTTCTAAATGTTGTTGATTAATCGGTACATTAGTGTATTAACATTCTACCAATGATCTAATTAAAATGTTTTCTAAGAATAATATTATAACTGCGAAAGTTTAGGTGGATATTTGTTACTGGACAACACAATAACGGCCAAATGGATCTGGATGAAATTTTGCACAGAGATACTAGAGATAGTAAACTGGAGTATGTGCTTTTCCAGACTATAATCTTAGTCTGCAATGGCACAAAATGTACGGTTCCCATGGGATAGACATGATTGGGTTTTTCACAGAGCAAGGGATCGACACGATTGTGTGCATTTTGGTAGTTGAGGTTTATCAGAGAATGACATAGGCCATTTTTTAATCCGAAATCTTAATCTTAATAAGTAAGCGATCGACGCGATGTAAACAGCATAGTGGTAGTTTAGGCTTATCAAGGAATGACATAACTGATAAACCTCAACTACCAAAATGCACACAATCGTGTCGATCCCTTGCTCTGTGTGTGCAGCACGATTGTGTGCATTTGGGTACTTGAGGCTTATCAGAGAATGACATAGGCTATTTTTAATCCGAAATCTTAATCTTAATAATCTTAATAAGCAAACGATCGACGGCATGCAAACAGCATAGTGGTAGTTTAGGCTTATCAAGGAATGACATAAACAAGGGATCGTCACGATTGTGTGCATTTTGGTAGTTGAGGTTTATCAGAGAATGACTTAGGCTATTTTTTAATCCGAAATCTTAATCTTAATAATCTTAATAAGCAAGCGATCGACACGATGCAAACAGCATAGTGGTAGTTTAGGCTTATCAAGAAATGACATAAACTACTTTTTATCTCGGAAAATGCACGGTTCCCATCGGATAGTTATGTTTTTATTTTTCACGGAGCAAAGGATTAACATTATTGTTTACATAGACACGACATAATGTTAGTTTATATTTATCAGAGAATGACATAGTGCACTATTTATCCTGGAAAAATGCATGGTTCCTATGGGATAGCATGATAATTGTATCCTACAGAAACAATGTATTTAAAAGGAGTAACTTAATCATTTTTATTACAAAATAATAATATCTAAGCAATAACTTGGCACGATTGCAGATCTGAAACATTAACGTGACAAATTAAATGCTACGCGGGCAAAGGCGCTACTATCTGAAGGAGGGCTTAGCTAGTACCACATAAATATTTTTTTTATAAATGTAAGAAGAAATCTTAGGATTGTATTGTAATATTCGTTTATTTAATAATTAAGTGATACCTATTTGTTAATGTAAATCATGAAAATATAGTCTTTAATAAAGTACTGCAGCTTAGATCTTATGTTCTGTATTTAACTTTTAAATGCTGTTTTATATTTGGTTAAATTCGTACTTTTCCGATTGATTTTAAGAAAGAAGGCCATTAGATGCGTCGAAGTTTGGAATATGACCAACACGATTTCTGAAGTCTGCGATCGTGCAGCAGAAACTGTAGCCGATGTCTACGCGGTCAGGCTGCCAGTTGATCCAGTTGAAAGCGGCGTTATTACGACATCTGTCCGTGCAGAATTGTAATCCTCGAGCCTCAGCCAAAGTGTAGTAAGGGTTGTTAATACTAATAAAGGCAGTACCACGGCGTCTAGATGCATCGTAAGCGACCTAAGAACGTATTTTTTTTAGTACCAAATATTATTATTCAATAATAAATAAGCATAAACTATCAATAAGGACACATAATAAATAAAAATATCATTAAACAATTTTAAACAATACTTGCCTTGTAGAAATATTGAGGAACTGGCACTCGATTATTGGACTCTAAGAAAATATTTACAAAACGTCCATTGCCGTCACGTAATTGGGTTACACCGAAGGTACCAGTGTAGATGACGGTGTTGTATCCAGCTACGCCAATTCTTCGGCGAAGGTTCTACAAAGATACCACAAAATACTTCAATGATAACTTTATAACATAATTGACTATGTCGATGGTTTTCTATGCAATTATTTTCTTACTTTTCATTCTATACCATCACGATAAATAAAAAAGTTCTTAGAATGCATAAATAATAAACGTAATTCTGTTTGTTTCTGCAAGAAGGAATCAGTACAATACCTGCTCAAGGTTATTCCAGTTACCAGCATTGAATGGTTGCCATTGTGGCGCAGCGTTAATAAAGAAGAAGGTGGATCGCTGTGCAGATGCAAATACATGGTCACTTTTGGCAGTAAGGTGACCACGAGCCAAGAACTGAGTGGAAGTGATGTATCGGCCCACCATATTGGTTCCTACCAATCTTCCGATGATATTTCGTTGGTTATTTTGTGTGTAGACATTGTTTATGTTAACACCAGGGAAGAATGAACCCGCTGAAATGAAAAAAAAAATAGATCAGCCCTTATTTAAGTAAAATAAAATTATATTTTTTATAAAAAAAATTAATATTTACTTACGTAGCCAGCTTGGTCTGTCGACACCGGTTTGGTGAACGGCATTAGTAGGATTTTGGTTATACCAAACGTATAAAACTTCCATTCTGTTTTGGTCGAAGCAGGACCAGTATACAGTGTGAAAGACATTGTTAACAATAAATCCTGACCTACAAGGCGTTTAAATAATATATAAAATATATTCAATTTACCACTATATAGTTATATTTATAATAATTTAATAGGGATACCTAATGACAATGTTGTTATTAAAACATCTTTGGTTCGTTTGCTGGGCTTCAAAGAAAGGATGATTTGAACACGTCAATTGTCCGAATGCTCTATTTCCATTTAACCATCCCGCACCTGATACGAGATTACCGCTAACGCATCTCGCATTCTAAATAAAAAATATTCAAATAATTATATTCACTTCAAATATAATATGACGCATACTTAGAAAAAAAAGTAATTTCCTTACAGCAGTTTGAACATTTGTAATAATATTGGGATGACGAATGAGTCGGCCTGGTCCTGGACAGGATACGATGATTTCTTCATTAGCATTGAGGCGGACTTGACCACTGTTTCCAGTGGGTGCCAAGAATGTATTTCTTGATCTATGGATATAGACTGGCTGAGGCTGTCCAAGATCACCATTAACTCGAAAAGTGCATGCTATAAACAAAATTACTTAATAATGAATCACTTTATTTATTTTATACAGATTAGTCGCTTATTTATTTAACCACAAGTAAACCTTAAATGATTTAATGTTAAGCTGTTATGATATTACAATAAGACTATTTACCACTACGTGCTGTAGCAGCCGATGATACATTAACCCATTTCTTTTCTTCAATCTCAAGCCACTTATCAAGGTAGTCTTCAAACTCTTCTTCGCCTAATTTGAAGGCTAATTCCGCAGGGTTTGGTAGCGTGGCTGGAATGGCGCTCACGGCTATGGTGGCTGACACGATCGCAAGGATCAGGCGAAACATCGTCGTTCAGTTGTCGGTTGCCAGAACCAAAAGTAAGGGCCCGTCGGCGGCTTGTGTGCAACAGTATCACTGACACACCTTTTAGTATGATATTTATACGATATCCATATCTTTTTTAAGCAAATAGAAAAAGTCTCAAGATTTGAGAAGATAAAGAGATTATTTTTACGTAAATCATCATGGTAGTTGATTATGATAAATTATTTGGTAGGTTCTAAAGCATTTAATTAAAATAAATACATATCAAAGTCATATTTATCATACTACTCCTCCAGGCTTCACTCGCAGAAAGTTGAAAATTATATCTATAATAGAACACTATCACACCCTTCAGTCCCTTCGAGAGGTGCAGTAATATATATAGCACGACAACTCTGTTTACTACTTCAAACGAGGCGTGAAGAGGCATCTTGCGGGCCGCTAAGGCGGGGGCGGCTAGTGCAGAACATTCTTCCCGACTGTACTGGCCGTCGTCGCGTTTGGACTCTATTACCACTTACCATCAGGTGGAGTAGAGTCATTTGCCCTCCCGGCGCATATTTTAATGTATTGAGTGTTAAAAGAAATGATAGTTTGAACGGAGTAATTAGATAAGGTAGAAGATTGAAAGAATGCTTAAAGTTAAAATTTTCTCAATAACATTTCTTAGTGCGCCTTTAAATTATAATATCAATAGTAGATCTCTTCTTAATTTCGAGTCTCTTTTATAAAGATTACTTTGTATTAAAATTTTTTAACGTATTTCAGTTTTGTGCTCCCAAGGCTTGAATTCGTGTTGCATGTCTAAATGTGTGTTCGTTTTTATATAATATAATAATGACGTATATTCATGAAAGTTTCTCTCGCTTCACATATCTTTGTAACTAATATTTTTTTCTTAATTTAAAATCATAAATATCCATCAATTTCTTGTAACAAAACTGATGCAGAGATGTTCAATTGACTCATTACTTAACGTTGAATATTAGACTTAATATTTAATTTAAGTTGATACTACGACAGTTGACAACTAACACGCAGATTATTTGTCTTATTACGTCAATTATTCGATTTTTAAATATTTGTCATTAAGCTAAGGCTTAAATAGATCGTTGTCGTTTGAATCTAATTCAATTTCATTGTATAACTTCTTAGTTATGTTTTATGAATAGCTTGGTAACGAAATATAATATTTTTATAATAATTAGAAGAAAGAACCGGCAAAAAATTCAGTGATTACCTACTTTTCCAATATCTCAATTACAAAAGTATATCAATCAAATCTGCCTGAAAGCAAAAAGGAACTAGCTGTTAAGTAACTATTTTTTAACAAATTATTTAAAACAAAGTAAAATTATTAAAACATATATTGAGATTATAAATAATTGAAATTTAATGTGTTATATATTATTATTAAGCAATTAAGAAAAGATTAATTTTCATATCAAATCTTAAATTGTAAATTCCAATTGTACTTTTATATCTGAATCATATCTCAATCGATTACTCATGACAAATATATATTGACGTACTAATCTAATGCATTAATTAAATTACTTGTAAAATTATTTTATAAATATAAAATTTGTTAAAAATTATTATGTATTATTTATGTAAGTACACCACAGTTTACAAAAAATATATAGGTAATACAAAAAGAAAAACAGGTAAATTGCAAAGCATGCGGAGGCGGAGCGGAGCAGACCTACACTTACAGTGATCTTTTCTAGACAACTTTTTTTTTTTTTTTATTTATAGAATAGGAAGGCGGACGAGCATATGGGTCACCTGATGGTAAGTGGTCACCAACACCCGTAGACATTGGCATTATAAGAAATGTTAACCATCGCTTACATCACCAATGCGCCACCAACCTTGGGAACTAAGATGTTATGTCCATTGTGCCTGTAATTACACTGACTCACTCACCCTTCAAACCGGAACACAACAATACCAAGTACTGCTGTTTTGCGGTAGAATATCTGATCAGTGGGTGGTACCTACCCAGACGAGCTTGCACAAAGCTCTACCACCAGTACTTTTATTAAGTTAAATTATTCATAATGTATCTCAAAAATAAAAATATATTTATTATATATATTATAAATGTATTCATATATTATAATATTAACGATACATTTCTTAACAAATCTATTTTTTTTATAAATTAAGATCTAAAAATGTTGATTGTAAAACGACGAAACAAGCTCAAAGTAACCCACTGTGATACAGAGTAATCGATTTTGATGAAGTGTCGCGATTACTGCCTATCATATAAAAAATTACCAAGGTTTTACAAATATATTTTACTAATGACTACTTATTATTTTATGAGTTTTACATATTTTAACATATTTTGTTCTACATATTTTAGTTTATTTGAGGATAACGGATATATCCAAAATCGCCGACTGGCGATAACCTCGTGTTTTGTGTACAGATGTTCGTGCTACTCGTAGAAGGAGGTGGACTCTGTGATCTGACGTCATTCCAAGACGTTATAATTTCTACGGTATTTTAAATTTTGCTTACTATTACTAATTTAGGCCCACAATGTAAATTATTCTTATGTAAATAATGATTCGGCTCAATGGTTCTAAATTCATTGATTTTACGTTTAAATTTAACTATAGACTATAAAAAAATGCGCCGACAGCCTAGTGGTTAGAACGCGTGAATCTTAAACGATGATCTTGGGTTCAAACCTGCCTGGGTTTAGCACTACTGAATTTTCATTTGCTTCATTTGTGTTAATAATTTATCTCGTGCTTGACGGTGAAGAAAAACACACACACACATCGTGAGGAAACCTGCATGTGTCTAATTTAACTGAATTCTGCCACATGTGTATTCCACCAACTCGCATTGGAGCAGCGTGGTAGAATAAGCTCTAAACCGTCTCCTCAAAAGGGAGAGGAGGCCATAGCCCAGCAGTGGAACATTAGCACGCTGTTACTGTTCTGTAAATAATGATTCAATTTAATACATGTACATATAATAAAAAATATATATTGTAAAGTCATCCACTCTTGTGGTTTAGTCTGTCAAACAAGGTTTGGGTTGTTTTAATTCTGATGGTCACCACAAAAGCGCCCAGACTAACGATTTTTCATTTGTGTAATATTTGAACGATGTTTAATTAAGTAATATCAAATTTCATTAAACAAAACCCTATTGTATCATGAAATTCGTAAAAGGAAATTTCACTCTCCTCTATTCATTTACAACACAGAAAGTAGCTATAAGAATTTATTGTTATTTCATAGTAATCGATTCCGATGTTCGACGCTTAGTATAAATATAACGAAGCTGAGTATAACGACCCTCAGTAGGATATGTGGAAAACGTGAGAAGTAATAAACTCATAGTAGACGATTTTTTACATAAACCACTATGCGGGCACTGTAATAGTGATAACAAGTTTCGGGTACAACTTGTCGGCGACATAAACGTACAGGCGTTATATTTTTATTACATAAAATATTATATATACATATTATGTATTATATGCTATGTATATTATATACATAAATGCATGAAGGTAGTATTCATTGATTTTCATGCAGAAAAAATGTTAATTTAAATGCAATTAATCAATATACGTATGCAATTTAATTATCGGATAAATACTGAGTTTCTTGCCGACTCTCCTCGATAGTATCTCCATTCCGAATCAGTGGTATATTTATATTAAATTTATTCCTAAAAAATGACCATTTAAAAGTACTTGTTCTGCAAGAACTTGAATATCAGCATAAGAGACAGATGTAAGCCTGTAGTTTACATTAATGGAGAAAGTGTTCTGGGTGTATCGGAGTTCGTTATATCGTGATTTTTTCATCTTGACTTACCCCCACGGTAAGACTTCTGACTGAGGAACGTCCTCATCCACTTGAGTTTCATTTTAAACAAACAAAAACTTAAGATTACAAAATACTGTAAGACAATTATAAGAGGTATTGCAGAATTTGAAAAGTATGAAATGAATGAGTTAAAAAGTATTCTATACCTAATAGTAAGGCTGCCATCCGACCGGGTTTCCCCGGATTTGTCCTAGTTTGGAAGACGTCCGGGGAGCGTCCGGGCGGGGTTTAAATTGTAGTCCGGGTGCAACCCGGATTGAGAATTTATTTAAGTGTGTATTTATTTAGGTACATTAAGTGTTACCAAAAAGTTAAAATTAATAATTTAGTCATTTAAGTTTAAAATCAAATGTTATTACTGTAAGAGTTGCCAAATAATTAAGAAGTATTGTTTTATTTGATTTAAATATTGATTTAATTTAGTTACATAGATCTATGAATGAAAACAACAAATTGTATTTTGTTTCTTGTAATATAAAGAAATAAACATGTAAGACTGTTAAAATTGTTCCTTAGTCTAAGTTATTATAACTTTCTGGATTTGATTTAAGATTTAAGTTTTTTTAAAACTGAAGTAATATTGTTAATTGTATGGAAAAATAAAAAGTTATCTTTTATTTAATACCTAAGAAGGTTAAAAACAAAGCAAAATTACTCGCTCATCGTCACAAGAACGATAAAACACACTATTTCATGCAACAAAAGAGGATTAAAATTAAAGTTTTCTTCTATCAAGTACGGAATAAAATATATTTTAATCAAGATGTAAGCAAATGAAAAAAGTATTGAAATGTCCGGGGTGTAAGCTGCAAAATCCGGAGAACTTACGCTTCCGGTTCTGGGGAGCAGGTTTTAGAGATGGCAGCCCTAACTAATAGCAACAAAACTCGCTTAAATTAATTCGAAAACACTACGAAATGCGTATAGCATTTAAAAATAATCTCCAATATATTATAAATATGTTATAAAATCTATATGTTGTTAAAAAAATTCTCTGTTTTTTTCAACAAAGTAGTTCAATTTTACAAAGTAATATTGGCCGTTTCGCAGAAAATGTTCAGCTTCTTGCACGAAGAAAAATATTCACGCTACGTTTTTAATTATATTTTATTGAAACGAGTGTCTGTTCAAAGATTTGTTTTGTATTCATTAAAATATTATTTATTACTTTTAACGATGTTTGATATATAAAAGTAATACGTCGCTTAATATAAATTCTATGTAAGCTCGTAAAGCTTTTCATACCGTCTAACAAAATTGAAATATATTTCTTATTCAATAAGCTATTATTACAAGCTATTTTGAATCACCATTTTAGATCGTTTGATGTGAGAATGTTGAATTTAGCGAGAAGATCGGACAAGAAACTCAGAAATAACTCTTTTCATAGTAGCATTATAGTTAGACTTTCTTTTAATCGTATAATGTTAATTTATCACAATATTTAACAGCTCAGGTTCGAATCGAATCGGATATGTACCTACTTCCGCGAACTTACTTACTTCCTTTTGGCAAATCCGAAACAGAACCTTACACGACCCTGTACAGTTACTGAAAATGAGAGAATCTGTTTTAGATACATAATATAACGTTTAACGAATCCTGTAATTTATTGTATTTTTTCATATTAAAAATAATTATGTAAATTTCTTACAGATCTCTTCAATTCATATTATATTAGTAATAAAAAAAAACAAATTTTCAACCCAAGTTAGTATGTAATTTTTTTCTACTTTGTTACTATATTCATTTATATATCTAGACTTTGAGTACTTAGTGGGCGTATGTATCTGCACCGGTGCTGATAAATAGATTTTCCATCTTACTTACGAAGGTGTTCGGAATAAAGTACTGGTTACTAAGTAACAGTCTCATCATAGACGCAGATCATTTTCTTATTATTGCGTAGGAAGTATCTATCTGAGCTCCGCAAATACCTCAAATGCACTGTTGAAACGTGGCAGCTACAACAGTACTCTGAAGCCGTCATTACGCGTACGTCATTATGGGCTTGTGCTTATCACCTATATTTATATCACTTATAGGTGAACCTGTAAATTTTTTGCCAATATACGTTACAAAAATATGCTATCTTAAATATACAGTTAACTTTTGTCACGGGGTTCTCGTGTGTACGGGATTCGTTCCACCAAGACCGTTACATTAATAAAACTCGTCATAAAGATTATAAAATTTTAATTATAAAATTGACAACATAACAAAAACCAGGGGGTGGGCCGTTGACAGTATCTGGTCAATTAAGTTAACATTAAAACAATAAAATATTACAAGTTAGTTGTAGGTGAGTTGGCATCGGTTAAAATTAAGTGATAGATATAAATAAATAAGTAAGCAGGATAGTGCAAGCCCTGAAAGTAGTGTTACAATGAGTGAGCAAACAAATAAAAGTGCGAAGCAGCAAATAGCACCAGAGCAACAGCAGGCCACTGCACAAGCAGCTTCTCCTTCATAAAACAGCAGAGCCTTCAACAGCTCCAAATCGGCAACAATTCCTCGGTTGAGTCCACCGAACAATATTATATTACTTTGTAATGCAATATACAAAGTATATATAAAATTAAGAAAAATAAACACTCCCTCAGGAGTGTTTAAATATGAAATAAGGCAATATACGCCTTATATTGCACGTGGCACGGTTTTGATACAAAGAGGTTTGGTAACCCGAACCTCTCAAATAAGTTTTACAAAGTAGATTACGTAGGTAACCCTCCGTTAACATAATTTTGTATATAATAAAAAGGAATATATTTAATCGTTTAAAACTGACAGCGTCGTAAGCGACCGGCGCCTGCTCAACGATCAAAAGGACACCAACATGCTGCCATCTCTGAAACAGCATAGATAATAAATGTCGAAACAATGAATGCCGATTCGATAACCGTAATTTATTTTATAAACCGGTTAGATTAGGTAAAATAAATACAATATTTTAATAAAAATTAAAATATTGAAAAATTAACATTTTTAGGGTTACACTGTATGTAGTTTAAGTAGTTTCTACTAATGTATTGTTAACTACACTTAGATTATTTACCTTAATTTAAAGTTAAGTGGTAAATTAAAAGATGCCTGGTATTTAGAGCAAAAATTGTAGATAATGAAGATATGTATGCAGTGGCATAATTAAATAGGTTATATAATAATAAAAAGTAAAAGTAACATATTAAATATTAGTGCGCTATAATAAGATGTCCTCCCATTTTAATTAAAATAATTTTAAAATATACTAAGTATTTAATTGTTATTTTTTTATTATATAATAATATTTTTATTATTTTACACACAAATAAACACATTTTAAGTACACTAATATATATGTTGATTTATAAATGCATAATTAATTTAAAAAATATGGACTTATTTAAGTTTTTTCAACAAATATTATCACGTGATAAGCAGTACCTTTCACCGCGTATCCAGACAAGGGGAGGGGGGGAATTAATACAATTTACAATAAAAATAAAATCTGCGTTGTGTTTCGGAGGTAATCCGGGGACGGAGCAATGGTTCTAGGACATTAGAAGACCAGACGTCACCACTTGCTAAAAGGAGGTTTCGAACAAGTATCTTTAAAAAGAGCGAATAATAAAACAAATATAATATAAAAAAATGGTAAAATATTTCTTTAAACAACTAATATGTCTGAGGGTGAAGCGACGCCAATGTGCTCGTTTCTTAAAACTTATATATTATAATTTATGAGCTTTATTATGAGCGAAACTTGTTGCAAAAAGTTCTGTACAGTTTTATTAGATATTAACAAAGTAAGGTATTTATGATGATTAATCTTGACATGATTTAGTTTCTTGTTATAGGTATGTAATAAGAGTAGAGTATTGAAGTACTTTTGCACACTTGCATATAATGTGTGTTAATTTTAAATATAGTGCTATGTTCTCATGTAAATGAATTTGACTCTTATAAAAATAATAAAGATATAAACCAGAAATCAGAAGGGTATATATGCATATGTATGTATATACTTCTCTGGTTTCTGGTTAAAATTTTTTAACATATATACATATGTTTAAAAGTTCCTCCATCTTATCTTTCGTAAAAGTATTCTAATAAGTTATTTTGAAACAAAATTTTATCTTATATTTTTATTAGAGAAATAATTTTCAATTTGTATACATATATTTTTTAATCTATATATATATAGACGATGACAAATCAGTTCGGTACGGTCAACCAATAATTTGTGAGTCGATTTGTCGTAGAAGGAGGCCGCGGAGCGGAAGCGTGAGGAGAGTGCCTCCTTTGAACCGCTTTGACGATGAAGATCGGGGAGAAGACATCGGCGCTATGCGCATCTTTTCCTCCCACCGAGTATCGCCGGGGCAGGGGGTCTCTGTACCCCGAGAGCTCCCTAGGATTAGGAGGCCCGCAAAGGCGGGCCAACCGTCGGGACGGCACGGTAGTATGCGCAAGCGATCCCGTGACGTCCAACGACAAGACTGAGTGGGTACCGCTGGTTTTGTAGTATGTATTCCGGCGCCTTCAACGCCGGTGAGACCCACATACATCATGTAAGAGAAACACGTAAAAAAAAAGCTATTGACGAGCTATTGTTATTTATAATACAAGAAACAAGAAATAAAAATGAAATAAAAAGTAGAAAAACATTTTATATTTTTTTTTGGAATTTAAATTTTAAATTTAATGATTATGGTCAAATTCGATCTCTGGGCGAACATTCATTTTAATTTGAAGTTTCTCTTTGTGCTTTGCAACACTTTATATACATGATTTATTTTGCAATGGAAGTTTGATATAGAATCGTTTGTGTATCCCTTAAATACACTTTATTTGTAAAGACAAAAAGTATGCTAGATTTCTCTGAGTCAACTTTTTTTGTTCAGAGCATTGACGTCAGTGAGGTTTATTTCATGACCACCTATTTACTGGAAAAAAAAACGTACTGAAATGCAATAGACTAAGCATGATCGATAAAATAAAATTTCCAAGTGACGCAATCGTAATCATCATGCTTCGTTGTCATGTGGTTACTTTCACCGAATAAAAGAGTATATTTTTCTGAAGACTTCTAACGCGCTATCTTTTCACTAGATGTTTTAACAGAAGTAAGATTACGCTTTCGGCTTTACACTTCGGTTCAAAGTAAAACCTTTAGTTTTATACCTGCTATTAATCGACAAATGTAGTCAAAATATTTTTTTAGCACAAAATAATTCTTAATTATAGACCTTAACCATCCTCGTAAAGTAGTATACTACAGAGATTAGGATGATAATCAGACTAACGCAGCAGGGGACTTTTTATATTATACAAGCCTTAACATTACATTCAGTAACATTAGGTAGATATACCTATAGAATAGGAATAATTCCACCCTACAAATATAAATATTATTTTTTTTTTTATAATTTTTAATTTAACAATTTTATGTGCCTACTCGTGTCGTCTCTCCCGATGTCAGACAGTGCTTCTTGCGCCTGCCGCGAGATGTAGGACCTTCATGATTAGGGCAAGCCATCGGTTTCCGACATAGTCCGGTGGTCTGTGTCTTAAGTGGCCAAACTTATGTAGGCGGCTTTCTTGCAACTTATCCGCTACGTCTCTTAATTCAGAATATACTAATTTATATTATAATATACGTTTATACCAATATAGTATATATATACTACTTCGCCTCTTAGGGTTGTAGAACGAAGTTACATTTATACCACTTTCCTGAATCAGATTATTTGTTGTTGGAATTTGTGCCTTTAACCATACAAACTCTACTAAGCGTATATAATTAAATATATATTTAAATATATTTCAAATAAAAATCAATATAAGGCAGGTGAAGTTACTGCAGTTAACTGGGAAGGTTTTAAACAAATGCGTTTTACATTTCATTCGTTGTCATTATTGACGTTTTGGGCCGTGGTCTACGATGCGGCACCGGCCGCCGTGTAACGGCACGGAATCGCTACCGGGAGAGGCGCGGCGTCAAAAGCGTTATGATAGATGTGAGACATGTGGCATATTCATGTAAAATCTTTAAATTATTCTTTTATCTTCGAGGACAAAATTAAATACATTTAAGTAAATTCTAATCAAGAACTTGAATCTTCAATTAAGATTCACAATCAAGATTATTCAAGATCATCGAGCTATTTCGACCGAATATTTTCTAAAATCTATGCTATATTTCATTTAAATTTACAACATTTATTTAAAATTAAAGTAAATATTTTATAAATATTATTCTAACAAGAAAAATATATATAAACAAAAGCGCTTTCTGGTAAATAAGTATAGGTTGTAAAAAATATAATACAAAAGGTCTCAGACAAATTAATTCTTGGCAGTTAAATTCCTAGGTAATAAGCCCCTGGCGATGTTAATACAGCTCGAGACGTTCATCTGCAATAATTATATTGTGGATGATGAAATAATAAATAATATATTTAAGAAGTATCAACAAAATGCCGTAAGCATTTCGTGGCGGTAAAGTTTAACGGAGCTTTGCATAGTATATGTGTGGGCAAGCGCTGGTGAATATTTTAGTCCCCCACTGTCATAATCTGATAGAATGGTAATTCGACAAGACCGAAGAGAAATATTTCTCTCTTTCTTTAATGAAAAACAAACCCAATAAGTATTTACGGTTTCGACCAAGGGCTTGATCCCAGATCTTCGGGTTAATTGACTTTATAAGATATGCTTTTTTTTCACGTAGTGGCAACCTTCAGAAAAGTACCCGGCTCTCTTAGAGGGCGAACCGGGATTCTTACCCACTAAACCACTGTGATGGCCATTCTCGGCACGGATCGGAGAGGCTGCGGGATCATTTTGATATAACGCATCCGTGGCCCCTCTCGTGGCTCAGTGGAGCTCTTCTCAGGGGGCGAAGGTAATCTCGCCCCCTCGCACTTGCCTCCTAGTGGGCCGGCTGTAAAAGCCTCGCCCTGCCGGAAATGAGGATATTGCCGTCTGAAATAGCACACGCGAGGCCTCCACCTCGCGCATCCATGACCCCTGGGTTAAGCCCCGTGCGTCAGATCTGTGGGAGGGCCGAAACGATCTTGACTGCGTCTTCTCCGAGCAGGAGATATTTATAAGATATCCTAGACCAAAGGGCGTATAGAATATTCTTGGTAAGTGACTTTATTTCATATCGTTTGCATAACTACACAATAGTCTGACATGTCATCGTTCAAACTAAGTAAAGAATTAGATTCAAATATAATATTATATAACATAAACGAAAATGGTGTTTCAGTGTGCCTAGTGCGAGTTTTTTTTTACTTATTATAAATTTTATTTTAAGTAAAAATCTTTTTAACAGATTGACTAATCTCAAATACAATAAATAATGACTATTTAATTGATTAATCCAAAGACATGGTTGATATATAATCCATGCATCAGTACCATGTATGACGAATATTTGCGATAATGTTGTAATGTCTTAATTTCCGCTTCAATTTATAATTACGTGATAAGAGAAACGCTAATACAAAAATATACTTTAAATATAAAGATTTAATTGATAGAAATATTTTTATTTCCTTAAAATTAACTATAGGCTAGATTCTGTTTTTTTTAATTGTACAAACTTTTTTAGCATTGTTTTTAGATCATGTACCCATTTCCGATTGTATTTAAGAAAGAAGACCATTAGAAGCGTCGAAGTTTGGAATGTGGCTAATACGACGTCTAAAGTCAGCGATTGTGCAGCAGAAACTGTAGCCGATGTCGACGCGATCAGGCTGCCAGTTGATCCAGTTGAAAGCAGCGTTATTACGACATCTATCCGTGCAGAATTGTAATCCTCGAGCCTCAGCCAAAGTGTAGTAAGGGTTGTTAATACTAATAAAGGCAGTACCACGGCGTCTAGATGCATCGTAAGCGACCTAAGAACGTATTTTTTTTAGTACCAAATATTATTATTTAATAATAAATAAGTATAAACTATCAATAAGGACACATAATTAATAAAAATATCATTAAACAATTTTAAGCAATACTTGCCTTGTAGAAATATTGAGGAACCGGCACTCGATTATTGGACTCTAAGAAAATATTTACAAAACGTCCATTGCCGTCACGTAATTGGGTTACACCGAAGGTACCAGTGTAGATGACGGTATTGTATCCAGCTGCGCCAATTCTTCTGCGAAGGTTCTATGAATATCGAGAAAAACTTTAGTAGTATTTTTTAATAACATTATTTTTCCGAAACCAATGTTAAGCTTATTGACACATACGAGTATAAGGAAACCTCATTGTCTTTTTGTCAAAAATGTTTAATGAAAATTTTAAAACTTTTAGCATTAGCCCAGCAGTGGGACATTCAAAGGCTGTAGTATTGACTTTATAAGATAATACGAAACCGTAAATACTTATTACTTAGTAGTAGGCTATTACTTTACCAATAAGAAAAAAAATCATTATGCAAATTGTTAATAAGACTATTTGTATGTATAAGTAAGAATCCACAAAATAATACCTGCTCAAGGTTGTTCCAGTTACCAGCGTTGAATGGTTGCCATTGTGGTGCAGCGTTAATAAAGAAGAAAGTAGATCGCTGTGCAGGTGCAAATACGTGGTCACTTTTTGCAGTGAGGTGACCACGGGTTAAGAACTGAGTAGAAGTGATGTATCGGCCCACCATATTGGTTCCAACCAATCTTCCAATGACATTTCGTTGGTTATTTTGTGTGTAGACATTGTTTATGTTAACACCAGGGAAGAATGAACCCGCTGAAATTAATAAAAAATATAGATCAGCCCTTATTTAACTAAAATAACATAATATTTTTTTATAAAATATTTAAATATTTACTTACGTAGCCAGCTTGGTCTGTCGACACCAGTTTGGTGAACGGCATGAGTAGGGTTTTGGTTATACCAAACGTATAAAACTTCCATTCGGTTTCGGTCGAAGCAGGACCAGTATACAGTGTGAAAGACATTGTTAACAATAAATCCTGACCTACAAGGCGTTTAAATAATATATAATAAAATATATACAATTTACCACTATATAGTTATATTTATAATAATTTAATAGGGATACCTAATGACAATGTTGTTATTGAAACATCTTTGGTTCGTTTGCTGGGCTTCAAAGAAAGGATGATTTGAACACGTCAATTGTCGGAATGCTCTATTTCCATTTAACCATCCCGCACCTGATACGAGATTACCGCTAACGCATCTCGCATTCTAAATAAAAAATATTCAAATAATTATATTCACTTCAAATATAAAATGACGCATACTTAGAAAAAAAGTAATTTTCTTACAGCAGTTTGAACATTTGAAATAATATTGGGATGACGAATGAGTCGACCTGGTCCTGGACAGGATACGATGATTTCTTCATTAGCATTGAGGCGGACTTGACCACTGTTTCCAGAAGGTGTCAAGAAAGTATTTCTTGATCTATGGATATAGACTGGCTGAGGATTTCCAAAGTCACCGTTTACCCGCAAAGTACATGCTGTAATAGATCAATAAATAATAGATAACTTTAAATTTCAAATATATACACTTCTTACCAAAACTGGTAATTTGACATTTATTTACCATTGCGTGTTGTAGCAGTTGATGATACATTAACCCATTTCTGTTCTTCAATCTCAAGCCACTTATCAAGGTAGTCCTCAAACTCTTCTTCGCTTAATTTGAAGGCTAATTCCGCAGGGTTTGGTAGCGTGGCTGGAATGGCGCTCACGGCTAAGGTGACAGATGTGATCGCAAGAATCAAGCGAATCATCGTTGGTCAGGTGTACGTTGCGACGACCAAAAACAAAAGCCCGTCGGCAACTTGTGTGGAACAGTGTCACTGACATCATGTTTGCTTATGATATTTATAGGATATCCATATCTTTCCAAAAATTAAAAACAAATCTATGACATCGGAGACAAGATAAAGAAGATTATATGTAATTATTATATAGTAAATGATTATGATAAAGTCTTAGGATTTCATTTCAAAATTGGTGACATTTATAAATTGTATTTTGGGCATATTAACCTATTCACCTTCATTGACATTTACCTATTTCTGTAATTAAATTTGTAATAGCTTATTACGTGTATGGCTACGCGACTTTATCTGTGTGAAATGTTATTTCATTTTTGATTAATAGCTGTTTTAAAAAACGCCAATAAACGAACATTTACTTTTTATATATTTTACATTTATTTAAAAGGATATAAGGATTTAAAAAAATATTTTATTTACCATTTGTTTGCGATACTTTTTCCCAAAAGTTTTAGGTAAAAACCTTATGTTCCTTCGAATTCTTTCATACATACATCACACTTTTTTTAACTTATGAATTCCAACAAACTTTTAAGTTACTTTTCATCACTTTTTCTTAACATCTTTTCTTTTTCATAACTTGAATTTCAAATAGCGATATAATTTCGTTTCTTGAGAAGATAATACTTTAAGGAATATATCTCTTATGTTTTATACAAGTTATACAAACCTTTCACATAAGGGTTAAAAGTTTAAATTGCGGTGTTTTTTTAAGAAGTTTTTGGAAAATACTCGGGAAGTTTTTGGAATTCAATAAATGGTTCCTTAAGTTCACGCTTATTCACGCCAAGCATGAACATTTTTAGGGACACTTAATGATGAATGAAACAAGCAGTAGGACATATAAGCGTGGTTTTAAGGATTAATATCGCTGGGAAACGTGGAACATGGTAATACAATCATGGGAATGGAGAATTTCTCCCGATATGTGCAGGTTTCTCACGAGTTATCACAAATCATGGACGTGAAAACTTGGTTTTGCTGCTGAATTTGTGATTCTCTCCCTTCCCTCTCTCTCTCTTTCTTGGTCTCTTATTACTATGAAATTACGGTTGGATGGTATTTTATTAGTTATAAGAATAATTTTTAAATAAAAAAAATATATAATCATACGTAATTACGTATGATTATATATTTTTTTAAATATATATAGTTGTATATATATTAATACAATTTTAAATATTATCAATTAAAATACTTGCATTTTTTATCCTATTACTACCATTAATATGATTTAATTATATTGTTTTCATTAATCAGTATTGTATAAATCATTCAAACCTTAATATTCCAAAACATCTTATCATAATATATATAATAATATTTACATTAAAAATGTACAAAATTAAAAAAAAAAAACGGATAGTTAAAATTACATAATAAGTTCAAATTTCTTCTCTATTGTTTAGCTTAACAGGCTTTTAATCGTGACTTGTATTATATCTTACTAATCTTGGGATTATCGAGATTTGTCAGGGAACGTCGTCATGCGTGCCCATCAATTTTGATAATACAATGATTTCATATAAACACGCCCCCGGTACATGCTAATTGTTGATAATAAAGATAATTTAAAATTAATCGATATTTGCTATAATAATACATTTTTTATAATAAGTGTACTGACTGGTAAGGAAGACATAATATCATTTCAGTTGATTAGAAGTTATCATTTTAATTATTTTGATTAATTAAAAAAAACTTTTACTTTTTCTACTATTTATTCAAATGCATTTTTGAGCATCCGAATATTATTATTAAGTGAAATATCACTTCACTTTATTTCGTATTTATTTATTAATTTAGGATCACCAACATGACATAAAATAATTACAAATCAAAAGTTTAAAAATTAATAGGTCTAATAGTAAAAGTTGCTATACTTATAGTTAACCACGAAATAAAAATATATTCAATTCAAAAATGCAAATAGATATATACATATATCAAAATTAAAAATTAAAGGGAAAGGTGACAAGAGCACTAAGTTATAATGTACTAGTACGTTATAACTCAATGAATACTCACAACATTTTCCCGTTAAAGAGCAATTCAAATTCTTTGGGCCATTAATGAATCAGCCTTCTTATCACCAGTGGGGAGTGCCTAAGATGCCTCGCCTTGTGTGTTTAAATATTTTGCACTATTATGGTATTTAATGACTGAGTGCCGATTAACAATAACATAATATGTTTTATATAAATGAAAAGTTTTAAATATCCGAATAAATGACATTAAATAAAAATTATTTATTTAAAAATAATATGAAAAGTATAAAAAAAAGTCGAGATGGCCCTGTGGTAAGAACGCGTGAATCTTAACCGATGATCGTGGGTTCAAACCCGGGCAAGCACCACTGAATTTTCATGTGCTTAATTTGTGATTATAATTCACCTCGTGCTTTACGGTGAAGGAAAACATCGTGAGGAAACCTGCATGTGTCTAATTTCACTGAAATTCTGCCACATGTGAATTCTACCAACCCGCATTGAAGCAGCGTGGTGGAATAAGCTCCAAACCTTCTCCTCAAAAAGAGGAGAGGAGGCCTTTAGCCCAGCAGTGGGACATTCACAGGCTGTTACGGTTACGGATAAAAAGTATTTATATGTCAATAGTTTTTTTAACGAAATAATTTAATTAAGACCTTTATATGATTTTATGTCTTTTAATCTCGTTATACGCAGCTGATATACCTTTGAAAATTAAAATAAAATAGAATCGAATAATAAACAATATTTGGTTTAATAGTAAAATTTCAACTTTGACTACAAATATGAAGAAAAATTTATAAATAAAAAAGTAATTTGGAACAAGCTTATTTTAAGTGTCATTATTCAAAACATTTAGATCGAGATATTTGATCATACAAAAAATATACAGAATGAGATGAGCAGCGGAAAATTCCCTCGTGAGTAGATACAAGCATTAACTTGATACATAAGTCACAGTAACCATTTTCATGTTATCTCTTCGAAGTCTCTTTGATATCTAACGTATTCGAAGGGAAAATTATCGGTCTATGTGCTTTTCAAACGAATGCTGCCAAACTATAAAAGATGTAAGAAAACTTTGTAAGTAAGATTTGTAGGTTGTATAAATCTAAGAAAGTGAGCGTTTTATATTTAAAATAAATGGGAAAATAAACGTAATAATAGTAAGCGTATTTTTTTCAGACTTTTACCGTCTATTGCTGGACGAAAGCCTCCCCCATCGAATGCCAATCATCCCGATCTTGTATCTCTCTCTCATCTCGTACCTTTTTTAGATCGTTGGTCCACCTTGCCACAGGGCGCTACACTACGTTTGCCTAAGCGTGGTCTCCACTTAAACAAGTGTCGGATCTATCGGTCATCAATGCGCCTGGAGACATGACCAGCCCACATTTTCCATCAGTTCAACCACCGTTGTCCATCTCTTACATAAAAATAATGTATAAAAGTTTCATATCAATCGGATTAGTAGATTTTATGTAAATTCGAAAAAGAAACAAAAAACCGCTTTATAATGTTTTTTTTCATCCGAACGGTTGCTATACTATTAAATATATACTATTAAAAAATATTAAAAATCACTTGTCTTTTGTAATCTGTAAATCCCGAAAAAATTCGTGAACATTTTGTCACCGCAACAAGCTTTTGTTACAACGGGGTTTTGCTTTCTCATTTTATCGCGTGAGAAACTTTCAGGTAGGGATGGAAATATTTTGCGGAGATACCTATTGTAGAATTCCACGGGACGTTGTAATGCTAATATTTTAGGGCGAAGGTCAGGCTTCATTAGCTAAACAAGGCTATACCACCCCACATTGTTTATACCGAGATTAACTTGTTTCAGCAACAAAACTTGGATAAAGGTTTGTTGAATAAAAGATTGCTTTTTACCTTCGTCATGATTCACCTGAAAAGTTGATAAATTAATTTAATGTTATTTGATTTAGTTTGTCCAAGCTCTATGTAGATGATATTAAAATAATGAATCTGTCAAAACTATGAGAAAATAAATGTCATGACAATTTATTTATAATTCTTAAATATTCATGTGGATATTTTGGACGGTTCCGATTTTATAATGGGCAAAGATAAATCGACATGTTTTGAGTGAGATGTTTCTGTGTTTCTATGGTTTATTAATGTTTATTGGTGGAAAATGCGATTGAGAAGTAATGAAGGTTCTTGAATCGATTGCGAGTATATTTATAGCCTATATATATTTTTTAAATTTATTTTAGAAAGGCAAATGGTCCGTCTGATAGTAAGTGGTTATCATCACTCATAGACACCAATACTGGGAAGCTTAAACTTCTTACACTATCAATGCGCCGCTGTATCCCATGAATGATAGGATCTAAGATTACCTTTTCTTAGCTTACTAAAAAAATTTATTCAAATGTATTCAGAAGGTAGTTTTATAATAATTGATGAATATGATCTGCGGGAGTTAAATGCGAAGTTCATATTGTTTACACCAAATCATAATCAAAATAAATTATAACCTACTTATCGACTATTAAATATCAATTATATGAAAAATACGCGGTTTCATCCGCGTATAACTTAAATAAGTCACTAAGAGCAGACTTATAATATTTCAGTATATATAATGATAAAGCAATTTAATTATATTTTTGTTAATTATGTGTTTGTTTTGTTTTAATATTTATTGGTTTTCGCCGCACCCGAATGTAGATAGGGCAACATACAATTGGCCATGAGAAAAACACCATTCCTTTGTCTTTCCCTGTGCTTTATTTATTGTGACTGCAAACGATAACTTCATAGGAAATTGTGTTCTTTTAAAAACGAAAGGTATAAATTTAACAAAAACAAAAAAAAAATTGTTTTATCATTGCCATAAGTAATAAAAATAATTATTTGAAAAAAATAAATCAATCAATCGCACGTTATCGTGTTCAATAAATATACGTACATACATAATATAGGCGATTCGAATTAATCAAAAGTAAATACCTAAAGCTGAATGTAATGAATTGTTACGTTTAATTAATTACACTATTTAGTAGCTTACACTGACTATAGAGGTAAACTATTTAACGTTTTCAATTAAGCTAAAATTACTTGCTTTGTCAGTTCAGGAAAAAAACTCTTTACATTAATTCATAATCATTTAATGATAGGTATGGTACTATTGTCTTCGCTGATCCTGTTACAATAGTAGGGATTAATTTCCAAAGACTTTTGTGTCCGTGCGAAAGAACTTTTTTTATTGGTATACTAGTTCTTTATCCACGGTTTTGGTCGCGTCGTAATTTTACTAGTGGTAGGGCTTTGCGTAAGCTCGCCTGGGTAGGTACCATCCACTCATCAGATATTCTACTGCAAAACAGTACTTGGTATTATTGTATTCCGGTTTGAAGGGTGAGAGAGCCAGTTTAATTATAGGCACAAGGAACATATCATCTTAGTTCCCAAGGTTGGTGGTGCCTTGGTGATTTAAGCGATGGTTAACATTTCTTACAATAGGTTATGGGCACTGCGTTATGTCAACACGATGGGTACTTTTCTGAAGGCTTACACTGCGTAAAAAAAAGGATATATTATAAGGCGATGGAGACCACTTACCTACGGCGGTATTCTATTAAAAAAAATAAGAATAGATTAATACTAATTTCCATAGCTCTTTGTTCAAAAATGAAAGGTTTTTTTTTGAAAGACAAATTTTCATACTTATCATCACTACCTTCAGTTAAATAAATTAAATCCTTCCTTAGTGCTCACCTACTGTTTAAAAAGAACCCATATGCAAATATTTATCTGCTGCTGCTCTGCGTTGAAATCTCAGTCCTTTTATATATTTATAAGCACTGTCTATTTGGTAATAAGCTGATATGAATATCTCAATAATAATAATAATGTCATCCAGACCGATTTCGGCCACGGCGGCCAATCTCAAGAGAGATTAGCCAACTACGCAGGAGATATTATAGTGCACAAGTGTGTGCGCAAACACAGATGCACTCTCATGCAATCCGACACGACCGGAAAGAGTTCAGGTGCAGGACCAACGGCTTTACGTGCTTTCCGAGGCACGGGAGTGTACACACTTCCAACTTCCAGACTCCGGGCTGCTACTGAGAATTTTCTGTCAGAAAAACCCAATAATTTTTTATTGGTCCGACCTGGGAATTGAACCTAGGACCTCCGGATCTGCGGCCTTATATCAAGCCACTAGACCAACGATGCAGTATATCTCAATAACAGCACGGAGTTAGAAAGTTGGCATTGTTATATTACCGTGCCTCGGAAAGCACGTAAAAACGTTATCTCTACTCCTAATATATTTCCAGTCGTGTCGGATTGCCATCCCACCGGGTTTGTCCTTGAGATTTGTCGCTGTGGCTGGAATTTAATTAGACGACTTTATTAATAAACTTTCGAATGAAACATAATATAGACAGTTAATTAAATTTACTTTCTGGAAATAACTCTGTTCATTATATGTTTGTTTAATTTTTTATAATTACATTCTTTGAAAATGTATTGAATGAGAAACAAAATTCATGTAAGGTAATGTAAATATTTAATTATCTAATTCCCAAATGGGTTTCCTTAGCCACAGGTAGATCAAATAAAACGCACAGATTTTTATTGAAAAGGAATTTTCTTTCACTTTAAATAAGTGTAATGTTACTTATTATTATTATGAAGCAGATGTTAAAGAAATTGATTAAAATGTTGACGGTCATCATGTAAAGTGGTTTGTATACTAAAATTCAAATTCTTGATTTTCAGCTGATATTACAAGGTACTGATGGAAATATTCAAGTATTATATACTTTTATTAAAACTTAGAAATCAATGTGTAATAAATATTGATAAAAATTAAATCACATGATCAGTGCTTTAAATCAAGTTATCATGGCATGTTAATGTGATCGCGGTTGTAGTCCCAGATAACGTCTCAACGGTCTTCGTTCCAGTGCCAGGCCGTTACTGAACGTTGGTCGCTAGCTTCGCATATTTTTTCTGTCTTCAGCTAGAGGAGTTATTACGTCAAAAATTGATTTTAATATTGTAATATACCACAGCTACGTCCTTTTTCTTCCATTAAGTACTAATAGCTTGGTCTTAAGAACAGATTAACAGGTTTATTTAAGACGTAGGTAATCTAAACACAAAAAGCTGTTTCATTTTCTACAAAATATACAACAATATTACAAGGGATAATCAGAAAACGCATACTAACAACTGCACAGAAATATAATAAATATATATAAATAAAATTAAATAAGCAACGTATTTGTAGGTGAGCGCAATACGAGTCAAGTTTTAAAGTCTAATTTAAGAGCAACATAATATCTAATATGTAACATTCTGAAGCAAAAATGGGGAAAGATAGGTTTTACTTCTGGGACGAGTGAGTTTTAATAATAAAATGTGATATAAATGCATACTCTCCCGCTTCCTATTACACCCAAGTGGAGCTGTGAGGCAGTACTCGCAAATGCAATTATAATATTTAGTAACCTTTTTTGTTTCAAGTTAAATACTATACATTAATTTTAAATAATAAATATACATTTATCAACCGAAATTGACTTTGGCTTTGTTTTTAGCAACTTGTGTTGGTTTTCAATCTTCATATTGATTCGTAAATCTAACATTAGTTTTAAATAATAAAATAATCAAAGTAAATTGTTGCTATAAAAATAAATTAAAAAATGGTACAAGAAATTGCCTACACATTTGTATACGTCGTTTGTACATGATTATTTTAGTAAAAAACTAAAGGTACAAAGTTTTCAACATTCAGGAAGAAGAATAATCTGCAAACAATAAGAAAGAGTAATGTACATAATCATTCACTGACGTCGTATTGTGAAAAGCGATATACAAAATGCTGCCATCCCTCCTTAGCCGGGTATTTTTGTGTTGCGACTCCGCTATTCTGTGAAGACAAATTAATTTGATTTATTACAACCGCAGTTTGCTTCAAAATCAGCTTCTTAGCTCTTTCTTCATTCTTTATAACAGTTTAAAAAAAAACTAATTTTATATTCACGCTCGAGATAAAAATTTACAAAATAAATTCAACGCGTTACTTTAAACGATAAATATATTAATCGATTGATTTTAATACCTTGTAATGAAAAATATATCTTATCAAATACATATAATACAAAGGTTTATTTTCACGCACCGTTAGGCATCCTAATTAAAGATTGACAGCCTAAAGATTAGCCCTAATCGAATCAATCGAAAGTCTATCACGTCAGAGCCATGAATTAAACACGCTATCTTAACTTACTACATACTGAATAATTGAATGGTATTGTTTTATAATATAATATTATTATTTTATATAAAACTATAATTTTAATGTAGGTATTTTGTAAGTGATTTGAATTCGCCTTTTTTTGTTAAACGAAATTCGACCAAATATTCTTGATTTGTGTGAAACATCTTAGCCGTGTCTTAGCGCTCGGCAGGGGCAAACTGAGAGTTTGAGCGTCAGATGACGTCAGCGTAAGGTTTTGAGCGTTAGATGACGTCAACGTAAGATTTGTTATTGTAAGAGCTTTAATGTGGGCGTGTGATGAACTTACATGCTTACGCATCAATTCTCGTGAGTACCTTGGCACTCACACCATTTTGTGTGTCTGGCAATTCCTTCTATTTATGATTCATTCCCCCTCCTTTTTTATAAATACTTAGAAAATATATAATTCTATACAACTTTTATGAAGAGTTATTTTTGTTTGTTTGTTGGTTTTTTCACTTTATGCAGTCTGCTAATCGAAATGATAATTAATCGATATGAATGTTAATTACATAAACATTATAATAGGTCATCGTTTCAGAGCGGATAGGTATGGGTTGTATAATATGTTTATTTTATTATGTATTTTTTTTGAGATATAGCTAAGTATGTCAACGTCGTCGAAGAGAAAATTCTTGGGCGCTGTCCAAACAAACACTGATAAAACTTTACGGGATAAAAGATAACAACAACATATCCAAAATGTCTACAGAAAAAAACACTCTAATCATAAAATCAGATTTAGTATTTCAATAGTAATAGAAGCAATATACATATTATAAGGCAATGTGTACAAAAATATTATGAATTATTTAATTTTGTAAGGCTCCTAAAATTAAAAATAAATATTGAACTCGCCTTTATTTTTGGAAATTTATAACAATTACTATAAGGATAAGGTGTGGCTATTAATAATGACTAGTAAAGTAATAAATCATTTAATTTTGTCTTGAAAAATAACAGTTACAAAAAAAAATGATTTACAAAAATGGTGATAATAAATTTTACTGTATGACAAATTACTGTATTTGTCACAAAACGCTATAAAGAAATAAATAATATATTGATTTGAATTGAAAAACTCTCATTTTCCCTGAGGAAATTGGAACGAGTAGGCTATTAAATATTTAATATTTATCGTATTGATCAATATCCTTTTAGTCACTGAAACAAAAACTGCAATACTTAATATATATGTATATATATATATTATTTTATATTTTGTTTGCCATTACTAGTACGTACATACATGTATACGGCAATCGTGCTTAAATTTAATAATTAAATAAGGACCGTGTGAAATGATAACAAGAATTAGAGCAGCTCTCGTCGAATTACAGTTTCTCTGGAAGAAAAACCTGTTTCATTTTTCTTCTGCAATTCAAGATGTCTGCCTCTTTTTGGCAATGGGGCAACAAAGCGGCGCCAGTCACTATCGTGTTAAATCTTATGACATTTTGTTGACATTATTCAACTATGTCAGCGACAAACAAAAATATATGGTTTGAAATAAGAGATGAATATTTGTTTAGTTTGCCCACTACTAGATAGCGAGTCCTGCTCTGATAATCAAATCATACGATTATGAGATATAAAAAGAATCATTGGAATATTTGCGGATCCAAATTATTTGAATTTCGATAACCTTTAATAAAAAAATGATTTTGTTCTTTTTGACAATATTTTATTCAAAACGACATAAACAATGCGACAGTACCATCAGAATTCGACTAAGATACATAAGTTAAGTTTAACATGATACGCAGTTAATTTGTCGCTTACAGTAATCCCTTTTTACAAAATAATATATTTTAATGGAAAACTATTCCAACGACTTTAATGGAATTTTATTATACTAACAGGATTTCGATAAACTGATGTAAACAAGTGTCACCGAGAGAAAAGTTGGTCATGAGTTAAATTGACTACAATCCCAGTCGTGTCTCATCCAGCTTGTTGTTACTGTTAATTATTCTCTTTTCTTTAATAATTATTTTAATTTCATTAAAAAAAGAATGTATATTGATTTTTTTATTTAGCATAAAAACTGTTTTGTAGAAATCAATTTATTTAATAGATAATATCAACCTTGAGACCGCACGATATCGACGTTCGTTCTCATCATCAATTTGTAATTTCCCATTTGGACGTATATTGTAATCGGGCTGATTTATAGAACATAAATGTTGAATACATTGACGTATTGAGTTCTATAGAGTTTGCTTGTATTATTTAGAGAATTTGTGTGTGTTTTTATGTATATCATGTAGGCACATGTACCTATTGAAAACACCTCTAAACGAATTATCCAATCATGTGCTTATTAAATTTGAATAATGTTTTCTATAACGGGAAATACTTTTACTAAAGGAAGACGATCATTATTTGCTTCCTACATATTTTTTCATGTGCTTTTTGTGTTTATCAATTTTACTTTGTATTCAGACTACGTATCAACTTTAATAGCATTATTCCATATTTTATTAAATATTAAAAAAATATAATACTGTACAATTATATGAACGAAATGAAATTAAAAGCATATTTTATAATAAGCTAAAATTCATTGATTTTACGTTTAAATTTAACTATAGTCTATAAAAAAATCCGCCGACGGCCTAGTGGTTAGAACAAGTAAATCTTAAACAATGATCTTGGGTTCAAGCCCGGGCATGCACCACAGAATTTTCATGTGTTATTATTTAAAGCTAAATTGTGATTATAATTCATCTCGTGCTTGACGGCGAAAGAAAAAAATCGTGAGGAAACCTGCATGTGTCTAATTTCATTGAAATTCTGCCACATGTGTATTCTACCAACCCACATTGGAGCAGCGCGGTGGAATAAGCTACAAACCTTCTCCTCAAAAAGGAGAGGAGGCCTTAGCCCAGCAGTGGGACAGTCACATGTTACGTTACGTTACGAAGACTTCAATTAATTTGATTACCAAAAGTTAAAAATATATTTTCAATTTTATACAGCTTAGTAAAGTGTTGCAAAATTAACCTTGGTCTTAGGTTACTCAAAAGATTATATTTTATTTTACCAAAATTTGAAAATTATAAAAAAAAAATATTCTAAACCATTCACATCTGCAATTTGTATTTTAAATTTTTTTTGTTCGTTTAAAGCAATAATAGACGTGGGGGTTGAGCAGAAGCAGTCAAGTATTTATGACCCGTAAAAGGCGCATTTCCACACACTTGTTGTAAAATTTATATACGAAATAACGATAAAAGCTATGTAACTTTAATCGAAGGCTATTTTTAAAGAAAACATACAGCTCATTTTGTAAGTCTAATATTAGAAATCAAAACATTTAGCATTTATTTCAACATTTAGCATTTTTTTTTCTTCCGAAAATACGTTACGTATTAATGAAATATAATATATCGACCCCTAAATAAACAAAGAGAAAAGAAAAACTAATTGTAGTAATTAGTTTTAGTAAATATAGATTGTTTTTAATCCCCTCCCCCAGGCTTCTTTTCTCTTTTTAAGATTTATTTTACTGTAGGTACTAAATCGCAAAGACTTCGTTTGTGTTCATGACAAAGACTTGAATCTTGCGCAATTGAAGCTTAAGCAAAATAAAATCGAATTAAGCATCGCATCTTTCAGCTTAAGTCAGTTCCTCGATCCCTGTTGCGTCAGTTTATTTATGTAAAAGTACCGTCCATTCATAAAGAAAAGCGTTCAACATGTTACATCTGTTCGATTTTAGGCCTTAACTTACTTGCCACCGCGGACCCGCTTCGCCGAAGAAGACCGGGGGGAAGACGTCGGCGCTATGCGCATCTTCTCCTCCCACCGTGAGTGTCGCCGGAACTAGGGGGTCTCTGTACCCCGAGAACCCCCTAAGATTTGGAGGCCCGCAGGGGCGGGCCAACCATCGGGACGGCACGGTAGTATGCGCAGGCGATCCCGTGACGTCCCCCGACAAGACGACGTGGGTATAACGGCGCCTTCAGCGCCGGCGTGTCCCACATACCCCCCCCACCTCATGTGGGGGAAACACGTAAATGTGTTTATCCAGCGAAAAAAAAAGGCTTCAGGCCTTACTTGTAGACTGAGAAGTCCTGGTCGGGACAATAAAAAGTTATTGTTTTTTTTGGCGAAATACTCGCTTCATTCTTTTAAATTTCGTAGTGTGCAGGTAGTGGTGCCTCGAATAGTATCTACTTTTAGCCACTGATCATATTTGAACTTTTTCTGGTTTTGTAGGATTAGTGGTCACGTCGGATGATGAGAGTTAAGAAAAAAAGTCAATTGTGGTGTCATACACTTGGAAATACGCGCTTGGCCAAAATCAGTTAGGTGGTTCATTGTATCATACATGCATGTTAAATTGATTTTATTTACACACATTGATTGAATTGATTTGAATTAGGTACTGTTGCATGAATATATTAAGTTGCAAAAATTTGTTGAGAAAAAAAAAATCGGATATGGGTATATTAAGTAATCACATATGTTTTGTATCATGTATGTAATAAAAATTGTAATTTTAAATCATTGATATTAACAAAAAAAAAAAAACAATAAAAATAATAAAGAATATATTTTTATGAATACCTATCTACTTACTTTATTTCCGAGCACACAAAAAAGATAATGCATTGTTTATCACGGGTTATAAAGATGTTCAAGACTATTAAAAATAATAATCATGTTGTAACATAAATTTTACGAGGAGGGAGAGATTTAATAACATTTCGAATATACGACATACTCGTAGGTGCCATATTGAAAACCTCTACATAGACATGCGGCAGTTAACACCTTACATTTGCAATATTATGGTCATAAACAGGAAAAAAAATGTCGTTTCAAAAAGCTTAAGTACAGTTGTAGAGGTACCGTAAACTAACCTATTTATTTTTCGTATAACATTTGAATGCTCTGTTGAAAATATTTTGTGATGCTATGCTTATATTAACCAAGTATTTTTTTCCTGATTCACATGAAACGAAAGGGAATAATTATCCACTTCGTACCTTCGTATTTACTATATTTCATGTTTAAACCGCAATCCTACCCTTTTTATTATTTTGCCCAACATTTTGAAAGTGTTGCACGTGTTCGCGGTTAAACCCTGAATATAAAATGGATAGGAAATATACATCGCAAAATATTATATGTTAGAGCTTTTGTATTGTTATAGTATTATACAAAGACTCAGATACTAAGGTCCAAGGAGGTTATTGGATTTTTCTGTCGAGAATTTCTCGATAGCAGACTGTATGCATTCGTAGTGTTGACTACAATCTCGTGCTTCAGAAAACATGTCAAGACGTTGGTGCTGCGCCTAAACTCTTACCTGAATTGTCAGATTTGCCATTTTATCGAACTATGAGAATGAGGGAATAGAGACTGCACCTGTATCTGTGCACACATTTGTCACTATAATATGTCTCGCGCAGTTGGTTAATTCCCTTGAGAATGACCGCCGAGGCCGAAATCAGGCAGGAGCATGTCATCATACGATTTTATAAATAAAACACAATGTATTTCATAATTCATTTATTGTTTGCAGTGTACTTCTTCAAATAATGTTATTTAAAATAGTGAGTTTTTGAGTGCAAAAATAAGTATGATACAAAGAAATGAGTGCTCTCGAAATTACTTTAGTAAATTGATTTTTTAATATTTTATAAAAGTCAATGATTAATAATTACCTACTAAGTTCAAAATGGATTCGGATAAAACATTATCAATAAATTCTACGATATTATTTAAGTATCTACGTCTTATAACCAGTATTTAGTAAATTTTATTACTGTATTTCCACCATATTTGTAAATTCAATGACTTTGTACTGAATATAGGTTTATACACCTAAATCTTCGTCATGAATTATTTCGTCCGGTAGTTTTTGAGTTTATCGCGTTCAGACAAACAAATAGACAGGCGCGTCGGGAAACTGTTTTGATAATATATGTTATACTCGTCTTGAACATTGTCGAAAATTCTATCTTAACGATTCCTTTATAAGACGTAGATACTTTAACAAATATTTATACAAACTACAATATTAATTTAAAATGAATTAAATTTAAAATAAGTGTCAAATTTTATTTATATAAGTGTAACCGTATATACATAGGGAAAGTTTGTCAAAACGGCGTTTATGTTTTTTTTTTAAATAACAATTGTTAACAATTGACTATGATAAATTAAATAACAATATTTTAAAATAACACGAACTATAATATATAAGCTGTTAGGTTTTCAACCTTTCACAAATCACAAATTGAAAATGAAAATCACATTAATATACTTTTTTAATTGCCGCCTTTTATTTTTGATTGTACTTTAATTTTAACGTTAAGAAATGATCAATTGTTTAATATTCCTTTCATAAGTTATTTAGTTTTTAAGTTATGCGAAATTTAGCCGTAAAAATTTGGTAATTACTGTGAAAAAAATTACAAACTGGAATGCTGTATGGCTTTTCAAATGGTAAACATTTTTTCAGTATATATGTTTGTTACTTTTATTAATAAGATATTAAAAATGACAAACATATGAATGCACAATTTAATTTATTTCATTTAGAAAATGTAAAGATATTATTGATAAGTAATATAACATTGATATTTGTTACGAATTTTCTAAATGTAGTACCTGGATAAAGCCTATTGTTTGATAATAATTGACTACGGTTTCAAATTTTTTTTATTACTCCACTTCTTTCTTTCCAAACAAAAACAAGAATTAAAAAAAAAAAAACTAAAAGCTTTGTCAATGATTTGTTGAAGTTAAAAAAATTAAACTGTGCATCGAGTTTCGATTATTTCATAAAAGAAAAATTTCAATTCTCCGTTTTCAGATCATATCCTTAAACTGATATTAAAACACATATTTTATTAAAGCAACGATACATCTTTCGATAATATAACATCTGTGTGTATCTTCGGATTACTAAAACTATGAAGTATTTGACAATATACTATAACCTAGTGATATTAAGTTCAATTTAAATTTCACATAAGTTAGAATTTGGTCGAGAGAGTATACTAACATTCTAGAGTACTTTATAGTCGGTGTATATGTTACAGCCAAAGATATTAATACGGATATTATGTATAACATCTAACTATTATGCATAATATCTAGATAAAGTGAATAATTTATCACATTATCTACGAAGTTTAGGCATTATTCATAATATCTAGCGACCATGTAAAATCGCTAATAATTAATGACATTGTCTTTAACATATATACTTGAACCTTAACACGATGAAGGCCTCCAATACAATATTTACACAGACGAGTTATATCTAGTAGGAAAGTACCACTAATATAAATATATTATTCAATATTATTCATATAACGTGTCAGCGTGTTTGTAAGTTTAGTATACTAAATATGGAAAAAAGTATTTCAAATTTGAATTGATAAATTTATAAAAACGTTGCATTAAAAATACGTGTGGAAATAGGAAAATATTGCATTTTCTATTAGCATGCATCAATCAAAGAACACACACAGCTAGCACAACACAGCTCTTCATTTATAAGGTATATTCGTTTCGAAACTTTTCGTATTAAAATATGTATCATATTTTCCATAACTATAAATTCAAAGGAATTAAATGCTATGTTTAAAAAAAGAGGGATTGATAAATATTTAAGTCGAAAATAAAATTTAACTTACATTTACATTCTAATAGTAACTATACCTCGAAGGAAGATAATTCGCATGTATAGCAAATGCGATTACGAGACATAATTATGTACTCGTATGTACTTCATAGTATATGAACCTCAAGGTATATATCTACAACAACAAAGTATACTCACAAACGGCATTACGGTGTACAATCGCACTTACGATAATAAATGAACTTACTTTTTACATTAGATCAAAATTCTCACAGCTTTGTCTTTCATTGTTCGCTTATAAGCGAGTACGAGTAAATTCGTTAAACACTAAAACTATTCGGTACATCTAGTACGTAGAGGTATTCGATACAGTCACAATAATAAACACAGCAATGACACTACTCGTACGAGTGACCGTTAAAATCATGTGAGGAATAAACGCGAAACTGACCTTCGATAAGAAGAACTGAACCAGGACCAGAGTTTATTGCTTCAATATCGATTCAGTCGAGGGCTAGTGAGGATGGGGTCAAAGTGGAATTAATAGTCCTATATACTATGCTTAGTAACAAATAGCAGCTGGGGTTATCTGCATTATAACAACTCATACGATATTCGATTTTTAAAATAAGTACAGGAAATAACTATCTTAGCTACCATATTCGGGAGAGAATGATACACACGAAAAAATATTTTCTTCTCTACAATAATATAAATCAAAGTAAACAAATCTTGAGATCGTATAACTATGATTATATGTTATGTCACAAGTGATTTAATATACGACACGAATACTCAGTTTACAATTATTATTTTACAAAAGTTACATCTCAACGATTGGTAAAATAGTATTAAGTTATAAGGCTCACTTAATTTGTAATTACGTGTAAATTACATAATTACGTAACTACTAATTAAGACGAAACTACGTTTTAAAATAATTGAAGTGTATGTTTTTTTTATATACATAAGATATAACTACACAACCACACAGCCACACTACTATATATTTTTCAAAGTACAATTTTTAATAGTAACTAAATAAAAAAGCAGTGTTTTATTTTTGATTTCATAATATTAATACTATAATTGTATCTATAAGATTCTATACCGATACCTAAATATCATCATTTTAAATTATGTGAATCTCAAAATGCCTTTACGCTAAAGCAATGTAAAGGCCCCTAGGCACTTTGACATTTGAGGCCTTCCCATGCCGACGCGGTTGGAGTAAAATGATATTATTTTTGGTTGAGGTTATTTTGGGCCCTCGGCTGGCCTGGACAAGATGCCGATGCCATGTAAGCCTAGGCATAAATCCGGGCCTTAGTAATAAATTTATAATGTTTTAGTTTTGGATCGTATGATTTCATTAATTATTTTTTTTATTGATTATGACATGTCAGAAGCGTTCAAATAAATCATAAAAAATATGTCACGTTATTATTTAGAAATCAATATATGAGTACAAAAATAAAAGAAGTTTTGTCCATTTAGAAAAATATTCTTAAGAAATTCACATAATATTCGATTTTCAATGTAACAATTTAGGAAGTAAGCATATATCTGAATTTTATCTGTATTAATTTTAATTTTAAAATATACATATTTTAAGTAATTTTAATGAGTTTTACGAAATACTTACAGTGAAGTTTTATTAGTTTAAAATACATTTGTTATCGCGTAGAACTAAATCACTTTAATGAAAATACTAAAAGTGTAACTGCGATTTGAATTCTCAATATCACTTTGGTATTTGAGTATATAATCTTTATCGTCGATTTGATTTTTTAGCGCAATGAAACTGTCCATTTTTTCTATTATTAGAATGAATATTATTAACAAATTCACACAGGCGTTTCTAGATCTTCTGATACGATTTGGAAGTGCTCTTGACCTGGAACAGAAATATTTTTATACGAAAAGGCAGACGAACATACTGATAGCTGGAATAAAATAGGTATCACGTCATTTGAAATATTTATATAAGTATATAATATATCTGCAAACAGCGTGAAGGAATAATAATTTATTAACAGTTTAGTTTAGTCCGAATCATATAAATTAACTTACGACTGCGACCTTTACAGCTAACTTATTCTTTTATAATAAATATTGTTATTTTCGCCAGAGAAAAGAAACTACGCAAAATAATATATTTTCCTTCAATACTGATTCCAGCATGTACATATGTATTTTATAGTTTCTATTTATTCCCTAATATATTGTAAATATCGGGGAATTCATTCGGCACTGATCTCGTATAAATTATCATGAAAGCCAAAATATTTATTCTCGAGCTACAGTGTCACGATTCATACTCCGTGGGCGTCACATAAATGTTTTTATTATACCCTGGGAATCCTTTCAAGTTCTCCGAAAAAGTATCCTTAATAATTCTAATGTTACATCTTTTAAATGAAGCTCTAAAGAAATTCGTCCTCGATGTCGATATGCGAGGCTGCAATGGAGTACTTACTCTCTAAGTAGGCGGCCAGGTCGTGGTCGTCGGCGCGCAGTGCCAGCAGGCGCGGCGTGAGGCCGGCGCGGTCGGGGCGCGCGAGCGCGGCGCCGCCCGCCACCAGCATGCAGCAGATGGCGCGGCGGCGGTGCGCGGCCGCCTTGTGCAGCGCCGTCTGCCCGCGCTCGTTGTCTCGCATATCGAGGATGGCACTCGGCGCACTCGCTATCAGGTACTTTACGATCTCCTTGTTCCCGTAGCGCGCCGCAATGTGCAACGCCGTCTGTCCGCTCGCGTCGATCGACAGCAGTGAGTACCCGGCCCCGTGCAGCTCTTTCATCTGCAAAGTCAAAAACTCACTTACAGGTCCCGGGCGGGTCCTTTTTGCTGTATGTTCTGTTACAAAAAGGATTCCGGTTCTACTATCCTATTTTATCGTCGATGCAGAAATCTAAAACTACTTTATATCAATAGACTTGATATGTAACGGAAACAACGGTCACACTTATAAGGAATCGTTATTTTGAATTCTGAATTTTCCTACTGATCGGTACGAGTATTAGACTGAAAACATTAATTCATTTAATTTATAAATCTTTTGTACTAGTTAATCTACAGAGCTTGAACGGTATTTGAACGAGCGAACAAATAAACCGATAACCCTGTCCGCTCCACCGTCAGATTATAATGGATTTGAATAACAGTAGAAATGAACTATTGTTAACGCGTACCATTTTCAAGTCACCGACTTTAGCCGCTTTGAGGAGCGCGTCCGTTGTTTTCTCCAGTAAGTTTCTGAAACAATATTGAAGTTAAATTGCTGCCCTTTTGTATATATTGTAACTTTAAACATAACCAACCCATTTTATGGAAAGCCTAGAAGTTTTAATTCTAAAGTATGATACCCAAGAGATAACTACAGAAACACATCTCACCTACAGCCAAAAACGTCTTGATCAAATCCAAACAGTTTTTCGTGAACGCTGCATGCAATAGAAGAAAGAAGAATAGAGTGCAGATTTTAGGACGCGGAAGGTGGACATAGCTTCAATATGCTTACGGTGCTTTCTAAACTAAAATGTAACTACCATTTTAAAGTTTATAGGTTTTACACAAATCTATTTTTTATAAGAAGTGCTTTTTTCGATTCAAAACACACAATGCATTGTATTAGCTCTATTATATAATATTATCTTTCATATTTTTTAAACAACAAAGAGTTTAGAAAGGTCGTAACTATTTATTCATAACGGCTAAAATACTGTCGTGGCATATCATCTACTCGTATGACGAAATTGGCGCCAGAAGTAAGCGTTACAAAATTAGTAATTATAAATATAGCCAATATTTTATGTTTTAAAACTACTAAACGACTTTTACGTTAGCGTTCTATTTATAAATTTATTAAATATACAGTCCTCTTTTTTGGTTCGAGCCTAGAAGATAGGAAAGATATTGTAAGATTATTGTGGTCGTAAAAATTTATCGATGGAGATGTCTTAGCTTGTACTTACGTTTTAAATCGTGCAAGTGAATCTCGACTGGGCTGTAGGTCCTTAACTGGAGGACTAGTGCAGAGTGGTGGGGAATGGGTATCTTGAATTGAAGGGATTCTCGGAGGCTGTGGTGATGTTCTCGGGGGGAGAATGGATATTTTATTTGTGGAGTGTCCGCCCGGTAAGCCTGAAGGCGGTGTTTGAGGTGTAAGAGGTTCATCTGATGTCCGTGCTGGACTCCCCAAACCAGACTCACTGTTAGATAGAAGAATAGCTCATTAAATTAAAAAATATTTCTTAACGTTCTGATTATGTTAATACCATAATTAGATTTATTTTCGTTTTAAAATATAGAATAATCGCATCTGTTAATATTTTAACTTCGATTTTGATTTCGATCGATATTGGAATCTGTAAAATTTCAGTAATTATATATATTTAAGAAAATATCTTATTATTCTATTTTATAGGACAATAAAAGTCTATTACACTTTCATTAGAAAAAAAGAGTAACTTCGTTAACTTGCGCGCCTCGTGTTCCAATCGATGTGATTATCTAATATTTTGTCTATCGAGTATCGTGTCCTGTTTTGAATGAACTACAAAAGTAAAAAAAAAAATATTTGTTGTTTTTGATTTCCATTAATTAAATAAATGGTTATGACATTATGCTACTTTATAATTCGTTTTCATGGCATTAAATTGATTTCATAAATGTAGTTAAGATTAATTTATTTATTTTTAATTTAATGGATTCCATTACAAAGATAATATGGTAAAGTTTTATTTTTCTGTTTGCAGTGATAATCTATAAGAACTCGTATTGTAATTAAATCGTGAAATGATGAAAACCGACTTACGGTGATACGCTTTATTAAAGAGACTTAATGTAACTCGTATAAATTATTAAAAACAAATCACTTTTTGACATTTCACGACCGTGTTATGGTAAATATAGAGTTTGTTCTTTAGGGGCCCATAAAAAACCACATAGTGATTTTCGATTTCATTTATTTTATTTTATCAAATAGGAAGTTAACGTTATTTTAAGAAAAACTAAAATTATTGTCTTCTTGCGTGTATGAAAATACTAAAAAAACAAAATATAAAAAATATAGAAAACACCAAGACGATTTATGAGGTGGTCGTCTATTGATGTAGCTTAGATTAATTATTAATTTTGACCATTAGGCTACATTTTCAACATTACGCTATAAACTATCTTAATATTATGCAAGTTACATAGTAAGCAGATTAATAAATTATGCGTCTATCCAAAATAAAAATTAAATAAATTTGACATGATCATATAATTGCGAATAGTAATTCGGTAACTGCAAAATATAAGAGTCCAAGTAATTAATTTTGTATTTGCCTTTGCGTCATATGTTTTGTCAGTCGCTAAAAGAAAACTTTTTATGTAAGTTTACGTAAACAAAATAAATTGCAATTTTTAGAACCATCTTCACTGCTCAGCTAAAAGGATCATAGAAAGCTGTTTTCTCAAAACTTCCAAGTATACGAATTCATATACGAATCATTGAGGTAAAAAAATCGCATGTAACTCTTTCGCGGACGGTACAGTCCCTAGGGATTACTCGAATTCGCTCTTAAATCGTCACATACTTTTAGTTTTTGACTTATTCAAATGTTTTATATCGCCCTAGAATATTATATCTGAACTCGTCATACAACGCATTTATAATATTAAGTTGTTACTTTATACGACTAGAAATAAATGAATAATTGACTAACAAAGAAAAATAATGCTTAAAATAATAAAATTTAAAACATTTCAAAGAATTAGAATTATAATAATATCCTGGGAAATATCCTGGGACATTATTCACATACGGCCATCTGATCCCAAACTAAGCAGATATTGTACTATGGAAACCAGACAACTGATATTACTACATATACTACTTTTCTTTTGTATATACATACTTATATAGATAATTACACCCAGACTCAGGACAAACAGACATGTTCATGCACACAAATGTCTGTCCTGGGTGGGAATCGAACCCACAACCATCAGCGTAAAAGGCAAGTATCTACCAACCACGCCAACTGGCCCGTCAAATCAAATAAGTAATCTTCTTCGGTTAAATATAAAGCAGTATAATTGTACCATATGCACTTTAGACTTGAAGACGTACATATACAGTGTATGTATATCCAATAAATACATATATGTCTACAGCATCTAGTGATCGATCAACCTTACCTGGCATGAGACTCCGGAACGTCCAAAGACACGCCAGCACTCGGGGTGTCCACGCTCTGTGATATGTCCAGGGAGACTGAGAGGCCGGTGGTGGTGTCGAGGGAAACGGAGGGCGCGGTGCGGTCTGGGGAAGCCGTGGTGGTGTCGGGGTGCGCGGTCGACTCCGTGTCGGGCGTCACGGGCGCCGCATCCAGGATGTACACGTGCTCGTGGCCGATGTCAGTCGGGTAGTGGAGGTTCTCTTGCGCCTTGTCAATGCGGAAGAATCGTTCCGCGGTCACGGCTGAGAGTGTAATTATGTTAAGATTCTAGGACGCACTATACTATTAACTTAGGGATGTTCGTTCTTTTTATTTAAAATATATTTAAAAGAATTAACTTTTTGATTTTGTAGGCTAAAACGAGCTTAGTTTTGTCATTATAGAAAGAGTAGTATTTTAAAAAATGAAAAAAATTAAAGACTGCGGCCGGAGTAGAACTGTACTGTGAGTACTGGTGGTAGAGCTTTGTGCAAGCTCGTCTGGGTAGGTACCACCCACTCATCAGATATTCTACCGCAAAACAGCAGTACTTGGTATTGTTGTGTTCCGGTTTGAAGGGTGAATGAGCCAGTGTAATTACAGGCACAAGGGACATAAAATCTTAGTTCCCAAGGTTGGTGGCGCATTGGTGATGTAAACGATGGTTGAAATTTCTTACAATGCCAATGTCTAAGAGCGTTTGGTGACCACTTACCATCAGGTGCCCCATATGCTCGTCCGCCTTCCTATTCTATAAAAAAAAGAAACGATCATGGCTACGAGTTTCCCTCCACGCAATTTGTATAGACAACTTTTTTTTTCTGAAAATATTTTATTAGCATACACACACGGCCCAACGACGGGCTTTGGGTGTATACATTATTTAACATAAATAAAAAATATAAAATTCAACGCCGAACGAATTAAGTTGTCATTTTTGTACTTACAGTCGACGAACCACCAATCGACGAGGTTTGAGTATGTATGAGATTCTTTGATCATGTTCTGAATGAGAGCTCGCATTTGCTCCAAGTCGGCTGCCGGATTTACGTCCAAAGTGCCGATCCGTTCCGCTGGAATGAAGTACATTTTTTACAAATCGACATCAATAGGGAACGGGAAAGGACTCTTATGTACGTTATCTGGCGTTATCGATGTTTAAAATGTCGTCAAATTATTTGAACGAATACTCTGATATATTTCGCCTTTCACGCAGAAGTGTAATAACACAATTCTTCTCTCCAATTTGTATTTTTGAGTCTCAGGTGCGGTAAAATGGAGGATATAAAGGAACTGTCCGTTCAATGCGGTGTCGATAAAAAGCGTAAATTAGTTGTGTTATAAAAGTGCTGCGGGTGTCTTGTTATTCTGGTAGTACGTAAAGAGTATTTTTTACCTGTTTTCGCTAACAATTCCTTGTCGTAATGATGACGTTCGTAGTCCGCCATTGTTATGAGATTCACGGTGAGTGTAAGTTTATCAAGTGTTGTTTGTCTACAAAATATATTCGAATCAGTTTTATGTTAGAAAGCGTAAACTTATTAAGGTAATTTTCACAAGCATATTATTTTATTAAAATTATATTATGAAAAAACATTTCAATGGATTCAAATTGCATAATTAATTTAATTAGCATTATGGTTCACGTCGGCCATGGTGCTATCCAAAAGTTAATATTACTTTATTTAATTTATTTATAATAGGTAGGCAGACAGATATGTGATGAGGGGGTTACCCGGGGGCATGTATAAAACCCTATCACCAGGTAACTACTGGAATGTGACTCTTACATTGCAAGTATTCGTAAAAAAAATTATAAGAAATTACATGATCAGCATAAAGATATTTAGATTATTTATCTCTTGCGTAACTTACGGCACAAGAACTCTGCCGGGTTTCTTCTTTGCGAGCATGATGGCCTGGTTCAGTATACATAGTGTTATAACCGAGGGGGCGAGCCTGCACGCCTCACCGTCAACTTGCATCGGTATCACCTTAGTGGTCACGATCTTCGCAGTTTTACATTGCGTGATGCAAGTCCCGTGACCTCCCGCTTGGAGTAAAGGCTATACAATACAAACATGCGTAACAGTTACAAATTTTACTATTAAATATATTTATTCAAAATGGTTGACTTATATTAAACACAATTAATATTGTTTCATTTATAATTAATTTCTATCCCCACAGACTTTTGCCTGCATGCCGTTTTGAGTTTCTATTTTTATTGTTTTGATTTTTTTACTTTTATGGCTTCGCTGGAAATTATTATTATGTACTAATTACAAAGAGTACTGCCTGATTATTTGATGTAACCTTTCCAAAGTATATGTAATATTACACCCGTTAAAGCATTATAACAATCGGGTTAGTTAACTATCATAAAATATAGAAAATTATCAATAATGAATATACACGATCAATACACTTCATAGTTATACGTACATTAATTTCATCAATAGCCATTATCGTTGAACGCGTGACTAATCATATTCTAAGATTATTTTATTTATTGTATTTTATGTCCTGGTTTGTATAAATATAATGATTTGATTGATATGCTTATTTTATATTTATAAGTTATTTTTCTTTTATAATATGAGAGATGTGATGAGAAATTTCGTAAATAAACAAAGATTAAACCATAGGTAGGTTTAATTTTTGAGTCAGTTAAAAAATTACAATATTCTCATTTATAGAGACGAGAGACGAACAAAAATACACAAACCAGCAAAAATACATGAACACACAGAGAAAATCAATGTATTACTTAAAATAACTTCCAAGTGGAAAGTTAATAAGTAATGGTTGAAGTGCCTTTATATAAAATATTATATTTATTAATTGAAAAATATAAATAATTTATTCACTTAATATGAATTTATATATTTTTGTTAACATGTATTGATCGTATCTAAGAAGGATAACCTATATGTTTTTTTTAAATTTTTGTTTGGTAAATATGTGTGGCTGTACACATGATATATTTTTTGTGTTATATCGTAAAAAGTCAATTTTGATTGGATTTTTATTGCATCCGAAGTTAAAAGTAATCACATTACAACTTGTTTACGCAAAAACGTTGTTTTTTTATAATAAACAATGTACACTTTACTGTGATTTTCACAGGACTGATTATGTAACTTTTAGATTGAAAGGGCGATTAAAATCACACAGTCGAGTCAGAACAAAGACGCTACTGTGAGTTGATGTTTCCATTGAAATGATTTAGATTACTTTTTTTTTCAATTTATTATCTTTTGTGTTAATTAGCTAATATTATAATTATTTTTGACAATTAAGACAAAATACATTATGCCTCTTTGAGTGCAATAACGTTATTTGAATAAAAATCCGTTGTACTCAAAGTCAAAAGTCAAATATCTTTTTTCATGTTGTAAGAAAGGGTTGCGCTTGCGAAAGAAAATGACTGTATTTCCATTCACTCAATGTTAATGGTTTATACCGCTTAGGGTTTTGCTATTTGTTTGATGATAATTTTGATAAGTCTAATGAAATACGAATATAGGTACTTTGCTATCACTATTTAATGGAATACGAACATTATCGCAGCAATCCGCGTAAATATATTCAGATGTGAAGTTGTCTCATACACTTTCATATAGTTATTGGTCGAATTATTTAGTATTGAATGTTAATTAATATTGAATGTGATGAACTATATCATTCATTTCATAATTAAACTGGTTTTATGTCCTAATAAGATATTACTTCAAAATGAAAAATTTAATAGCATATTTTAAACTCATAAAACTTAATCATAAACTTAATTAAACCGAGCTTTATTTTTTTAAAGAGTTTTCATCATTTTATATGGTTACAATTTTCATTTATATTTTATATTTTAATACGATCAACCAAGGGACTACAAAAAAACAGTGGCCCTTAACTAATTTAATGTGTTTATATTTGTTGGTGTGACAAGTTAAAATTACTAACTTAGTAAATAATATGGGTTTACCAATTGGTAAGTTGTTAATCCTACAACTTCTATAAGACCATCTTCGGTTGAAGGTTCAGAAGTACCTCCAGATTTATTCCATGGGTGAGTTCCACCACCGTAGCTGCAACAATATTATTAACAACTTTTATTTTTATTTGAGATGTTTAAGCACAGTAAATTGAGTTGGTAGTCTAATCGATAAGCGCTACGCATATTATATTATAAAAATTAAATGATTGATCCCAGTGGTCTAACCTTGGAATGTTTAAGAACACAATTGCATGCACTTTATGTTCCCTCAACACGGGCGTGTAATCCTTGCCGTCACACTCCATGGTGACGAAGTCGGCCAGACCTTTCCATTTCCGCTGCATCAAGTCCTTTCCACCGGCAGTTCCGTAAAACAGCTTATTCCTGATCCGAGAGTTGAATTTTTCGGGATGTGCCTCTAAACCAATATTGGAAATTGTTTAATAAAATCATCATTATGTTACAAATCAAGTAAGTATTTTATTACTCAATTAAATAATTCTGCAAGAGAATAATTAGCATGTGTTTTGATTTACTGTCATCTGTGGCTAATCTTTCTAATTAAAAGTGACTTTCAATTATGAAATGTTAAAGAGACTCCGATATTTACCTCTCGCCTCGTGAAATTCAAGAGCAATATGCGCGTCAACGCCGAAGGAGAAGTAATTGTTGACGACATTAAGTGGCAGTTCCGGCTTAGCGTTGCTCGTATCTTCTCCAGAAGCCGCTTCGTTGGGCTCGACTTTTAACTGCCACCGATCCAACAATACTGTGTCACTTTCGCCGATATGGGCTAATATTTTGGATATTGGCTCGTCTTCGTAACCCTTTATACAAAAATACATACTTAATATACTGATAGCATATAAAACGACCTATGAAATATTAATATAAAAAACGCATGTATATGAAACCCAGTCCGCGCGGATAAATCACAAAAGATCTCGTTATGAACGTTATAAGAAAGTCTATCTAAAAATAAATCTATGATCGTATCTGAAGCCAAATAAATTGCAAAACGTCACTCGCTTTTCTCAGGTAAATATAAAAATAATTGTATTTTAATCATACATCATTCAAAAGAAAAATATTAATTCGCTTTTACATTTGCGTTTATAAATAGAATAAAAAATATGGACCGAAATATTCAATGATGATCAAGGGTTAAGCCCGGATAAGCACTACTAATTTTTCATGTGCTTTTGTGTGGGTGTGAAATATTATTTCATACTTGGTAGTAAAAGAAAACATTTTGTATTAAATGGATAAAATTATGAGACATGTTCGCTTAACAGGAGAAACCTTTGTCCAGCAGTGTTATATATGTATAGACTGGTATCGATGCTTGATATTAGTCTGAATATTGCGAGTAAATGTTGAAAATATGTTATTTTCTCTAACATTATGAAAAAAATAATAATAAATATAAATACACAATTTACATAAAATTACTCGTTTAATTATATTTCTGATGTGAAATTATCCGATCGGCTTATATTAAAGACTGAAATATAGTTATATGCTCAAATTAAACTATTTATACAAGAAATTTTAGTTGAACGATAATTAATTATTTCATAACTTTCTTTCCAGTCTTCGGCTAGACTGTTTAACAGTATTACTTACAGTCGCATAATTTTGAAAATTGCCAAATAAGATAGAATAAGCTAATAAATATACATAGGCGGACTGACAAATGGGTCACCTGATGAAAAGTGTTCAATATCACCTATAGACATTGGCGATGTTAGAAATATTAACCATTCTCCATTCATTCACTAACTTTGGGAACTAAGGTGTTATGTCCTTTGTACATGTAGTTGCACTGGCTCACTCACCCCTCAAGCCTATCCAGACGGGCTTGTAGAAAGCGATTTCGATGTAACTTTGGTATGTTGTTGTATACACACACGCGAACGTTTTAGATATAGTGCCATTAACGTACAATAGGTGGCACGCGAGTCGTATCCGATAATTATTTACATAAATTTAAAGAAACAATGTAATGCTTTCCGACCATTAGGTACATAATGTTTATATAGTAACACACAGCAACAAGAATAATAGATATTTTATATAATAACATAAATATCCATTACGTTCTTAAATAAAAACTTTGCCTTTTGAATTATTGCAGCTTCGATAAATTGATTTATAAATTCTATTAGCAATAGCTAACAATAGCTATCTTAAATGATACATATATATATCATATCGTTGTTCGATGATGCGGTTTAGGTAAGGCGCTTAACTATGGCCAAGAGCACACACCGTGATTTCCGCTCAATGCTGTAACTGACGTACAGATCCAACAAGAGGAACATCGTGGAATTTTATTATCAATTTAGCGCTGGTAAGAAATATTAACCATTCCTTACATCGCTAATGTGCCACGAACCTTGGGAATGAAAACTTTATGCTCCATGTGCCCATGATACTAACTCAGTACGGGTTAAACAAGATCTTTATTATTATTATTATTTTTTATTGAAAAAAAACCTGGATCCCGATTGCAGCGCCGCCAATCAGGTTCAATCTACCCAATACTATCAAAACTACCCTGGGAACCCTTCAAACACACACACAAATTTAATTAAAAACGGCCCAGTACCTAAACAAGGATGAGTTCAATGCAATTCATAAGTACAGAAGGATTTATAAAGACAAACGAATAGGCGCGGCCGTATCAGTCTACATATCAGTATCGTTTTACTGTTGTATATTAATAAATAAATAATGAAGAACGAACCCATGTATATGAATATCTATTAAAATAAAAGATTGGTAAATCACTGAAATAATAAGTATGCCGTCATTTTTTTTGGAAATCTAATATAATATCGACGTGTCTAATAAATACAAGGCCGTGCGTATAATATTTATGACAATATAAATCGAAAGGGAACGGTTTCATTTAAATTTATAATATATTAGCTGAAGCTTGATATGACAGCACATCGGCTCGTTTAACTGTGAGATTTTATATATCACTCACCCCGCCCCAGCCGAGTGCTCTCGCGAGGTCGTTTCCTGTGCCCAGTGGAAGCACGCCCACGGCTGGCCGCGACCCGATCCTGTCGAGCACGCTTAGAACCCATCCGACAGTACCGTCACCACCACACGCGAGCACACGCAAGTTGGGTACCTTTCGAAACATTTCCAATCTGAAACATTAATATAGATTAGATTTTTTATAAATAATTTTGAATCAGGATTAAAACAGAATTCATTCCACTTGTTTCTAGTTTTTACAAATTATATTTTATTACATCACCTCGTGACCACATAATTGAAAATCCAGCTTTGTTTCTAAATTTAATGCAACGTTACCAATTTATTTGAAACAGTGATATTAAGTTTGCTTAATAAATCCATGATTGAATATCTAAGTGTAATCAAGTAATTACTCTAACAATCCTAATCTGCATTTTGTTACAGTTTCTATACTTATAGCATATGTATGCTGGTTATAGTATATGTATTTTGTATGTATGTATATTATATGTTAATATTGTTGATGGTATTGCGGCGTGTGAGAACAACGAACACGTGTATTAAACATGAAGTTACTTAATATAAAATATCAAGTTAAGTACTTAAGCGGAATAATAAGGTAACAATTTTAAAATTAATTTTGTGTAATTATATATTTGCGTTGTCACGTTAGCAGGCGAATAAAAATTAAAATATTATAGAACTGAGTAAAAGTTGACACGGAATTGTATGAATATCTACAGCCATCAAAATTCGCGATTAGTCTGGATGAAATATTACTAAATGCATATTTCAAAATGACTCGTACAGTAAAGCCTTTCGATGAACTAGAAATCTCGAAGACAGTTATTGAACAACCATAAGGTATATTGATGACATTATACTTTTTTATAAAAAATAAAATGATAACAGAGTTATACAATTTCAGTAGTAGGATTAAGAACACACGTCAAAAACAAAAGTTCCAACTAGCTATAGTACTTATCAATGATGATGATGTACAATGCTGATGATGTAATACTTTTAGCAGATTAGGCTTTTAGCAGATCGAGGCACAAAGACGAGGTTGTAAGGAGAATCAATATGGACTTTGGAGTATGAAGTATGAAGGAAATACTAAAATGTACATTTGGATGTCCTATTTGATTGAAATTTTACACTGCAATTTATTATTAGTCTAATTATGTCCTTGACGGGTTTACTAATATTATTCAAAAGAGTAATTTGCCTTGTGAAATATTAATTGGTGAATAATTAACATTTTAGAAAGCAAATAATTATCTTCCAGCTAACAATGATTACCAAACGCGTGTGATAACAACCGAGACGAAGACAGAATGTTTACAAAGCGTTAGTTTGCACTTGGCATTATTAATAATACGGGACTTGAGAAACTTATAAAGTATGCAAAGTTTGCAAATGTGTCAACAGTCTACAATGGGAAACTCCAGCTTTGTTTTGTAACAGTTGGTCTATATCACTATTCAAAACAACTATCCGATGCAAAGATATTTATTTTGTGGATTTATTCCTTTTTACCTTTTGATATTTATTTAAATAGTGATATTTTATATTGGCTAACAAATTAAAACAAAAGAGAGCCCTAATGGAAGATCCAGAGCTCAAACTTTCCCAAGCAAACATTTATGTCTTAAACTGCAACGTAGAATAAGAATATAAAATTATAATTTTGCGTTTGTAAATTAACTTGGTGTCTTCTTTATTTTTGTTGGTTATGCTCGCATTTTGATATTAGTTCTGGGAATACCAGAACTAATTATACGCGCGGCCTTAAGAAGCTGTTTGTTGCTAATATGTTAAGCCATTAACAAAACATAAACATAATATTTGATTGCTTAGGTCGAGAAGAACTCGATACCCATTTGTTTGTTATTAAACATCACAAATCTATTCCTATTATTGTTGCTTCTCAGTTTTCCTTCAACGTTGACAAATGATTTTTCCCAACGAAAGTAATCAATCCACTTCATTTGAAAGAAATTATCAAATATCTCGTTATCCTGGTAAATTTGATTAAATATTTTTAGTAATACCCTTATAAATGGTCTGATTATGATTTATTATATGACTAGCTGTTGCCCACGACTTCGCTCGCGCTTAACTATGAGGGAAGGATAAATTATAGTTTTGGAAGTCTGTGATTTTTAAAGTAAGAAGCATGAAAATAATGTTAATTAATTAAAACAATTCAGGTTAGAAAAAAGTAAGGGTAAGGGGTTTTTTTATTTTTTGTTTGATGATTATTTTTATTAAATGAGCAAGCGTACCATTTTTTTTATTCTATCAAATTCAGGTTAAACAAAACTATTCAACTCACTAAAAACTTTATTTATAATTAATAATCGAAGTGCCTCTTTGTAAACGGTGGTAGGCTTTGTGCCCTACAAAGCCCGTCCCTAAAGCCCATCTAGGTTGGTACCACCCATTCATCGGATATTCTACAGCTAAATAGCAATACTTAGTATTGAATGAAACATTTGCTTCAAAATCAATAGCCGTTACATCAATAGTACGACTTTCACATTATTATATTTTTATACATTTAACGCATATTTTCATATTCAATTAAATTAGAATCAAAATCGATCTTATACAGTGCAAAGATATGTACATTTACCGATTAGGTACGTAAATACTAATCATACGTTGCTTTATGATAAAAAAAAGTTTTAGTAATGAATGAAAAAAAAGGAGAAAAGTAAACGTGACAGGAAACATTCAGGTACGAGTAATTAGAAGTTTGTGCGTCATTTATTATTACGGAGTAACCTAAAATAGTTTACGTGTATTTGACTAGCAAATTATTATCTATTCGTTTGTTATTATTTAAAGTGAAAACGAGCCATTAACATGTAACCGACAATTACTATAAAATAAAAGACATTTTATTCAGCTATAAAAGTATAAACCATCGGCAAAATTCAATATATAAAATGGTTACATTTTCGTAAAAACTGTATAGTATAATACAATTTGTCATGTCATATACACACACATAGTATAAACACAGACACGTTGATTAAGCCAACAGTTGATTAAGCCAACAGTTGATTAGTAAATATATTAAGTAATACTTTATATCACAAAAATAATCTTCAGTATTTAAACGCAGATGTTTTTTTTCTGGTAGCTCTTGACTTTTTTACGTTCCACCGTTACATATTTTTCCAGTTTTATTAATTAAAAATTAGATTTTAATTTTAAATGTGAATTACAAATAGTTGGAAAATGTAAATTTTAAAGAATAGCATATCATGTATTACAATGTATGTAGTGTATTTTTAGCGTGTACGGTTGTTATATTAAATCAGCTCTATTTATTTTCATACTAAGTATTTAAATTTTAATCACAAATTTTTCATTCTATTATAATTATATTTTATCAATGTTTTTAATTCGACACATAATATAATTTGCATTATGTATTAATTTATAATTTTGTGCGTGTAGTTGTAATTTTTTTTTTATTCTTGCGATTTTGCAATGGTGGATTTTATGGATATAAATTTTTTTGGAGCTGTAACGAAATATATCATACTTTGACGCATTATTGAAATAAATGTACAGAAGCGCTTCAAAGTTTAATAAACCTTAAATTATTGAGGGTTCTAAAAAACTGCTTCATTTATTATTTATTATATTTATATCTTCACCGACTTGTTGTTCGTGGCCTTGGTGCATTTTATCGCCAACTTGTATCAATGTTATTTAAATTTGCCTGTTTTATATTACCAAGCCGCGACGACAATCTAAATTTTAAGATTAAAAATTAATGGAAATGTCGTATTCATATGCAATATAAAAAGTGCCTCTTGAAAGGTTGCAAATTCGTTTTCCGTTTATGACATGGATTTAAATTTACGGTGTACCAACATATTTGCTGAACGTGAGCGTATTATGCACGTCTTAGTTATTTCCTGTAGTTCCAGCATAAGAATGAATTTCATGAAAAATTTAAAATATTTAAATTGTTAGCATCATTTCTATATATCTCGTGAGTAAAACCATTTGGCTGATACTTATTCACAATTTTATAGTGGTATTTAAGAGTTTATCTGTGGAGCGTTAATGTTAACGATAAAATAATAAGCAGATAACTATGTTATTCGTTTATTATATACTACGATTTTCCTCTAACTGTACCGTACTGTACGTTAAAGTTTATTCTTTTTAAAACAAATTAAATAATAATAAAGGCAATAACTAAATGATTTACCCTGGTCCCGGTCCGCCTTGAGTAAGATCGAAAACTTGTCGGGGATTAAGTAGCCATTGGAATTTCTGCAGCAGTCTCACACCTTGATTGCCTCCGCTCTTGGGATTTATAAAAACCAGAACTGGTTTCACATTGGCGGTTGGAATTGGTTTAATTACGAAAGTCTTTTGTTCGCCTTTGGAATCTTTTCCTTTTTTCTTTGCTGTGTTTTTCTTTTTTGGTGATTTTCTCAAAGAAGATTTAAAACTACCTCTTCTTGGCAGTTTTACTATCCACGATGGAGGCACAATTATATTAGATTGCGTACCTAAAAGTATTTTTTATTCATAAAATTCTTCAGAAATTAAAACTTTATTCGTCATCATCATATTCAACGTACCCAAGGAACATTCTTCCCCTATCCTTTGCAAATTGAAACAACTTTCTTTATTATGGTAAGCGTCTTTACACCAGGAGCAACTCAACGCGACGATTTCCTTTGAACTAAAAGATAATTTGGCTTGGAGAGACTGAAAAATAAAATATTATGTAATATTGTAATATACAAAGCTACATGGAAACAACTTAAGAAAGCAAAAAATATATATTAATAGAGTTAAAAATAGCTCCTAATGGTAGCAACACAGCAGGTATACGCACACTATCACCAATTTCATCGTGTAATTCTATAGCCTTGTCTACAGATCTTTGAGGTATTAGACACCAGCCACAGCAACTGCGCCGAAATGACTGTGACAACAAAATATTCATGCAACAAACATGCAAACAAATACTAGTTACAAAAAATAAAATATACAAAGCACAATATCAGCTTAATTTCCTCCAATTTCAGAGTTTTCGTTGTTCGATGGCAACGGTGACGCAATATGCGACCAACGAACGATCAGAATCTAAATTAGTTAATCTGACTTTAACAAGCGTTTTTTAATACTGGAGGGTAAGTACAATATATTATGAAGGTTGGTAATTTTTAAAGGATTATTTTATGTACTGTTATTGTCCTTTATTGCAAGAGTTATGCATATATGAAATAAGATTGATGTATATTAAATGAAAACAAACTCAGTAGTAGGTTGAAGTAAAAAATGTTAAATAATACATTGAAAATGTTCTTTTCCTATTTAATGGTGGGCTTTGTATACAATATGCTAACATGTCATTAAAAATGAAATTCTAATTTTGCTTTAGGGGAACCGGACAATGTTTTTTCGTGCCTCATGCAAGGCAAATGCAAATAATTTCAACTCGACAGAAGGGTTTGCCAGCTCAGACTCGCGAGCATGAAACTATATTTTACACTAGAATTTGTCGAGTGTGAAATATCGTATTATTTAGAGTTTAGACTATAATATAATACTTTATATTGAACAATACGTCAGCTTAATAATAAAATTTGTTTAGTATACATTATACAATCATTGTTTCGGCAAAATGAAGTAGATAGGATGTAGAACCAATTAAGAGCGCGCCTATTGAAACCAAAAATTCAGATTTCATTTGCGCATCCCTTATACTCCCGATCTCACTTCTATGCTTCTTCTTTCTACAATTAATGAATGATCAAGAATTCAGCGAATGTTTTAAGAAACAATTATAATTATGTTTGAAATAGGTATGTGTGACACGAGATGTGGTTTTACGCGGAAAGAAAGTGTAGTAAGTGCCAAAGCTGTATATGTAAAGCCAAAAAGTTTATGTATTTATAGAAAGTGTATAAATATAATGATTTATCTGATATTTGTCTCGATAATCTATATCATTACAATAATAAATTAGAAAAATGTAATGATTTCATTATTTTTTTTATACAGAATATTTTTTTAGCTTTGAACTGAATTAACCCACTTACAATATCAAATAAAAGCTTAGCAGTTTTGCACTCTACACACTTAAACATCTTTTTTTACCCACACCTATCTGTTGATTTTCTAATCCGTATGCTTCATATGGTATCGGGAAACCATGAAAACTAACAAGGGTTAGTTAGGTTTTCCACCGAGGGTTTGTCAATCCAGACCAACAGGAAAAGTCAACCAAATTTTAATTTAATATTTTCCGAAATTAATGATATAGGTACTAGAGAATGAAAACGGTTCTATTATAATTACTGTAAGAACTCATCATCAGAGCCAATAGATAAAACACGCGAATGTTAACAAGAAATATTTGTTGTAATAGGTAATTAGTTTAAAGATTTACCTCATTTTAGTAGTCAATTTATTTCGCACTAATAAAAAATACTGCTGAAATACCTTTCATTGTGTTACAAATTATATGAGCTGAGCAGAACATTCGAGAATTCGCAAGTTGTGTAGCGGATTAATTTTCGAATTTTCCGAATTCTCTTTGACTACAGAGGAGACATTATAGCCAACAGCGTTAAATTTTAAATTCCGGCTCTTAGTCTACATTTCTATTACATTTTATTTTAAGTAATCCTACATATATATGTATATAGATATAAGTATAAGTAATCCTACATATATATGTATATTAAAATATATATATATATATATATATATATATATATATATATATATATATATAGGTAACTGACTGACATATTAACGCACAGCCCAGCCAGAAAATTTACATCCCGTATGTCTTTTTATAAACTAGGTTATCACGAAGGAAGGACTTTTAAAAATTGAAATCTTGAGGTAATAAACGATAGAAATATATATGGAAATTGGCAATTTTGAATAATGTGAAGCCGTGGCTAAACATTAAAGCTACGAATGCATGTTTTATACAATTTTCTGATGCCTGGTCTAGACCAACTATTGTCTAATTAAGTAATTTTACTTACTTTTCGTAAGTCTATAAATGGTTAAAAATGTTCCATAACTGGACTAAGACCAGGCTGCTTGAGATGTTTTATTAAAACATATGAACATTAGGTGGTACTTTGCCTGTATTTGAACACACATGCTTCGGCTAAAATTTCGGTTCTAATCGCTGAGCCATCCCAGCTCTTGTCTATTTACTTTTGTAAAATCTTATCATTTTATACTATGTAGTTATTATAACCTTTAAAAAAGGCAACGAGACATGAAGGCTACAGCCGCCTTGTCCTGTCTTATTAATCCAGCGGAATTTGCCTTCACAATAATTATTACGAATACACTTAAACTTTAAAATAATTTACTAATTATTTCACCACAAACCTTTAACATTTAATGAACACAAGGTTGAAATAAAATGTTTATTTACACAGTTACTTATGTAGCAAACATCGCAGAACAAGTTTTTTAAACTATCTTGTTCTTCACATTTTATAGGTATCGAAGTATCAATAAATCAGTCTGCACATGTAACTTTCTATAGAGTTAAGTTAGCAAAGTTTGTGGAGAATCTTTATCATAAAATGAAGAAAAGTTCTATGTGTATTTTTTAATTCAGCGCCAAGAGGAGGAATGACAATACTTAGACTTTCTTGAACGAAGTTATCTTGTAATAACAGCTGGTAACAATTGTTAATCAAAAGATATGTAACTGGTCTCGAAAAAGAATTGTTATTTTAAGTAGAATAACTACATTTTGGATTTGACCCTTATACAAGGTATTATATCAATGAAGCAGACCTAGCGACAGTGACATTCACATTTACGCTGACCCTGGAGCTTACTCGGTAGGTTGGCTTTGCTAATTAATTACTTAATGTTCAAGTGGAAGTACCTCCTGCTACAAGTATGGCGCGCCTGTGAATAGACATTGGAGGCTCGCTTAGCAGGCCAGACTTTGCGGCGTAATGGTAGCATGTGTAAGCAATCTCGTGGCGTCCTACTATGACGGAAAGCATATCAATATATATAATAGAAAGGATAGTTGGTTATTAGGGGGTAGACTGGCAGTAAGCCAGGAGTATATACGTATAATGCTAAAGAGTTTTTTTACAGTGTCAAAAAAATATTACATGTGATTCATATTGCTAACATCAAAAGATTAATTTTTATAATAATTTACAAATGCTACATTTTAATTAAATTTGATTTATTCGATACATAAAGAGCACACATAATGCACAATTATAATGTATATATACATATATACTTATAAAGGCCTTAAGCGACAAAACATCAAAGTAAACGCAAAGTTCACCCGTGAACTTTGAAGGTTGAAGGAATGAAGCTGACCACAAAGCGAATCGCTTCATTGAAATATACAATTGAAAATACCTATAATATTAGAGGTGGGAAACGGATTTAAAACCAAATATTGTTTTAGTAGCACAATATTGATTTTTTGGTTTATTCCGAATAATATTCAAGATTGAATAAACTAGACGAATTGTAAATATATATCTTGGGATTCTTTGAATCGTCCTAAAATATCTTATTAACAATTGGTTAATAACATTTCATTTAGACATAGTGCCTATCATTGATTAAAAAATATATAAAATTCTTATATATAAATATTTCTCGGTACAATCAGGTAAATATAATATAACAAATTAAATTAAATTCAAGTACAACACTACGTTGCCAAAATAATTACGATTTGCAGAACCATGTTGAATAAAGATCATCAACTAGGCTCGTCAGTACGTTACAAATGAACAAATTTAAATAATCAACCACATGGAAACTAATCTTAATGGATGAAGTTATTTGTAAGCAATTTATAACGGAGTATAAATATTTAGCAACATTTTCTGTGGCCCTTTTTGCTGTATCATAATATTATAAATAAGTAAATATATTTTACAAGATAGTTGACATTATAAAATTATTGAGGAACTTAGAAATGTGAAAATTTGCGTAATAAACGGTTGTACGAGTTCAAATGAATTTAGATTGATAGTATTTAGAATATAATATTCGGATATAGATTATTTTATGGCGTCAGGTGTGAGCTATATAAAATTATCTAATGTCTTCCCTTCGGGGTTTAGACTTGCTTTACTTGCTTTGCTTTTTTGGCATACAAAATTTCATTTCATCAATTCCCAGGTCAGTCCAATAAAAAGTTATTGGGTTTTTCTGTCAGAAAATTCTCAGTAGCAGCCCGTAGTGACGTAGTCTGGAAATTGTAAGGGTGGACACTCCCGCGTCCTGAAAAGCACGTAAAGTAGTTGGTTCTACGCCTGAACTCTTTCCGGTCGTGTCGGATTGCCGTCCCATCGGATAATGAGAGTTAGGGAATCAAGTGCACCTGTGTTTGCGCACACATATATGCACTATAATATCTCCTGCGTAGTTGGCTAATCTTTTTTCTATAGAATATGAATGCGGGCGAGCATATGGGCCACCTGATAGTAAGTGGTCACCAACGGCCATAGACATTGGCATTGTAAGAAACGTTAACCATCGCTTACATTAACAATGCGCCACCAACCTTGGGAACTAAGATGTTATATCCCTTGTGTCTGTAATTACACTGGCTCACAAGTAATTAAGTAAAACATTATAGATTACAGGACAATCTAAGAAGCTGTTTTGTTATTATGTTACAATTAATGATTGACTAATGTTATGACTTTCCTTTGAAAGGTATTTCTATGATTATATTTCAATTTTTTTTTATACGTAAAAAATCTGTTCTTGTTGAATGTTCTACGACTGAAACGCTTTGGTTCTACTATATTTAGTTCGCAAAAGGGTCGCGAAGTGTCGCATATACATATATACCTGTGGCTTAATAATAATAAAACTCTCGTAGTCACCTTTATTTCTTCAAACATTTGCTTATAAATTACATTATTGATGTAATGATTGCATTTGCATACATCAAAGGTAATTGGCACCGAAATTATCTTTAGGGGAGCAGACGAGGAGCGGCAAATAGCGACTTAACATTTACATACATCGTCGAATTCGAATTGAAATTCTTGCTTGTAAATTTTACCAAATATATCCTGCTAAAATTCTACTCGGAAACAATTTGGGGAAAATATGATTTAACATCGTTTAAGTTTTTGTATTATAAAGTAAAAGAAAATAATGCAATGTAATGCAATTTTATAAAACACATCTAGTTATGACATTCTCGTAGTACATTAAAATTCACTGGATTCTTAAATAAAATAACTATTTAATTTGAAGTTAAGAATCGTAAAGTTTCTGTATATGTACTATACATCAGTTTGCCGTGAATTTTAATTTTATTTTGTTTTCTAAATTTGAAGAATATAGATTTGATTTAATGTCTTATCAATTAAGATATATTCCAGAAAATGCAAGCCAACATATCGTCTCATGACCAGCGAACCCTATCTAAGTATAAATTCAATTATGTAAATATTTTGAATGTAATGGTTTTATTTTTACACAGATACTTCCTTTCGCCAATTCCATGTAAACATAATAATATACTAAATATTTAAATTAAATATTATGGAAGAACCAGTTGCTGTGCAACTAATAATATAACGTAAAATTTATGTGAATTCCTAATCTAAATTTCAAATCTAACGTCTCATATGAGGATGATATTTTACTTGCAAAAGATATATGGTTTTAATGCATATATATGATTTGTAATAATTTTTATTTGAATCCTTACAATTGAACATAATACAATGTAAACTCATTTTTACAAGCTCTTAATTAACTTCACCTGTCAGTATATGTTGCAACTGAATTTTAAATCAGTTCCACTCAACCGGTTGTACTGAAATTTTGCACACCATTTAGCTGCTGGTGACAATACAAGCTAGTGTTATAAATATTTTAATTTGTCCGAAATGTTCACCGTATTAATGCTTGTTTTTTATATTAACTTATTTATTTATAAAACAATTTCAATTTACATAGCAAACGCATGGATGTGTGAATTACAAAAAATGCAGTGTTAAAATATTAAAATAGATAAAGTAAAAAACTATGAACACACAAATGTTAAATACAACAAAAAACAAAAAATACATCTAATTCAATTAAATACAAAAACATTCCACAGCAAACATACGAAAAAGGTTTTAATGTTACCTTGCCGCAAGCCTTGCACTTGCCCTTTTCGGAGCGCCGGTGGACCCAATGGTGGTGGGTCAAGGTCTGCTCTCTGTACTGCCGCACCCCCACATCTCGGAATGTAGGTTTGCAGGTGAAGTGAACGCGGTCTATGAGTATGTCGATGCACGCAGTGTGCGCCACGATTTTACACGCTGAACATTTCATTCGTGCTCCATGTTTCTGTTAGAAAAAAAAGGAAACAATATCATATATATTTACTTTATTCTCAATGCACTTGCAAGCATGCCTGCAAAAACATAAACCAAATTTGTTACTCTAGAATTTTATTCTAATAAAGACGTCACGAAGTCGAGATGGCCCAATAGGAGGAACGCGTGAATCTTAACCGATGAACGTGGGTTCAAACCCGGGTAAGCGAACCTCTGAATTTTAATGTGCTTAATTTCTGTTTATAATTCATCTCGTGCTTTTCGGTGAAGGAAAACATCTTAATGAAACCTGCATGTGTCTAATTTCCTCGAAACTCTGCCACATGTATATTCCACCAACCCGCATTGGAGCAGCGGATACTTGAATTGTATTACTTAAACGTCTAAGATCTGGAATTTTTCTAATTTTTAAAGAAATAAATATTGTTTAAGTACCTTTCAAGCAGATAATCTATATACATAGATAGAAAACTGTACATAAGATTTGTGTACGTGTAAGAAAGTTTATAATTGTTTAATTAAAATCAACTCAGCCTGAATAATTTAGTACATATGACAAGTAGAAAATGCTTTATCTTTACAATAAATAAAAATGAATGTTTGTATGTTTATTTTCGGTGTTTTCTTCAAATATTCATCCGATTGTGATGAAACTTTAATGAGGTGTCCTGCGTACGCCATAGATGTGCCATTAAAAAAATATATTTTCTTTAGATATTTGTCCTTCAACATAAATGTTTTATATAGATCCTTACTTTACCGCTGCGAAGCCGTATTCCAAAACGAGCTACCTATCCGGGTAGCTAGTTTTGGAATAAAAATACACGGTGAGTTAATATTTTAAAGCGTAAAATAAGCTCTGTATATTTCAATATAAAGCAATTGAGTTGAATTTAATAACATCATCGGCTGTCAACCTGTCGATACATGTACATTAATTTACGATAACATCAGTAAATATTATAAAAAAATAACATTTGTATCAAAATATATTGCGTGAACCGAACCAATACACTAAAGTATTAAAAATATATCTAAAGAAAATAACAACGTTTTGAAAAGTAGACATGTTTGTCAAAGTTTTTCAACTCATGTTAGGTGCCTATTTTCTTATATAAAAATACTATCAATTCTTTTCTTTCTTCGTCTGCTCAAAGTAATATATATATTAGCGCGTTTCATAATGAAAATCTACTCCTCAAAACGAATATACCCTGAATATTATTTGTCTTGGTGCGCTTAAGAGTCTTTACTACCCCAAGTCGAATTTGGTATTAGTATATATCCCTACTATATAGTATTTAATTGAAAAAAAATCATTGTTATACTGCATCAAACGTAACCGTTCGGAGTTATCCCTTAAAAGAATAACATTTTGAACGGGTCAATTGTGTAGAAGAAAAAAGGAGAAGAATTCTTTAAAAAAATCCTGAATCGGATGCATTCTCAAACATTTAAAACTATGTTTTATAATTTAGGATTCGCGTTAACAGCCGCAATCAGGATATTGCCATTTAAATATGTATTGAATAACAATCATAAAAAAATAAACTTTAGCAACGAGACAATGAAACGACCATAACGCTCCTTCCTTGCACGCAATATTATAACAAATAAACATTTGAATTCGTGGCTTCACCTTCGTAACATGTATAGCGTTATCTTACTTACGTCGCTCCGCTAACTTCAGATCTCAATTTACATCATGCCTGGGGTAACGAGGTAATCTTGACCCAGCGCTATTTACGCTCTAGTCGGATAATTACATTATAATGGGTAACATACCCATACGTAGGTATATATATATATATATACGTTTTCCGTAATATTAGAAGGATAAAGTGAATCCATTCAAGTTCATAGTTTAATTGTTAACGTCGAAACACCGTTTAGACCCTATTTTATGGGTCACGTTACCCCTGATAATGTCGAAGAGGCCCATTGTTCATATTCAGTTTGATCGAATTAAATTGACTCAGTAAACATCTCTGATACGCGTAATATTATAAAATAGATTTGTAATTAACTCCATTCATTACGCACTCGTAATATGTTTTTGTTTTGTCTTAATAACCGAAGACGGGAATAATAAGATATTCGTCAAGAATGGACTCGAGGTGAGCATTTAATCAAATGGAATATACCTAATAGGCCAAATGAATTAATACTGATATTTAAAAATATTAATGCTTGACAAATTTCACGTCACTATCTTATTTTTAATTTTTGATATAATTAAACCGCAAAACAGCAGTACTTGTTATTGTTGTGTTCCTATGTAAGCGATGGTTGACATTTCTTACAATGCCATTGTCTAAGGGCGTTTGGTGACCGCTTACCATCAGGTGGCCCATATGCTCGTCCGCCTTCCTATTTTATAAAAAAGAAATATATTTTTAGAATGTATATATTAGATGTTGTACTTTGTCATGCTATGTACATATATTTTAATTAGCTAGCGTTCGCTGTGTGATTGAACGTAATCATTCTTGAAAATTTCAGGAAAACATTTTTAAAGCAGAATGACCAAAAATGTATGGACCTTGGCCCAAATGTCCGGTCCACTTTTGGTCGTTCTCTTTTGTGTGTTTCGAACATTCAATATTATTCCCATTTTTATATTGATAACACTAAATCCCTTCAATAGCTACTAAGCAAAAAAAATGGTTGACAAACCGAAAACAAAGGCACTGAACTGTTTTGTCTTCGCCTTTATGAATATATATTCAATGTATTTATTATTTATTACCGCTGCTGCCCAATCCTATCCGTCTTTTCTATTAACTCAATCTATCTCCAGTTCGGAGCTTATTCCCCAACGTTGTTTCTTCAACGGGATATCTTACAAGATTAGGTCAGTTAGTTGTTAAGTCCAGATTTGGTCTACCGAATTTAACTTAAATCTGCATTAGTTTTGTATTTTTTTTTTTTAAGATATTATCTATTTTTTAATTTTTTATAAATTAATAGCGAAAATTAGTAATTAATATCAGATATTTTGTTTCTAAATATTCATTCAACTATATTCATATTATATGTCTGTGTGTAATTTTTTTTCATTGTTCATTGTTGTAGCGATGCCCAGTTGACTGGTAGAAATTTCCTTCAGGCACTAAGTCCGACTTTTGATCAATTTTTTCGGTCACACAAGTTTCTTTAAATATAAACTCATTTATGCTATTTTCTTTACAAATGAGTCGAACAAGTCGATTGGATGAAGTTAAATGTTTGAGAAAACGCCAACGCCATCCATAAATTCTTTATTTTACAAAATCGTTTCTTATAACGAAATACAAAAGTCTTCTCCATTTCACGTATCTAAGTTGTTTGAGCTGTGCTTTCGTAATCAGTCAGTCATTCATTGCCTTTAATATAGATATAACCATATAACACAATATGGCCTGTTTTGTGCGACTTAATCCGTATAAACTTATTCTCCGTGAATACAACTGTTCTCATCCGGGTGACAGTTTACCTTCAAGTCTTTTCTGTTTATTCTAATAATGTCCGTTCATTTTTCGAGTGTTTGTATCTTTGTTTGGCCTAGCATTTTGATCGCGAATGTCTTATTCATTACATATAAGTATATTTCACGATGTAAATGTTTTATAACGACTACAACGCGTTTTGAGTTGTAGTATCGCTGTTTCTGGTGGTAGGGTTTTGTGTAAGCTCGCCTGGGTAGGTACCACCCACTCATCAGATATTCTAACGATATTATAATATATAACGATATTAAAACAGCAAGCAGTACTTGGTATTGTTGTGTACCGGTTTGAAGGATGAGTGAGCCAATGTAATTACAGGTACAAAGAACATAATATCTTAGTTCCCAAGGTTGGCGACGCATTGGCGATGTAATCGATGATTAACATTTCTTACAGTGCCTATGTCTATGGGCGTTGGTGACCACTTACCATCAGGTGGCCACTATAAAAAAGTATATATCGCTCAGTGAGCGTTTCCATTCTTCGAGCGTAACATACACATATGTTTAAATATATAATGTAACAAGTTGTAGTCGCAAAGTTTTGTTTCGTTATTTATTTGTACTATTAACATGTACGAGCATCCTATAGCTTTTCATTAAATTTGTTCCTTACGCCAAATTACCTACTAACAAGCTTTAATTAGTTTTTGTTACTTGTTTGTCCCCAAAAGTCATGTCTCTAATGTTAATGGAGAAACGAAATGTTTCATGATTTCGTTTGAAAAAAAAAACAAACGAACGCTAACAAGATCTAAATTACAGAGTAGATACTCGTTTTTGAGAAACTTCAATCTTTAAAATTGTTTTTAGTGATTTTAATTAGTGTAGCATATTATTTATGTTTATTTTTGTTGTTATTTTAATATAATGACTACATGTTATAAATAAACTAAAGTAAAGTAAAGGTTATGAAGTTCGTTTTTTTTTTTATTTTGCTACCTTACCTTAGCTTTGACGTTAACTTACCTTACTATGACTTACCTTACCTTTGTCGTTAACTTCACTTTTGTGAATTTAATGTCAAAGGTCTTTATTATGGATTCGTTTGAGTGACACACCTGCCGCCGTCGATCGTTGTAATAATGTAATGACAAAGGCGTTTGACCAAAGTCATTTTATTTTTGTGATGGTGCTTATTAAAAGTGAAACACACTTATTCACTATCGGCCTTACTTAGAAACTTTGCTTAGCGGGTGTTAAATTAAACAGTGATTTATCTCATAATTGATTTGAATTTCAAATGAAGTAGACACAACAATGTTTTACTTATCAATCCCTAAACAACATTTATAGATATATCCGTTGACAACTGCCTGACACTTAGCTGCATTGAACATTATACCATTTACTAGATTATCAGCTCATTATATTAAACAATTTAGTTTATACTTGCAGCAGTAGATTGTTGGCATAAATATGATAAGAACACTTTATATAAGAAGTGAGAAAATTTATAATAATTAAAAAATTATAAAAGATAAAATACCACATTGCGGTACACCAATTACGTGATCAAGCTATTTTAAAAGAGATTATTAAAGTTATGAACACATTTTAAAAGTTATAATTATAATAAAGGTAATTTAGCACAGCCATGTTTAAGACGGGGGATGTATTGAAGTCTCCTATTCGTAAACCCGTATAAAAACCCTGTCCGACCCGTGAAGTGGTTATTAGGTATTGTTAGTAAGTTCTATTTATGCAACCATGAGTGACTTCACATGTGACGTGCCGACGTCCGTCCCACCGCGTCTTTGAAGAAACCGACACCGCCTTTCAGCATGAACCGGTGTCTCGCTTAACAAGGAGAAATTTGTGCGAACGAAAAGAAATAAATTATTGCAAGGTCGTGATAGTTTAGGGCAGTGTTCCATCACGCTCTAATTTATTTTCATATTATTTTTTCTTTCTCTTTAGTCTCTTATAAACTGTGTGTGTGTGGTTAATGTTATCGTTTATGTTTTAGTAAGTCATGGAAACTTGATCGTGTTATGTGTTAAATTAAAATAACATTTTTATATTAATGAATATTTGACTTTTAATATTTTTTTAGTAATGTCTATAACATATCAATATGCCCTTTTCGGGACGGACAGGGTTTTTTTGACACGTTGTATAAAGTGTGGCCTACATTTTTAAAACGGATCGTTCATGTAAATAAAATATAATAAATTTTTAATTTCATAAAACATCATATTTTCTATACCATTCCTACTTTAATGAGAATTGTTTTTTTCCTTTTATATTACTTAAATATATTGCAGAAAAAATAACGGTTAGTCATGGTGTTTCAAATGTTTATTCATTACGTAAATAGAGCGAAACACCGCAATTAGTAAATGATTGTCGCCGTGCACCCCGAGGCAGTCTTTTGTTGTATCGACAGTGACAGGTCATTGCGGCGTTAATGGTGGAAGCAGCTCATTAATCTTACATTCAACTAACGACCGCAAATACACAATAGATAGTAAACTCGATAATGGTATGACGAATTTATAATATCTTGGCCCTTTCTTAAAATTCTTTGACGAACATGAATGATACCCAATATGTATTTGTAGTGAGTATCCCGTAAAAATACGTTTTAGCAAAATCAAAAGGTATGAAAAACGAATGTACGCATAAGGTTACATTTTCAATGAGCCTTGTTATTAAAGGATCGAGAGAATTTGAAAACACGAAGCATATCAATTTTCAAGGGAATAAAAAATATTGTATTGTATGGAAAAATATATTATTTCTCTTTAAAAATTTATCCGAAAGTTATTGAAATTTAAAAAAAAACGGACAGCGTTTATATATAGGTATTATATTATAATATTTTATAACGTAAATTTACGTGCTGTTGCATATTTTTTTGCAACGTATAATTAAGCTGCTCTGCAAAACGCTTCATCACGGTGGTAAGCAAGTTTACGCATTCAGACAATATAATATACATATTAGTATTTTATTATATTTAAATATTAATTATCGCTTAATAAATTAGGGGGGTTCACAGTACCCTGGAAACCCTCCCTAGTGAATGGAGGCCCGCATAGACACCGGCGAGCCTCACATACCTTCCCACTGTACCAGTGGGGGAAACGCGTAATGCGTTTATGTTTATACGTTTATCCAACGTTAAAAAAAAATAAAAAATAGGGGTCTACATAAAACTTTTATATTGAAGAATAAAATATAATTAATATTGTATGTATTGTATTAGTGCATATGTTTGTCAATAAATTAGATTGTTATTTTATTGTTGCTATTGAAAAGTGTACTGTGCTGTAGAAATAGCATGTAGTTAAATAAATCACACAATGTTTTCAATCATCCAGATAAAATCATAGATTATTCTATCAGAAACTTGAACAAAACAAATGAATGTTTTAATATTTAATTTGAGTTAGTAACAATTTTACGGTTTCTAAAATCAATCGTATATCTCACAAAGATATGAATGTTTTTCAATGATTTAAGAAAAACTCTTAAACATATTTGAAAAGCACTTGAAACATTGGAACAAGAATAATAGTAACAGCCTATGAATGTCCCACTTCTGGGCTAAGGCCTCTTCTCCTTTAGTAAAAAAAGGTTTTGGAGCGGTTTGGCTGAATGTGGCAGAATTTCAGTGAAATTAGACATATGCAGGTTTCCTCATGATGTTTTTCTCTAACCGTCAAGCACGAGATAAATTATAAACACAAATTAAGTACATGAAAATTCAGTGGTGCTTGCCCGGGTTTGAACCCACGAGACGAAATCTGCATGTATCCGATGAAGTCATATAGCATGTGTATCCTCTGACCCTAAGCCCTCGTACTGCGTAGTGAAATAATCTTCATCACCAGCCTTTGAACATTAATGATCTGTTTTGGGCTACTGATTTGGGCTTTATTTAAAACGAAAGTAATTCCCGCCTTTTTTATTATTAACTTAAAATTATTATATGTCTCAATCTTTAATATATTGTTAAGTTATTATACCGCAATGTTTTAAATGAAGATAAACAAAAATTTTAAAATAATCCAAGAGATTTCCCCGCCCTTATCTAGACAGTCTAACTGCTAAAATACATACATCTTACCGCACGTCCTACGCCTTTATTTATTGTGTATCTTTTAAAGCTCTGAAAGTATCTGCTCCATTTTATAACGCTTAAGCGACATTTTTATTTACACAGTGCTTAGAATACAATAGATATCACACATATTTCAAGTCTCTTCTATAAAATAAAAAAAATACTAATACGAATATTTTTTTGGCGTGACTATAACAATACGTGTCGCTTATACTATATTACCTGTTCGCCAAAAAATTTTTAAAAATAAATCCATCTTAATATTATATAAATAGTTTAAATAGCGCCAACGTATGTTTTCTTTGTTATAAGAACATTAAATTAAATATTTTCTTTGGGATTCCATTTGAACATTTTGAGTGCATACTGAGATGTATAATAAAAACATTCACAAATGTTGTGGTTCTCATGATGCTTTATAAGGGTACTGTACCTGACATTCAGTTTCTCCAACATAGCAGCAATCTCCGGAAACGGAGGTTGGAGACCAGAGATGTTCGCCGCTGATGGCAGTGTCGCTCCAGTCAGGCGTGGAGCGCAGGACACGCGCCCCTCCGCCCGCGCTCTCGCTTGTGCGTCTGTTGCCAAATAGCATTTATTAATAAAGTGAGAAAAGAAAAAAAAGCATATTTAAAAATTGAAAATGCTTCAGATAGAAATAAAGCCCCCTTATTTACTACTAGTATTCGCCCACGTGTTAAGGGGAGACGTAGGGATTTGGTAAAAAAAAGTAGCGTGTCCACCCTGGAGTTCAAGCTTGCTTCATACCAAATTTTATATAAATCGGTTCATTAGTTTTTAGCCTTGAAAATGTAAAAGACAGACTGAGCTACTTTTGCATTTATAATATTAGTATATAGATTATTTAATTCTTTTGTAAAATATAATTGTGCCTCGCGAGGACGCCATTATTGGGTTGTCAAAAGTCAAATAAAAATATACGATTATTAATTATGTAAAACCTCAATACTGGATTTTTTCTTCACCGTATTTAGAGCGAAATAGTAAACTATATCTCAATTTTAGCAAAAAATAAACAAATCTTAAAACCAACATTAATTATATTAAAATATAAATGTGGCAGTTGATTAAAATATTTTCCCATAAAATAAAAAGTTCTACATCAAATAGTATTATATATACAGTATATATATACAGTACGACGAGGATTTTTTGGCGCTCGAATGACATTGATAGGAGCGTAAATGTAGACTTAGGGTTACTAGTTAGTAAAAATTCCTTATTTTTAGAAAATACCTTATACATTATTGTCTAATTGATGGTGTGGGATATTAGTTTCGACTTCCTGTTAATTCTGTAGAATTTGGTTTACAGTTTTTAATTAATAATATTTTTTGTATTCAGGCCTTCCCAAACCATTGTTTACATGAGACAGCGTCGCTTAAAGTCTATCTAGTTTTCTTTCATTACATATACTACGAGTATACTACTAATGCTAGGGCTCTATTTATAATTATACTAATATGATTCTAACCATACTATTCTATAGAGGAATTTCAGAAATATTTCATACAAAATATAACAACGATACTGATAGAAGTTATTTCAACTATGTAGAAATTGGAATGTGGTATATTAAATTGTTATTGCTTTAAAAGGCAAAAATAAAACATTTAAAGATAATAAGTTCAATCTAAACTATTAATAAAATATTGTCAAGACTGTTCAAATGATTTATTCAAACTATGTTTATTAAAAAAACACATAAATGTTTACAATCGAAGTTTACTTTATGTTTTCTCCATTTATTTTATGTAGAACCATTCTCGTTTTGGAAATTTCGTAAAAATTTGAAGTGTATTTTTAAATAAATAAAACCGATTGATTGTTTTAGTACGATACGAACGTAACTTGTGTATTCGCTGACACAAAAGGTCTTTGTTTGTAACTTTTACATATAAAACATTTCAAAAAACAAAAATAAAATAGAAACAAATACATTTAAATGAATAAGAGATGGCGCTGACATAAACAGAATAGAGGATTGTGCACAAATTAAGTGCCGCCTTTGTACAAAATATAATATACTTGCACGACTAAATTAATATACCGAATATAAACCGTTGAAAATTTTGCAGTGTTCTACTTTTCTGAAATGGCAACACAGGTTTTGTATTGCAACTTAGAAAACTGTCATAAGACTAGATAAATATATTTTATTTGTAACTCTAGGTAATTGCAGCTAAGCGAGGGTTGGTATATTAAAATAGAATATTATTTTTTTAAATTAGAAATAAATAAAAAACTATTACATGTCTTATTCAATCGTTATATATTAAAATTTTAGTAGAATCGTGATTGTTGTAATGCGATTGCAAAACGAAAATTCAAACACACACACACTAACATAATTTTAGTAAAAATACCATAGCACACATAAAAAAAAATTGGTGCGTTTGTTTTTATTAATTTTCGGAAAGTACAGTAGCTTTTCTCTTCTGTTTGTTATCCGTTTTTTTTTTTCGTTTGGTAGCCGTTATAAATGTTTGAAACATGCGAATTTATATATGTATTCTTCAAATTTTCAATATTGAACACTAGTATTATCAAAATAAAATTCGTCAACTCATTCAAAACAACATCAATTCAGAATAAATATAAATTATGGAATCTCGTCGAAGAATAAGGAATCAACAGCTCCCACAATTCTTACAATTAATCTTACGACAGAATTATTATATTGTATAAATAGCCAATTTATGGTATTAAAGCAAAGACCTTTATAATACTCTCTTCACCAAGTTCTTAATGGTAGCTTAGCGCTGGAATCCTTTCTAATGATAGCCATGTATTAAGAGAGTTAGCTAATGTACCGTGATATTTACTAAGTATGTTCTGGACGCTAATGAACATCGCATCTTGACTGGTATATTACTGTGTAATGCTCTACCGTTGTTGTTTTAATAAATATATTAAAACAAACAGAATTTCTTCAGGCTATAAGTTATTTAATTTGTTGATACCTATTACTACTATAAAATTAAATAAAAAAAAGTAACAAGAAAATATATATTTTCATGTTTTTTGCACAAAATTAAAATATACTTTATTCAAGAAGACTCTTACAAAGTCACGCGTATTTTGTACGATAATTAAAAATTCTGAAACCAGCGCTCTTGAAATTTAAAGAAGATAAGGTTCCCTAAATTGTCTTTAATAGACAGCGGCCTCGAACAATAAACAGGATAAATAAAAAGCCTCACGTGAACTCTATGATAAAATATTAATATAATAATTTGAGATACTGATATAATTTTTTAATAAAGTTTCACAATGTTGTGATCAATTTGTATAGGTAAGGCGCGTTTATATCATTATATTTTAGTCAAAGGTTTTACGAAAATTCAAAACATTTTATTCTGAATATAATTTTACATATTATTCTAATACATTTTAAATTTGAATCCATTCATCAGTTTAATGAATTTCAATTAAAATTATTATCAATACCAAGTACTAAGTATTTTAATTGAAATATCATATTGTAATTTTACTCTTCCCTTGTTATTTTTGCTCTATAAGAGTGGTTTTATTTAATGTTATCATATGTTATTTATTAATTATTAGAAAATGTTATATTATTAAGTACCTGGACGATCAGTTTTAATAATATTTTTATGTTTTGAAGTTTTAGCTGTCTTAAAAATGTTAATATATTTATATATAAAAATATTAGATGATAAAGAAAAATTGCCATAACTTTTTTTAAATAATTAAAATTTTATATTTTAGAATATAAAATTAATTAAAAAACTAACCTTATAATCTATATATATATTATAAATTTGATTATTTACAAGATGGTTTTGTGTCGTTGATTCAAAATTTTAGCTTAAGTTTTTATTTTTCAGAAGAGAATATTCAGTTTAGCAAGTTGTCTATCAGGGCATTATCTCCGTTATTTCCTCATCTATTTAGATTGGATGCCGATGTTTCTCTTTATTTATTTCTATTAATAGTAACGTTTAATTTTATTTGTCATTCAAGGTATACAGTTGAATATTATACAGCTGATTAGTTTGTTTATTCGTTTTAATACTAATCTCAGAATCAGTCAGATTTGATAATGTCCCTTTACATCACGCTACGAGCGAAGTACGAGCGGTTAAAACTGCAAGTATCGGCTATATATAAAATATCTTCTATTGTTCGCCACAATACAAATTAAGTACGATAAAATATTTTTATTGCTCAATAGACAACCTAAAGACAATTAGTGGTATATTAGACAATATATATAATATACATTAACCTAAACTAATAATGTCCTCCTGACCGATTTAGGCCACGCCGGCCATTCTCAGGCTAGCCAACAGTGTCTAACTTATTATATATTCCTTTACTCTCATAATTACATGGCCTGGCAAATTCAACATGACCGGAGTTTGTCTAAGCGCATGACTAACGGCTTTACGTGCTTTTCGAAGCACGGGTTTGTAAATAGTTCTACTCCGTCACTAAGACAATAAATTATGAGGTAACCAGTTCAATTAGGAGGCGGTTATATAAATATAATATACATTCATGAACAGACACAAGTATTTAAATTACTTAATTATTCCTATGAGAAAGCTAATAAATATAGAAGTTATTTTATTTGAAGGAAAAAAGAAATGATCTGTATGTAATTAATTCTATTGATTTTATTTTGAGTAATGTTTTAATTTTTATATATTGTTGTTTATATTGTGCTAAGTATTAAAAAATCGTTATATCTTGCACGCAGCGAATATGAAATTGTTTGCTAGTTAATATGGTTTATAACAATTCATTGTCTTTGAACTGCGATTAATTCCTTTGGTGCTCAAAATTCCAAGCCACGTTTATAGTTCGGGTCTCATATTAGAATCCTGGAGTAGTTTTACAACTTCTATTTGCATAGTAATACGTTCATTTTGTAGCAGGTTTCATTTAGAGGGAAACTTATAATATTTCATATCCTTTGTGTATTAGAATTTCTAATAAATTAAGATACCAATCATTAATTAAATAAATCTAAATTTTACTTTGCTTATTATAACAAAAACAATTGAATAATAAATGAACATCCATAAAGATTTTTCTTACCAAACGGAACGATAATTTACCTTTGCACTCTGAATAGACTAGAACCGAAACTTAAGCGAATCAACAACAGTTATACTCGATCATATATATATATATATATATATATATATATATATATATATATATATATTATATTATATATATATATATATATATATATATATATATATATATATATATATATAATATAATAAATAAAAAATAAAATAAATATATAATAAATATATATAATAAAATAAATAAAAAATAAAATAAATATATATAAATAAAATAGGAGGATTTTTTCAATCCTCCTATTTTTAAGTCGGCTTAAAAGTGGGATTAATAACTAGTCGCTGTATTGCGTAACATTTTTAAAAAAAAGTAGTAAACAATTGTGTTGCTGATATATTTTTAGGCGCTATAGTATTTTTATTTATTGTGCTAGCAATAATGTAACCTCATTCATCTTTTAGTAACAAAACAAAAGTAAATAATTAATATGAATAATAATAATATAAAATTATTATTTATTATTCATATAAACAACCTAAAATGTTAAAAATATATAAATTTAAAAATATATAATATATAAAGTGTTTTATATTTGTTAGCAAAAGAGAAAAAGAAGAGTGTTTTTTTTTCAGCCTTTTGCCGTCCACTGCTGGACGAAAGCCTCCCAAGCCATAGAACGCCAACCATCCCGATCTTGGGCAGTCCGTATCCATCCCGAACCTGCCACCTTTTTCAAATCATCGGTTTATTTTAAGAGTGTAATAGGCTTGTATTCTAATCGTTTTTATTTTTATTTTTTAAGTTTTATAAGGAATAATAGGGCATGGGGTTCATTGGGATTACAATGGAAATGACAAATCACCATTTTGCGGCGTCCACCATTTTAGCTTTAGAATAATGGCACTTTGCTTATCGCATACCCCTCATCAAACTAATTAATTTATTTCCAAATCATATGGGTTGTTTATAGTTAATCGTGCATAATCACAAGAAACAAACTTGTTTGTAAAATTCCAGCTCAATCGAACACCAGGAAGTTAATCATATTTAATTACAATTTCCAGCACATGAGAAAAAATAAAGGTTGTAAGTAGAATGATTATATTAATATTCCATTTTTTTAATTAAATTCAATAATATGATAAAGTAATATAAAATAAAATATTGATAATATTGAATTATAGTCTTTTAAGTAGCTGCAAATTTAATCCTGCGTTACGAGGGATAAAAACAATTTCATCTTTTTAACTCTTGTCTTTCGCATCTGTGACATGCTTAACTATACCCTTTATTTTTTTTTAAGGAAAGTAAAACGAATTACGAAGTTATATCCTTCATATTAATTTTCACTTGTCTTGTCACATACGTTATATTGTTAACAAAAAATCATATTAGTATTTGAATGTCAGATTGAATATACAACGATTTTGTTCGCGTTCTATATGTCGTTGAGTACTTTTGTATTGTTACGTCTAATATGAGATTGACTTTTTTATACTTTCCTGAAGTTAGTATTTCTTAAGCTGACGTCTAAATTATTCGAATAACAACGTGTATAAATCAAAAGAGCTGGGATGCATATTATTAATGCGATCGACGTGATTGATTAGTGTGACCACAGATACACAGGTACTTACGTAGCGTGTCTTCAGCTTGTGCGAGGTATAATTTTGTACGCATCCCATTTTTGGCCAACTGTGCAGTAACGTCAGGTGAAAAAAAAATCGCCCCATAGTAAGCTATTTAGATTCATCGGTAGATAGTTTTGTAATTATTCTATGAGCGATGGAACACTTAGAACAAAAACAGAAGAATGATGATAACTTTCCAGTCGGTTAAAATTCGCCATATTTTTTCAATGGTATTTTGTGTTTTCGAAAATAAAGTTGATATGTACCGTATTATAACAAACATAAATTTGAAGAATGCTTTTAATGAAAAAGGATCGGCACGAAGGGTACTAAGAATTTAGTTCCCAACAAAATGCAGCACGTTTTGTTGGATGCAATTTGATAAAGCCGGCTTAACTGGAACAGATAAACTATAATAGAAGTTTGACGTACGTGTGCGTTCCCAACACTAAATTGGTCTAGGAGGTACAAAACATATACAAGTTTTATTTATATACAACTGCCTTTTGTTTAGTGGTTCACTTCTAAGGTTGATTCCTTACGTCATGGGTCCAAACTTTTGATTGGGACAAGAGTTATAAGGTTCTTGTCTATAAAAATTCTCAACATCAGCCCTAAATTTGGAGGTTGGTGTTTATACTCTCTAAAGGGTTTAAAAGATAAAATTGTTTTTATCCCTCGAAAAGTTCTTAAGGTAGTTTTTTTATGGGCAGAAAATCACCGATCGGATTGTCGTTCCAACGGATTGTGAGAGAGCGAGACAGATACAGCGCGAAAATGTGCTTGCGCACATTTAACCACTCTAATATATCCTGCAGAGTTGGCTCCGTGTCCGCAATCATTCAGGAGGACATCATCATCAACACATGGGGAAGAAATAAATATGTACAATAAATCATGATTATAATACAAATATCTTTAATAATAAATAAAATTCCACAAACTATAAATCCTACTTTTAAAACACAAAATGTATATTATTTTATAAACATACTTTGAAATCGATTGTTTATGTCGACATAGTCAAAAGGAAAGCATTTGTAACGAGGTGACTGCCTTTGACATATGCTCGTATTTTAACTTTCAGAAACTAAACTAGTGACTATAAAAGTATATAGCAGTAAGTGAATATATAATATGAGTAATATATAAAGTACAATATTTGCTTCCAAAAAATGTAATTTTAAATAATTTATTTTTATCTTGAAACGTAAACAATAATTTCATATTTCAATATCTATCTTTCTATCCTTTTTTCCCTTAGGAATCATTTGATCGTACCCGGATCTTAGGGAGCCGGATTATGTGAAATTGGTAAGCATTAGCTATATATGTAATTCAAACATATTCTTAAATATATGCGTAAATTATTATCTCCGAAATTACTGGTTTAAAATTCATAATTTGGAACAGTAATTTAAGCTGCCTAAAATTGCTACTTTGGTATTTACAGTTTTAAAAACAGAATTGTTAGTTTTCTTTATACATAGACATAATGTTATCATAGTTTTCTCTGTCGATAGTTTAGTAATCTACAATTATTCCAAATAAAATTAATTCCACGAGCGTTCACCTGAAAACATGATCGTCAATTTTCTTTCAAACCATGATAATAAATATATATAAACTTTTATAATTTAATAAATCCATGTCAAGAAGATTAGAATTTTACGAAAAAAGCCGAAACAAATAAGCAAATCGCAATTCATATCAAAACACAGTTCTAGCTTTTTAGCTAAAATAAATTGAAGAAATATGTCATTGTTTTTGTTAACAACAAAATAAACTGTAAAACGAAGGTTCTTTTGTACAAATAGATATAAATCCCTTGTTTACTAGGTTCTTAACAATAGTGAGTTTATCCGCTCATTTTACTGAGTGTTTAACGGGCTCCACTGATTATTTGCGGAGTACAGACAGTGTTAGCATGTTGACCGTGAAATTTTGGATATGTGGGGTTTACGGATATTACGGATTCAAATTTTATTTGATAACAACATTCTAGATAAGTGAAAATCAGTTGACAGTGAATTAATTGATATGCATTTACAGCTTGGTAAGGTTATTTATTTTGAAATAATCTGTAATCATTTTCCTTTAGCAAAATAAATGTAGTTCATCGATTATGTATTCAAATTTAGACAGCATTATTATGTGGCATCCAATCGCAAGTGTATTGATGGGGCTGCATGGGGGTAAACCGACTCGTATGTCGTGACGGTAAACGGGATGACGCTCTATTAATATGTCTGTCTACATGCCCGCTCTTCGCCGCCGCTCTCTGTTTGTGTGTTTACGTGGCTATATATTATTATAATAATAGAGAAAAATGTATTTATTAATGATACTATGTTTTTTTAAACTTTATTCCATATATTTATTTCATGATTATAAATTATTTTACTAACTCTCATTTTTTATTTTGTCTGTAGAAGTTAAACTTAAGTTGGCCGATCCATGTGACTGCGTCTTTTCTTTTCATATCTTATACATAAAATTTAATAAGAACGAATTATTTAAGGAAATAATTACGTCACATTTATTTTAGTTCCAGAAACAGAAAGTCTTTAAAATCGCAAGTAACTAGCAAGGAAAAACTGCGAAATGCTATTTTATTACAACTGATAGTGAATGAAGGTCTTAAACCAGTTTCTTTTGAGCTGAGCCGATAACTCTGAAATAATACGTATTTTACTGGTAGCTTATTGACTATAACTGTAAAATAGCTGAACACTCCACCAGTTTACCTCCAAATGTTTCAAAGATATGTTTCGAAATCACAAGAATTAGTCAATAAATACATTTTCTTAATAAATTAAATATTACTTTTTCTTATCACGATAACCTTAACCTGAATGAATTGATATAAACCTTTTTTATAAAATTGTGTGGAATAAATTATTGAATAACATTGAAAAAAAAATATAAATATCAAAGTTAAAATTAATAAAAGTAAAACTTGTAAATATCTCGACTGAGAAACGACTTGCACTCCTATTAAAGATTTCTGAAGGTCTTATTCCTGCACGCTACTGTAATGCAGATTAGTATAGAAAAACATATGGAAGAAATAAATATATAATCATTACACCTACTTATTAACTGTCAAAAATCTACTACCGGTTTGGAATGAAATATCTGTAATAATAGTAAAAGCTTAGCGGGATTATTCATTATTTTTTTCAACAATTCTCGTTTACAATGTTTGTATTTGAAAGGACAGGAAAGCGATTATTTCATTCCCAATGTGTGTTACCATATCAAAAATTTCCTACATGTACATATGCAGGTTTTAATCAATGTTCTCTTTTACTGACGAGCACGAGATGAATTATATACAAAAGTGTAGCATATTAAAACGTGGTAACGTGGATTTCTTTAGACATTTCCTATATAAATACCAGCATTCGAATCCCTTACTTCCAGCTACAGTTTGACTTTTTCTTTTCAATCAGCGGTTATTTTTGTTATAGCTTCACTTGTCATGACACTTATTGACCTTTTTATTTGTATTTTTATTTGACCTTTTTATAGGCATTATTCGGAATTTATTCATCAAAACAAATCTTATTTTCTCAGGATTGAAAACATATTAAAATTCATAAAGCTATATTTCAAGGAGGTTCACCTGGAAATAACATCAAAACGTTATGAATTTTCTCGACTTCTTTATATACATATCTTTGTGGATCCCGAGCAGAGATTGAATAAATTTACTATTTCTCCCACTTGATTATTTAATATTAAACATAATTATTTTGTTCAAACTATTATCACAGAAAATTCAAAATTAAATAATTTACAAAAATATTACTTTTGTTAAGAACAATTTATTTTTTAAATGTCAGATTACTTGTTCTTGATAGTCTCGCGAAAAGAACTACTGTTTATTTCAATTAAACTATAAACAATGACTCACAACGCTTATTAAATATGGAGACCATATTTAATATACCATTTAAAATACATATAACTGATACCACTCACGTATCTTGGCCCAGCTGGTGATGAATAGAAAAATAAAAACACTAAAAACGCATTAGTTTGTTTATATACTATCATGGACGTACGGATTTACCTAGAATCGGATTTGGACATTAAAAATAATAATATTATCTTATACCCATCATGTTGCATATAAAATAAAATACTCACGGTAATAATAATACGTTTATACAATATGTTTTATGTGTAAATTCATGGTTTATAACTAAATATACGAACGAATATTTTCCTTACTTTTATATATAATAAATAGTATTTAGCCTTAAATGTTGTAAGTAAACCTAAACGAAAATCTGAGGGCTTTAAATTGCCGTGAGAAACGGAATAGCATGAAACTCTCCACACGAATTGAACTCGCACGGTTTTTCATACTTGCAATCGACTACTGGGACCACTCGGGTTGGAATATATAGAATAACGTTCTTGTGTATCCGAAGTGTCTGTGGTATGTGTAAGTATGTCTTTATCAAATATAATAGCATTAACATTCGGTATATATATTTTGTTTATGCTTGAAACTTGAATATACTCGTTTCATTTTGAATTTAAATGAATTCTATAACTATTTGATAATTCTTTGCTATTTTAAATAATTTATTGATTTATAGATTCTCAATTTTGAATGTAACCGAACTCTAGTAAATCACAAGTATTTCAGGGGTTATTAAATGTAATAAATAATACTTAAATCAGATTACAAGGTCTCAACATGAAGGAGCAAATCAAAACCAGTGCATACTACGTAATAATGAGAGTATGTAGTAATTGCACCCACAATGGCACGATGGAGGCTGACATAAAGTCTAGTGCTCAACAGTTAACCGGCTCGTATAACTTTGTTCGACAATTCCCTGCTGTGTCAACTGCAGAAGTTAATTATCTTCGGGCCGAGACAATTGCTTCACTAAATAATCTATGCATCTAGTGCCTCGAACCTTATAATTAATTGACTTTGTACTTTGTACACATGGACCTCAATTTTATTAAAGTATGCTTTGCTCGCCTTAATTATTTTTTGTCGGTCCAGAATTCCAATGTAATTAATTTATTTTATCTAAATATTCCTATATTATAATTTAATATGATTTTTGCAAGCATAATAATTTATATTTAAATACATCCGTGACTCTCTTAATCTTACTTTTCTCAGCTGGCTTATAAAGTCGCTTCCGTTCACGGAGATGTCTCACTAGAATAGAATGCGGTTTAGCCATTCCACTATTGCTCCTACAAGTCGCCCGCAGCGTACTCTTGATTCAAGATGGGGTGGCTCCGTACAACATATACTGTTATCTTATGTGCATATTTTAAAATATTATACATAACTAATATACCGTTGTTTTTACAACTTTGATAGTTTCATAGAGAATTGAGAACTTGGAGAACATAAAAACAACATTAATATCGCTTTATTACGTTTTGATTGAGGAGAAAAATTAATCTGAAAATAGGTTAATTTAAAAAGAAAATGTTGTTATTTAATCATTTTTTTAATAAAGCTGACAAAAAACGTAGTAATTTAGAATGAGTATAACTTTTTTTTTTTTATAGAATAGGAAGGCGGACGAGCATATGGGCCACCTGATGGTAAGTGGTCACCAACGCTCTTAGACATTGGCATTGTAAGAAATGTCAACCATCGCTTACATATCCAATGCGCCACCAACCTTGGGAACTAAGATTTTATGTCCCTTGTGCCTGTAATTACACTGGCTCACTCACCCTTCAAACCGGAACACAACAATATCAAGTATTGCTGTTTTGCGGTAGAATATCTGATGAGTGGGTGGTACCTACCCAGACGAACTTGCACAAAGCCCTACCACCAGTTTGGGGGTCCTGGTATCCTCGGTAAGTCGTATATCTGTGTTAAAACGTAGATACGACATGAGATGATTTCACTTTGACCAAGTCATGATAACTAAAGTTACTTTAACTATAATTTCTTAAATGGCATGTAATTTTAAAATTTCCTTTTATAATGCGAGTTGTTTATATTCTTTATAACGATGTTTACTAGCTAAATTAAAAAAAAACAATTACAAAAAAAATAATTAAAAAATACCGGGCAAGTGCGAGTCGGACTCGCGTACTGAGGACTCTGTTATACGGTTATTTTAATATTTAGAATTTTCACAGGTTTTCTTTTAATTTGTTCGTAAAAATTTATATCCTTATTTTTTTAATCATGTCCACGCGAACAACGTCATCGCAATCCTTTTTTGTAATGTAACTACAATTTTACGGTTTTCGGATTTTCCCATATACATATACATGCTACAAAACATTGCTTCTTGCCAAATTCAATGATTTTAAGTCAACGAGAAGTACCCTATATAGGTTTTGATTCTCTTGCGAGTGAGAGTGATATGGTGATATGCAGTACAAACGACCTATCCACGGGTATCATTTGTATGTACATTATAAGTATTTGATATCAATTTGAACTTGATAACACCACGCGTTCTTGAGAAAAAGAGTTTTGACAGACAAACAGACAGATACAGAAACAGACACTGATGTGACAAAAAATACAGTTTTTTCTATACTTGTGTGACAAGATATTGCTTCTTGCTAAAATTCATGAATCTAGGTCAACGGGAAGTACGGGAAGGTTTTGATTCTTTTTGCCAATGTATCGGAAATGCGACATGAACTGTCATATCTGTTTATTGCGTTGGTTTGATTTTTTCACAGCTCCAAGGGACCACAGATCTCAGTATTTGGTATTAATTACTTCATACGTCTTCTTGTTCCTGAGAAAGAGGGCCTTGACGGACAGACAGATAGGCGGACAAGGAAGTGATAAGGGTTTATTTTTCATTTAGAACTGAACCCTAAAAAAACAATTTAAATCAGGTACCACGCAGTTTAATTTCTTATGACCTTACAAACGAATAACATGATTCACTGAACAGGAGATGATTTAGCTAAATAGTTGAATCGATAATATTTATTTTTTATTGATGTTAATTGTGTAAAACCCGCTTTAGAACATAATGAGGTAAAACCGGTTCGAACGTGCCATGTCTGGGTTGAGTATTTGCACTGAGACGAAGGCTAAACCACATATAAAAATGACAATCTATATTAGGTATAATAATTATTGAATAAGTTTGTTTTATATATAATATTATGATATAGATTATACTCTATATGATTTAAAGTAAAATTAGGACAGAATAGGGTTAGAATTGTTTTTTTTAAATTTCATACAAATCTTTTAGGTATTATAATAAAGAAAACAAATTGTTCCATTTTTATGTTTAGAAGTTATAAAAATCTTTACTATTATTAGTTTAATCAATATAGTTTTAATTAAAGCAATAATCGCCACACTGTCAAAATGCATAAACGCTTGTTAAGTAGAAAAATAGAAGTTAATACCAAAGCTGCTTACAGCGCATCATAGATTTATATCAAAACATTTAAAATATATTTTTAACGATATTTTAATACAAGAACTTCAGAAAATCATTACGAAATGTAAGCATGCATATTATCCATAATCTGCCCTTATGTCATATAAAGTATAATAGACTACATTATTACAATATTTGAATTTGTCTGGCAAAACCACGTATCCGGTATTAGGTATTGTTGTGATCATTGGATATGCATAATTGAATGTACGCACACAAACATGTCGTAATAATATTCATACTGTGTGTACAATGTGGTTACAATGGCGGCGTATTAGGTCTGGTATGTTATGGATCTAAATGGATAATAAAATCAATTACTAATTAATTAGTAACGCGGTTCATTGCTATTTTTGTAATACTGATAAAATAATTTCTTATAAATCTCCCTAAATATTAAAACAGTATAACATGTTATGACGAATCGCTTACAGACCATATTACTATAATAATTATTACTAAATTTGTTTGCGCAACTGAGAATAGGTTGTGTAGCTGTATCGTAGCCTTATGCATAAGTTATGTATAATTATTTATGCACTTATATATATAATAATTTAAAACTAAGACGGTTACTGTAAATGTATTAAAAATTGTATTTGCATTTGTCATTGCCTTCATTATCGATTATATCTACTATTTATTATGATTTTATAGTACTTACGTACCTTAGAAAGCCCATAAAGCCGTTGGTCCTGCGCATGAACTTTTTCCGGTCGTGTCGGATTTTCATCACATCGGATTATGAGAGTGCGGGAATATGTGCACCTGTATATGCAACACGCAAAAATCGGCCAAGATGACATCAACAGCAGTACTTAGTATTGTTGTGTTCCGGTTTAAATGGTGAGTGAGCCAGTGTAATTACAGGCACGAGGGACATAACATCTTAGTTTCTAAGGTTGGTGGCGCATTGGCGATGTAAGCGATGGTTAACATTTCTTACAATGCCGATGTCTATGGGCGTTGGTGACCACTTACCATCAGGTGGCCCATATGCTCGTCCGCCTACCTATATTATAAAAATAAATAAAAATAAACCATCATCATCACATATTTGATTGATTGAAAAGAGTAACTACTGAGTTTCATGTTGGTTTTTCTAGGTACAATCTATATTTCGCACCGGCCCGGTTTTAGCCTTACATTAAATTAAATAAAGTGTATTTTGAGCTTTAATATACAATCTCAATATATTAATTTCGACCACATGCTATATTAATCATATAAAACCATCGTAGGTTGTAAACTGTTGTAAAATTGAGGACGGAATATTCAATTTATAATAAAACATTTTTTTCGATATTTTTTAATTTCGATAGTTTTTAATCTTTTACGTTAGACTAGTTAGCTGTGTTTAGATATTTATTACGTCCCGATTAAATTAAATGTTATTTAAATTATAAGTTTTTACTATATTAAGTTTAAAAGTTAATTTTCTATTATAGTTACAAGAATCAGCTTAAAGTCATTACGTAAGATGCAAGACTACATGACATCGCCTTAGGTGGTAAAAACTTATGAGCTTGTCTTTTTGAAATTAAAGTCAGAAAATGAACAAAGATAATGATTCTTTATAGTTGTACATTATTATATTATGGTGTAAATTTTATTTTGTGTACAATCTTAAAACCAAATTAAATCATAGCACTAATATACACGCTATCTTTTTTATCCCCAAACATTAGAAAGTGATAACAATACATACATTCATTCCAGTCTAACGACTTTAGTGCAGTAATTGTGTACAAAATATTCGTTAAAAACAAGATACAATTGAGATATCAAAGTTTTAAAACATTTCATCTTAATCTAATCTTGCTACTTTATAAATAGCACGAAGATAGTTATCGTATAAATAGTTATACGACCGCTATTATACGTTATACGAGAGTATCATGTATAAATTGTCATGTATAAATTTATTCACTTTTTAGCTGGCTCATGTATAATAAATTATGTTCACATATTAAGGTAAAGTTAGATACAATATGATATAATGTAACTGAGCAAAGTGAACTTTTCTAATATTATGATTCACGCATGTGATAAATTATGACGCAAATCACTAATATAATACAAAATTTGTTGACTCAATCCATTATCCGTGCAATCAATACACATAGGATCACACACGCTAACACACACAGATGATAAAAGCACATATATGTATTGGTTTATTTTGGAATTTTTGTATACTATGCAAGCATTTTAAAAAGTATACAAACAACTTGTCATTTCCTAAGTTATAAGCTATGCCAACCGTGAGTCCAGTTATATCAAGCAAATGAAACAAACAAACATTTGTGAGAATACGTCATATTACGCATAAAAATGTAAATTCCCGCCATGTAATTACAAAGTATAATTTAAATAAATAATCGCTAATTTGTTTACAATATTTACAATCATTTTATATAACTTTTTCTATGATTTTATTAAATTAATGAGTCCATTCTTGATAAATGTTTGTTTAAGTGAAATTAAAAAAATAAACCGAAGTTATTGAGGAAATTCTTGTGTAATGAAAATCTATTCTAAAGTCGTAATAAGTACCAAGAAAAGAGAGAACGTTAAACAGTCTTGATAAGGACATTTATAGACCGACATTGTTATAATAACGCAATTTTTCATATAATTCATCAGCTTATTCAAGACTTAATGTTCAAATTATTTAAACAAACTCCATTCGTAACTATTTTAGTTGTTAGCTAAGTTATCCGTGATAAACTATTGTCGTCAACAGTCATTTTTTTTTACCTACTTCCATAACAGCTATGAATGTCCCACTGCTGGGCTAAAGGCCGCCTCTCTTCTTTTTTGAGGAGAAGCCAAACCTTATCCATTTTATTCCACCACGCTGCTCCAATGCGGATTGGTGGAATACACATGTGGCAGAATTTCAGTGAAATTAGACACATGCAGGTTTCCTCACGATGTTTTCCTTCACCGTAAAGCACGAGATGAATTATAATCACAAATTAAGCACGTGAAAATTTAGAGGTGCATGCCCGGGTTTGAACCCACGATCATCGGTTAAGATGCACGCGTTCTTACCACTGGGGCATCTCGGCTCACCTACTTCATTTACACATTTACTGGAATGTTAAATTAGTCTTCATATTTAAATTTGAATAGCTGCTTAACAGAAAACAAATTTATCACTGGGGATCCAGTAAATTTTGCCTATTACGAGCTGAGTTGACTTTAGATTGTCTTTTAAATATCTTTCTAAATGCGATAGATTTAACGTTCATTTTTAGTATTTTACGCATGGAATTGCTGATCCGCATCGTTGTCACAGCGGCTTGTCACGGTAGGTAAGCACAAAGGTAAACGTTACCACAGAAAACATTGTACGCAAGCAAAGTATTGATGTATTTTTTTAATCATTTTTCTACAGCGAAACTATTGAAGGTAAATTTTATACTAGACATCATATATAAAAGGATATCGTTTCAGTGATATTATAACTGTTATATCCTCAAATTGTAGATATCGCCAACGTCTTGTAATAAACAATAGGAAGTAAAGAGACGGGCCGCGACGCGACCTTTTAATGAACCAATTTACGTTGTTGCGATTATTATAAATCTGTCAATTTTACAATTAATTATAATGATAAGTGTTATTGGTGAATAGGATATTAAACATTACAAATATAAAAACGTATTTTTTGTGATAGATTGTAATATCATCGATTCTATTTCTATCTGAAGATTTAAAAGATTTAGAAGAATTAAAAGAAAACTAACTACTTATCTATCTTTTAAAACAATTATCTTGATCTATATTTAACTACAAGTTATAACTAAAAAAAATACCTTACATAATGTATATGATGTATATGACAAAGAAACAATCCGTAAATTTCCCATGGGTAAATGTTCCTTTTAAGAAGAATAGTTGGAGCATAATCCCAACACGGTAGGTCTACATGTAGAAGAATTTTATTCGACATCATTTCATATAATCTGCAGGATTCCTCACGCCATTTTCCTTCTTCTTGTCGAGCACGGAATGAATTTTTATAAACCTAAACAGTACTTGTATTTTATGATTTGATTTATGTTTTAAATTGCGTGTTCAGAAATCTGATTACAATATTTTCCTATTATTTTAGTCTAAACAAGGAGTTCTGATTCCATAATAATAATTTAAATTTGGAATATTTAACAAACTTATCTAATCATTCTTTTTTAGGATCACGAACTTCTATTCTTTCTATAAATAATATTCGGAGTAGTAAAAAAAATAAGAAAACTCTTTGACACATCGTTTAAAAATTGAATTATTTTATAATAATAAGAAATAAATTGTTGTATTAATTAACGACACACTATAAATCGTTATATTATTTTTTATAAAATTAACATTATACATCTTTTATCATTGATTAATGCCGTTAATATTTTAAATTCATGGAAGTTAATTATATTGGCAGTAGTCGATGTTTAAAATATTCATTTTAATAATTATACAGCTTTTTAAGTAATGAGGTGGACTATGTATTTTAATTGATTTAAAAAAGTGAGGTTAAAATAATCTCGATCATCTAACAACTTTATTTAACTGACGTTTATTACACAATGAAGATCTATCAAATAATGTTTGTACATTGAAATAAAGTTATTCTTTTTATTACTATTTAAGAATATATAAAAAAATTAGGGGTATTAAATAAGTAGTTGCTGCGAGTGAAAATAGAAAAAATCAGACCATTTTTTTTTAAATATCATATTTTAGATCAATAGAAAATTTAATTTAATTAAAAATCATCCAACGGCGTCAGTATAATATTTTATAAACGCGTCATTTAATAAGAAAAACTTATTTACCACAAATGTCACGTATAGCTAAGTATGTTCGTATGCGACGTTTCTCGAAATAATTATTTGTAATTCAAATTTACTAAAGAGTGATGGTATATGTTTAAAGTTAATATATTTAAAACTTGATACGTATTATTTACTTAACGTCCGTAAGTATATCCATCCTTTCTTTTATTCGTATTAAGTTTTAAGAAATGTTTGCAAAGAATGTATGTTTGAAAGATTTAATCAGAAAAACACTCATTTAAAGTAAGTTATTTTGTTTACAAAAATATATTTATTAGTGAGATTAATTGTCATTCCAGAGATCCTGGGTTCAAATCCCAGTTCGGGCCAATGAAAGTTATTGAATTTTTCTATCGAAAATTCTCAGAAGCAGCCCTGAAGTTGGAAGTGTGTAAACTGCCGTGCCTCGGAAAGCACGTAAAGCCGTTGGTCCTGCGCATGAACTCTTTCCAGTCGTGTCGGACTGCCATTCCATCATTCCATGATTTATATGATGTAATATCAACGACATCTTATTATTACGCGCAAACGCAAGAAATGCCGTAAAAATAAAAGTACCATTTAAAACTGCTTTTATGTATTTTTCTCTTATCACTGATAACGCATCCACGTGGTTCAGATTATTTTCTAAACATATGTAATACATTCCTACATCTCCGCGCGCCGGCTCGAGCGAGAATATATAAATATTACAAATACCTGTGTCGCGTCTTGTTTTTTCTTTTGAGTTTGAGGTTAGGGCACTTTTTAAACACGGAAAACGATACACCTAGGAATCCCATTATCACATTTATATCACAGATTTTGAATATGTCACAAAGTATTTCGCGTTTATGGCAGGTGCGGTGTTGTGCGCGTGCGGCGTGACTAAGCGGTTAGTGGCGAGCGCGACGAGCCGTAGTCGACATTGTGTGGTCGCGGAGTCTGCGACCTGGTGTCGGCTCCGGCCGGCGCGGCGAGGTGGCGCGCGTCACCGCGTGCTCTGCGCTCGGCACGATGCACATCGTAGGATATGCAACGGCGTATCGGTACTTGTTCTAATGCGTTATTTAGTTCTTCGATTACGAATAGACGTGTTTACAATGATAATGACTATCATTAGACACGGGCTTATTTTTAACGAAGGTTTTTTTTATTATTATAAATGTATTTTGCATTAATGTCCTTTAATAAGATAAATTTTAATATAAAAAACAGTATACTTTCAAACGTAACTGTCATCCGCTTTCACCAGACTGTGTTTACACAGATCCAAAGGTAAATAAAAAATATTATAAATTAATTCGTACCATTTACCATTTATAACATTTTGAATGCGAGCTACAAAGGATGAATTCAACGCCTATAACGTATGACAAACATTCGACGATTGGTCGGCCGGGTAATTGTTTCACAACGTTTTACGAATTAAAAGGTTGACTGCACTGCACAAATAAAACACGTGAAGTATCAATGGAGACTATTCATCCGCTTAAATGAGACTCATTATGATCATTAGACAACGCAATGTAAGTTTTTAATAAGGCCAACGACTTGATCTACATTCTAAGCAAATATGTTTCTATCGATTGAGAACAAAAAGGTTTCCTAAATAAAAATAAACATCATTAAAAAAATAAGAAATTATTATAATATGATATTTATAAATTAAAAAGTGTTTAGATTAATAAGAAGATTGACTAATAAATAACAAATAGAATAGAATAGCATGTTATGAATCATATTTATTTATCAGATTGTATAGATACAGTCTTACTCTGTACGATAAAGCTAAAGTAGGTGAGATATTTGTTTCAACCCAAACAAGTTCACGCATATGCTGCATTATCAAAGATTCATGGCCTGGATCTTGATTTACCATATTAGCGATACAGTAAAAAATATGGTGCTTACCAACTTGGGTAAATGATCATTGTAGGTGTAACAAAAAGCCTTAGTATATCGTAATTCATTCGTTCTTATGTTTTAACGAACTTAGCTGCCTTATTTATCGCGATAAAATCATTGGCGGTTTTCTAAATAGGATGAGGTTAGCGGAGATAAATAGCCTGCAGCGGTAAATTCTCTAATGTATTTTATCTTTGCCAATTAATAAATTGAAATCTTTTGTAAAATCATAACATTAATAAATTAGGTATATTACTAGACATTATACATACGATATATAAATACATTTGTATTTTGTAAAGGTATCTACGTTTTATATATGATGAAAAAGATTAAACTACTGAGTTCCGGACCGATCCTACTAGGTAGAATCTATATTTCGAACCGATGCTAACTTTACATTGAATATGACCCCTGGTCGAAATTCAGACATAGTCATCATTCAAATTTTGTGGAAAACATTTATGTAATTACATGTTTCGATTATTTTTTCTGCGCTTATTGTTTCATTTGCAACACTAATGAAACTCCAAAGAACCAAACCGCCAAACAAACCAAAACCGTATAAGAGGCGTAAAGTAAAATAACGATTCAAAAGTGCTTGTAAACGCCTACATTAATATTAACATTTACATAACTCTCATATTAGGTACTTTATTATATTATATTTTTAGTTTTATAAGAACGAAAGCGCCAATTAGGTTCAGCTTGTAGGCGGCACAATTTAAATTGTCAGGTTTGTCATATTATTTCGTAATGAGGTGTTTAGTGTAGAATGTCATACGTCATTGTTTTTCAATAACGAATATGATGACGTAATGTAATTAAAATCACAATGACAACGTGTATCCCACGCATAGGTTGGTACAAAGATTCTAACTAGAAGATTGTAATTTTATAATCAAAATATTTACTTTATTCAAGTAGGCTCTTACAAACACTTTTGAATTGTTAATTTACGAGACATTGAATGTAATATTACCACCTATCCATTACTCTTATCCACCCATTATATAACAAAGTTATGTTAATAATTAATTATTAAAAATGATGTTCTATTACTATGAAAATGAATAAGAAAAATACATTTTGAAATTGATTTAAAAAATATTATGAACAAAATAATAGTATCATTTCAACGATTTATTTTACGTAATGGCACGGTGCTTGAAAAAATACTTTTATACACATAGATAAGATACATAAGAAACTAATCCGTATGTAGACTACATATGCGTACCCACTGAGAATACATTTCAATAACATCTAAGTTTTCCATCAGACGTAAAAAAAAAAAATTAATGTGCGCGGGCGTTGTCTCGGTTACTGCGAAAAAAATATTTAAAAATATATTTAGATTTATTATCATGTCACATGATGTAAATAATGTATTTTTAACCATTTGAAATACCTTTATGTATTAAAATACTGTGTTTTAAGCACAACATTTATTACATATTTGTCGAATTCAAATATACCGGTGGAAGTAAATATACTATTTTGTTTAATTCTAAATTATAATTCTGTAGTATGGAAATAACTTTTACACTAAATGAGTTAACACAGTAAATCTGATATGAAGATAAACCTTTTAACACGAAACAACTATTTTCACAAATAATAACTAAAGCTATTTTTTTATCAAAAGATTCTTTGAAAACTCGAAAATGGAGCAAAGTATTTTGACATGTGTTGCCAACCTAAAAATAGGTATTTCCTTAAATTTAACACGCAATGAAAATTTGTCTTTTAACGTCAAAACTGATTTGAGATATTTCTTAGTTTTTTAAGTTCAAATTTTCTTTTTATTAATAAAAATAAAACACGTGTAATTTTTATTATTAACAATTTACATAGAATAAGAAACTTACTGAAAAATGCGAATGAAATGTAAATACTTCGTATGTATATCTGACGAAAATAAAATCTTAAAAAAATAAAAATAACTCGCATTCAGCAGAATATTATTTACACCCGAAGAATTTGTCGCGTTAAGAAGACACCTAGTGTCACTGTCCGTGGAAGAGAGATTAATATAAACGTGGAAGAATTAGATAATAAATTGTTCATGATACATCATCCTCTTCCTTTCCATACCCTCACGGAAATGTATCGGATCATCACAGCCATCGGACTGCGTCAACAGGCTCTCATATACCTATTACTACTAGTGTAACCATATATCTGTAAGATATTTCATAAATCAGTCCAAATATTATCCCCATATGGTCAATGGTCAATTTGTCCCCCATAATACTCTTATCATCATAATAATCTTTAATCATCCTCATAATATTGTAAAAATACATGCGCGACTTGAGCTACCAATGTTATCTTTGTATATATAATATGCTATTTTTGTACATATACTATTCAAATAAAACGTTAATCAGTTAATGTTGATACGTGTATGGAGGTTTGGACACATGTATCACCATCAAAATATTTGATGTCCTCCTGAGCGATTTCAGTCACGATGGCTATTACAAAGGGAGACTAACCAACTAAACGGAACATATTTATAGTGCACGAGTGTGTGTGTGCAAGTTCAAGTGCATTTGAGTCTCTCGTTCTCATTACCCATTGGGCGGCAAATCGACACAATCGAAACGAATTCAGGTGCAGAACCAACTGCTTAATGTGTTGTCAGAGCCATGAAGATGTAACTACTAACTTCCAGATTCTGGGCTGTTATTGAAGGTTTTCACGACAGAAAAAGCAATATCTTTTTACTAGCCCGCTTAGGGATTTGAGCTCCTGGATTTGCGTCCTTATAAGCTAACCACAAAGGAAGCGGTCAACTATCATCAAACAATCAACAAAAAGTGACGCGCGACTGATATAGGATAGTTGTTCATTTTAGTACATTCGGCATGATTCAATTTATAATAAGTAAAGCGCATAATTTAAAAGCATACTAAAAAAATTTTGCGAAATTTTATACTTATATATCTTTAATTACATTACTTAAATTGCCGAGAGGATGGCGCTAGTTCATTTGTGATATAGATATATATATATACCCATATATCATTATTTACTCCAAAAAATAATTATTAAAAATTTATTATCTTAATAAAAACCTACAGATCACACAAATACGTTACCAGCATTCTTAAATTGCGGTTTACAAGATCAAATTAAAGTTAAAGTTATCGCTGGTTCGCAATATAGTTTGCACCGAGACGAAACGGCAAAAACTCAGTTATTAGTTTTTTCCATTAAATGAATTGTATAGGTATGTCAATTAAATATAATTATTATATATCCTGCATAAAATCAACTAATACCTTCTGAGTACACGCTTTTTGTCATCACTATAATCTTTTATTTCGAAATACGATTTATGACATTTAATATTACAGATATAAAACTATAAATGAAGATTTGGATAAGCAGAACAAATTGGTTACCGAAATTATTCAAAATTCAAAACACAATTATTACCTTAAAACCTTTAATACCTGCTTAAATAAGCCTACCAAGATGTGGAATTTAATAAAAAGTCTGTCTATCAATAACATCAAAAGCGTACTATCACCACTTAGACTCCAAATTGATTTCAACGTTATTGTTGATGAGACGGAAGTATGTGAACAGTTTAATTTGTATTTTTCTATGATTGGGTTAAATTTAGCGAATAAGATTATTTCACTATATCCTATACACCACACTCCACATTTGGTTAAAAATGGAAATGAAATTTCAAAATTTGAACCCGTTACCATAAATGAAGTGCAGAAAATAGTAAAGGATTTAAAAACAAACAGCATTTTTGGCCTAGATGGAATAAGTATTAAATCTGTTAAGTCTATTTAGCTGCTGATGGCCGATGAACTAAGTTGCTGCATAAATGTTTTGAAAATGGCATTTTCCCAGATAATTTAAAGACAGCAAAGGTGACACCTCTATATAAATCAGGAAGTAAATTAGATCCAGGTAACCAACCCATTTCTGTTCTACCTGTTCTTTCAAAAGTCTATGAAAAGTCAATCTATAATCGTTTGTACACATTTCTAACCCGTAATAAGATTTTATCTCAAAAGCAATATGGTTTTCGATAACACTCAAACACTCTTTCAGCCACAATTGACCTCATCACCCGAATTAAAACCAATATTGACAAAAAAAATATAGTATTAGGTGTTTTTATTGATCTCAGAAAAGCGATTCGATACAGTGAGCCATGATATACTACTGCAGAAATTATCTAATATAGGCGTAACTGGAAAGGCCCTTGAGGTGTTAAAATCTTACTTAAATAATCGTCACCAAATTGTGAAAATAAATGACAAACAAAGTAGTCCAAGACCCATTCTGTACGGCGTACCTCAAGGTTCCATTTTGGGACCTCTACTATTCCTAATATATATCAACGATATACAAGATATTGGGTTAAAAGGAGATTTGGCTCTCTACGCCGACGACTCTAGTCTTTTCTATTATGGTTCCTCTATTACTGACATTATCAACGACGTTCAGAACGACCTACAGCTTCTTGATATATGGTTTAAACGTTATTTGCTGACTATTAATATAGAAAAAACAAATTATGTAATATTTACTGCAAAAAACAAGAAGATAAAAAAAGCCTACACTGAACCTACTATTAATTCCGAACAAATAATAAAAAGACGTCGGAAAAATATCTTGGTTTGATACTCGATAATAAGCTGACATGAGAACCACACATCCAAAAAATCATATCAAAATTATCATCCTTGACCGGAGCTCTTCGTGTTGTAGCGCGATGTTTACCGCGAAAAATAAAATATCTGATATATAACTCATTGGTTCAACCACATATCGATTACTTAATTGAGATCTGGGGGACTGCGGCGAAAGTACATCTTAAGAAAATACAAACCGCTCAAAATAAATTGATTAAAGTGTTATTTAACTACAACTTCCTAACATCATCTGAAAAAAATTATAAAAATACTAAAATAGTAAATATCGCTCAAACATATGCCTATAAAACATGCATATTAGTACGAAAAATATTGAATAAAGAAATCCACCGTAACCGTAACAGCCTGTGAATGTCCCACTGCTGGGCTAAAGGCCTCCTCTCCTCTTTTTTGAGGAGAAGGTTTGGAGCTTATTCCACCACGCTGCTCCAATGCGGGTTGGTAGAATTCACATGTGGCAGAATTTCAGTGAAATTAGACACATGCAGGTTTCCTCACGATGTTTTCCTTCACCGTAAAGCACGAGATGAATTATAATCACAAATTAAGCACATGAAAATTCAGTGGTGCTTGCCCGGGTTTGAACCCACGATCCTCGGTTAAGATTCACGCATTCTTACCACAGGGCCATCTCAATCCACACAAATTTAAATTTTAAAACAAAATCAGCTATACAAAGAATTCAATTGCGTAACGCAGATCATATTACCCTGCGCATTCCTAGTACTAATTACGGAAAAAAAAATATTACTTTCGAGGGTGCTAAGCTGTACAACGGGTTACCGAGAGACATTAATGAGCCCACATCTGTGGCAAGTTTCAAAAGACGTCTAAGATTTTATATAACAAACAACATAGTATAATAAATATATATAAATGATAAAAAAAAAATGGAAAAAAAGGAAAATATATATTATTTCTGCATCTACCTTCTTTCTTATGAATTTTTGTAACACTGTACGCTTAGATTTTTATATTAGTTTGTAACTTTCTCATGTAAGTGAATTTCTGTAATTCTTTATGAGAAATAAATTCTTTAAACTTAAACTTAAATTTATTAATTGGCAAATAATAAGTAGGGTTTCATTTTAGAAACGAAGAGCTTACCCAGGGAAAGATGAATTGATTTTGCGAAAACGAAAAGTTGATGTTACAAGTTTGTCTTAAGTTATCATGTTTTTACGATTTCTGTCGCTATTTTATCAAAATAATTTGGTAGAAATACATAATTTCGTTGTAATTATAAGTTGTATAATATTAAACAAAATATGTAAGTATTCCAGCGTTCGTAAAAATATCCCGAAAGGAGTTGAAGTGTGATATTGTAAGAAGCCCGAACAGTTCTTTTCACAAGAATTCCTATTCAGTTTCTATATCTCAAACGATACCCAGAATGTAATTCATCATAAATAATGATACTATGAAAATTAATTTATTCTATTAATGGAAACTCGTTAAGCTCTTTGACTCAAGTATGAAGAAATAAGACCGAGAGAATTTCTTTTAATACTGTAACATTCAAAAGCGTTTCGATTCGTGTGCTACACAATCGAATGCTTTTGATAAATCACAGAAAACATCAATACTATTCTATGAATTCTCTAACGGATCATTTACGGCCTAGGTAGCTCTATTAAAGTATATCGATTAAGAAAGCTCCTAAAGCTAGCAAAATTTGAGAATACATTCGCACGTCTTTACACTTTCTTCACACGATCACATTCTCATGATTTTATTTTTATGCCTTTTCCATCTAAAACGGCAGTATTTTATTTCTTTTCATATTACACATATTTTACAAATTATTCAAAGTAATAATATTATTAGTTCTTCTAACTATAATATGATAATGTATTTTTTTTCTTCTTCTCGTCCCATCGTCGCAACAACGCCGCAGCGATTTATTTAAGAATTGTTTCTTGTCTTTGAGATATGTATGGGTGACATGCGAGAGATGTGGTTTTTCACGGAAAGAAAATGTAGTAAACGCCAAAATTTTCAGTTTTTGATCAGACAATCATTGAAAATATAATGTAGATTACACACAATATTTTATTTTTAACCTTGAACTGGATTATCCATACAAATTCAAATAAAAGGTTTTACATTTCTGCCCATTTTAAAACTTTTTGAATACCGCTTAACATATTCTGAAAAAGTCATTACTTCATACTAAATAATTCATACAATTTATTTTTACTTTTATGTATTTCAATTTATTAGAGTCAAATTTTTAGTCACTAAAAAAGATTTCATTTTAAATATTTTATTGTATTAATGTTAAAACAATCCTAATTCTTTTAAGTTCTGGAACTTTAGTTATTTGAAACATTACAGTATTAAACAACTTAAGTACTTATATATTACTTTACTTAAATAAATATTATATTAGTTTACTTAAATAAATACTTAATTAACAACTTTTTTTGGTTCAAAATATATTATTTTCAAGGTTTGATGACGTACAAATAAGATAAACTACTATAAATAGATTTAAATAACCTTTTCGTAAAAATAATCCTATAAAAACACGATGAAAGAAATGAAACAAACAAAAAGCTCTTTTTATTTGAATCAAAAGCTTTTTTAAACCATTTAACCCGTGATTCTTCAAAGCGGGTAAAGAGAGATAACTACTCTATATACGTAACATATATGTGATACGAGTATTCAAATGCTGCTCATTACTATGATAAGATTTGTGTATCAAAGATGATATTGTGAATCAGAGTAAACGAGATTAGAGGATTAATATTTATATAATTCAATATATGAAATTTGATCTATTTTCTATTTCAACGATCAGCGTCTTCGTGTACATATAATTGTATATATTTATATACACTATTATTGCATGTCATTTAGAGACTTTACTTAAAAACGTATAGGTTAGTGGCACTCAAATAACTACGAAATTAACAGATTATTTTGATCTGTAACTTTCGTATTGCCTATAAAGGTAGATAGAAAAACGATACATTTCGTCCTCTTTTATCGTGGATTATTGAGAAGGCAAATGACATTTTTGCCTGAAAATCCTAAGCTTCTTGAGATCCTAGTTATACTGAAATAAATGATTCATTAATCTTATATTATATACAGTTGTGTTTTCTCCTTTAATTTAATATAAAATACTGCTTTGTGTTCTTTAGACAAAGGATATGGAAAGGATGTTATTGTAGTTTTCTTACAATTAATACGTAACGAATAGGTTTCATTTAGTGTTACAATTGAATTTATTATTATACTTAGGTTAAATCGATAAGACCATGCTTATTATAAGGTGTTATGACAATTGTATGATTTTATTATTAAATGTACAAATGAAACTAATTAACGGTCTTATAGTCTCGAAAGGATTTTATTTCAAAGAGTTTTACAATCACATCTTGGCCAAATAATACACTCTCAAAATTGGTTGTCACAAGTAAATATTTACGCGGAGAATCTGCGGATATAAGCTAGTAAAATAATATAGTAAATTTATTTATCTTACAATTATGAACCTTACAGATGTCGTTGTAAAGGCCAGTAATAATTGATCAATTTATTATTTTTATTGATAAATTTTAAATCATTTAATTTAGCACCCGTAAAATGGATCATTACATTAACGCTCAATTTTTTTAAATATCTCTTGCATCTTTTTAGATTAATTGCCATTGTATTGATATTGATTAACAATAATTTTATGAAAACATAAAGTTTAATTATTTATATTTTATAGATAACAAAAGAAGTAAGCAAATGATTGAACTAACTAAACACATATTTTAAAACTCATGCACATAGTTATTTTTTATCTCTAATTAGAAAGAATTAAAAAGACTTACAATCTTAAACATTGTTAAAATCATCCAAAGTAAATCGCTGAAAAGTTCTAGCAGAAACCAAACGCTTTTATAAAATATTGCGGCGCAGACATGACTTATGAAGGCGCGAATTACTTGCCAGCTAATTTATGGATATAATGTAAAATAAATAAAATACAATATAAAAATACTAAAATATTTACAGCTGTCTGTCAAAAATAACATTAGCTCATATTTGCATCTATAATGCTACGTATTTTTTATTAAATATTTATAATACGCAATAAAATGGATTTACAGTGTTTGGTTTCAATAACACTAGTTTCTAATGTTTGGTCCTAAATAATTTGGTCGAGATCTTCTGGATATATTATAATATCATTATATAATGACTTAACGGTGGCCCATGAATTAATGTTAATTAGCAATTAGGGTTTGGTGTATAAGATAACATGGTTATAATTACTGCTGATTATGATCACCGTTAAAATTAGTATGTTCTTTAGTTTATACGTATTGCTCAATTAAACTTTTATTAATTTTAAACACTTTCAGTGATAACAGAAATATTTCATTTCAGTGCTTATTTTGAAAATGTCAATCAAATAAACATGAATAGTTTTATTTGTTTTTTTGTAGCCAGTTGTTATTGTAATCAAAACTTTATTGTAAATTTTAATAGAAATTTTGGGGGAAACGAAATATGATGAGGAAAAGTGTTGTTTTCCTCTCACGTAACATTTATATTACCACAACAGGAATGAGGTGTCAAGCTACAATTGCTTTCGAAATAAATAACAATTGTACCTAATTCACACTTTTCAAGAGTAACATATTGTCGGAGATAAAATGAGTCATTAATCAATTCTTACGACAAAAAGGAAATATTGCAAAAAATAATGACATTAATATATTTCTTTCGAGTAAATATTGCAAAGTACTCAATAATAATTTATCAGAATATAATAACTGGAATTGTATGATAAATTAAATAACATAATAAATAAGTTGAAATAAGTTGTGCAACAGTACTAACCGAGGTTACGCCTGCGTGGAGTTTAATTTTGTTGAATGTTAATAATGTATATTAATTTTAGAAATTCGAATGTAAATCTGTCCGTCTGTCTGTTACGCTCTGCCTTTAGCACTAAACCGATTTTGGTGAAATTTGATATAAAGCAAGCTGAAACCCAAGGAAATAAATAGAATTGTTTTTCATATTTGTATATACACCTAACACCTGCCCCCCCCCCTCCCTTTAACGCGCGGGATAACTAATTGTCTACATCTTCAAAATGCTTCATCCACTTTCTAGGACTAATATTTCAAACAGTTGTAGCCGAAATACTTGTTAGACAGCTTTGAATATTATAAAATAAAGTAAAATTTTAGAACTATTTATTTGTACGTTGGGTAAAGTTAAAAATTCTTTATTTAAGTAGTACTTACAAGCCTCTTTGAATCGTCATTCTACAAGATACTAAATGAATAATTTATTGATAATAATTAACTTGTAATAACATAGGCATGTTAATTAAATTAAGCTATATCCATTCTGCATGAAAATAAACGAGCGCGCTCTCCACAATTCTTATCAAGGTTTCGTATCAAGTTTATTAATTGGCAAAGCTAAAATTATTATTCTTGCATTCAAACATGTATACCGAGACAGACGAATATGCTATTCATTTTTGTTATCAGCCAAAATAGTCGCATTGAAAACGTACTTACATATATATTATAATTTAAAATTTTCCCGGGTATATTCGCGACGGATAGCGCTTATTTATACTAATATTATAAATGCGGAAGTAACAGACAAACAGTGTCTGTTACGCTTACGGCTAGAGCACTGAACCGATTTTGATGAAATTTGGTATCAAGCAAGATAAAACGCCGAAAAATAGGTTTTATAAGAAACCTTTTCCAAACACTGACACCTCTTTTTCTATCTAACATGCGGGCGAAGCCGCGGACGAATACTAGTATGATATAAAATCCTCTTATCGAATAAATGAACTTCATCGAAAGCCTGTCCAAACTGAGTCAACTTGAACACTTTTTTTCTAAAACTTCTTTTTTATTTAAAAACTTACTGAAGGTAATTATGCGTATATATGACTGATGATTCATTTTGCAAAGGATGTTCAACTTTTCTACATTTAATTAAAAATTGAAAAACGAATTCAGAAAAGGGAATTAATTAAAACCGTCTCTGGGCAAGCAATTTCTACCATAAATAAATAAAATACTTTTTAGATATCCAGTACGACAGCGGTTTTTAAGTATTTCAGAAGTGACTTCAATATTTCGATATTTCGTCCAATTAATTGATTTTAATATCGATATAAACTTTTTTTATTATTTTAAAGGTTTTGATTACGCAACACTTTAATTGTTTGATCTTACCTTAAAATAAAGTGGAATGTAGACTTATGCAACACATGTTTTAAAAGTTTTTTTTTTGATGAATTTATAAATTAAATAAAATATATATAATTTATTCGACATATGGATTTGTCGACTTGGGTAATTTACCTTTTAGGTGTTTTTACGGATATGGATACGGATACGGATATATTATCTAGCCAAACACCGACGCAAGTGACCAAACGTTACAAAAATGGTATCGAAATCATACATATAATATACTCAACTAGATGACGTCATTAGTAATCCGTTGACAAATTTACATTACAAATCGATTATTAGTCACAAGGAAGGTAGGTTTCTTTAATCGAGTATTAATTAAAACGCTTTATATATAGAAAAATATATAACTACACTTATAATTTTTAAGTTATATTTTCATTATACAAATGTTTTTGTTCAATGTTGAAAAAGGGACATCTTATAAGTTTTATATCCAAGAAAATAAAGTCGCAATTTGACACCATTAAAAATAAAACATTGAAAAGTATAACAACTGAAAATGAATAAAAAATAGGACAAAATAAAATGAAACATTCAAAAGTGAAATAATTATGGAGACATTAGACATGAAAATTAAGCGACTATGATCTTTTTTTTGTGGAAGATCGTAAAAGGGCAGAGAGCGCTATTAATTAAAAAGGATTAATTGCACGTTTAGAGGATTACGAGAAAATTGCGAAAAAAATAATTATATTAAGGTTAACGTTACAATTTACTTTAAATAAACTGCGTATTTAAAATCAAAACTAATTTGTACATTGTATTTTAAATATATAAATTGATATTGAAAGCTTCTATTGTTAGTAAAACATTTTTACCTATTGTAAATAAAGTTAATTATCATGAATTCGAGAAAAGTCCCTCACGGATTTATTAATACGTTTAAATTGTTAAGATTTTTTTTTAAATAACTTATAAAATATATAAGTCAATTGTATGTGCTCCTACTAAATAATACCAAAGTGTTTAATGATACCAATATTTCAATATCCTTGTTAATTTAAAAAAAAAAAACAAGAAAAAATATGTTAAATCTGTTTTTATATTTAAATTGGTGTTTAATTTGTACGAATTTCATTTTTTTTTAACTTACTACACATTAAGTTTGGTATATGTTTGGTATATGTATGTATTATTAAATATCCATATACATGTATATGAATATTTACCATGTATGTATTTTCTTACATAAATATAAATTAACTAACTAAGTTAATCTGTATTTATGTAAACTGCTTATTCAAAAACGCCTGCATCCTATTGTACATAAAGCCAAAATAAATACCGTCCCATTTTAATGTCGTGTGATAGCTAAAATGTGTAAATCTAACGTTTTGTACACGTAAAAGAAACCGCAAACAATATATTAAAATATTTAAAAAAAAAACCGAGTGCCAGCCAGTGGTAAGAACGCGTGAATCTTAACCGATGATCGTGGGTTCAAAACCGGGCAAGGCACCACTGAATTTTCGTGTGCTTGATTTGTGATTATAATTCATCTCGTGCTTTACGGTGAAGGAAAACATCATGAGGAAACCTGCATGTACCTAATTTCACTGAAATTCTGCCACATGTGTATTCCACCAACCCGCACTTGAGCAGCGTGGTGGAATAAGCTCCAAACCTTCTCCTCAAAAAAGGGAGAGGAGGCCTTTAGCCCAGCAGAGGGACATTCAAAAGATGTTACTTTACTATTTTACTAAAATACACGAACTTCATGAACAGTAGAGAGAGATTAAGGTAGAATATTTTCCAGGTTAGACCGCCTAAAATGTTTACAATACCAAAATACTATTTCAGCAAATGAGCAACATAACGAAAAGCACCCCACGTAGTGGAGGTCGCATGCTGTTATCCGCAACCTCAGCGAGCGTAGTGCAATCTCACTCCAAAACATTTCTTTTGTTCGCTCCACTTCAAAGTGTATATGGTTAATTGAAGAGTCTATTAACAAGGCAGGCAGACTAACCTCTAAACTCTAAACTGATGAGGCTATACGCAGCCGATGGTCTATTTATCTATCTATTTACTTGTACTCACGCTGGCTTGCTTTTTTCTCGCTGCCTTTTTTATTACTATATGTGAATTAAATGTATTCGATGCAGTGTCTAAATTAAAAAAAAACACCTGCGCGTTGTTATTCTTGTATGTTGTACGTGCGCTCGGAATTTGCTTTATTGAAGTGTGTTGATTTATGATAATGAAGCTATGGAATAACTATACTTATTTGTGTACCCAAAAATACATTTTAACATTTCTTTTAATATTCGTAAAAATATGAATATAACGCGTTGTGGCAATGAAGTATACAAATAAATAGTACACAATATTAGAAAAGTTCAAAAAATTTTTAAATATTACCTAAATCGTAAATTTGCTTGTGAATTGTTCCGCAGTCCACACTCGTTTTGTTTATGCAACTGAAGTAGATTAACTTAAACTATAATATATGCAAACATTTTACACTAGTTAGATATTTACCTACGTTCTTGTTGTGATATACATAAATATTATCTATTACAAATTATAACATTTATATAACTATGAATTAACTTATAACATAAATTAGTATTAATATTCAAAATTATACAAAAATAATTATTATTAGCTTTTAAAATTATTTTATTTTTTGGTTAAAAAATATCATTTTAATACGGCTTACTAAAATTTTTCTTAAATCAGTATCATAAGATATTTTCGCTAATTTGCTAGTCCTTCTTGAAAGTGGATTTTGAATACTGTACGTAGTGGATCTACAATAGTGACTATGTACATATATGTTAAAATAGATATTTTTTAATAATAAAGTATTTACTTCTACTTTTAGTAGTTTTAAATAAATAGCTGCAGAATATTTATCGAACTTAAATACCGACAACAGACCCACTCGTTAATTGTAATTTATTCACAAGGTTCAACAGACAATATTTTAAAAGATACTTTATATAAAAATACTACACGAGTTTAATTAACAGGAGTAAAAGCGGATCGCCAGTATCCGGTGGCACTGCAAAGGGGTGTTTGAACATCATTGAAAAGTGGTACTTTACATTCTTGTGCTCGTTCGTGGGGTTTGACAAGAACATCGTGCGTGGAACATCTACATCATTTACAATAAACTATTGTTGTATATCTTTGTAAGTAGGGCTTGAATAGCTGAGACGAGAATAGGATATAAACTTATGATTTTAAATAAATTTTCTATTATTCCGCACCAAGTTTTTTTCACTTGCCTTAAATTATTAAAATATAATAGTCTAAAATCTTAAACGTAATGCAACTCGCATTAGCTGACTGGCAGTAGCTGTCTTCAACACAAAAGGAAATTCTCAATTCGGTTGACTCTATTTTTTTACGCGACGTATATCTACGGCCATTCGATCCTTTTTTTATTAGACTACATACATATATAAATAAATTAATAAAGTCGAATAAAGTTAGAAAACTGTATTATACGTCCTTTCGCGAATGGACATACCCATTTGTGTCATAAAAACTATAATTAGCATCCGTCTAACATATCATCGTCTAACAAATACACTGACTTAAAAAAATATATTTTAGTTTACCAAAATTAAATTAGTAATAATTGTAATTACAATCAATTTAATCTTATTGAAATTGGACATTCAATCTACTAAATATTTGATCCCAATCCTTTTGCTATCTCATTCATATTTCGCGATTTTTTTCTAAATGTAATAAAAACACTTTCCAACAGTTGTAAGTTATATCACCAATTTAAATGTAGTAGTTTTGAATTGAATAAAAGGTATATATACTTCAGCATGTTTAAACTACAATTTTTAATAAAACAAAACAGTATATTATATACGAGTACCAGGCACTGTTTGGAAATTCGTCGAATCTTTTAATTTCCTGCCCATTCAACAAAGCTTAATGATAGAAGTTAAAAAATTATTCAGCTGACATAAAGACATACGGAACCCTGGGTGAGGCTCACAGTGCGACTGTATTTCAAATTTTCGTAAAGAAAACGTTCGTGATCGTATGTACAAGCATACGTAAATACATACATATAAATACACTACCAGATACATTTTCCTTAAAATCATAAAACTTTTTATGGAATGTTAAAAATAAACTCACGAAGGTATTTTAAGCTCGAGAAGTGGCTTCGACGAATTAACATTGGGTTAGAATTCATAAGAAAATGCTACCAGAAAAATTTCATAATTGCATAAAGACTTCGTCTTTGACTTAGTATGATGTGACAAATAAACTTTCAATTTCAGTCCGTTGACGTCATATTTAAGGAAAAGTACATATATATATATGAAATTTTATTAATCATAAAAATCGTGACACTGTCAAATGAGGTCAAACGACTATCTAAGTCGAGCGGGTCGCGAGATACAAATCCATAAAAAACCTATTTATTAAATGATCCTGAAGTCTGTAATATTACGACTCATAAAAACGTTTGAAAGCCAAAAACATATCACCGTTAACAATACGAATCAATAATGATATAACTTAATTACTCATAGGTAAATATAATTCTCACAGGTATATTATTTTTTATAATCTATTTGTTTCTTTTAAATATGCCTTATTATAATATCAGTATGAAAATACTTGCACGAGATGGCCACATCATAGAAAACGTGGACCGTACCTATCAGAACATTGCTAGCTCAAACCAGAGCACGCACCACTGAATTATTAGATTAAAAAATAAGTTAAAACGTTGTCAAATAAAAAAAATATATATATAATGATTTGATATAAATATTTATGTATACAATATTAGATATATAAATGTATAAACATATGTATAAGCTTTTTGCATCACATATGTTAATATTTCGTATTATAAAAAAATTAATAAACAACAACTGGCACACATTCGTTTCTATTGAAAATGCTATTATTTATAGTTTATTACTAACTAGACTCGACTAAGTTATCACTGGCTATTATCATTATCGATACTGATAGCTTTATCTCCATTAGAACAAAAGTTAACTTGTCTAATATTACACCGGCTTACTTATCCCTCGAACCAGAACACAGCAAAACGAGCATTAATATGTGGTGGTAAATCCGTCCACTCATATTGATGAGTGGACAGACCTGCACAAATGCTTATCACCAGGTATAAACTTAATATTGTTACATTTTATTAAGCAATATGTAATAATTTGCTTTATTATTCGGTTTGCTTTTATACATAAATCGACAGAATCATGTTAAAGTAATATGCAATATTGGCTTTAGGCATATTAAATGAGACGCATACGAGCAGCACGAAAGCAGTAATATGAAATAGACCGTTTTTGTCTATTAATGCAAATCAACGTTATATAGACTCATTCGGGATAATATTCGAAAGTAGACAGACACAGGCAGTGATTTTATATACCAAATTTGTATAACCGTAGCATACAACTCAATACTACACATGCGTACTTGATTGGCGGTACAATTTAATTTCCAATAACGCTGAATGACGTTTCAGGAGGGACCAACGCTATTCACATTGATTAAAGTTCACTTTAGCGTCACTCGCATAGTCAATGTCCACCACATATTATAATATAATCTACAATAAACTCATATACGACCGATTATTATTGCTTTAATGATTTAAATATTTTTTTTAAATATCATTCTTCAATATCATCTATTCTATAGAGAGAGATGGTTAAGAAACCAGGGTCACATTTTCGAGGCGAACTAAGTTTCTTACTATAACAGCGTATGTAATATGCTGTTAATAAAATTTCATGAAAGAAAAATCTAAAGTATACCTATGTATCTGACGGAAGAAATTCCGCCGTGTATCGTGCCCCTAGGGAATGTGATACCGAGATTTCCAATTACCGGGATCAGATCAGATATGTAAATTGCGTGGCTAATTGATATTGCCTGCATGTATGTATGTATATGGGGAAAATCCCGCGGGATACACCAGGCTTATGCTTTAAGAATGTAACGGAAAAGCTGTCAAAACTGATGATCGCTTAATAGAATGTCATAAATGCTATCATAATCGATGCACATCATTTTCAGTACGTCTCGTCGAACTGAGATGATCAAAAGCTGAATAATATTCGTGGCATCGAATATGATATTGTAATATCGTACAAAAGCATTCAATACAATAAAACCAATACGAGATTGTCAATGAAATGTACGTCACAAACGAAATAAATCTGTACGTTGATTATATAGATCATATATTATCAGAATATCACTAATATTATGACAGCTTAATTTTTTTTTTGTATGCTTGTTTGCTTCTTTTCCGATGTACACAAAAACTATGAATTCGAAATATGAAACTTTCATATTATGTAAATTTCAGATCAAACATAAGCTATATAATAATAATATCCTGGGACATTATTCACACAAGGCCATCTGATCCCAAATTAAGCAAAGCTATGTGCTCCATAGCACATAGCTTTGTGTACATCACATAGGTGTCCACACACCAGACAACTGATATACTACATATACTACTTTTTCTTGTAAATACATACTTATATAGATAATTACACCCAGACTCCGGACAAACAGACATGTTCATGCACACAAATGTCTGTCCTGGGTGGAAATCGAACTCACAACCTTCGGCGTGAAAGGTATCTACCCACCAAGCCAACCGGCTCGTCAAATGTTGTTTGTTTTGAGGTCTTAAAATATTTCAAGATTATTTAAAGATAAATGACGTGGTTTTTAAGGTGAAATTTAATAGCTCAGTATAAGCGGACAGATATTTTGACTCAATAATGGTTATATTATTTATATAAAGTCGCGGATAGCTAGTGATACAATATGAAGAGATATATTAAACTTTTTAAAATTTCCTAGAAAAACCAACTGGCATTATATATGTAACAATTAAATCAATCACTTAATTAAATTATTAATAAAATAATTTTTATATCGTCAAAGAAGCAGATTGATTTGATATTATAAAGTTACTAATTATTTTTAAACTATGATACGATAATCCATATCGATCTTCCAACATCCTATGGGGACTTGTTTTAATATACCTGAACTCTACGAGACTAAGCAATCACAAATCTCTCAAATTTCGGAATTCAAATTTCGTTGCGGAATTGCTTCCTCTAATCGTCACTAACCCGCAGTTCAGCAGTGGCTTAGAGTAAGCTCTAAATCCTACTCATTAACAGAGAGAAGTTGTTTACTCAGCAGTGGGTCTCATATTATTTGCTACTTTACTCTTATACTTAAATTGGCAAAAAAATGAAGTGATTTATTAAACTTTGAGATATTTTCTGCCTGCGAAAATTGGCCCATAATTGGATCATTGTTTTATCCATCAAGCTTTCCATTACCGTTTGGGTTATTGTTCCGATTTTACTAAATGTGTTACAAATTGTACCCTACTTAAATGTTTCTTTTTAATATACAAATATAAATTTACGTAGTTTAGTAAGACTAACATAAAGATGTTTTTGTGTTAAGTGCATCTATTAATATAATTAATACTTAGCGATATCAACCCACCAATAAAATCATATTCCTTATGGGAGTTATGATCATGGAAGCAGCGGACCGAGCGCACTGCGGCGACCTCAAATTAAAAGGATAACTCATTTTATGTGATTTTATCAAATACGTAATTTGAAACACAATGGCAATTTTTAAAATATCATTATATGATTTTAGTTAGCAACGTGCGATGAATTAACGTAGAACTTCCGAGTCATGTTAAAGGAACATAACCGCATTACTCCGTGTTCAACCACAATATTAATTATAAACGCCTATTGGTATATCCTCTACATATAATTATGTTTATATTTAAAGCTATGACAAGATTCCACAAAACTAAACAATTTTAGTTCTCAGATTCATATAGCAACAATAATTTATAAAACAACGCGTATACAATGTATTTAACAAAAATATTAATTATCTTAAGTATAAGATGTGCTCATAATGTGTTTCATTATCATTACTTTAATATATTCGTCATTATTCTAATTACTCAGAATTGTAATCTAAGTATAATAATTGTTAATATTAAAAAAAACTATGCTAATATTTTTTTAAAATATTAACAAAGAATAAATAATCGGATGTACAGTCGTTGAAGGTGAATCGCACGCTCGACCTGTTGCGGGTACGTGTCAGGAATGCTAACAGGCAGATCAGATGCCATTCCTCTTCCAGGACGACTCCCTATTATTACTATCGACGACATATTATTTGAATGCCATTTTTGCCGTTTATGTAGAAAACAATATAGGTTCCTCCATACAAATGTATACTACATAATTACAGGATACTAATAATTAAAATCTCCCAAAACATTTCAATTGATCTTCATTCTATCTATTATAAACAAGTTTTGTCAAAGATACTCATATTTTAATATTAAATAAAATCAATATTGTATCATATTCTATACAACATTTCAGAACCTACTTACTTGCTGCAACCACTTTCTGAATTTAGGGAGTTGGATATTTATGTCTCCCATTATTGTGATACCTTGTTCACACACGATTCACCGGCTATTCATTGATTGACCCAAATTGTCTAACAATATCGTTCGATGAGCTTTGTGACCTAAGACTACCTACTTGCATAATGCATCGCTTAGCAGTTTGAGGTATAGCTCCGCGTTACATTAAATTTACAAGTTATAGCTATTATTTAAGCGGCAAAATGTATCAGTTTATGTAAGAAAACAGACCTTGGTGCTCTGAGGGCAATCTTTGATTTTCGTTTGAGTTTTATGGCGTGTCGTCTTCGAGCACGAGCGACGGCGCCCGCGAGCAACGCGCCTTGGGAGTCATATTCGCTATCTTCCTCGCTGGAAAGTCCTTCGACTGGCACGGGCAGGGCAGGGCACCTAGAGCTACCCGCTCCACCTCGGCCCGTGCCCCAAGCGAGCATAGAACTTCTAAAAGATCTGAGTGCCTCCGTTGTACAGGCCCTCTCGTTTCGCTGTTAGAATGCAACAACATATCGCCGCGCCAGTTCACCAACGTATCCCGCGGTATATTCCAATCACACACAGTAAACACCATTAACCACGGTAAATTGTAAAGGAATGTCCTCGAATGACGCAACTACACTTTGTCACAATGAAGTTAAATAATTGTCTACCAGTCGTGAGACGCGACACAAAAGCACGTGGCCGGCGTTTCTTTATGTGGCCGGTATGCGCGCGCAGACTCCCGTCACCATTATCACAAAACAAACATGTTGGTATCTCGCGCACACATTAGCGGCGAACTGAGGCCCTGAACATCCGATCGTCATGCATGTGTCTATCATAAGGTGATATCACCTGCGCTATCAAATAAATGAGCCAATTCATTGAAGTACGTATTATAGTGTTATTAGGGTCATAATGTAAAAATCGATCAGAATAATGTTTGAAAGTATTCTAATCCCTACGAAGATTTATTATAATATAAACATTTTCAGTAATAATTAAAGGACGATAGACAGAAAAATTTAACAGAGTTCGGACTCACGGAGTTGACATTGGTCGAGTCAACATCGCGTGACCTTCAAAGTGGAATGTATTTAAATAGATACACATACACTAGAGTACCTATGGGACTGTACAATGTAAGTATTTATTTTAGGAAGCATATAAATATTTATTTGCTTTTATTCTTTGAGGATGTCTTAAAACTTTATTGTTATTTTTTTGTCACAGAATTTGTATTTCGTTGCTTAATACAAAAGTTTTTTTTCTATTAATCTACAAACTCTTCGACTTTTAAGCACAAATCACATAGCATATTTATTTTAAGTTACGTTTAAAATTAATTAATTATTTTGTCCAAATAACACTTCACTTTACACTATTTCTTAGACACAATCGAGTATATTATGACAGAATTTATAATGCTCGGTACGTGCTAGGTTGGGGGAACATACACGTTGACTAACTATACTCAAGAGGGCCTGTCGGGCCGGAGCAAGCGCGTGCGTCGCTGTTCCGTCTCGCAACGTGACATCGACGTAAGCGCCGAAATAGAAATACTTGCTATCGTCGCTCTGCAAGGATCTGATCGCATTAAAGAAGGATGATTTATACATGTGTTTTTTGAGTTCCACAATGAACTCACTCTTCTCAAGAGTCTCACTCTCACAGTTACAATACTTTAAATCAACAAAACGGTTTTAATTTTTTATTTTAAATTAAACAAACACACAAGGCAGAAATTTTTGAAAAAACAAAATTTATTAAGGGTTTTAAATTTACAAACTCATAAAGTTTTTAATTATCTTTTAACTCACAACTTAAATTTTTTTCATTGTTCAAAAAATGATATTATAATCAATAAGTATATCTACTTAAAAATAATTCACTGTTTATTTATTGTTTATATTATTTGTTAACTTTATAACGTTCAATTTTCGAATGGTATAATTATAGAATCGAATTTGATAATCTTTTGTATATAATTATGTATGTCGTAGAAACACAATATTTAAACAAATTAAAGTCAAAATAGTATAAAGCGTATCATCATCGTTCAACAAAATTATTCAATAGCTTATTCCATTCATTTGAGGAGAGCTTAGTAGGTTTAATTATAATGCAAGAAAGATGGATTTGGTATAGCCTGTTCCAACCACAAGAGGAGTAGGTAAATACAAATTGTTTATTTGTTGTTACCTTGACATCGAATTGACGCGATATCATTAATCGAAATCTTGATTAATCTATGATATATCTATAGTAAATATTCTATGGATTTATAAACAATGACGTTTTTCTTCTTGTTGTAATTGGAACTTTGGAAATAAAGTTAAATTATTTATAATTAGTTAGGTTGAATAGTGATATATTTTAAATAAAGGTTAATTAATCAAGAACAGTAAGGTTTGTTTGTCTTTACTCCTTCTTCGATTGGAATAGGGTATAGAATTAAATGGCCGCTTACCTGATGCCTATCATTCTTAGGCATAGGTAGTTTTAGAATTATAACTTAATGAGGTACATAAAGTTTTTGCGACTTCGACATTCAAAAATATAAATCGGTTATATATATATATATATATATATATATATAAACTGCATTTTATTTAGCTTTCCAGAAACTTAATAAACATAATAATAAAGAGTACAGATGAATACGAGAGATTTTTTAATGTGGCAGGACGACGAACAAATGGGACACCTGATGGTAAGTGGTCACCACCGCTTATATATGTTGGCGATGTGGGAAATAATAACCATTCTTTACATCGCCAATACGCTACTAGCCTTGGGAACTGAAATGTTATGCCCTTTGTGCCTGTAGTTACACTGGCTCACTCACCCTTCAAACCGGAACGCAACAATAGTAAGTATTGCTGCTTAGTGGCAGAACCTTTGATGAGTAGGTGGTAACCACCCAGACGGGCCTGCACAAAACCCTAACACCAGGTAAATTATATTTTATAATGCCGCTGGAATACTAAGGGACTAAATGTGAATATTATTTTAAAATAACTGTACAATTTCTAAGCTGTCCTAATTTATTTGACGAACAAAAAGGCAGGCACTTTAAACAGTCTTTAATAAAAATTATTTATGTTATTTTAGTATGTTATTTCCATTTTATAGCACCGGTCTGGTTCAAAGACATTCAAACGTGTATAAACAACCGAGCAAACAATGATTGACTGTAACAGGTCTAGACCCAAAAATAAAGTGTTACAACGCGAAGCAACGAAGCGCGCGACATTTTCGCATGGCGTACTGAAGTGCCGCCATTCGCCAACACATCTGCCAAGAGATAACTCTATTTATAAACAATAGTAAGCGCGTGATCAAACACTTTAGCATGATGGGCTATTTTAATCACAATAAATACGATTTAAGATAAACACGGAAGAAAATAGCTTCGTGCCTCGTTTTATCTGGCGCTCTACGATTTTAATTGTATAACTAGCTGTTGTCCTCGGCTTCGCTCGTGCTTAAGTAGATAAATGATTGCTTAGAAGTCTGTGATTTTAAAGTAAGAAGCATGAAATGTCATTCTGATTAGAAAAAGTATGTTAAGGGTTTTTTTTATATTTTTAGATTGATGATTATTGTTTTAATAATTATCAGTGAACTTAATCCCTGTAGAGTAAATCCCTGTAGTTTCACTTAATATATTTGACTTTTGACAATTAGTGACAATTGTTCCGGTCTACAAAATACCGCGGCATCTATCCATGCCGTTGGATATAGTTAATACTGTAAATAAGCAAGCTTTTCAATTTTATTTTAATCTATCAAACGCAGATTAAACAAAACTACACCTCACTGAAAACTTTATTTATAATTAATAATCGAAGTTCCTCTTTGTAAACGGTGGCGGGGCTGTGTGCGAGCCCGTCTGGGTAAGTACCACTCTTTAATCAGATATTCTACCGCTAAACAAAAATACTTAGTATGATTGCGTTTCGGTTTGAAGGATTAATAAGCTAGTGTAACTACAGGCACAAGGGACATAAAATTTTCATTCCTACGGTTGGTGGCGCATTAGCGATGTAAGGAATGGTTAATATTTCTTACATCGCCAAAGTCTTTGGGCGGAAATGATCACTTATCATCACGTGGCGCACTGGCCATTCGCCTACCTATAATATAACAAAACTATGTTTGCGGTATTTCCTTTTGGGGCTAAAATTACTAAGTTACTCGCAGAGATCACTCTGGAGCTGGCAACATAATAACTGTCTATGTGATAACAGTTCTTACTAAAATCAAGTCGGCCATGTCGTTAGATTGTCATGAGAACTACATACTTTGAAATCGAATGGATATGTTCTCATGGATGGTATTCTTGGAATAAAAACTATTTCTCGTCGAGTACATCCTAAAATAAATTGTAGGAATTGAGGTTTAGCTTCAATACTACCAATTAAACGGTACACATGACAAAAATGGAATACGTTTTCTTTACTAACTTTAAATACCACAGTGAAGTTTTTATAAAAATAAATATTACTTGCACCTCCCAAGGAGATATTATGTATAATACAGTATGTATTTCAAGTTTATTTAGCGAATATGACATCCAACATACAAACGTTCTGACAATTCAAACCAAAAATAAAAGAATCCTCCTCCTCCTCCTCCTCCTCCTGTTACGGTGGATTTTTAAAAAACTTTGAAATAAATGTTTATATATTCAATCAACAAACACATATAGTAAATTTCAAGCAGACCATACTATTTCTTTTCATTTTTATACTAATGTTTCCACCCTGTTTCTCCCGTTTGGGGTTGCATTTCTAAAAACGACGAAATACGTATGCATTTATTTTTTCTCAAAAGCTTTAATATGAAATATAATTTTATCTATTTTACCCTCTTAGGGGGTAGATTTTCAAAAATCGCTGAAATATATATTTATTTATTACTAACTAGAACCTTATATGAAAGTTCATGCCTCTAACTTTGAAAATGACGAGTTTTCATACAATCATTCATCCCTTATTTTAACTCTTTAGCGGTGGAATTTCCAGAAATTTATTCCTTAGTCGGTGTATACACTATAAAATATATCAACCGGCAAAATTTCAAGTTTCCAATCCCTGTGGTTTAAGCACTGCATTGATGAATCAGTCAAGATAAATCATTATATGTATAGATAACAACAAAAATATATATGTTAATGTCAGTATTTTTGAGAGGTTTATATAGAATATAATCATTTGTTTGTATTATGGTCATAATAAGTTTTGTACCTTATAATCCCAAAAACGTATTGAACATTTCCTAAACTGTGGTAAGAAAGTTGGAAATTAAATTTCTGGAGAATATTTAAAGCCAAAAATTTAGGCAACGAAATTTTTGTCACAAATTTAAACGATTCAATTAAAATTTTTTTTTAAAAAACATTTTTTTATAAAACAAAGCTAATAAAACACATAATTCGTTTCCTTTTTTTTATGTATTTCAACAGAAATGTTATCAATTTATGAATAAAACTATCTCACGTGATTAATCTTTTCAAAAATACAAAAGATATTGTATTACAATTTATTAAATCGATTTACTGTTAATAGTTTTAGTAGTTTTTGAACAATTTTATATGGTTAATATTTCTTACATCGCCAATGTCCATGGGCGATGCAATGGCATGGGCATTAAAATCTGTCCACTCTCTCAATCTATACGCACAAACTTTCCCATTAATAATATTAGGTAATAAAATACAAAACAGATACCTTACTATTTTCAATATAATACTCAATACAAGTTAAGTTATATTTCATTATTTTTACAAATATAATATTGCTCTTATGTATGTTGAATTCAGAAGTTTGTTGAAGATGAAGTTACATAAAGTTTTACATATATTACGTCCTGTATAAGTAATGTACGTTGTACAGGGAATGATGTTGCACATCGATTTTTCTCTTCCTATCATTACGAATTTTCTATTTAGAAAAAGAAACAAAGCGTTGTGTAGTCACTTATGTATTTATACTTTATTACGATAAACGAAGAACATACGACAAAAATAAATACAGAAAAAAATAAAATAAAATGGTGCGCAAAGGTGGTATCATCGCTTGTAGTATAAATACTACTGGTATATTATGTTTATTAATGAAAATACATTTTGTTGGTTAAAATTTAAAATCACCTAATTAAATAAAACTCAGGGAGCCATTATCGTATCCGAATATTATCATTTATTATCTTTGTAAATATTGATGTAATTTTAAATTAAAACTGCTTAAAGTTATTTTATTAAAGCTTATTTTGAAATAAAAAATTGGCATTTGTAAACATTTGAATATAAATGCATTCGAAAAAAGATCACGATTATTATGGAAGCATCTGCGTTGTTTACTATTTAAGGTCGTTATGAATTTGCGAAGTTTGAATGTGTGCCTTCACTGTTGAGGCTAACGTCAAGCGGACAAATTACATTAGATCTAATGTAGACTAGGCAAGAATACCTCATCGCAATATATTCACTGAATCTATACAGCCATACAAATAAATAAAATTGTAGTGTCAGTCTATGTTTAAAAATAACTGCCTCTTTTTATGACGATATAGCTATTGCGAGTTACCAATACACAAAACTAAATACACAATACACAAAATGTCTATAAATGGCAGATTTTGAAGGAGTTTCGTTACAAACTGAATTCCACATAGGCTAAGCCGCGGGTTTTGCTTGTTTGTTTGTTTGATTTATGTGAATTATACCAAGTTATAAAAATCTCGTTTTGTCCTATATTTATTATTATAATAGTTAAAAGTTGAAATCAAATTACTTTACAATTAATTTTATCGTTACAGAACGTATTCTGAAATAAGCCGTAGCTTATTTAATAAACTAGCGACGGCGATTCTTTTTCGAATATAAATATTTGATGATTCACGATAGACTGAACTTTGAACTTCGTTGTCGATTATAATATTTAGTCGTTTGGAACAAATTGCGAAAGACGTGTTCTTGAATGAAATACATACATAGCTGTTTACTTACAGCAAGCCGGATTTTAAAGTAAGCCTTAAGCAAATTAAGCTTGTGGCTTCACCCTTGAAGGATTAGCAACTTTATCTAATGCAACGTCATGCACAGCGTTGAGATTATCAGAAAATTCAAAAGTTTAAAATACTTAACGTCACAAATGTATTAGATTTTTTTTTATAACCAATACAGGCCATACAAGTAGTTTAAACTACAGCTTTCAATGTCAATACGCTGTTAACCTTGAGACTAATGATAACATGCTACTTGTGGGGAACACAGAATGTATATTATATAACTTTATGCTTCCATAATGTCTACAAATAAAGTGAAGGGGGGATTTTTTTTATCGTTATAGCCGTGTATTCAACTTTATTTGCGCACCATCGTTATGTAGGTACATACATGAAAATAGTTTTCATATTTTTTAAAGTGTATAAAAGTCATAGCTAAAACAACGTTTCCTGCCGATAATCCTGTTACTTTCAGGTGAAGTAATTTAAGGAGATTTAACTTTTTGTTAACGAGTAGGTGATTGCATAAATATTGAAAAATATTGTACATCATAAACTATACTTCAATGTTATGTTTGTATAAAATAGTTTTTAAAAATGTATAATAATCTTATATATAAAAATGGATGTTGGTGTCAGATACACCAACATCCATTTTTTGACACTGTTTGACCGATCACAATGAAGTTATAAATAAATACATGTGCACGGAGGATTTTAAAAAGCCGAGATGGCCTAGTGGTTAAAACAAGTGAATCTTAACCGACGATCGTAGGTTCAAACCCGGGCAAGCACCACTGAATTTTCATGTGCTTAATTTGTGTTTATAATTTATATTGTGCTTGACGGCGAAGGAAAACGTCGTGAGGAAACCTGTATGTGTCTAATTTCACAAAAATTCTGCCACATGTGTATTCCACCAACCCGCATTGGAGCAGTGTGGTGAAAAAAGCTTCAAACCATCTCCTCGAAAAAGGAGAGGAGGCCTTAGCCCAGCAGTGGGACATTGACAGGCTGTTACTGACTGAGGATTTTAAACGTTCTTGTGTCTCGCCACTAGATGGCGCTGCAGCATATCAACTTCTATACTTTTTAGCCAGTCGCCATTACAATTGATATACATTTGAACACGGAGAATAATTTAGCGTTAGTCGTATAGCTTATAAAAAATTCAAGAGGTTACAATACCCCTACGCATGCCGGACAGTAACAAGTGACATATACACTTTTTGTGGCCGTCGCGATAGACTCGGCAGATGTAAAACATCGAAATTGACGATTATTAAAACAAAAATTTTATAATTAAACAGGTAAAATAAATATAAACAAAACAAACGATTTGTTGTTATAATAATATTAAGCAACGAAATGTGCAGTGCCCGCGCCACGGCAATATAAGGTAGTAGAAGGCGGCAGACAAGGAGGACGGCATAAGAGAGCGTCGGTCAGCCACATAAGGCACATAATTTCTTAATTCAAAAAGTTGTAAGGAATTATTAAAATTTCTTAGTTTAAAATTAGTTTAAAATTTATTAGTTAGCAGGTAACACTTTTGCCACTCTGCGTAACTATTAAATATGGTCGTGCTCAATTGTGGGAAGGCTTATAAACAGGGCTGATTTATTATTATTCAGATAACGCTTCTGCACGCAACTTCTACTATTATATAAAGACTGAGACTTCTACTGATATATACTGATACCGATGATACTATAGTATTAGTATTAATATCAGCAGAAATTATTAGCAGTCCTTAAATCATTTCATTTATCAGGATAAAATATCCTTTGTATTAAACCAGATTATAAGCCAAATTCAAGTCTGTGTGCCAAATTTCATAAATCCGTTTAGCAGATTTTGCGTGATTGTGTAGCAAATATCCAAAAATAAAAACTTTTATATTTATGATTTATGTATAAGTAGGGTTAGTAAGATTCTTTGACTATATTTCAAACTAGCCGTGCCCGCGGTTTCACCTGCGTATAGCTTAATGAAATCACTAAGAGCAGACTTATAATATTTTAGTTTATACAAAATTTTATACAATACAGACAGAAGTTTACCAGGTCCCTGTTACCAGGGAGCGCCGTGCGTCTCTGACATACGAGCGTTCGCTGCAAAAAAACTGACTTGGGTCCAGAATAAGCTGAACACTATTTAATATGATTGATCATATAGATCTGAACTCAACTTACACTGGAAGAATCTAAATCTGGAAACTGACCATTTTTAACTTTTTTTTCTTCCTATAAACTTTAAAAAATCATCATTTTACAGACTATCATTTATACGCAAGTCAAGTTTCAGCCAAATCAACTGAACAGTTATTTTATAGCATTTTTATCGACTAAATGCTCGATGTGATTATTTAAATTGACATAACTTTTTTATTTATAAACCGATTGAAATAATACGAGCACTATAAGTGAAGTTTGCCAAAGTTTGAAAAACGCTAGGTGCGTTTTTCTCAGTTAAGCCGTTTCTAAAATTAGCGCGCACAAACACAAACAAAACAAAAAATTTAACAATTATTGTTTTGGGTTCTATTGCGTTTATAAAGACCCCCGATAATAATTTTACTCATATACTTTCCAAGTACTGCATTCAGTTGTCAATATGAGTCGACCAGACAGTATTTCATTTATGATTACAATGCTAGCAAGATTTTACCTTCAATTTTAACTTAATTATTATAAAACACTTTTAAATAATGAACTCAATACTGTATGACCAATGTTTTAAAATTTCATTAAGCTATGGAGAAAAACGAGAAAAATTATATTTAATTATACTAGGCCACCTCAAAGACAAGTTCTCTTTTATTTCTTTTCGAGTATATATTCTGTGAGAAATAAATACCTTAAAAGAAACATTTTATGGGAATGTTTTAATAAATTCAAAGTAAGAAATGTTAAAATATCCAAATATTAAAAAACCCATTACAATAGTGAAAACGTAAGGCGGAAAACGGAACAATTTAACGTTATAAAATATTTTTAACTTCTCATTATCTTTTATGAATTTCTAGATCAGATAAAATGTTTGTGGTTGTTTTTGTGTACATTTAATCGTTTAAAATGTGTTCAAATTAGGTTGTTGCTTATTTATTCAAAACAAAATTAAACAATAATCGCATAGTAAAAACATAATCAGCTTAAAACACAAAGTTATTTGCATAGTATAATATCATAGATAGTAAAATATGAAAATATATTTGAGGTTTTTATTATGTTAACTATAACACTTGAAAAACTCCTGTTATGTATTAAAAGCAATTACTTTTGCGAAAAATATAAAATTTATTATCATATAGGCTGTTATACAGTTAATTTTAAAGTTACTTTAAAGTCATTTACTAATAGTTTTACTGTTATTTTTATGAATTTAAATTAAATTGCAACTGTTCAATTATTTTGATGTAAAATAATAATAATGTTGTTTAAGAATTTATGCTTTTTTTATCTAATGTAGTAGGGCTAAATCCTCCTTACCTACATATAGAATCCCAAATCAATCATGAAGTTCGAGATATTTTGAAAATGTAGTAGTTCATTGAACAGTACTTCAAAATGTCCACGAGGGAATTCAATGATTTTTGTTAAACAAAAATGCTTAACAAAAATCATTATGTTAATTTTGAAAAAATATTTTTATAGAAGTGAAATTTGTAAAAGAAAATTCTTATAGTTATTTTTAATTTCCCCCGTCACTTGCAAGCCCAGCATCAAAAGAATGAGCAAGTAATTAATGCAACCCGTATCTTATCTTTATTATTACTAAACTATTATAAGAACTTGTTTGTGATATAAAAAAAATAATTTAAAACATATATTATATCACTGCTATTAAGATTGATCATCGTAGACCGTTGCTACGATGAGAAGGTACTTAGCAGATGTTTAGATAAACACTGACTTAGCTCTTTCTGACACTATTGATTTGATATTCGAAAGAAGAAGACACCATATTTGAACAAACAAAGGTAAAGGTATGCTAGTGCTTAAGTGTATGTGCAAATGCAGGGGCACTCTTCATGTCCTGACTCTCATAATCCGGTGATCAGACATGATTGGGACATGTACAAATTCAAATCACACACAGCTACGGGAAATAGATTAAATTATTTTAGTAAATATATAAAACCTTTCTGGTGTAGAATAGGTTTTTATTCTCGTTAAATAAAAAATATTTATTACATTTATATGAAAAGAAATTGACTACTTCTGAAAAGTAAAACACTTGATTTGACTTTTTTTTATAAGCAGTGTTCAAATTACTGTTAATCTGTTGTTATTAAACAACAGAAACACATATTAAAATCATATAGCAGTTATGTTCATCAGTTTCTTAGCACAACCACAAGCGTTCAGATACACTACTGCTGGTTGAATGAGATATGTCACAATAATGAACGAATTAAAAGATCCTCAATAAACAATCCATCCTACTGCCCATCAGAGTACGGAACATTGATGGATGGTCATCCAGTAAAATAACGCATTTATACTTAATACTAAAAAGTTTCAATGTAGGTAATACGAATGTTATATTTTTTGGCATAAATATATACTTTACCCGTTATGCATGACATTAATTTAATATTATTGTTAAATGGTATTTTTGTGTACCTATGTAAAATAAATAATGTATAAAGCTTATACCCAAGACGGTTTCAAATATTGTTTTTCTTTCTCTTAAATAAGCAATGAGTTAAATGATAGACAACTGCGTGGATCGTAAAAGCCACAGCAACTTTTCTCATTTCAAAGTATCGTTACGTGTAGTACTTACACTTCGTTTTTTGGTGTTACAACATAATTTATTTAATAATCATGCACATAAATAAACGTAACGCCTTTTTATAATAGAACTAAATTAATTAACTTAAAAGCGGAAAAGCACTTTTCATATAATATGAATACCACCATAAAATATTAAAGCGGAAGAGAGGAAATAAAAACAAAACGTAAATAAAAAGTTTTTATTGTAATTTTACAAATTAATTAACTTACCTGTTTTCTAGTGTTTGTAGCACCACAGGACTTGGTTGGGCTTCTTCGGGTACTTGGTAATTATGTTGCGGCGCAGCTTGAGTTGAAGTCAGCGCAAGTGCCTTGTAACGAGACTGTTCGGCTGTCGGTAAAACGATATCCACTGACCGCGAACGCAAACTTGATCCCGGTACTGTCAAATATTCGCCGCCTTCGCTTAATTCTTCGGCTCTTGCACCACCAGAAACTTTTGAAAAACAGGAATCTACAGATGCAGCACGATCACGTTTTAACTCTGGAACGGCTAAATAAATGTCATGGACTAAACTATCTCTTGGAGCATTGTTAGCACCTTGCTCCGAGGCCCGGACGTTCTCTAATGAGCTGCCAGTAGGTTCAACGAAAAACGCTTCTTGCCGTGATATGGAACGTCTTCTTTGAGTAAGTAACGGTGGTTCATCGATGGGTGGTTGAAGCTCAAAAGAAGGTGCACCTGGTGAAGGTGGAGGAGATTGCGGTGCTGGTGGCAATAATGTTCTTGTTGTATAAACAGGCGCGAGCAGAGCTCTTGGCGCCTCAATATCGCTATCATCATCATCGTCATCATCGTCTTCAGCTGAGGAAGAAACTGGCGGTCTTTCAGGTGTGGATCGTTCTTCACTGCGGCGCGCCAACCACGTTTCCATATGTCGACAGTGTACACATGGTGGTGGCGTACCCTTCCCAGATCGGCGCCGCGACCAAAGACGCGGTACCTGTCATACAATTTCACAAAATTAATTGTGTTAAGTTACGTGAACGTCTAAGCGTTTAATAAATAAATATAATTTTATAATAACAAAGTTTGTAGTATTGACCATTGCCTAGCAGCTCAATAATTTATTTTTTTACCTCCAAGTATGTGCCCGAGTCATCAGATCCGGCGGAGTCAAAGGAACGACTGCGCGCGCCTTGCTGAGGCACAGCAAGAAGTGTGCTTGCGCCTGCGCCGCGCGCTGCCTCCAATTGTATCTCATCGAATGACGCCGACCGGACCTACAAACGTCCGAATTTTTTAAATAAAAATAGTACATCCATACTAGTTTATCACAATTTGATTAAATAAACAACGATGATGGAAATCAGTGTTACACACATACAATTAAGAAGTAAATACGTAAAAAAACGTATTTAGTTAATGTCTTATGCTCAATTTACATATTAATAAATATTAAGTATAAATTATTCGCACACTATGCTCGATTAATCCTGGCATAAAAAAAACATAAACATTTCTCTTTACAGAAGTTGCCTGGAAGAGATCACTATAAGTGATAAGGCCGCCTTTGCATATTATATGTTCTACTTACAATTATATGTTATTAAATGTTTGTAAATTGTGTGCGATAAAGGATTTATAATAATAATAATAAAAATCAACACAATGAAACATAACACAATGAACAACAATATTTAGTATTGTTGTTTACCGTTGAAGGTTTAGTCAACCAGTGTAACTACAGGCACAATGGACATCACATCTAAGTTCCCAAGGTTGGTGGCACATTGGTGACGTAAGGATTAAGTAACTAGGAGCGCCAAGGCTCTATAAGATTTCTTACAGAGCCTATATCAACCGTTAAATAAGAAATAAATAAAATGCATACAATTGTCTTTGGATAATAGTAGATTAATAAATGCGAACACGCTTTAAAATTAAGCAGTTTTACATTAGTATTTTTAAATACACAAAATAAGTTTATGTCCCCTAAGTTTAAGCAATCATTAAAAATATCAGCGGAATTTTATTTTTGAAATGAATAGCTTGCCTGGTATCTAGCCGAGATGGTCCAGTGATAGAGATTAGAACATCTGAAGCTTAATCGAAGATTGAGGGCACAAACCTGGGCAAGCAGCACTGAACGTTCATGTATTTAATTTTTAAATATTATATTATTTGTAATTATAATGCTTGGTGGTAAAATTAAACACCGTGAGAAAAACTGCACATGTTCGATAAAAAATTGTCACTTCTGTACCATTGGTGCAGCTTCTTGGAATAAGCTCCTAACTGGAGAAAAGGAGGTGCCCTTACTCCAGCAGTGGAACATTAACAGGCTGTTACCGATTTGCCCGGTAATCATTTATAGACTTTGAGAAGAGGGAAGCATGTAAGAAATACAACTGATTCCTTATAGAAATATGTATGTTAAAACTTTAAATAAAATCCTCGACTAATACAAAGAATAAATACAAAGTGAAAAATAATGAAGCTGATCATAACTGTACAAAAAGGAATTGAGTTATAGAACTTTAATTTCATTTTAAGCTTGTAACTAAATACATTTTTGCGACAACTTCTCACTTTTCAATTTAATTCCCCCAACTTCGCAAAGGTGCATTCATGTATAAACATCTTTACTAATAAATAAGGATACGTTTTTTTGTAATGAAAAGCCTACTTAATTATAAAATATAAGTTTCATGTATGTTACATGAAACTTATATCAGACGATGCAGTGCTTCGGAGAAGTTATTATATAAGTAGTTGCGATTTGCAGTTTTTTTGTATTCAATTTAGACTATTGACGTGACAAGCGTGAATTTCGTGCGTTATAATATTAAAATAATTACCAAGCTACCTACATTTTTCGTTTCCCTTTTTACGAGTATCGTGTACATGATCTTTACGCTCCCGAAATTCGACACTTGGTAGAACAAATTTTGTGATTGCGACGGAAATGGGGAACAGGAAGCAGGGAGCAGCGCTCGCTTTTCATATTAATTACATTAAATGTTACAGACGATTGACGAATAAAAAACTCGTTTTTATATTATATATAAAAGTATGAGCTTCCTTAATAAACTGTTTTAATTTGATATATTTAAAATTATAATTTAAAAAAGTATTTGTTTTTACATGATTGCCCAAAAAAGGAGTGTAATGTTTTTATATGTGTGAGTGTTATATCCATTGACAATGGCTATATTTTTTTTAGTTTATTGGCAGATTGATTTTTTTTTTTTAATTTTTGACATCGTCGTAATTAGTTAAAGTCCGGCAAGGATATGTTGACGCGTCTCCAAAAACAAAAAATATTGAAATCTTGTTAATTTTCATATAGCCACTGCAACAGATAAGATAATTCCTAAGCGTAATATCTGATGGACTAAATTTTATGAAATATATTGTATAAATAGTAAACAAATACCTAGTACAGTAGTTGTTTATGTACTTTCTTGTGAAAAATATCTGAAGCAACAACCAGTAAAATTGTTATACCAGGGAAGAATAGAAAAACCAAGAAAGACAAACTATTGTTTAATAATCTTTGTATCGATATATACCTACTATATTGATTTCCATCATGACGATATGGAGCGAAAATGATGTGAAGGAAGACTTCGTTATGCGACATTTTGATTTAATTATTGCAAAAAAAAATTATAGATAAATAACCTGAAATACAATTTATGATTTTCTTTATATGAACCATTCCCTAGAAATAATAACTAATATATGTATTAAATTATATTTATCGGTCATATTTTTTTGTAAAAGCTTTAATTACAATTTGCTAACTAACTCATGAATATAATAATAATATATGTAGTGCTCGATAAGTCTACATGTTCTAAGATAATAATAATTAATATAAAGTAATTGATGTTTTTCAATCTCAACAAAGCAGGCAGGCGAACAATGAACTGAGGGCTAGTAAGTAGTCTCGCCCATAGGATATCACAGATCTTGGCACTACAAAAAGCTTAAGCTACTTTTTGTTTTTAATATAAGTAATTATTATATTACTTACAATAAAAATAATATAAGAGATTTTCCATGTGATGTTTTGTTAAGTATGTCCATGAATAACCATACGCCACATGGCTACTCTACTGCTACGTCCGGGACTCCTGAACTAACTAAGTGAACATTAGATTTGCCCCTGAATTATACATGACTTTATTACTTGGCTTCACATCCACGTACCGTATTAACGTCGTCTTCATTAACTAATCTTATAATGAAATGAACTTTCTTCAATAACTTCTTTTTCATAGTACAGAACGAATTAAAATTTAAGGCTAAGCGTTAAAATAAAATTAAATACGGTTAATTTTTTTTAGTGGGTTTTTCATTATAAACTAGACAAAGCATTAGAGAGATCATTCGTCACAGGAAGAATTTGGTTTGAAGTCAAATTTAAGATTTTGTTTAAGTAAGCGTACTCAAACAATTTTATAACCAAAATGCATAAACACAGAGACATTCATTAAATTAAGAATACACATGAACACAGACCTAAAAATTAAAAATCGAACTCCAGGTGTCTCAAAATTTAAATACTTCCGGACGTCCGTTTCAATTGAACAAGATTAAAAATACTAATTATTATACTTTTTAAACGGCATGTTGTTTTGTTTAACCTGTCTTAGTTTGTTGATTGAAAAATTAGTAAATATATGTATATTGTTTTTTTTTTTTATAGAATGGGAAGGTGGACGAGCATATGGGCCACCTGATGGTAAGTGGTCACCAAACGCCCTTAGACATTGGCATTGTAAGAAATGTCAACCGTCGCTTATAGCCAATGCGCCACCAATCTTGGGAACAAAGATTTTATGTCCCTTGTGCCTGTAATTTCACTGGCTCACTCACCCTTCAAACCGGAACACAACAATATCAAGTATCGCTGTTTTGCGGTAGAATATCTGATGAGTGGGTGGTACCTACCCAGACGAGCTTGCACAAAGCCCTACCACCAGTAAATACAGTACATTTATAATATAGTACATTTATGTCGTATTTATCTCAAATAAAAATTAAGCCAAAGAAAATGTTAATTCGTAATTAAACAGGTATCAAAAGTAATAAATAATATCACTATTAATGTATTATTTATTATTCCTATTTAATATTTATAACGTTTACCACTATTTTACCTTTTTTTAAGGAAAATAAAAAGTATTATCAAGTCTGATCCGGTCAGTAGTTCAGTTAATTAGAACTCTATCGTACTTCAAGTGTTCATAATTAAAACAATCAGTAAAAAATCATTAAAATGATTACCTAGGAGTGGCTTATTTCGTACAATTTGGAATCAATAACCTCGTTGATAGAATAATTTAAAAAATCTCATAGAGAAAACGGTTGACTGGGAGAAGGTTAAAGTTGAACCTCACGGCGCAAAATGTTACACTCAAATAGATTCTAGTTAATGGGACGAGTTATGAAACAATAGTACCGTAAAGAGACTTAGTGCGAAACATACTATGTCTAGTTTAATTTAAAATAATATTCTGGAGCTTCTTTCTTTATATACCTTAACATCGTTATCAATGTGAATAAAAATTATTATTTATATTAGATTTATACAGAAATATTGGTAATTTCAAATGAAGGTCTAATTTACGTCAAGGTATTAATTAAAATAAGTAAACTGATTCATTGGTTACAACTTTTTCAGAATTCACTAAAATCCACATAGAATTTCACTGGAAATAATTTAAGTCAGTTTGATTCGATCGGTTGTATCGAATCGATGGCCTATATCGACAACTCCATTGGACTTTCTGATTTTTTCAATTTCTCCTTTACTAAGACTTTTTTAAGAAACTCGGAAAAACAATAAGATAAGATAGCTGTACCTTCAGCTAGTATTTGACTTGTAACATATGCTGTTTTGTGTAAGGTACTTATATTTTCTATAATTTTTAGTCGACTTCAAAAAACATCGTTGACACGATTTTTTAAAGTGTATACTAGGTGACTTCATCGAAGATTTAGTTATTATTTTATCTAAATTACACATTTCGGTGTTATTTAAATTTGAATCATCAAATATCCTATTACAAAGGTTGATTACTCGAATATTGGTTATTTCAATTTTCATTTCATGCGATATGTACGCAGAAATCAAAATATATATATACTGTTGCGATTTAATAACATGATTCGCGAAGCAAAAAAATGGTTTAATAACTTACGAAGTGAGGCATGAAAAATTTATGAAAGAGAATTGAAACCGCAACATTTTCTGACATTATCAAGCAATTAATTTGAGTTTTCTTATAAATTTAAAAATAATATAGATTTATCATTTTGTTTCCGTTTTAAAATATTGTTACCATTTTTGCCGTCAGTTTAACTTTCCTAATAGACTTGTATAAAACTATTACTTGGGTTAAATTACATCTTTTCTTTAAGACCAAGGCATATATATATAATTTATATAATTAGACTTCCTTTTTTTTTTTTATATGCCCCGGAATGGCAAATGTCTCTACTCCACCTGATGGTAAGTGGTAGTAGAGTCCAAACGCGACGACGGCCAGTACAGATTCGATTCGCAATGACAATCAATAAGTCACAAGGCCAAACGATGTCCGTTTGTGGCTTAGATTTGGGCACACCATATTTAGCGCATGGACAATTATACGTGGCATGTATGTATATTCTCGGGTGGGCAAACCATCGAGCTTATTTGTGTTGGCTAAAGACGGACTGACAAAATATATCGTACACTCAATTGCTCTTCGAAATTAATTAACTACTTTAGGATAAAAATATATTTCTTTTTTTCACTTTACATTTAACTTTTAATCAAACAATGAATATGTTCATTACATTAACGAAATATATTGAATAGGGAAATGAATAGTTGGTGTTTTTTTGTTTTTATCGGCGGTCATCGTTTTATTCCTATTTCTTACATAGATCGCGTCCCCACACACAATAAATTCGTTACTTTTTATTTAAAAACCAAAATATTCTGTAGATATAATTTGTATGGCAGAACAACGTTTGTCGGGTTAGCTAGTAAATGGTAATAATCTCTTTTGATTCAAGTTGTGTTAGATCTGATCTTCATTTTCCTTTATTCTGTATTTGGATAGATTGATTAGTATTATTTTTAAATCCCAAGCTAGCTGGCTGTTCCTTAAAATAAATAAATCATTAATGTAATTTGTATACAAATAACCCAAGACAAAAAGATAATGATAGTTTTAATCATCGCCGTCAATCTTAATTCAAAGTTTTTCGAGCAGGAACTTTCTAGGCTCGCTACACAGGTATCTCTACACAGATATCTACTAAATTATAAAACTGAGATAACCCAACAAACGTTGTTCTGCCATACAAATTATATCTACTGAATATTTTGCTTAGATAGGTATACAGATAGGCTACGCAGATTATCCAACTGCAAAAAAAATGCATACCTTTTTAGCAGAATGCCTGGCTTTAGGAATTTTATATCATATGTGCGAGGGAATGATTTGGTCTCAATCTATATCTATGTATAATTAATTATTAAACAAAAGATTTCGAAGAAACAAGAGACATCGAAGAATATATAAAAAAGGAAAAATATAATATTAAATCTTTTATGATATACGATCGTCAAGATATTTCTATATATCTTATTACAATATTGACATTTCTTTAACATAAATTCGAATTTTTTAAAATGCAATTTTAAGCAGCAATCTCGGAAATATTAAAATATCTTTGAAAAGAATGGAAAGTTCGTACGATAAGTTAGACAAAGCAGCGCGAGACAGCCGCTAGATACAGACAAGATATGACATAGCGCTGTACCTAATGACAATAATATTTGCGTATAGAATATAAAAGAATATGTCCTATATTATCTTCAGTAGCATGACTTACATATTACCCGATTACATCGAAAAGCTTGTCACAATAATTAATTCACATAACATTAATTCTTAATCTGTCTGAAGGATTTTTGCAAATTTTTACTTTGAGGAGAGAAATGGATGGGGTGGGATAACTTTGTATGAAATTATTTGTACTTTAAAAATAGAAGCATGAAAACATTTTACCAGTGTGCAATGTACAAAATTAAATAAAGCATGAACAACTATTTATACAATATGTTCCAAACCATTGTATCTGAGATGTTATGCCTTTTGTGTTTGTAATTACATTGGCTCGATCACTATTCAAACCGAAACCAATTAAACACAGCAAAACAAAATTTTGATATTTGGTCCCAGAACAATTAATTACTGGATTGCCGAGTGTAAAATTCTTTAATGCATAAATCCTTTAAAATATATTGAGAAAAAATATGTGTACCGATGTTTTATTTTATTTAATACAAAATAAATTATATACCTTTATGATAAAGATTAAACCGAAATTTAATAATATTTATTGTCATCGAAATTGTAAATTCAAAAAAAATGTACCTACTTAAATATTGTACACTTTTGTACCATTTTAATCAAATAATTTACTTAGACCTTATTTAAGGTTAGTTAGATGTCAAATGCATGTTTCTCGACTAATATTTACGTTCAGATAAATGTGAATCTATAAGGTCCAGTCATGTTGTACAAATATAGAAAATCGATATGAACGAATGCATTTAGCACAATTTATACGAGTATACGGTTTTAGCTTATATATATTTGTAAGACTACAGAAAAATGGCGATATAAAATTCATTTCTCAAAACCAATCTAAGAAGGAAGTCATACCTATAATAATAATAGGAGAATATTTTATTAACAAGTGCGTTGTTAAAGCGAAGCGAAACGCAACGTTTCTATATAAGCTATATAAGCTATGTACGGTACTAAAGTTAAAGCTCTTGATCTCATTGCTTCATACTTAAAAGTCAAAGAGTTCAACAAGTTTTCATGAATGAAATTAAGTTTTTTTAAAAATAATATAGGTAGGCGGACGAGCAAATAGACCACCTGATTTTAAGTGTCATCGGGCGGTGATGTTCACATTGTTACTGTAAGAAATATTAACCATTCTGACTGATAAAAAGTTATTGGGTAAATATGTCGAAAATTTCTTACTAGCAGCTTGGAGTCTGGTAGTTGGAAGTGTGTACACTTCCCTCCCCGTTGGTCCTCCACCTTAACTCTATGCGGTTGTGTCCTGGTTGTGTTATGAGAGTAAGCGAATAGAGATTGCACCTGTGTTTGCACAAACACTTGTGCACTATAATATTTTCAACACAGATGGCCAGACTCCCTTAAGATTGACTGCCGTGGCCGAGAACATCATCATTAACCTTTCGTTACATTGCCAATTATAATTTATCATTAAAACACAATCAGTACTACACTGATCTTAATGTTACCCAAGCTACAGTGTTTTTAGGAATCACATTAGATTCGAAACTTCAGTGGAACCATCACTGATCATCTATAATAGGAAGACTCAGCTCCATACGCGGTTAGAAATGTTAGATAAATAAGTGATATTGACAACTGATATTGACAAAAGATTATAAATAGAATCTTGTAGCTCGAGAATTCTTTTGGGATATTTTTAATAAAGTAGGAATACTTACAGTTGCGTTACAATATATTTACAACAATATTATGAATATTCATATAATAACATAATCATAGAATTAGTGATAGTCACTATATCTATGATTACAAGAAGTAAGAATAAGCTATTGACGCCATGTTTCTTACTCCGAAAAGGTAATAAATCCTTCCTATGGCAAAATATTTGTTTTAAAAAAAAAATCCGCAGATATTTTTAACTTTGCTGATTAATTAATTTAAATCGTTTGTTAAAAAAACATAATACAAAATTATAAAAAAGCGTTAAGTTAGTAGTTGTTAACTTTTAGAAAGAATATATATCAATTTAAATATCTAAATAATATGTATTTGATTGAATTCCCTTATTTGAAATGTAGGAAAAGAGTAACCACTAAGTTTGTTGTCGATTTTTCTCGGTAGAATCTACATTTTTTTTTATATGCCCCGGGATGGCAAATGTCTCTACTCCACCTGATGGTAAGTGGTAGTAAAATCCAAACGCGACGACGGCCAGTACAGACGGGAAAAACGTTGTGCACTAGCCGCCTTCGCCTTGCCGGCCCGCAAGATGCCTCTTCACGCCTCGTTTGAAGGAACCCGGGTTGTAAGAGGAGGGGAACACGTGAGCTGGTAAGGAATTCCATTTTTTGGTAGTGCGACAAAGAAAGGAGTTGCCAAATTTCTTTGTGCGCGATGGAATTGATGTCACAGTTAGGCGGTGACATCGAGAACCAGCTCGCGTGGACTTAAGAAGGAAGGGGGAACCGGTGATAGCTTTACATTTAATATAATGTTGTAAAATAACAATTCATAAGTTCTTATAACAGCCTACTTGAAAAAATTATATAATGATGTGATTTGGGTAATGAAAAGGTGTAGAAATAGAGGTGAGAGAGGGAAACTTGAATGTTTCTTATAGTAGAATTATAACTATGAATAAGTTTTGCCTCCTAATCCCATACATTGAATTTTCCATGGTCGCTATCTTATATCTATTAAGATCATAATGGGTTCGAAACCATCACGATTTTGATAGAGACAGTTTTCATAGTTTAGGTACGCAATATATTTGAAAGATTTTATAAATTCACCTGCTTGGGCACTTCAAGGCTGCTCTGCGTCTTCATGTCCTGGGGAGTCGGTGTACGGGAACGCTTGAAGGTGGTTCGCAGTCGCTGCATGGCGGGCGGGGCGGGCTGCAGCGCCGCTCATCTCGCGGGCCCGCCCCGCCGCCCGCTCCGCGAGCCACTCTCAACACCGCTGTTACATACCACAGATCATTGAAAATTATGATATATAAAATGAATTGTTATTTATTTAGCTTTAAAAAATGTACATCTAATATTACTTCATTCTCAACTAGCTTCAAGTACTATAGTAATAATAAAAACAATAATCATTATAGGTCAAACTACTATACCTACATCATTTACTTTCTAAACAAATTAATTCATATTAAACGAACAAATTCATTTCTAATTATATTCATTAAATATTTTAATATCAAATAAAACTGATCACTGCCACGATGTTCGAATTCAATTATCATATGATCAACGGTAAAAAGTACAAAACTCCAAACGTTAACACTCTTGTTTCCTTTTTTGCTGTAAATATCTGAAATATTTTATGCATACAATAATATGATGAATGTGAAACTAAAAGTTGTATAAGTCACGCATGTTGCGAGGACAATCAACGTAAAATATTCATAACTTTTCCTACCCTGAGCTATTTACTTCAACAAGTCACCTGAATATGGAAAAGATAAAATTGGTACGAATTTTTACCGGAATTTTTCACGACTGCGACAAATCGAGGCAATTTTCATTTAGTCTAAAAGTGCGAAGAGAAATGATTGATCGATTTTTCACCTTCAGTTATACAAGTTAAATTGTCTACAAAAAGTATTACGCAATTGGACGAAAATAATTTTAAAATACAGCTACATACTATTGTTTCTTTATAGATAAAACAAACGTGTTTTTCTTTGATTTTGTAATATTTTTAAAAAGTAATATTTAAATGGGTTTTGTTTATTATATTTTATTGTAATCTTCTGTTCATTAGCCAACTGCTGCAAGAGATATAGTGCACCAGTGTCGGCGTATTCTCACAGTCTGTCAGTAAAAAGGTGCAGGATCAACGGCTTGGTCTGATTTCCGACGCATAGGTTGTTGTTGTTGTTGTTGTTGGTTGGTAGGTAGCACTGCATACTTCACAACTCCGGGCTGCTACTTGAGGGTTTTGGCAAATCCCCTGCTATTCTATTGGTTGAACCCAGGATTTCATAACTTGTAACTTAACAAGCCACCCTCAACTACCGTAAATGTTGAAGTACAACTTTCACTTATTAGAAAGAAATTCTACCATTAAAATTCTCATCTTACTTATATTCATTAATATAATATGTTGATACTCATATTTTTTACTCGATTTTCCGCTCATATTTATATTACTTTAATATTGGATATGTATTTAAGATTTATAATTATATTACATACTTACCCAAAATTTTAAGCTATACTAACGATACGAAAATTACAAGAATATTTTTAATTTAATAGAATCTTAGCATACAGTGTACGCAAAATAGATAAACCTAGTATATTAATCATATTTAGAATTAAGTCAACATAACTTTTATGTTTAAGCCGTAACTAAGGTGTAATTTGAGGAGAAGGTTTGGAGCTTATTCCACCACTCAAAAAAGGGAGAGGAGGCCTTAGCCCAGCAGTGGGACATTTACAGGCTGTTACTGTACTGTTACTGTAAGGTGTAATTTATACTTAATAAGGTAAAACGCTAAAAGTACAATTTAATATGACTCTCATTAAAAGCAAGTAAGGTTGAAGGTGATTTGTAAATACACGTAAATTTAATGGCGATGTTAAGCATTTTATTATTCTATACCAACATCGTATATAGTTAAACGTTTAAAATTACAGTCTTAAAATAAATATTAATTTTTACGATAAATTGTTATTTAAAAAGAGATGAAGAATAGAGCATATCAGCTAGTCGCAAGCTCATTTAGTCCGTTTTAGCCTAAACACACTTATTATTATTATAACGAATTGGATATTCATTTTAGTTATAATAAGCATCGCGTGTTACTGCTAATGTTATATGGTAAATTCCATATTATGCATGACCTGATGTAATTAAGAGCCGTTACTCACCAACCTGTAGGTAATTTTTTTCCGAAGAAAAAATAATGTAATCATACATATGAAAGGAAATAAATGCGACACTAATCAAATTTTTCGAAATTTTTATCGCATTTATTAACCAAGATGGCGATATTTTAATCTTGATATTTGAAAAAAACAAGCTCGTAATTCACGAAAGTTCTTCAAGTATATGAAGCAATTCCCATTTCCTTGTAATACTTTTTAATAAATCAAACCATATTTCAATTAAATCTACTCAGTATGGTTAAAGAATTATAAACTTTGATTTTTCGACTCTAAAAAAGTAAGACTTATATAAAATAAGTTTTAATTTGCTGTGATTGATTTTATTTTCATGTCTTTGGAAGTTTAAATTATTTCTTTATATTTTTTTTTATTAAATTTAGAACTACACTCAAGCAGTTTGATTTCAATATTGCCGTTTATTAAACGTTGTACTTTGCAGGTTGCTTTTTTTCTTTTAAATGTCAAATCGTTGATGACAGAGGGAGACATATCGGTGTTCAAAATCCTAAAACCTGCATTCTTAGAATATTTTATTAAAAATTGTCTGTAAGTAAAAGCTTGACTCAATTTTTCCAATTTAAATACCTTGGACATATACTAACCACCAGTCTCAAGAATGATAATGACATTGAAAGGGAGAGGAGAGCATTGTCAATAAAAGCTAAAATGATTGTCAGAAGATTTGCGCGTGCGTCAAGGGCTGTAAAAAACATTATTCCGCGCTTACCGTACCTCTTTTTATACATGTAGTTTGTGGGCTAATTATAAATTAAAATCATACAATTCTCTTCGTGTCCAGTACAATAACGCCTTTAGATTGCTGATGGGGTTGCCTCGCTCTTGTAGTGCTTCAGGGATGTTTGCTGAAGCGAATATAGACTGTTTTTACGCATTAATGCGAAAAAAGCGTGCATCCTTGGTTCACAGGGTGCGGGCCAGCTCAAACAAAATTCTAATCATGGTTGCTAAGAGACTAGACTGTATATTTATAAACCGCTGTTGTAAAGTTTCAGCTGGACCAGTACATTGTGTAAGTAGTAGATAGTAGTGTTTATTTTATTTTATTTTTTGTAATTTTGTATATGACAAGACTTTGTTACTTGAATAAATAAATAATTATTATTATTATAATTCTCTTTGTCACAATGATTAATCTTTTATTTGGCTCGTGTCAATATTCATTCAAAGAGCTGACTAGTTACTTTAACTGTGACAAAACACATTTGCCATGATAAAAAATGCGACGTATTTTGTTTTAACTGGAATTCCTTGCGTAAAGAGACTCAATTCTAAAATAAAACTTTAGCACACATCTCCCTCGGGGCTTGAACAATTAAATAAAATCTTTGCTAACATTTTGTAACAATGTAAGAGATTAAGAAAACGTTTGCTTTGAAATGAGTAAGTATTTTCCTTTTACTGTTTAAGTGAAAAATATAAACGAGTGAATACATTTTTAAATGTTCTCTTACAAAGGTAGACACATAATTCCAAAAAACAAAAAAACTGTTCGGTAAGGATTTGTGTTTTCTTATCTATTTTTCCAAAAAATTAATATTGACTCCAAGCTTAGGATAGATAGATAATAATCGAGTGTACTTTTTATAAGCCCTCCAAAATCAGATTAATATTGACTTAGAAAGTAGAATATAAACCTTTGTAGATTGTCTTTAATGATAACAAAGCCTTTGTACATCTCGTCAAAAAAAGGTTAAAATATTATTACAAATTTGTTGTATATACAGATTATTTATATTATATTACACTAGCTTCTGGCCGCGACTTCGTCTACGTGTGATCTAAAATAAGCAGGGTATAAGCTATATCTATTATATATATATATATATATATATATATATATATATATATATATATATATATATATATATATATATATAGTAGATATACCCTGCCATAATTCATAGGCTAAATTACACACACACTCATATATATATATATATACATTTATAGTATTTATAGAAGGTGAGAATAATGGCAGACCAAAGGTTTATATTTTATAAATAATTGATACATGACATAAATGCGAAACTTCTTGGAACCTAGACTTTTATGTATGGTTCACGTATTTCTGCTTAAAAGTAACGACGTCGATTATTATCCGTTTCAGCACACCTGGATATATTCGACTTTGTAAATAATATATACCTTCTTGTTATTTTTATAAAAATCTACCTGATATTTATATGAAGCGATAAAGATCACGGCTAAATAAAATAATTTGTGAGTGGCATAAAATCTCAAAGTTTCCAAGTACATAATTTTTACCGGAAAATTCTACACTAATTGCAGGAGCAATTAAAAACGAAATTTGTCTACTCTAGTAGTGAATAGAAGAGAAGATCGCATAAAATATGAGGCACTAACGAACGTAACACACTAGAGTCAGAATACTTGAATATTTTGTCGTTAGGATATGACATAATGTCTATTTTAGTTCCTTTAAAATACTCTCTATGTAATTTTACAAAGAAAGAATCTACTTTATTTTACTTTTTTTTTCAAAGTTTTATAAATAAAATTTCAACAGTTCCGACTGCCAAGACATAGAATACATAAAAAATGCAACGAAAACATAGATACTCTATACATATATAATCTACATACTTTATACTAATATCATAAATGTGAAAGTAACTTTGTTGGTTTGGTTTGTTTTTGTCGGTTTGCGGTTTGTTTTCACGACTAAACTGAACCCAATTTGATGAAATTCGGTATGAAGCAATCTTATATTATTATTATAACTAACACCTGGTAACCGCCACCCCCGGCAGTTTCACCCGCTAAAACGCGGGTGAAACCGCTGACGAAATCTAGTGTTAATGTAGAACATCATTATTGAATATTTCATATTATTTACTTGCATGAAGCAGCGGAGTGCAACAAGCTTTAAACCTTTTTGTCCAGCCGTGAAGCATTTACGAACTGTACTGTACTTCGTTTTTTAAAACCAATAAGCAAGAGTTCTAAAAATGCATACTCCATGACACAAGTTTTAATTAAAAGTAGAAATTAATATCCTTTTAATAAAAAAAAATGATAGGAATACCTCGCAACAAGCTTTTATTTCGTATAAAATTTAAAATTGTAACAAAATGGCGGGTTTTATTTAATACAATGTTTATTTTCTCGTTTTTTGAATATTTAAATAAAAGTTGTTTGTGAAAAAATGTTTTTTTACTATCCATTTATTTATTTATTATTGTGCTTTCGCAAAGCATGTTTCTGTGTCCTTTCATTTCAATGAATGCATCATTGTTTGTACTGTAGTTTGCCTGTTGATATACTACTTTAATATGGCGAATTTAGTTTCTTAATATACATAATATATAAATATGCAACATGGGCTTGCCCAGCACCAAGAAAAACTTCGAGAGTCTGTACTTCCTTTCATTCTGTGTACCGTGCAAGCCCAGCCTAATATAATTTGCAACATTCTACGTTCATCAGCACCGTGATTATGTTTTGCCGATAATTACAGATGTTTGGAATGAACAACGTGAACACAATCTTAGTTTAAAACGTACCATCACAATTGAATGTGTATACAAAATGTTGTGTCTCTGCTATTGATCGTATAACAGTTCCCCTTGTTGCAAGCCAACCTTCAGTGCAGTAGCTATATCATTATAGAACTTATTACTGGTTATCACAATTGAATGCGTATACAAAATTTCGTGACTATGCTGTTAACCGTTAAGGAATTTGCTCGTCGGGAGCTAACCCAAAGTGCTTTCATGGTGAAACTTAGAACAGGCTATAATTAAATATTTTATACGAAACGTCGTATCTGTACTGTTAACCGTTGAGTAGTTCCTTCGTCTGGAGACAACCCTGGGTGTAGAATCAAGACATTCTTACACTAAAAATGCATTGTCATTTATTAATTGTTTGTTGGGTTAGAACTAATTTAACATTAGAACAATTAAAAAAGTAAAATTTTAGATCCGTAGGTTAAGTAATAATAATAATACTTTTTTTATTGACACCCAAAAGAATCATGTACATAATTTGTTTGCAGTATTACTTAAATCTATGTGGCTCATATGCTGTCAGCCTACTTATTCTATAAAAAAAAATTACCTAGACAAACAAATATTGCAAGTTAAATCCGGAATGTAATTCCAGTACCTCATGATCTACAATAAACATTACGCATAGGTAAAAATGTCCCGTCCCCCCCGGTCCGGACGAATACGCGAACGAAACTAGTTAGGCTATACGCTATGTTAGTTTCAATTCCTGTTTACCTTCATGTTTTACTAAAGCTACAAGAATTTTAATATTTTGTTTATTAACAACAATAATTAATTTTGTGTAAAGTACTTATAATTAACGTTAACGTACGTATAACTTACACTTACAAACTTCGTCGGTAAAATGGTAAACCTGGTTAGCGCTACTTAAGTAATATATATTATGCGAGGTCATAGGAAGCCTTTCCTACGAACAAGAGGTGCTTAATCTTCTTGATATATTATAGTCTTAATAACTAATATTAACGTGATTAAAGCAACCGATAATTATTAGTTTTAAGTGAAAATTTCGTTTTATATTATTATATAATATTCTAACTACACTCTCGTTGGTCCTTTAAAATGCCTTTATTCTACCATGCTGCTTCAATGCGGGTTGGTAAACTCAGACTTCATATGACAGATTATCATCACTCAAGTGTCCTCCGTTACATCGAGCACGTGATGAATTGTAAATATTAAATGGGATTAATACAGTAATCTTTTAAACACTGTGTCATATTGGCAAAGTTCAAAACCATCATCGAAAATATATGTGTATCAAGGTTGCAATAAAATACCCTAGTACGTGTAATATGTGCCTTTGAGGACGGGTATAAAGTAGGAAAGTTACTGGTGCCGGTAAATTATAATATACCATAATTTGGTAATCATTATCTATATTATTTCAAATATACTACATAAAAAGATATTTCTTATGACAATCGTGACTTAAAAAAAAAGAAGAAGGGCTTTATATAATCTAAGTTATTATACATATTTTTTAAAGTTTTTACTGGTAACGATTAAAGAGAAAAGAGATTAATGTAGCTCATATAAAGCTATGTTACTTGTATCCACACCTTAATAAACGACTGAATAATGATTTATTGACGTTGAATGAATTGCCATCCTATTTAAATTTATTAAGGCTACCTCGTCCCATGTGTATCTTCCAACAATCATTCTTATTTATTATTAATTCTCTTTCAACATTATTTACTATTAATTTAAACTCACATCACTATTTACTTGACAACATTTCACTATTGTCAGAACGTTTCCATCCATCGTTTCGTTCATCGTTTTTTTTTCCATGTGAAAAGAATATTGTTAAACGTGACACGGTTTTGAATTTACAGGTTTTGAAGTTTATATACCTTGATCCGTTAATTGCACTAAACGACCGCACTTTAAACTAAAACACAACGATACAAGTTATTTTCAATTAATCATTATATTAATATTCACTTCATTAGCAATACCCGCAGCTTCGCCCTGAAAGTGCGAGTAAATAAAATTATTTAATATTTTCATTTTTTTTTATGTTTTCAGCACTGAAAATTTGTCAAATCCCAAAAACGGATAACGTTTATAGCATATTGGTATGCTAAAATAATGATACTTTGATCGTTTTGATTTAGATAAATTGAAGATTTTAGTGTGTTTTCATTAAAAATCTAGAGAAATCAGAGAATCTAGAGAAAGTTCTCATCCAGATTGAAATTCTCTGTCTTATAGTTTAAGCTTAATTTATAAGTAGGGTTTGATAGTCAGTTTATCAAGACGTTGATTTTTATATATTTTTCAGATATAGATTATTATCGATATCGACATCAAATCGACGATAAATTTTAACCTGAATTTATATTAATGGCATTCAGTATTAATGTTAATTATCAATTATTCAAGTCGTCAACAATTTACGAGTAAATTTCTGTTGATAATTTGCAACATTTTTTATCGTGGTTTCATTTATAGAATAAGAATAAAATATTTAATGAATAAAAATGGTTACATTAAATTGAATTAAACTTAACAAGAATGTAATAATTAATCCTTGATTTTATTTAACAATTACATTGAGTATGTTATAATTGAGCCAACTTTTCGTAAATGCCTATGAAAGGGGTTAATGCTTATATAAAAGTTACAATAGAATTCTCCCGAGTCCAGACCAGCTATTCGTCAGGATTTTACGTGAGGAATTCTACAGGGATTGTGAAGTGAACGTATGTCAAGCTCAGTGGAGATAACGTACATATAAAATATTGATGTGGAAGGGCGAAGCCAGTCTTATGTTTTATGTTTCAAATACAAAATGTAATTGAATATTGCCTAGAGGTACGAGTTTTTACTGCTATTAAATTAAGTATTAAGACATTGCAATATAAATAGACTCGAATAATAATTGTATTTTTTGGAAAAATAAATTACAAATGCTTATCCAGTACATTTCATATAAACATGTGAAAATGAGTAATGTAAATTACTCATACACAGTAACAGCCTGTAAATGTCCCATTGCTGGGCTAAGGTCTCCTCTCCCTTTTTGAGGAGAAGGTTTGGAGCTTATTCCACCACGCTGCTCCAGTGCGGGTTGGTGGAATACACATGTGGCAGGATTTCGATGAAATTAGATATATGCAGGTTTCCTCACGATGTTTTCCTTCACCGAAAAGCACGAGATGAATTATAAACAGAAATTAAGCACATGTAAATTCAGAGGTGCTTGCCAGGGTTTGAACCCACGTTCATCGGTTAAGATTCACGCGTTCTAGCCACTGGGCCATCTCGACTCATACACATAACTAACAAATCGCTTGTAGTCCAAAGTGGCAAGCTCTATTATCTCTATTATTAAGTGTAGAACTAATAATTTCTCTTCAAATATTCTTGCTATTCTTCGTACCAAGCGATTCCTCCCTTGCCCAGAAGTCTTACTAAATGTTTTATTTTTCTACGCCGTAAAAAATACCATACATATCATAAATATATTATGCGTTATATCTGTATGAGAAAATTACCAAATAAATAATTTATTAACGTATGGTTCTTATGTATTACTGTTGTTCAACGTAGTAATGTATTAAAATTTTATTTTATCCGATGGGATATACTAGATATAAGGCCGCAGATCCCGAGGTTCTGGGTTCAAATCTCAGGCCGGCTCAAAATAAAAAATTATTGGGATTTTCTGTCGAAAATTCTCAGTAGCAGCCCGGAGTCTGGAAGTTGAAAGTGAGTAGACTCCAGTGCAGTGTCGAAAATTCTATGTGCCTCGGAAAGCACGTGAAGCCGTTGGTCCTACGCCTGAACTCGTTTCGGTTGTGTCGGATTGCCGTCCCATCGGATTATGAGAGTTAGGGAATAGAGTGCACTTGTGTTAGTGCACACACTTGTGCACTATAATATGTCCTGCGCAGTTGGCTAATTTCTCTTGAGATTGGCTGCCTAAGCCGAAATTGGTCTGGAGGACATTATTATATAACTTATAAAATTCCAAAAACAATATAAAATACATAAATTAATTGAAAATACAAAACTCGTCTTTTAATTACTTGTTTCTACTTGACATCATATAATAATAACGATAATGGAATTCGTAAAATTCAGTTTCATTTATTTAAATGGAGAAGCGTTGTATTTACTAATTGATAGTCAAAAGTAAAAACTACTAACTGTTTTAAAAAGAAAAAGACAGAAGAGCCGCCTAAAGGGACTCGGCAGGTTTTTGATTTTTTTTGTAATTGTTAACAATTTTCAAGTAAACAAAGAAATAAAAAGGAGATCGTTTTAATCCCATGATGATGATGATGATAGCTCATCACCCATGACCTCACTTATTGTATAATGTTGATAAAATTTTCTACCCAAATATTACTTTACACTTTTAGTCTTGAAATAACAACAAAGGCAATTTTAACACTTTCGGCAAAAGTTATATAATCGTATATTAAAATCGACGTTGTCTGGTCAGATTCAGGATAATGTGTTAAACGAGTTATATATGAATGTAATTAATGTAAGTTAATCGTAATTCTGCCATAAAAATCATTGGTTTTGAAATATCCAGCGTAGTTAGTCACGACTATCGTTATTAGGTAACAAAAAATGAGTTTTTTTCATCCTAACGATATAATATCGTATTTTCCTCTTATCCAATTCTAGATCTTAGTGTTATGAGACCAAAACATTGAATTTTAAATTTATAATCTAAAAACAAAAAGCTAAAATACATTTCTTGTTGTTTTATTGGCTTTACTTGTAAGTCAATGCTTTATTTTATTGTCATACTGCAAAATAAAAATTTAAGCCGACATTAAAAAATTCCTGTTTGAACATTTAAACTAAAAAACTTTAAAAGAAATATTTATAATGACGCTGATAGAAATTACAAGAACATTTACAAATATATATATTTATAATACCTAATCAGATATATTTAGATTCGTTTATCATATTTTGTGTATGTCGCCTTACTTTGGCTATCGCACTACTTACACACAAAAATATCAGTTATTTTAGTAACCTTCATCTTTTTCGAAGTCGGCGAAAACAATATAAAGGAAATATCGCTCGGAAGTTATGCCATTGTGTAAGCTTTTATTCATTGCCTCCTGAGACGAAATGCTGACTTCGGAGCTGCTTACAAAATCCACTTACTTACTTACTACCTACCTATATTACAATTCGTTTACTTTTAAATTCCCTACATTTTTGTATTTAAGTTTTTTTTTTTGTTATTTATGCTAATAAATAACACAAAAAAACTTAAAGCGCCCGATATGTATTTATACAAAAAAACAAAATTTGTTTTGTTGTATATGATTTTTTTTATGTAAGAGCGCGCAAGCGAGTAGTTGGCTCACCTGATTGAAAATGACTACCACCGCCCATGGACATCTGCAACACCCGAGGGCTTGCAGGTGCGTTTCCTTATTAATACATATGTATGTTAATTGTTCTATGAATTAAATAATTATTAATACATTATTATAAATATTATTATATATCTTCATTTTCAAAACGCAATCAAGTCACATGGAACAGTTCTTTTATAAATGTTGTTCAAATAAAGTCTCGTATCTACAGAAAATATTAAAACTGATAAACATGAATTTGTAATGGTAAAGTTATTTAGTCACATTTTTGATTCTTGTCTACTCTGTACAGACGCCAATAATAAAATGTTTATATTATGTACCTTGCAACAATAAATAAACATTATTATTATTATATATGTTAAAAAATTAAGAGACTTGTATCTGACTGTCCTTCTATTCAAATACATTTAATATTTATTTACTTACTGTATACGTAATTTTAAATATTATGATATAAAATGATCTGAGATCGTCGAACAACATTAATATTACATGTACATTAATATTAAATATCCATACATCCGAAGTCGAGGGCATAATAGCAACCTGAGACAAAATTCGATATCATTTTGCCAATGTGAATCATATTATTATTACTAGTATTTGCGATTTCGCCATAGTACTGACAATCGTCTAATAAAAAAAAATAAGCCGTAATATTGAAGTCGCTTGCAAAGCGTTCACTAATTTATAAGCTCACAACTTGGTGCTGGCCTCGTTGCTTGGTCTACCAACAGACCCGCATCCTCCGCCAGAACAGTGAAAGCGCGCCCACTTCGAGTGCGCTCGAGGAATTGAAGTGGCAGGAACACCGGAGGGCTCTTGCGACGTGGCGCGACCGTCTCTGTGAAGAACGGTACGCACGCAAACGCGTCGTTGGAGCGATTCTGCCAAATTTCGAAGCTTGGATGAGACGAAAGCGACGAGTCACCTTCCGACTTACGCACGTAATGACCGGTCACGGTTGTTTTGGAGAATACCTGTGTAAGATCGGACGCTAATCGACGGCAATGTGTCACCACTGTGGCGCGGACCGGGACACTGCTCAACATACGTTGGAGGAGTGCAGAGAGGGAGATCCTGGTCGGGGCTTAAAAGATAAGCAAAGCACGGGAGAGGCCGCGGATGCGTTATATTTACACGATCCCGCAGCCTCCCGATCCGTGCCGAGGACGGCCATCGCAGTGGTTGTAGTGGGTAAGAATCCCACATAACCCAGTTTCCCCCCCCCCCATGGGAGTTGGGTACCTTTCTGAACGTTTCCACTGCGTGAAAAAAAAAACCTCGTTGTTTGTTAAAAAGAAGCTATGAAGTTCAATCCGTAACTGCACTAGCAAGGGTTGATGGATACATATGTGACAGTATATTATCCGACGCATGCAGTCTTGTTTACGACGTTTTCCTTTACCGCCGGATTGAATCATAACAATAATAAGGACCACACTTTCTATTCGCAAATAGACTGTCTACATCATTTTCCATTTCAGATAAGTTGATACATGATACAATGAAATAGGTACCCATGTCAATTTTCATTAATTTCGGTCTTTTCTACAAATCGATATGTAACTTCGTCGGGGCCGCAGACCATTTCCAATACATTAGCGCTTTTAGTATTATTGCCTAATAGACACCCGCCAGTTCAGACAAATTTATCAGTCCCCGTTGAATAAAATCTTAGAACCAAACCGTACATACACATGGCCGTTTTTTTATGTCCATATTTTGTAAATTGTTATTTTACATCAGTAACCGATCGTTTTTAAATAACGACAAGCCGTTAAAGCAGTTCGTTACACTAGTATATTTATTACGACTTTTTTTCTTAGCACTCATTTGTAAACAGCCTCATACATAATTCTACAATCCGGAAGCAAAATGACTCCATGTTTTGAAAATAGTAACAAAACTGTAGCAAATATATATTGAGCAGTTACATATTTATTTAATAATGAATATTTGTCTACATAATAAAGTAAAGTAGAGCAGCAGTACAGCCAATAAATATGCCACGGCTGGGCTTAGGCCTCCTCTCTGTGTGACGGAAGGTGAGGAAGTTATTCCACCATGCTGCTCCAATACATATAACGGGTAGAATTTTATTCCTCTCGACGTTTTCCTTCACCACTGGGTACGAGACGAATTATAAAGACAAATTACGCACATAAAAATTCAGTAGTGTTTGCCTCAAGTTTGAACCCACTTCTCCCAATTCTCGGTTAAGATTCAAGTATTTCTAACCACTGGGACATCGCTGTAAAATTTAAGTCAACGAAAATATATGTATAACTAACCCAGTAATACAGAAAAAGTATATAATCAAGCAACTCATAAAAGTAACAACAATTTTATTTAACGGTCCCACAAAATTTTCTATTTTTGAATGATTTATACGTTATAAAACTATATTGTTATACTTTTTATGTGTTTTAGATTCATTAGAAAATCAAGAACTCTAAAAAATAAGATAAGAGTTATATTATATAAACTAAGCAAAGTCGAAACAACATACCAGTAAGCTCATGATTGTATAGGTTACAAATTTACACACGCTCTGCTAAAGTAGTAAGTAAACACAATTTCGCTCACTAGAATTAATATATAGTTGCAACAAATTAATATGCTTATATCAAACAAATTATTGTAATTATACTTCCGTTCATATTAACGGATGTATATATTGGTTCAATTGTGTTAATTACAAGTTTTAACGTTTCTTAATTTAAGTTTGATTTTTAACGCAATGAGTATAGACAATCTTTTGGAAGCAAAGAAATATTAGCTATATAGACTTGATATAAATTCGATATTCGAAATATAGTTATATTCTAAGAAATAGGTGATATATTGATCGATGACACATGAATCCTTAAATTATATTAATTAATACAATTTTCTTATAATATAACTTAGGTCATTCCGTCAAACGCTTACTTATTCGTTACAAATCACAGCAAAACGTAAAAATACAAAGACACGGCAGTTAAACAATACTACTTAAAGAGTTAATTTGCTACGCAGCAAAGACCTTCCATCATTAGACGAAGCAAAATTCAACATTCTTCAATTATTACAAGTATACACATCAAATTAATATTCTGTAGTCAAGTAAGCTCTTATAAGTACTTTTGAACTATGTTACAGGATTAAATTAAATGTAAAGCTACCACCGATTAAAAAAATAGTTTCTCCTGGGAAAAACCGGTCTTTCCAAACAATTCTCCATCATTTGAGTGACATAAGTTTTTAATTATAATAAATACAATTTGATTAATATTTGCCCTGCATGTAGATGAACGAATACTAACTCCAATAGTAAGTAGTAATTAGACTTAGTTACTTATTTTATTATTTAATAAGTTTTATCCTTATATATATCTTTTATCATGATTTAATTTTATCGAGTTAAATATAGCAGCGGAATTTTGGAAATCGATCGTGAAAAAATTACTTAAAAAACCGCAAGAACGAGTATACAAGAAAATTCAGTATTCACTGTTTAATATGGAGTAGATTAGATGTACATATAAACCTACATATATAATATGAAAATTACTGAAATATAATACAAATTTCAAGCTTTTCATTAATAATAGTTTTCTGTTTCGAATAATATTATTCCTGGTATATAGAGGCTTTAAACTAATTAATTTGTCGAATGTAAATTTTCATTTTAATATATTTCATTTATATATAATATAACCCTAAAATAGACTTTAAGGGAATGGGTTGTTCTCCGATGCGACAAAAGCTGTCATCTGTAGCAAGAGTCGTCGCGAGATCATAGCGTCAAGTTACAAAAGTATTCTAATATATAAGAAAAATATATTTTTATTATATAAATTATTGACTCTATAAATCTCAGTTTCTGTCTAAGATAATTTAAGTTTATAGATTTTTGTTCGTTATTTTTTTGAGACTACAAAAAGCTACGATATACTAATTAAAACCATTGCTTTGTAAATTGTATGACCTCCTCCTGTAAAGTCAACTGTAAAGTCTTAACTACTCAATTAAGGGGTTAAAGCTTTTCAAACCAACAAACAAATAACTCACTTGTGCATTTATAGTGTCAGTTTTTTCAGGATTTCTGATGTTAAAATTTCGGGTTTTATTTTACCCATAAATTAAATGAAGCATTGAAAGTTTTATAATAATTTCAAAACATGAATCTAGTCTAGGATAGGATTTATTTACTCGATATTAGAATTCAATGATGTAATGCAATGAATATACATACGAACTAACCAGAAAGACGTCCAGCAATTTTGCCGTAAACGTTATCACAAATGACGTCACATTTCTGATTCATTAATGGTAGTCGTAATATTTTATAGGCTATCGTACCATATATTTTGGTTCACATAAATCGTCATTTATTCTGCTTTGGTTATAAAATACATACAGCAATAATGGAATAAAAAGCGCAACATCATCGCTGTAAATGAAAACGATGTAACAATAAGAATAAATTTAACGCACATATAACGCCCAATAGTCGTTATGTCTTCTTGTTGTACAACTCGCCTAACCGAAGAAAAGTGGCTGGAGCTTTACATGTTCCAGTTGTCTCGCTAAAAAGCGTACTCGATATTTCACAGTACAACATACGATTGCCCAATAATTTCATCGCAGTACAATATTTTAATCGAATAAATTTAAATTTTTTATAACATTTCCCTACGTAATCATCCACAAATTTCAAACATTACCGTTGTTTTCAATCGTATAAATAAGAATAGAACAAAATGTAGCATCACAGTATACAATATAAATCAACGCCGTTTCACATCAATGTCAGAAGATATAGACCAGCGCGTCACTGCACTAGCGAGGTCGGTTCTAAGCTTTGTAACGACTATAATACATTATCCTCATATCTGCGTAGACGTGTAAATGCATTACAAAGTTGTACCCTTAATAAGATAGATTTAAGTTTTATATTCTAATAAAATACCTCGAATATTACATTTACAATCATATTGAAGATCTTCAAGCTTTGTATTAAATTTAAATCATAGAGAACAAATGAGGTTATATTATAGTAAACAACAATTTAAAAAGTTTATTTTTATATTTTCACTATTCACTTTTAAATGTATTGTTAAGAAAATACTAATAATATTTAGCAGAATTTTCCCAAATGTAGGTCTCTTATGAGCTACATTCAGGTTCATTATGAGTACGTCTAAAACGACATACATTCAAGGGACGCGTGTATCGGTGGATCCGGTTTTAGATCTGCGCTCTCAGTTCGGTAGACAGACAAAAAGACAACAAAATGAAAAACCGGAAATGTATTTCCCGCCAATCCTAAATTGAAATTCGTTTTTAATTTAAGCTTCGTATCTTAAACCTAAACCTATTGTATTAATCCAAAAGAAGGCACTGCGCAAACTCAAAATATTCTCTGACTTAAAATGAAAAAGAGCATTGGACACAAAATGTCGGCACTGAAAGCAAACTAAACAAAACGGGGATAACGAGAACCTAGCTTTGAAAAACAAACAGCTAATAAAAAGTTTGCACGACAAAAAGCTTATAAAAGTTAGAAATTAAAATAGTATTTTGAGAAAAAAACGAAAGATTGAACAGAATGATTGTGTCTGTTAAATGACCTCACTAAAATAAAGTGATCGATGAAGTTAATTATTCATCAAGCTACTTACAACATTAAAACTTGAAAGAAAACGGAAAAAGGAGTTAATGAAATGACAAAAATTCGGTGGTTACAATTAGTTTATTACACATGCAATTTTTTTTTCAAAACACTTATTACACCTAACCGAATACTGCTGCCCCATCCAACGGCTTCACGCGACTCTTATTATGTCGTCAGTCCATCTTGTAGGGCCCACGCAGTATCTTCCGTTTCGTGATCGCTACTCGAGAACCTTTCTGCCCCAGCAGCCGTCAGTTCTGCGAGCGATGTGGCCCACCGAATGCCACTTTAATTTAGCAATCCTTTGAGCTTTGTCGGTTACTTTGGTTCACCTTCTTATTTCACCATTTTTGATTCGATCTCGCAAAGAGCCAGAGATCTCGCAAAGAGTGAGCCTATTTTGATAACTAATTTAGACCACGTCTCTGATCCAAAAAAGGGAAATTACAATTACAGAAGTAGTTAGTGATGGTATTCTATCTATTTACCTAAATAAAAATGCTAAAATTTTTAACTATACCAAATAACAATCCCTAAGTTGGTGAAAAAATTGAAACAATTCTAAATTGAAATTTAAGACCCATTTTACACATTCTACACAGACAAATTCGACTCAAGCACCAACATTTAATGTTTAATGACAAAAAAAATTGTTATTAAATGTTTATAAAATCTAAAATCATTATATATGAAAAATAAAGTGTTAGTTAATGCCAATAACTATCGTCTCCTAACGTTCACTTATGAAAGGAAAACAGTAAAATTCGATTATAAAATTGAAACGAAAAGAATTTAATGAAGGTGAATACACTTAGAAACTTAATACTAACCTTTCACTGAATGACATATTGATAACGTCAGCAGAGAGCTTACAAATAACTGGGCTTTGTCAAGCGAGAAATACGTACTTTCAATAATATAATATAAATAAAAACAATCACTTCATGTACTTCATGTACAACTTATCGATCTAATGACATTAATTCATTAAGATACAAGTATTAAACTACATCGCAAGCAAGAAGCTATTTAGTATTATAGTCACAAACTTATATATAAATAACAGTTAAGGATATGTCTAAAATAAGAGTCATATGAACGTATGTATCTTAAAAATTAACACTATCAAAATAAGCCGTAGTTTTGGGAGAGTGGTTTAGCTATGCGTGCGTTGTGCAGGATCTATAGCTATTTCTAAGACATTTTTTTTTTATTAGTGGTCCCCATTAAATTTATTATTTTACTCAGTACTACACCATTTTTAACACATGGTGACTGATAACACAATTTATTAGTAGTAGTAGTATTTAATCGTAACTTTACAATCACTTCCTGCAACACTATTCATTAAAAAAGAAATCAATAAAATGATGTATAAAATAGAATCTTAGTAAAAGGATTTTTTATGTATAATTTATTACTATTGCCAAATTATTGTATAACATTAATTCATCAGCATAATAAATAAATATAAAATTATTTGTTCCAAACATTATTCAAATACTAACATTATTAAATGAAAGCATAATTTTCAGTGTATTTTTCTGGCCAACTCAACGTCAACTAATTACGCTAAAGGACTTCATTTTTCATTTGTTAAAATTACATGTTAAATCTTATTGTACACGAAATTTGAATTTAAATTTAATAAATACACCAGTAGAAGTAATAAATTTTATTATTAGTTAATTTTAATATCTTTAATATAATAACTTATGAGATATTTTAAATTTAATTAAAACTAAATATCATATATTGTTAATTCGATGACAATCATTCAGTTCTCTTTTTTTATATATGCGCGGGAAAACTATTTTTTTAACTTTTTTTACCAAACAATACCAATGACGTTCTGAAAACGATTATATTTTCATTAAATCAAATACAATATAGAATATGTAATTATTAAATATATTAAGTGAAGTACATAAATAAGTATTTCTAAAAAATTGCTAGTTTAATTAGTTTCTTTTTTTTGGACAAGATCTATTAAACTTTAAATAAATCTAGAGGATGACAGCATTCTAGTATACTATTTGTTGATTTTTTTAACTTACCTTCAACTTGCTTATATACGCTTCGCTCACGTTGATATGTGCTGCAATTTCATTAGGTAGGTCGACATTGTAAAACTCGTTGAAATCGATTGATCATTGAATCGTTGAGACAATTTTTATAAAATTTTGTATCTATCGGATTCGCATTTTATTAATTCTTTTTGGCAAAATCTACTTATATGTTACGTACCCGTGGTACTTTTACATTTATATACTATTGGTATTTACAATTCATTTTACTGGCAGTAATAGAAAATCTTTTTAGGATAAATACAAATTACGAAAATTTTTTTCATGGAAAAGGTTTAATTTTTTTTTCATTTTGTTTATACTTCGTTCAGGTAAAAAAGAACTAAACATATAAAATACATTGTATACTTTAAATATTCACAATGTATATTTTCATTTTATATTCGGCGGAACAAAAGAGAACCGTATGATTTTAAGCCGCGATTATTTTCAAATTATAAAAGTACTCGGTATACCGTATAGGGTGCGAGGGTGCGTATTGTTCGATCGAGTACCGAATAACAGCAGTATATTTGTGAAGAGTTGAGAGACAGTGTCTCTAACTCCGTTAGTTGTGAGAATAGGCAAGAAAGACTATTAGTATGCCAAATTTTGCACTGTACGTTTCGTATTTTGTACTTTTATTCTAGCTCTTATCCTTCTTTAAAGAATTATAAAACAAATAAAACGACAAGAAATCCTATAAAAGTTTTTATAATTTTTGAGGTCTTAAATATTTAAAAAGGGAACTGAAATAATACTTCAATAAAAAAAAATTAAGTTTTAATTTATATGGATTATTAGTTATCTATTATAATATAAACTTTTTCGTTAAGTGCTACATCAGTGGCATCGCCGGTGATAAACAGTGGGCAAAGTTTTAATTACACACTTTGAGCTCTTTGACTTACAACCCAGATAAATAATTAACTAAGAACTTTTTCCATTTCCTATTTACTGCTATTTACTGAGAGTACATAAATTTTCTAAAAAGGTAAGTTCTTAATATGAATTAAAAGTTCAACTAACCAGTATTTTGTAAATATACTCTCTGCACGAATATTACAAATGAATTTTCTAAGTTTTTCTTGCAATACGTTCAAAACAATTGCGTAGATATATTTACGATAACTTTAGGTAGATTTCATACATATCTGCTTCAATCAACAAATCAATTATAAAAATTTAAAGCTACGGCGTTGCGCGGACTTCACATTCGTGACAACATGCACTACAAACGAGGAGATATTATATTGATTTTCTATCCCCTACTTTTCTTTGTTTGTCCGAAAAGAACCAGCTTATTTTTGTTTTCCTTAACACGAGAATCGATGTTAAGGATCATTGGAATTTAAATGTCATAGATATCACGTAATATTTATTGCAATTAATTAAATAAATATAAGTACTGACAGTTCTAGTTTTTACTGCTTGTTAATATTGCAAGTTTTGCAAGTGATCTTTTAGCTCAAACTTTTGCATATTTAAGGTTACAATACGTATAATATTATAGTATAAGAAATTTAATACCTTTAAAACGTGTTTTAAAAATAAAAAACTCAAACTAACAACAATCATTTTAAATGATTAATGTAACAAATTTAATTATGCCACAGTGTATTAAAAAACGAAACGTAAATATTGTAAGATTGGATAACGAATTAATTCTAGATGTCATTACCGATTTTTTGTGAATATAAGAATATATGTATCTATTTAGGTCATTAGAAAGATTTATAGTTTATGCTTACTTTAAATGTAAATAAAAATTAACTTTAAAATCATACATTAAAAAATTCTAAGACATGTAATGTATTTAATGTATTTTAACTTCTAAATGAAACGATTATACATGAAAGTGCTTAATGCAGCACGGCTATTTTCTTATTTTTTACTGTTTATTTTTTAAGTCCTCGATTCTAATTTAAACGCAACTACAGAACTCGTGCAATTCAACGGTGCAAATACCAAAACTGAAAAATGTTGCATGTAAACGTGACATTTTAGCGTGGCCGTCAAGAATTTCGGCAAACAACAATGTTTTCGTATTCAAGCCAAGCATTTTACTGACATGACACAAAACAAAATAAATAAGGTACTACTGAAACAATTACAAAATAAAATCGTTTTCAATCCCTAAAAAAACAAAGAATTAAAGTTCTGAATTCGAATCACATAGATAAATATATTATGAATGTCGAAAAACTTTTGAAACAAGCGGGAAAAAAATTCTTACAAAGTCGATGTAATTGTAATAATCTAATAATTGATAAAAATCAAAATAAGCATAAACAATACAATAACTGATTACGCCGCTATTATTACACACCACAATTAGACAAAAAACCAATACAAATAATGCATTATACATATTAAATGTATACGTAGATTCGGTGTTTTTTAACATTGAGTTCCGAACCTTGTGTATACATACGAATACAATGTTGTAGTTTTTCAACAACGGAAATCCATTAGCGATCCATGATTCATCAATTTAAGTAACCGAATTTAAGCTACGTAAATCTAAGAAAGGTATACATATATACTTATTAATCATAAAAAAATTTACAAACCAAAATATGTTTTGTATATTTCATTTAAAATATAAATGACAAAGACAAAACAAGTATTAAATATATTTTTATATCTTCTATCTTCTATTATGTCTTTTTAAAGAGGATAACGATACAAATATTAGATAGTTTCAATTACAATTGCGTGCAAGCATGTAATTATTTACGAAGACCGAAAAACTATAATTATATGAATCGATCGAATACTAACCAAAGCAATATGTTAACATATAAATAATAAACAAAATATTGATCTGTGAATTAATAATTATGATTACACGTTAACTGAACTACATGTTCATTAAAACTATATCATAGGCTCGAAGTAAATACAATAAATTTATAAGCAATCTGGGTTCAAACTATAAGGTAATTACTTTTGGAATAATTACAAATAATCACTCAAAGCTTTCTTATAAAGTACGACTAGATATTACACAGATTATGATATCTTTATCTGAAATGAAAATTAAGTGACGTTTTACTTACGTAAAGACAATTTTTTAATAGTTTAATATTTAAATAACATTTTTATAATCTACGAAAGATAACAAAATTAATTTATCTACAAATGAAAAAATCCTTTAAAAAATCGCACCAAAAAATTACATTTAAATATTTATCGCGTACTTCTCACAACTATGTTCTCAAGCACAAAGAAAGCGTTACACAAAACTTCAAACAACTGCATTACACTTCTAAATGGATGTTCAGTTTAAAATCCTGTGAAGTTAGCAGCGTTAAAAGTAAAGTGCCGTCAGCGTCAAGCGCATGTGATACAGTCGCAATGTTTTCAATACCGTTCTCGTCTGAGATCAAAAAGGACTGTGGACGACATTTTTCGTTTGTGCTTTGACAGGGTGTTAAACTTTAATTACTTTTACTACGGTTTTCACAATTTTGTTATGCAAATTTTTATTTTTATTGTGAAAGTAAAGTTTTATTATTACATAACATTTGTTACCGATAACATCAAACAACACGATACATTTTTAATAGGTTAAAAGGTAAAAAAAGAAATTTATTTGAGCGCGTGTAAATCATTCGATACACGTGATGGAAGTAAAACTTCGCGTCAATAAATTTTCAAATAGAAACGTTGCAGTTAGATTCGCCCAAGTATGATTTTTTAATGCAGTAAAATTGTAACTGAAAATAATTATTGCTTTTTTCATTCCACAATGTAATATAGGTAATATTGAAAAATAATTTTATTAGTGATGAAATCGATCCACATCTATATCTGATAACATCTTTCTAATATTACTATCTAGCTGGACCGGTATCCAGTATATACCGAGTATATAATGAGGTATATAATGAGTAAATTCATGCAAGGCATTGAAAGATAATTCTGGCAAATTGAGTTAAATTCATATACCGTACCGTATGAGCTACCGATATCGATTCCATCTTCAAATAATAGACAACCTAACTACAAATTACGTATTTTTATTGACCCTGACACTTACTATATTTCTTTCGATTTGCTTCCTCGGCAAAACATCATATATCAAATGCAACTATATTCAATGCCCTTACTGGTCTAAATAGGCAAGTAAGAAAAAAACATATATGAATCGCGAGTCAAATTTTATTCACCTATACTTTTCTTAGCAGGTGTTGCAGAATCGTAAGATATTTATACAACCTTCCAACAAGATCTTTTAGCTTAAATAGGGTAAGTTGTTGATTCTCAAATAACTTGGGCTTAGTCTTGGGTCCAGAAAATTTGCAATAGTCAGGTCACGCCTGAGGAGGTAAATCAAATCACTGAGTTATTCAAATTTCAGCAAAGCTCTCATTTGTAGCAAGTCATGCAATCTTTGTGCTGTTACATGTGGTGTTATGTGAATTTGTTATGTATTGTTATTTCTTGAAAAAGATTCAAAAGCTGCTGAGTAAAACATAGAGGGTATAAAATTTGCGCTCGTATCGTGATCAGACACATACATCGTCACAACCTCCACTATATAAAAAGTGTAATCCCATCTCGTGATATCTTACAGTAGATGATACACCGATAAATTCAACTCCTTTTGATAGCCAACATCTTGAGCTAAGCTCGAATGATTGAAGTGCCTTACGAGATGGCTAGTTGCAGTGATTAGTCTTGCTTTCTTCATCTATACTTTGGATTTTCAACCATCTGTAACGAAGAAACGAAAATCATAGCAGAACTCGGCTGAGTTTTTATACTCAAATACTGACCATATTGTTTATCGAAATACCGACATAGAGGATAGCCGAATGTCCGATATTCAGTTAATTTAACACATCAACATTTTGTAGTCTAAGTGTTATTATTGAATTAAATTGCGAATTACGTATACAATTACTAAACTACTATAATTTGAACATGCAAGCTAATCGACTTCAGACTTCGCCAAACAATTACCAATTCTAAACTTATATATACCCCAAACAAGACAACAAGCTCATTTTAGACAAATAATATTGTGTTTCATTTAGTAAATAATAGTGAGGTAAAAATAAAAAACATTTTTTATTTGACGTTAGATTATAATTATAAATCTATCTCCCAGCTCTATTAACGATTATTTTTATACATTAAATACAGATTTAATTATTGTATTTGGGCCTTGGCTTAGCAATTGACGAAAGCGAAGTGAAGCAACCTTCGTAAGAAGACTATTAGTAGTTGACTGAGAGCAGACGAAGAATTTTTTAATGGTCTTCTATTGAAGTTAAAAAGAGAACATTCAGTAGTCGACTGCTATATAACGTTATGAATATTATCAAAAAATACATGGGATTATTTAAAACAACTTATTTTTTTGGTGGTGGAAGTATAGTAATAACGTCGATGCAGGCATTAAGGGCAGATATGTGCAGAGCCATTATGGTAGGGAACGGGTAGGGATAGGCACGGAACCAGACCCCTCCCGTCAGGATATTTGGTACCCGACCCATTAACACTATAAAGTTATTATATTGAAGTTATCGATATAAATAAGATATATATTATAAACTTTTTACAAATAAATAAGGAACCATATTTTTAAATTGAGAAATAACTATATAGGTTTTTACTGGTGGTAGGGCTTTGTGCAAGCTCGTCTGGGTAGGTACCACCCACTCATCAGATATTCTACCGCAAAACAGCAATACTTGATATTGTTGTGTTCCGGTTTGAAGGGTGAGTGAGCCAGTGTAATTACAGGCACAAGGGACATAAAATCTTAGTTCCCAAGGTTGGTGGCGCATTGGCTATAAGCGATGGTTGACATTTCTTAGAATGCCAATGTCTAAGGGCGTTTGGTGACCACTTACCATCAGGTTGCCCATATGCTCGTCCACCTTCCTATTCTATAAAAAAAAAAGGTACAAACGAATTGTATACATGCCAATCCTGTAACCGTAGGTCGTAGTGCGAGTAAGGCAAACAAGTCGTTTAGTCGTTTGTATCCGGCCGTGTTTGCCGACTCATTAGTTCAGTTTTCGATTCGAGGCGGGACACTTCTAAACCCTAATGGCGGAAAACTTTAATACGATTTCGATACTACGTGTCTAATGAACGTATGATATTGAATAGCATAAGGTAAAGTTAAGTTACACATGTTTAAAAAGTCGTTATACATAATGATATATGCGTATAAATAATTTAATATTATTGCAGTATATGTAATATGACAGTATGTTATAATTATGAAATTATTGTTATAATTCCACGCCATTAACTATTATTTCGTTTAAATAGATTAATAAACACAATTAAAATACTTAACTAAGACAGGTTATAGGATATTTTTGTTATAAATATATTGCATATTAATGTTCAAAATATAATCAGAATTTCTTACATTTCCATTAATGTTTAAAATGTTGAGATTTTAAATTATGTTAAAATAAATGTTGACTTGTGACTTTCACTTTTCTAAATTAGAAAGTTTGTTTTCGAAGTTCCGGGACTTTGAAAATGCCGAAATTTCTCAAACTCCAGTCATTGTATAATTTTATAACCTGTATGTTGCGTTAGTCTTAAAGGTCGATCCACACTATAATTTCAATCAAAATTCGTTTCAGTCCGATTAATCAATGTTAGTCTAAGATACGTTATTAGAAATATATACCCTCATCTGGTATTTGATGATGACTTATATGTAGATAATATGTATATTGATAAATCGCAAATGTGTTGCCTAGCTAAAATCACGGGCCAACAACACTCATAATTAATATTAACTTTAATTCACTTTCTTTGATCCACTTCCCCGATTCGTTACTGATGAAAATTTAACATTAGTCGAGAGAATTTTACACAAGGAATTGGAATGTATTACAAGATACAAAAGGCGTAGTTAATATACCCTCATCAGTTATTTAATATATTTTTTATGAAGGTTATTTTCCCTATTCAACAGAATCAGGTTGCCTTATCAAAAGTGTGTCACATCCATGAACATCTAGATTTGAAATTTTTAAAATGTTTAAGCTTGAGCAGGGAGAGTGACTGAGAAGCAACTATCTCTCTACAGATAATCATGGTCCGAAAAACATTGTAGCAGAAACTTCTAAATTCTAATTTTAACAAGTGAATATTAAAAAGGCATATTCCATCATTTGAACATAAGCCTAAAGAAAATATAACAGAAGTCAGGGGTTAAAAAATATAATCTTAATAGAAGATTGCGGGTTTAAACCATTGCTGAATTTACATGTGCTTAATTTGAGTTAAGAATTTATCTAGTGCTTGGCTTTAAAGAACAAAAATAAAGGACAACACATGTGAAAGTAAAAATTTTACAGAAACATAAATAGATCAGGGAACTATCCCTTTTATATCTTACAACAAATATAATATAATTTAAATTTGAAATATCTTTAAATTTGGACAAAGTATAATTAATAAAGTTCAGTAAGACAAATCTATACGGTATGAGACTTTCTTCCGGCTTCTGAAGATTTTGAGACAAGCTCGTATACCTAACTGTATATATGTATGTATATAGGTATAACTTAATAAAATATAATACTTAGTCACTTTATAAAGAATATTATAACAATAGTCACTTATTTTGTATGTGAAGCTTTAAGTTGTCAATGTCGCATATTGACATCAAACTCCACACCACAAAAGTAATTGCTTTTATTATTGATATACTCTTAAATTATCTTAGCAATCAATGTTCGGAAATACTTTTGACTATGGTAATAGCATAAACACAATATCATGTCTTGTCAAGTGCTTGTCAATGATAATATAAATAAATGTATAAATGCGACTTACTTTGATATATAAAGACGAAAACAAATATAACTAAATATATGGACAATGTTGGATAACTCTTCGTATTCTACTTTTAAACAGCAATTCTTTGTATTGGACATAGAAATAATGTTTGTTCGTTTGCCTTCCTAAATATGTATTCAATGTGATATATTTTTTGTCTTTCATTCCTTTTATAATTTTATGCAATATAACATTTACATTCCTGTGTTTTCTTTAAGTAGATTAATAAGCTTAATTTGTTTCTGGTCGAGGAAAATTTAACATATGTGCTATTAAACTGTAATATGTCATGTTATTTTTCTTAGAGAGAAGAAAAATCAACAAAATAACGATCTATCGATCTGTATAACATCCTGAAGCGAAAGTTAGAACTCTTAAAAGCTTAATAAAAAGAAAAGTTACTATTATTAGCCATTTGTAGGTAAATATGTTCTTGACATTGTAGTCGTTATTAAAATAATTTTAAAAACTCAATATGTTTCTCTGATACGTTTTCTCGTTCAATGATTAACCTAATTTTACATCACTATTCACTTGGATATTAAATAAGATAATTCAAAAGCTATAATTTTGTAGTTAAAACAATTAAAAAATAATAATTATTATTATTTATTTATTCAAGTAACAAGACTCATATACAAAATTATAAAAAAATAAAATAAACACTACTATCTACTACTTATACAATAATAATCCGACAAATATGATTAACGAAAAATACCAATAACATAAAGTAATATTTAAAATACCTAAAAAAACTAAAGTATCAAAACTGCAACGACATCAACGTTGACCAGTGCAAACGCCCACGTAGTAAATAAAGGTATGTCGCCTACGGCCTACCGAGTAAATCAAAGAAATACCGCCTTCCACCTTGTCCATGCCACACTTGTGGACACGCCGTTTTACAAAATAAGCGACAAGTGAGACGTGCACTTACAATACTCGTTTTTCGATGGCTAAGCTTGTGTAAAAAGTAGTTTAAGTATTAAAGTGTTAAAATTCACTGTTCTTTAATATTGTATCAAAACCTGAATCGGGGCATCATTGAGTTATTGAGCTTTCCTGTCAAGAAATTATCAGTATCAACCAAGAGCACGGAAATTGCCAGTCCAGTTGTAACAGTGATAACACGCCCGTGCCTAGAAAATTCTCTTGGCCATTGGATTTGTCGGATTATAAGAGTGAGGGAATAGAGGGAACCCCTGTATTTGAACACAAACTTGTGCAATATAATATATCCTGCGCAGTTGGCTAGTCTTTCTTGGAAATGGCCTCAATTAGCCGAAATCAGTCAGAATGACGTCATATATTCAATCGCTTTTGTTATGCTCTACATAACATCCTCTCCTCTAATTAGTTATGGTACTCTGGTGTGGCAAATCTGCTCGATAAATTTATTACTGGCATAAATAAGTATCTGATGTTTTTTTAAGTATATAAACTTCATTTAACTGCGATTAAAAACGTGTGATCGCAGTAGTATTAATAGGTTTTATTTATTTGTTTTTCCAGATTTGTTTACCCAGGCGCTTTTCAGGCGAACGGTGACAAAATTATAAAAGTCTTTCAATAGTATGGACATAAGAATTAAAAAACTCCTAAAGTTTATATATATATGCGAATTAACATATATATGCTTCGGTTTTTACATCTTTTTATTGAAATGCTATAAAATTTTTATTTTATATTTTTTTTATAAAAATTATAAAAAAAATATTTAAACATACCATAAAGATAATCACTAGAAATACATTTTCAGTTTGGAACCGTAGTTCCAGAGCTATGTAAGCTATTATTATTTTTAAATTAAATAAAAGGCAGGATAATTAAAAAAATATTAAAGACCACATTTCAAGGTGATAGATTGCGTGGCTCTAGACTAATTGTATTACAATATTTGTTACATCGCATTATTTATCTGCAAAAGTTGAAGTGTGATACATTTAATATAATCCTTATACCTCGACTAATCCACTTGAGAGTTTACTATTGCAAAACCTGTAATTGATACGTTAGTCGCGAATCAAATACACGTTTTGTTTTAGTATAATTGTACCAAGTTTGTAAGTTTCATCGTCGTAGAGAATTCGCGACCTTTGAATCGTTCTTAATTAAATTTAATTAACAAGTAATTATGAACCAAAATAAATACGTAAGTATCCCATCGTACTTCTTTCTATTACATCAGTTTTTCAATAAATTTAATTTTTATTTAATATAAATATGTATTATTTATTAGACACAAATTTATTTTCACATTATTTCGGCTTAATTGAAATTTATAAGATACTCATTGAATATAGGTGGTTAGTTATTTATAGGGGATGATCTTCTTAATCTTATGTTGCTAATGGTGACTACCATTAGCAACATAAGATTAAGAAGATCAGTTACAATCAACACATAAGCCATCTTGACCCCGAAAGTTATTCATTACTCGCATTAAAATGTAGAACATTTTAATTAGTCCGGTCCGAGTGAAGCTATTTCAAATTCGAGGTGGGAAACGGTATTGCAGCTTAAGTCCCGCAGAAACTGAATAATAATACAATATTAAGCTTACACAACAAAATAGCAATGTATATGTTAGTTCAGAGTTATGTATTATTATCTTATTTTTTTTTTTATAGAATAGGAAGGTGGACGAGTATATGGGCCACCTGATGGTAAGTGGTCACCAAACGCCCTTAGACATTGGCATTGTAAGAAATGTCAACCATCGCTTATAGCCAATGCGCCACCAACCTTGGGAACTAAGATTTTATGTCCCTTGTGCCTGTAATTACACTGGCTCACTCACCCTTCAAACCGAACACAACAATATCAAGTATTGCTGTTTTGCGGTAGAATATCTGATGAGTGGGTGGTACCTACCCAGACGAGCTTGCACAAAGCCCTACCACCAGTAAAAAATATACAGCAATATTTTGGTTAAATTACTTTAGTACTACTATTAGTAATTGTGGCTGATATTAACTCCAACATGTGGTTAGATAATTTTATAACAAATTGTTATTCTATATTTTGTTATAAAATGACGGTATGAACGTAAAATATTAAATTTGTGCAACATATTCGAATATATTAGATCTCTTTTGACTACGCTTTCTGAAGAGTCAAATGTTGATATAATTTGAGAGTTATTATTGAATCCGAGGAGCCGAAAATTATGGATATGAATTCGGTCAATCACTGACTTTTTTTCTGCTAAATATGTGTTATAATATATCTCTAGCTTAGAAGAGAATGAAAGCATCGACTCAACAGACTGCACAGGTCAAAGGAAATTCTATTACTTGTCTAACAATGTTTTGAAACATCAGTAGAACACCGTAGAAGCTTTATGGCAAAGGCTTTGCCCATAAGTGGAATATCTACAATCTGTTACTCTACTTATAATATTTCGACTTAATTAAAAATAACTTTTTGGAGATTCATAGCTTTCTTAGTAGAGTTATCTGAAAATTGTTGTTGCATACCTCAGCCTCTTGACTAAAATATCTTAACTGAATACACAGCCAATCCTGCACATTCTAATAATAAGCTCTGGGTCCTTTAAAAAAAATATAAAATGCCATTAAGTATATCCCAATATAATAGGTAGTTATCGCTTATCATGTTGTTTAAATTCTTGCTTACCTCCGAATGCGAGTTAAATTATCCTTCTTATGTGGTGGATTGAGTATCGAGCAATACGATGTTGGTTATAGGAACAGTAAGGATCAAATTGTTATAAAAAAAAACAAATTATTATAAGTTTTTCGTGACTTAATATATTTAAAGAATAAGATAAAGACTTTACAACATTAAAATAAACCAAAAAGAAAACAATTCCTAAGCCACGGAGGATCCATGTTATAAAAATACATTTGATTGTATTATCACCAGCATCAAATATGTGTGCAAAGTTGTGCCTCAATCGGACACGTGAAACTGGCTTAAAATTCCTATGCAAATTTTTTGGACTTAAAACCTTGTAAATAAAACAAAGATGTTTAAAAAAATCAAATATCGTTAAATTTTACAAAAAATTTACACGCCTAGAAATATAAGAAAGGCCAAAGTCTCGTATGCAATAGTTTAATTTCCTAAATAAGTTTTTCCAAAATTAAATAAATACAAAAATATAATTTAATCATTAATTATCATCAGAAAATCATTCGCCGTATTAATATTTTTTTTTTTTTTATATTCGCCGGGAGGGCAAATGACTCTACTCCACCTGATGGTAAGTGGTAGTAGAGTCCAAACGCGACGACGGCCAGTACAGACGGGAAAAACGTTCTGCACTAGCCGCCTTCGCCTTGCCAGCCCGCAAGATGCCTATTCACGCCTCGTTTGAAGGAACCCGGGTTGTAAGAGGAGGGGAACACGTGAGCTGGTAAGGAATTCCATTTTTTGGAAGTGCGACAAAGAAAGGAGTTGCCAAATTTCTTTGTTCGCGATAGAATTGATGTCACAGTTAGGCGGTGACATCGAGAACCAGCTCGCGTGGACTTAAAAAGGAAGTGGGAAGCAGGAATTAGAGAGAATAATTCCTCAGAGCACTCGCCGTGATACAGTCGATAGAAAGCGCTCAGTGCTGCTATCTCACGACGCAATTGTAAAGGTTCAAGGGTGTTTGTGACCTTTACGTCGCCAATAATGCGTACGGCACGTCGCTGCAACCGGTCCAAGGCCTCAAGTAGGTACTTAGCGGAGCCATCCCAAAGGTGCGAGCAATATTCCACGCAAGACCGTACCTGTGTTTTGTACAGCAGGCACAGTTGTGGCGTGAAAAAGCGCCGCACCTTGTTCAGAACTCCGAGTTTCCGTGAAGCTGTTTTTATAACAGCCTCGATGTAATCCCTTGGACTAAGGTCGCAGCGAACGTCAATCCCCAGCATGGCGATTTTGCTTTGAGATTTTGAATATTCGACTACAGTGGCTACAAGTCCAATTAACCTTATTGTAACACCACACAAGGTGATTGACATCTTATGGGTTATACTGGTCGGTTGTCAAGTTGTGAAAAAAAATAAAAGACGGGTATTTTTATTATGCAGCCGACTGATGGAAATATAAAATATAATGGTTTCTGTTAGTAGCGCGTGTGATCGTTTGTCGAGCGACCCCCTTTGTCTCTTGGTCTCTTGCTCTCAGGACAGCGCCAGCGCCGGACGTGCGCACTGACTGGTTTAATAAAGTCAACATATTGGACGACAATGGCGGCCATTTATATAGCAATCCATTTAAATACGCGACATATATATCCGCGACATAATAATAATAATAATACTGTCCTCCAGACCGATTTCGGCCACGGCGGCCAATCTCAAAAGAGATTAGCCAACTACGCAGGAGATATTATAGTGCACAAGTGTGTGCGCAAACACAGGTGCACTCTCTATTCCTTAACTCTCATAATCCGATGGGACGGCAATCCGACACGAACGGAAAGAGTTCAGGCGCAGGACCAACGGCTTTACGTACTTTCCGAGGCACGGGAGTGTTCACACTTCCAACTTCCAGACTCCGGGCTGTTACTGAATATTTTCTGACAGAAAAACCCAATAACTTTTTATTGGCCCAACCTGGGAATTGAACCTCCGGGTCTGCGGCCTTATATCAAGCTACTAGACCAACGAGGCAGTCCGCGACATATATATAAATTATAATATGAATTATTATAATTTATACCCATTTTAACTTTACGAATATTTTCCATTTTCCATTTGTCTTCTTAACTTTGAGTGAAGTCTTATAAATTAATCTGTATTCTTTTAAAATCATAGTAGTTTTAGAGATATTGGAAATGCTCGATTTTCTGAAGTAATATATATAATATTTATACAATAAAAACATATTTGCTTTTCTCATAAAAGCTAAATCTAAAAGTTAATTAAACGTTAGTAAACAAAACGATAACAAGCTAACTACTTTGCACCTTAAAGAAAAACAAGACCTAAAAAACAACTTAACGATGACAATTAGGCGATGAAATTGATTGAAATAGAGCGCTGAAGAATTTTCGATAGCAATCAGTTTCGTTTAATAGCAATTATAAACACTGTATATGTATTATAGTACAAGTTATTATTTTGATAGCAGTGTTATAATAAAATTATTCTTGAATCGATGTTGTTCAATTATCGACATTATTTCGTTTCTTTTCTTTTGGATTAAAATCTCTACCTAATTAATTCATTGTAAATATATACTTATTTTTAATAATAAAATCATTCTTTTGATTATGATAAAATAGTAGCTTGAGCCGATGTACTCGAACTATGTATCAAATGGCGACGAGAGTCGTGTCGACATTCTCCCGTAAGTATCTTTCATTTTAACTGTCACTATTTTGAACTTTATAACAAATATACTGTACCGCCTCTTGTTTCAACTTCGGAGAGGAAAAAAAAGTAATATATGACTTCTGTGGAATAAAAAAATAGAAATAACTTGTTTGTATCCATATAATGATGTTAAATACAAAGAAGTAGTTATTATTTATTATTTTTAATCTGTTTTTGTTTTGTTTTTATATATAATTTCATTTACACCAAATAGTCAGAATATATTATTATGACTAAAGGTACTATGAGTGTAAACCGTCATCAAATTATTTTCATAAGAGGCCTTCACTGGAGTATCAGCAGCACCTTTCCGAGATGAGACGCTGAATTGCAAAATACCTTGAATTTCTAAAAGTAACTTCTGAGAAACATGAGTTTGCTATTTTGTAAATGTTAAATGTAAATATATATTTATACTATTGTTTATGGTATAGAGGTCGGAGGCTAACTTCCGGTAACCGAAAAAAAAATTAAACATTACTCTACTAACAAATATTCAGTTTTCAAAGCATCATGTTTCCTACATCAGTACATATTTATGTTAACCAGTAGCAATCTTGTTCCCCTCATAAGGATTTCTGCTTAGCCTAAAGGGTGACTTGCAGAGAATGCCTTCAGGCCTTAATTAAGTCCGCCTGTTGTTCCAACTACACTTTAAATAAATAAATAAATACTGACCTCCAGAATAAAATTCTATAATATATAGTGCACAAGTGTGTACGCAGCACAGGTGCACTCTTTACTATATTTCTATTTTCTTTCTAATAGCCCGATGGGATGGCAAGTTCGACACGACTGAAATGAGCCGCGGGACCAACTTATTTACGTGCCTTCAGAGGTACGGGAGTATAACACAACTTTCCTCACTTCGGGCTGCTACTGTAAATTCCTTGAAAGACCCATCCAATAACATTTTACTGACTCAACCCAGAATGCAAACCAACAACTACATTATAATGCTCGACAACAGTACAAGTTATGATATAATCATATAACGTTAAAAAATTAAATAACATTATCATTATATAAAGTAAAAAATTAAATATTAATTTATTACATCAGTCGGCATCTTGAAGGGACTAGAAAAAAATAAAGAACGACTTTAGCTCGAATACGGCAGAGTTCTTTCAACCAATATTGACGAATACGAAAATTTTTAAAAAAAACCTTCATGAAAAAAAATATGACTATATTTACACAATCACAATAAAAATACAGTAGATTTTTCAACACTCATTGAAATTAAATAAATATAAAATAACATTAATAGTATTGGGCATTATCATACAATGTAAATTAAAAAAATTAAAAAATATGTATATTATACTTCGCAAAAAGTTAAAACAAGCGTAGGTATATTCCACCTAAAGGACTGAAATCGACATGAGTGAATTGGAAAATACATTATGTTCTCTTCCGACGTTCCAAGGAAAATTAAAGCATTTACTCAGTAAAGTATAATATTTAATTAACAAAAACAAAATATTTATTGTTTAGTTAAGCAACTTTTCGCCTACCGGGTGACGGAAGAGTAATAATGAATTAAGTTAGTTCAGGCACACGTCCGCATTGAATAAAATATTAAAGTATACGCAGGCTGCGTATACATTAATGGTCTCATTTATTTTTCTATTGTGTATAAAACAGTCCTTTTATTTAAAAAATATTTTGCTATTTAATAACATAAGACTGTAATTTTTCCGAAAAACATTAGTGCGAATTGTATTATAAATAATTCATTATTACTAACATGTAAGGGAATATTACTTTATACATTTACAATGCCTTTGAAATTGTTTTTACTAGAAACGAGCTATTTATCAAGATTGTTTTGAAATATATTTGTTTATTCACACGAGCTGTACTGAATACGTATAAAACAATTGAATAAACAGCAATACATTTTGTTTTGATGCTAAGCGAATTGTCTTTTTTCCAAGTAGATAGAACATTTGTACATCAATCCACGAATTTTCAAATGAAACACTAATTATATATTATATGTTAATCTTAATTGATTTAATTATCCATTTAATTATATAACAATGTGTAAAGCATTTGTATGCTTTACACATTGTTATGTAATTAATCATCGGATTTTTAATAATATAGAACATATATTAAAAGATAACAATTTTAAATATTAACAGTTATTTATGTTTAAAATTACGTATAATATTTGAATTTCTATTACAATGTGTATCAGTTCCGTGGCGTGTTTTGCGTAGTGATGGCGCCCTGTTAAGACGTATGTGAAATTGTTAAGGAATTATTTTTAGAGCGGGCTGCACTCAGCTGGGCGAGCTCGGTTTTACATCGGATTGAATCATAAAGCAACATTGACGTCAGTGCTCTGCCTCTTTACCCACATAAACTTTCATCTAGATACTTGTCTCACACAGACCGACGTTAACAAAAGCTCCGTGCTATTTATACTATCCAGTTAAGGTAGCAGTCATTAGCGTCAACAACTAGCACATCTCTTTATTTTATGGTTCCATAGAATACCGGACCGCATCGTTTTATCATGTCTAGATGATTATTTTTTCATCAATCTGTTAATTTTTTTACAGTTTCAATTTATTCTACCTTAAAATTTGTCATGAAGTTTCATGCAAAGGAAAGAAAGCAATATTTTTTTGTTACCAGCATAGAAAAAATGTGTTACATTAAGAATATTTTATTGTTGCCTTACAAACTTAATTTATGAGTGTTTTTTTCAATTTTCAATATATATATATATAATATTTTATATGCTTCTATTTGTAATTCATATTTAATTATATAATATCAAATTCTGTCACATTTTAATCATTCAAACTCACTGATTGGTGATTGATGTAATGTTATATATTTCAATTCTTTTTTATTTATTAATATCATAGCATTATTTATTTTGTAAGTATCGGTCTTTAGTCACAATTATGTGTACACTATATAGGCGGTTGATTTATAATCAAAGTCCTTACAACAATGACTTTTGGTAACAATAAAAGTTTTCATTTCATTTAACATTTAAATAGATATTGATATTATAAAATGGAATGAGAGAAAATTGTACTCCAACTCACGAACAGTATCAGTATAAGTCCATAAATAAGAAGTGTTATCTTTGCATAGTAATATAATAGATGAATGAATATGGCGGTACATAAGAATCTACAATAGCTAATACGCGAGTAACGAGGTTTACCAAATCTTGTAGTAACTAATATTAAACGTGTAATTTTAGTTAACATTATATTATCCAGCAAGGTAATAATATATAAAAAAATATTGTATTAGTATTTTACGATAATAATTTTCTACGTTCGTTTTTTATTTTACGTATAATAAAGTACAATTTCATCAACATTAAAAATGATTGTCTTTTTACAACGAAAAATCGACAGTCGACAACGACAAGGCGACAAATCATTCAAAAACAAGTCACTTTTTTAACTGCTTTCCGTCGTATTTTCGCTTGGTTAAGATTTAAAGATGTATATAAAGAAGTCGTATTGGCTTAACCGATGAACGTGGGTTCAAACCCAGGCAAGCACCTCTGAATTTTCATTTGCTTTTCACTGAAGGAAAACATCGAAAATCTGCCACATGTGTATTCCACCAACCCGCATTGGAGCAGCGTGGTGGAATAAGCCCAAACCTTCTCCTCAAAAAGGGAGAAGAGGCCTCTTAGCCCAGCAGTGAGACATTTACAGGCTATTACTGTACTGTTACTGTATAAACAAATGTTAACATTTAAAGAATGTATCTGCAAATTCAATAGCGATCATCCGCCTATACACAGCTAGGTTACCGAACCATATATGATATATCGTGCCCGTTATATCAAACACATTTTAATATCTTTGAAACTACTGATCCTAGTAATAAAAGTTTCAAATATATATTTTTTTAAATCTTTAAAATTATAGAAAATCGTATATTATATAATCGTATATTGCAATAAGATATGATTAATAGTATATTACAAATTATAATAATTATAACTGAAGGTTCCATTCATTTTTAAAACGTATGTGGTAACAGTAACTCACCTTATCAAAAAATATATATAGTAACAAGAATTATTGTAGAAATTTCAAATATAATACTTTCATGCAAAAAATATTAGTAATATCTGTCAAAGTTTGGGAGTGCTTGCCAGAAAAACTCCTGGACTAACAATTTTCTCTCGTACATACACACAGCACATACACACATTGAAATATACTATATAGCCTTTGTGGACTGCAAGTTGTCATTATTTAATAAAATTAGATCTTTGCGCGAGTCCTTCACTTTTGTTTTACTTAATAATTATTATTTATCATCACTCATCATCATCATTATCACAAAGGCATGTACAAACTAATTAAGCCCATATATTAGTAAAAATAAACCTATTGAAACGTAATACAATATAATTATATATTAAACGTAATTAAGAATATTATGAGAGGTAACGTGATTTATTGGAGAGAAATTCAAAAGCATTCCCGTGTAGTCGTCAAGTGCCCAAAAGCCGTTAAACTTTATACAAATATGTTCGCGTTTCTACCATGTATTTATATTATAAAGTAATTTTTAACAAAATTAGTTCTGGGCTTGTATATAAAATAAAAAATATATCAGTTCTAATAATAATTTATTATTATAAGAATAAGATGAAGGGCACGTTTAATAAAAAAATGTGAATTTATATTCACCATTTTTATTTCTTTGGTTTTTCCTCAAAAAGAAGAATTTGTTATTAAAGAATCAATAATACATAGCTTTAAGGAAGGTCTGATTTTACTTAAAATATCACGAAGCTATGTAAGGAGTAAAAATACGACGACTCAATTACAAATAATGCGTATGAAACATCACAGTAGAATGGAAGCTATTAAAATGTTATTTACTATTTTATGTTTATGAAATGAAAGAAAAACCAAAACACATGTGAGATAATAAAAAAAGATGTAGGAAATAAGAACGTGTGTGGCTCGTAATGATAAATCTAAACTGTAATGTTGAATTTCTTGAATCTTTAATTTTCGCATAGTAGAAACAAGCTTATGTACATATCATTTTTTATTTGGTTAATATGTATATGTATGGCACACAATTTATTTATTTTCTTTTTAAAAGGCTATTCGTATGATATAGTATCTATAATATTAAATAGTTCAATAACAATTCAGTTTTAATCGAAACAATTCAATTATTTGTCTAGGATAAAACCAAAACTATTTTATATAAATATTATACAAAAACTAAAGATGAATTTCGGTGTCAGTAGAGCAATATAGGAAAAGCCTACGTCCAGCAGTGGACAGAGAACAATGGCTTATCATAAATAACTACTTTTAGATTAGATTAGAATCAGAATAACTGTAATATCGTATCCAGTAACATAAACTGGATCTCACAATTTTAGCAATGTAAATATTATATAGAAAAAAAAGAACTCTAACACAAACTAAGGAAAAGGAACTAATAATAGATGAAATCAAGTCAAAACAATCTTTATTCAAGAGAATAAATAGGTTCTTACAAGCACTTTATCATGTTCAAGGATCAAAGTTAATGTAAAGCTACTGCCGTTGGTAATGTAAAATCTACAGAAAAGAACTGACCATAAACTCAGTAGTTACTCTTTTCATCAAATGAAATACAAAGTCAGCTATGTACAATTAAACTTATCTTTTATATTCTGTATGGAAAACAACAAATAGGTACTTACTCCACGCTTTCTTGTCATGTATATATGCTTAACAGTTCACGAAATAAGTTATATATAGTCCAGTTGGCTGTATACAAAGCAAATAGTTACCATAAAGCACAGCAATAAAGCGTTGATGTCGGCTTATTCACATCAACACACGGGATGTAAACTACGTTAACAGAAATATTATATTAATGTCTGTTTAAAATTACCTCTTTGTAGCTACAAACTAGGATCATAAATCCTAATTTTCCTTAATCTGAAATGTAATTACTATTCAAGTAACATGACCATAAAGATAAATACGTCTTCATCCAATTATAGCAGCTTATAATCGTGTTTATATATTGTTCTATAAATGTACTGTTACGTAGGTAAAAATTGTAAATTACTAATATCGCACAATGAATGTTGTGTAGAACACAACAAGTTTATATGGTATTACTGAGTTATATGTATTGGTTTCTGCGACGTAAACCCGTACCTAAAGGTCATAATGTCATGGTATTTTTTTCGACATCCTCAACGATCATTGTAATATTTCAGCCAATTTACCAAACCTAAATGAATTACACAACTAAACCTTCCTCATGAATTATTTCTTCCATTGATGAAAACCGTATTAAAATCAGCTCGGTAGCTTTTGTGTTAATCGCTTTCAGGGAAACAGATAGACGCGCCGAGGGGACTTTGTTTTATAATATGTAGTGATAATAAATAAAAAACTAAATAGCCCCTTAGTATAGATTTGACTTGTAAAATCTTGAAGCAATCAAATTTGGCAGCAAGTGTAAGAAAATATTATATAATAGTATAATAAGTAAATGGTCATTCTGCCTGCAATTTAGGATAATACTTATTTAACTTGATTTATTCTCATCTCAGTACATCAAAGATTGGCTCAAAGAGCTCTGTTATTGAGATCCGTCTATCTACGCACATTTTCATTTTCTTATATGATTACAAATAAATATGATTTTATATCTTTCAAAGCATTATTCAATAATAATAGGCACATATTATTAGATTTAGTACGTACGAAACAACCATATTTGTTATCCAGAAATGCATGCTTTGTACTTATAACAATGACGTGAGAAATTTTTGCAGGCTGAACAATAGATCTAGAACCTATGGAAAATAAAAAGAGTATTCAAGTTAAATTGACTTACAAAATATGCTTATAATTAAAATGTAAACTCACTAGGCCGAAAATTATTCGTTTACTTGCTAATAATTATTGATTATTAATAAATTATGCAAATATATTAATAAATCACGTTTCGCTAAATTGCTAAACAATGGCTAGCAGACTCTTATAGTATCGACCGCATTATTATTATTCTTATTTTGTTTAAATGTATTGCCAGATGAGATATATATTATTCTGTGCAATATATTATATTAATAGCCATAAAAAATAAAAATAATTAATCTTATGTACATAATATATGTATGAGTTATTTCTTCGTTATAATTCAAAACTATCCACCTATATAGGCGCCCACAGAATTGAATATGCAGTAGGTTATTGCTTTTCGATTTACCCCTTTCCGATACAGAGAGGAGCATCCATTATTGCATTTTCTCGTGGTAGGATATTAGATTTTGGCCAAAGTAAAAGATTACTTAAAGCCTCTGTATCTACAGAATTTTCAATGGATCAGTTAGTACAAAATAATAAGTTATATTTTAATACAATATATACTCTTATAAAAAAAACATTAATATTATACGTTAATTATGCTATAACGGGCTTATCATTAAATGTGAATCGTATTTCATTAATGTAATAATGTTAATTATGACATAGAGGCTGAAACGATACATGAAGGAACCGAGATAATGTTAATAATAACAAAACTAACAATCCACGATCATCAATTAAGATTCACCTGTTCTAACTATTTGGCTATTTTGGCTTTTTACGTCGTTGATTTTGTGGCAACCTTTTAAGGTTGCAGATTCGTAACCCGAATTCCGGATAGGGCCATTAAAAGTTATTGAGGTTTTTTTGTGAAGAAATTCCACGAAGTTGGTAAAGCAGTGTTACTCTTAGATGAGATTAGACTTAGATTACACTTGTTGGGTGTCAGAGCACGTAAAGCATTTGGTCCTGCGCCTGACCTCTCTTCATTCACATCTGATTGCCATCCCGTCAGAACATGAGACCATTATTTGAGAATTGCCGCCGTGTCCGAAATCTGATGATTTACTAACAAAACTTCTTAATCTTAATGGAATGACACAAATTATACATTGACGATACGATAATATATATCATATTTTTGTTTTTATATATATTATTAAGCCGAGATGGCCTAGTGGTAAGAACGCGTGAATCTTAACCGATGATCGTGGGTTCAAAACCCGGGCAAGCACCACTGAATTTTCATGTGCTTAATTTGTGATTATAATTCATCTCGTGCTTGACGGTGAAGGAAAACATCGTGAGGAAACCTGCATGTGTCTAATTTCACTGAAATTCTGCCACATGTGTATTCCACCAACCCGCATTGGAGCAGCGTGGTGGAATAAGCTCCAAACCTTCTCCTCAAAAAGAGGTGTGGAGGCCTTTAGCCCAGCAGTGGGACATTCACAGGCTGTTACGGTTACCGTTACGGTATATACATTATTTTCATGTTACATGTGTGTCTCTACAAAGTAATATTTTTTGGTAAATATTTAATAATTCAATATATTTAATCAGTAGGAAGTTAATTTAATTTATCAAAATCTACGACATGCTATATACAAACATATGTTTGCATTTCTGAGAACAAATAATTATATCAATATAGGACCGCTTTAGGAATAGGAAGGTGGACGAGCATATGGGCCACCTGATGGTAAGTGGTCACCAAACGCCCTTAGACATTGGCATTCTAAGAAATGTCAACCATCGCTTATAGCCAATGCGCCACCAACCTTGGGAACTAAGATTTTATGTCCCTTGTGCCTGTAATTACACTGGCTCACTCACCCTTCAAACCGGAACACAACAATATCAAGTATTGCTGTTTTGCGGTAGAATATCTGATGAGTGGGTGGTACCTACCCAGACGAGCTTGCACAAAGCCCTACCACCAGTAAATCATTTACTAACAATAAAATGAATGAACAACTAACATTGTATATATGCTTATAACCTACCATTGATAAAGCTTGTATGAGCCGGTCTGGTTAAATACCTATCCATCAATTATTCTATCGAGAAAGATGTAATTTGTATTGATATATTCTGATTTGAAGGATGAATGGACTAAAGCAATTACAGGCACAAAGGATATTAACATCTTAGATCACATGGTTTACGGTGGATTGGCAGTTTAAGGAACATACTACTTCCAATGCCTATGTATTTGAATAGATGAACCTCTCTAGCTAGAGCTCCGGGTGAGCTGGAGTACATCTAAAGGAGCAGTCGCTTTAGGCACCAGGTACCAAAGTGCTACTGTTAATTACAAACGAAACATAAATATGTAGATTTATTAATCCACAGAACTGCATTAATCAGGGTCTTACCATTTTTGTGCTAGATAATGTGATAAAGATACAGACTGCTGCGATTATAACTCCTATCAGGCTAATATGGTAAAGACCCAAGGAACGCATTTCTGTTATAAAATAACAAAAAAAGTAGAATATGTGGACAAAATAAAAAATATCTTACATAATATCATAAGTACAATCGTACCTTTTTTATCCTTTGATCTATATATTATTTTCTCATAATGCTTTATCACTTTATCATGATTATAATGCGCTTACTTTGAAAATTCGCTTTTAGTTACCTTATAACTTATTCACTTTACAGGATCATTATAATGATACATTTTGATTTTGCTAATGCATAAATAAAAGAGTTTGAAATCTAATCACTCTAAAATATTGTGACTATGTTTTATGGATAATGAAAAATTATTGAACTTTAATATCTAATGGCGACATTTCCCATATATCTTTGAGGCTTTAGCTTTTAAACTTATTTTTTTCTATTTGTTAATTTTAACCATTAAAACGAAATGCATTCAACACATCGATAGATTTTATAATTTAAGAAAGTTTATGTTAAGTTATAGAAATGTAAAAAATGGAGCAATATATATTTGATGTAAAACACGTGTTGAAGAAGAAAAATGTTAAGCGAAATAGATGTTCGTATTCTTTTCTAAAAGATTTCAAGTTATAGACACCCATTTATTAACACTTTAAATCGTAAAACTTAAAATAACTATGTATGTTCTGCTATTATACGTGGTTAGTACACAACGACACTATTAAATCGTTTTCTAATATTAAACTTTAGAAAGGTTTTTTTTATAATAAAAAAAAGGTTTTATTTTTTATAATATAATATAGGTAGGCGGACGAGTATATGGGCCACCTGATTGTAAATAGTCACCAACGCCCATAGACATTGCCATTGTAAGAAATGTTAACCATGAGAACTAAGATATTATGTCCCTTCTGCCTGTAATTCTGTTCAGGACCTTCCCAATCCATTGAATGCGTAATCGCATAAAACAGATTTACATTATAAACGTCCGATGCGATTTGCTTATTGTTCGATGTAGACGACATGCGATCGCAATACCTGCGACGACATAGACATGTATATGTATGTGTACATAGGTACATATAATAGTGCAATAGTGAAAGTCTTTGTGCAATCGCCTTTCATGACAGCCGTCACAGATATAAATGAGATAATATATACTTGATGCCTTGAATCCTGCATATAATTCAGTTGATCGTATGATATTATGAGAGAAACACAATAATGTATAAATTATACTAGCTTATCACTAAGTATTAGAGAACTTATTTTGTACATTCAAGTCTTAGTGGAACTGTAACCCCTATTAGTTGCAAAGGCAAAGCTTCAAACTTCATTCGAAAAATATACGCTTAGAGAAAAGGTAGTGCCCTGCACTTTCATTGTCTCGTCTTGGGGGGAGCAAGATTTCTATAGGACTAATGCATTTTACTCGAAGTTGGACGCTTGTAGTCATTGTATCTGTTTCTGGGTACTGCGACGGTCCCAACATCGCATCCATCAAATGATAGATCAGAATCAGAAATGTTAAAACCTATTAAATTAAATTACTAAAAACTGGTATTTCAATTTCAACTTTTACGTGAGCAAGTTGCCGAAGTTATAATTAAATCGATACTATCGTTATATAGTTAAATTTAATCATAATACAAGGTTCATTGTTTCAAATAGCTTTATGTTATCATTAACTACGTAACGGTTGGCTTTTGACACTGAAATTTGGTATAAAAACTGATTTTATTGTTATAATCAAATCACAGAAACGCTGTAAGTTGGAAACTATCGTTATTCTTTTGTAATGTAAGCAATAAAAGTCTCAATTCTGTGATATATGAGATTTCTAAAGTGTAATCTGAACTTATCTCAGTCTTTGAAAGAGTTCAGTTCATAACAAAGAAATACTATAAATCTAAGTTTATAGTATTTCTTTGTAAGCTCAGACGATAAATATAGTTTTCAGTGTAGTACATATAGAATAGTTCAATAGTACACATAGAACTTAAACACATAAATTAAACATATTAACAAAATGTCGTATTATATATATAGTATATTGTGCTAAAATTGTTGGAAAACTCCATGTAAAGGACGCGTATCGAAAATATGAGAGCGTTAACGTGCAAGAAAAAAATAGTTCGTTCGACTTCTTACCTAACTGTCTAACATAATTTCCGTATTAGTTCTTTCAAAATAGCTCAAAATCACCCGATTATTCTACAATTAAATAACCCTGTTGTGTTTTGGCGTGAAGAGTATATGAACCCGTGTGTGTGAATTATAATCACAAAGTAGATCCTAGTTGGTATAGCATTTACACAATTTACGTAAACTATAATAACGGGAGACACGTTTGCTTGCCTTGTAATTATTCGAAAACATAGAGAAGCTTCGTGAACTCTTACGAATTATCTCAGAAAACTTACCACACAATATCACTTTCATTTATTAAATTAATACTTTTAGAAATAATTTATACAATTTATAGGCACAGTAAGGTACAATTTCGCATGTTATATCAGTTACACTATAATAATCTATTAGAATTAAATGACATTTTATTTTTCTACAGCAAATTATTGAATGTATGACTTGTTAGTAGAGTTGCATGTAGGGTTTGATGGAGGCCCATTTGCTAGTTTGCCTACATATTTTAAATTAAAAATAATACTTGGAATTTATTTATATTAACTGCCTTGCTTCACTACAACCTTTAACACTTTCGCACCACCTACGGTAGTTACATAATTGCCGCGGTACATATTTGCATAATTGATAATGAGCATTGAATCGAGACAGATAAAAATCAATGGAAACTATATTCCTAGAGATTTTACTAAACTTCCTTAAAAATATAATTAAAAAATAAAAACGGCTTGGTATTGAACGCACAACAAAATGGTTTATATAGAAATTTTTTTTTGAAAAATTTTGAATTTAAGCTAATTAAACATACACTTTATCATCGTTGACTAGTTTTAAATGAATTCAGTCCCATTCTTTCGTTTAATAAATAAAAGATTTTATATATAACTTGATTATATATTTTTAATTAATAACAAAGTTTAGAAGTGGTTTCTCTTCTACACTTGAACACATTAAATTATGTTAAAAACCTGAAGCTTTTGTTAATGATTTAAATAAACCTTTTATTTGAAAATGAATCTTTCTTCAAACAAGACTACTTAACTATCTTTCAACAACTTTATAAGCAACTTTTTCAACATTGAAATAGTAAGAAAAGTTATGAAATTTACAATATACTATTAATTTAATGTAATGTTCTTCATCTTTAATTCAAATACGGTAATTAATTTTTTCGTGTAACACATTATAAATATATCTTACGATTACAAAAGTTTGGTAAGTGGCAATAATACGTTTTAAAAATTTATTCTACTCGCAGCGAAAGAATTACAATACTTTTAGTTTTATATAAATTTATAAACATAAATTTACTTACCAGTGCAAGAGATGACGACACGTGAATATACCGACGATCACCCGGCGGCGGCGGCCGCGTGGTCACCGCCGCACATGGTGGTATAAACAAGCGACCCGTCACAGAGTCACCCACTCGAATTTGAATGGAAAAAATAATAATAATGTACAAGTGGATAAATTTAAATATTTGAAACCGAAACCGAATGCAAAACACAATTAGCGATGTTTGCGTTAACAAAGCGTGCGCTCCGGCAAGTCAAGCTAAGCGCCCACGAGGCTGAAGGCGACTGGCGCGAGCTTTGGGCGGGCAGCCGCGCCCCTGCGCTTCGTCCCTCACCCACTACTGCCTTTAGAATTCTTCAAATTCTGCCACATACTTTAAACGTTATTTTGCTCTCACGCTTCACTAACAGGTGAAGTCTGTCTAATCAGTGTCACAAGTTTTCAAGTAAAAATATTTATCACAATGGTACTGGAAATCCACTTGTAACACCAAATCAAGAATGAAATTATTTCAGTGTACGTATATACGATACGTAACATAAATATTCAATTTATACTCCTACATAAATTCTATAAAGATGAGCAAGTTTGATTATTCGCTATATAGTTAAGTTTAAAGTTTATTTATATTTTGGAAACAAAACGAAATGCTTCACGTTTCGCTTATTTATTTATTATAAAAGAAACTTGAGCAATTATGTTTTATGAATAGAACGGCCTGTAAAAGATCCAAAAATATTTCAATTTCATACATAAATTACAGCTCATTATAATTACAATTACATAAATTAAAATTACTTTTAACGAATCCAATTTGTTATCATAATAAGCGCATAATTGTAGATTGGTCTGAAATTTAATTAATTACGTTTAATTTATTTTATCCAATTCAGTTTTTTTTACTTTGTATACATAAAAACATCTACGTAAAATCAATAACAAGCATCGTTTTGTTATAATTTTAAAATTATAACAAAACGATAAAAGTTGCCTTATGTAAAAGCGATTTATTTTTTGGATAAAATAACCTGTCTACTTTCGTCATTGAAGTTAAACGTATTTGATATTAATAATAATAATAATAATATCCTGGGACATTATTCACACACGGCCATCTGATCCCAAACTAAGCAGAGCTTGTGCTATAGAAACCAGACAGCTGATATACAACATATACTACTTTTCTTTTGTAAATACATAATTATATAGATAATTACACCCAAACTCAGGACAAACAGACAGTTCTTGCACACAAATGTCTATCCTGGGTGGGAATCGAACCCACAACCTTGGGCGTGAAAGGCAAGTATCTAGGACGCCAACCGGCTCGTCAAATATTGATTGATATAATATTGATTTAGGCAATTGACTTACTTAACTTCAGGAGAGCTCCTAGAATTAAAAGTAATTTTCAAGAATACTAAACATCAATTTACACCGATAATCCACTATTGAATCAAACAATATCAGGCAATTTAATATTTAAGCCATATTTTCCAGTTTATTTATCTTTAAATTACATAAAACTAAAATCTAACAGAATATTTAAACATTATTGAAGTATTTATACTTTCAATCAGTGCCGGTTTAACCACATAGCAAGAGCAGCAATTGCTACGGGCCCCGCGCCTATTTAAACCCACTCATCTCTGCCTGAGCGTAATTTTTGAGTGAAACTTATTAAGACGTGGTACATTGGTACATTGAATTTAGTGGTATATGAATATAGAATATGATTTGCTCATAGAAAGAAATTAATACATATAGTATCATTCCTAAATTCGTCTACATAAAATCTAGTTACTTTGTAAAAGTTTAATATATAAATATAAAATATATACATATTCTAAAATATACCATTGATTAAATATAACATAATTAACAGATTACTTTGTAATAAATATAAACTTTTAAATATGTTTTAAAAAAAAGTGTCGTATTATCAGTTTTCAATTAGTAGTTTATTATCAAAATTATTCTAAATTGCCAGGCCAACTCATCTCTGGCTTTTTGTACTTGTCAGAGCCTATAGTAATCTACTGTACGATTAATCACCTACAAAAGTGTATAGATGGCAAATAAACATAATGAGATATTGAGTATTGAATTGTTTTTTTACCACTTTATACTTAAGAACCCATAACAGGTCAAGGGCCCTTCGGAAGAATTTGCTACGGGCCCCGCGCTTAATCTGTTACTGATTTTCATATAAAAACCCTCAATTGTCCCTAAATAGAGAGTATATACAAATAAGCGCCTGGCGTTACTTTTTTACAGTTTGTTTTGATTCGACGTTATTAAATCATAATAATATATATATATCATAAATAATATTTCATTTTCGCAACATATTTTGATTTAGAATTAAGCAACGTAAGCATTAACAAATTGTACCTGAAGATATTTTTTAAATATTTTAAAACTCAACGAGTGTGTTCAGAATTATGGTCATTTCACAATATAAATATTCCATGAAATTATGTCACGCAAACGGCGTAACTTGACCCTCGTTAACTTTTTCACACTTCTTTGAGAGCACACTACAATTTGGGTAGGGGCTTTAAATAAATATAACAATCCCTTTAAAAGTTAAAACGAATAGGAAATACGATATGGCCCAAATAAGGGTAAATATTTACATCCATGTTCCAACTTATATGCTGCGTTCGTATTTAGATTACAAAATTTAAAAATATATATAGTAGCCATTTTATTTCAACAATCTATTGCTATTTTGCTTCCACTCCATAAATATGATTCAATAAGAGTATCTTACCTGTATTAGATCTCCCTTGAGATAATTGTTTACTTGAAGTCTTTGATTGAAAGCGGAACGTGGGTTGATTTATGAATAATCTTACTCAGAAGATTTTAATATATTTATACACTTTACTAACAGTTTTACATATATTGTAATATAAATCTGACGTTTAAAAGTAAATTAAATTAAAAATATAATAAATTTTATTTTATAAATTTTTCATTTCATTTTTATTTTATATATTTGATTTCAATTTTACCATTTCTGAACCAAATGTAGGAGTAACGACAAAGGAATATCTAACGGAAAAGATAACAAACGAAGCAATGTGACAAACGTAAAATTCTTTTGAATTGATTTTACTTTCAATAATGGATATTTCCATGCGATAGACGCAAAGCATATAACGCTTATGAAATAAATTGTCCTAATCTTAACTCACCATTGGCTATTATTATCGTTTTGTACTCTTATTATCAGTAAACTGATGTCATTAATTATTAAAAAGGTAACTTGAGTTGACGATTTTTATCCTGAAATATTACCTAGACTAGATAATTTTTAATAAACTATATTGAAAGTAGTTGTTTCCTCAGTTATTTTACTGTTACATTAACGCTAAAATATTACTTACCTGAAAAGAAAAAAAAACATACATTAATATAACGCTAATAATTAATTTGTTTTTTTTTTAATGGAATATCGATATTTTTCATTAAAAATAATATGACTATGAAGAATGATATGTTTCATTTTAACTGTGTATACATGATTATAGTTCAACAAATGATAATAAAATTTAATGAAATAATTAAGTGCTTCAATGCTACTCCAATTATACGAGAGAAGCATATCATTTCCATTCGAATATTTATTTTTTATAATACAAAAACCTTTAGTTCTTATTGTACAAGAAAAATATAGCTAGCAAATCAATATATAGCATAATTTAAACTTAAGTAATTCAATATATCCAATGTGTAAGTAGTTCCTAGTCCTTACTTTAAGCTTTAAAATTTTACCGTAAATTGGTCCATTAAACAATAGAACCATAGTAGATGGATTTAAAACATTGATATTAAAGTATGATTTTTTGCCTATTTTAAAAAAGAAGTAACGAGCAACATATTTTAATACAATTCCGCTTGATGTCACTCACGTGGAATGGCCAATAAAACTTGTCACTGTTACAAGGAACGTAAAAGTACGACTATAAAGTGTTAACGAGCGCCTTTACATAGGTCGTCTTAAATCTACTTATCTACACAAACATCACTCAAATTGGAAACGAAAAGCGCTAAATAAGGTATATTGAGGGAATTACGAGGTAATATCTCACGTAGCAAGAATTGTTGTAATGTAGCCAATGTCTGGAAATGAATACGGTAACATTTTTATTGCTCTTTAACTTAATTTTAGGAACAGGCCTATGAAAAGTAATTTTATCTACATTTAATGACATAAAATATAAGAAATGACGTAATCAGCAAGCAACGAGGTAATAAGCAGGATGTTTTATAGTCGTGTAGGTGTATAGGTTTATGTGCGTATTCTACGGACTGCGGTGTTTCATAAATTTTTAAACTTTTCGCTAAGAATTAAAATTACAGCAATTTTACGCCCATGCATTAAGCCTGTTTAAAATGTAATTTCACATAACTGAAACTTGTTAGTTTCATTAAAATATTTAAAAAGAAATAATAAACGCTGAATGAAGCACGGGCGCGAAATTTTCCTTATTTTATCAAAACGATAACAAGCTAAACAGATAAGCTTTGCACTGGTTGCACTTTATAAACCGTGACAATGTGATCTTAACATTGAATGACGTCACAAGCACTGTGACGCCAGAGGACGAGACTGGTACATAACTCACGTTTCTCGTATGACGTCACTAGGAAAATGAACCCGGCATCCCAGTTTTGGGTCAATGGCCAATCTACAAATAGAAAAGATCCAATTTAAATTTACCGTCGCACTTAACGTGCTATTTCAAATCATATTTCGTGAATGTTCTTTTTATTATTCTATCGAGATTACATTTTTTTACGTTGTAAATTTGTGTTAAATTTCTTTATACTTTTAAGAAACACACTGTATATTGTAAATGAGCATGAATATTCACGTAATCTGAAATATTATATAACTACTCCTAATAAACAAATAACTGATGATGATAAGATTAAAATAACACATTTTACGCGTGACTAACTGTCGCATTAATGTCTCAAATATACTATAAAATGATTAATATTTACATATGTATTTTTTTAAATAACACATTTAAAATTTTTAAAACCAAGCCTACAAAAATTTAATTATTTTTTAATTATAAGTTATGCCTTAAATTATTATAACGTATTTATTTCATACAACATGGTAGTAGCATTTTTAACGAGAAATTATAATAATCTAATGTATTGAAGAGCATGTTATCTCTTAGCGTCTACAAAAAAAAAAAGTATTTTTGATATATACCCTTCATCTTCGTTCGGATCACTGTCAACCCCATTACAATCAGTGTCACTCATTTCAAATATTCACTATATCACGATCAGCACACTCGACCCAGTCTCTTCGTGCCAATACCGAATACTGTCATAATTTGCCCTTGGTAAAAGATTACCCTTACTGCAAGCTATATTATTAAATTAAGTGAAGTTAACTTATAGACAACATGAAGCATGCGCTATAGGTACGTTCGACGACACACAGGTCACGAACGCACGCTTAAGGCTTCCTCATAATCCCTTTAAAGAATAACTTGTTTCGTACACTGCTTTGAATATTTTTATATATAGCTTGTTTTCTTCGCACATGACATTACATAATTAAACTAGCTATCGTCCACGTCTGCATTTACGACATTTATAAATTATTTTTTATTAAATCTCAACTAAGACTATACTATCATCAGGTAGTATGCGCAAACGATTCCGTGACCGCTGGTTATCTAGTGCGTATTCCGAAGCATACTCGATGCCGGCGAGTCCCACATACCACCACATGAAGTGGGGAGGAATTCATAAAAAAACCTTACTTGTGATATTATGAAGCGAAGAACTGTCTCAAGGTAGAGTGATAATTACCGAGTGTTTATCTTTACTCGCAGCATCAATGTTTTAAACTATTATAAAATAATTTCCGCCCACAGCTTTGTGCGTGTGAGGTGGTTAGGTATCCTATGTTCTTTTCTGTACCCCTGAGAAAGTAAAGTGCCACCATGAACGCAAGGATGAGGTTCGAAGTAACTCTTAATCCTCCAATTCAATAAACCTCCGTCTACGGACTCTAGTCTGCAATGAGCACAAACCAGAATAGAAACATAACGCATCCTTCTACAACAAAAAAAATACCGAAAAACTATATATACGTATATCCTTAAAAGAAGTGCGGTTACTTCAAGATCTTTAGCCAGTGACGACTCGTTAAAGACACCCGCGGCTGTGGAGGATTCGCATTGCCTAAAAACGATAAACAGATATGCATTGGACATTAATGAAACGCATTTGATTAAGAAGTACAAAAATGAGGATGATCAAAATATCATCCTTAAATATATGTAGCATTAAAGAGAAAATGGCCTATATGCCGAGCTAGATAAATGGCTCAAGACTATAAGTTAACTAATTTGTTTCAAACATTTGTCATGTATCATTATAAAGGCTAAATAAATACTAGGAACAAGGAAAATGCACTTTTTTATTTATAACAGAGAACTGCGACATAAAGTAAAAAATCCGTTACTGCTCAAACAACTTACAACACATTATGGTTTTCGAGAAGCTGACTAAAGCTGGGAGTGGTAAAGTTTAATTCGATCTTACATCGCGTAAGCCTCGTTGATGAGTTTGTAAGTTATGTAGCGAATTATATTAGTCATAGAGAGAGTATAAAATGGAAATTTACACTTCCTCAACTCCTCTTGAGAGCGAAGACTCGTAAAACCATTCGTATCCCTCCAGAACGGATGTCTATGTAGTAAAGTAACGACAATATTAATTCTTTTTTCAAATAGTGTTCCTACAAACATATCGGCTGTGCCTTTCGTGTTTTTATTATGTTATAGGCAGGTGGACGAGCAAATAAGACACCTAATGATAAGTGGCCATCAAGTCCTTACCCTTCAAATTGGTACCACGCCGCAACAATACTAAGTATTGCTGTTGCGCGGTACCCACCCAGACGGATCTGCACAAGACCCTACCACTGGGAAAATCTTATCTTTAGTTTATATTTTTTTAATGTGTGTTTTTTTACCAGGCATCACAATTTACGTTTGAGGAATAAAAAAGTTATCAAGTGAAACAGAAGGTGGGCCAGGATAGCGAAAGAAATGTTAAGTGGTTACAATACAATATTTATTTAAACAGGCAGAGTAACCACCCTGCTCAAGTTCAACAATAATTATTATAATCAACTTAAATAAATATTAGGTTATTCTAAATTATATACGCGTTGGTCCTAGCGTTGAGTTTAACACAAGATATGGTATTTATTTTCAATATAAATATTGGTTTGAATTTGACATCGGAGAATCCAGGTCGATCCATCGAGTGCTCTGAGGAATTATTCTCTCTAATTCCTGCTTCCCCCTTCCTTCATAAGTCCACGCGAGCTGGTTCTCGATGTCACCGCCTAACTGTGACATCAATCCCATCGCGAACAAAGAAATTTGGCAACTCCTTTCTTTGTCGCACTTCAAAAAAATGGAATTCCTTCAAACGAGGCGTGAAGAGGCATCTTGCGGGCCGGCAAGGCGAAGGCGGCTAGTGCAGAACGTTTTTCCCGTCTGTACTGGCCGTCGTCGCGTTTGGACTCTACTACCACTTACCATCAGGTGGAGTAGAGTCATTTGCCCTCCCGGCGAATATATAAAAAAAAAGGTAACTGCTTCATTGATTCGGAATATGTGCCAGTTGACTAACTTGAAGGGATATTAGTTGTCTTCGTGGGATTCTCGAGTCCCACGCTTTGAATAGGTATTGTCTATGACTATCAATGCATAACTGCTTCCTTGTATTTAACGTGAAGTTAGTTGTGATTCGCTAGCGCAGCATCAATGACAACAAAATTACTTTTTTTTTGTTTAGAACGTACCTTTTTTGTGCTTTACTTATTATCTAACCTAACTATGTACCTTAGACACTTGTTGCAGAAAAAAAAAGTTTTTTGAGAAAAAGGAAAAAAACCATTTTGATATTTTTTTGTTTTCTTTTTAAGAGTCTATATAATACAGCTACCTCGCTTGCAATCGGCAGTCGACTAATTTCAATATTTACTCATGGCAGAATCGATTATTTATAAAAAAATATTATGCCGATAAACAATATTTGATTTTTTTATTGCGGTCGTATCTCATTCATCAATAGAAAACGCGCCACTCATTATACGCATAAATATGCGTTTGCGCAAGCGACACAAGCTCCCCGTTCGAAGCCCTGGCTGCAAATCAATTGCCAATTGGTTTGGCGACGCGGGTCGGTCGGTAGAAAGAATTAAGCGTATATATATATAACTTTAAATGTTTATCTTCATTTATCTTAAGTATATAACTGGTACGGTCCAAAGTACAACAGGTTTGTTGTATCTTGGACAGTTGTTGCCGTTTTTCCTTGATTAATAGCTTATTATTTTTTTTATAAATGTATTATATAGTTAAATAGTTGCTGTTTCCATATTCACTTATTTAACAAATATTAATTTATTATTATTCTTTTTAACGAGAATGTTAAATACATATTTAATTGTTCTTTTCTGAAGTCTTTATACTTGTGTAGTTCTAGAGTATTTGACATTTGAAAACCTTAAATAAGATACATTATATAGTAATATAATAAATATTAAAATATTTTAATAAAGATTAATCTATTAAATTGAAATTAAAAAGATCTTCGTCTAAAATTAGAATGAAATCTAAAAAATCAATAATACTTCGTGTGTTGCGTAACCTTTCAGTAAAAGACATGCAAAAGACATATCATCGAATAATTGTCCCATTACTCCCCATGAGACGCTTAGAAAGTAAAATAAGCTCTTCAATCAATTTAAATCTCTGCTTGTCCACAATGTTTTAATAGATTGCCTTCGATAGTAGCTACCTGCACTTACCGTAATGGCCTTGCGATTGTTTTTATAGATATCAGGCTTCGTAAAGAGTACTCTTCGATATCTTTTAGGAACATAAATTTATGAAAATTATCGATTTTTTACGTAACATTCTACGATAAAGAAAATCATTTAAAACGATTACTACTTTAATAATTAAATCTTAGCCAACTACATCAAATTAATCAAAATAAATTAATTATTATACAAAGAATGTCGAGGATGGGCAAAACTTTGTAATAAGTCCTTCAGAATTATGTTGACGACATAGGATTTCAATCGTTTCTTATGAGTTTAGATAGCCTACAACGGTATTGAGTTTTAAAATGCAGAATTAGTAATACTGAAGTGAGTAAATTAATGTGATAAGAATTTCTAGAACGAAAACCCTTTTAATTTAATGGTTTTATTTTGATTAAATATTTTAAAGATAATAAAAAAAGGAATAATAATTAATAATATGACTGTCCTGAATGCATAAATGAATGAAAAGTGAGTGTCACTCGGTATGATTTAAGATTTTTAGCGGTACCCCATCCATATATGTAAAGTAAAAAGTTATGGTGGAATAAATAACCTGACATACATACATACATACCTGCCTGCCATACCTGTACATGAACCCTGAAAACATTACACTTTTTTTTGGGCAGTAATGAATATGTTTCTATAAACCGACCCATGAGTACGACTAATGAGCAGTCTTGGGAGAAAACACAAACTGTCAGCGATATTTTGCTACTATGTTATATCTTAAACAATTAATTATGATTCGTTAACCTTATTATTATAACTTATGAAAATATTGTTACAATTATGCGATTCTAAGCCGTATGGACAAAAATAAACAGAGATATTTTTTTTGTTTTACTAATCTTCCGCTTGTTAAAAATGGATTGATCAGAAAAAATAAACGTATTAAAATGTATTTAATTCATAATTTCATCGTTAAAAATCACTCGAGATTATTTTGACTTATAGGCATATTTTGACTTTGAGTTGTCCACTATCTTATGTTTACATCATTTTTCAATACCGTATCAATCTTATCTCGTCTCCATCATATTTAGGTTACGAATTACAGTAAAGTACGCAAATAATTTTAAATTATGATTGTATGTCAGATGATAAGCAGTTAAGCTCGTTACTATTGACTATAATGACGTGTTATATCAACATACCTGTAAAATTAATTAAGCAAAATTGTACGTATATAAAAACCTCTGTACATAATTTATGCAAATATGTTTTCATTTCAGAACTTCTCACAAAGTTCAAGTGATTCTATATGGCTTCGCAGAAATACTGAAGTTATGTGTTTTCTCTTCTCAATTATGTTCAATCCAAATTATGTGTTCTACTTCTAAAAGCAATTCAAGTTCCTCAGTACGAATCATATTCGAATCGGTCTCTCCAATCCAAGAGATACAAATTCTCACTATTCTTTCTTAATTTTTAAAGATTCACGTCTTTGAAATTCCTACGAGCACCAACATTATATTTTAAATACGTTTTTATAATATTTTGCATATTGTACCCACATAATATATGCGATCTACCAAATATGGTTTTTTTGTTTAGTTAACTAAATATAACCTTATAACAAAAATAACAACAGTAAAGTGTTTAATTCTAAAATCGAAATGAGAAAGTTATTTAATTAAAACTTTAAATAGTTTATAAACCATACCAACTTTTAAAATGAAAATCCCTTAATATATTCGGAAAATCTCTAATAGGTTTTTATAAATAGTCAAATTTCCAAACTAACAGTAGCAAAGGTCATGATGAAATGTGTGCAAGTCTCTTTGATCCGACTTAACTATTCCTATAAGTTAAAACAGAGTCGTCTAAACATTTTTATAACAACTCCATTTTATTAACTTCACCTATTAAAATTTATATAATTTCAGTACATTTTTATGTCATAGGAGGAAGGGCAAATGGGCCACCTGATGTAGAGTGGTCACCACCGTCTATAGACTATAGAAATATTAATCATTTCTTACATCGCCAATGCGCCACCAACCTTAGGAACGAAGATGTTATGTCCCTTGTGGCTGTAGTTTCACTGGCTCACTCATCCTTCAAACCGGAACGCGACAATACTAAGTATTGCTGTTTAGCTGTAAAATATTTGATGAGTGGATGATACCTACCCAGACGGGCTTACAAAGCCCTCTAACATCAAGTTAATTAAATAAACACTTGTTTTTAAAAAAACATTTCTTTAATATCATAACTAATTAAATAACTAACTAACTAACATAACTAATTAAATATTTTGCATTTAAACGTTAGTTTGATTCAATTAATGTATGTGGTTTTTCTATTAAAAATCAATAAACAACAACTAACATTGTATTAAGTTTCAAACATAGTACTATTTTTCACCTTTGTATAGCTATTTGCAAAAGTATCGTTTATATCCGCAACAAAATCGACTACTTTCATAGATACAGTGATAAACATCATACATAAACACGAGAACTAAAGATAAACTTATAGCACCAAGTTGTCGCGAACCCAAAGTCAACAAATCCTTCTTGAGGTGTTTCGTTTCTTTGATATAAACCTGCAAATCATTTAAAATGTATCAATGAATACATTCAAAGCTCGTGTTAATAAATATGAAGTATTTGTTGATTTCCATAAAGGTTATTCATATTTAATTGTTTTTTTTTATTACATATATTAAACTTATGAAAAAGTAACTTCATTTTAATTGAGTACTATTGAGTTTCTTGCCAGTTCTTCTCGGTAGTATATTCGAAATCCGTGGAAAGTTTAAAAGCTTTAAATTTTATTGACCTATAAATTACTAGTTAGACTATAAATTAAAAATAAAGTACATTTTAAAATTTAATTTGATATAAAATCAATAATTGAAAAGGAATAAAATATTACTACTGTCTTATTTCAAATAAGCTGTTTATATTAAATTTATAAAGCAAAAATATTATTAAAATAGCTATTGGGACGGCTCAGTGGATAGAACACGTGGATTTAAAGTTCGCCAAATGATTTTTTCTTGTGCTGAATTATTATGATTCATTGGTGAGAATATGTCTCACTAGGTAATAACGACAGTACCGAAATGTCTATGGGATCGTCCTAATGTCTTTGATTATCTGATAGTACGCCAGAAGGCTGTGTAAGTAGGGTCCATAGCGGATACTCTTACAATAATAAATACGTAGGTATATAAAGTATCAAGAGACATATGAAACTAAACAATTATAATACATTTGTCTCGTGATCGGCGGTGATAAAAAATATCTTAAGGAAACCTATACATGCGCCTCTGCCAGAAAATGACGATATTTTCTTTTCGGCAACAAGCAAGCATTCTAAGGGTCCGTTCACACAGACCGGCTCGGAGAGCATCGGCCTGCTTTTTTCTTTTCACACAGACCGGGTCGTATACGCTTGGAATTGGCCGGAGCGGAGCCGCCAACTATTTCACATCGACCGGCTGGAAGAGATCTGAAAGCGGGTGCGAGCGAGAAAGAGCACGCAAGCGGAGCCGGTCGGCTCCTTTTATTACTTCACACGAAGCGCGTTCAGGCATTTTTAATGACAAAAAAGGTGCAAATGCAAAAATAAACTTTACTACAATCACTCAAAACACTGTTTCCAACGTGATAAAAATCTGCTCTCCTCTCCGAGCCGGTCTGTGTGAACGGACCCTTATGGAATGAATAAAGTCCATATCCTTCTTTTTAACTGAAAATATTTAAAAAAACAGACGGTTAAATAAATTCTTTTGGAAAATGCATTATGCAAATCCATCGTTTATTTTCTTAAAAAAAAAATATTTACACTTCAGATAATATAATTACGGATATGAATGTTCTTAAAATTGCTGATATCAGTGCTCTTATAATGACTAATAAAATAAAGATGCGAGTAAAATTGTAGTTGTATTACTCATTTTAGCATAGATATCTTTATCTACCCATATTAGCATTAAATGATAGGAAGCATCTTAGTCACTCGTAAATATGACTATATTTGGCCGACGCCCGATAGCGATACTAATTCATAGATTTATTTTTTACAAACTTTTAGCACATTTTGGAGCATTAAGTAATAGTACTGGGAGCAAGGTCTTGTCTTGATTCAATAAGCTGTTTTATGTTAAATAAATATGAAATGTAGTGAAAAGCAACTCTGTTTTCGAATTTTTATTAATAAAATTTTACTTGCGTGTTTAGGTTCGGCAGGAGTTAGGTATAAAAAAGTAGCCTTGAGGTTCAAACCTGCTTCATACCAAATTTTATCAAATTCAGTGGTTTAGCCATGAAGCGTAACAGACAGAGTTATTTACGCATTTATAATATTTAAATATAGATTATACTTAAACTGCTATAGACAATAATCATATAAAATCTGACGTTATGGTAAAAAAAAATCGTTTTATCAGATTTGAAGTCTCTAAGGCCGCAGTTTGAGTGCAGCTGACTTAGATAGTCCAGGTTTTCGCCAACGTTTGAAATAACGGCGAGTATACTCCATTCACTCCGATTGCGTTGAAACTTCTTACAGTTGATGTTGTTTATATACATGACGGTTACAGGCGTATTACCGGTACCTTACAAAAGGTAACCCGCTGGTCTTATTGTATATTTATTTTCCAACCTTTATATATTATAGCCTTTTAAATATTCTTAAAATTATTTTTAGCAATATTTTTAGCTACAAACTAATGATATCAACGATACAAAATATAATACATAATATATTTCTTACGTGACATCGCTGCGCATAATAAAATTGTGTACTTATTTGCTCGACCTTTACGTTGGTAGGTACTTTAAGGAAAATCTTCAGACTCACAAAGTCACGAAGGAAATTCTATTAAAGTCTAATTTAATAATGAGTAAATGTATGAGTTATTCGCGAGACGAGTGTGTGGAAATTCAGTAATTTTCTTTTTGTATTAAATCTCAAAGAATGTCATATTATTTTCGATGCGCCTATATCACGTTATGAATGTTATCAAAGTTACGCGAATAACTCATCATAAAAAATAAATTTAATTTCTATTTATTTTAATTTCATTCATATTTAATTTAGTTACAATTGCCGAAGAACAAAATGTACTTTACCTAATGTAAAAAATGGGAGAGGCCTTTGTCCAGCAGTTGGTTTATTCCTTTCGATAAACCAAAATTTTGTATTTATGAAAATAACAATCTATTTTATTTTGTTTGTGTTTATAACTGTATGTTTCTGTAACTCTTTTGGTGTGCAATAAAACACATTTTATTTTATTCTATTTTACATCTTTATCTCACATTTAAAAGATGTACCGTGTACGGTGTAAGTTACCACGCCTCGGTACAACCACGACAAAATCGCTACTTTTAGCCTTTGCTTACTTAAGCAACTTAAGATTTAAAAAAAACAAGCATACTCAATCTGAAATCACTATTTATTCAATATAATATTCGTAAGAATGAGGTGCGAATAATCAGGTAAAACCATGCATGCGAGAATGGCTTATCTTATCAATAATATGATTATTGGAACTAAAGTAAACCACGATAAATACTTAGATATGCGCTATATTGAATAATTTTACGTGGAAGGTTTTGTCTGTTCGTTATTTTACGGATTCACAGACACTTTAATATTTGAATGGCTTTTTTTTCTTTTTCATTAAAACTAAAAACATCAAGTTGTTTTCATGTGAATCGGACTAACAAATGCGTATGAACAAAATAAAAAATTTGGATCGACTAACTCACATATTAATGATAATACTACTTTTCATTTAAAAAATAAATTCACTAATTATACAAACTCGAATTCAGTTTTTCAAATGCTTGCTTTAATAACATAATTATGTAATTCTTATAATTGGGAACGTGTCAGAATGTGGCAGTAATTGTTAGAATAAGGGACGATTCGAATCGAATCGCGCCGCAGAGCATTTCACACGTGATAAACAAAATTTAGCCGTATACCCTAAATATAAAAGCCATATTTGCACGAAATGCGCACACTAAAAAACGCCCGCATGTAGCGGCATACGATTGAAGACGATGGTGTACCTAAATCCAAATTTGGATTTTAAATATTGTTTACACTTTAATTTCCTTTACATGTAAAATTAGCTGCGGCGCGATTCGCTGCGGCGCATTTGATATGAATCGTCACTAAGGGAGCGCTAAGAGGGCACCAATTGACACCTTGTAAACAAAGATTTTGACCTTTATATGGGACAAAATTATCATCTATATATTTAACATATATGATATTATTTAAAACCTATCGCAATTAATTACATTTATGACTAGTCAAATATGTTTAAGTCAATAACAACACTATTTTTTTAAACAGATATTTGTGATTGATTTTTTTTTTATTTCTAAGTAAAGAAAAAAAAATACTGAGGACAATTTTACGTCTTACACAATATTTCCTTTACATTATACATTACAATGAAAACAAGAATTTATACTAAATGTAATACTTTTACTAAACTACTTACATGTTAAATTTTGAACATTCCTTCAGGTCGTAATTACAAAACATTATTACTCAATCAACATTGTCTTTTTAGCTTGTGTTTTATAGAGATCATTTTCAAAATACCATTAAAAACTTTTATCTATGAAAACTTGTAAAAATCGAATGTTTTATTACTTACATAGCAACAACATATTGAATAGTTAACGTTTCCAAGCTATCACAATCTAAAATTTTGTTCTTTCAACACATTATATTTTAAAATAATATAGTAGAAACAAAGCCATGACAACAGCATCGCCCGGATATATAATAGTTTTTACTTCCAAACTGTTTTCCCGTAGCTGTGCTAGACGTAAATTTATAATGATTAATTTTAATTAAAATTTAATATTAATGCTTGATGCACACATGAGAATACAACTGACAACAAATATTCGTAGGTTACTCTTAGTGAAAAAGGTTGTGCATAATATTTATATTTTTGTACTTTAACAGTTTGCTAGTGAACATAGAAACTGACATTTTCCTTATGTTTTATTAATATAATATTTAATTTTTCCTTTTGTTTTATTCATGAGAACTTATAAATCATTCAATTTACAAACAAAAAAAAATACAGACACATACAAAATTATGAAGATTTATATTATAACTGAATTTATACATAAAACCTTTTACACTAACAATAACTATTTATTTTGAAAAAAAATAAATTCAATTTGAATTACCATACCTAAAACATACCTGTTTATTTTTAATGTTTTAATAACGAGTACAACAATTACAATAAAGTAATAAGATAAAAGAGGAGCTCAGAAGTATTTGTTAATTCTTTAAACTAATAAAATCTCAACATCCCCGGTCTACATAAATTTAGTTGTATATTTAAGTACATTGTGTAGAACAAAACAATGGACATATTACTTACAAATATTTTAATCATTTTAAGTATTTTAATAAATCTTAATGTGTGCCCGTTTAAATATGGTATATAATAAATATTCATACAAACAATACACAATAATTCTTACATTACTCTCCACTAACAGTCTATTGTAGCTATTGGTATTTACCACATATTTGTGCCGCCTTATATTTTAGTATTTCCTCATAATAACATGCATTTGTATACTTGAATTTAAAACAAATATTATTCTGTCAGAATACTAATTTAAAATAATACTAAAACACACAACAATAACAACTGTATCTACTAAAAAAATATGTTGTTTACAAAAATACAAAATATATTGTTAGTTTAAAAAAAAAAACACTTTATTTTTAATCAAAAATAATACAGACTAAAAATAAATAACAAATTTAATTATGTTATGAAAATTGACAAAAGTAAAACTTACTTCTTAATCAAAATTTTAAGTCTTTGGTAATATAGGATAAGTGACTAAATACTTGTTCATGTGTAAAAACTTATAATCATTGATATAAATAAAATAAAAAACAAAAAATTATATCGACATGCATTGATCTTTAAGCATTATATCAAACAAACCTTAAGTTATTTGTGCTATGTATTTATATAACTGCATAAAACCAACAGTCAATTACTATAAGAATCATACTGTAACTGGTATCTTTACCTCTTTATTTACAATATAAAATTTGTGCTTTTTACCCAACACACCCCATATGACAGCAATATTCTCTATGACTATATTGAACGGAATTGTAGCTAATGCTCCTCCAACAAACAAAAAGAATTTAAGAGGACCGAATCTATGAATTGGAAATGATTTGATAACACCAAATATATACATGTAAATATTTACTGCTCCTATAAAACCACATATAAGGTCTAATAAGTGTGGACATGGTATAGGACAAAAAGCTGCAAGTAAAATATTACTAGTTGATAAAGGCAATGTCACCCATGAGTAACATGATATTGCTAAGAAAATCTTATTAATTAAAGGTATTTCTTGAGAATGAACAACTAATAGTATACCTTGAATCCACCTCTTTCTTTGTTGCATAAAATCCCATAAAGTAAAAGGAGATTTTTCCCACATTTCACCTTCAACGAAATTGAATGAATATCCTTCCACATAAGCTTTCATTGCAAAGTAACAGTCTTCTGCGACAGAACCATCAAGACCATTATCAAACGACACTTTCTTTTCAGCACAGACCTAAAATAATTTGTTTTTTGATTAACACATTGTACACATCTATATTTTCATACTAAATTTATACTGTTTTATACCTAATCATATGGAAAATTAAAGTTTCATACTTTTTAAACAAATTTTTACTTACTTGAGTAACAACATATGAGCCTTTCCAACTGAAAAGAGGTTTGTGAAATAAATAGAATTGAAATCTCAGTTTTCCCATATCATCAGCAACCCGGAAACTGTCAGCGAGTGTTGTTAACCAATTAACAATATGCTCATTAGCATAAGTAATCAAACCTTGGCCAAACTGATGTTGACCGTCTAGCACAAAGTTTAAAATGCCACGAACAGAATTGTCTGTCAAAAGAGTTTCTTCATCTAAATGAACAATCCAGTCAGTCTCTGCTAATATATTAACGTTATCTTCCAAACAATATTGAAGTGCTCTAGACTTAAACAATGCGCCTGTTTTAGTTTTGTATTCAGAAGGCACAACAACTTCTCTGACTCTTCTGTGTTTAGGCAAGTTTAAAGCTTTGTCAGTCACAACTTCAATCATAAAGTTCTCCATACCAACATCTAAACACATATTCATATTTCTGGATACATTGTCCCTTACAAGCTTAGGGAAATCCCCTCTAGTCACAACCCTTATACAAATGAAAGGAGCAAGCAGAGGAGATCCTTTTAATTTAATTTTTCCTGGGAATGCATTAAATAATGTTAATCCTCCAAAATTACATAAAACTTGAGGTATTGTTAGAAATGTAAGGAGTCTCAAAGTATACAAAATAATGGCTCCATAAATGCCATAGGCTTCCCAAGGATCGATATATGGCTTCTCTTTGTTGTCTAAATTGATAGCACCAGCAAATACCAAAAAGAAGAATATAAATGATATAAATAGTGTGCAATGAAGTAAATGTTGTACTCTTCCCCTAAGCATTCTGAAACAAAGTAGTAATTTAATCAATAATAGCCTTAGTAAATATTTAAGATAACTCGATTACATTATCTAAAAAATACGTAACTAGGTTTTTTAGAAATAATATTCATAATCAATATATGAAATAGGCCTAACAAATAGTATGTACTTTCAAAGTTTTGCGTAGTGTTTAAAATAAACACATGATTTATTAATCGTACATATATATAAAATATTTTTAAATCATTCCATTTATATATAAAAAATTTAACAAATATTACCTTACAATATTCTCGTTGAATTAAAATAATTATCACAGTCGCTGGGAACAATGAATGCTAATAAATAACACAATATTTTAAAGAATGTAGTATACACTAAAAAAAAGATATTGTATATACATTTATTACAACTAACAATTTAATTTAATAACGTAAATGTAAGTGAACACCCACTGACTGACATTCAAACGAAGATAAAACAGAAATATCAAATAGTTGATACTTGGTACATTATCAGAATAAGAAATAACAGATAATAATTTATACAAGTAAAGCCTCCAGTACACGTGGGGTTAGCGTGCTGAGCCAATGATCGGGCAAACTTGTATAGACCCGATTTTCGTGTTTTTGTCATTGGCTTAATTAAGCACATGCTATTCTGTAGAATAAACTCGTTTGATGTATTATTTTTAAAATGGAAAAAAAGTTATTAACCATAATCATCAATCCATTCGATGGCTCAGTCAGTATTACTAGTCTTCACCTTAATAACCAAATGTGAAAGTTAGTTTTTATTTATTTCGTAATCATCCCACGTTGAATTAACAGATTTAAATGAAATCGAAAATAATAAATGTTAGTTTTCTTGTTGTTCCGTACGCACGCGGTTGAGCTCATCTTGCTCCCTGAATCCTCGCGCACAAAATCGTCATTGTATATGCCGGCGCTAGACTATCCTGGCTTGTATCCTTCTCTAGGCTACTTAGTCCAGACTAAGTGGGTTTAAAAGAGTTTCGAAGCTATAAGGCACTTTGATATCACGGGGTGCCTGATCTCAGAAGGCTGTTGCGCCACACTTCCAGGACCGGTGGTACTATAGAAGGGGGGTGACGAGTGACTTGTTGGATGGGGAAGTTATGCTATGCGGACACCCTCATCACGATGACAAGGCAGAATTTTCTGGAGGCGGGCTGCCTGACCGAAGTTGAAACGACGCTCACGGTGGACCGGATAGGATGAAAATAGAGGCCCTCTTATTTCATGGTCCACGTCGGGGCCGCAAGACCCAGATGAGCCTGATCCTGGACGGAAGATCGAGCTTCAGGCAGCACTTTTTCCAACTTGGCCCGAAGCTCATCAACGCTGCTGCCGCATTTCCAACGTGGGTGGGCCGGAATCATCGGAATAATCCAGCGCCTATACAACAGTGTGGTGCGCTCCTTGGGACCAATATGGGTGGATACTCTCACCGCTCGTTATAGGGCTGTTCTACGGAAATCGCAGAGAATAATAGTGGTGAGAGCAATACATGGTTACTGTACGGTGTCATGGACGGTGACCATCTGTCGCTGTCGAGCGTGATCAACGCCTTGCTCGGCAGTGAGAGGTAGTGAATGGTAAGGGTCTCCTTCTGCGAGAGTTTTATGTCACAGGCAGGAGCGGCAGCTCGATGAAAGTCCTCCGTTGATCCAATCCTTCGAAGAAGACCGGGGAGGCGACGGCGCTACACGAATCTTCTTCCCCTGCCGTAAGCGTAGGGGAAACGCGTAAATGCGATTTTCCAGCGAGATACAAAATATATTTTTGTCATTACGTCGATTTGACATAGAACTCTACAATAAAAGATCGTACTCATTTCTTAAAGGCCGGCAACGCAAGTCCTAGGTTATTGCAGGTGTCCATGTGCGGTGGTAGTCACTTTCCATCAAGTAAGCCTCCTGCTCGTTAACGCCCTCTAAATAAAAAAAACTGTAAAAAAAATCCACTCTGCTAATCGGAGAAATGCCAAGATGACGTAGACAAAGAAACTAATAGATGCAATGACGATTTCCTTCTCACTTACACAAGAAAGAGAACGAAAATTACGATAAATGTTTTAGACAGAAATAGAATTATCAAATCTTTTGTCCCTTATCCCGTACACAGTTTTATGAAGGTCGGTCAAGTAGCTAAACAAACCTGACAGTTGGTGCGTTAATGGTGTTTATCGTTCAATTTTTGCTTATCTTTATGTTAGAAAACGATTCTTATCCAGTGAAAAGATAGAGAAACTCCACATAACATATCGAAGATTATACAATGTTGCATTGTCGTATTATTTCGTGTTTTCACGCGTAAGTACGACGGTTTTGTCCCTAAATATAGTTTCTTAGTGATGATTATTTGACGGAAAAGGTTCCGTCAAATAATGTCGCCTTAAAATCCTCACGATAATAGGATTTTCTAGTTTTTATCATTCATTATCTATAATTATTTTTCAGGTGCTGCCAGCTTCAACTAAAAAAATGTCCCAATTTTTGATAAAAATATCGACTCGTTGACAATGTAAACAAATAAATACGGAGTCCAATAATAGCCTACGTTCGTTATCTAAAAATATCATAATTTAATTTATTCTTTGTCCTATTTGTAATTTCCTAACGACAACATTTTTTAACATTCTTCTTTAATTTATAATATTACTCATTCCGAGTCAAGAGGTTAATATAGAAATATACGTGGCAACCATTCTTTATTAATAATTTAATTGAGTATTTCAGATTTCAACATATGAGTAGAATGCTAATCCAGTACCATCAATGATGCTGTTGCAAATTAAAAAAAAATGCGTACTATCACGTATTTTTTAAGACAAATAAATAGATGTCTAATAAACCGAAATACCAAATTATCAGATATTATTCCATCATTCCAAAACTTAATCAAATCCTTGATACTGATCCTAGATACTGAAGCACTATTGATAATGAAACCATGCAACGATTTTTGAGTGTAGTTAGAAAACAAAAAAAAATAATTAAAAAATGTATAATAAATTTTAAAAAGGAAAAATTTAAAAATCTTCGTTTTGTTTTAATTAAATCTTGAAAATTAATTATCTCCCAAAAGAGGGAATGCAGTTACTATACAAAATTATACAACATTGACAAACTATCTATATTTACTACTTATAACTACTACTACTTACTAACTATATTTCTCTGTCTACGCAAGATGACCCGTTTGCCGCCACCATAGCATCAGTTGTTCGCCATGGACAGCTAGCAATCGAAGAGTACGTACCGGTACCAACTATGCCAAACTCGCACATCTTACTAACGCCAAAACTAATATAAAATAATTTAATGTCATACGCTTACTTATTCAATACAACTAAAATAATTAGAAATAAATCAAAATTTAAAAGTAATGGATGTATGTTAAAGATATCAAAAATTGTCAGTACGTTTTTACTTTTAAGTATTTACAACCATTTATAAAATTATTTTTATTCCCTTAGTTTGACTTTATCCGTTATTATGAAATTCTTAACCACAGTTTGTAAAAAGCAATTATAAAAAAGTAACACATTTACTTATCGTTAGCTCAATGGGTGTTGAAAGATAATCACACGATTAGCAGATTTCAGGGCTTTTTTATATTTGGTCAACAAACATTTTTTATTTTTACTATACTGGGACAGATAATCTTTTATAATAATAACAAAAATATTTTTTGGAAAGGTTTACACCAAACTTATAAAATCAGATAACTAGAAGTACACAACAGGAAGACAAGACAATTATTATTTTCGTTAAAACAGAACCGAATCATCAAAATCGTTTGTTAAAATAAAGTGAATGTCTACCCTTATGTCATAGTCTACATTCATCGTTTCGATATCGATTTACATCACTATTTTTAGTGACTGTCAAATGTACAATTTTATTTAAGTGCCACAGTGAATTTGTGTGGATTTTCATAATATATTATGTTTATTTAACAATTTTTCTTTATTTGCTTAAAGCAAATATCGATTGATTAAAAGTCATAAGACCTATGTCACGATACTAAAATTTTACTGTACTAAGGGTAAACAATGGTGTGGCGAAGTGTGAGAAATTGTATCTGGAAGAGAAAGTGTCTCAAATAATAAATAAATAACGGGTCGATATGAATATGTCTGTCGCGGATTTGTCTGTGGGATGTCGATTTGCAGATTATTTTGTCATATGTGGGCTTGATTTTGATTCAGGACTAGAAACAGACAGGTTATGTGGTAAATAAATATTATATTTTGATGTTAGTTATTGTTTTAATTTTTATTGTTTATTTATTTAATCATATATCGAAACATAATTTTAGGTGACAATTTACACATATCTCCTCTCGATCGCTCATACAAAGGAAAGGTTTTAGCCCACTATCCAGATAATGTTCATAATAACACATTTGATGAACATGCAGTTTGTATGGTAAGTTTTAACAATATAAAAATAATATAATTTAAAGATGAATTCAATTATCTCTTTTCCTGACATTTCTTAAGTTACTCCCTCCTGCACATCTAATTACTTACATACCCTTACATATTACTCATATTTAAAACTTCTTTCAATATGGGAGTCATCCCTCAGTTTTTGTGGAAGAACTACAGGAAATAAAAAATAATATAATTTTTACAGCTTTGTTTACCTGCTAGCCTTCAATTTAGGACCCAAAAACATTCTTTAGAACCAAAGTTTCATAGTTTTGTTGTGACTAGGGAAAATGCATCAAGATATTATGGATTCAGTCTTATTTTTTATGAAGAAGTTAGAAACAGGAACATATGTAGTGCAATGCATACATTACAGGTAAATATTACCTTGTCACTATAGACTGTAAATATTATAGATAAATTAACGAAAATTAATTTGTGAATAATCTTAGTATTAAGGTTATGAGATTCACCATTCATACATAGGTGGATAGGTTTGTAGGGTAGTAATTGGGAATATTCAAAGGTAGTACCTTAATAACATTTGATAGTTCTACTATATATGTATTAATAATTAACATAATTATATCAACACATTTTATATGGAAACTAAATCTTTACAGGCAATGTACATCACTGAACTATCTAGTGGGCAAACTCCTCCAGGGCATAGGAAGGGATCTGGTAAAGAGAGTTCAAGATCATTACCAAGATCCTTTAAGTTGGCCCCACACTCCGGAGCAGCACTTACATATTATGACATAACCAAAGATAAACTCTATGTAGCCAAAAGTATAGCACTTATATGTCAATACCCTTATGTTAGGGTTGCACAATTATTCTTAGAGAATTTATTTAGGTAAGGTTTTATAATATTATATTAAAAAATATTCATTTCATTTCACATTTATATAATCTTTATATATTTTATATAAGAAGAATTATCTGAATGGTATAAAATATATATCCAGAATTTTTTTTATAAAAGTGTAGTACAAAATATAACATATAATGTCTAAATTTCATACATTAATATTTATAGGTCACTACCTAGACAGCCAGGTCCAGGCCTCAGTCCTGAATCCTATGTCTACAACCTGCTGTATGAAGTTCCAGTGCCATCACCGGGTCAAGCTTTACGTCTTTATGTTCCTCCTTCTGAACCACATCTTGATCCGATCCCAGTTGTAAGTAAAATTTATTAAAAGCTATGACTATGCATGGCTATTGTATACTTATATTTTTTATTCAAAATAACTATAAAATTTTTTAATTGATTACAATTAAGAACTATTGTGTTTTACAAAATACATTATCTTTATCTAATATTTTGATAGTATTTGTTTATCAGTTTATTGCCATACTTAAGATTAATAAAATTATAAAAGATAAATTTAAATGTCACAATTCATCAATGAATTTAATAAAATACTTAAAAAATCAATTAACATTTATGGCAAATACATTTCAATATGACATAGTGTATATATCTTCTCATAATGGTCATTATAATTTTTGATGTGATGAAATCTCTTGTGCCATTACCGTACCGTAACAGCCTGTGAATGTCCACTGCTGGGCTAAACCTTCTCCTCTTTTTGAGCAGAATTTCAGTGAAATTAGACACATGCAGGTTTCCTCACTATGTTTCCCTTCACCATAAAGCACGAGATGAATTATAATCACAAATTAAGCACATGAAAATTCAGTGGTGCTTGCCCGGGTTTGAACCCACCATCATCGGTTAAGATTCACGCGTTCTTACCACTGGGCCATGTTGGCTCTAAATATAAGTTGCCAGAGCAAAATCACAGACTGCTTTTTATAAACTGTTATATATTTTCAGGTGATAAGGATGCCAAACCCACCTGAGGAGTTACCCCTGTTAGATTATCCTCTACGTGTGATGTTTTCTACTTTGGGTGTTGAATGTGTTGTCCAGTTATTTACATGTGTGCTATTAGAACATCAAGTTCTGTTAAGATCTAGTGGTGAGTAATCAGTGTTCTTGATTCTATCGATACTTTTTTAATACATAGTTATATATATTGTTGATACTCATTTGGTAATTATATATTAATTTATAAGTACTATGTATGTATAGAAGAAATTAAATAGGAGAAAGGCATACATTTTTATAATGTTGGCTTGATGTTACACAAATAATTTTTACTTTAAAGAAATAATTTTTTTAGACACAAGAAAAATTTATTTTTGTCAAAACATTGTGTTAATTCACTTAAGATACAACATGTTAAATAGTCTTAAAACCACGATTGTTGCTGTCACTCGAGGACTCTGGTATATATAAACATATTGAAATATAAGCACAACCACATCTACACTAACTACTTCTACGGTAAATAGCTGTTTTTAAAGCTTGATGCCAAATGGTTCAAAATTTTTCATTGACAAATAAATTATATTATGGTCATTATATAATCAAAGTCCAAAATGGCTGATTTTATCAAACTACAAAAATGACCCTAATTCCTAAACCCATTGTTTACCGGGTTTATTATTTTAATTTCAATATTATATATTGGCCAGGTAATGTGTGAATTTCTTATTTCTGCTCGTAGATTTCAACAAACTCATGCTAGTTGCAGAGTGCATAGTGTCTCTGTTAGTTCCGTTCTCGTGGGCGCATGTCTACGTGCCGATATTGCCATCTCCCCTTCATCATTTCCTGGATGCGCCCGTCCCTTTCGTTATGGGTATGTAAAAGAATATCATTTATTGATAAAATATTTTATTGTATATATAGTATGGAGTTAAGAAAACGATTTTAACTTACAATGAAAATGACAAAACAAAATCTAACTTAAAAATATTTTAATATTATACTAAATAAGGTTGTGTCCACCTACTGACTGTTTGTAGTACTATTTCTAATTTTCATGTCAAGTTTATGAGAACTCACTTATAGTCTTTCACCTTATTTCTATACAGGTCTCCACGCAGACAGCTCGGCTATCACCATTGGAAGTAATGGTCCAAGAAATATTGCAATTGGATCTGAGGCAGCACTTTGTCTAGTTGACATTGACAAGCCTGACATACAATTACCTGAAGAGCTCCCAATATTTCCTCACAGGACACCTTTCATTGAAGAACTAAATCATGTCCTTGATAAACATCAGGTAGAAAATCATTAAGAATATTTACAATAGAACAAAATTATCTTAAATTTATTTATAGAAATAATTATGCAAACAACTTATGATGACAATATTTCTACTGGTGGTAGGGCTTTGTGCAAGCCGCAAAACAGCAGTACTTGGTATTGTTGTGTTCCGGTTTGAAGGGTGAGTGAGCCAGTGTAATTACATGCACAAGGGACAGTTAGTTTCCAAGGTTGATGACGCATTGGTGATGTAAGTGATGGTTAACATTTCTTACAATGCCAATGTCTATGGGCGTTGGTGACCACTTACCATCAGGTGGACAATATGCTCGTCCGCCTTCCTATTCTATAAAAAAAAATATATATTTTTTTATTCGACAGTCACATTTGATTTGCAATTATGCTTAGTAAGTAAAAAAAAATTAACATACAGTTTATTCTTTTCCAGATAAATAGACCTGAAACCGAACCTACAAAACTAGGAGTACCATTGAATGGGACATCATACAAGCATATGAATGATGGAATGAGCAGTAGCTGTACATTACCTTCAGGTTTGTTACTTTATTTTTTAAATTTTAAGAGTTTTTTTTTTTGTTTAAACGAAACTACAAAAATAAGACTGGATATAGATATTTTTACGATAAATTTCTAAAGGTATAAATCCTTGTATAAAGAGATACATGTATGCATGTACTTGTTAGTAAAAGGACTTTGTGCACGCACGCATAGGTAGGTACCACCCACTGATCAGATGTTCTACCGCTAACAGCAATGCTTAGTATTGTTTCGTTCCGGCTCGAAGTACGAGTGAGCTAGTGGAACTACAGCCACAAGGGACATAATTATTTATTTATTTATTTGGATCTCCAACAGTTGTACATAAGACACATTCAAATTACTTTTTACATTAACTTAAAACTAACTATGCACAACCAATTCCAGGAGAACACACCATTCACAAACAAAATTGCAAAATATACAAATCAAAAATAGAATAAAAACAGAAAATAAAAATATTTAAATAAAGAACAAAAAACTAACTAATTAAATTTTTAAACAAATTAACAGCTTATACCAAAAGAAACTTCACATTTTTTCATGAACGATGAAAGCCCGTCACAACAAATGTCCAGTGTTACTGTGTTTTTTTACACAATAATTATATTCTCGCGATATTCGCGATATTGGAGCATTCCGTCCAAGTTACGTTCGAGTGCGGTCAATTTTTAAGAACGGACATGGGTTGCGAGGATGTCTTCTATTAATATTAATATTAAATCTACTCAACAGTTAGCGCCGCTAACCTTGGGAACAAAGATATTATATCTTTGTTCCCAAGGTTAGCGGCGCAGCGGTGCATGTAAGCAATGGTTAATATGTCTTACATCGCCAATGTCCACGGGCGGTTGTGATCACTTAACATCAGGCCCATCTACTAGTCCGCTTCCTATAACATAACAGTGCGGCTCGTTGCAGGCGGACTGCGGCGCAAGCACTCGTTTCACGACGTGCTGGAGTGGGACGAGAGCCGGCCGCTCAACGCGTCGCCGCCCGCGTCCCCGCGCCGCGCGCCGCGCCGCCTCGACGCGCTGCAGCGCATCGTCGACATCGTCAAGCGCACCGGTACGCAGTGCTGTCGGCGCTTCACGTGATCATTTCCTCCTGACCTGTTTCAGCCAAATTATAGTGCCCAAGTGTGTGCGCAAACACAGGTGCACTCTCTATTTCCTAACTCTTAATCTCCCATCAGATTAAGAGTTAGCGACAACCTGACACCGGAAAGAGTTCAGGCGCAGGACTAACGGCTTTACGTGTTTTCCGAGGCACGGAAGTGTACACACTTCCTAACTTCGGGCTGCTACTGAGAATCTTCGATAGAATAACTCAATATCTTTTTGTTAGACCGATTTGAGATTTGAACCCAGAACCTCGGGATCTGCGGCCTTATATCTAGCCACAAGGCAATTAAAACGCATATACACTGAGTATATATACTAGTTAATTCATCAATTCATTTCATTGATCTTTAACTCAAATCATATTCAAACATAAATTATTTTCGCTTGATAAGACATTATTCTACCGATATTTATATAATATGTTAATAACTTTTAGCTTTTCTGTGATTAGGAGCCACTTTTAAACTTCCTTTAACTTACTCATTTATCATACATCGTGCATCCATCATAGCATTACCTCACCTCGTCTTTCCGATTTTTACACCTATAATATAATTATAGAGAAAACCTGAATGGTGCTAATTTAATTTTACAAGGAGTTATTTAATATGGTGCCACCGACACATTTCTGCTATCACACCCTTCGCCTTCGTGAATTTCATTCACACCATGGAGATGCATTTCATGGATGCTATATATGTAACACGATCATTCATTCCGCACCCATACAGTTATCATCGTCAGTCATTGAGAACACAGGTTCCTTCGAATCCGTCAAGGCATCAGCAACTCCCCATATGGTGCAGGCGTCTATGGGCGACGGTTACTGTACCATCAGGCGGACCGTCTGTTAGTTTACCCCCTAATAACATTTAAAAAAGCTATGATTTATTTACAAAAAATATCACTGTATGCGAGATGAATGTTCACAATTAAATTTAAATTGTTGACAGTGTTCAGATTAAATAGTCCGATTTATTAATGCAATATGTAAAATTTATTTACAGGAGTAAATATAGATGATGTTGACGCTGATACAGTTATGCCGACAACAAAGAAAAAAATACTAAACGACGAGGAGCAGTATAATGAAGATATTCGGTTCAATGTAGCCATCAGAGAAACATTTCTAAATAGATTTGTTCACATATTCCTGATGTATGAAAATTTTGTCATAATGCCAGATCAGGTAAGTTTTATTTTTTACTATTTTAATTATAAATATTGTATAAATACGGAACTTACAGAATGCGTTTACAATAGGTGCGTTTTTATGTATAATTGGCAATCTTTTACAGAGAAATCGATCGAAGAGATTAATTAAACATAGAACGTAAGTAGATGGTGTAGTGTATCCATTAACTTACGTGAAATATCTAAAAACTAATACCTAAATACAATATGCATAGCAAAAAATAATATATATATATATACATATATATATATATATATATATATATATATATATATACATTACTATTATATACTAATAAATGATGCAAAAGTGTTTGTAATATACTTACTAATATACAGTAAAAGTAATTTGAAAGCGTCAAAATTAAATAAAATGTAACTTTGTCCTATTTACTTCGGACCTTTTGAAATTATTCTACATCTGACGTCTGATGTCAACTGTCGCCTGTTTGTACCGCTAGAAATGCTATCAAGTGATACATACTCTACTATATATTAGAATATCTTGATTTACGGTATCTTTTAGACTAAATTGTTTGCTAGAAGATGATATATGTTAGGCAACCGTGTTCGGAAAATACTCAGGAAACATAACAGAACACATAATCGTTGTCGTATCTAACAGAATATGGAAGATGTACCACATAGTATATTATTAGTAAATTTCGTGACGTGTTATATTTTTCTGTTACGACAGGATCGTGATTCGTGGCTGTCCTCTCGGGAGTCAATGGTTAACTTCGACAAAGCGTCCTTCCTCTCCGACCAACCGCAGCGGCACAGGCCGTTTCTATCGCGTTTTCTCGAAACGCAAATGTTTGCAACACTCATTGATAACAAAATCATGGCGAACTGGGGCGAGTACGACGCTAATCTGCAGGTCTTCGAACATAGGATTCGCGCCGTGAGGTGAGTCCCTCGACATTTTGCATGTAGTACGACTGCATTTTTGAGTTTTAACAAGGTTGTCGAAGTTTTAATTTAACTAACCCTGGGTTTTGCCCGTTAACATTAAAAGGGAAGAACGCTCGGTGGCACGATCGACGATTTTAGATTACCGATCGATTCGATTTCGTGAGTAACATTCGAATAAGTTTTATGCGAGCGGGGAACGATTTAAACCACTAGAGAGGACTTAGATTCAGTTACAAGTGTGCTAATCCGCCATGCCTCACTGGCGAGGGGCTCGCGGCAGTCGGTCAGAGCGCGCGTGTTGCAGACGGCGGCTGGGCGAGGGCGGGCTGGCGACGCGCGGGTACAGCGTGTGGGCGGGCGGCGGCGCGGCGGGCGGCGCGGCGGGCGGCGCGCGCGCGTGCGACGCCGAGGTGGGCGCGCCGGGCGAGCGCCTGCCGCACCGCGCCGCCTACTACCGCGCCTTCCCCGCGCGCCTCGACGCCGCCGCGCTGCAGCCGCCGCCGCCCGCCGACCGCAGGTGCACTGTTCGGCGCCCCTAGCCTCGAGCGGGGCGTCGCTGTCGACCGAAATATATATATTCGCTAAGCTTTATTCGAAAGTATTTAAAGTATGTATTGAATTGAATATTCATATACTCCGCGTGGCGAGGACTCCGTTAGAGATGAACACGTTCGTCCGGTATTATTTCGTTCTGTGACGGTGCTGATTATGTTAAGCTGCTTTTGTTTTTGTGTGCCTAATTTTATCTGCGGAGACCCATCGAGGTCGATCGCGAGGACGCTGTCAAGGAGCTCGTCTTTGAGTCGCAATAGACGTAGACGAACATAATTTATTTTATTTACGACTAGAGTGATATTATCGTAGACGTTTCGAACGTTCGGCTTAGCACAATATTTACAACAGTATTTTAATTTACAATATACATCGTGAATAGCAAGGTAGCACTATTTAATGCATGTAAAACACAAACATATTATTTACATTTTTACTAATTTAAATAGAATAAGTCCATAGTGATTATCTTATTTAAAATCGCTTATATTTTTAATATTCGTTTTTTTCTGTTACAAAAAAAAAACAACCTCACTTTATTAAAACACATAATAAAATATTTCTCAATCGTAACAGATATTGCCATCTCGAAGCGAAGCAGCGCGGTAGTGCTCACGTTAATATTTATAATGTTAAATGTTAACTACAGTGTTCTAAACCAATGACTTAGATCAAAAAAATATAAAAATATAAGTAAATTAGTTCAACGGTAACTATGTCTGTTATCTTATACCTTAAAAACAAAATGTAACTAGGATTAATTTTTAAAAACATCAATTTTTATAATTTCATGATTCTTGAAATTTATTTCTGGTAACTGAAAACCTCAACGTCGTAACATTTAAGAGCTTGAAGCTTCTTTTTTGTCTTTCATTCGTTGCTGATTTTATATTATATATAAAAATAGTGTTGGTGAAATAAATCAGTCTCATTCCTATTTTATATACTTAATTAGAAGTAATGCTCAATACGTCGACCAGAAAGCGGCAGTTAATTTTATAACTATAACACGCCTTCTTTCATATAATTTTGATTTAACAAAACGGGACACATTGATAAATACAATAAAATATATAAAATAACGGTTAACTCCGTTTTATTGAAACGAATAATATATAATAAGCCGAGATGGCCTAGTGGTAAGAACGCGTGAATCTTAACCGATGATCGCGGGTTCAAACCCGGGCAAGCACCACTGAATTTTCATGTGCTTAATTTGTGTTTATAATTCATCTCGTGCTTAACGGTGAAGGAAAACATCGTGAGGAAACCTGCATGTGTCTAATTTCATTGAAATTCTGCCACATGTGTATTCTACCAACCCGCATTGGAGCAGCGTGGTGGAATAAGCTCCAAACCTTCTCCTCAAAAGGGAGAGGAGGCCTTAGCCCAGCAGTGGGACATTAACAGGCTGTTACTGAATAATATATAGTTTTATTGATTTTGAATAATATATTTTTATAGTATAATACAACAAAATTCAATTTAACTACTTATATCCACTTTACTTTCACGTCCAAAGCTACGATAACCGAATAATGAATGATCATTCAACATCTCGACCAATGATATCGCTTCAATACAATCTCAAAGTTACATATTTGTCTTTATTCCTCTTGTGCTTGAAATATGCAATACACACATTAAGTACGTCTAGAGAAAGTGTAGTTTAAACAAATGCATGGTTATCGAGGGAAGCATGCGATTGTGTTTTGTTCATAGCAAATATGTTTTGTGATAGTATATGTATTATATTATCTCTTTTTTTTTTTTTTATTATATACATTTATTTGACTTTTCTGAATTTACGACTAGAATAGGCGAATTGCTTTTACAGTTTTTCTATTAATTTTAAAATATCGTTGTATTCTTATGTATAAAAGGCAAAAAATAAATATATTATCTGTCTTTTTTATTTGATAAATTCTCATTAAAAGTTAAAAAAAAGTACATGTCTTCCTTGCCTTCTAGTACAATTTTGTTCAATACTCGTTTTAAGCATAAATAATTACATAATAAATATATTATATTTAAACTTAAATGATAAATATCTCTAAAATGGTATTACTACGTGGTAGTTAAATAATATCACGCATATTATGAATCTCATAATTCGACTTTATTTTTTTAGAAATAGTAAGTATGCTCAGAGCATTTTATTTTATTGTTAAGATTAATTATTTTAGTTAAGTTAAAGTCTGCCGATCTAAATTGTTTAACATCTGTTATTGTATTTCAATTTTATGAATGTTGAAACAGTTATTTATTATATGTATAGGATTGTTGACAATACCAGCACCCTCTTAGCTTGAAGCGAAAATGTTGCATGCTTTTATAGATGGATCAATTCAAATATTTCAATAACGAATGTTTTTGTCCGTTTGCCCTTCAGTTACGCAACTTGCGTAAAAGTTTTTGACAATTTCGTTGAATATTTGGTACGATTAGTTTACATACGATTACAACACATTATTATTTAAAAAAATCCTATATAATATATTTTTTTTTATTTTCCTTTTTTTATATTCCTATATTTTCCTTGCTTGTACTATTAAATCAAACTGCACACTGTTGTTAAACTCAATATTTAATTAAAGCAAAGAAATGTCTTGTACAAATAAATAAAGAAAACTGTTGCGTGATCTAGGATTGGGTACAATGCCATCTACTGGTGGGAAGCGCAAAACAAAAAAAATAGTATGACTTATTATAATTTTGACTTGAGCGAAACTATACCGCGATTCAAGAGTATACTAGCGCCATCTATTACGCGTATGCTTAGTTATAACTTACAATATTAATAAAATATATTAATTATTAACTTTTATCTGACAAATTAACATTGAATTCAACAATATCCTATAAAGGAGGCTATTATTTTATTATGAAATTCATTGATTACCAACTTCTCAAGCTTACTTTAGTTCTCATATATTTTGCAACTGATACTAGATGGAAGAGGGTGTTAGTATTTTAATAAGTATATAATAGTAATTTATGAAACTCATTTTAAAGATATCTATAGCAAGAATATTATTACAACTAATGATTACATTGTAATAAAGCCATATAATGGTATAAACAAATGATCTAAAATGTATTTTTAATCTTCAATTATGTAGAATATTAAAATAATTTTAGTATCTTATGACTAAAAAAATAATTAGTTGGTCTTCTACAGATAATATATTATAATGTTGCTTCCAAGTGTTGTGATATATAATGCATGGTTGTTTTAGTTTGAGGTTTTATATAAATGTATATTTTTGTAAATGTTCTGTGCGATTTAATTTGCATGTTATATTATCGTACTTGTGAATGTTTTGCTCATTCTGTAATGGTAGCTCATATTATGCAAATATAATAAAATACAGGTGTAATAAAACGAATTATTGTATTAATTTAGATGTTTAAATATATTGATTTTATGTTTTTTATTTGAGTGGGCATGCTTTGTTAACATCGCATGTTTATTATATGAAAGCAATTGCTGCTTATTTATCTGTGCATTTTTTATTGTAATTTTAATTTTTTTTTTTTTTGTGTTTGTTTCCTGTCCGTTAAAACTATCTTTAATATATAATAATATATTCTCATATTTGAAAACCTCACACAAAAGGCAGCTGTTAACAATGTAAACTCAAATAGATTTATAAATGTTTATGTAGAAAATCATTAATATATAAAAATAAAGTTATTAAAATCCACATTTTTGCATTTTAAATAATTCAAGTTTTCCAAAAACTCTCTTTTTAAAATTTTCCTTCGGCTTGAAATAAATGCCATAAAAATACTACAAACATTAATTATGTAAAAAAAAAAGAAAACAAATATTGCATTTATTCAGGAACTCATTTAAACTGCCACAAACTGACAAATAATATTTGTTTATTAGTTGTGTAAAGTAAAAGTAGATTGCTTCAAGCTTTATTAGCTTATGTAAATATATAATAGGAATTTATAATTACGAAGTAATTTTATTATAAATTACCTGATAAATACTTTTATGTTACAGAACTAATAGTTTGAAGCGTATTAAGAATGCGAAATGGCAGGCGAAAGACTGTCCACCGGAATTATTGCTCGGGGATATTGGTAGACGATTATCGACTGAGGTCACTCCAGCTGCGATTGCCCAAAATAATAGAACTTTCGTCGAGAAACTACTAAAGGTACAAAAATACATAAGACTAAATAAAAAAGCTATAAGCTTCAAAAAACTGTATGTTTTTATGAAAGATTTATCAACAAAAATATTACATCGTTCTAAAATTTTGAGATATTTTTTCTTATAAATTATAATAACATGTCTTCATATATCATGTGATTAAAAAAATGATATGTACAACATTCTAAGTGAATGCAAGCATGTTTTCTAGTAACATAAAGGCAACAACTATATATAAATTACGTGTCAATATCGGTACGAATTTTCCAGAATCTTACATTATAATTTACATACATATAAGTACCTGTGGTTTACGGATTTATAGTTTAAGGTAAATTACATCCAATTGAAAATCTAGAGAATTATTAATGGCGCAATATAAAGCGATAACTCTTTCAGATTTCTGATTTTATACTTAAATATAAACCACAAGCTGAGAGAATCTTTTAGTAGATAGGACATATTTTTCAGGAATGCAAAAGTAAAACTAAAAGGATGCTTCTCGAAAAGATGGGCACTGAAGAAACCGACTTGGGTTTGGGAAGCGAAGTTTCTATAACAGGAGTAGAAGAAAGTACTATGATAGCGTCCTTATGTGATCTCCTTGAGAGATTGTGGTCGCATGGGCTACAACATAAGATGGGAAAATCGGCACTGTGGATGCATCTGACCAACTACCAAGAGTTGGAACAATGCAGCAACTCTACTAAACCTATTGACCCGAACTATCTTACACCCGGTATGTCTAAGGATTCGTTTCTTTTACTTTACTTCAATATAAAAAAAACATAGTTTTATATGAAATAGTATAACCTACCTTTTACACGCTACTTACTTTAAAGACTATCTGACCCATAAAATGTTAAAAACTCAGCGATCTTTAATGTATCCACATGTACCACTCGTCATATATTCTACCGCGAAACAATGTTTAGTATTTTCCGGTTTGACGGTTGAGTGCCAGTGTCATTAGGCACAAGTGATCATCTTATTTCCCAGGATTGTTGTAGTCAATGCTTAATATTTCTATGGACAGTGGTTACCACTTACCATCAGGTTGCTCGTTTATCAGACTGCGTACTTATTTTTAATTAAAAAATTAATAACAAAAGAACGTAAAGAAAACGTAGTGATAATAAATGTGGAAAAAGAATCGTTGTCCGCATGTACTTAATAATCGGCGTTTACACTAATTCAATTTATTAAACTTAAGTGATACATCTAAAAATCTAATTGATCAGTGGTTAGAGCTGAATAGCTCGTAAGCTTGCAAATTGCGAGATCCAGGGTTAATACCCCGGGTTGGGCCGATAAAATGTAATTGCGCTTTCTGTCAGGACATTGGAACTCGCGAGCTGGCAAAGCTGGAACTTCTTTGCATAGGAAAGCATATAAAGGCGTAGTCGTATGTCTGAACTCTTTGCGTTTGTGTTGGATATGACATATTATCGTATCGATATATTGAGAGCGTAATTGTGTATACGCACACGCATGTGACTGGAATCTGTCAGAATGACATTCATATAAATGATAAAAAAAGCGTACAGTTAGTATTTTTTGATTTCATGCAGTATTTCATATAAATAAAATACAATTCACTAGTATATAATAAAACGCCTTAACAAAAATAAATTATCGTAACTATATTTTCGTTAATTGAAACATGCAGCTTTGGCCTGGTGTGTGTTACGGAAACGACTGGATTGTGAGTATATATATATGGAATTACTATCGATTAATATTTATATGAGGAAAATATAAAGATTGTTTTTTTATAAATACGAAAAAAATAGTTTTCAATTGCGATTTTGAATGTCAGTTAAATTATCATCAGCTTATTAACAACAATTAAACACTATATAATCCACTGTTATTTTAACGTATTCAAGATTTATCATCTGTGGGTGCGGAAGTAGAAGCTCAGCAGAGCACAAGTGGCAGTAGATCGCGGGACAGCTCTCGCGGTGGCTCGAGGGACAGCTCTCGCGATCGGCTCAGTAACTCCAGCACTTTGGAGAGAAAGTCTTCTCAGATACCGAACCCTCTGAGACCACTACCAGAAAATCTCACCTTTGATATGAGGTTTACAAACCTATTTTTACTTATATTTAATAGTTCGTTAACAAAACTGTTTTTTGTTTCTTTAAATTACCCTTTTAGTGATTCCCTTACTGTAAATAAACAATGCTGTATTTACTTTCCACATGAGGTATTGTAAATGTATGTTAAAGTAAAGGTTCCAACGCACAAAACCAATAAAATCGCGGTGGGTACGCAAAAAGAAATCGCATAAAGTACGTTGTTGCATTGTAGGTAGATATTTCATAAATCCATAACCATGAACTCGTAAGTTTAAATTTTAGGAATGTACAAGCAATGACAGACATAAAGACAGAAATAGGCTACGCGCGAGCCTGGGTGAGACTATCGCTCGAGAAGAAATTGTTATCGAAGCATCTTCGAGAACTGTTATCTGATACTACTTTACTGCGGTCTCAGTACAAAAGAACGGCATTTTTGCGATGCGAAGAAGAAAGGGAACAATTTTTATACCACCTATTGACGCTTAATGCTGTGGACTATCATTGCTTTACCAATACTTACCCTACTACTAGTAAGTATTCAACATTTTAAAGTTTCATATTTTGTAATATAAAAAAATATTAATTGAAATTTGCCTGGATGATGTTATTTTTTAGTTAAATGTGTGCTAAACTGTGTTCGTATAACCAACAGAGTTGCCATATCGAGTGCTAATTGTGCCGTCGCGTAAAGCAAGTCAAACTACTGCGAATTGCTGGCTCTCTATATCCGGTGCAAATGGCGAATCAACACCTAAAATCCCTATACCAAGGAATACCAATGAGTTCGTATTTCATGTAAGTTTATATGTTATTTATATAATATTTGAGCTTATTCAAACATTCTGCGTTGTAATTAAAATGGCGTTTAAAATATAAATGTTAATCGTGTTGGAAATTTTATATCATACTATTTACATAAAGTTCAGTAGTATATATAGCAGAGTAAGTATGTCCAAGTTGGTGCCACATAGTTACCATTTGTTCTACCACCAATTACAGCAACTCTGCTGTGTTGTACCGGTTTGAAGCGCGAATGAGCCAATGTAATAAAAATCTCAAGGGACATATTATCTTAGATCCCGTGTCTGATGGCGCATAGATAGTGAAGTTGCTTATGTTTGTTACAGTTATGTAATTAAATTATAAACATATTTTATTTGCAGCACAAAAATTTAGGTATACTCTCAACTCTCCGCATCGGTCACGATAATTCTGGTTTATCTCCAAGATGGCTTCTAGATCAAATATATGTGAGGAATGAAGTTACAGGTCATACTTATACGTGAGTGAAATAATCTTACTAAAGCAACTTTTTCACGTCAGTTGGAGTTAAAACTAGAAATTGTATGTGTGCTATGAGAATGAGTCAGCACTTTGTCAAATTAGAAATATCGAAAATGGCAGTTCTCGAGCAAAGGAGCGTTAGCAAAAAACTTCTTGAAAATCATTATCCTAGCTGATAAGATTTTAGTAAATTATACATATGTAGCTATTTATGTAGGTCAACAAACACCTACATAAACCTTCGGACAATAACCGTCTTTGGCAATACTCTTTCTGGTGGATTTCTTGCCAGGCACACCTACGTTTTATGATGGGATGGTTCAGTTTTTCTCTCCCGGAATCAAACGGCATGGATAATCACGTCCCCGTCGATATAAATTCTCCTGCCATTAACTTCTGAAGCATTCATAATTTTTTTTTAATTCAGCTTCCCATGTAACCGCTGGCTGGGAACCGGCGTGGACGACGGGTCGACGGAGCGCGTGGTGGTGGCGGCGCGCTCGCGGGAGCGCACGCCGCGCACGCCCGCGCCCGCGCCGCACGCGCTGTCGCCCACCACGCACCTGTCCACCTCCACCATACAGCACATGATAGGTGAGCTCTCCTCTCCACCTCCACCATAAAGATACCGCCCATAGATATCGGCGTTGTTTATGGAAATATTAATCATTCGTGATCATATGATAATAACATCTGTAGTGTAAATACACGTACAACGGACATAAGTATTGCTGTTTGGCGGTAAACTAAGTGAGCAGTGGGTGGTACCTACCCAGACGAGTTTGCACGAAAAGTTGCTAAAATGAGTGACTGCCATTTTGAAATTGAAGCGCGGATACTCGTCACCATTATTGATACGATAGATCCAAAAGCTGGCGATGCCAACTTCTTCTTATTGTTGTCAAAAATGCCTACTGTTTCGGAAAGATACACAGTTTTTCATATCGCTTAAACAACACAAAACTAAATATAATGGTGCACTACACTTATGTAACAATATAGTTATAACATTTTTCTTGCAGGTGATTGTGTGAATGCAATAGTTAAATGGCATTATCAATCTAAACGTGAAAAAGACGCTAATTCACTAAGTGTGCTGTTATGCGGAGAAAATGGCTTAGTTAAATGCTTGGAGCAGGCCTTCTTATGCGGCTTCAAGTCTGCTCGGCTTTTTGGCAAAAATCTTTTTATTTGGGACTACTTTGGTAAGGAAGTCGTTGGCATCATTAGTATTCTTATATTGCATCTTCTCTTTGTATTTTCCATAACTTGTTTTTATGTATTATATGTTTTATTATCAATTTGTATTATTTGTTCTTTTTGACATTTTATATTTGCGAAAATGTGTTGTAACATCTTAAAAATAAACGATATTTCATTTAAATAAATTTTTATGATTGTAAAAAAGTATTGCGCTAAAAACTTTTTGTTACAGCAAGGGTAAAAGACGAATTCAAGATGAGCCTCTGTGACGAATCAAACGTACAATCCAACAAGGGTTGCGGCGTCGCCTACAATTGCAGACAAGACCAGGAACATAGAGCAATATGGAGATGCTACTGCCATCTCATGGATGAAATAAACTCCGTGGGACGTTCACTCGGAAAAGATGGAAAATTCCAACTGTTTATTTGCCTTAGTTTAAGGTAAAATGCATAGTTATTTTTATGCAAAGTTATTTTGTACTTCACTGCAATTACTAAAATAACAAATTACATAACAAGACATGACATTTTGTCATATTTCTCATCTCACGATATTTGTTCTTAACTATTAAAAAGTTGCCATATTAAAAAAAATATTTCCTTCACAGGGAACACTGGCTCCATAGGATGTTAGTGCCAATGTCAATGACGCGCGTCACAGCAGAGATGTACGAAGAGCAAAGTTTCTTGCGTAAGCGTGGTCTACTTACATTTCTCAGACAAATACTCGAACCTTTGGATGAATTTGATATAGTTCTAGAAAATTCTCTCACTCAAGGCATTTAATTCCTTTCAGATTTATTATATTTTCGTATTTCAGATTAGATTCTATTTGTGATTTTGTCAAAGTATAACGGAAACATTAATATTTTCAAAGTTACGGTAGTAGAAAAGAGATCATTATTTCAATATTTTTGGGAATGCTAAAAATGAGAAAATATATTATAACAATACATAGTACATAAGCGGAATAAAATACTCATAGGATTAATTTGAATAATTTGATTTAAATCACTCTAATCTTATGAATTTATTTTAGTTATTTAGGTCGTTTTTATATACATTTTTTATTATATTTTATAATTGTTAAGTTTACTTATTTTTTTGTTTTACTTGCCAATGTATCCAAAGATTGACGATATAAACGTCTCTTTATGTTTAGTTTTAATATTTAAATCTAGTAAATATTGTTTTGTTTTTATCATTTGAATTCATAGACTTGTTTTCAAACGAAATTTTTATGTAGTGCTACTACAAAAATGAACTGCCATTTATTAGCAATTTAGACATGCTAGTTTAAAATCACCTATCTGTGTAAATAGGTTTCTGTGATAAAAACATTTTTCAAAGACACAGAAATTATCTGATCTCAGAACATGATGTTAAAAGCAAAAACTCTATATTACTAAATTCTAAGTGATTTCATTATTCGTTAAAACATTATAAAAATAGAAAAATGGTTGATATATTGAAAATCGAGATTTCATTAAACTTCATAACTACATCAACATCCTTTAAATATTTAAATATTATATAAAGTATATAATTTTATCAGTAGCTGGACAAAACTACAGAATCCTAGTTACATGCACAGCGCAATTATTAAGTCAATAAATAAAAAAAAATATAACATTAAACCGCCAAATTAGGATATATAAAAAAATTCATGAATTTTTATATATTGTTTTTGTTGTGATTTTATCATGTCTCTATATCAATATAAATATAAAAACGTAACATTTTTTTTTAAATTATATAACAATGGAGTATTATCGCAAAATTGAAATCTTATTTTTTGAGTGTGAAAATTATTTTTCAACGTCACTGCGTATTTATAGCCATCTACAAAATTAATTTATAATCTATAAAAAATAACTCATTTTATATTACAAGCTTTAATTTCAACTGTTGTTTATACTATCAATGTCGATCAGTTAGGGGTAACTGATTTGGCAGATGGCTTACTTACATATTACTGGTATTATTTATGCTTAGTTGTATACAGATTAAATAAGCTTGTATTTAAAAATGTTTTAATTACATTATGATGCTAAAAAAATGTTATCTTAACATATACATATATTCTCTTTTTTAATCTGGATTATTTAACAAAAGGTAAAAATAAATATAAAAAATTGATATTAATAACTGAATTAAGTTATATTAAAACAAAAAAATCTCAAAATCGCATTTAAAATGGTCGTGTTTTAAATAGCAATACTTTTTTAAGACTATATAAACATTACTATGTGTTAACTCAGATTTTACTTCCAAGTTAACTGAAATTCTTTATTTGAGATTATAATTGTTAATGATTAATTTAAGAATTAAGTTCATAGCAGAAGGAGGCTATTATAAAAAAATATATTTGAATCTCATTTTTTATCTTTAACTTTTTGTATTTTTGATATAATTTAGTAAATTCTTGTTGTTATTTGTACTCTTATTATTTGAAAGAAGGAGTGAATCAATAATAATAATATACTATTCTTCGTCTATACGAAGCACTATAATGTAACCCGCACAAAGTTATACAAAACATATTAATTATTAGTTCAATTTATAAGTATACTTTAATAGATAGCATTAAATATGTCGACTTTCCTTGAATAGAACAGCCAAGGTTACTTTTTTACTGATAGAAATCTAAGACTATTGTGTGTAGACTCTGACTGACTGTGACCTAATATACTCGGGAACACAGATCTTACAAATTAAGTTTACCTGATTATCAAAAATATTTATAATGTTATAATATTTAAACAAATGAAGTGTAGTCCGAATTTAGTGTTGTAATTTAAAAAAAAAACCTGTCCAAAATGGTGATTCAAAATCAGCCGTCTAAAAACCAACTAATATAATGGTGTGCATATTAACATATTACAGTTTATAAAATTGTAATAGGTACTTACATTTTTTGTATGAGAATAAGAAAAAATATATACAAATGAGAATAAGTGAAATTTTATTATATTGGTTTGGTCTTGATTTCTTTTAGTAAATTAGTAACTTCGGCTAAAACTGTTAATGAAACGTTTATAAATAAGAATAATATGATATATATGTAATTATTTACTAAATAAGATAATGCTAACAGTCAAACATGCTATTCAATTTTTTTTTTTCATATTAAAAAGTTTCATGTCAATACACTTTAATATATTTCCATATAAAAATATAGAAGTGCTCAATATGTTGGTATATTTTTAAATATGGTAACTAATCTTATAAGTAATAAACTAATTGCAATAACACTATTTTAACAAAACTAATAAAATCCAGACTTTTGAATTTGAAGAAATATATTTTATTTCAACAAGTGAGTACAACTAAATTACACTGCTAGCATAGTAAACGTAATAAATAATAATTAATAGTGTTTTGTGTGACAGGTAAATGTACTATTATATATTTCTAACAAGTCCTTTAATATGTAAAAAAAAAAAAACTTTTATTTAATTTGTTAACAAGCATTTGAGTTACAAGTGTAGTTTAACTATAAACCTGTTTTATTTCATAAATTAAAACAAAAGTTAAACCCTTAACTATCCTAAATGTATTCTTACTAGCCGTATTTTATTGTTATTTGTAAAGCCGTCCAGCACGGTTGTAAACATGTGCGTTGCATAATATGCCGTCTTTTTACGTTATAATACGTTCATTTTGTGCCAAATTATAACAACAATAAAATTATATTCCATTAATATAGTCACGCTAAATGTGAAAATCATATCGATTAGTATCAACTCTGCTATAGGAAGAAAATACTAATAGAGCTATAATTTAATTTGTATTGTGTAAAATATGTGCTAGGCCAGTTAATAATAGTCTGTTTCGTGTTTATTATTGTTTTACAGATCTGTTAGAATCTGGCAGCATTTCTTTGTTTCAATTGTTAATTAAAAAAAAAAAAAAAAAACAATTTCTATCACCTGCTTTTTTCTGGGCTAAAAAAGATTAGCCAATATGTAATCGTGTTTGTTACATTTTTAAGACATCTTCAAACCCATCTTAAAAATACACTAAAATCATAAATCATAATTGCCTCCTTATTTTCGCATGCATATGGGCATATGGTTACACGATATATAGGTATAATGTAGGTGTTAATTTATTATATGTACGTTTAGTATGTATATGGTAATGTTTGCCTACCATAAAGAACCAAAATCGATAGCCTTAATTTTGAAATTTCTTAGAATTGATAAAACTGTATGCATATTAAATTTGCATCATAGATATCGAATTATGAAACTGCAATGTAATTACCACAATATACCAAATATAAAACAATCTTACCCAGTACGCACTGGTGTAATATTTGTCATAGCACTTGAAAAGGAGACCGAATTATATATAAACAACAGAAATAGCAAAAAATACTGCCCTGTAGTGTTTTAAATATAATATAAATACTATTAAATGACCTAAATGCAAATAGACGAAATTTTAAGTTAAAAATTATGACAACAGTACAGGTTACCATGTATCTATACATTGTAAAGGTATTTTCTTATATCTTTAACATAATTCGATACCTAATGATCAATATTTTATGAACTTCTTGAATTACAAAGAAATCGTTTATGATGTAGTCGAATCTTAAAGTTTTTAGCTTAATCATTGTCTGTTGTGATATTTCTTTTATCTGCAATTTGCATCGATACCAAAGAATATAACATTGCCTGTATTAGGTGACATAAACATAATAAACATGTAAATCTGTTTTTTATTTTCATCAAATCCTAAATTCCTCGTATATGTTGTTGTACTTTTTTTAAAAAAAATATTTTTTTAATGCATAATAAACTAATCAATTAAAACAATCAAGCAATAATCTTACTAATTGTAAATGCTCAACTAGAAAAACAATTTTAAATAAAAAAAATCGCTTTACCCTGATTAAGTACATTTTATACGTCTACAAAAGCTCTAATGTGTTACAGTAAGCCCGTCTTTGTAGGTACCATCCACTCGATACTTATTCTGCCACCAAACCGAAAATCTTAGTGCGGTTGTGTTCCGGTTTGAAGGATAAGAGAGCCAATGTAACTACAGGCACAAGAGACGTATAACATCTTAGTTTTCAAGGTTGGTGGTATATTGGTGAAGTAAGGGATGGTAAATATTTCTTATAGTCCCAATGTCTATGAACAGTGGCGACTACTTACCACCAGGTAGCCCATATGCTCGTCCGCATACTATACTATATTATTGTGACGCATATTACTGTAGCCTTGGCTTTGTATAATGGCATCAAACTCGCGACAGTCACAACTCGCAGCGTAAACAGAGATGGGTCGATGTTGGACTGTCGTGGCGTCATCATTCCAGTTATTAATATGACTTCATAGTATTTCTTCTAGACTTAGACTTCTCCGTTGAATAGCAATTCGGATTCTCTAAACGAAAAATGTACTAGTCCAGTACATCATCGTTCTACCTAGCAGAAGGGTGTTCTACGCTTGCCTTCACTCCAGAACACGTCCACTCCAACAGTTGTTGGTTCAGCGATATAATTGACTAGCCTATTGCCACTTCAACTTACTAATCTCTTGGACTACGTCGATAATTTTGTTGACCCGTTCTCTTTTAGACCGAAACATTAAATTCACCCGATTGAGCAAAAGCTTTGTACAGTAAACAGTCGTTGTTAACGTGAAGATATTTGGTACCTACCTTCCTATCAATGTAAATAAACAATATGTGGCACACGAGACGTAGATATTTTTTTAGTAAATAACTAAAAGAGAGACTGCCATGAATACCGGATATTAGATGAGTATTATATATTAAATAATTTACATTACATTATTACTATCAATCAACAGCCAATCGTTGTCCACTGCTGAACATAGGCCTCTCCCAAGGTGCGCCAAAGCTCCTTGTCCTCCGCCTTCCGCATCCAGTTGGTGCCCGCCACCTTCTTAAGGTCGTCGGTCCACCTGGCTGGAGGGCGCCCTACGCTGCGCTTGCCGATTCTTATTATTATTATTACTATAATAGTCCTATAGTGTGATTGATTGTAGTCATAAAATTTAATTTAATTATATTTGGGGAAACGCGAACTGTTGTGTGGGCAACACAATATAATACTAAAAAAATTTTTAATTGGTAGTTTTATATTATTTATATTAATATAATATAAAAGCTCCTAATTTAAAGTATAAAATTTTATTCCAAATTATCAACATCCAAATAATATTACATAAACGAGACTTACAATTCTTCTTTCTTAGGTTTAATAAATTTTTAGGCTATTATTTGAAATTAATACTTTGTACACATTTTCTTTAATAAAAAGATAAAAATAATAGACTTATTAACTTAAAAAAATTTTTTTTTTTTTGAAATTTCAATTTCTGCGATATTGTGTAGATGGCGCTAGGTAACTTGTTGTGCGATCGTTCGTTCGACATTCGACAAGTAAAATGGCGGCGATTAATGTGAAAGGCGAAACGTTGTCGTATTTTTACTTGTAAATAAAGTAGTAGCTTCATTGAAACAATATTGCCTTTAAACAAAGAAAAGAAGACTTGTTACAAAGTGAATATTATTCAGTGATCAGTTGGGTGTAATACATAATACAGTTTAAGTAGTCTTTAATTTCACAATAGACAAAACCCGTCTCAACGAGCACTCGAAGAGTCGAGGCCATATTTATGATGTTATCTGTCGTGTGAGCGTCCTTTGAAACCACATTGATAAATGGTTATTCTAAACTAATGCAATGGTATGTTAGTTTCCAATACACCTTGTATTAATTTACAGACTTAAGTGTAAACTTTCTGTATTGTTCAAACACATTGACGCTATCATGTCTATGGAGCGGCGTATTATTTTTATTTCGTTAAATGTTTATATAAAAAAACACTTGTAATGGTTTCGTTTACCAATAAACGTAATATAATAGTCATTGAAAAGGTTTATCATGCAATTTATTGGTTTTCTGCAATATAAATATATCTAATAAGACATTAGTTAATTAAGATTTTAGTCAAATGTTAATGTTTTTTTTTCTTTTCAGGAGTGTTATCTGCATACGAAGAATATTTAACTTATTCAGTATGACTTCAAGTGCTCCAATTTAGTGGTTGTATAAATATATGTTTATGTGTACATCAAATAATGGATGAAAGTGTGGACTTTTATTAATAAATTACATAAATTAACACAACACAAAGCAACACGAAGGTGGTAATGGATCCAGTAGGACCATGGTCAGCCTATGCTTCGTACAATCGGCTAGCAGGAGTACAAGCTGGTGCTGCAAGTGGGGACTTTCATCATCATCTAGCAAGTAGTGGTACTGGATTAGGCAGTCAGTCTGTGCCTTCTACAACAAGCCAGTTACTTCTTCAAGCAGCTCATACAACAGCATCACTAGCAGGCCAACTAGGGTCATCAACTGCTTCTCCTTTTAATCCTGGTGGATTTCTTTCGCCGCCTGCTGTGGGATATGATGCAGTGTTCTCACCTTTGTTTCATCATGCAAATCCTAAACCAGCACATTATAGTTCATCACTTCAGGCTCAACATCGTCAAGTGATTGCACAAGCTCAAGCAGCGGTTGCATCAAAACAGTCCTCAGTGGAAACTGAAATATCTTCATTAAGAGAAAATTATTCACATCAAACTTTAGCTGCACAAGGTTCTTCATTTTTTGATCAACCCTCAACTCCTGGTAGTACAACAGCAACAGGGTTAAGTTGGCAAGGAACTAATCAACTTCCCAGTCCATTTGGAATTCTACCTCATGAAAGTGTTGTGCCTTCATCTCCAAGTCCTGCAACTACAAAGGCATCAGCAACATATGAAAACTTTAATGCTCACTTTGCTGCTGCGCAAACTCTCAACAATCACCTCAACTCTCAAATTTCCAGTACTGGTAAACAAACCAATAGGTCTGGCTCACCCGCTACTGCATCGAAACAACCAGCATCTTCCTCATCATCGTCTACATTTTTTCAATCACCTTCAACCTTTGGAAATCAGACTGATAATTCATACAGTACAAGTGGTGCAAAAAGTGGTCAACTATCATCACAGCAGGATTATGCTGGAAGTAAGTCCTATTCAAGTTCTGCAAGTAACTCTTCTCACTCTCAGCAATCGTGTATTGTGTCAACTCCATCAGTAACCTCTGCCTCTACACCTCCTAGTAAAGATTACCGTTCTTCCTCTACTGCACCCTCGAGACCTTCTGCCTCAATATATAATTCCCAATCTCCTAAAGGTGCGACTAATGACAAGAATCCTCGTAGCTCAAGTGGTAATAGTAGTGGCTTTGTTTCTCCTACATCAAAGCCACCATTAATACAGACAAAAGCACAAAGTAAAATATATCCCGAATTAGGTAGTGAACAAAGAAAAAATTGTGAATCAAGTGATAAACTTCAACCCCAATCTTCTCCTATAAGCTATTCTATAATGGATGCTCCTGGGAGAATGAACTATAGTGGTAGTAGTGGAAGCTCTTCTAAACCAAATAGAATTGGTTCTACACAGTATTCATCTACCCAGAGTTCAAGCTTTAGGCATTATCAAAGTGGTAACAATGTTGAGTCCGAGTATCATGTTCGAGCAAAGAGTAGCTCTAGTACAGATACTGGCTATTCAAGCAGTAGTTCCCAAAATGGTCCAGATTGTAGTGTTGTTGTTGCTAGAAGGCAAAGTCCTTTACAAACAGCACCTCAAACTTCACCATTAGGGCATGGTTCTAGTCCTGCATATCCCATGTATCATAGTCCTATGAATTCTATAAATTCTCCACAGCAACATGGAGACCATTATAGTAAAGTTAATACTGCACCAAGGTCACCACTTGATGCATCTGTGTCCCGACCCCCTTCACAAAATAGTCAAGTGGCCTATCCTTCCGTTATCACCAGAGCTTTAGGTATAGAACAAAGTAAATCTTATAGTGAAAATAGATATGACCGTAATCAAAATCAAAATTCCAGCCAAAGTTGTTGGGAGAATGAAAGACAAACAAACAGAAAATACAATAGTAATGGTAATAGTAGTAGTACCAGTTCTAGCAATTACAATAATAGTTTATCTGAAAGTAATACTCACAATGAAAAGTCAACAACTCAATCTCAAAATTCCTCAGATAGAAGTTTATCTGATAAACACCAACACCCCTATATTGATGGCAGTAATGTAGCTTTGCAAGATCTTTCCAGTTGTCGGGGTGATCCAATGAGTATAGTTAAAAACTTACAAAATTTACAACAAAGTTGTCAATTACAGGAAGTTAAAGCTTCTAAAAGTCAAACCCCATTGTCGAGTGTACCAGTGACTAGTAAAGTGGTTACTCGGCGAAAAAGTGCAGAAAAAGCTCCTCATACAAATATGAATGAAATCTCAAATGTTGTAATGGCTGACTATTTAGCAAGTAGAATCCCACCCCCGGCACATAGTTCTACTAGTAATCAACAACAAAATGGATATTTTGATTTTGAGAGATGGAATCTCCCACCACCACCCCCTAAAATGTTCCCTGGCACGTCTGCATTTGGATCTCAAGCTCCATTGCATGCTTCAAATTTTGCAAACCAACATCAGGCTCTAGCGATGCAACATGGTCATGCACTTACTTATTTTCCTCCTTTCCATCTAGGCCCTCATCCTGATTTCCAATCCTCGGTGGAGTTAACACCATTATCATCGTTTAGCGAGACTCCACCTTCGGCTTCCTCATCATCATTTTCAACACCAGAAACTCGTGAAGAGGAACAGCCTAAGGTGGTAGTACCTAATATAGAAGAAGAACTTGGTTTCCTTGCAGAACAACGGGCAAATACTGCATCGTCGGTAGCACCCTCTTCACAGCAGCAGAACATTAACAGCACTTCCCAAGACGCTACTTCAAAAATAATGGAAAAAAAGTTCAATGTTCCAGTCACGGGCCCCGGTTCAGGTTTCATGGCTTCTTATTTGAAATTTTTACAAGGAGAGCGTGATACATCTCCACCACCGGCCGGCAGAGGCGCCAGAAAGTCGACTTGGTCGCGAACAACAAACAGTAACACAAACAAAGCGTATACTAACGACCATAACAAAAGTCAGTGTGAGGCGAACACTACTCAACAAAGCACCAACGGCGCAATGGCTTCCAATAATGCACTAAATACAGGTATGTCATTGAGCAATCCCGTCATGAGTTCCGCAGCCAATATGAGCACGACAGGTTTGTTAGGCGCTAACCAATTGCATGGTGTGCCCTCGAATATACTCGGCTCGCAAGCGAAAAATGTAGAGTTAGACGATCCTCGCTATTATAATCTCAACAAAGATAGAAAAAGAAAATACGACGGGTCCGAAGAGGCCACATACGACGCGGACGAGGAAGCCAGAAGGCTTAACAAGCCGGTGCTGAACGTGCCCAGTACGCCTCTGAACGACAAGGGCAAGAAAGGTCGCACGACGACGACGATGAGCAAGGCCATGCCGTCGGCGGTCGTGGCGCCTCAGCCGGCCGCGCCCAAGAAGCCACGAGCGCCTGCGCCGCCGCCCGTGGCGTCGCTGCAGCCCGCGCCGCAGCAGCAATATTATTACCAACACCAGCCCGACGAAGGTGCGTTCAATTTATTAGATTTCCACTTGAGAAGTAGAGCGCGATGGTGAAGAGCTAGCCCTGAAGCTTGTATGACAGGAGCAAGCTAGCTGCCCCTGAGGCAGTGTACAGTGAAAACTTGTTACATTTTAACTGTGATATGTAAATTTTTATTAGATGAAATCTATTATTATTTACTGTAAATAATTTCTATGATGAAAATGTGATGTACCTATCTAGTAGAGGTCGATATTTTAGGGTTAGTCTGTAACAAGATTTCACCAACTTTATTGTTGATGACACATTATTAGTGCCATTTTATTGTAAATTGTAGAATTTGTGACTCTTGTCATACTCGCTATTGAAGGGGTGCTACCATTAATAATTCCAAAATTGTGGTATATTTTTTTATGGGATTGATACCAGTGGTGTCTGTTGTATATACCTAATGATGTATTGTATTTTACAGTATTTGATTTTAGTTGGTACTTATGATAGTGTATTCATATACTTTGATGTTAGCCGAAAGTGATTTTATATTATAAGATGATGAAATGCATAATATTAATACATTGACAGCTATAAGTTAGTGCGAGGAATGTATTAGGAGGCCATGCCCTGAACATAAGTTTTTGTATTTCTATTTAATTGTTATTTGTTTATGCACAATTCTCAATATTTTATGTAAATACTTTTGTATAATAGGAGAAGACATAAAATAAACGCGAGTATATTACTGATATGTGTTAAATAATTTTAGTTTGTAATTATTCCTGGTAGCACCCCTCGCTTCGCCAAATAGGGATAACATGTTCATATTTACATATTGTAATATTTCTTCTTTGCAATCCGTTTCTAAGAATGGTTTACATCTTATATATATAGAGCTATTATGTGTACATGTTATCGCGTTGGTGAAAATCATTTGACTATCCTTTTCCCAGCCGTTCCAATCCTTTTATTTTCAATTCCATTTTTTTTTTTAAATATGTACTCGTATTAATGTAGCTTCCGAACAAAAGGTAATGTAAACTGCACATACATATTATTATGTTTATTTGTTAAAACGAACTGCTGTTAATTATTTTTAATCTTTTAGTTACCGCGCACACAACGGGATTGGCATATGGTACATACGGGCCAGCAGACAGCGACGCTAACTCGAACAGGAAATTACACCATATAAAATCGCATCAGCAAATATCGAGCTCAGGACAAATAGATAATAATAGACCCATTGAAGAAATGCCCTACCAGGTTATCTCTTACCGTTTTAATATGCTTAACATCACTTAATAATAACATTTTTTTGACGTTAATATTGTTTACCAAAAACTATCTCCGCTTTCAATCGCGATCATGATTCGTATGTTTATGCATGTAGGTCCGCCATGCGTCAAAGAGTAAGGCAATCTCGATTGCTTTCCAATAATATTTTATAATCAACTTTTGGTAAAAAATTTAATCCAATCCAATGTGATTCAATAGATAAAGTTGTCAATACAGACGGGATTCATTACATAAAAACCTACCTTAGTAATATCTCCCATGATTTGTCTGCTTTATTGATTTAACGTTATTTAAATTTAACAGTCTGGAGAATTCGTTGCGATAAAGAGTGAACTAAACGAGATGTGGCCGGCAATATGGAGAGTTGACGGTAAAACCCTACTACAAAAGTACGAGCCTTTTGAGGAAAACGGCAAAGTATTGTACCGAAATATATCAACGGTAAGAACAATTGATACATTTGTTGTATAAATCTACATTATTTTCTATTTGCAAAAAATTTCCCTAAATCTTTTCTCGAATTGTTTTGTCTATCGGTCTCGTGTGAGATGGTGTTTTTAAAATTAAATGGCATAGTGTATTAATTTTAAAATGAATGGTAAAAATATAGAAATATTATTTTATACCCTCTATTGAGTTTTTCTGTTTTATTAACGTGTTTTGGAACCCGCGATTTTTATTTCGATCGACTATTCACTGGCCCACCTCGACTAAAATGTATTCAAAATTATTTTATTGCGGAAATACTTTCACAATCTTAAATGTAAAATATATGTATATTGTTAGTCCAATTCATAAAGACGCGCCCCGCTCTACAGCTTACATTGCACACTTACACTGTAGCCATATTTACTATTTGTACGATATCAATCATCGAACATGCTGAAAATTTGGTGTATAAAATGCTACCATATAATATGAACAGTATATAATAACTTTTTTCATTGTAAACAATATATTTAGGCAACGGGGATTTGTTGCGGATTTCAAATTACGCCTTGACCGATTTCGGCCATGCCGACCATTTTCAAGGTAGCCTAGCCTGCGCAGATACATTCATTATCCGTTGGGACCGTATACGTATATTATATGTGAATTATAATGTCAATGAAAAGCAATATATGCTTTTGAAATACTTATCATTTGCTTTTATCAATGTTTCAGTATGCTGCATGGAATCCCGACAATAAAAAGCTTTATACTCAAGTTCCTGTTAAGGTCCGATCACAATCTCATTTAGAAACAATAGTCGAATTAGTAAGAAGTGAGCTTCCGCTCGACGATTGTAATTTTATAGAAAAGAGAATGTTAGAAACTCAAATGTATCAAGAGAATTTTGAAGTTTATATACAGACATTAATATCGCATGCACTGGATCCAAATTTCTTAACAGAAATATTTCAAGAACAAGGTAATTTGGTATTTGTCTTTTTTAGTAGTTTCGGCGTGTCCAGGAAATATAAATTACCATTAAAGAAATTGACCATATAACTTTAGTAAAGTCTATACGTTATATAAGTACAAAATATTTATAATACAACACTGTTCCACGTAACCACTTTAATTTTACTTCCAAAGATTTTTTCCAAGAGAAGAAGAAATATTTTTTTTTCGCAAATCCATAATGAATATCCATAATATTCAAGATCTCAAGCGCTTACTCCTCACGTGCCTGAAATAGGCTATATGACAGTTGATAAAACGTAACTTTGAATCGCTGCTTTCAATAGTGATAATAATAATGTGGAGCCAATCGTATCGTTTCCAGACGAATACTTCTTGTCGAACGTGAAGACCGTGGACGAGGTGACGGAGACGATGCGCACGCGCGTGTCGGGCGCGGCGGGCGGCGGCGCGGGCGGCGGGGCGCGCGCGCTGGACGCGGCCGTGGGCACGTGGCCCGGCCTCAGCGTGGCGGCCGGCTCGGGCGTGTGCCGCGCCTGCGCGCGGCCCGCCGTGGCGCGCCTGCTGCTCTACGGGCAGCCCTACAACCCCGCCACGCTGGAGCCCGTGCAGCCGGACGCGAGGCTCGCCTACGAAAAAGTAAGCTCAAATGAGTTCCACTTCGCTCGGAGATGTAATGTTCGTTGTAGCATATTGTGTAATATCATATTACATCGTATTTTTATTATCTTAAATTTAGCTTATTTTTATATGACAGTGAATCAAAATGTTCTTAGAATATAAAACTTTCACGAATATACTCCTATAATTTTCGGACAAAGCAAAAGTCACTAGGTACTCGGTTCGAGGAATATGTTGAGTGGTAAGATATAAGTGGCAACTTCAAATCGATGAGCGAAAATGATACCAAAGAGAATTTTCCAAATGCAATGTTTCACTCACAATGCCGACACTATTGTAAACCTCAGTGAATTCATTAAAATGATTCAAATATTAATGATATATTTAGGATCACGGTTTAAATGTTTTATTTAAGAAAAACCATAAAATTTAAATTCTCAGCCTTTTTTTCATTTTCTTCCGTGACGGGTAGTTGAAGGTCATACAAAAAGCGGAGCATCTTAATAGCTCATTTCTTCCTCTAATATTTTTAGCAACCCAGTAAGAAACCGTAGAAAAAGTAAAATCATCATCTAGTAATATCTAATGAATTTTTGAAAAAAATGTATATTTTCCGCACATAATTCGATTCTTTCCATATTTTTTGAGTTCTTTGCACAAAACAATTAAATGTATACCTAAGATATGATGAAAGCAAGTGGCAGCATGAATAATTTGTGATTGACACTCTTTACAACAAATATAAAACTACTTCCAAAAATACAGTATTCTAAGAACTTTTGATTATGCCCCATATGTTAGATATGTTCTAGGTTAATATAACAGATTATCGTGTCATCTTATCGTCATATAAATAAAATAAATACAAAAAAGGAATTCTTATCTTTCATGATCTGTCAAAGTCAACGTCTATTTTTTTTTGTGTAACTTTTTCTGGGTAGGTACCACCCACTCATTAGATATTCTACCGCATAACATCAGTACTTGGTATTGTTGTGTTCGAGTTTAAAGGATGAGTATGCCAGTGTAATTACAGGCACAAGGGACATAACATCGTAGTTCCCAAGGTCAGTGGCGCATTGGTGACGTAAACGCATACAATGTCAATGTCTATGGGCCATGGTTGGTGACCACTTACCATCAGATGGCCCATTTGATCGCCCGCCGACCTATTCTATGTATCTACTACTCTATCATCATGAAAGATTTATCAAAGAAATCTGTTACATAATTATACATTCTGTATAACCGTTTAGCATTACTAATAAATTGCACTTTAATAGGAAAAATGTAATTGTACTCAAAAAAATGTATAGAATTAATTGGAGCTATATTTTATAATAACATCCCAATTTTTTCTCAGGAATTCCTTGTATGTACGCCTTGCTGCGGTCGTGTGCAATTGTATTCAAGAATATCACATCAAAAGTACCTAATGTATGCGGAATGTAGTAAACGCGTAGCAGAAAAAAGAATGCAAAACCCCAGTAAAGATACTACGGTTATTCTCAATGAATTACTAGCTGACGAAGTGTGGCTATCTCAGGTGGGTTGCTTATATTTAATTTTAAGTAATTTTAAACCTATATTTAAACTTAAAATCTAAAAATGTATTTAAAAAAAAATATTATATTTATAATAAGAAGGCAAGAGGCAATTCTTGTTTAGTGAGTGGCCGGACTCAACTTTGTCCATTAGTTTATTCACTTTTTGACATCTTGAATGTCCACACTCGTTTTTTAATAAATTTAATTTATATTGTTTTGTATTTGAAGTAATATTGACTACTGTGCAGTCAATTGCTGCTTACTTCAGAGAGGTAAAATTAGATTATATCGCCCATAAATAATGTTAATAAAACCAAAAATTGTATAGATTAAAAAACTTCAATTTTATATATTTTGAATGTATTGCATTAAATTTAAAAATTAAAATAAGTAAAATTTTCTTTTCAGTTGTTCCGGGACGTTCGGCACTCTTGGGCCGAAGCGGAGTCTTGGGAGCGAAAGATGCGACATGCAATGTCAAGACAAATGATTTAACGTTCATAACATGCGCCAAAAGTGTACAAAACACGCCACAAGGACAATTCTTATTTACTTTTTATACCTGTGAAATATGTGCTGTATGTATGTAATTTTTTTATATTTTTTTATTACTCTTTACATTTAAGCATTTAATAATCTTTGTTCAAATTAACGTATCTTTTAGTAAATAAACATCACGTAATAATAATTTGTTTTTTAAATTCCAAACGATCGTCAAATTTTGATTGGCTGTTACTTAGTATCAGTTATAAATAGTTAGGTGTGGTGCCATTTTTGCTTATAAATATAATGCAAAAATAGTATACCAATGTAGTGCCGTCGGGTTCCTGTATGGTTTGTGATTTTTTCATTTATTTTAATTCTAGAATTTAGATTATACATACATATAACTTGTTTAAGTCATTGGAGCTTGGGACAGCAGAGGTTATAAATACATTTATGAGTAATATTTTTAGAAAAAAATGATTTTTCGTAATTTAAGTTAATTTTATTTTATAAGCAAAGGTAACCATAACTTATAAACGCCCATTATAGTATTTTTCTTAAAATGTAATAAACTTAAATATTATGTAATAAATGAATATAAAATTTGTCATAAATATATTAATATACTTAAAGGAAGTGATAAAGATGGTGAAGATAAGTTACAATTCAAAGGGCATATTCAGTCTTGACAACAAAAAGGCCTTCGTAAAATACGTATTTCGAAAAATGTAAAGAAGAACGATATTATTAGAAAGTCCCATAAATATTTTTATGTAAATAAATTAGATAAATTGTCATGATGTGCAATGCCGATCGGGAACAAATATTTTTTGTAATGTATCAAAACTGCCTTTTGCTTTTGGAATTTTATAGATTATTAATTTCCTAAGTAGAATTTTTCGTTATAATCTATTAAATTTAACCAATTATAAAATACAAAAGGCTTTTTATCATTAATAAAGAAATTAAATCTACATATGTGACAAGACAACTAACAAGTTATGCCATATCCATATACCTTAGCTGTTCACAAAACTAATTTGTATGTTTTCTTGTTTCTTTCAAAATGAAATTATAATAACATTGCGATCTGTCATTCAATTACTCGCTTTTTCCAAATACAAATTTATGGAAGGGTATGTATCTTATTATATCAATTTTATTCAAGTAGGTAACTAAAATACCACATTCCTAAAGCGGCCTTGAAATACTGATTTAAAAGTGATCTTTAATTTTAAGTTTTAATTGCCCTAATTTATATATGAACAAAACTGACGATATTATACTTTCTATATTTGAAATAAGTACATTATTAGTTAATATTTTGTATAATTGCATTGGGTTGTAAAGGTATAATAAAAAAAACGCCGATAAAAATGCGTAATTTTACACATTGATATTGTAAAAAATTAGGTTCTGATAGTAAAGTTAAGAAGAACTTTATTTATTTTGTTTTATTTAGTCACTTTCTTATTACACGACATCATAATAAAAGGCAATTTTATCAATCCAAGTTTTTTATTTTGTATCTTAAACAGTGAGTTTGAAATTTATTATAGTCCTCTTCGTAAGCATTATATTTTAATTATATATTGCAAGGTACTAGGTACAAAGTATTGTCGAGTTAAAATTATTATACATAAATATATTGATTATAAAAATTGCCCATGGACAGATTTAACATAATCTTCAGTGGTTGGCAGACGCGAATAAAATTTATTTGGGTGTATTCATGTATACAAATAACTCAGAAATCAAGATAGAACTGAAAAGTGAGATGGACACGCAAGGCAATAAAGGTATGAGACCGATATACCATATTGTGCAGCTTCCAAATGTAGAAACAAAATCTGTGAAGTTAATTTATATAAAAAATAATTATTTCACGCCACATGGTATAAACTAAAAATCCATAAAAGAAAGAAAGGACAGATACCTTCGGATTTATGCCTAAGCCCACAAGCACCAGCCTAGTGGCTTGGCCAGTCAAAAAATAATATAATTTTTCTCTAACCGCTTCGCAATAGCCTAGCCTTTAATGTCAAAGTACCTAGGCGTTTTGGATTTCCAAGTCCGGGTCTAAGAAGAGACATTACATCTGTCTGGAACTTTGTTAGGGTTTAGAAAGTACTATACCATTATATTATAATATCATTGTCATTAAATTCCATTTTTTTTGTTATGATGTTTATTGAGCAACCTCACTATAGTGTCGGAAGCGAAATCTGAGGAAGCCCACTACCAATAGATTTTAATCATAGAAAAAACAAAAAAAATGTTCATTAGGTACGTAAAATAATATAGCAAACAAACTCACGAGCCTAAATATACGAACATAAATAATGATCTTATCTGCCGCCTTAGTAAATCACTAGATCAACGAACGTACAGTAAAAAAGTTAAAGAAAAAAAATACGATTACTAAATGTGTTGTTTGCATTTGTAAATAAATCGTATTTATAAGACAAATGACCTAATTGTTATAAACCTGGTTACGGAAAATTTGCAAAGGAATTTGGTTGTAGATTATTTTAATTGATGGTAGGGCTTTGTGCAAGCCAATCTGAGTCGGTACTATCCACTAATCACATTGTACCATATTTGTGATGGTGATTACTTACCATGCCATGCATTGCCAGCGGCCTACCCATTGTATAAAAAAAAATGTAAAAACATATCATTCATTCATTACATTGATTGCGCGGCTACATTATTATACTTTAACAAAATTTAATTGGGTTCCGAAAAATATTGTAGCGCTTGATTTGCATTTTTTGTTGATGAATAATTAGTATTTACTGCGTATGTCATTATTTTTACTACTATTTGAATTATTTTTTATTAAAGTCGAAACGTCGTGTGTAAAATGGTTTTTTTCTGTAATTAAGGTCTTGATTTGGTCTTATTTTATATAAAACCATTTGAATTGTGCAAATTTATAGACAGCAGAGCAACACTTCTTCTAATTCGCCCGAATTATGTGATATAGCTTGGCCAAAAATTCGCCAAAACCCCATATGCCATTCGTGCTAACTAAAGCCTCCAAAATAACTAATAGCAAAGTAAAAATTTCAATATTGGAACTACATTCAAAATTAATGTCATTTACTTGAAGAGTCCCTAATACCCCCTTTCCAAATTGAAATTTTGCCCTCGCCTTTACTTACTTTTTACCAGCTAAAAAATTCTCTATGGCAACACGTAACAATAATTGGCACTAAAATATTACAGATAGCAGGTTCGATAATTCAAAAAAAATAATTTTCACCAATTCAGTCTATTGTTATTCGTTTGCGCAATCGCTACAAGCTCCTCGTTCGAAGCCCGGGGTCAAATGTAGTGGTTATGTAATCTGTAGCCCGGGGACTTGGGCACTTATGAATTGTTCGATTTTTTTTCGAATGGCCTTGTTATATTGAGTATACACGATTTTTTCAGGTTAATTTTAAACAACGAATAGTCTTTTTTTATTTTAATGTTTATCATATAATAACCATATTCTATAAAAATAATCATTAGTGTATGTATTTATTAAATACTGTTTTTTTATTTGAAGGGGTGTTTCCGATTTTTTTAATCGAGAAAAATTCTTGTAATCGTGTTTTCGATACATATAGGCAATGGTAAATATCCCCAACTTTACAATATACTATTTACAGAGATTAATTTAAAAAATCATTGTTATTATACATCAAAGGCATTTAAAGTTATATCAAGTCATCAAGACCTTATACAAGTTCAGATTAGGGTTATAAACGTACAAAAGTATCGACTTTTAATTCCAACTTGTATCAAGTTACCCAACTAAATACCAATATTTTAAGTAATCCACTTCCAAGTTTTAGTAATTAAAACAAGTTTTTGTAAGAAAATTAAACAATTAGTAATCATAGAATACTTTTAATTTGCTTGCACACAGCCTCTATTGAGAATAATGTTAAATAATTGGAGGAAGCTGGAACACAATTACATATCAGCGACATTTTTTTGAAATTTGTACGATTTCTATTTTAATTTGTCGCCGTAGTCAAATTAATGATTAAAATATAATAAAACGATTAAAAAAAATTGCATATTGTATGTAGAAAAATTACACAAAAAATTAAAAAGCTCATGACTTTTAGATGAAATAGATATCTGCTCAGTATTTTCAGAGTCAAGAGCATAAGACGAAATTTACCGTACATTTTTGTTCATATTGATTTGAAAAAATAAATAAATAATTATTATTTAAGTTTAAAAAAACAATATTTTATCTTTAACATATATAATTACCAAAATTGTAATGAATCATATTTATAATATAAAGATCAATGAGATTTGGAAAAGATACCAATTAAATGGTTATTTGTCATTGTGTGCACATCTCCAGTACATAATTTATCAAGAGGACGAGGTTCTGAGCAACGACAGCCGAGTAGCGCGGGCTCTCCGTCGCGTCACTTTAGCCACTTACGTGACACAATCTATACAAGAATCTAGAATTAACGTAACTTACAATAATCGCATATATCATACATCTAAATTCAAGTAACTTATTTTTTATTCAGTTTCAAGTTTTATTATTTTACTTTTTTTTTATTCTTTTTTTATTTATTTTTTTACCATTATCTCTTGCTTGTTGTTACCACAGCGCGTTGTTGCCGGTGAAATTTGCCTTCCACGAATGATTTAGTCCGTTATTTATATGATATATTCTTCCTGCTATTCCACATTGTCTGGTTTACGATTATATTGGTGGGGTCGCGGGGTACGAGGGGCACCACGTGTGCCGCCGCGAGGGCCTCCTCTACCACGACTTTTAAAGCCACCCTGATAGCTCTGAGAGTTATCATTGTATCTATCACGCCCGCCATTTTCAGTTTGAAGACCATCACCAGTATCTCCATTACCATAGTAGCCATCATTTGAATTTCTGTTTTGATAACCCTCTTTCCCATGTCTGTTTTGATAACTGTCGTTATATTGTCGGTTTTGGTATCCTTCTTTATTTAATCTGTTAGGATAATCATTACCATGTCTACCATGATAGCCATCATTATTCTGTCTGTTTTGGAAAGATCCACGCCCACGAAAACCATTTGAAGATCCCCTTCCACTTCCACGGTATCTTCTGAATCTGTTTTGTCCATCGCCTTGACCTTGAGTTTTGCGATCGCCCTCTTCTCGCTCAGGGCTTCTGCTTTCTTTAGATTCTTCCTCAATTTTATCTTCACCTGGAATTATCATTTTTTGTTCTTCAACTAGAACTTGTGATTGTTGATCTATATGAACAACTTGTGGGACCGGCTGTGGATTATGCTGCATAGGCTGTGGCTGGGCATTTTGAGGAGGCACATGAGGGGGTTGTGTGTGAGCAGCCATTGGAGCAGGAAGTGGTACTCCTTGATAAGCAGCATGATCTGGGTGTGGAAGAAAATGTGGCTGCGGTGGCATAGGGATTGATCCTGGCTCAGGAACGCGGCCGCCCGGTAATTGGACATAATGTTGATTAGTAAATGTCTGAGTTGGGATTGGTGCAGGAGGAGAAGGTTGATTCATTATAGGAGGAGGCTGTGGGGTTCCAACAGGGCTATCAATTTCAGATTCCTGGAGAAAGAAAAAGTTTTGAGATCCTATAACTTCGGAGATTGGTCTTTGTTGAGGATATTGCTGAGAGAAGTATGCATGCTCAACTTCTTGCAATGTAATTGGAGGTAGAGGGCGAAGTGGGTAACCAGGTGCAGGCACTACAGCAGGGGCAGGTGGAGCAGGAATAGCAACGGGTGGACCATAAACTGGAACAGCAGTTTCATTTTCCTCTAACTCAGGGGAATGTTCATTAATTTCCTCTGAAATAACATTTTGACAATCTTCAGTCTCAGAAACAATGGTTTCTCCAGATTTATCAAAGTAACCACAGTCATGAACAGTATTAATTATTTCTTTGATATGAGCGTAAGTTGTTCCCAAAATTTCTTTTGGTTTGCCATCAATAATAGCATACAAATGTTCAGCAGCTTTAATTGTGTAAGCATGAAATCCAGGTTGTCCTTCTTCATTCAATTCATGTTTAGGTGTTATTTCTGGATACCTAAAATATGTAAATAAGTAATTATTTATATTTTATATTATTTTTTGTATAAATTTGATTTCATATGTATTTTTTATTTCTCTTAAAATTGAAAAACTTTTGGCATTAAATATTAATAGAACTAAATTCTAAAATGCATGAAAATAATTGTCAATCATAGTTAAAAGAAGCTACTTACAGATCATCTAAAAGTTTTAAATCCTCTTCTGTGAGCTTGGCAGCACCATTAGTACCATTTAAAAAGTCATCTCTAGCTTCGCCATTACCCATTTGCATGAAACAGTCTAAAATCAGTAGGACTTCACGTATCTTATTAGTGTCTGCTGTATAGCGTACCCATGCATCCTAGAAAATTACAATAAAGCGTCTGTTATTTGATAAATTTAAAACAAAGACAAGTCTCTTCATATTATTAATCCAGTGTAGAACAATTGTTTTGTTAGTTCTTGTATCTTACCTTTTTCGCTTGCTTCTTTGCTTCGCGCTCAGCAGAAAGAGCAATTGAGGTCACCTGCTTTGAAAGGTCTCGAGCGAATTCCAATGTCTGAATGACTTCATCATACTTGGCTACGGCAACTTTTTGATCACCATTAAGCTCTTTACCAGCCTTTTGCAAGTCACGGTATGATGTCAGCTTGCCCTGTAAAGATAAATAGTACATTGATGGCCTTATCTAACATTACATACCATTGCAGCATAAAATAACCAACACATAAAAACACAAACACTAAAGCCGAAATGTTTGATAACCAGATAAAATTTCAAAAATAATAAACTATAACAAAAAAAAATCACTATACAACATGGTTTGCAATACTCAAAAATAATAATTGTTTCACATTTCTTTACTAATTTTACTGTTAAGTATAAAAGGATATATTTTCTATCAGATATAGGAAAAACATACATATTATTGATATTTTGAGAAATATTGTTATTATAGCAAGTGCATAAATATTAAAAATAATCAAATAGAATAGTCATCATTTTATTATGAAATGTAATGTTTTAAATACAGAGAAATTCTTTTATTCAGTCTAAAGTTATATGAGCGTCATGGCAGAAGCAAAATTAATAGAGCACATGTGTAAAAATGGCGTCAACGGAATACCGCATCAGTATTTACATACAATTTATTTAACTAGAATTTGATTTACGGTATATATTTATACGAAATACATTTTTAATGGTATTATAAATTACGAATCATTATTTGATACAAACAAGAATAACAGATAAAAATAACATACAAAGCGTTTGTTGATGCCGAGAGCATTGTACAATGTACTCACCTTTCTTTTTTCCAAGTTACGAATTTTATGTTCAAGAATAGTCATAATCTGTCGTATTGGTGAATTATCCGCAGCCTCCGAAGAAGCTGGTTTTTCAGACTTTGCATTCGCAGCTGAAGGCATCCTTCACAGGCAACAACTTCTTCTGGATTGGGTATGGTGGTAGTTGAAATAAAGACGAAATCTATGTATCTATCTATATCTACTTATGTACCTATTTCAATTAAACAGCATCTGTCAACGAACGAACGAGACCGCTACATTATTTTGCATGTTGGTACTCATGAGTTTCATTGTAGTTAAAAATTGTGGCAACTCCATCATGAAATCCAAAACAATATTAAACGTTGTCTATGCTGTATCTTTAAATAAAATAAAAAAAATTTCAGCCTTTTTCCATCCACTGCTGGACGAAAGCCTCCCCCATAGGACGCCAACCATCCCGATCTTGGGCAGTCCGCATCTATCCCGAACCGGCCACCTTTTTTAAATCGTCGGCCCATCTTGTCACAGGGCGTCCTACACTACGTTTGCCTAAGCGTGGTCTCCACTCTAACACGTGTCGGCTCCATCGGCCATCAATGCGCCTTGAGACATGACCAGCCCACTTCCACTTAAGCGAGCTATTTCTACGCGCGATGTCGGTGACTTTAGTTCTCTGGCGAATGTCCTCATTTCGGATTCTATCTGCCAGAGAAACCCCAAGCATCACACGATATATATAAAATATATATTGAACCTTTAATAGCATTTTTGCTCTGTTTGTTTGTTCTGTTTATTGAGTGCTTACTTTTTCATTGGAAAATTCATAGCTTCTTTTGCGCTGATTTTATTGGACTTTCTATTATACTAATATAATTGAATATTATATTAAACAATATACTTGAAAAAAAAGACATTTTATACAAAATAAATGACCGAGCAATATAATTAGCACCAGACGGACTGGCAAAGGGGTCACCACCGGCCATAGCATAGGCAATGTAAAAATATCATCCATTCCTTACACCGCAAATGTTCCACCAAAATTGGGAACTAAGATATTATGTCTCTTGTGCCTGTAGTTACACTGACTCACTCACTTTTCAAACCGAAACACAACAATACTGAATATTGCTGTTTGGCGATAGAATGGTGTGTGTAATGAGTGGGTGGTATCTACCCAGATGGGCTTGTACCTACCACCACTTTTTTTTTTATATAGAATAGGAAGGTGGACTAGCATATGGGCCACGTGATGGTAAGTGGTCACCAAACGCCCTTAGACATTGGCATTGTAAGAAATGTCAACCATCAGTTATAGCCAATGCGCCACCAACCTTGGGAACTAAGATTTTATGTCCCTTGTGTCTGTAATTACACTGGCTCACTCACCCTTCAAACGGAACACAACAATATCAAGTATTGCCGTTTTGCGGTAGAATATCTGATGAGTGGGTGGTACCTACCCAGACGAGCTTGCACAAAGCCCTACCACCAGTTGAACCACCACCACGTAACATTCACGCAATTAGAATCGATAAAACATATTAATTTCTACAACCTTCTATTATCCATCTTAAAATATTTATACCGAAGAGAAACCAATGTACGGAAGAAGATTTTTCTCAATTTATTAAAGTATCATTCCTAGACTATTGATCGAATCGATAGAAAATGGTTCCAAAACCTGCAGCATTCTAAGCCAAAGCTTTTTATTAGGTATTTTTTTCATTTATTAATATTGGATGTTTTGTCTCTAAATACTATGGCAATCTAGGTATGCTATGCTGTGTATTGATAGTCTGTACAGGATTATGTATTTTTATTTTTATAAATTTTAAGCGGTTATTCTTGACTCTTGTACAATTTTGTTTATGACATGTGACATTGAAACCAATGAAAATTGAAGCATTATTTTAATTTATTGTAGATATTGTTGTTGTACTTGTTTTTTTGATCTATAATAAAAATCACTTTTATAAGTAATCTAAAATGCTGTGTTTACATCGGGTAAGATAAATTTGCATAACCTATAAAAAAGCCGGTTACAAACTGTCTTATATCGTATATTATACGTTTGGATCTCCTAACCTGTTTTGTATAAAAATAAAATAAAACATATTTGTTAAAGATGTCAGCAACTGTTCGACGGATAGTACTAACTCAACCATTACATACGACAGCAGCACAATATGAAGCTCAGAATACAGAAAAGAGTAAGTTTTCAAAATGCATACATTAAAATGTATGCAAAATTAACGTAAAATTTATAATATATATTATATTAACTGTTATAAACTTTTTAGCTATCAATCAAGTCACTTTATTGGGACGAGTTGGTGCCGATCCTCAGAAACGTGGATCTGAGGAGCATCCAGTTATAAATTTTCCACTCGCAACTCACTTCAGCTATAAATATGAGTCAGGTGATATATTACAGCGAACTGATTGGCACAGAGTCAGTGTTTTCAGACCTGGACTTCGTGACACTGTTTACAAATATTTAAAAAAAGGCCAAAGAGTGTATGTCACAGGTAAATTATCGTATGGCGAAGTAAAACTAGATGATGGACAAGTGAGAACTGCATCAACAGTAATTGCAGATGATATAATATTTTTTCAGAGTCAACCTCAAAATAGTTGAAATCTTAATAAATCATCTGTTATTAGTATTTAAGCATAAGAAGCAAATGTGATTAATTATAATTATTTAGATTATATGTCCTGATTTTTTTTTAACCTTTATTTCTGATTTTATTTTTTAAAATCAAAATAATATATATTTTAATTTATATATAATATAGTTTATCATGTGAATGAATATTTAAAAAAAGATATCCAGACATTTGAGTTAGTGAAACATAGTTGTCTCCAATGGGTACATATTGTAGATAATAGGTCTGCTTGTTACTTAGATAATGATCTAGATATTAATGTTTGACTTTTAAGTGAATACTAATGTTTTAACCTAAACCTAAGCCAATGTTAGAAGCCTCAAACTAGTATAACAGTTACTGGGAGAATCATACATCATTCTAATATTGTAATGATATAAGTTTTGTTTCATAAGGTAATTAAAACAACCGTGCATATTATGACTCATTTCATCTTTGACTTTAATAAGAGCTGTAGCAGTAATTTGACTCTGAGCTTAAGCCTTTCTGAAAAGGACTAAGCATGCTATTATAGCGTAGGGCCCAAAAATATCTTGCTGAATTGAATTTTCAAGAATCATATATAGCAAAGGTAAAAAAAGTTTTTTTTTTTTAAATATAATTCACGTAATCTTATTTCAATGTTAAAAATTACAAAGAATCAAAGAATAATTTTCATTGATCTGTCTATCACCTGGCTTAAGAAAATAGAATATTGATTTTTTTTTTACCTTTATCAATTACCATCCCAGATTCGATTTGAGCAAGCAAAATTAGACGGAGCTACTTGAAGACTAGTTCCTTTGGCTGGCAAGTGTGGCCCTATTTCAGTTAATTAAATCTTATAAATTTTACTTTTTAAAGGTGCTTACTTCCTCTTGATTAACTTTTTGGAGCGAAGTTCTTCCCTCAGAGGCTGTTAAATACATTCATTCCTATTCAAATTACATAAACTGATATAGACAGTAGATACCTAATAAGAATGTATTTCTCTTAAGTTAATTTAGTTTTACTAATATAGTTGTACTATAATCATTCGACTACTTTAAATTAAAACATATTATCACTGACAAAATCTGAAATGAAAATATTATAAATTTTCTTAAAATATAACCAATCTTATAAGGTCACTAAATAATTCCTTTCCAAAAATACATGCTGAATGCTTAGTTTGCGTCGTTATTTAGTTAGTTCTTAGTAACATGGGGAGATTGCCTGGTAGGGTTAAAGAGATTAGTATAATAAATAGAAGCAATATCGCATGATGTCGTAGAGCTGTTCCTAGACGAGCGAGCAAAAAAAATCTTTAGCATATTTACAGGCGTATTCATTATTATGTTTGTTTCTGAATTGTTTAAAATTATAATTTAATTATTAAACACTTACCGCCGCGTCTATTAATGAGACAAAATATATCAACGTTGTCTCGACATTGCTAGACAGTAATAGTTTTCTTGTTCAAGATCTTAAAATTGGACACGATGTAACGTGGAAATTTCTTCTTCCCACTACCGCTTCACTGCATGTTTATGAAATATAAATGAAAAACTTCCAAATAGCTGTCCTAAGCTCCTAACTTATATTTCAATAATAAAATAGAATAAAATGAAAATTTATCAATTCAAAGATCCAAACAAGGAAAAAGTAAAATTTAATTTAGAAAATAATAAACTAAATGCTTATGTAGTAGATGCGATTATTATAAAATGTAGGGAGCCGTTAGACAATGAGGCGCAGTGGTTAGAATGCGTGACTTAACCGAAGATTGTAAGTACTAATTCGGGCAAGGACCTATGAATGAATGAATGTGACGGCTTAATAAATCTGCATGGTATTTTAATGTTTTGATATTACATAGAACTATTTTATATAAAAGTATGTATAAACTCTTCCGAAAGGTACAAAGGTCTGACATGAGATAGAACGGATATCTAACGAGTATAACAAGAATTCTATACATTGATATAGCGTCCTATAAGTTATGAGGGTAAAATTAAATATCAGCATAATTTTTCCTAATAAATTGTTGATAAAAATTGTTGTTAAGGGCGTCTACGCAAAGTAAAGTTAATACTTGAAATTTATTCAAATATTCCATTAGCAATACTGCACTTAGGAGATTTTATAGTAATATTTTAAATTATTATTTTTTGTCCGTTTTTCTTGACTTATAATGCTTGTCTTTTTTTTATCGCTTAACTTTTAAAGACTTCAATTAAGGTTTCGATCATTGTCACAGTAATATATGCAACTGATATTTATTTGTGAACTTTATGCTGGACTTTGCCCAACTGGTGGGCATATATGCGATGATACTGATCTTTACTAACATTACGATTGCAAAAGTGATCTTCTACAGAAGTGAGCTACACAGCCTTAAGCGTTCGAAAGCTTTTAAGTGATGGGTATTTTTATGTATTGTTGGATAGATATTTAAATAATTCATAAATACTATCTCCATTTGAATTTTTAAAAGGTAGAATGTATAAATAACATTAAAAAAAGAAAACAAATTACAATAACATTACTTCCATTTATTTTAAGTTATAATCTGACACAATATTTTAGATTATATTTATTTGTATTGTGTACAAGTTGGAAATTGTGGCTAATGCCAAATAGAAATTATTGTAAAAATACAAACTCGATCATAACTATTCTTACTGTTACCTAGGTACTTTGATAAAGCTCCACATTTTGTTTGACAAACCATCCATACTCTTTTGGTTCACTTAACATCTAACTTATATTTAACTAATATTTACAAACACGATATTTTTTACGCTCTATTACATTATTTACCTATATTGTTATAAGAGATCACAGAAAATTGTAGCTGGAAATCATTGAGTAAAAGCCCTAGCATATTCTATAAGACTACCACTTCATACTTTTATCACAGTGGAATTTTAGATTGTTTTTCAAGGCATTGTTTAGGTAGGTTAGTTAAATTATTGTCTTTTCAACATTCATATCAATAACATAATTTATCGATAAAACAAGTGTACATGAAAAATTCTATGTAAATAGAAGTTACCAATTTTAATACAGATATAAAGGTGTGGTAGCTTTAATAATATGTTTCACATGCTACAATTGTTTTTTGCCAAAAAATAAAACAATGGAAGACAATAATATTTCGTGTGATATTCTATGTTGATTCTTAAATTTTCAGCAATCTAGCAAAAAAAAAAACAAAAATAAACATACATGTAATTAATTAAATTAACAAAAATGCAAATTCACTGCAAGCCGCCGGTAGGCGCAGCGCTGCTGACGATTTTGGCAACATTTTTTGTATAACTGCAAGATTCAGTCAGCAGTTACAAATTGTCCATTGCACAAAACATTAATATAGTCTCTATGACTTCAACACAAATAAACTCTTGTCCCTTTTTTCTAACTAGTTATGTAATTGACACTATTAGATAAAAATCACTTGGCACAAAGGCATCGTTTTAGGTCCATACCCTGTCTAACTAAACTCCAACAACCATATTAATTTATCAAAGCACTCAGTTTTTAAATATATTTTTATTTTGATAAATCCACTTATATTCTTTATTAAAGGAAGACCGATATATCTGAGATACACATGATTTGTAATATATCTGCTGGAGTTGTTTTCACAATTAAAATATAAATCACACTATTAGTGTTCTGCGGCACATATCCTTGTAAATCATTGTTCACATTTTTCACTTTTTAAATTAAGAGCATAATGTTCAGTGTTATATTCTGATTCTCTTTTCAACATCATATTATCGCCGATGAGTGCACTGATACGATGTTTGTCGTGAGGTGCGGGGGCGGGGTCGGATCGCGCTCGCTTACGCCAGGGCTCGGATGCCGTCATACTCAAGTCAGTCGGCATATCTTCATCAACATTGTCCTCTTCACAGCGTTCCTCTTTCATTTCTGTTTTTACGGCAGCTTGTTGTGGGACCCGAGTTGGGCTCATTTGTTGTCGTAGAAGAGAAATATTTTTAATATTTTTTAATTCCGTCGGGTTCCTTAAAAATCTGTGGAAATTATGAAGTAATTTTAAAATTTATAATAAAAATTTGTATTGTAAAAGTATATTTTAATTGGATTTTATAATTTAAACGTATTAAAAGAAACTTACTGGTAACAATGTCGTTCGCCTTGTACTTTGCGCAAAATATTGACACGATAATAATATCGCAGAGCACGTGACATTTTGTCGTAATTCATAGACAAATGATTTTTCTGAATACCCCAAAGCTTAGCCAATCCTGCAGGATCAACAATTTTAAAAACGCCCGTTTCTCGGTTTTTCCACGCAATATAATTTGTGTATCTTTGTGTAGGGTCATTTAAAAGTTGTTGTAAGAAATCCCATAAAAGTCTTCCATCTGAAAGGTAAAAAAAACAATGATTACATAACTCTTTAATTATTATGGTTTCATTAAATTAAAAGATTTAATTTTAATTACTTACTTGTATTAGATTCAGGCATATCATTTGGGAAGAATTCCCTATGCTGAGTTCTGTAGTGTGAATGTTGTGGCACCACATGGGTTTGTGGTGCAGGGCTTGTTAGAGCAGTTTCTTTTGGTGATCGTGGTGCAGAAAACTGAGCTTCCTCATCGGAATCAGAGTGATTACTTCCAGAACTCACAGCTTGAGCAGTTACAGATACTGGCTGGGCATACGCTGGAGCATAGTTCATAGCCTCTCCTCTTTGGGGGCTTCCAGAACTGTCAACTGAGGGTGCCGGACTTAATGTTACAGAATTAGGCTGTGCAGCTGCGGCGGCGGCGCTATGGAAATGGTGAAATCCGTCAACTGCCCAAGTAGGGGTGGGTGGGTGTGAATGTGGTGATGGTGGGTACGGCGCAGCACGCGCAGTTGGCGTCACTGGTGAGGATGGTACTCTACCGAGGAGAGCTGCGTCGCGTACCAACATTTGTAGGACATTATGTAAAACATCTCCAGCACCTGGACAACGTTCTCCCAAGTCCGTTTTAGTTAGAAGACAAAGAGCTTTGCCTGTAAAAGAAATATTGACATTGTTATATACTTTAAACTTGGTTAAAACTGTCTTTTAAACAATATTTAAGTAATTTATTTTATTTACCATTCATTTGGAAAAGGTCCATATCGAAATTAGGTAAGTCGAACTCCCTTTCACACCATTTCAAAAAGACGGCAACGTCTTCACGAGTCCATAATCTTGGTTCTGGAGGAAGACCGGCTGGTAATTGAGCCTTTGTATCACCGAGCGGTGAAGGTGGAGGTGGCGCCCACGGTAATGGGTAACGCCAAAGTAGTTCCGTCGGGCTAAATGGTAGCGGTAACCGCTCCATGCTGGGCCCAGACGGCAGCTGAAGGCTAACTACTTTCATCACGATGTTCTGTAACGATAATAATCCCCAATCAATTCGGATATCCAAAATTTCGATGTTTTGCTCTTCAATATATTTTTTTCATACTAAAGTAAGTATAGTTTAAAAGTCATCTATTCAACGACAGGTGGCGCCTGTTTATATTATGTATATTTGCCAAATTAAATTAAAATCTTTGTGTTTATTAAAAATTACGCAAATATTATACATACACAGCACATATTATAGGGTTTATGAATATTTTTTGTAAAATACCTCCGTGTTACTTGGCAAGTTTTTTTTAGTTTAAAATTAAATTAACTTGAAATCTCTTTCAACGAAATCCTTCATAATCGCGGAAGGCAATAAATAAATTACAACATTTTTTTAACAATAAAATCTGATTAAAGAATAAAAAAGTTGAAATATAAGAAAGTTTCATTATGTATTTCTTTATACATTCATAATGTTTTAGAAGATGGTTTATCCTATTGATAAGCACAAGTATAAATGGTATTTATAAAATTGTGAATGCGTGTGCTTGTACGTCTGTATAAATTGTAAACAATAAGGAAGTACTCATTGTTAACAAGTCTCAATTTGTTTATACTAACATCACCAAAAAATAATACAATTATTATATATAATTAGAATTACCATATTTGGTTTTTTGTCAACCTTGTTACTCACTAGGGTTGCCACCTGTTTGTAGCATAATTGGTACATAATGATGGGAGATAATCGCCCAACAAGTGAAGATGTGTGCTTTATTTTTTAAGATAATTATTCAACAATATTAAAATATTGTTTATAGCAGCAAGCTTTTGTAAACTACCAGGTACAATTTTGGGGTGTAAATTTGTGTAGGATTTTTTTCAAAAGAAGTTTTTTTTCAACTTTGTTGGATTATGTGTCGGTAGTTGCCACAGTTGGTTTTATCGGGCGGGGTCGGAAATGCGTGAGTTCGAGATAGCGCGGCTTGCCGCTTGCGATAAGCACCGCTACTCACCGGCTGAGCTGATCCGGAACTGGCGGTGTCGTCAAAAATCCTTTAAGTGAAGATGTAAACTTGTTAAATCAGCACATTCGCATTGTCACAGCACTAGGAGCACAGTATCCAGTGTTCACAGAGCACCAGGCACACACGTAGCAGCGGCGGTCCCTCCAAACGTGTCGTGTTACGGCACGCCGTAAACCAGCAGCGTATCTGAGGGATCGAGCTCGCAGACAAGCGTCGCGGGCAACTCTTCGACGCGGACTGACGATGCGGTGGCGGCGCGGGCGGACGGACGCGCGTCCGCCGCTCCCCCCCGTCCTCATACCGCCTCGCCTCATATAATATAGCGGAGAATGAGATAAAACTTCGGGAACTTGTTTGAGCATAGAGTCCCATTTTTAACTGCGTATAAAATGCAACTAAGTTTATGCGAACCTAGTTTATAATGTTAAGCTTAAGTTTACTTGATTATAAATATTCGCAGATAATTCCTTAAAAAGTATTCATGTGTTTTAATTGTAATTTACGAGGAAACTGTATACCTAGGGCATGCGGAAGAGCTAGTTGTGTGGTAAGATTACGTCAGCGTGCTAGTTTTTAATAATATTGTAATATTTCCTTGTTTGTGCAGTACCTTAGAAACGACACAAATTCTCGACAGAAAATTGGATATTGCTTATTTTCCGTGAGTAAAGATATAATATATTTAGTGATGAATACAAATGTATCATTTATAACATTAAAAATTAAAGACATGTTTATGTTATGATGGCGGGACGATAAAAAATTAAGACAACTAAGTCATATTTGGATAATGCTAAGAACCTTTCTTATAAGTAATCTAGATTTTAAAAAACAACGGTTGTTTAACCTTTGAGTCGAATATGTCTCGCATAGTAAAGTATATAATATATTAATGTGTTTGCTCTGGCTGCCTTCTTACTACCGGTTCGTACAAAAATATTCGGCAATCAAGGCGGAAGTGGCCTCGGCATCTTTACCTGTTGCTCCCTTCGCCCACCGAGCGCTCGGTTTTTCTTCTCTTTCATACATACACTATTCCTATAGGTAAAAGTGGATAGGGCTACTCGTGTCGAGTAAGTTCATGTGGAGTAATTTGGAGAATAAAACATAAGGATGTTCGGCCGTTAGTGTGTTCTCATCGTGACCGTGACCGTAGATCTCGCGGGTACTTACTTTCTTTGTCGATATTTGTTGCGATAACGTATTGACACTTTTGTAAACATTGACTTCCTAAGTTTAGTTAGATAATTTGCAATGAATCCGATAATTTGTGTAAATCTTTGTTTTCAAGTGGTGTTATATCTTAGTAGTGTCTGCCTGGTACACTATACACATGTTATTATGCTTAATAAATTCACATATTATAAAATTTGATTAAATAATGAATTTACAGTAAGAAAATGTCATCAATAATATAGTATTAATTTGTTATTAGTAGTATAAGGTGCCTCGTTTGGAATGCGACGAGCGGTTGGGGCCAGATCTCAACACATGCGGAAGTGCCCGAAATAAGTTCATTGCGTGAGCATTTAGGTTTGGCTACCAGCGATAGTACTCTGACATAATAATAAGTAAATATAATTAATAATTTGGCATAAGTAGCGAAGTAAAATTTATTATTTTTTAAAAGAATATTAATAACTTATTACAATAAGTTTGCGAATAACTTTAAAAAAATACATAATCTTAAAATTTAATTTATTATATACACAAAAGTATTAATTAATTGTATTTCCATAAGTATAAATTTGTAATATAAAAAAAAATTATGGAAATAGAATTAAGCGGAAATAAGTACAAGCGAGTAAAGGAAATTAACGGGAGGCTGGGCTACCGGAACCAGGAGGGTCGCAGAACTAATCTCTGCTTAACTTCCGGTAATGTCCACGCCACGGAAAAGGAACCAACATTGCGGAAGTTGGACCCTCCTCGAATCGCTGCCGTTTCTGTAGTGTGTAAATGTACATATTTTCTGCAATTTATCATTGATCTTTAAATAGGCATTAATGTTTTTGCGATTGCTAGAATTTAAATTGGTGTAAATGGACTATACATATTTACGGATGAAAAAGTAGTAAAAGAATAAATTCATAACCATTAGACCTTTGTTAGGGGTAAACCTGTTTTTGGGTCACGTGTTTTAATTTTAATTACATAGCAATTATAAAAGAAAGTTTTACGGAAGCAACTGTCTATCTGTTTTTCCAAGGAGTATCTTGTTAACAGTTGGTCATCTTAAATTCATGTCATATTACATACTAATTTTAAAGTGTAAGGTGAGTTCATTATAAAATGTTAGGACACAATATATTAATTTAAAGAACATATAAAATTAAAACAACATTAAAAAATATTCTTCTAAAAAAATTAAAAAGCTAAATGAGAAGACATTAAAAAGAGACGTTTGAAGCATTCATTGTCTGGACGTATCTACATGAGTTAATAGGCGTAATTATAATTAAATATAACATATAATTAATAACGAACAACTATCACACTTACAAACATTGATTTTCATTGTTTAAGATTATGGTTTTTATCGAAATTGAACGAGTCGCATCCAAGTTTAATATACTTAAAACACGATTAAACTAACTTAACCTAACCAAAAAGTCAAATTAAAGACCGTTAGAAATATTGATAAAGATAATCTGGCTATAAATATTTATAGATGAGTCAATTAATGAAAAACTATCCACCCGTATAATGAAAAACTAGGAAATTTACACAAACTTGGCGGAAGTCTAGACCGGATGCCCGACATTTGAAATTGCAAATGTATGGAAATGCCAGCATTTCCTGTGTGCTGGCCCGAATCACGCGGGTTTCTACATAGCATAATATCTTTCGTGACTTTTATATCTTTAATTCCTTAGGTTGCTATTTTATTTATTTACAAAAATGATTTCTTTAAAAAGTGTTTATTGACTATAGACCCAAAAACAAGAAAGGGTTGATTAATTATTTATTGAAGTTTGGCAATATAAGCCTGTTCTTTCAAGACGCACTTCCGAATGATTGCCAGTAGACCGCGACCCCGATTTAGCTGTTGTTCTGCCGTTACATAATTTAACGCCACTCAAAACTAGGCAATGATGTCACACCGAAAAGTTGCGCCACATTCTGCCTGTGAACTAGCAGCTTGGTAAGCAATACTATGTTGCTGGGATTGCGAAATGTGTTAAGAACTAAGTAATTTATTGTGAATTGAATAGTAATTTTTTATTTTTTACGGGATGGTTCTTATTCTTTGTTTACATTGATTATTTCTACCAAAATAATCTAGCTACTATTCTGTCTATTAATATAGCGAAGCCATCGCCTTGTTGATTAAAACTTTGTTCACCTTAAGGTAATAATGGATATACGCAAGGGTTTCAAAAACAAGTAATAATGTCTGTGAAAAAAGAAAAGCCCGAGTCTTAGCTAGTTTTTATTATTATTTTCATCATATTTCTAAAACCAACCAGAATCAACAATTATTCCTTGATTCTAACGAGTAACCCCCAGCCGAGTTTCAGTGCACTCGAGTGTCACATGACAAAGCGACCCCTTCGGTGATTTGGGATCAACATGATAAAAAAATCGTGTCGGGAATGCACCCACACTGGGAGAGGGCACATGCTTATTCATCGTATTAGGTAACTTAAAATTGTATACTATCAGGTTGTCTTTTATATACCAATATAAGTATATATATTAATAACAAAACGCATCCGAATAGCTAGTTAAATTAACATAATAAGTTAATAAAATCTATTTAATTTTATTTTCCTTTCTTTGTCACAAACAGACAATGAACTGACCTTAATAAAAGAATTACATATTTAACCTGTTACTAAAATAGTTCAGATTCTCAGTGTTTTGATATATTTAGAGAGTAAATTTTTTTTAGTAAATCATTGCTGTCTTTGTGATATAATATGTGTCTCGTAAAAAGTGTATCGTCAAGGGGCTCGCTTGGTATGTCCCAATCGGGCCATGTGCGCGCGCTCCCACGCGTAGCTGACACATGAGTGTGCGCCAGCGCCACAGCGTAATGTACGTTACCATGTCTATGTGTGAGTAACTGAGCTGCTACTTCCTGGTACAATGCGCGAGATGCTTTATTTAAATTCTCTCTTTGTGTGCGTACGGTTTATTATTTATATTCATCTACCTCTACACGAATATTATTACATTAACGCCGTGTGTGCGTCAAGTCTTTTTAATCTCCATTGTACTTCCTGATTATACGTTTGTGTGAGTAAGCCACTTGTTTGAATGTTGGGGCGACTTATCTCGGCGAGGGACATAGTGCAGCGTCCGATTACATTATTAGTCGGATAGGACTGTTTTGTTTTTGTTTATATTATCGATATTTAATATATTATAACAACGTGAAAATAAATTATTGCTTATAGAACTTTATATTTATTTGTAATGGTTTCCTAATTGTTTGTTTTTTAAGAGCTCTTCTCTTACTTTCGATAACACGGTTATCGAAAGTAACTTAAACATACAATTCTATCAGCTTGTTTACATTTTCATTGGCAACAGGAAGTATAAACTCTGTTGTAATGTATCCAACGCATACTGTTCTTGGTATGAAACAATGCCAGTTCCGCTGTTGTTTGCAAAACAGCTGATTTGAGGAAGTGACCGCACTTTGATCAATTATTTTTATTGTTGAAACAAAATGTCACACACACACCTATACACATGTTCTCATAAAACGTTTATTATTAGCATTTAAGAAATACATACCAATAACATTTTTTATTTTTTCGTTACAATTTTTAATGGATTTTATTAGCAATTGTTTTTTTTAGATTATTCGTCGATGTCGATATTACAACTCAGCACTATTTGTAGGAAGCAAGTGGACAGATGCGACTCAAAGCCAGCAGTTTGCACAATTTGGAAGGGTCCAATTGCACTCTCAGAGGGAGACCTATGAATTTTCACTACCATACCCTCCGTCGTACACATCTGTCGCTATCAACTGTGGATTAGATACAAACGTCATTAATTGATTTTTTCTAAAGGGTTAGGGACACTTTTAAATCCGATACACATGTCGTTTTGGAAACTAGTTATTAATTTTCGCTTAGATTGAAATAGAATAAGTAATCTTAATCCAGCAGTTGTAATATAAGAATATATAGCAAAGGCCGTCGTAAGCGACGACGTCAGCGCTTGTATAATGCAATTAATGCAGTTACGCATGTTTGTGTTCTCGAAGTGACAGCGAGAGTTGCACTTGTATGGATTTTGAAGCTGATTCAGTAAACTTCCTCGATACCAGTAAATTGTGTAACTCGCGTTCTGATTTGCTAAACTAGTACATAATCGTTACATTATTTTTCAATTGTGTTAAAGCATAGATGTATTTAGAAGCTATGTATATTTAGTTTATGGTAATTATAAATAATTGCTTATTTTATTCCACCGACCCGCACTGGAGCAGCGTGGTGGAATAAGCTCTAAACCTTCTCAAAAAAGGGAGAAGAGGCCTTTAGCCCAGCAGTGGGACATTCACTGGCTGTTACGGGCTTATTTAAGAAATAATTTAAATATAAATTTTAGAGAATCTACGTTTTCAAGTAAATCGTCTTTAATTTATAAACACGGTTATTATAAGATTCAATTATAAAAAATTAAATTTACAATTTTTTTTTTTTTTTTTTTTTTTTTTTTTTAATTTTTTTTAATTTTTTTTTTTTTTTTTAGAATAGGAAGGCGGACGAGCATATGGGCCACCTGATGGTAAGTGGTCACCAACGCTCTTAGACATTGGCATTGTAAGAAATGTCAACCATCGCTTACATATCCAATGCGCCACCAACCTTGGGAACTAAGATTTTATGTCCCTTGTGCCTGTAATTACACTGGCTCACTCACCCTTCAAACCGGAACACAACAATATCAAGTATTGCTGTTTTGCGGTAGAATATCTGATGAGTGGGTGGTACCTACCCAGACGAGCTTGCACAAAGCCCTACCACCAGTAAATTTAATTTTAGTTAAGACATTTTATGTACCTCCCCAAAACTGTACATACAATTTCTCCGAATGTAAGAATCATATTAATAAATTAAACGTTTCTGTAGAACTTTTTTTTTAAAAAATTTAATTGGATATTATTAAAAGTATTAAAAGTAATAAATTTACCACATTGTTTAATTTTTTTACATTTTTCTAATGGTATAAAGTATTTAAACAGCTCATATATTTTATTCTGAATATAGATTATTAAAAGCATAGATATATAAAATTTTAGTCTATAGTTTTAATATTATATACATAAGTAAGTCCAGGTATTCATTTTTTCACACCTGTCTATAGAAAGCCGTGAGAGACAGATCAACCCTACATTATGAGTTACACAGGTGTAAAATCATTTCGAACCACGCCTTACCCTTACAAGGGCAACTTTTATTTCATACCCGAATGATATAATTAGATTTTATCTCGAGCAATATTGTGTTATGTATATTTAATGATTTTTACATTGATGAAATAATAAACAATCATATTATATTCACAATAAGACAGTATTAATAATATCTTAAGTACCTATTTTTCTAACATTGTAATGATAGATTAGATACGTTTAACAAAACTGGTACAAAAAATCATTGCAGTCATAACATAACAATCCAATTACGTAAGTTGCTACTTATATTTTGTAACGAAGTTATTCTGTTAAATGCCTATATATAAGAAAGAAAGAAAGCATATCAACATTTATTATGTCAGAATCAATGCTCGCAATGTTGTATAAACTTGCGGGGCAGTTATTTGGTCTCGTCTTGTCGATTAACCCTATGACATCGCAACCTCTCTCTCCAACAAATGTACGAACTATATGGCTATCTCTTTCATTCTATCGTGGCTTCCTATTCAACACACCCCGCGCGTTGCGCACACGCAATATTAACATCCTTAATATTACAGCAATATTGGTGGTGATGCAACTATTATGTCAGACTGATTTATTCGGTTAATTTTACAATTATATTGAACCGTGAATTCAATTTATATTTTCCTTATTAAAATAATTGCATTGAAAAATGTTTGTCACTTATGAAATCAAAAATACAAATACTAATTTATATGGAAATAAGATGTATATATTTAGTATTATTTATTTGACATTTGTATAAGAAATGTAAAACGTCGACCAAAGACGTAGAAACAAGTTTGGTGTACCTAAAAATAACATTCAAATTACATTTAAGCAGTCGATGATGATTTACAACAGCTTAAGTACATTTTTGTCTTTCAAATCGTCGTTCAAGATATTTTTTTTTGTTATTTTCAATCATAAAAAGTAACTTGTTTTAACTTTTCGTCATTAATACTGTTCAAGTTACGCGGGAATAGACAAAGCAATTAAATATAAATTAGGAATGATTAGACGAGACTACTCATTAAGAGTAACGCGATGCAGGCCAATAACATGTGTTTTTTTAAATGCTCTAAATGTTGTTTCCGGTTAGTGTCAAAATTTTGTAATTTTATCCAAATTGATACATTAATTACGTGGCCCACTTTATAATCGTCACAATTTATTAACAATAAATGTAAGTACTCGTTGAGAGTTACAAAACTTGTTTATTTATATCCACTTTTTACTTCACAAGTTCACATCACATTTGACACTACATAAGTTATATGACAAAAAATAAATACAGAAATTATACAACACCAAAGGTACACCTACACATATGTACCAATAACTAAGTACATTTTAAAGAGAATGTAGTATAAATTTTAAAATTCGGGTGAAACATTTTTTTTCTGATCAATCGTTTGAATGTACAGAAATATTTTTATTGTTTAATATTTAATCAATGAGCATTTAATATTATGATCGCTTGTGTATTAAGAGATTGTTAAGAAAATGTGGTCATGTGAGATAATCTTATTTCTTTAATAACTTAGTTAATTAGTAGGTATGCTACCCCAAAAACGGGAATGAGAGACTGAACTTACTAAAACAATTTAATATGAATCGGAAATTTCTGAATATTACATAACATTAAAGTAATTACTTAAAAACTTTTGCTTCTTTAAAGAGTGAAACACATTTTGTCCAGATATGACAAAGAGTGACATCGTGAATACATGTCACATCACCCGTAAAACCCCAGCTTTGTCCTAAGTGTGAAAGGGTTCACTCATTAGGAAGATTGCGAGGGCGCGGAGCGATGCGAACATTGTTTATTGCTATACCAACGTTGATACATTGTTCCTGCCTGCCACCTCAATGTTGCTAGTATACATTATACGTTGCTTATACTCAGGAAGTATACATTTTTCCAGCAAAGATATGAGAGTCGGCACAAAGCAAATGCATTCGGGTTAAATAAGAGTCTAACCGGGAAATGGAGGATAAACGCGACCATTACTGAGATTACACCATATTATATTCATATCTTTAGCGTCTATAACTCTTTTGCATATTTTTTGCATGATTTCGTGTGTTTACATTTAATTTATGGAACTACACTAATATGTCTTAGTTAAAATGTAATGCATATTTATTGTTTTATTTTTAATAAAATTGTAATGAAAAACATTATCATCAAATTGAAACTTCTTTGCCACACAATAATTAAAATATATTACATCGATTTTTTATGTAATAAATTTTTCAATTCTGTTGTTCGTAAAGAAATAAGCATATAAACAAATACCTGCTAAGTGCAGACAGATAGCCTCAGCTATGTTGACCTTTTATACGGATCCCTAGATAAAAATAGTATCTACGTGTTTAATTCCGTGAAATGTACCTATCAACAGATAATTCCGCAATTTTAATTCAGACTCGTTTAGCTGTTTAAATTATGCAGCATAATTATATAAACAAATTCAGTTCAAAATTAGAAAAGATTTACGAATATAATTTTTATTTTTACTTTGCATTCTGTATATGTGTGTACAGATTGAGTTATATAAAAAAATTTGCAACTCATTACAAATATATAGGCGTTGGAAGTCTTCGTTCACCTTGCGTTTAATATTTGGCGTACGTACTCAAAAATAATGACAAATTGCGTGACAATTTCCGTGGTTTTTGTCGTGTTCCTCATTACGTAAAATTTTGTGACACTGAGCTTGAAACACATGGTTTTATTATTTTAATTATTCTTGGCAAATAACATAATTAACATTCGCGTAATTTTTATCTAACGTAGTAAACGATGATGATAAAGTATTCTTGAGTCATTTTTAAAATATATTTCAATGTAATTATTGTCAATTAAACGTTACATTTACTTCGAATTAATTTTCAAATTGACTGTACACTACTGGATGATATTATAAAAGAAATATAATTATTGTAAAATGTTTATATTAAATTGAACTGCATATACATTTCTTGGGAACGTGTGGTCTTGTCCTAATTTCTTATCAATTACGAGAATCATAAACAAAACGATTTTAAATGTATAGAAGATTCGTAATATTTAATACATAGGTACAAAGTGTGATCTTTGCCTAAGTACCGGCGCTTGTGTCAAGACATGGTAAGACGGCATCGAGCAGGAAGTGAAGTAGGAAAACGCTCTAGCGACATTCAAGGTCGTTGACGAGCTCCATCCATCCACTTCGTATGTCATTACACGGTGCGCCTAGCTGACTCGTTATAAGTAAAACTATTGTTCGAGCAAAAATAAATATATACTAATATTTACTTATACTATTATTTTAACATAACATAACATAATATAAGTGCTTGACTTTTTATTATGCCTATATTGCTTAGAAACTTATATTTATCAACAATATTATATAAAGGTTGTCTTGTTTGAAGATATAACCACAAAATAGTTATAATATTGATCTTTTTCTTTTATCTATTATTTGATAAATCAGTTCCAAGAAGCATTCGCTTTGTGTATCTAAGTCTCGCAGTAGTGGGTGTATTTTTTGCTTTAATCAATTACAACGGCCAGCCCACTTATAAACTTCTGCAATGCATACCTACTTTGCATTGGGTACACTGATCTTTCATGGATATTTCGACTATTGATAAAGCTCTTCTCATAATAAGTGTGCAATCCGCACACTGATTCTATTGAGTGCAGGTAACGTTTGTGGAGTACAATAGAATGAATTTCATTCGGGCTAAAATATTAACTTTCGCACAAAGGGAAACATTATATATCCAGTATGGAGTTCTTCACTTCCGAACAATAGATTGAATGGGAAACGAAGTGGTAAACAGTGGTTCCTTTACAGATCCACCTCGGTGCGAGGTGGCCATTGTGATTTGTACCCGTAGCTCTACGAGACTTGCTTTCTGAGCTCCTAGCAATGTATTCGTGAAGGGAATATACTTTTCATAACAAAACATATGTATGTACCCACGTTTTATTTTAAGTGAGATCAAATACTCAATCAGCTTTAAATAAGTTAATTTTTGATTACATTGTAAACAATATGACTCTAGTTAATGTAGTATTTGAAGTTTGCCTGCATATGTGCATGCCAATACATAGTAATAAAAGTTTTAATTCTATCAATAATATTTAAATTTTGATCAGCTATGATATTATTAAAGTAATTGAATAATATGACGAAATAAAAAAAATAAATGTATTAATATCATGATGTTGTTTATTTGTTACACGCTAAAATAATGTTCATAAATATGTTATACATATTTTTCCCTAATAATAATAAGATGGTTTAATAATATTTATGCTTCTTCATTATTAAACCTTCGTAGAAAACCATAGAATAAGATTTAATAGGATATGAGCATTTACATTTAAGAACCACGAGAAGAGGAAATAAAGGTGCTTTGAGAACTTCATTATTTTGTAATACAAAAGCGTACCAATGAAATGGTGTCTCAGAGGCGCACATTGTCATCTATGTGCATCGCGCCGGCGCTACTTTTATGTGAAATGTAAAGAGGCTTAAAATGGCCTTTTCATAATCTAAATCCTAGACATTGTTCTGTTGCTTATGCTTATCTTAAAAGTATGAGACAAACATTTAGTTATTAATGTATTACCAGAAAATAACGTATTTTACAGTTACCGAAGTCATCGGTATCTAAAATTACTGTTATCTAAAATTACATTTTTATTATTATAAATATATTTTTTTTAATTTACTAGTATACTAAATACTAGTATTTTAGTTGGCTATCGTCAAACTGTGTTTTTTAATTTAAGTAAGGTCATTTATAGGTATGTTAAAAATACTTAAGTTAATAGTAACAGCAACCCAATTAGATTTACGCTCATTTCATGTTTCTATGGGTCTACTTTTGCCGACATATTGTCTGCTCGCTTCACCTCATCCCAAAGGATTCGTGATCGTTATAATTCCGGAGAACATTTCCATAAAAATCATTCTCGATCGTTATCTTGTGAACAGGTCGGATTCTTTTTTTTTCAAGTGCATCATTTATTATCTTTAAGGGTACAAAAAAGCGAGGGTCTAAAATGCCGCATAGTCCTTTCTAAGAATGTTCTTGGGATTTGTTTGACAATCAACCGTGAGATATAGAGCGGCTAGTTGACAGCGTAGTTCGACGAATCCGGACGTCCACTTTAGTTTGTACTAACGCGGGAACAAAGACGTGTAAATTCACAATATCATAGATTATGCATAAAGTTATCACAAATGGCGCTAAGTAGGATTGTGCGAACTGATAGTGTTAGAAATATTTCCTTAAATCTTTTACAAATAAGATACCAGTGATAGATAAAAATCATTTTTAAATCGATAAATTGTCATGATAATTAATATTAAAATTCATGACCATTTCGTAAAATAACAATGTTAAAGCCTTATGTAAATTGTATTATGTTTTATATTACATAGCCGTCCCCTTATCTTTATACTACTTGTATTATCGTTCAAGTTAAAGAGTATTATGTTCATAACAACAGTATTCAGTATCCCGTACATAACTGTTCTTTATCTTGGATTATTTCTTCCACAATTTTATAGTGAAATTAATAAAAGGGTTTTAAGAAGGTGCCTTTGCTTTGCGACTGCTTACGCTATATATTATTTTGATGAAGGCTTTGATAATGTGATGGTTCATGGCGCTTCAAAGGTTTACTGTCATCTTTGCGCAATTTCCCACAGGGTATCAAAAGTAAATACCTTCTTTTGAAACAAGACACAATGCCAGGGCAAGAGTCAGGTAAAGCGCCTCACGCCGCGGGAGTCCATTGCAGAAGTTTTATATTTCCGCTTCTTTGTCATGTCTGTAAGCAATTAATAATTTCACTAGCTGACCGAAGTCATTGTCACGTCACCTCCCCGGCTCATCGCTCCATGCTGTCTGTGACGATTGACTCTAACGATTGTTCATTTTTATGGACTCCTATTCGCTTTATTTTTGAATGACGTGCAAGTTTATTGATTAATATCTATTAATAATAAGTATATTTAATCACGTACCTTTGCTTGTAAAGTCAGTTTAATATTCCTTTGTGTTTTTTCTATTTCCACGTATTAACGATTTCCTCGTTAAGGATAAAGTAAGAAAAACTCAATACTTATGTATGTTCACAAATGTATAAATATTTATATACTAATAGCATCTTTGTCTTTTTTGTTCATCTGATTGTCCGCGTGTAGAGGCGTCTCGGTATTTCCTGTTCGCAAAATTAAATTCAAATATATGCATACTTTTTGTCGACCAGTTTACGACCAAGAGAATGTCGGCTCGGTAGAACGTGTGTGTAAACATACTGGTTTTCTGGTTATTAATAATATTTTACAAAACTGCCATTTAAAAGGTGGTAATTAAAATAATAATATTTAGTATTACTAAATTACACATTCATATTTATATTATAAGCTTTAATTTTGTTGAATATATCCTGTATCATCTCATACAGACCCAGACAGGCGAAGACGTCACCATACAAATACAAACATAAAAGAGTACACGAGACACGTTGGTATGTAAAAGTCTGCCAAATAGCCATGTGGACTGTGGAACAGCAGATATCAAAGCGTGGGCGCACTTCCTGGCGCGACAATACGCCGACGCCCGATGGCGACTTGTTCTGGTGTTCCGAAAGTAATCTGATAAAGCGGGTGTAGCAATTCGAATTAACGGTTCTGTACAATATTTAATATAACTTTATTTACTTCCCAATTATATAATACAATTAGTTTAAAAATAGTAATGGTTTTGTTGGCAATGTCAATGAGGTACCTAGTTGTTATAGATACCTCAAAACTGTTAAAAAATATCTAATATGGATTTATTTTATATTTTATTATGAATGTCTAATTGAAATTCATTTAAATCATATAAATGAACAAATCTCATTATACTATCCTAATACAGAAAAAAATGCGTTCGTTTGTTTCACTTTGTTATCACGTTGCATGACACCAAATGTTGGCTATTTATTTAAAGAAAAAAATTAGTCGAAAATCAACAAATGGACCTTGCTCCTAAGTTTGTTTAGGTAATAAAAATATATAAATTAGTGAATTAATTTGTCACCGAAATAAGTAGAATTGTAATGTTTATCTTATAAAGCATAAAGTCGCAATTATCAAGTACTTTCAATAAATACCAATATGTTTAAATTATTCACAGATAAAACGATATCTCTTCCGTTTCAATTTCCTAAAGTCATTATGATATGAGAGTGTATAAACAATTTATGTAATCCGCGTAATCACGTGTACGATATCCCGTTCTTCAGTGCGGATAAAATTAGTTGTTATTCCTATATAGAAATGTGGATTATGGATTGAAAAATTAATATTTTAACAATGATGACAACTATAAATGCAATCTTTGATAAAGTAGGGATTTTTATGTTCTAAAATTAATCACGAATATTAAACATATGAATTTATGTTGTTATAAGCTTCGTTAGTAAAACTTGTTAGGTACGCAACTGCTCGATTTTTTTTAATTCAAGCCGAACGCTTATATTGAAAATCGTACATGGCTTTATTATATTGGAAACAGAACGAATTAATTTTATGTTGTAGTATATTTTATATGTCTACGCACACATTATTGATATAAATCGTTTTTTTTTCATTTCTTGTTGTTGGCTTTGTAAAGGTCCTTTGGATAGGTACGTACAGCCCATTAATCAATTATTCCACTGCCAAACCGCGCGTTTCAGCTTGGAAGGAGAGTGAGCCAGTGTAATTATAGGCAAAAGGGAAGTTACGATTAGTTAGTATATCTTCCATTAATAATGTCTATGGGTGACCATTTACCGTTAGATAAATTGACCGATTACGAGTACGGTCCTTTTGTTCGCCATTATTTCATAATTTAAAAACGAATAAAACCTTATTATAGTCTTAATAGCCAGTCAGTTCACAATCGATAATCTATCTCAGTAGGTACATATCTTTAGCTTTTTTTTTCATTTGTGATGTTACCATTATTTAATTACGGTTTATTTCATGTAATTAATGTATGTAATTACCCGTTCCACTCACCCAGATAGATCAGGGACTGTGCATGACCGCGACTTCACGGAATGCTGCCCGTCTTCCAGCCCGATAGATAAGTGTCACCGCGCCTTAACGGGCCGACTTGCACTCTACTTGTAATTTTAATTACTGTACTACAACGTACAAGTATTGTTATGAATTATAGACTTTATTAATGTTGTTATGTGCATTTGTACCAGTGTTAAGTGTTTGAACTGTAAAACACGCCAATTGAATATCAATAGAGTATGTTTTACTCCTTTGCTTCGGATGACTTTACATATTTGTTATTGAATTCTTCACTTGGAAGAATGTGTTTTTAAATGTCATTTATTTTAAATCTGTTATTCTGAGTAGATATCTTCGTACTTTTCGTTTTTGTGGTATGTCTATTATAGTAGCAAAGTAAGCAAAATATAATAAACGGACTACAAAGATTTTTTCCGCACTGTTATCCTCCTGCTACCATATCATATGGCACGGTGTAAAACACGACTCAAGTGACAGTTAGCGTTTTTCTCAGCGTTTAGTACGTTGCGTCGGATCCGGGTCAGCGCGTCACGTAACGGGCTCGCTGATAACGGGAGGCCTAGGGCGTAGCGGGATGAGCTACGCGGAAGTGGGATTGCGGACGACTAAAGCTTGGCCCTCAAAGCTGTTCGCCGACATTTCTTAAGACTAATCGTTGATTAATTCTCGGAATCGTGAGCTTACTTACTTGCGACTGAAGTGCCGTTGTTTATGTTATTAATATTATTTAAGAGGAAAATTGTTGTATACTATTTATTGATAAAAACAAATGCTATGATATGGTACTAATTGACATTCAACAATCATACAAGGTTGCCATTTAATAGTATAGTAGGTATGACTGCAAGTTGAAAATTGTACTAAATAAAGAGAGTTTAAGCAAATAAAGTTTAATTAATTAATTAATTTCATTAGAGTATCAACTGTTTAAATACTATTTTAAAATTACATAAGTCTATAGTTTGCATAGAAAATAGAGTGAGAACTACCCCTGTGACCCCTGTGAAGGGTAGCATAAATATCAATTTTAATCATAAATAATAATAATCGAATATGAGAATGCTTGAATATCTTCGATAATATATCACGATAATTATTAAAACCTTTCTATTATAGTTCTACAAGAAATAATATAATTTCTCGTAACAGAAAATATTGCAGTTCGGTTGTTTTTGCCATCGATGCTGACTATGAATGTAATATATACTAATACACGAGGAGACATTTTTTTGTAATACCTCACTAAAAAAACTCCAAATACAAAAACATACATAAAACTTATACCTGGTTTCGATGTAAGAATACAAAATGAATATATAATAAGCTTCGCAGTTTATCTAGCTATAAATATAATAAGACTATCGTGACTAACGTTAATTTCAGGTTCTTGTATAAATTATATTGTTGGTAAGAAATGTAGATCCCATATGTGTATCGTATAGAAAAGTCAGACAATATACTTAAATTACGGTATAGTCAAGGCGACTGTGAGAAATATTAACGGCAGCTTATTTATTCGTAACACAGTATTAATTATATTTTAATAGTCATATTTGTAGTATATCGTTTTCCGCTGTTAAAAAAATCTTAAAATCGAATAGAAAACGTCAATTTAAACCAAATATAGCTTGTTCAAATCTGGGCAAGCAAGACAGTTTCACGTGCTTGGCATTAAATGATAACACCTATACTTATACAATAAATCTTAAGAGTTTGTCTTGTTTAAACACGATAATCTTTGGATTTAAAAATTTTTGATTGTATTTATGATTGCATTGATAGCATTTGATAGATACAGGCAACGGAGCGGAGCAAGAACCTTTAAAGCGGGTTAAACAACACAGAGCAGCTAGTCGTAAACCTGCCTATTTCGGATGATATCTGTCACATATGTATCCCCTGAAGCAGCGTGATACAATAAACCCCAAATTTAATTTAATCTGAAAGCGTATTTTACCAAATATTACGGCTCAGTAATAGCCAGTTGGTTACTGAAGAGAATGATAACAATTGCAATATCTTAGTAAGCTCTATATTTTAACCAAGGAATAATCTTACCACTTAAACTTTGTTGATATTAATATTATATATATTAGTGAAATTATTGAACCAGGACGAACATAAAAGCAAACTACACTAAATCTAACAATATATTCAAAGAAATGAAGAAAAATCAAACACTTAATCCACAAATCTAATAAATCTTTAAGAAAATATACGAGTATCTATATATAATATACTGCCTAACTTGTATATCATATTAATTTCATTAAAAAAAATCAATGAATAGACAACGTTTGAAAAGACCTGCTATTTAAATGGTCATAATGAAACGGTTTATAGTAGCTGTAAGGCGATGTGGCGAGGTGAGGCGCTGGCGCGACGGGCTAAAGAAAGCAAGTTCACTGCCACGGCCGGTGCGACAACCTTGCCGCTACCTTCGCCTCTATCACCATTAACATTAATCTAGTGCCAAATGACATTATTACTTATGCATGCATAGGTCTCTCGAAAAGTGATTTCAATTATATTTTCTGTAAATTGTAGAGTCGCTTTATAAAATACGAGCTTTATTTCATACAGCTAGAAAAATTAATGACTTATTGTGTACCTATTTGTCGGTTGTTTAATGAAATTATTCTTGTCCTCAACACATTTATTTCATTTCTTTAAATTAAATTGGGATAGCTTAAAAATAAGTCGATACTTCTCCGTAGTTTATCTTGTGTGCTACCAGAGTCCAGAATTATTTTTACATTAGATTCTCATGCTTAGCAACGCGTAAGTGTAATTTACATTTGTTATCGTACAAAGAATTACTAATCTTATACTGTATAATTCTAAACTTTGCCCCGCCTATCCTGCGTCATGCGCGTATACAAGACACGTGATAAAAGGTAATTTGTTTTATCTAAAAATATATGAATCTGGTAGGTCGAGAATACGATCGGCGTGTTTTCGCGAGTTTGACGTGAAATAGAGATCACCTCATAAGCATGTGAAAGAATCTTTATATTGTATTTATTTTGTTTTTATTTTCGCCAACACACACTACATATTAATGTTCAATTATGTAAATATAACCTTTATTTATATAACAATACTTTAAATATTTTTGTTTGTTGGGTACGCTTTCACGCATTAAGTTCTCAAAGGATCATCATGACATTTTGCATATACCGGGGTTGGCCGGGGTAGATAAAAGGAAAAAGGACATAACCCTAAGAGTATCTAACTCCTCTCACGCAGACGAGGCGGCGGGCGGAAACTAGTATTATGTATGAATATGTTGTCCCGACATTACTGTAAAGTAGTCGTTTTCTTGCAGTATTATAAATTTGTTCTATGTAATGTAATGGAATTTTTATGTGTTGCCTTCTCAAACGGTATGAAAGCTATTGAAGTAGGTATAAATTCTCAAATTATAACAATTTTCTTAGGATAAGTACAAATACTATGATTACACCAATAATGCTTTATCTTATATTTTAGGTATGTACAGTTATTATAACGGTGTAAAATTCTAGAATAATTAATTACTAGGTTCCTTGTTTTAAATAATAAATTATAATACAAGATTTTTTACTCACGTCTTTTTTTAATCTGTTCTCTTCGAAGGCATATTATCTAATATTTCGTAATAAACATGTTTATTACAACCTTAAATGTTACGAGATATATTTTACAATCTTGTCTTTGCATAATAATTAATAGTAGCTAACAAATCGGCACAGTATGTCTATGAAACTCACAGACTTGGACATTTAGAATCAACAACGAAACCTTGAGTTTATGCCAGACAGTGAATTCCAAACCGTTTCAATTTGTGGATACCTACGTATTGCGTAAAAAGCTGAATCATGGAACAGAAATGTTATGAGCAAGCCAGAATATACTGCCATCATATGTGAATCAGCATGGCCGGAAACTTCGCCATGTTGGCTCACCGCCGCCATGTTTATCGCGTTCCGGAAGTGCGCGCGCGCCGACCGTCTTTAGACATCATTTCCACAAGTCAAGCGGGACACGGGTCGGAAATATACAGCGGTTATTTTGGGTACCGACGTTTTTCCGCATCGTGTAGACATCGGCGGAGTTAATCATATATTTGACGACGGTACCCATTTTATTTATAGAGAAAATTGCTCCGAATATATTTAGAAACTCGTAATGATGTCTGAGCAGTTGTTGGTGGCAGTATATACGTAAGTCTTGAGCGGGAATAATCCTGTTTTCCTATACATAAGTTGTTATCGTTAGAAGTATAATAAAAATGGTATTTATTAGACTGAGTAAATTAGTTAAAAAACAGTTTATGGAGTATTATTTTTAAATATTTTTAACGAAATAAATAATGAAAATTATTGCATCAAACATTTGCATTAAATAAAACATGTAGGTAATTTTAGGTATTCTTAAAGGCATAGTATAAAATTATGTTAATCCAATTTAGCATTTAGTAAAAAAATGTTGCTTATTGTTGTAGTTTGTTGAAATCACTGATTCAACCGACGGTACAACATTTATATTATGGCAAAAATTAATAGCTACACTCTTATTATTTACAAACTTTGCATTCAATACCGATAAGGTAACAACTTCCGATTGTGTTAACACGACTGTATTGAATACGTGTATTGGTATCAAACAATAATAGTGAGTACGAATTTGTCGCGCCATAGAGCGATGCTAATTGTGTTTTTAATAGTGTATTGATAGTTATATAATATATATAAGACACAATTTAGCAGACAGTTGTAGCATATTTAAATAAATTATAGTACTGATTGGGTAAAGTGGTTAGAACATGTGAATCATAACCAAAGAGCGAGTGTAAACCCGGGTGAGCACCACTGTGTTTTCATTTCGTTCTCGGTGAAGGAGAACATCGTGAGCAAACATTCTTGTGTCAGTTGAAATTTAACCACTAGTAAGTCTTCTTCTCAAAAAATCCTAAACCTTCGTCCAATTGTGGGACATTTACATGGGTTTTTTTATAAGTTAAAGTTTTATTTAAATGGTAGTTTTCCTACAAAGACATATTAAAGTTTAGTATATTGGTTTGATATGTCATTTTATACATGATATGATTAACGTTTGAGCGGTGCGCGGTGCGCGAGCGCACGGAGGTTGTGAAGGAATGTGGTCCGACTGGAGCGGGATGGGGCGGGAGGTTGAGGGACAAAGGCTCTGGAACTGGTTTCGCTTCCTGTACGTGTCGGATGTCCTGCGGCTTCCTGCCCTTACCCCGCCCACCGCCAGCCACGCAACGGGTTAAGAAACTGCAGGGCTGAGTGTGTATGGTCTGATGATAATTTCAGAGATATTATAAAAAATAGATTTTTCTTTTACATGTTGTCTTATGCTCGTTATACAAACATACTTATGGTAGTCCGTTCTCTATGATGTCGTTGTCGTTGAAGTTGTAATAAAACTGAATTAGTAGAAATATTTCGTATTTACAATGAGAAGAAACAACACGGATAACAAAATATGGAAGTGTGCAGCATTGCAAATGTACCGATTAAGGTCATAAATTTATAAAATGTTATACAAAGTCCTTTTCTGTAGTTAATTCCTGCTTAGAACCTATGAATATAATATATATAATTAAGAAAAAGAATGTACAGAAGTTCTGTTAATATTTATACTTAATCATTTAAAAAACATTTAAGTCGTAGAATACCTTAACATTAAAAAATAGGTTACTTGTTAGTTGCTCAGAAATGAGAAAATATTTTGGAAATATTCCAGTTTTTCCGTGCATTTATTTTGTATTACGTTATAATATTATTATATTTTAAGGACCTACTGTATTCATAAGTTCTAGAGTGCAGCATTAGCACTAAAACGTAATTATCTCAGTAAACGTAAAACCGAAGTCGTTTTCGAGTCGCCATAACGTTTTTCGCTTTCGCTATCTCTATCTTGAACTTTTGCAATTGAAATTGAATAGATAGTAATAATTGAATACTTTAGCTCCTATTTGTTCAGTTATTTTATGTCATAACGATTAAAGATAAATAAATAGGAACGACACTGAATATATAAATACATCTTACCGATATATGAATTATATAAGAAGCAAACTAAATTAAGATTTTGGTACTTTTGACAGCCCTAAACCTCAGAGGCAGGACACGCACGATTGAGGACAGTCTCTTTGTTTTTATTGCGCTGTGGTCACTGTAATATAACACCAGAGCTGTCTCCGGGATTATCTGGTATATAGTGAATTACTCTACTGTGATATCTTAACTTGATACTTTATTATTTTAATTTGTCGTTATAACAATGAAGTACTTCATTATTATAATTTGTCGCTATGTGTTATATACTTTTATTTATTTATATCTTATTGTCGAGATGGCCCAGTGGTAAGAACGCGTAAATCTTAACCGATGAACGTGGGTTCACCCGAGCAAGCACCACTGATTTTTCATGTGCTTAATTTGTGATTATAATTCATCTCGTGCTTTACTGTGAAGGAAAACATTGTGAGGAAACATGTGTCTAATTTCACTGAAATTCTGCCACTTGTGTATTCCACCAACCCGCACTGAAGCAGCGTGGTGGAATAAGCTCCAAACCTTCTCCTCAAAAAAAGGGGGAGGAGGCCTTTAGCCCAGCAGTGGGACATTCACAGACTGTTACTTTAATATTGCAAAAAATATATATGTAAAGAACAGGTCATATCTATAGGTAGTGAATACATTCAGAACTTGACAGTTGTAAGAGTAAAAGAGTGACTGTAGGTTACGTTATAGAAGTTCTGTTAACATTTATACTTAATCATTTAAAAAACATTTAAGGCGTTATTATATAATATATTGTAAAATCGTGTTTGTTGTATATATCAAAGATCAAAAAGTGTTCATACATATATAAAATGAACAAATACATACGAGTAAATTATAAACCCTCTTAAAGTGTAACTTGTGAAATTATCGCAACAGTTATTTGAATTGTTAAGACTTGTGTAATAACGATAAAAATAAAATGACATTGAACTTTTTTTTAGGAGGCATTTACAAACACTTTAAAATATATTATATATAAGCGTTTTTATTATATTAATAAAAGCTTTTCATAGACTAATATGGAATAGAATAGAATGATAGAACTATAAAAATAAGCTAGTTACACAGATAACAATTATAGGAATGCTTACTACTTATACTTGCAAAATATGTCATTGCCACTGTGTATCGGTATAATATTATGTAGCGTTATGTAGCGGAATTTTGATCCAATATATGCAGGTTTCCTTACAATGTTTTCCGTCCTCGCCGAACATAAGAGGAATTTTAGGCACTTACAACTAAACGACGCTTGCTTGGATTGAAATACGAATCCTAGTTAAGATCCACGTGTTCTGTCAACTAAATACATATATATTGCTAGAGATGAGATGAATCTCATATATAAGCTAGATTCTCATGTCAAGAAATGGGTACTTCTATTATGTATAATGAGGACGAATGTGAAGCTGGTACCGCCTTGCGATAACAGTAGGTAGGTATTACGTGTTCGCAGAATGCAGCCGCCGTTGTTGGTACGAAGGAAGGAATTTGTAAATAAATAAATAAAGATTAACTCAGTTACAGCAATAATTGTTTCATAATAAATTGTATTTCATTGATTTTGTAATGTTAACCTGTTCGTGTTGCACGTGCATTGCATTTTTGCAAATGTCGTCAAATCTTCTCGCTCTTATTGTGTATGTGTAATTTAAGATTATCATATATCGTAGTTAAGATAAACATATATAAATTAATTGTCTCTATAGAAATCGCACACTTTTCTTTTTAAACTAATTATTATTCTTTATATTATTTATGGTTTTCTCATCGCAAAAATTGACAAACATTTTCTTCTTTTTTGAATTATAATTACGATTTTTATATTATATACCCGAAGTAAAAGTTTTTACATATTTTATTATATTTGTAAAAAATATAAGAACACCGCTAGGATATAATTAATATATAATATTACGATATACAAAACGGACAGCATGCATGTAGCATGAGTAATGTTTAAAAATATAGATGTTATAGCATCCGTTTCCTCGATTTTAAGTCTTCACGCGCCGGCAACAATCAACTGAAACAATGCCAAACATTTCCTTATCGTTACTTAGTTTCCATACACAAGGCCTATGCCAAGGCCTCTACTTTCTAGAGACGTTGTCGGGCTTAGATATTAATCATAAAAAAAAAAACATTTTAAATACGTTTTACATATTTACGCAATTAAGAATCATAAAAGTATATTTTAGACCTAAAATATAATATTTTTTTAACATAGGCCGAACTTAAATAAACTGATAAATCTTCTTATGTAATAGACAAAGATAACACAATATGTTATATATTATTATAAATATTCGGAACGGGTGTGCGTCATTAGTTTATCATATTATACATCAAATCTTTTCTAATATAGAAAAAAATATAAAATCTACCTTTGTTTACTTTACGAGAGAAAACTTATTATCAATAAAAGTAATCGAATATATTAATCTAGATAAAATTTTCTTTCAACCATTTCTAGTCATTTTTAATAATAAGTTATAATAAATAATAATTTCAATACAAATGTTGAGGAAAAGTAGTACAAAATTCGATAAGTGTTAATCTGCGATTGCATCACGTAAGATTAGAAAAAAAGTGCAAGCCGATTAAATGAATGGAGTCAAGCCGGACATAGTGGTTCACACAATTAACAGCACTTCGCAACTATTTTATTATTACGAGTTATTTGTTACGACTCATCTTAAGCTTCCTTAAGAGACAGGATACAAACTGGGTCTTAATAACAAAAACCAGTTTATTTCCCGGACTTAGCTTGCACAGATACAGTATCAACTTTTTATTGCTAGTGTTGTTAGTTTTATATATTTTTTACATTTTTTATATTTTTATATTTTATATGGTAATTAAATTGTACTTACGTCTTAATAAAGTGTATTTGATAACTTTAAAATTATATAATATCGTTGAACAATGATGATAATTTTAATGTAAAATACTAGTTTTTTTTATTATTTAGACTTTATTCCTAATATTAAAAAGGCAGTTTAACGTTTTATTTTCACAATATTGAAATGTCATTTTATCAGCATGTTTCAAAAAATATCAAATAAGCGCAAGTACCGAAATAAGTAAGGTTTGTTTAAGTTAGTTTTCCTATGGTATAAGATACTACTAAATAAACTACTAATAATAAGATACTAAATGTAGTGTGTAATCAGTTGGGTTCATTGTCACTCGTTTCGCAACAACCACGTGACATGTACCCGTGGCTCAGAAAATGGTGTGAAGTAAAGTTGTTTTTTCGGAAACTAGGGACAACTCACATAAAAGCGGTACAAAATCAAATTATTATTTTTGATTTTTTATCTTTACTTGGATAAAACCACTCAACTCATCTATGTTATGAAAATATTTTGGAATACTATCTATCACGATTTAGGATAGGATTTAAGTATTTCTCTTTTGCAGTTTGCTCTTTTGGAGTTGCAGTAATATATAGATAAGTCTTCACGATCATGGCTTAAGTTCCCTTGGTTCGTTGGGTGGGTAGTAATAACGATTTTTAGTTTTTACAAATACAGATATATATCTAAATCATAGAGGAACTCTGAATAGAGCAACAATCAGTTGCTCTATTCAGAGTTCTTAACCGCAGGTCCGTCAGTTTATGTATGGGACAGTAAGTTGTTCATGAGTTAATTTTTTATGATAGTTCACTTAACTATAAGGTTCTCTCCGTAACAATTATGTCGAAAGAAATTAATTGTGACTTATGTATATTTGCAAATCGCGTGTAGAGCTGCGTTGTGATAAAATGCTTCAAATTCTTAAAGCCGTAAGCTCAACTGGAGGGCATTAAAAGGGCTATTGCTTTAAAAATTAAATTTATATATCTGTAGGATTTATTAATTGACATTATCTTCACATTCAAGTCCCCTTTTTAAGGGCTTGTGTATGATTTTTATTTGAGGAGTGCTTAAAACTATATTTTCAAATTATTATATTTACAAACTATCTAAACTAATATTAAATAAGTTTATTTTTAGCTATGAATTACCAGGCACTTCTTATGACTTATCTTTCAAATATAGATAATGTTAAGCTATAACCAGAACCTCTTTATTTTTCTTTGACAAATAAACTTTACCTAATAAAATACAAAACATATGATATTCCCATAATAATCTCAAAACTATTTAATACTACATACATATTTGTTAATTAAGAACAAATTTAGTATTTTATATTATTCACAAGATATGATTATTACACAAGAGAGTGTTAAATTTTACCTACGTTATTTTAAAGGTTACACTTTCATCCTCTGTTTCGCTGTAATCTAAAGATAAAACGATCAAGGAAATGGAATATACGATATCAATAATATTTTCGATAGGCTATCTCAAGTTCAAAAAATAGTCTAGAAGTGTAAAATTTTAGTTCACATTTTTAATAACGATAATATTATAAGCAGACGTGCAAATAGGATACCTGGACCAACGCGACAGCAACAGTTGGAACCAAGCTTTTATATTCCTCGTATTTATACAGGCTCGCTACAATTTTTTTTTTTATAGAATAGGAAGGTGGACGAGTATATGGGCCACCTGATGGTAAGTGCTCACCAAACGCCCTTAGACATTGGCATTGTAAGAAATGTCAACCATCGCTTATAGCCGATGCGCCACCAACCTTGGGAACTAAGATTTTATGTCCCTTGTGCCTGTAATTACACTGGCTCACTCACCCTTCAAACCGGAACACAACAATATCAAGTATTGCTGTTTTGCAAATTACAAACTGTTTGGTTTTAGAACAATAGATGAGTACCTCGATGAGAAATCACAGTCATAATTCCCTTACTCACCTTTAAAATAACAAATATAAGCGCACGTGGTAGGTTCGAAAATGAAAAATAATTATTGGGAATTGAAATAAAGGCAAAAAATTATAATTGAACATTTGACATAGTTGACAATTATTGATATAATTGCTTATATTTTTCTAGGTTAATTAAATAGCAATTGGGTGAAACGCGCATCAAGGGTACGGACCCTTACGGAGTAACCTAGAAAAGTAATGCAATAAAAAAAGTATTACACTGTTATATACGCAACCTAGGTATTAGGATGTTATAATGAAAAAAACACTACCAACTAAAATACTTTATAATAATAATGCTATCGAAAACAATATTTGCAAAAAAATAATCTTTTAATATCGATAAGATAAGAATTATCTTCGAGTTAAAGATTATCGACATCCTGTATACGTGAACGGAAGTCGTCAATAGTTTGATATCTTAAAATTAAAGATATTAACATTATTGGTCCTTATGAAATTGGTCACGCGCTTTGAATATAGAAATCAGGGGCGTCGACTTGCACACGCGATACTAATGTCGCTCTCTTCTGCCCTGAGACTAAAACAATGTGATTTCTACGTTACTAATAAAGAAAGAAAAAAAACTGTGATCGTGCTAACGAATGTTGATCATACGCACGTAATAAATCCTTAAAAAATCTGTATTCGTTGAAGGATGTCTAATGAAGTACATAGTTAAGAATGACAACACTCATTTGTAACAGATCAATATATTATCAAAGGTTTCGTAGATGCTTAAAAAACATAATATACTTTATTTTAATAGGCTCTCTTATAAGCACTTTTGAAACGACATTTACAAGGTGAAATTATAAATTGCTGTTTTACAAACATACATACGGTTTCGAATGTAGATACTACCGAGAGAATCGGCAATTTATCGAATTGTTCTTAACCATATTTAAATACATATTATTTTAGGATTTTATATATGTTATTATTTACAGTTATTATAGAATAAATAAGAAATGGCTTATTTACCATCGCAAGGAGTAGCAAAATATATAATAATTATAATCAAATATATTCACATTCGTTTTTTGAAAAACTGATTTCTTTCAAGCCAGCTTCTCTTTTGTAGTATATTATGTTGCCTATTTCCAAGATGCTTAAATTTTTTCAAGTTATTTGTGGTTATTATCCAAACAGATACTCTTAATTATTACGATTATCGTCATGAATCATGATAAAATGCACGTTAATTAAACTACTTTAATAAGCTGAACATATTTTGTAGATCAACACGTTTCGTGTAAAAAATTTCCCCGTGAGCAAAACAAATTATTGATGTGTGTTAATAATAAACTGATAAAGTGCACTTCCACAAACAGGACGATATGTCGATCATCCAGGCCGCTGTCAGCGCTGATAAGCGTTATCTGCGTACGCGACCAGCTGTCCCGGAAATTGTTGCGAGTACTTGACGTCACTGCACTTTGCGATTTAAACACTATGATATACTTAGGTATTAAGATTTTTCCCATTAGCTTATTAGAAGATTAATGCTTTTCAATGAGTAATGCAAGTCTTGTGTGGTGTAAGTTTAACTTTCCGTATTGTACATCATATTATATGAGGTAATCGTTTTTTTTTTTAATTTTGTATTTATTGTTGGTTAGTATGATTTAAAGAAAGAGGAACATAATGATCTATTACATAATATTAATATGCCTCTGACCTGTATATGTATGGTTGATGAAATATAAATAAAACTCTATATTTCAATGAAGTATTTTAATTAAAGTGATGTGAGCTATTTATTAGCCCACAACTTAAAAAATGATGCTACATTTTTTTAAGTTTGTGCTTTGCTTCTAAACGAGTAGACCGATTTTGATGTGGTTTTTGACATTTGTATTATAATTTTACTGGGTACTTAATACGGAGCGTAATAATGTTTATGGGCCATCAAAAACAGTTGATTTTTTTACTTTTTTAAGGGTTTTTTTTTGTGACGGGACTTACTTGAATTTTTAATAAAATTTAAGTTATCTAAGAACAGTTTAACGCAATATTTATAAACTGATACTTTGTATATTATTTCATATACTACAAAATAATAATTTATAAATCTTGTCAATCTGTCCATAGCCATCGCACTAAGAAATATTTCATTACTTAGGAACCTACTCAGTTAATGCGTTACTAACCAAGAGATCTAGTGTATGTCCCTTGTGCCTGTAATTACACTGGCGTACTCAGACTTCAAACTGCAACACAACAATGCAGTATTTTTGTTTGGCGGTACAATAATTGATGAGTTGGTGGTATCTACCCAGACTTGCAGAATGTACTGGTACTGGTATACCAGTGAGATTATATTATAAGATTAAAATAATATAATTTAATCTCTCGAATTTAGAACCGTGGAATTAAATAAATTTAAGTTTTTGTTGTGTTATTTTACTGAGTATACCTTTGTATTATATCTACAAGTTGTTTATAATCGCGTGAACGCTTATTGCAATACACGTGCACAATAAATACCTATAAGTCATAACATAATGTTGTGATGTATGCGAAAGCGGATAATTAATATTTAAGAGTTTATGCACAATTTTTACTCACGTTTCGTGTTGCATAAAATATTTTCATGACGAAATATTGTAACGTTTATGTAAATTTACATTTTTAGAGTTTTTTTTAATATATAAGTATTATAATAAACCTTTTACAATAAGGTAAACTCAATATCTACAATATGCAACTGGTTGTATTGTACATTGTTTTGTATACTATTACTAGTAATTTATATATTTTTGTAAATTTAATTTATTACTTTTGGTAGATAATTTTCGTACGTAATGAGAAACAAAGCAATATTTTGAAAAGGATTAGTATGAAGCTAACATACATTTGTGAATATAAAATAATTAATATATTTCATATTGGTAGCTGATATGACCCAGCGATTAGAAAAATTTCAATCTTAATCGAAGATTGTGGGTTCAAGTCCTAGCAAGCATTTCTGAATTTTCATGGGTTAATTTGTGTTTATAATTCACCTCGTTCTCGGCCGTGACGGAAAACATCGTAAGGAAACCTGCATGCTTGAAAGTCTGCAAAATATGTATTCACCTAAGTTAATTTGTATAAATATTTACATATTGGCTTCGTCGTCTTAAAAGAGACTGAGAGTTCCAGATAGCCTAGCTTGTCGCCTTTAATGTATAATTTGTGTTATAATTATTTATCTCGTGCTCGGTGGTAAAAGAAAACCTGCAAACCCGCAAGTGTCATATGTAATTCTGCCACATGTGTATCAGCCATTGAAGTAGATTGTTGAAAGAAGTTCCAGCTCCTCAAACGGAAAAGAAGTGCTTTCCCAGCAGCGCTTTTAGGAATTTTAACGTATTTTGTGATATTTTATATATGAATATTTCCTTATATTGTCAATGCGCCGTCAACTGGTTTTTCCCTCATTGTACAAACTAGAACATGGCACTATAAAGAACATGTGTTCTTATGTTTTTGGGCAGTATAGTCAATTATATATGTGGGTGTTACAAACATAGACGATCTTGCGATAAATATCCTATTAAAAAAAATGAATTAAACAATGTATACGCAAGACACACAATTTAGAATTAATGTAACACGAATTCATAGCAATAAAGACAGTATATTGTAGGACTGATGATGGGATGACATGTCCAAAGCGGAAGGGTGACGAGACGGTGACCGCGATCAATTGCTTCAATTGCGAAAAGAAATCAAGTTTTACTTGTGTGCGTCTGTGTGCGCGTGCGCGTGCTAGATGAGCTTAATTTGTGATGGACAGTTCGAATAATTTTAGCTCTGTTCTGTGTGCTTTATTTGTATTTGTTACGCAATGTTATTACTCTTGTGACTATAATGTGTTGAATTCGAATATACAATATTTTTATTTATTTTGTACAGAAAACGTAACGCACTAGCACGTTATTATGACAATTTTTAAATGCTGTTATCTTACTTAACTTAATTATGTATGAATTTAATGTGGAGTTTAATTTTATTTTAAATGCAAGTTATTGTAAGTTTTTATTTTCAATGTCTAAAGTAAGTGAGGAACTCTAATTACGTGTTAAAATTAAAGAAATGAAGCAAACCCGACAATACTTGTTGCATGAGCTTGTAGTTGAACGACAGATGTTAGTGGATGATGACGATAGTTCGAAAGCGGAAGGGTGGCGGTGTGTTCAATTGGCACAATTGTCAGTAATTGTGGGCGGAATGTCCGGGCGCGTCGCGACCCGTCGTTGCTAGGGATGTGTTGATAGAGTATTTTGGGTCGATTAAAAATACTACTTCTTAGTCGATATTTCCAATTCTCATGATAATGTGTACTTCGACGCATAATAATAATGTATTAAATAATTAATTAGTATGTTTCAAATTATAAATTGATGACACATTCAAATACGCTTATATATTTTTTACCATTCTTATGCCTTCATATATATAAAACGTTGTTGGTGGTATAAAAGCGCCAACCCTATCTGTCACCCGTTTGCTCTAACGCACACCATGTATATCACAAAAACGTATCAAATAAATTTCTAGTGTCTGTGTGCTGAATGTCAGAGTGTGAGAGACAGTGATAAAAGTCGGTCTGATTTGCTTTTATGATAGTCTGGGTTTTAGTTATTAAAATAAAGATAACCGTTATCTTTATCTTTCTACCCGGATATAATATTTCGCTTCAATATTCGCGAATAGAGAATATAGTCGTTTTGTTCTATCGAGTTAATACGACTCCTTCTTTGTTTAAATAATTAATTAAAACAAATTGTTCTTACTACAAATAAGTAACATTAAGGGGAATTTATTCGACTTGTATAGTATTTTTTTTTATAAAAACTAAGCATACGTTAGCGGAAATCGGTCTCTCACAGCTATTTCAATTCCGTGCCAACTTTAGTCAATGTAACGTAATAAATAACTGAAGCTATCTTAGCAATCGTCACTTGGCGCTATTAAGGTTGATTATACAGCAATGGAATCCGTTGTGCGTCAATTTATAAATCACTAATCAAATTTCGGTCAAGGTAATGTTACTACATTGACACAACGAGCTTAAATTTGTAAAACGACTATTATTATTACTATTATGCGTTATAAAAACATATTGTTATAAAATTCAAGTAAATACTTATTTATAATTTTAAGTAAACAAACTATCTAAATATATAACATTTTATTTTCAGACAATCAAAAATTGTTCTGAATTTGTTCTTGAGTCAATTGCCATCAGATGATGTGAGGTATTTAATGTTGTAGTCATTCAGAAAATAATGTTACCGCTAAATATCTCTGTATCTTACATGTAGGTAAGTATACAGAGCTTCCCGTAAGACCTATTCCTGTACACCTTACATATTGTACCTAGCTCTCACGGAGCATAATAAGGATGTTGCCCGCATTATTTTGAGTAATTTCCAGTCGTGAAAGCACTATTAACCGATTTAGCCGGCGCGATTCAGACATATGCAACTTGTTATGTCTAAAATAATTTCGATGTATGCATACACATATAATGTACATTATGATTTTGGTATTTGTTTTCGTGTCAGTGGTCTGACTGGTTTGTGGTCATTTTAAAATTATAATTTAAAAAATTTTGGTCACTATCGAATGTTCTTTTTTAAATTATATAAGCACTATGATTAGGTACGTTATCTAATTATATTATTGTATTGAATAATTGAAACTGTTTCAATATATCATGTCATGTATCATTAATGAACTACGTTTTTCAAAAGATGTTTTATACTTAATTCTTAATTCGAATATTTGCGATTATATATTCTAGACAAAAATACCAAATATAGTTTTAATATTGAAATATGAAACTTATAAATTCTTTGCAAAAAAAGATCCAATCTAATAATGTGCGTCGTGTTTGTATGGTTTTTATTCGATAGCAATAAATGAATTTTTGTCGTAGTGTAGGTTTTATAATGTGTAAGAGTTAGTTAATAATGCATATAGTAGTCACGATCGGCGTGCACGAGCGCGGGCGCAGGGCGACGCGGAAGTCGCACACACTTCCGCGTGCCGCCATCTTGGCGAGTCGCGAGATTCGCCCGTCTGATCTTGCTATTGAATGTCCTATCGACGTATTTAACCGTACCTACGTGCTAATATTATAACGTCGGATGAACATAACGGAGGTATAGCGGGTTATATAATATTTAACTCCATTAGCACTTAAAATTAATATCATAACAAACACTTATTTTGCGGCAATTAAAAGAAATAGTAGATGCACGTGAAAAATATCACAGTATCACTATATATATGTCAATAAAGAGAATAGGAATAAATTAATACATTTGCTTGAGGTCTTTCGATATAAGTTCGTAGGTACTAATTTCCAGTATTCAATGTTTATCGTTATGTTATTGTACTGCATTTATTTATTGCATGTGATTATGGACAAACAAATTAATAAATACACTTTAAATAGCATTAGTCGTCTAGGTACCGCAAATCGTCGTAATACTTCATTAGTGCAAATTAATAAATCCAATCGCTTTGTGCAATCGATAGACTAATTTACATGTAGCATAATACTTAATGCAATATCTATGTTAACTGTGTAGGTACCCTCACCCTCTCTTTCTAATTACGGAATATGTGGTGGAACAAAAAGAGATGACCTACATTTGGGACCGGTCGTGCGAGATCGGGTGCGCACCGTTGCGCATATTACGTGTTAGAAGATGAGGTTATATACTCAACGAGTGAACTCGATTAACGGAATATATCGATGTGAATATTCTCGCCCTAGAACTTTTTTGCGCGATTCTCCCGATTTTGTGAGCAATGCACACGACAGTACTTGTGTAACGGTTGATATGGCACATTTGATATAACTAACGTTACGTTTAATAGATTCTTTCTTTGTTGTTGGGTTGTTTATAAGCTTATAAAATATCTCAGTATGGTGTACTCTAAAGGCAGTAAGTTGGTACTTGCAGACTTAGATAACTAAGACTTCCGATGAACTTAAATAAAAGCAAATGTCTAAATATAAAATAAACAATTGAGGTTTTATAACTTTATGATATATTTTCACTATTAAATCACTTTTATGAAACTTAAGATTGTATGTATATACAAAGAATCGATTTTGACACATTCATTTGTGTAGTTTGATTATTAGTACAGTTTTTCCCCGGGGTTCAAGTCTCGTAAAGCGAAGGCGGGGGCGCAGCAGGCACAGGCAACGGCTACGTAACCCCTCCGCAACGGCACTCAGCACTTCCTGAAGGTGGCGCAAGCCTGCGAATGTCGGCCGCCGAGCATTTCGCGCCACTTTCGTAATTCGTTGCGTGGTGCGACCGGCCGCCTTGCCTGGCCCGCAGGAAGTAAAAGTTCGAAGGTAAGAAAGTAGGTCTCCACTGTAATTGGCAACGCGCCTGCATACTGATGTCTGCGTATAAATAGGCTGCGAGCACCTGTGTCTGTCCGCTTGCAGGACATGAAAAATTACATTTTAGTCCAATCAAGGACTATTACATTTAATGTATACATTGTAAGGAGAATAACATGCTCCCTACAATGTAAGGTATTAAGTATTTAATTTTAAAATGTTCAGCTGCGTTTTGTTATTTTTAAAAAATAACTAAGATAAATACTTAATGCATAAATATACGCGCCAGTACATCCTTATTTAAATTCGGTTATAATCATTTTTATGAAGACAATTTATTTTAATTGAACTGATAATGTAATACACATAGCCAGCATATTGATATAATTTATTTCTTTTGTAGTCTATCTCTAGGTATCGCTTTGTTGCGTGTTTATTTTCACATGTAACCGATTGAAACGAAGCCCTATTCTGTTAAGTAATTACATGCTAGCAGTATTGCCTGTTATTGAGAGGGCTCACACGGCACGTACGTTACGTGTGCGTATGACATAAGTTGCGTAGGCGCTCAGGCGCCGTTGACCCAATCCGTTCCATACGCTGTATAATAACCCGTTAACTGGGTCACAAAGATGCGCCGAAACTAATTGTTTACGTAACTTTGTCCCTTTTACTTGTTTCACTTACTATAGAAAATAATTGTTATTGAAATTTTCTTATCTCTGCAACGAAACGATTTGAATAGCTTTGATGAATATCAAATATTTATTTGTGTTAGAAATGTAGCCGTTACCTGTTGTAAATTTGTAAACTTGTTGGAAGGCTTATAATATAAATTTTATGTAGGAAGTGTCGGTAGTTGAAGAAATTGGGCGGAGCGTGCGGCAATACAGGAAGCATTGGTAACTGATGAGCTCTTACAACAGTCGGTTTACTTACTTTCAAAACTTGATGTATGATAATATAAGAACAGTAAATCTGTGAGGTAATTGGTAGAGGTGGTTTGCCGCTTTGCGTTACTTTATACAGTTTCTTGTGATATTCTACGTTTGATGAATATACAACATAATACAAAATTATTTTGATATTTTATTTTTAAAGCTGATAAATACGAAACATAGTAAAATAATACTACTCTGAAATATGTTATAACTACATGGGCGATATCCAGTTGACTTTTAAACAGCCATATTGTCTTCAAAACTTATGTAAACGCTAACGGCGTTAAAGATGATTTGTTAATCAATACTGTCTTCTTCTTTCGATGTCAAACTAGTAATGACTGAAAGAGCGAAATATGTGGTTACCAAAACAGCTGCTAAGCAACGTTTATAAGTAAGACCGTAACAAATTAATTACGCTATGAGTACATAGTATAATTTAAAGGATGTATAAGTTAAGCGATAAATAAAAAAGAATCAGCAAATAAACTATCATAATGAAAGTAAATAAAAACAATAATAATCATAAAATCAAATTGCGAATCTAGCGCAAGTGTAGAAATTTGGTGAGTTTCAGTAATGCAGGAAGCGCTGCGGCGCTTAACCGCTACCGACTTGAGACATACCGGAGGTCGTTGAAATAACATTGATGATGTGATAATACTTTTTTATATACAAGCTGATATGATAATTTCTTCAAATTCTTATAAATCTTAAAGAAGACTGTTTTAGACTATCATCGGTACTATTGACCTAAACTACTATTTTCCGGCTTAACCAAATTCGAATACATGCAGAAGGAGAATATGTATTTCAAGAAAACATTTATATTAATTTTATTTCGATTCTTTGGGACTTGACGGTGAAAGATTAGTGTTTCCACAAAATATTTAATGTACAGAATCGGTTACATTGCTGTTTCAATAAACGTATTTATTCAAAGAAACTCAGTTTCTATAAAACAAATACCCTTTCAACACGTGTCGACTTCTAATTCTTACGATTGTTATTAAGGCATATTGACGATATTACTCATCTACGAAATTATAACATACCAAACAAGGTACATAACTTCATGTTCATGTAAAGAGTTTTTAATATATAATTACTAAGATACTTATCATATAATAAATAAGTTTTTAAGTAATATTTACTTTTCTGTTACAGAAGATATATTTGCTCTGAGCAAATTATTCACTTTACTAAAATACCTGGAATACTTTACTGGCATACCGAAGTATACAAGATACATGCAACATGCAACTTTGTTGTATTAGGTGAGATGAGAAATTGGCTAATTTATCAAAGTCCACTACTAGAATATACGTTAGCATTACATAAATTCAATAATGTTAGTAGTATAATAAAAAAAACAAAATAGGTAAATGCTATTCCACATACAAGTCAACAAAACCATAGTGCATAGTATGATGATGATGATGATTATGATTGTCCTCCTGCATTAGCACAGGAGAAATTATAGCGCGCAAGTGTGAGCACAAACACAGGTGCACTCTATTCCCTAGCTCTCATAATCCGATGGGATGGCAACCTGAACCCTTTCCTGACACGACAGGAAAGGGTTCAGGCGCAGGACCTATACGACTATATCTCACAAAAAACTAACTCACATACACTAATACATAAAAGCTGCAAAATGGGTTAATTATTTTTAAATTAGCTGTTATTTAAATAGAACGAAGTTTTCAGCTTGAAGTTTTTGTGATTAAAAGAGGAAATGCTGTTTGTGTTCTTCCACCATTCCATGCGGTTATGTTTTTGATTTGTGTATTTATTTAATTTAAGACCTCTGTGTAAATAATTTTAAGGTAAATAAGTTTTTATTTATACTGCGATATGTTAATATAATATTTAAATTTAACCACTTACTATATGCTCGAGTTTTATACAAAAACATAAATGAAATAAATAATAAATATAGGAATTCGTCTTCTCCCTCCGTTATCCTAAGTTAAATATATATTAAAGAAATATAAGTTAATTAAACATGCTGGTAATTTTATCGCTGAGAAAAATGATATAATTTAAAATTATCGGTATATTATGTTTAAGGACGATATTAAGAAAAAACTTCGTTTCTATGCCTTTTAAGTTTACCTTTATAAGTTAGTCTCTAAATAAAACCAACTTCATTTAAAATTATTTCGTCGAAGTAAGCCATGCGACCTGAAAACGGTATAGAAGTGGGAAAATGTGATTTCAAAGGAAAACGGAAACCGGAAACGTGGTAAGGGTTAGACCGGAGACGACGCCCGTTTCCGGCGGAAGTGCGGCGCCAGGAAGGTGGGTAACAGATAAATATACAGACGCCATATTGCCATTCGCGAATCGATAAATCTGATCAGTTTTGCATGTTTGTTACATACCTCTTCCGTCTCCTGTTTACTGGAGTTGAAAAAATAAAATTGGGCACAATATTTTTTTATGAAAACATTTAACTTAAAATCACGAAAGCATTGGAAACGATTCAAAAATAAAATAATTGTTTTAAATCGTCACGTATTTATTTTTAATCTTGTAACCGATTGTTTGATATACTTGGATACTCCTTTAATTATATATTACATAATGGTTTATTTAACTATATTACATACATAGATCTATTTAAAACGTCAAATGATTTAATACAGAAGAAATTTCTTTAAATTTAAATTGTGGTAATAATATACAAATAGCGATACTAAATTGGAGCGTAGAATTAGCACGACAAGGTGGAAGTGGGCTGGTCATGTCTCCAGGCGCATTGATGGCCGATGGAGCCGACACGTGTTAGAGTGGAGACCACGCTTAGGCAAACCTAATGTAGGACGCCCTGCGGCATGGTGGACCGACGATTTGAAAAAGGTGACAGGTACTGGATGCGGGTTGCCCAAGATTGAGATGTATGGCGGTCTATGGGGGAGGAAGGCTTTCGTTCAGCAGTGGACGGCACTATAAGCTAAAAGAAAAAATCTATATTTATAATATGGATTCATTTCAGGAACGAAAAATTATAAGTACGATAATTATATGTTAATGGTTATAAGTCCTGAATGTGTTATTTATAAAAACTTTAGTACAAAATAGTTATTAATTTCTGTGTCTGAATCAATCAGTACATAAACAAGAAAACACATTGAGATTTCTTACAAATTATAAATTATGTCTTATAAAATACAGCTTTAAATCGTTTTGTTACCGCAAAAAATATGTACTTAGTTTGAACAGGATTTGGAAAGGCGGAAAAGGAAACGAAGCCGTTGCAAAGTCTGTTAAATTTTGTTACTAAAAAAATTATATAATTTTAGGAATTTACATAAATTGAACACAATGTATAGATATATATTATAACCTATTTAAGATGTAGACATGAGAGCGTATAATCTGTACAGTACGAGGAAGGAAACGTGTTTATATTTGGTCATGTCCAGTGCGACCGGTTATACAAGTGTTATTCCGAAAACGAGATGGCTCTGGACTTTCCGGACATGTTATTTTTACTCATTCGTCGTCTCGCTTGTGCTCATTATTCGGAGGACGACAACAGCTTTTTATTGACGGACGTTGGTGAAGGTCACACGGAACATTGGTCTAGGCTTGTTTGACAAGTATGTAGGTATGTTTTTGGTATAACGAACACCTTGTCTAAAGAAAAAAGGCATAACGATCCTTTATATCAGTCGTAATTTTTATTTTAATTATAAAGGTATGCTGTTTCGATAATAAGCCTGTAATTTGTGTTAAAGTAGCTTATATATCCTTAACTTTTTAATTAATAGCCATTAGTCCAATAAAAAAAAAGTGGTTAATGGTATTTCGGTTGCTAGGAATAAAATCATACGTCTCGAATGAAGTTAAAAATGCAGGTCCATAAGAGTTTTAAGATAAACACTAATTCACCTTAATAGCTACGAAATAGGTTTTTGAATATTATCACTTTCGAAAGATTGAATAGTCACTAGTAGACAGATAGAGAAAATATTTTTAACCATATTTTTTGGCTACAAAAATAACCATTTTTAGTTAAAAAAATGCTAAATGTTTTTGCTACATTTATAGTAAGTTGATTTAAAAGAATCCACCCTAATCATAATTATAAGACATATTCAAGATAATTTACATTATATATATATCCTAATCTACTTCTCGTATATTTATTATACATAATATGCAGATGAGTTTCTGAATAAGTATGAAGGTTACAAGAAGTCTCAGTGACCGCTCCAGAGGTCAATGTCGCATGAATAAGAGATATTTCAAGTTATTTTAAGAAAGTGTTTCGAATATTAAAATGATTTAAGTATAAATAATAAAATTATTTAAAAATATATTAAGTTTTAAAAAAGAATAACGAAAAAGGTAGTTAGTGAATAATTTTATTTTTTATTTGTGCCGGAATTTTGCCAGTTTTTATTATGTTTTTTTTTTTTGCGGAAAAACAAATTAGTTTTGTAATAAAAATACAAAAAAATGCAATTTCCTTGTTTTGTATAATTGTAGTTTAAAATAACAACATAATAATTATGACGGCAAACATAATCAGAGATAAAGTAGATAAGATAATAGAAGTTATAGTAGTGGCAACAATACGGAAATGTCCTACGACAAACGCGTTCTCTCCTATTATGCAAAAGGATTCAGAAGTTAATCCATTGCTCTTTACTATCATATTTAAGTCAAAATACTTTTAGGACACGCAAGTTCATGACGTTTTTTTAACTACAGCAACGAAATAAAGTAATATAAGAAGTTACTGATATAACAGTTTACAAAGTTAACAAAATCTTGATCTTGACCGTAAAGCAATGTGATTCATTCCAATTCTCAAACATTTATCTTGTTGTTTCTTTTGCTCTTTTTGTCAAGTTAGGTATACAATCGATTCAGTAGTTACTATTATATAGAACCTCTTTCAAGCTTCCTCCTTTCAAATACGAGTTTACTTTCGAGGCGTAAAGTAAAATTAATTAGTAAGTTTGAGTTTAAAATATTTATAAGCAGTGTATAATATTTAGCAGTGTTTATACTTTGATTTTATTACAAATAGATTCAATAAACAAGACTTTAATATTTCTAATATTAACTTTCATAACATAACATCAGAAATACTTCTTGTAATCTCAGAAGTACTTTTTTTGTAAGAAATAAAGCAATTGTTATAAAATAAATTATATTAGACCTTGTAATATATGTATAATATAATATATGTATCACCTTAATTAATTCTTATACATCCTTAGGCTGCATTTTCACCGGTGTTGCATCATTTTTCATCTTTAAACTTATGTTCTGGACATTTGGTCTTCCCGTTTTCTACTTTTGTTTTACTATTTTTAATCGGTAAAGATAGTTGTTCTCACTCGGTCATTACGAAAATTTATCGTACAAAAGTGACTTTGTCGTTAGTTTAATGTTGCACGACATCATCTTTATATGATCTCAAATACTGTTTGTTCGTTCTCGTGTATAAAAGACTAATATGAAAAATTTATATCGCATTTTTCCAGTTTTATTTGTCGTTAGACGACTATCGGCTATATGCTCACTTTGTTTGGCAGTCTGTCGTCAAACAGCAAAAACTTCAGTGACGATAGTTGACTATGCCGTATTGTATGTTCATTTGAATAAACAAGCCACGACACTTTTAGTCAGAACGACAGTTGTCACGACACAATCGAAAATTATCTTTATAAATATTTTTTTCGCGTCTCTATGTCTTTTTACTTTAATGTGTGTGATATGTTATACAAAATAAATACTCTTTAAAGCTATGCATAATTTAATCTACGAACAGAGTGTTATTACCAGACGCTAAAGGTGAAATTTGAATAAGTTATAAGGGTAAATTGAGAATAGTAGCTGTATATGTAAGTGTTAGGAAAGCTTGGTCTCGGCATGCGCGCGCGGCGTGACTGGTCGATCCAATTGGTCGAGATTGCGCATTTCCGTCGACTCGCTTCCGGCCGATAACAGCAAGTCCGTGGATCGGACTTGGCTACGGTCAACGGACTCTCAGCTACTTAAAACGCTATTAAGAGTTAGCTCTCGACTAGATTCTTTCAACCTGACAAGTGACTTGGCTTCTATTAAGTTAGGCGTCTGATATCTCATTAGTATAGTTCATTTTATGATAAGATTTGTTTTACATATATTTTACATAATATCATAATTTTTTGCATTGATGTAATATATGACTTGTTAACTATTATTAAGTGCCTTGTAGTTTTATAATTATGAAGGTATTTATAACATACATATATACGAAATAGATGGTTACATTTTATTAGATTTCACTCCTATTTGTTTTTTAAACATGGCGTCTCCATTATGTTAAAGATTTATTCAAACGATTGTTGAAGATATATACGGATAAGCATGTATGATTAATAATTATATACAACTTAATTTAGTACTTATAACATCATCATTAAACTAAAATACATGTATAAATATTTAATTAATTTAGTTGAAACAGATTTGTATGGAATCTTTGAAATGTTATACATAAATTATAACGTATTTTCTATAGTTATGTTATATCTATAAAACTATATAAAGAGTTGATAATAATGACACTACATAACAACACACATAGGTATCAACATGAAGTAAAGCGAAGACATTGCAAAATGACTCCACTGCGCAACATTGAGACGGTCCGTTAATAAGCGTAGAGGGACCAAAATGTTTGATAATTACAGAAACGGAGTAGTCAACTGTATTTTTAGCTCATGATTCATTCATGAATTCACTTAAGACTAAAATTCCATTGCATATTTTAATATAATAAAGTTATTGTTTGTCTTTATTATTATTCGTTATATAATAATCTTCTGTACGTGTGTATATACTGAACTCCTAATAAACGGCTGGACCGTATTTAATAATTTTTTGTGTGTTTGATCGGGTGGTTCGTTTAGATTGAACCCGGTAGGTGGCGCTGTGATCGAATACAAGTATTTTTTTTTAACAAAAAACTATTTTATTTACCCGTACGTACTGGTTGCTACTGGAAAATGTTCAAATTATACAGGTAGGATTACGTAATAATATGTTTTATAATATATTAATATACTTTTAAAGGAGTTGCTATTATAAATATAACATATACGAAGCACGAGCTTTAAAGCTTAGAACAAAAAAACTCTTGATGATAAAAAAAGGCAACTTATTTTGCTATTAATGTTGTCCTTGTCCTTTTCAAGGAAGATCCGGGGCCAGGTGATTCAATACAAAAGGTCAGACAATTCCGACTTATCATTGGAACGTGACATTCTTTATAACCTTTTATCATATACTATTTAATATCATAAAAATATACTATATAGGAAGTGCGTTTGTTTGTTTTGTCTCGTTCGTCACATCTTCATGAATATTATAAATACTAAAACAGTGGCTATAAAAATTAAATAAGATATCATCCTACACTAATTGTTTATCGGTTTAGCAAATATATATATCATGTTGTGAAACATTAAAATGAGAAAAAACTTAATATATCTAAGCGAAAATGAAATACTTCGAAGAAAATAACAAACTACGAAATATTTTGTAGACAAACAGGAAAATGAGTAATTTCTCACTTAGGTGTTATTTCTGGTGAGCAACACTAATGATAACTTGATAGTTAAATAATGATTCTTTTGTCATGTACATAATATATAAGTAATATTACCTACCACTATTTAAAAACTGAAGATATTACTAGCATGTTATATATTGAATATATTCAATATCTTTGACTTCGAATATATGCACTGACACTTCTAACTTATTTTAAAGGAATAAGTATTTTTATATGACATAAGCTCTTTTTTGGTAAAATCATTACATTGTACACGAACAAAATTGCACTATCACTCACTATTGAGGTCAATTTAATTGTATATAGGAAATAAATCTAGGGATAGCACCTTTAATTTTTCAATGAAGTCTACTTACGTCTTCCAGTGCCTTGAACTTATTTAGGTAAAACTTTTCTGGAGTACACAGCTTTCACAAATTTGATTTATTATAAAATATTTTAAATAGTCATAAAAAAGATATTATGAAAGTGTGAGACTTGCATTATAAGTATAATTAATTGCCACAAACTGGTCACCCTACATAAAGGAAATAGCTGAGAGTGTCGAGGCGCGATCGCAAGCGGAGCGGAAGTGGCGGCCGTTCCCACGGACACTCATCCGTTACTTCACCTCGTCTCCTGCGAGCCTGGTACTTCTTGTTCGCTTTCTTAAACAATTCGCGGATACTCAAACGGACACACTATCGTTGGAGTTTCAATCGTTAATGTTTATGTAAGCAATATATTCAATTTCGATTTTAACTTGTTAAGATTCAATTTCTTTTTTTACTTTCCATAAATAAGAGGCAATTACTTTTTATGGAGTGACCTTGTAAATCAGATGCTTAAAGAAGAACTATAATTATAATAAATAAGCATAGTATTTTACAAAATTATAAACATAGGTTTATCATTCGCTACGAATAACAATAGACGTATTTATGTGCGCCGTAGTAACATCAACACAGTTACATTAAATACAGTGTCCTCGAATGTTAAATAACAAAACAGTGGCTAGTTGTTTACACGTAACACTATTTTAAATGTGTTCCAGAATCAATGTCGTTCAAAAACCCCATGGTTCGTGCCTACTGTAGGCTCAGCTGATCTCATTGTTTAGTCTACATCTCAACGTCGACCAAATAGTACATTGAAATTTGATTTGTATATGTAGTACCATTTAATTTTATAAAGTCGATCTTGGTAACGAATATTATAGAACAACACCTCGTATAATTGTTAATACGTATAAAAATATTCTTAAATATATTACTTTGAAGTGACTCCAGAAATTATCGGTTTAAATAAAAATCTTAGGTATGGTGAGGTCATAATACTCTCTCTTATTATTCTTATGTCTCTTTATAATTATTTTTCGTGTTGGCTCGCCGTATCTTATATTTTGCAAATGTTTTTAAAGATTATATTTATTGGTAGAATATGTTAGGTAATATATACATGCAAAACAAATCATGTAATGATAGCTTATATTGTAGTTTTAAGATAAACATAGATTATATAAACATGTGTAGCTATTTATGGCAACAACGTTTACGTCATAATATTTTTTAAATAATGAGACAAATATATATTATTATACAATCAGTGTTGAGCCAATCGTTCTCTCCGCATATTTTAAATTTATTGTAATATATCCGAAAGTATTAATATTTATTTACAAAAAGTGTTAAGTAAACTTAAAAGTACGTATTTAATTTATTAATGACGAGAAGAGAATTAATATTTTTTTAACAAATAAATGTTTTAAATTGAGTGAAGATTATCATTTGATGATTTTTTATCTAAAAAACATATATGCTGTCGCTTACCGTTCTGCATATAATTTAGGAATCTGTAATACTTTCATCCAATTTTTCGTGTATCCACTGTAGTTATGACAGCGTTTCCTTTGGAATTGCTAGGACTGACAATTTCTGTCCGGCATTAATCAAAGATATTACAAAAACTACGTAATATATTAATATACAACGCAGCATACGTCCATTTTAAAACTATCATACACTGAAACTTGATATCAACTACACTAACATGAATGGCTATAGTTAACTATGTTTACAATTTCAGAAAATAATTTAAACATATATTATTAACGAGAATAGTAATATTTATTACAATTCTGTAACATGGCTTAATATTCAGACTATACCACATTATTCATTTATTATTATTAGTATTTTCCAATAAAAATTCTATTTGCGCTAAACGTATAACATATATAATACGAGTACGTAGTGCGGCTTAAATCTATAACTTTATAAAAAATATATATTTAAATACCAATTAAAATTAAAATATATTGTGAATAACCGGGCTATATTCGCTTAATATATCGCTTGAGCAATCGGTCATCGTGCTGTGCTTGGGCTGCTTGAAGCGTGACGGTAACTCCCGAGGGAGCGGAAGTCTTGCGCGCTTCCGGACGCACGACCCGGAGATCCGTTGCCGCCCGCCGCCCGCGCTGCTGCTAACCAAGTCGGTGACTTCTAATATAAGATATACGTTAAGCAATTATTACAATGGACGTTTTTATTGTTACTAATATAATTTTATAACAAAAGTTTATCATTAGTTAACTTTAACAACTTTATTGCATTTATTAAGTGGTGTATTCATTTTTAACTCACTGGATCGGTGGAAAACTTGTATTTAAAATATTTTTTGATAACTGGCAACAATCTGAGAATTAATTTACCAGATATTTATTTAAATGTACCAGAATTTTGTGCCAGTTTAATATATTAGGTAGTACGTTACGAAAGAATCGAGAGTAGGTATTCTATTTATCTACGAACAATAATTAGAATCGTCTTTAAATGTAGTAAGATTTTCTCTTAATATGATCTGAACTTTCCTCTACAGAATATATGTTTACTTTATTGTAAATCTAAAATTTATATTTCGGACTTAAATAAATATACACAAATCAAAATTAAAAATAGCTCCTGTACAAATCATGACCGCGTGGAAAAGCGGCAAAAATGCTAGTAGCATTCCTCTTTGAATTGAAAATGAATGGAATTTATAACAATATATCTGAATAATGACAGCATACAATATCTAAAACTAAGACTATCATAGGTTTTATCTAAGCTGTCTATTACGTCAATGTCAAATTTTATGTTAAATTTTATTATTATTGAGTTATCTAGTTACTATAATTCATAAATTATGCTCAAGTTCGAAGTTGTGATATGTATATTATTAAAGTAAAGTAATGACAACATTACCATTTATAAAACGATGTCCTGTTAAAAATGCAATATCAATCAGAACCTACAGACAATGAAGTACAAAATACGTTGCCACCAATGATAACAAACAATGTCAGAGAAAAAATACTACCTGAACAGGTAACTTATACTATTAAGAAAATAGCACTATTTCATTGAATTTATCATTGGATTTTCCTAGATGATATAATTTTAAAAATATTATTAAGTACAAACATTTTCATTTGTATTTAACAAAGTAGATTCTGTTTCCTCTTAGTATAACAAGCTAAGTGAAAAATTATGTACCGATACACTCTCGACCATATTTTCCTTTAGGTTTCAATAGGATTCTTAAAATCACCTAAGGAAAAACACGAAAAAAAGAAGCTTGAATACACGCAGCCGCCAACAAGCCATTTACAATCGAATTATTCCTTAAATGTTGTTTGTTATCCAAAAGTATTAAACTATGAAGTAGGAGATATAACTACAGTTCATAGTTTAAGGTTAGATTTAATACCATAATAGTTATTATGTAAATTACTTATATCATAAATCATATACGGTGCTATTAACTTACTACTAATATAACAGAGCAGCCAACGTTTCATTATATGTGTATTACGGATATCTGACAATCGAACAGGTATTATTTTCCACAATTCCCAAAACGTAGTAAAAAGTCAACCTTTCTAGGAACATCTCAGAAGTAAGGCTCTGTTCGTGTTACCAGAATAATTAGGTATAATTAAACATCAAAAATTAATGTCAAGGCAGTTATCAATAGTCGAAACTCGTATAACTCGCGGTTTGAAAATCAATTCACAACAAAATAATAATAAAGCCTAAAATAATATAATAATAATAATAAACATTCCACTAACCCGCATTGGAGCAGCGAGGTGGAATAAGCTCCAAACCTTCTTTTAAAAATGAGGAGAAGAGGCCTTTAGCCCAGCAGTGGGACATTCACAGGCTGTTACGGTTACGGTAATATAATAAATTCTAATTCACACATATTTAATTACATATAATTAATCGTCATTGACATTAGTGTTGTCTTCTTTGATAATTCAAGTTCTTTGTTTTCTTTTAGAGTATGGAATGCTTCTATGCGGTCTCTCTACGTCACATGTAACGGTATTTTGAATAATTCCGAAGATAATGGCGCATTTTGGTTTTGGCATCCGCGTACCAGATCTCTTCTAGCCCCTGGGCTTGCGACTACATTTTTTATTAAAGCGACACCTAAAAATGTTGCACCTATAAGTTCTTTGCGTTTAGCACTTCAATTAGCAGGAGCCTATAAAAGAGATAATTTGGTAAAATATATTTCAGTACCAATAGTGATTACGTTTTTGAAATACGCTCCAACTTGCATACCTGAAGAGGGTGAAAGCATGTCTTTCGATCCATCATTATAAGTACATAGTGATTGTATACATAATTGTTATATTATAACGTACCGACGAGATACGATTTGAGGTCATGAATTGAAAACCTTTGCATTTAAGTCTACTTTTTTATTTCTTCTCACTATAAAATATGTAGTAAGTTGATTTGCATATATTTTTAATGTGTCTGAGAAAAAACAACGTCAACCAACCTGAATTGCTTTTATTATATAAGTTGTTTTATTTTCTGAATGTTTTTTGAAAATATGCTGATATGACATTGAGATGTTCAATTGTCTCTTGTAAAGAGTAGGTAAACTATTTGAGCTAATACGTTTCTTTTATTGTAAACACACAATATATTTTATACAAACTTTAATAGCTTGAGATCATCAAATGGAAAGTTTATTCAGTATTTTTTGTATCATTCTAAACTTTATACACTCTCGTATTCCATATATTATAAATAAGTTACGTCATGTTTCAAGAATAAATACACAAATATAAGGATAGTGGTATGGGCGCTCGGAATAGCAATCAAGATGGATCACAATTCTCTTTCGCTTTGTGTCCGCGTGTGTATAATATTAGGCTTAATAATCTCGTCGATGAGTCAGTCGAGGCCTGCCTTTGTCCTCGAGTCGGTAGAAAACCGTGCAATTGATGATACAGAACGAAAGGACTGCTCCCTTATTTCACGCGCCATGTACTTCGTTAAATTAACAAAAAATCTTTTCTATTGCGTAAAGAAATGACACAATCGATGATGTACGACTTGTAAAGTACAAAAATTGTTTTCTAAAATCACTTAGCTCGAATTTTATTGGAACCTACGTTCAGTTTTTGTCTTTATTTATTAAATATTAATATAATTGTACAACATCAAACATCATCCGAAGATCAAGTTATTTAATATATTGCACAGAGAATTCACTGAGTAAATTATGAGATTACTGCGTGTTAAATACAATGAGATTGAGAAAAGTGGTAATGAAGTCCTTTTCTTTCTTATTATTTCGAAGTATGTGATGACGAAATGTGTTGATGATTTTTATATAATAAAAAAAAAAATTAATAGTACGTGCCGCAATGGCGCGAGAAATAGATTTTACGAGTGCGTGCGGTGCGATATTTACGCTTGTTTACACTTCAGACGATTTTATAGGCACAACGACACCGTCTCTGCACCATATTAGCATATTGAGCTAGAATGTAAGGAACACTTACCATATTTTAATGATGGTTCTTAAAAAACATATTTCAGACTTTATCAGCTATCGATTTTAACGTGTGAGGTACTAAGGAAACATCACTATATAATATGTACAACTGTAATTGAATCGAACATAATTTAATATTTCATATTCATCAAGGTAACTAAAGATCCTATTATGTTATTAATAATATACATATTATTTTTTTATTGTTCTTAATCTTTTTCTTGCATAATTTAGTACTTATTTATTATAAGACATGTGAAAATCAATCCAAAATAGTAGCGGTAATAATTTAAACTAGAAAGAGAGGTAATGATTCTGTCCACCGATAAGGCTTCCTGCTGCAGATTCATGCCGGTTGATATCGATTTTTGTTAACAGTGATCTTGCTACTTCGAACACAATCTGTACTCTTGTATAGCTATAAATATTATAATAGAATTCAGTTTACTAGTATTTATATTTTTAAATAAAAATAGATTGCATTCAAGATATAAATATATTATCAACAGACTGTAATAACGTGAATGATATTATTTTTGTTTTGCAACGATACAATTTATTAGGGCACCTTCGTCTTCTTAACACGAAAAGGAATTTCTTTAACAATTTAACTTCAAAGTCGCCTGTGATGTTCTATACGGAACACAAATTATCGACTCGTTTTGATCCCACGGCCAAAATAAAATATCATATTTCCTGTCAGACGAGCGAGCTTCAGCGTTGAAGTGTCTTTTTTCTACATTTTTTCAGGACACCGTTTTTTAAAGGAACTGCGTCGCACATGTTTGTTCAACATAGGCGACGTCTTTCAATTATGTATTTTTTGTCGTCTCATGTTCAACTTGTTGAATGTTTTTGGACTTAAATTTTATGAAAGTAAATTGGGGATATATATTTTCAATATGTATGTCACATTATGAAAATTCCTAATTTTATTTGTTAAGATAAAGTATATTGTATTTTTTTCTTTTTATATATAAATTATGAACTTGAATAAAGTTAACTGTGCTTAGTGAACCAGAGTAATAAGAATTGTTTATTGCCGTTAGAATAAGCAAGCTTGGTGTTAGCGGGTCTCAGTGTTGCGAATGTTGCGCCGCTTCTCACGCGCTGCATGCGCTTGCGCCGGTTCCGCGCGCCTTGCATAACGGCCGTGCACGTAATACGCCGTAACATCAAACATTATGCATGTAGGGCGCGTGTCGACAACTACACGAGCCCCGCTATATGAAGGTAATCTATCCAACCACAAGCCTAATGGACGACAAGCATTTATATATCTATTAAATATATATTTTTACGGTTAACTTTTTTAGGGTTGAAATAGTTTAAGAAGAAATATGTTGTTATCTGAATTATATAGAATCAACATTAATAGAAGTTTTCGATGACACTTCGTTTATCTATTTATCGGGACACTTAACGCACGTTGCTTTTATTGTCTTGCTACCACAAAAGGCTGCCTCATATCAAATTTCAAACGGAGTTGATGAGCGCACGAGACATCGCAAATCTGATAAATGTATATCGCCTCCGACAACAAAAGATCGGATTGCAGAAGTGCAATCGAATCCGCATGCAGTCCTCGGAAGCTCCAGGCGCCAGCTGCCGATCCTGTATCAAATACCACACAGATAATAAAGGATTCTTTAATACGAAAAACGTTAAGCGATTCGGAGGCATGTTCGAAATGTTTTTACGCTAAATCAAATTCAAACAGAGAGATTCTGTTGTAAGTTATACCGACCTCGCTTTAAGTAATCACATTGAAATTCTCCTTAGCATTTCATACAGCCGAGTATTATGGGTGATGTAACGCAAGTATACCTACCGTTTTCGGTTTATTACGTAGGAAGTTGAGAACGTAACAGACTCAACCAGTAAGTATTGTTACATTCATAAATATGAATTAAATATTTTATACTGACATTTAAACAAATATTAATAATTTAGTACGCAATTATTTTTGAATAATACGTCCCTCCGTCCTATTCCACGACATGATAGACAAATTATTTTATCAACGGCCGTCAAACGGATCGAGCGTGATTGTATATTTATTTATAGGAAGATCATGACAAATTTTACTTAATCACTTAAATGTCACACTGCTGGGCAAAAATGTCTTATCCAGGAAAGATTAGATCTATTTTACCAAGATTTAGAACTTATTCCACTAAGGTACTCCAATTTGGGATGGTGGATACACATGTGGCATGTAGCACCTGGTCCGCGAAATATTTTGCCTTCATCACCGAGCACGAGATTAATCATAAATTTAACGGTGCTTGCCTGAGTGTGAACTCGCAATCATCGTTTGAGATTCAGTTGTTCTAAACAACTGGGTCATCTCGGCTTTATTCGACTCTTAATTAAATTATAAAAACCTTAAAAGCAATTAGTTAATGTGCTTATTGTTCCTATACATACCTAACTTCATCATCTAGGTAGGTAACATGATCTCGTACTTACTCTTTTATTTAACTTGCTCTAATATATATGTAACAAATTATTGAAGTTATTTTTATTATAATCTAATTGACTGACAATAGTAGGAGACGAGGTGATCAGCCATTTTAACCTTCCACCACAAACCGGAAACTTGCGTCTATAATTATAATATCATGAAACAAAGTACAACAAAATGTCTACCTACTACTAGTTGACATAGTCGATAAATTAATACTAGATACCTAGTTATATTTACGTGTACGGTAAAGGTAAAGGGTAATTAATTGGTTTATTGGCGCAAAGGTTGTATCGTCGCCGCTGTATTAATGTAATATTGTAGCCTACATTATGTAAAGAGAGTTAAGAAAACTTTGATTAATAAACTACTCGATAAAATATTATATAGAAGATAAAAAGGGTGGAATTAGTAGTCGTTAATTATTTAAGAAGGATAAAAACTAATAATTCAATTGTGCTTAATTACCTGCATTACTGGATTGTAGGATAAGAGTAACTGGTAAATTTCTTGCCGGTTGTTCTCGGTAGAATCTAAATTCCTTCAATTTAATTTAATCATGTACAATGATGACCCAAAAGTGCTCGCCAGAGCCTACTTAAATGAAGTATATTTTAATATTGGTGCGTAAACTAATAATAATCTAAATAGAAAATATTTTTCTATTAATTTTCAGGATACAATACAAGCCTATATCGTGGAAAGGTTACTGACCATTGTGTTTAATGTACTTAAACTTCATAAACCATTTTGGAAATGTACTCCTTTAGTTTTAACGAGACCGCGGGAGAGCTTGTGTTAATAATATTATTACTTTAGTATAGTTCGATCGAACTGAAGTGCTTCTTCTGGCAGACATTTGATGGTTTAAACAAAAGTATAAATATAGGTAGAAATAAAGCGTATATAAAAAGGTCATGAAAATTCATTTTATTTTTAATGGCGCGTTAATTACGTCTAGAAAAATGAGTTTTTGATGCTCCCTTATTTAAGTGTATAGCGATCATTCAACTTGTGTAATTGTAAACACGAATATTAACGTTTATTATAAGTAATAATTATTTCCTTTATCTGTTATACATTTTCATAAAGGTGAACGTTAAAGTTTAAGCCAAGATAAATAGTACCATGAGCATTAAATTTATCTATTAATGATATAATTTCAAAAAAATGTTATTAATTTGATAAAACACGCACACAAAGTTGGTAAGTTCGTGTGCCCGCGCAATCTGTTAGAACAAGTGCACTGACACAACGTTTTCGTTTATTTCTCGGAACTGAGTTTATTCTCAGCGTGACGTCAGCTTCTCCAAGCCACTTCCTTATCCTACTATGCTTATATCTGAACATTATTCGTTTTAGATATAAATTATTGTGTTAAAGCTCTTTATTACTATTACAAATCCGAAAGTTACTTGTTCTGTCTTTTACATCATCACGATTAAACCGCTCAACCGATAAGCACCTAGGTATACTTATAATTTACATAGATGGTGAGAAGTCACAGAGAACAATTAGTATTTAGCAATGGCATGAATAGTTTTATATTACATACATTAGGGATACAAAAAAAAATAGTCTATGTAGCTAAACACGACAGATGCAGGAACAATAGGGCGCTGCGGGATGTCCACGGTTATGACGCCTCATTGACTTCGCAATTGACGTACATTCACACTGCATTATTATTTCTACCCTTCGAGGGTCCGAAACAAATAAAAACCACTTCATTCAAGGTATTGCATGGTAATATTGAATGAAACTAATCAATGTTGGCCCTATCTATATTTTGTATCCAACTTAATCTATTTAGTACATACCAGCCTGCTCACGCCTCGTCATCGTGTCGTCCCGCCCACTGTCCGATCATACCATGAAATAGACACAAAAATAATAAACTAGTAAATATTGACTGAAAAAGTTAAAAGCCTCGTCGAGCCCTGATTGGAACCATATGACATCGATGAGCGATGAAATAAATTAAAAAACAATCACTAGATCATTTAAGTAAACACAAAAAAAGTTAAAGCCTTGATGCCACGAAACATTTGCTCCCGAAAGCGTCGCGTTGTCGATAAAAAAGTTAGAGTAACGTGTTCTAGCTAAACTTTTACTGTTTGTCGTTAAGGAAGCGAACATAAACGTTCACGTTTTTGTTTCAAGGGCTCAGATATTCTCAGCGTGGGAAAGCTCAGTGAGGTCAGGTGGTAGCACATGTGGTTCTCTTCTGTTTATGGAGTTTAAAAATAATATTTAATAAAATGTAGGTGCCGTACAGACATCTGAGTACGTCTTTGCGGGGGATAATACGTTTTACACCTATCGCACGCCCGGTGGTCCGTAAACAATAACAACGCATTATTTTATCTTCTGCATTCTAACCATTGTGTAAAATTGAATCACAAAATGATATTTGTGGATTTATCGTTGTAATGTTAAGTAATTATATTTCCTCGATAGAAATTCGTGTTATACTTATTAAATTTTTAGACAGACATGTATATGACAGGATCTGTCGAAAATTAAAAGGCGCTTTTAAAATGTATAAGCCGCAACTTTTTTTTTTGCTGCAACGATGCACTCGTGGAAGCCATATAACGTTGCTTACATAATTTTACGAAACTTTTATGGAAAAATCAATTCATGTGATGAGCTGAGAAAAAACTTGCTAAACAAAAACTAAGTCCCTGCTCTGAGGCACCGCCCAGTGCTAGCTCCTGTTCGATACACGAGCCCGTGGGATGAAATGATAATGGGCAAGAATTGGCAACGTGGGTGTCCGGCTTGCTTACGTATTATCCAGAACTTTTTTATACTTTCATGATGCGTGCGCTTCTTAAATTCATCGATGCATTATAATACTTGTTTTGTGAATGAAAGACAGGACAAGCACACCATAGCCGCGGGTATGTTATTGCTATTGATAAGTAGAGACGCGTGTTACAGATGTCAATGTAAATCCACGCTGTTTAAAGTAACAGTTGTGAAGTTTACTTAGAAAAGTTGTTTTATAACAAAATTGCGAAGAGCTTGAAGCATTATTAAGCCAAAAAAACCGTTGGTTCTTTAATTTGCTATTATAAGTAGTCGTAGCACAAGTAATGTGCCGTGAAATCTATCACAACAGCGACACGGAAGTTAATTATTCATGTATAGCTACATAGGTACTTGTGTTTACTACTGCAGTAGCTTACGTCATATAATAACATCAAGTATATACTATAAATATTTTATATAGTTATATATCAGAAATGTAGCCTACTTAGTGTGTGTATGTGTGTATATCGATTTATGTAGTTAATTACCTTTTGCTAGATTTTCAACCAATTAACCAAACATTTTCATACGATTTATTTTATTCAAGTTATACGTGTTGAGTAATGGATTTAGTTGTAATACGATTATTTCAAAAATCCCTTATAAATAAATTGGTTTTAAGTTAAGAAAATATGCGTTTTGTGTATACATATGTAATACATACATTTCATAAAGATACTGAAATTACATAAATAATTTCGTTTTATCAATGTAATTATGTAACAGTTATGTCGAGTGAGTCATTGCTTCAGTATCAGGGTCATGATAGGGAAATACTGGTCTTAGGAAATCCTATCTTGCAAGTTATGCTAGGAAATATAAATAATTATTCTACACGTACTGGTTATTTTTTTTTGTATTCATTTTATAATCAATTTAACAATCAACTCACAAATAAAGTAAACAGGTGTTAGATTATTATATAACAATAACTATAGGACTTACAGGATCTGTGTATCGCCATGCTGTTCCTTATTTGTTTTTACCCTATTTATTATATTATCTGTGATTTATTTTGTAAAAAAAAACTTATACATAAACCGAACACTGAAATCTTTGTACACAAATAACAACGTTACTTTAATACCAATAATTTAAAACTACAACGGGTACACGTTTATACTTGAAAAATAATTTATTTTCGTATTTTATCATGTGATATATTTTTCTTGAATAAATGCCGAATATTTTTTTAACATGAAATAAACTATAGGTAGTAATAATATTCGTATTTAATATACAAATGTTAATTTTTAAGGCAGTTTTAATAGCATGATTAATTTGAATTTTGAATTTCGGTTTATTTACAAGAGATGCGGAAGCACGCAGTTGACATCAAAGGGCCTATTTGAAGTTTAGGTCAAGAACAACAAGCGAACATCCTTCACACTATTACGGAAACCCTCGTAAAGGTTTCATAAAATACTAAAAGTAACGTATTGTACGAATTCATATTCAAATGCGCGATAGCTACAGTCCATTTTATAAAATCAAGTTTGTAAGGTTAACGTCTAATTGTAAAATGTATTAGCCCTTAAATATGTCATAAAAAATGAATTCTGCGAAATATACAAAATAACTCAATCATTGTAATAATTAGTACATAAGAAAAACTCCATTTAAAGGCTGAATATCCGACTTTTTTATTGATTACTTTATCAATAAAAAACTCGTATTCAGTAAGTTTTAGGTACATACTACGGTCTGTTTTCCTCCTTTGTGATTTTTTGTAATTAATTTGAAAAATAATGTTTTTTTATTGCAACTTTTATATCGTGCTAGAAAAAGCAAATAATATTTTATATTAACACATGAAGTATTTTTCTTCTGTAATATAATCTACTATGCAAGATTGGTATATATTTTTCTATATAATCAATACCGTTGTTATAAAGTGGCATTTTATAGATAAAACAAAACTAAATACTCGTATTTCAATTGACAAATAGTTATCTTAGTTACATCAGATCTATAATGGTTTTATAAGTAGCACGTAACATTGTATCGTGGAGAAAGCACGGCCTTGGCAGTGAAGCGTGCTCAGCCGGGCGCGTCGTGCCGTCGCGCAACGACCGCGCCCGCGCAGCAAGCTTAGTATTTGATACACTAAACTGTTTAACAGAACTGTAGAAATTGTTGTTTTAGTAACTTAGTGATTAATGTAAATAGCTATATAAGGTAAGCTTGGTGTTATTTAAACTAGCAACTCTGAATAACGTGTACATGTTAATATGATAACTACCTACTCTATACTCTACTCTAACTACTATAGTCAGTAGCTATGGCTAATATGGCTAGCATATTCCAAATTGTGATGTTCCGCATGCCATTTATTTATCTAGGTTATTAATACAAATTCTACTTTATTTTTTTATTCGTTACAAATAATGCTTGTCTTTTTCAAAGTACGCGTTAACCAAATCAAAATATGTAAGTCGAAGTCATCAATCAATTTATTTTCAGTGGATAGAAAAAAATTCATGGTTCAAATCTTTGTCATTTTTTTTTAAATTTCCACGTGCTTAATTTGCATAATTAATTCATTTCGTTCTCGGCGGTGAAGGAACAATCGGAAGTAAACTGCGTATTTTGGATAAAACTCTACCACATGTGCATCCAACACGTACTGGAGCGTGGTGGAATTTCGCCTTAGGAGGAGGGGTTTTTAACTGGCATGGACTTTTACAGACTTTTATTTTCATTAAGATCTAACATCACCAAACACAGCGTCGCAGTAAAAATATCTAAGAGTAATGATTTAATAGATCTCGCTGTGTAATTGTGTTCTTGTAACGCGCGAGTTTTCACGCATACAACACTTTCATTGTCATTGAACTTGGAAAGCGGGGATGCGCTCATTGTTATTAGATAGCTGAGAATGCACTCTCGCTGCGTAACCTGCTATGATCATAAGCTATTTACACGCAATATAAAATGAAACAGATGCCATTGTATGCGTTATAAATAGAAAATAAGCTACTGCTTCAATATGGTAATATATACCGTTATATTCTCGGTATTTTATCGAAGTTATCTAACACTTTCAGGGACAGCACACTTTGCTGGCCAAGAAAGTGATAAAGAATATGAAATTAAATGGTACGCTAACCCGATCTTTCTTTATTCTTATGTTTTACATTTTTCAATTTGTCAATAACGGACCTTTATATACGACAATAAAGTTTAATATGAAACCTTAATAAATATTGTGGATAATAATACACACTTTGATTTGCTTAATTAATGTAGGTACGTTGTAAGGCTTCGGGTGACAGAGTACGGGTCGCCCTCTCGGTGGGAACGTGTAGGCGTTTGGGCGCACTTGACGCTTCAGCGACCACGAAAACTGTTATCCTGAGGTTTAAAAATACCTCGAGACGCACATTTTTAATATAAAATCAAAGTACGATAACATGAAAATCGTGTCAATAATATATTTGCCAATAATTGCCGCACAATATCTATGAAAATTTAACATTTATATGAAATGCAATAATTGATGTTTAAGATGTAGATTCGTATTGAATAACTAATATGGTTTTTGTACTAATGATTTTGATAACTGTATTAAGATGTGTTATTAAAATAAAGCTATTTTTACTCTTTAAAAATTTTAATTAAGTATATAACTATTTCAATTTTATGCAGACGTATCTGAGTAAGTACTATTTAGTGAACGGACAAATAATTGTAACTGCCAAGAAGTAATTATATCATTGTAAAAATGTCATCTCGTAGTTGTAAATATTGTCAGTGTAACTAAGAGCCATAACAATATATGATTCTTGTTTGGCAACGTAAACGTTTCTTGATGGCTGAGTGAGATAAAATAAACGAATTCAATATAGTTATCTATAAATAATTATAATATACATAATTCTCTAAAGATATTCTTAACCTTAAATCAGTGCTTATTGAAGAAAGGCTCGGGAACCACGCTCCATTGGTCGCAGTTAGGTACGCCATCCTTTCCACGGAACCAGAACACCATCTGACGTTTATGAACAATATAGTTATTTATATTTTAGTTCTTTACCTAATTTTATATTTTAGTTCTTTACCTAATTTTATATTTTAAAAAAAATTACACTTTTACATTATTTACATACATTTTTTACAATTTTTTTAACATCGTTTTATTTCTTTTTTGTGAAAACACTGTTAAGTATTTTAAATACATGCCGAGTCACAAATATGTTTTATGATATGAAATATGTTTTTATTATGTAACAAATAATGTATTTACATATAAAAAAATCTTTATCTTTATGTTGTATTTTATAATAGGCACTTGTGTTCACCTTTGTTCAATTGATTCGTAAAAAGTTATAAAATACTAGTTATATTCGTTCATGCCGAAGTGATTTAAAATAAAAAATAGGTTACATAATATCACTTTCAATCAAATGAAATGAGTATTTTAAAAAAAAACTTATAAAAGTGGTTTCCGCACAGCTCAAGATTAACGCGGCGCTGAGGTAATTAATCATCAACCTTGACAATCTCTTATCGCTCAGGAAAATACTCAGGAAATTACTCAATAACTACGTACTTATACTAGAAATTTTGTACGAATAACAACAATCTGTAAAAACTTACATTTCCTTTGCGGTTTAATACACTCTTTACTATAAAAAATATTTATTGTATGTAAATCAGTAAACTTTTCAAGAGGGTTAAAAATAATTGCAGTTCTTAGATAATATCAATAAGCATACAGATGCTTACAAAGGTAAGCTAACATTGTACATGGTAAATTCCATTAAATTTTTCCGCAACAGTTAAATTTATTGCTTATATTTATTATCTATGAGACGGTAATCACAATCGTTGGCAGTAGGAGGCAAAGGAAGTGAGCGGACGAGGCCTTGACATTTCCCGCCAAGCAACGTAGACATAGCTGATACGAGGAAGTGGGAGGCAGCTCCTTTACTCCTAGCCTAGCCTTCCATCCTTTGTCACTAAAATGTAAGCAACTGACACCAAGCTTTTAAAACAAGATTTAATGAAATTAAAAGTAAAAGTAGTGAATGTAGCAGTGCACATATTATATTATAGTATTATGTGTGTTTAATGTTCCCTTATATAATTGTCAGGTAATTTGAAACAATATATTTATACAGAAACATATACATTGCATTTTTAATGTTACATAAGTTAGAATAAAAAACTACCAATATACCTAGAATACGAACCAGTATATAAGAGCAAGTGATTGCGGTATCGTAAGGAAGGGTAATTTCATACGTCCAATGACGTCTCAATAACAAAATAAAAAGTCAATACGGCATACATACAGATGAGTGCACTTATGCACACAATATGCCCGCAGACCACAACTACTTAAATCGGAACGGATATGTGATGAAGAGATGACAAAACCCCTTTTGAGACCTTTATTACTTGGCTTTGGCACACAAACACGGCAATAAAAAACTGACCGAGATCCGGCTTCCTAATGTTTAAATTACTTTAATTTAGGAAGAAGGTAAAATATAACCTTCAACTTTTTTGTTATTTTGTATATAACGCTTTATTTTGTTTATAAGTTTACAATTCAATTTAATCTTTTAATTTAATTACTACGTTATTGAAATGATAATGGAAAGTCTAACCATCACCGTTTTTTTTAAATATATTGGGTATGATGTCTTACCAGTAGCGCCATCTCGTGTCGAATAGGATATATTTATACAAGTTATTCACGTGTAGATGTCACTCGATATTGTCCACAAATCTGCTTGAGTAATGGTAATGAATAATAATATTAATGTATGCAAGCAGATATTTTGATAAAAAAATTAACCTTAGATTTCATAGGATAGTTAAGTAATATTTAGATTAGTTAAATTTATGTAGATCTAAGATATACTTCATATTTCAATTATTATATTACATTAAACAGTGTAAGTATAAGTAGATTAAGCTTTTATTCGTTAACTTTTTTCTTATATTAATTATAAGGGCGTGAAAAATATTTATTAATCTTCTATCCATCAGTATAAGGTCGATGAATAAACTCCGAAAACCTCAAACGGAGAGGAGACCTTATTTGATTAGTGGCACATTTAAAGACTGACCACTCGCTTTTACTTTATTATTAAAAAAAAATAAATGAATTACGATTCATTTCATATAAAATCATAAATAAATGTATCCTAAAATAATTAAATCTCAAAAAATAATTATCAATAAACATTCGTTATGATTTTCAATAAAAAAAATATTCGTCTGCCTTGAAGGTAGTATCAATAAAAAAAAACTTTGATGGTACCATAGTTTTTCCTTGAAACTATGTGACCGGAAGCAATTATGATAGCATTCCAAGTATAAATTCCCATAAACCGATTTTCTCATACTACATACGTGATACTTCGTGTAACGTCACCGTATACTTAGGTAATAAATTAACTTCAGTACTCCGGTTGCTTTGACCGCCAAATACAATAATTTGTATTCAATGTACATTGACGCGCAACAAGTCCGCATTGTAAGTTGCTACTTATATTTGCTTTTGAGTCTTAGATGTTTTATTTTTAACCAAATGTAATGTCCTGAAATGTATCGATGGAGCCACTTAAATTTTTCAGTATATGAAGTTTTTTTTCTGACCGATCTGATTGTCGGAAGTGACTAGCCAACTGAGCGGGACATATTATAATGCACAAGTGTGTGCACAAACACAAGTGCACACTCCATTATCTCTTATAATTAGTTAGGATGGACGGACACGACTGGAAATTATTTTTAACGGTACAACCCGGGGCTTGAACCCAGGAACTCTGGACTGTTGGCTTAAAGACTAACCACTAGACCATCAGGCAGTCGTCCACTAGAGATCAGTATATAGATTAAGAGGACAGCAGCATTCAAAATCAATAATCAGTATTAAAATAGGCTATTATTTACATAACACATAGGTTCATTAATTTTTAATATTAACTTTTAACTTTATTAAGTAAAATATATTATAGAATGATACTTCTGTACTCTTACTTATTATTTGTTTATAATTAAGGTGATTGTTTGCAATATTCATTATCAAATGATAAAATTTTGTAGAACTTTTAATAGCATTATATATTAGAAATTATGTTAAATATAAATAATATATTTAGTGCGGTTTGAACGCAATTAGGACAAAGGTTCTCGAACTTTTATGGCCTATTGTTTTACAATTAGAATATAACACTTAATAAGTACTGATTATTTTTTTTAATCATAGAACGCTTAAACAATGAGTTGATTTAAATAGAAAATTAGATTCGTAATACAAACTCATAAAAGGATTTAAAATAAGGTTACTGAACTTACGCTAATTTTATTGATAAAATAATTCTCAACACGTACGGCTCTTAACATTGACAACTAGCAGGTCTATTATGTATGTTAACCATACAATGGGATAATAAATAATACAACGAAATTACGTGTGAAATAATAAACTAGAGTAAGAGGTGACTAATCCAGACACTTAAAAAATAATTTGAGTAAATCGCAAATTGCTAAAGTAATAATAATACTTTAAAAGTTATATAGAAATTATTCCTTGTCACAAGTAAATATTTTGTATACTCAGTTCTTGATAAATCCGTAATCATCATTTACATTCCATAGACAAACAAGGATCTGAACGCACTTGATAGTGCCACGTGTGGTTCGTCCTGTACATAGTTATTATTCACATTTGGCACATCACACGGTGTCATCGCCCCTAAACCGTAGGGCTCACATAATGCTGGGGAAATCCAGCTAAACATGACTAGTATCGCGTCGATACAAATTATATTGTCTTTCACGGGAACCTACGAAATTTATTATAACTTATGGATCTTGTAATTAATATTTTTCCTATCATTTACCACCAGTAAATATATATTCATATAATGTATATATCTTTACTGGTGGTAGGGCTTTGTGCAAGCTCGCCTGGGTAGGTACCACCCACTCATCAGATATTTTACCGCAAAACAGCAATACTTGATATTGTTGTGTTCCGGTTTGAAGGGTGAGTGAGCCAGTGTAATTACAGGCGCAAGGGACATAAAATATTAGTTTCCAAGGTTGGTGGCGCTTTGGCTATGTAAGAGAAGGTTGACATTTCTTACAATGCCAATGTCTAAGGGCGTTTGGTGACCACTTACCATCAGGTGGCCTATATGCTCGTCCGCCTTCCTATTCTATACAAACTTCTTTTTTTAATGTAAAAAAAGAAGGAAGTATATAGGTTATAAAACAAAGCTGTGATGTGCTAAAAGAAGTACGTCCCAAAATTATGTGAGTGGGAAAAAGAAGAAAAGACTGTGAGTTCTACTTGCAAATCGTTTTGCTTACACCTCTTTCTTGAAGCCTACTTACATTTTAATTGAAGCTGTTTCAATTAGTTGTAGCTTTAGATTTAGATATTGTCGATAGCTAGCTAATTTGAAATACAAATATTATTTCCAAATGATTGTGTTCCAAGTGTGTGTGTGTGAATGATTTATAGTTATAAAGACAAAATCCTTTTTTTTTGTGAATTGTGAAATTGTGCTAAATAGTTATCTATTTTTTTTAATTTTAGAGCTAACTACGAGACGATTCATACATACATATTAAATAACTCACAGAAATTCTGCAATGGTTGCCACTGACTGAGGCGAGGACCTCTGACCTACGAAGATAGTAGTAATTGGACTGGTCATACGGTTTTTCCCGGTTTTATTCTGATTCGTGTCTGATAGCAGTTGGCAACATCTAGTCAAATTATACAATTAAATTACCATAACGGACGGGAACGCGGCCAGCAGGAAGCGTACTCCGATCATATTCAGATTCTGTAACTTTGTGGCTGTAATAGTTGCAAATGCAGACATATCTTTTCTCAGACTATTTGTCATAATTAATATCTTACAGCGTTTGCATAAATTACTTTTCCTCTTCATAATCTATTGTATCTCTATCAAAACGTTACAATTGTGAAAGATAAGTATTGTCACGCCTATTTCGTCAATAACTGGAAATTGTATTTTGTTATTTAAGCGGAATGCTAAGTTGCATAATAATATTACCAGTAAGACTATATTTTCTATCTTGTTTAAAATTTTTATTTACAGCTATGTAATTGATGAAATGCTTAAATACGCTAAACTCCAATTATTATTATTGAGAACCTAGTTAACCAAGTGGTTAGAACACGTGAATTTGAACCGAAATGAAACCGATTGGGTGTTCAAATCCGGGCTAGCAACATTGAATTTTCGTGTGTTTATTTGTGTTTATAATATATTTGGTGCTCGGTGAGGAAAACGTCGTGAGGAATCCTGCATGTGTATCTATCTGCTATAAGCTTTAAACCACTTCTACTGGTGGTAGAGCTTTGTGCAAGCTCGTCTGGGTAGGTACCACCCACTCATCAGATATTCTACCGCAAAACAGCAATACTTGATATTGTTGTGTTCCGGTTTGAAGGGTGAGTGAGCCAGTGTAATTACAGGCACAAGGGACATAAAATCTTAGTTCCCAAGGTTGGTGGCGCATTGGATATGTAAGCGATGGTTGACATTTCTTACAATGCCAATGTCTAAGAGCGTTGGTGACCACTTACCATCAGGTGGCCCATATGCTCGTCCGCCTTCCTATTCTATAAAAAAAAAAACCTTCTCAGGACAAAGCAGCCCAACTGTGGGACACTTACATGCTGCTGCTACTACTACTACTACTAATATTAATTTTTACTTTTCAAATTATTATTTAGTTTCATATCCCTTTGATTTCCTAGTGGTATATCGCAAGACTGACTTATGATGGACATAAATATAATATATATGTGTCTATATATAACTTCGTTTTGTTCTTAGATATGTTTTACTACATTTTTATTAAAATTTAAACAAATTGTGCATTCGCTTATGATACTTATTAAAGATACCAGAAAATTAACGATTTTAATGACAGAAAACACATTTACCAGTGAAATAATAACAAACAGGTTTTAAGAAGCATTTCTTATCTACTGAAAAATTATTGTCAATTTCTGTGTTTGCAACGTCACTAATAACTATTTTTTTTCGCATCCTCCGCATGCATTATTGTTTTTAAATTTATGATATACGTCGCTTAAGTTCCACTGTATGATATTAATAGATTTATTATTACCCTTTAATTATTATATTAGGTCCTTACATATGAAGTTAGCGTTTTGTCGTACTGACCACTTTGATCTGAAATATCTCATCTTTGGTTAAGAATTTCAAATTCAGATTTATAAATTCATTTAGCTGGAACATTTGAGTTTTGAAAAAAGTCATTCATTTGTTTTTTCCTCATTATTTTTTACTTTGGCGTCGCTTATTACCGCTCAATGGAAAATATGAAATATCGGTATATTTACGAGTACGAGTTCTACCGTGGCACCAGTGCTGCAAAAACAGCTCAAAGGATTAATGATGTATACGGCGCTGGTGTCGCAAAAGAAAGCACGGTAAGTTTTTGGTTTCAACGTTTTCGTTCTGGAAATTTCGACCCTAAGAACACTTTAAACTAAGAACAAAGTGGAAACACTTTAATCTCCGGCCGTCCACGGGGTTGGTTGACGAAGAATTAAAAGCTATTGTGGAATGCGGATTCATCACAAAGCACTTCAGAGATATCTGCAGGCTTTGGGGTAAGTGTTAAAACTGTATTAATCCATTTGAAGCAAATCGGGAAAGTAAACAAACTTGAACGATGGGTAGCTCATGAATTGAGTGAATCGAACGTGTTTTGTGCTGCTGTGTTACTTTGCTCAACCGACAGAATAATGAAGGGATTTTAAATCGACTCATTACTTGTGATGAAAAGTGGATACTGAACGATACTGACTGATTGATAGATACTGACTGATGGATACTGTACGATAATCGGAAGTCCTCGTCGCAATAGCTGAACCCTGGAGATCTAACCAAATCCTACCCTTATTGATTCTCGCCCCCATGGTTTTTTAGTAAAGTGATCAATGAACTACCTCTGAGATGACAAAAGTGCATAGATAACAACGGTGCATACTTTGATTAATTAAATATATTTTACAAAAAAAAGTGACTTTATATTCCTCCCGTACAAAACGCCAATTTCATATGTAAGGATCTAATATTTATATATCGATTAATTTGTTCGTTCATATGACAGACATGCTTTTGTATTAGTAACCGGGCATGTACTGCAATTAAATATTATTACTCACACCTTTTATAGCTTTGGCATTGTGCAGACCTTCTGGGTGGGATCATTGGAATAAAAAACACTCACATTCCTATAATAGCAAATTAAAAAATTAAATATTAACAGTACGTAGGATTCTCGAAATTTGTTAGCAATTTTTGTCGTCTTAAATTCAAAAGAATTAAACAAAAGTTTACTACCGACACGTGTTGACTAAAAAGTTGCCAAAGTTTGTTTTGTTTCGCACATTAAAGATTAAAATATTACTTATAAATTTATACTCACAAATGTTGTACTCAAAAAAGTAATAAGCTGCCGGTAGAGATGTTTAAGTCATTTTCATAACTTTATTGTAGATGCAATAAAATAATAATTATTGAATATTTTAAATCAAAAAGAGAAACGACTGTTCATAAAACAGCGAGGCTAAATATATCTTTTGTAACCAATAACTGAGTTCCGCAGTGGCTAAGGGAATAAAATCTCTACCAAATACTATTTACAGCATTAAGATTTACTAATTGCTAAAAATAGAGCTTGGTCTTAAAAAACAAATGAAATATTTTCACATTATTTTACAATTATCTACAAATTGTCTGTCAGAAATTCCTGGAGATATTTGTATTTCTTTAATAATGTAAAAAGTGTATTTTTATGATAAAACATGTTGGTTTTAGCGGCTTTAAGTTACTATGAATGTCTTCATAGTAACTTAGTAAATAAGTATTTTTAATATCGAACCCATTATAATAATTTAAAAACGTGCAGTATTTGTCAACATACCAATTGTAATAGGTAAGTATAAATAGAGTCGAGGTACCATGATGGCTCAATGGATGTAGGTTGATTAAAAAAGATACTGATTTTTTATTATTTGACGTGCTTATAAAGTAAATAAATTTATCACGCCCTGCAGAGCGCGAATATTATAAAATTATAAGGAAATGCATATGTTGTATAAAATAACCCAATATAAAAAACAATCAACAGCATTGATGACTAAGTTTCAAATGTTAGGTACTTCTGAAATATGAATGCCCAGCTCCTTTGCTCAGCAGTGAGAAGGCCTCTTACAACATTTAATTCCTATGAAGAGAACGGGTTTTATTTAACAACGAAATTTTTAATTATTGCGTAAGTATGCTTATTTGCATTTTATTATAATATATTCTATATAATAATAAACACGCAAGCCACACGTAACACCTATACATTGAGTGGCCGCATTCATAACCAGTGACAACAACAATTGATTAAAATGACAAATGTTAACAGGTACCTGAAGAGTGTCAACGTCAATAATTCTGTGCCATTCTCGCTAGTTGGGCGACCGCGACCTTACTAGAATACAAAGCCTGGCTGACAGCGGCTCCTGGGTCCTTATGCAAGTCAACACGCGCGGTCACCGACTCTAACCCCTCCTCCCGCTGACACGCGCACCTCTATACCGGTCACAGCATAATATTTACCGCGAAAATGACCATTTCCACGAAACCACCGGAAATCGTAGCGCCCATGGAAATACTATTAAACTGATATTCAACTTTTTTTTAAATTAATTAAGTATGTGCACATGAAGTTTGACGTTATGAATAATTTAATAAAGTCTAATATATATTCTTGAAAGCACTTTTTCTAGGATTCGCTTATCAGTATTTTATTCAAGGCATTATTAGTTTCACATAAAAATAGCCCAAACAGCGTTCTATACTAAGTTGTTGTTGGCATGCAGCTTTGTCTACGTTCAAAGGCAACATACCTGTTTTATAAAATAAAAAGATCCGACTAGCCATTACTTGAATGTCTGACTTAATTCAATTTGTATTTTCCAAAACATTTTTTAAGTAGGGTAACATTAGACAGTTTCGAATAAATGCTTAAAATAATGAGGTCACAAACTTTCTAATGACGGAAGCATAAGGCGCTTCCACGACTTCCTGAATCAGAGTACGGGAACTTAGGATTGCCACAAGCTTATCTCCATCCGTATTGGGTAACTGAAGGAGGCGTAAGCAACACTTGATGTAACCACAAGTGCCGCAACCTTTCCGCTGACGCAATCCCCAGCTGGTCCTACAGACGTCGTATTAAATAGTGTCAGCCGTACCGATGCGGAAATAATTAGACTATTGCGTCATCGCTCTGAACAAGTTTCGTAAAGCTCCATTGAGTTCATAATTCCAATATATTTTTAATTTAAAAAAAAAAGTGTCTTCATCTTAATGTTAATTTGCTTATATGACATGCAATGTTTACTTAGAGCTTGTTTTTAGGTACATATATAGGTACATTTTTATATAAGTGCCGCCCATATAGTTAATATAACATAAGCAGCGCCCACTCTGATACTTAACAAAAACTATCTACATAATATAACTACTTAATATGCAGAAAACACACCGATACCCTCTTAGATTCTCGATACACAGCATTTGTCATTATTTAAAAACAGAACACACCTTGTTGACATAATCGCACTTCCATATTGGGCAAAAATACATTGTTTAGTGTATGTTCCCGAACAATAGAGTTAACAGTAAGGCTGTTTCTTATTCCGCTCGGATACGGACACAGAGGGACCGGTTGAAGTCTGTAAATTCCGTACATTGTAATTCAGATTGGATGTCGAAACGCACGAGTCGGCATGCGGCTATGCGGATGCCTCGGTTGGGACTAAGGGTTTAACGCACTTTGAAGTATCATATAAAACTATAAACTTTCCGTAAAACCTTTTTAAAATAGTAGACTTTATAAATGTCCTCAGATATGCCATTTCAAATAATAATGAACTGCTAGTGGCATTCTAGGAAGCCGTATCGTTAGCCTCTTCCGCATCACCATCCACTTTAATAATCAGTAAATGTCTCGCGGCCAATAAAAGAGCGGCATTTATAGACCTGCCATATAATTCACATAAATCTCGAACTAAAGAATGGTCTGATCCCGTGAACCGAATCCAACATCATAGAAACTGATTTCAAAGCCACGTCGTTTTTCATTGGGTCTTTAAAGTCAGGTGTTTAAAGACGTTTGTCATTTTTAATACATATTTAAAAACTTTGGTTAAATTGGAACATTTTTATACGTTAGATATATTTCAATATGTGTATTTAAATAGTTTTACAAAGTATGTAATTAATGATTATTGAAGTTATGATGAAAATGATAATATAATTTATTAATTACCGGCTTCGCGGATTTCTGTTTAGCCTAAAGAAGCTTTGAAGTCCGCATTTTGCTCCAACTGCATTTTGTGGTGGTCAATAAAGTATTTAATTAAAATAAAAATAAAATCCTGCTGCTTTTAATAATTAAAAAATCAAAAGTAACTTTTTAAATACCTAAGAAATATATATATATATATATATATATATATATATATATATATATATATATATATATATATATCATTAGTTTAGTTTATTGTTTTAAAAACTTGTTAAGACTTATAAGATAGGAAATAACATATTACATAAATACCTATTTAGGTCTTTAGATCTATAAAAATAACTATGTTATTTTTTTCAATTTCTGAAACACAAAAAGAAGGTATAATATTGATGTCAATCAAAATAAAAAATGTGTAATTGGAACTCTAAAAAAATCGAAAAAACTACCAACTCACAGCCAATGCTTAAATTCAGAACACGCATTGTTTGTCAACATATCATATTAAAGCGTTGTACTCAAGTACTACACAATAAATCGACAATTTCATACAAGTGCCATTTCTTTAGTTTTCATATCAAACAATCAAAACAGAACCTTTTAGTTCCATTGCAAATGTCTGTCGAAGTTTTGACAAAGAGCCGCCGCGCTTGCCGCCAAAGATAAAAAAACGGGACGCGGCGATTGTTATAAGTTGACACAACATTTATTGAGAGAAACCGCCTTTTATTCTATTTTATATATATTTTATGTCACTTTTGTTATCCAATAAAATCTCACGTTCTTTTTAGTAAGAATATATCATAATATAAAATGACAATGTTTTTTATAAGTACTTAGGTATTTTTTGCTTTTATTACATTACTTATAATATTATATACCTAAATAAATCACATATCAAAAGAATGCTTAAACTTTTCAGAATTAAATAATTATGTACAATGTTAAACTACTACAACTCGCTTAATTGCAATGAAATAAGTACCGATACTTTTATTTAATTCAGTTACACTAAATAAGGTGTTGTTACAATTAATAAAAAAATACGAAAAATTGTCGTCACATCTTCGTCAGTTATAAAAATGTTCGTCCACAATTATATAGTCCTATATTTAAAGAACCATCACGTAAAAATATTGATGTGATATTATCAAAATAATACAAGTAAAACATTTAAGTAAAATTATTAAATCATTATTAATTCATTGGAAAATACAAAATTATGTAAGTTATTCATAATTGAAATCTCAGACCAAATACTAAGACAGACGGAAGAAGCCAAATTAACGTGCTTATTTGTGTTAGTGGCGTAAAGACATCTACCACTCCCGCTAAAACAAAAAATCAAAAAAAAGTTAAAAAAATCTTGAAAGTAATAAATAAACCTTATTTATATGTATATCTCGCATAACCCAACGTAATACTTTATTATTCACTTACAAGTACTACAGAACAAATCTCGATCGTCACTCCTTATTTCTTATATCTTATACCAACGTTATTTTTTATTTTTATATTCCGTAACAGCCTGTGAATGTCCCACTGCTGGGCTAAAGGCCTTCTCTCCTCTTTTTGAGGAGAAGGTTTAGAGCTTATTCCACCACGCTGCTCCAATGCGGGTTGGTAGAATTCACATGTGGCGGAATTTCAGTGAAATTAGACACATGCAGGTTTCCTCACGATGTTTTCCTTCACCGTAAAGCACGAGATGAATTATAATCACAAATTAAGCACATGAAAATTCAGTGGTGCTTGCCCGGGTTTGAACCCACGATCATCGGTTAAGATTCACGCGTTCTTACCACTAGGCCATCTCGGCTTTTTTATTTTTTTTGACCAAGTCATTTTTATATTCCTTTGTATATAATTCAAAATTATTTTTATACAAAGTGTTTATACGTACTCTAAATGTGCAAGCTGTGACTACCTGTAAGTGTAGAAATGTAAGATATTTGTAGGTTTCTTAAACAACAAAGGAAAATAAAATTTGAAACCGCAATCATATGACCAATTCATATTTTTGATTTTTTAATCTTTTTTTTTTTTATTAGTTATACTGTTAAGTGTTTGGTTTAAATTATACATGAAGGAAGAAAAAATAAAAAAAGGAAAAAATAAGGATTATACTAAGATACATTTTATAAACTTGATTCAGGAGGCCTGACATTTATGAACTGACGGATACTCCGGCAACAAATTTGTATTTCACTTTGATTATAATTTTAAACAGAATGGATTATGAGAGTGAGAGTCTCTCTGGAAGATGGCCATCGCGGCCGATATCGATCAGGTCATCATATATTGTTATGAAATATTTTATAACTATTAGAAAAAATTATGTCACCATGACTGTATCGCCTAGTGGTTAGAACGCGTGAATGTTAACCGACGATCGTGGACTCAAACCCGGGCAAGCACCACTGAATTTTCATGTGCTCAATCTGTGATTATAATTCATCTCGTGCTTGACGGAAGGAAAACATCGTGAGGAAACCTGAATGTGTCTAATTTCATTGACATGTTTATTCTACCAACCCGCATTGGAACAGCGTGGTGGAATAAGCTCCAAACCTTCTTCTTAAAAAGGGAGAGGAGGCCTTAGCCCAGCAGTGGGACATTAACAGGCTGTTACTGTACTGTTACTGTGACTGTATTTCAGCTACGTTGACTTGGCTAACTTCAAAGACTAGCCATCTAAAAATTATATTATTTTCAATTAGTGCTGAAATATGGGCTTAAATAGCGGTGCTCTTTCTATTCCCTATTTACTGTGATTGTCCGATGGAACGTATATAACGACAGGACCTAATGCTGTACATGTTTTCGAGAGTCCATCTTTTTGACTTGGAGAGATAACATTACTTGAAAGAAAAACCCAGTAACGTATGTAACCCAGCAACGCCCCGATTCGGGACTTGAACCCAGGACCTAGAGAACAGCACCTTCATACGCCAGCCACCAAACCAAGGGGGAAGTTAAAAACATGGAAATATAATGTAATTTGAATAATATATAAATTCATTGCCATGATTAAAAATAATAATATACTTATAATTTAAAACTAAATTGTCTATGTTGAAAATAATATACATGCAGGTAATATATTATAACCTGTAATAAGTCCGAACCTACTTTCACGCTTTATGTACTTTTTTTATACGTTCAGTAGTTTTATGTACATATTGATTTTGATCATCATTGTAATTCATGATATGTTATAGCAAAAAATACTCATACAAAATTGTATGAATTGGCTTTTTCCGTTCCCGATAAAACTGTTTTTCAATTTTATCAAAGTAAAAGAAACTATCAGACTTCCTTGTAATTGGTTTTACCTTTTTTTCAGTATTCGTTAATGACAAATTATTTTTAACAATTAATAACGTCACTTAACGAAATAAAATGTAAAAAAATAATGAAACAATTATATATGTATTAAATAATTTATTAAAAATGATTTATTAAAAAAACGACTTCTTTTTTCATTTCATCTTTATGTGAGCTCTACATGTTTACTTTTATTCTGTAATTTGACTAAATTACCTAGTGTTTTATGAAGTAAGTGTAGGCACATTATTATACATGTATGCAAATCCACCTAATTTAAATCGATGTACATTCGAAATTATATTAATAAAACTAAATTTGTATAATATTGCGTACACACATGAAATACACTAGCACTAAAATAGTGTCATGACTCAATCATCTAAAAATCAGTAAATATAAAACTATATTTTATTCATTTTACAATGGCTCTTACGAACACTCTTGAATCACATTTTCAAGATAAAATTGAATTTAAACGATCTACTACTGATTCGGAATGATTTAGAATTTTACAGAAGTAAATTTGCAAAATGTAATTATATAATGATTTAAACAATTTAATATCCTGTATGGAAATAAATAAATATTAACATTACGTATTTTTATTATGTCGTATTTAATCTTGTATTGAGATATAATATCGTGCCTTGTCTAAATTATCTAAAGACCAACTCCAAGTATATATTGTAGAATCTAGATATCTGAAAACGTAATGGTTAAATTATTCTCTTTATGTGCAACATAATGAGAATAATTTCGATTCAAATTTTAAACGTTGAACGAATAGGTTACTATTTAAGCCTCTTAACGCCATCTATTGTTAAAGATGAAAACTAATTTATCGATGATTTTTTTATTATTATCATAACATATTTATTTTATTTCATCATTTTAAATCTATTTTAAAAACTCAATATGTCACAAAGTTAGTAAAATAACTTAAGCCGAAGCAATTTGTTACGAAGGTACTAAAATGCGTATATTGAACTGCAATCTTTGAATTTGTTATGATAACTGTCCATAATGCCATCTGAACTGTCAAAAAAAATATAAATGAAGCTTTTAGATATTAGTGATCAGTTTTAAAAATAAATGTTTCAAAATTGTATATTACCTAAAGATAAGATGCAAAGCACCATAAAGGAGCTTCTTGACGCTTTGGGGTAATTTTTAAAAAGCATAAACGAAGATACTTGACTGTAATTACGCTTGTTTATCACGCTCAATTAATTCAATTCCAGATGTAATTTAGAAGCAGATACAGTATTAGACTATATTCAAAACGATCCTAATTATGGGAACAGTAATCTTTCTTCGAAACAAGTGAATGAATACGCACAAAGATTGGCGCTTAAGGCATGTAACGCAAAAGCATTTTTAAAAAAATATGAAGATTTAAAAAATCGCAAGTATGTTCTATTATTACGTTGAAATATATGAAAGAAAAAAACTTAATTATGTTGAATTAATAATTTTTATATTTTTCTCAGCACTGATAACTTGTCGGATCTTGTACTACTATTTTATAAATTGGTTTGTGATGAGAAGAAATCTCGAATATCTAAGCCAAAAGTAGCTCCTAAACCTATCTTAGGTGATAATAAACATCAGATCACCAAAGAAGATGTGCCACAGGTAATGTTTTAAAAATGATTGTGTGAGTATTAATGAACCAAAGTTTTGTTAAAAGCAAGCTACATAATTTATTTTTTAAATAAATAGTATAACTAAGCAACCAATAAAAATTTTTTTTTGTAATTGGTAAATTTATATGTAGTGTTTGTAAGTAAATTTAAATTTACTCTTTTGACTCATATACAATATATGTTATAGATAAAGGATAAACTGCTTAAAGCTGTAGATGAAAGTAAGAAATTAGTCATGAAGTCATTTGAAGAAAAAGAGTCTAAGTTGCGTCCCAATTGGTACAATAGCCTTGACTTGCCAAATTGGCAAAAAGATCATCCTGCTATGTCTTGGGATTTTCCCAAGGAATCACTACCAATAATGTTATCTTTATGTGAGTACAATTTCATTTACTATAACTATTAACAATAATTTATTCTATGAAAGAAATCAAATTCTAAGATATATAGGTTATAAAAAATAATTATAAAAGGTTCCTACACTTTAACTTCAATAAAATTTTATTGTGGTATAAATTATTGTATTATAATATTAACATAATTTATTTCTATAATGTCATATTTTTTATAAATGTATCAATATAACATTCATTGCACTGATTTACAAAACAACTAGTAACAATGGTCATATTATTTATAACAATCTTTTACAAACAACTATGAATTTAATGCAAACCTCGTAGAAAAGAATAGTGTAAAAGTATATGATAATTAATTGTTGATTGTTATTGTAGCCGGTATTCCTGTCGCATCTCAAGAAAATATAATAATTGATGAGCTTTTATATGTCTTCTCTGGAATTTCTGGTAATTTAATCGTTCCAAAACCAGCAAAAGACACATATGATCCCCGAACATTCATAATATCAGATGACTTAGATGACGCTCTTAAACAAATAGTGCAGCAGATGTTGCCACTGGCATCAAACTATTCTATAGTTCGGAGATTTATAGAAAACTGTAATATGTGGTCTGGGCAAGTTTTACATGCTTTAGTGGCTGCTATTGAAGTATTATTAAAGGATTATTATGTAAGTTTTATTTATTTATTTATATCATAATCAACAGATATGCTATTTAAAAATCTTATATAAAAGTAAAGTCATTCATCTCATTAAAGTGTGGTCCATGCATAGAAAATATTAATTTCATATACAGCTAAGAGGCATGTTTTGATAATTATATATATATATATATATATATATATATAGTAATGTGTACAAATTTATTTATTACTTCCTAATTTTGTATGGCAGTTAAATAGAAATTAAAAAATATATTTGAAAATTATAAAGTTATCAGTACAATATGTTATATTTTAATATTATACATATAGCTTTGAGTACTTTAAAAACATAAATTGTTAAATTAATATTTCAGACAATGATAGCCCAACTGGAGACAGAACATATGTCGAGTAACTTGACATTACAGAAACTGTGGTATTTTGTGTTACCTACCATGCACACTATGCAGATTTTAGCAGCTATTGTTACTAGCATTGGAAAGGTAATCAATGAGCAATCTCATTCAATTACATAAATTACACAGCATGTACATTTATTTAAACTTTGTACCAGTAATTATAACCAATACCAAATTAGTACAAATTAAGCACATGAAAATTCAGTGGTGCTTGCCCGGGTTTGAACCCACGATCATCGGTTAAGATTCACGCGTTCTTACCACTGGGCCATCTCGGCTCTCTTGAACGGCAACTTTGAACTACTTTTTAATTAAATGAAAATCTTAATGTATGTAATTGCAGTATCAATTTATTATCTAAGTATTTCATGATTTGTAGTATGTAATTAGTTAACTTATGACTGATCTGCAGCAACATTAATTTAAAATATACTCTATTTTTAATATTTCTAGGACAAAGTCTATATCTTTGTTTGTAACTTTTTAAATATTATTTTAATTATCAATTAGAATACTTTCCACTGTTGCTATTCCTGTTGATCAGACCAGAAATTCTAAACAGAAACATAGAGGAATAGATATTAAGCAATATCAAGTCTGAAGTACTACTAAAAAGAGTATCTGTGTACATAGTAAGAAATTTCAGAGTGAACTAAGAGGGGGGGCGGTGTTAACAGTGCTTCATGAAAAAACAAATACATTGATGGGAGATGCACGTGCACAAGAAATATCTTTATTTCTTACCGAGCGCTCCTGTCGGCCTTATCTTAGCATCTTAGATCAATGGATACATAAGGGAACTATTGTGGATCCTTTCCAGGTATTATTGTTAAATGTTTTAAATAATAGAAATACATTTATCAAAGTATTTTATAAATCAAATCTCAAGAAAAATATGTTTTATCTAGGCATTATAACCTGTGTGTAAGACACCAATATGTTAATCCGTTATATAAAAATGCCTGCATATATATTGTTTTCTAGGAGTTTATGATAGAAGATAATGAGCTGATAAACAAAGAAGAGTTACCTGTTGACTATTCTGCTGATTACTGGGAGAAACGATACAGTGTTCAAAGGGACAGGGTTCCAAAATTTCTGGATAAATTTGCTGACATAATACTAAGGACTGGGAAATACTTGAATGTCATTAGTCAATGTGGTATGGTTTATCATATTTGTTCATTACAATATTTGTTATACCAATCTATTAATATTAAATTTCATTGTAAATAATTAAAATCTTTACTACTTATTTAAATTTCAGGAAAATCAATATCAAAATCAAACACTGAGGAAATAAAATATTCCCTAAGAGAACAAAACTATGGTGCCATAATTCAAAAAGCGTATGCGTTTGCGAGCAAGTCTTTATTGGAATTATTATTAAAGGAATATGATTTGATGGGTAGATTGAAATCCGTTAAGAATTATTTCTTAATGAGTCAAGGAGATTTTATTGTGCAATTCTTGGACGCTACAGAACAAGAGCTATCGAAGAAAATTGATGATATTATACCATCAAAACTGGAGTCTCTTTTAGGATTATGTTTGAGGTAACTCCACTTTATATTTCAGTTCTTTTTAAAATTTAACTTAATCTTCTATAATATATAAGACAGCTACATATATTTACACAGTTATTATTTCATCTTCACAATTATTCTCATGTTTTAATATCATAGGTAGTTAATCGTACGTACAAGATGTACAAATGAAAGGTCTCGGTCATTCATAACATTTATATTATTATTATTTTTTATTTGTCTATTTTATTGAAATATTTCATAAATAAAAAAGATTTTAATCATGTAAGTACTGTTAGTGAATTTCTTTTTTATCTTTTGTTGAATAAACTTATCTTTTTTTATCACCCATCACATAATTTTTTTAAATCATTTAATCCAGGCTGTCCGCAGCAAGTCATGATCCTTATAATGAAGACATGAGAGTGGAATTACTTCCTTATGATTTACAGTTCCAAATGTTTAAAATATTATCAATTGAAACGGAAGAGGAGAAAGGTTAGTCATTTAATAATTATTCAATATTATTTTTATTGAAGGAATTCAAAAAATGTTTGTTTCATTCTTAATAATACCGAAGTTTTGAGTTGTGATTAAACACCAACAATAATTATTATTAAAGAATTAAAACTGTTTTTCAAATCTAGGGGTGAATTTTTACCACTAAATAAACTGTATGTTCTCATACTTCATAATATTATTCGACTATTAATCGACATTCCAATTATGTTTATTATCAAGAAATATTAGATATTTAATTTGGGTGACTTTGGTTACAAAACAGTTTTAATTTTATTTCATATTTGAAAATGTATATTTTGTTAATGAATTAAACTAAAAAAAAACAGTTAAATTTAATAATTTATTATATTCCAGAGTACAAACAAAATAAGGACTGTCTACCATTGACTGGAATTGAAACATTTTCATTTGGCATGGAAGTAAAGTGGCCAGTTTCACTGATATTGAACCATAAGGCCATAGCATGCTATCAGATGATATTCAGACACCTCTTCTATTGTAAGCATGTGGAAAGATTGCTTTGCAGGTCAGTTATATATGATATAATATGAGCAAATGTTATCTTACTATGTCCATGCCTTTTTGAATAGTTACTATACATTGTTGCTGTTCTATTGGTCCCAGGTTCAATCCCTTTTCATGACAAATATTTGAATCAATTTTGATAAGTTTATATAAAGTAAAATATAAATATTTAGGTAATATAAAGTAATCGTAAATATTTCCCACATCTATCAATGCACATATAATGTGAGTACCTCTGTTCATAAAATATTTGTAAAAGACCTTTAATATTGATAATTATTATAGCCAAAATCAAATTTATTTGAAAATACTATATATGTCACCATGTAAGCGTACAATTGTAGTTGTTACTACAGAAATATTGGTAAAATAATGTATCATTTTAAATCATTTTTGGCTCAAGAAATAAATCATTTTCTATGATTTTTATACAGTCAAGGTTTTACAATAACTGGTAAGTGGGTGGTACTACTCAAACAAGCTTACATGTTATGTGTTATTGTACAATCAAAGAGCAATATTTTGTATAACTGAGCCAGTTTAACAGGTCGAAAGAACATCTCGTTCACACCATCAATAAAAATTAACCATATATATTTTTCATTCATATATATATACATTTTTTATCACTTGGACAAGTTTCTCGTCTACTTTCTTATTATGCATACATTTTTTTTTAAATCAAAGCACGAATCCGAATTTGGTCCGAGGAATGTGGTTTACTAAGTAGAATAGACTCCCATCTTAACACGGATGTCGTCAGCTATTAATATCATCAAGTATTTAGTCGCTTCAAACAATAACACTATCACAGTGCGCCGTCCAAAGGCAAGCGACTGATATCGGAGTGAGTGAGTAAAGCGCCATGCGTGTCCAGGGTGTGGCTGTACAACAAGGTGGTGAAGCGCTTCTCGGAGGCGCGGCTGTACGCGGACGCGTTCGCCCTGCGGCAGCGCATGCTGAGCTGCGTGCAGCACCTGCAGTACTACATGTGCGTCGAGGTCATCGAGCCGTCCTGGTGCCAGCTCATACAGAGCCTCGACAAGGTCAGTCGGATGTTACGTTTATTTACTGAACTTGAACCAGAATACTGTAATATACTGTGAAATACTATGAAACAAGTTGGTATTGTATATCTATCTCGGAATAGGGATTGTACCTGACGTTACTCACATACTTATGCACTATAACCTCCAGCTGGTTAGTCAGATTGGCCCACATGATAGACTTCGGTCCAACGATAGGATGACGTCACCATCAAATCCCAAATAAAATATTGAGTGATAATTTTGTACATATATATTAGTGTTTAATATTTCAATAAACGCAGAACTACTCCGATTTATATGAAGCTTTCATATTATTTTATTTTATAGTTTTAAAACAGGCATATGTAATGTATAAATTTTTTATGTTGTATATATCTTTTGAGATATAATAGCAACTATGTCTATCTAAGTTAGCGACTATTATTATTATTAAAATATATATTTTTCATTTTCACTGTAGTGTCTTACTATGTTTTTAATAATGGGAAAAAATTAATACCGGTAGTTCAATTTATTGTTATAAAATATTCGTTCTTATTAAATATACTAAGGTAAATATTTATTTCAAGCTATTTAAAAAGAATCCATTTACACTTTCCGATTTTCGACTTTTAGATATATATATCTGCTCGTCTCTACTTTAATCGGGTGTTTTTTTTTTTGGTCTAAACAAAGTTTTAGCCAATCGTAGCCTATCGGGTTCAATCTAAAACAACCCATGTCCAAAAAAATTATGAAATACGATGAAGCCATTTAGAAGAAGTTTAGTGACATACATACGTGTAAAAGATTATATAAACACAAGATAATTGTATAAACAACATGCGGGCAGAGAGAGAATAAAATATACTTATAAATGCCTGTAGCACTACTAGCCTATAGGGCTTAGCCTATTAGCATGTCTAGATATAATGATATTAGTATGTATTGATGAAAACTAACATTACGAACACAATATTCTACTACTACTATAATGAATTCAACTTTACTGGTGGTAGGGCTTTGTGCAAGCTCGTCTGGGTAGGTACCACCCACTCATCAGATATTCTACCGCAAAACAGCAATACTTGATATTGTTGTGTTCCGGTTTGAAGGGTGAGTGAGCCAGTGTAATTACAGGCACAAGGGACATAAAATCTTAGTTCCCAAGGTTGGTGGCGCATTGGATATGTAAGCGATGGTTGACATTTCTTACAATGCTAATGTCTAAGAGCGTTGGTGACCACTTACCATCAGGTGGCCCATATGCCCTCAAGGTTAAAAATTACTATTAAAACTATTACTCTTATAGCTAAATGCCCTACACCCTTAACTGAATTAATTAATTAGACACGTTGTTTTAAAAAGTATGTTATAGCAGTTAATATGTCAAATACCAAAATAAAACGAATATTTTTGAAATGGTTTATTTTTAATCGTTACTTTATTACAAAACATAATTTATGCATATATATGTATATAAAAAAACATAGGCATCATCTTAAACGAAGCAAAAAGTAAAAATAACTAAGATTTACATAAATAATAATCTTCGAGTAAAGAGCGAACTTAAATTATTAAAAAAATGGAATACATGAAGTAGTAACCCAAATCAATTTTATTCTAACTTCAGTAAAATCTTTTTTAACGTATTTTCAAGGCTTACTATTTTCGTTTCATAGTGGGAAAGTCTGTTTTTTATTTCGTCGAATTCAGACACATAGGTTTTCTTATTAACAACAACCTTTGCGTTTTTAACAATTTTCCTGTTCAATCTATATGCCTGGCATTTTTCAAAACAACATTTGCCGCTTTCGATATCTTCATAATCATCTCCGTATTTACCAAGTGGTTCTGCGTGAGGAATTTCTATTCTATTATCTTGATTAGGTTTTACAATTATACGATATTTCGGCAAAAAGAAAGGAAATAAGCTTATTCTTCTCGCAAAAGGTTTTATACAAAGCATTTGTGGTTTAATAATATTCAGATCTTGTAAATACGACGGTAACCATGACCAGCATTTTAAAGGCTTTGTGTAAATTTTACCAATAAGTACACTTTCGAAATATGATATAAGTCTGACTCGAGATACATGCCCGACCAACTCAGCGTTCGCCCTTATCTCTTGAGTATCGCTAACGGCTAAACCATTTAGCAAATTAAATAGCACTATGGGTATCATAAAAACGAATACAATGAAAATGATGTGACTTGTCACTGGGAATGTACTGAACTTAATAGATCCAGCGTCGAATTCTCCTGTCAACATAACGATAGTTTTGAACAATGACCTTCCTGGATCTTCAAAAAAGTCCTCCTCTTCTTCTTCTTCTTGGCCATTTTTGTTAGGATTTGGTGGTATGTGTTCGTCGTCTTCTTGATCTTTTCGAAACAACGTGTAGAAACTCAGAGCGAATGCTATAATTAAAATGCAATACCAAAGCAAAAACTTGAAGAAATTCCACGAAACAGTCCGTAACATAACAATATTCGTTGATAATGTGGGGAACTGGCCAATAAGCAAAACGAGCTCGGCTGACGATAATAGAATAGCAACTGCAGACAACTGTTGCTTTGTAGATTCTTGCGCTGAATCATAACAAACAATCCAAGCTGTTACGAAAATTAAAGCAATTTCCATCCAATTTTCAATACTCTGTAAATATCTCGTAGGTGAAACCAAAAATTGAAATAATTCTCTTATAATCAAAAGAATTAAGCCAATAATAGCTCCGATATGGGTCAATATGTTTAATGCTTCAAACGAATTATAGTTTTGTTTTTCGGCTCGATAACCTAGTATAATGTACAGAACTAAACATAACCACAAAAGTGAGTAAAATGTTATGTTTGCATAAAAAAGACTGCTTATTCGTTGCCATTTTAAATATAGAAAACTAGTAATTACTGGATGTTTAAGAAGTGGACGTAAATCCTCATTTCTGGTCATGTATAAAAGTGCTTCTGTTTCAGGGGCTAATATCGCGTCATATTCTTTCGGTGTGCTATTGTTATTGTTCGCGTTGTCCATTAAAGGTACTTTGCATAATTCGTTTTCTAAAGAGTTATTCGGATATACGAGGAAGCTGTATTTTATATGAATCTCGTAATCATCGTCGCTGGGTCGTTGGCTGTTTGTCGTAATACATTCGTCTAAGTATGTCTCAAAGGTTTTAGCATTTATATCTGCCAAAGGTGGCTCATTGAACTTGTTGTGTAATCCGACACAAGCTCCCTTTCTAAGTAACTCTAACACAGTATCGCTGTCCCCATTCCTTGCAGCATAGTGTAAAGCTGTATTATCTTTTACATCTTGGTGATTAATATTTATGTTGATTTTAGGATGCGTTAATAATAAATGTAGACAAGCATTAAAATCCACTTTTGGGCTGTTTAAAGCAGATCGCATACCTTTTACTGTTATTTGTACAAGAGACTCGCTATTAACAGTATCAAACAAAGTAGATTCATTATCGACAAACATTTTGAGTATTTTAGAATATCCATTGCGACAAGCTAAAGCTACAGGTCGATTAGTATTGCTTGCGCATGTAGCATTTGGATCTGCTCCAGAATTAAGTAATAATAAAACAACTTTTTCAAAGCCTTTATCGACTGCTAATTGTAACATTGTATTCGAACCGTTATTAGCAGCTAACATTGGTCGATGTTCATTCCTTTTAACAAGTTTTGAATAATCTCTTATGAAGCTATCTTCTTCATGTCTGCTTAAATAATAGAATAATTTATCCACGTCGATAACGTCTTCACTTTCGGACATGGAATCGAATTTCGGTAGAAGATGAGGAAAAGCTTCATGCAAATAATACCTGGCCGTTCTGCCTCTAATGTCTTTATATGAATCCAAATCAATTGTATCCTTAGAATAATCCAATATATATGTAACAACTCTTTCAAGGCCTTGTTTTGCGGCAGAATAAACAGGTGTAACGCCTCTTAAATCCGGAGCATTAGCATTACAACCAGCTTTAAGTAACTTTTCAACCATTTCTTCGTACAAATCTAACTCACGTTCACGGTCGTCATCTAGATCTTGTATTTTTTTAATCGCCATAAGCAATGCAGTATTTCCCTTAGATTTGATGTTTACATCTATTCTATCATCTTCTAAAAGGGCTACCAATGCTTCAACATTACCATTTTCCACTGCAAAATGTATTGGAGCAGCTCCGTGTGTCTCATTTATTTTGTTAACTTGAACTTCATGTTGTAATAGCAGTTTCACAAATTCAACTCTATCAGGTTCTGAGATGGCCAATTCAAGGCAGTTTTTGTAATCAGGATATTGATAAACATGTTCAAGATCTACTGCTCCATAGCTAACGAGCTTCTTAAATGTTGCGAAGTCATTATTTCGCAGCGCTGTCCTGAGTTGCACTTGAGGATCACTTCCAAATAGGGAACTACCTCGTGTTAGGCGGTTGGCGTTCATCTCGTAGCTGTCCTGTGTCATGTCTTATAACACACTGGCATCTGTAATGTGAAAAAAAATTGTCCCTTATTCAGGTCAACCAATTTTCTTATAAAGGAAAACATTTAGGTACTGTTATTATTAAATTGAAACCACTAATTACTGCAATTGAACAATTAGATTCAATTAACAATTGGTCACAATCATGTTTATTTACTCTTCGTAAATAGTGTTTATATGGTTCCCGAAGCTACTAGCATTATTCGTATACTGTACTTGTCAATTTCATTAAAAATGTTAAATGGCAGCTTAAACATTCGTGTGAATGTAAAATGATCGGTGTAAATGAGCCGTTAGCTACGTGTTAATCTTTGAAATAACACGATACCGGTTTAAACCCAAAGTTTACTCACTAAAGAAAGAGATAACTAAATAGAAAAATATTCAGGAATTCCTTCTAAACAATGTCTTCAAATTATTTATATTCCAATATTGGTTTGCTTGTTGTGTGTACAGTACAGTAACAGCCTGTTAATGTCCCACTGCTGGGCTAAGGCCTCCTCTCCCTTTTGAGGAGAAGGTTTGGAGCTTATTCCACCACGCTGCTCCAATGCGGGTTGGTAGAATACACATGTGGCAGAATTGCAATGAAATTAGACACATGCAGGTTTCCTCACGATGTTTTCCTTCACCGTTAAGCACGAGATGAATTATAAACACAAATTAAGCACATGAAAATTCAGTGGTGCTTGCCCGGGTTTGAACCCACGATCATCGGTTAAGATTCACGCGTTCTTACCACTAGGCCATCTCGGCTTGTTGTGTGTACTTTATATAAAAAAATAGCAATGTAGAACTTAAAACAAAAATGAAAGCCTGCTTAGTGAGCCGTTAACGAACTAAAAAAGATGAATAAGGTCAATTTCATCATGTTCTTTAATGAGCTCCTATAATATGGGCCGACGAGAATAATGAAGGTGCAATTATTCAGAATTTCTCCCAATGCCATAAAATTAATGCTATTCTCGTATAGCACGCGCCGTTCGCTTACTAGTATCAAGTAATTGCTCCCATTTGCACTCACCATTATGGTACTTGTGACTTAAATTTGAAAATATACTGTTTTATTTTCAAGACAAAAATGAACCTCATGTTTAATGGTTTTTTTTTAAATCCATATTATACAATTTGAATATTGTTTTGAATAACATAAACCACGTCGGCCTAATTTAATAAAAAATAAATGTATTTTATAAATTATTTTCCGTTATATCAAACTTGTTAATAATAACTTTATGAATTATGTTTTTTTTGTATATTTTAGTGACCGATTCGAACCGGGTTGATTATAACCCAAATAAATTTATGTAACAAATTCTACCACTAAGGGTGAAAAACCAGAGACTTCATCCCTTGTTTTAACAACTATCTCTTATTTGAACAGCGCGTTTAGAATGGTCTACCCATAACATAACACTTACATATTTACTACCATTTTCAAATAAATTAAAGTTGTTAGCTTAAGTGTAGCATTATGCTAAAAAACTTTAAATTAATATGAAAATGTTTGCAATACGTTATTATGAAATGATACGACAATATCCAAATAATTTAAGCTTAAAGTTGTATCGCGTGATAGTGTTTTAGTAAGCGGCAGTTCTATTTGCTAAGTCTGGGTTTAGCAAGTGAAATATTTGTCTTATGCTCTTTCGTTAATACACCATGACTAAACCTCGCCTTGAATTCTGTTACTATGACATAATTATGTAAAATATTTTAACACGAAATTAAGCCTAAGGTATTATTTTAGTTTCTGTAAAGAATAACAGATTTCTTTATTTCTGAATAATAATTAAAGTCAATAGTAAACCACTTTTGTAAGTGTCGGTTAGAATATTAATATTAATTGTCTACATAGGAGCATATTACAATGACCATATAAATTATACAAAATAAATAATTTAGTAGACGCCTTCCTTACATCGCTGACCGAAGAGAATTCACGACCCGCGGATGCATATATGCATAAGTATCGTTTAAAGCGTAGGAAATAACGTTTAACATAGCATAAGCTAGAACTGGTATCGGATTCCATAGAAATTAAATCTTTAATAATAAATTAATCCGTGTTGATCTGAAACTGAAATAATTCAATTTAATTTATACTATGATGTAATCTTATAAATAATAGACAAAGGATTTAATGAATATTGCTTCTGAAACCACTGCCTGTTCTAACCACAAGAGGTGTAAAAACGTACATATAAACAAATTGGACTTTGAATCAAAGCCATATCATTTGTCAATGTTTAATAAACTAAGGTATTCGTTATGGATTCGCGAAAAAATGCCGTATTGAATATCGCGATGTTATTATCGGAATTTTGGATTTAAAATTAAAGTGGTTATAAGTAGTTAAGTGGAATAGTTTTGTATTGTAAATAAATAGATATTAATCAAAAACTGTTTAGTTTTAGTTTATTATATGGAAGAGCTCTTAGCAAATTGCATTACATATTTAAATAAATATCTATATAGCTCTACTAAGATGAAAAACCTATCAAAACCTGAACTTTGTCTTAATTATTCAAAGGGTCGATTTATTTACGTAATTTGCTGATCGGTCATTGGAACGGTGAAGCATGAGATACTACACATGTTTACGAGAACAACAATGTACTTGTGTCCGCTTTCAGATTTCCGATGATCCATTGTCCGACACTGTCGAACAGAATTTAGTAACATTAACAATTTTTAAACGTAGGAAATCTTTATATTTAAAATTATTCTTAATTTTATTCAATTCGTTACTAAAATCTTGCGATGGATTACAATGTGTTGTTGTTTTTCTGTTACTATAATAATTTTGTTCATATTATTAATTATTATTATTATTTTATCACGATGTATAAATTGCGTTTAAATATATATATTTTTATCACATAGCGTGGGTCCTGATCGTAAACTTTTTTTAATGATAATACGTTAATTACCTAAATCATCATCAATTTATAACATAAAAAATCGTCTGAATAAAAAAAATAGTAAGGTAGGATTTAGTCTGACCATATTCTCTATTTCAAATTTGAAGCCATTAATAATAATAAATTAACTAATTATTTAAAATCAACTGCTAAAGCTGCTACAATTGTACTAGAATGGTTTGATATCAAAATTAGTATTTCTATTCAAAATATGCGACATGAAAGAAAAGCTTATGAAGATATATACATACGTATACATACAAACACATGGTGATGCACACTTATACACAAGAAACAACTACAAACACACAATTACATACCCAGTACACACACAGGCAGACTACAAAATGTTGTCATACAAAATCGGATCACATACAATTATGACTTCCTAATAAAAATCAAAGAGCAGGAGAGCTACATGCATATGTAGAGTGCAAAGAATTGACTAAAATGTTTCATAGTTCACTATAATTTTAAATTACAACATAAGTACAATTACCTTCAGCGGCTCTTGACATTTTGACCAAAAATAATAATGGCTATTACATGCTGTTCAAAGGCGTGTCTTACGGCGTCTAACCTTATACTTATTTACATTTTTCTTTAAAAACAGAGTTAAGTTCGATAGTAAAGCTTTCTTAAAAAAAAAACACAGTTTAGTATATATCTAAAGGTTTGGTTTTAATTTTTTTTACTTAATTTTATACAGTATCTTCTTAATAATATTAAAGTATTTTCGAAGACCAAAAGCTCATGGCAATATTACACAATACATATTCAGGCTCCACAGACAAAGGGCTTATTTTCATATGAATCTATATTTATTCATGTCAAGGTCTCAACTCCAAGGAAGCTGTGTATTGATGTCTTATCTCTCTCTCTTTAAAAGTCATGCCGATCGTGGATAAAATATGGTACATACATAAATATTAATTCATCCCATAAATTACTAATGTATGAACTATTGAACAAATTACTGATATCATCAATGCTCAATTTAAGTGCTAGCAATTTACTTTATAATATGTAAGTGATTTTGTAACAGTTTATTTTGGTTTTATAAATAATAAACGCTTAAAATTACAAATATTTTATATATTAATTTTAAATTATATAATTATACCTTATTTTGGATCTCTAATAAAAAATGCATCTGTGATTGATCATTGATAATAACTATTATTTGGTCCTACGAAGTGTTTTTAGCGATTTTGTATTCTTAGATTTCTTAGTAAAATCTTATATCACAAAAAAATCTTACCGTTCTACCGTTTATCTGTCAGCAAATCCTATCGCCTTTGTTTGCGGCTTGTTTATTTAAAACATAAACATATTTGATTCATGGGAGCATTACGGATTCCTATATTAGCGGTGGTTATCTATTTTGTTTCCAACTGTTGTTTATTTTCAATGTGTGAGCGTTTTTCGTTTTCAAATAATGACGACTAATATATCGTATACTTGAGTTTAAGTTGGCATATTAGCAATCATATCTTTTGCACTTTATGTATTCTGAAATGTTATTACGTTATTTTTAATCGTTGATAGTAATTTATTCGTAATTAATTAAAAAGTTTTATGATATATATTCATGAAATATATTGTGTGGGATACTCCTAATCATTTATATAGGAAACTTGAAGCTTATGTATGACTATAATTGCCATTTAGCGCTATTGGCGTGCTTATAAATTTGCAGATCCTATATCCTGTCCTGGATTGAAATCTCATACAATTTAAATTGAATAAAATTAAATAGATAATAGAATTCTCATTAACTTCAGACTTCAGAACTCGGACTTCAGAGCTTTAAAGTTATACATTCGAAAAGCGCGTAAAGCCGTTTGTCCTGCTCCTGATCTCTGTCCAGTCATGTCGGATTACCATCGTGTTGAATTGTGAGAGTGAGACTTATGGATCTTCTGCGCTGGTCTTTGAGATTGGCCGCCACGGCCAATATTCGGTTGGGAGAACATTACTACTATAATGTATGTCTGTGGAACGACCGGACAATTATCATTACCGACTTCCGTTGCTGTTACATATTATTAAGTTTTAGCTTGTTTTGTCTACACGCTTCTTTAGCGACCCGCATATGATAATTACTACGCTCTTTTATTTCTATAAAAATATACCGAAAATTGTAATTATGTAATGTGAAATTATTTAATGCTTTCTATTTTTTAACTTTTACTTTAAAAACGTGCGTATTATAATATATAAGTTATATTTCGCTTTTAGTTATTTGTTTAGTTTTTATGAATGAGATAGAGAAAGTCGAATATTAAAAATAATTACAAGTCACAGTCACCACATTCGATTTAAAAACGTGATCTAATTTTATCTTAACAACGTGAATACATAATCTGACTTAAAGAAATATGTACATTACGTATCAATATTCTGCTCTATATTGTATGTTTTATGATGAATTTATAAACTGTATGAAAAATATTTATTTTTACCTATTTTACATACACCAAATCAAAATCATTACAATTCCTAATACAAACTGCACACAACAGTACTATATATTGTAAATAATTGACAGTAGCAAATATATTATATTTACCAGTTGAAATGCCAATGCGCCACAAGCCTTGGGAATTAAGATGTTATAACCCTTCTGCTTGTAATTACTTGCACATTCACCATTCAAACCATAATACAACTATACTATGTGTTGCTGCTTGGTGATAGAATATGCCCTTAGTGGGTGGCACCTACCTAGACGGGCTTGTACGTAACCCTACCACTAAGTTATGATGACATCTTGTTATTGCTGTATAGTTAACAGATTCCATATATATTACGTTACTTAGAATTATTTTAAGCTGATTGCATAATTATAAAAATAAATTATCTTTATATCGTAAATAAAAATAATCATAAAAACAGAACAGGTTTATAATTAATGGAAATCGTACCGGTTTTAAGGTAATTTAGGTGAAATATCGTTATAACTGTGGTGTATTCTATGTTGCTATCCTACTACCACTAACTACCATCCGACTACCATTAATTATATCGTAACGCCGTTTGTAATTGAAATAATTTTGTATAGTACATTGAGTATGAACTTATAGGAATTAATCGCTGACACTGAACCAGATCTACCTATTTACCAATGTTATTGATCTTAGTATCTGTCTCTCTCTCTCTCTGTACAGAGACCTATTGAATATAATCATAACGTAATATGTACCTACAAGTAATTTATGAAAAATGCTAGTGTAACTAGAATGTATAATGAATTACAGTTTTAAACCTGAGAACTATTAAAAAAGATAGATATTATTATTTAACTTTGTAGTGATTGGCTCAGTATACTACTGGTACTATTAGTTCTTCTTACTAGAAGTCCGAATAAGTATACTTTGACAAGCGTACTTACTATATTGGATCGGATATCTAAAGTCAACTTTGACAGGTCTCAAATGAATTGCTAAGATGTTAAGTCACTAAAGTGAGAGTTAAGTAGTAGATTCGGATACTTAGATACTGAGTAGATACATCAGTATTATACCACCGCTAACCTGTTTAAACCGAACAGCATGCGGGCTTCGGTGTATTTACTCCAATAAGATTACGAGTATTATAAATACTATTGTTTGCAATCGAAGTTAAATGTATATATGTAAGTCAAGTAGCGATTTTTGCATACTCTACCATATATATATACATATACTATAACTAATTCTCTAGAGATTTTTAACTATATATATAATATAACTATATATATATATATATATATATAGTTAAAAATCTCTAGAGAATTAGTTATGGTTGCCACACATCCGGCACTTGACCAACTAAACAGTAAAAGCCTTCCGTTCCGCACACGATATTTCAATTTAGACCCGCGTTCCGACGAGTGAGTGAGACCTTTTTGGTCAACATTGTACTTAATTTCATCGGCCCTAAAAATATAATCGAATTTTTAACACTTTCGTAGGGAATTTGGCTTAAGTACGTTGTAATATGTTCCGCTATACTTATTACCCGACTAATATAATAAGACTGTAATAAAACTAATGTTTTTTTTCTTTTAATATTGCCCAAAAAGTGATAACTTTATAACCATATCATTATAAGAAAGTTTTATCAAGTTTGCTAGGAAATTTCAATATTTTAGCAAACGATTTACTTCGTGTTACACGTAAATGTGAATGGTACCTTTTTGATTCAATGCAACTAATTACAGATACAGTAAATTTGTATCGATCGAATGCCCGCATTAAAGTGCCAAATAACTCATAAAAATTCGTGTAAATGACGGATCATTTACGATATCCTGAAGTGCGGGTGAAACGGTGCTGCTTTGAGTTTCTATTTCGAGTCGCTGGACCGGCGCAGACGCGGATTCACCCGTTTTCTGATTAACAGTTTTTTTACAGAGATCACTGGTTCGTTTATACCAGCGCCACTAAACACTTTCCATCTGTCGTTACGCACGACGGGTCCCCGACGAATTTGCTCGCTTCGTATGTTTTAGTTTTATATTGTTTCTGTACTTGCTCGAAATATCGCTTTCCGGACCAGTAATAATGAGTATTTTTTTTCTTTTTACTCTAACCAGAATGGAAGTCTTAATTGCTCATATTTGTTTGAAATTGTTTTTTATAAAACTTACATTTTTGAAACTTTGTTTGAAAGATAATACGTTCAAAATTGACACAACCAAATACAACGGTGGCATTTGGAATATTTTGACCTTCTATTTGAATTGTCGACCTGTGAGGTGATAACAGCTCTGTCGACAAATTCGGTCGTAAAGGTAACAGTTTATTGGTTTCTGCTACGGAAGTTAATATTGTATTCATGCTGCGAATTGAGAGCGTATTATGCGTTATTCTCTGTTCCCTATTTGGCCTGGTGGCCGATGTGGGCGAAATGTTGTCATCGTTCCATCAATGTTATTAATGCGACAGGTATTCTGTGGTCACGCACACTTATTAATAACAATAAAATACCTAACAATGTTTATTTACAAAACTTAGTAAAATAATTTATTATATATTGAAATATTAAATTTTTAAGTTTACAAATTCAAATGTCTTATATTAAAAAAAATTGGAGTTGTAAAATAGGTTTTAAAAACATTTTTTGAAACAATTAGCAATAAAATGGTGTATAGAACTAGCAATAGTATTCAAATAATAACTATTTGTTTTTTAACTAAGCTTTAAACTTGTTTATTTGTGGTAGTGGGTAGATAAAAGCTCAAGGGCTGAAAATCGTACTACTTTCATATCACTAAGTGTGTATACCGTGGATCGATTAAAATTCATACAAATACGAATGTTTCATATTGTTTCTAATACAATATAAAAACACGGAAGCTAAAATTGCGTTTGTAAATCAATCTCTACAAAGTAAAACCATTCATTCGTCACACTGAATACTTAATCGCGTTACACACATAATTTACAAATTAAACTGCACAAACATGGTTTGATGATCACGTAAGAAAGCCGTGGGAAACAAGTGACCTATTTCATAAATCCATGTCCGAATATGATCGTTCGAATCGATTGATGACTTTCAAAAGCAATCGCTCCTGTCAGAAACGCTATTGCTGTACCTTTATGCCTAAGGTCACATAAGTGATTTATTTTCACCAAGTTAATTAAAATACCTCCGTATTGTAACCTGTCCAATAAGACATTTAAGATAATAATAGATTCAAGCCTATGTCGTTATTGTCAAGAAAATTATAAGAATAACAAATATATTTCGCAATTTTGTGACGACGTAAATAATTTAAGGAATATTGTAAAAAAAAAAAACAAATATAGCGCATAATTTAAAAAAAAATACATACAAATAAGCTTGTAGGGAGAAGGCAAACCCATTTATCTACTCTTTCAAATAGTGCTTCTATAATCTTATTAATATCTTATCAAAGTAGACCTGTATCAATGAAATTGTTGTAGCAAATAATAATACTAATTTAGATTGTATTCTAAACATATATCATTAGTTGTTTTAAAGCCAACCATATTGAATACATATAGTTAATTGGTAAACAAAATCTATCATTGATACGGTTTTCTTGATGAAAACGTGTCTAAAATATCGATTCGATTAAAAGTGAAAATGTATTTTATTATTCTGGAAAAAGTAAACTCTTCTTAACTCTTAAAAAAATATTGTTTGTTCACACTATCACAAAGCCACAAGTACAGTTATTTAATACTACAGGTATTAAATGAACCTAACCCAACAGCATTACATTCCTACTTTGTAAGTCAATCGTCTAGTGTACCTAGGCTAAGGCTAACCAGTTTAATAACTGAGCTTCCATAATGTCAACTTTGTGTTGTTTTTTTTTTTTGTTTAACTGACGCCGGATATGTCGTTGAACGTTTAATATAGCACTCGTGTGCACAAGTAAGCCCACTTTATCAATTACCATAACACTTCCCGCGAGATCTATTCGTCGACCCGTATGTCCTGCATCATCATAAATATGATGACGTCACTCTCGTCTCGTCGACCTTGTTCGAGGGCTTCAGTCATCGTATGTTAATATCCCAGTTCAATGTTTACACCCACATATGTTTGTTATATTGCCCAATTTAGTAAACTTTGTCTTAAACCGTATATTTCTTGCGAAATCGTGAAACTTTTACGATTTAAATTATTGAAGTTAATTTCCGAACATATTCACGCAACGCAAACAATGTGCTAACGCGTATATTTAGGGTCCATACAATGTGCAAATATAAAATAATTTCGTAATTTATTAAATAGTAATCATTAAGACTATATATTATTTTCAAATGCTATCTAATTTTATAACGAAGATATTTTTGTTGTTTTTGGTCGTGTATTTGGACGTGTTTCTATTGTTATACATGTACCTAGGCAATTATAAATTTATTTATTTAATAAGTAGTACAACATTTTCGATGTAAACTATCGTGTTATGAAATAGTTATAAATACCGACTTCGATTTAAAAAACAAACATGTCCACGATAACAATTGTGAATAACTTGAATCACAACATAAATAACAAACATCCCTTATGGATGTTTAACGAAGCGAAGTAGGTAAAGAATGTTAAACCAACCTGAATTAGAAAAGTATTATTGATATCACTGAATTATTTTCACCGTCACAAGCACTTATTCACTGGCTTTGTCTGCTGTTGGTTTACATAGCTTCTGCGCAACCGTGCAACTCGAGCTCGATGTCAGAATGAGGCGGTGCGCGCGCGCAGGCGAGTGGGAGGCGAGACTTGCTGATCCTGCGCTACTGGCAAACTCAATTACCGCTCATATTGCTCTACCATATCGTACTGCATTCGAAGCCGATTGAATCACCTAACTATTGACCACGCCGCGTTATAGAATATTTTTATTCAATTGTCAAGTTTAAAAAGGAGTATGTCACTAGTGCACTGTTGTTTAAGTCGGGCTCTATGAACAGACGTACTTAATTTTTTATTCCTCTTTCTGACAAAAGTCTTTTTGTAATTCAAGCTCTGATAATTTAATTATTTGTATTTCTCAATGGAAGTTTTTTTAACCTTTCCGTCGCCTTAAGTTTTTGCAGTGGGCGGAGCGCCTTGTAGACCGATGTAGGCGTTTCTTTTCATCTGATTGTACGTCACAAGGTTACATTACTCATAGTTTTTAATGTAGATAATACCGATTGTTATAGAAAGATTGCTTTGGGGTTGGACAATGTTTTATTTTTTAAATATATACTTAAAACTGAGCGGTGAAACGATAAAAGCTCAAACAAATCTAAGTCAGTCGTACGCCGAACAAAAGACCATTAGTTATCTACAAAGATTACCTTTCTACCTACCATTCTTTAAAGATTTATAAATGTTAATACAAAATTTCAAAATGGTTTTATTTGTTTGTAAACATTATTTATGGATTGATATTCAATTCAAGATTGATTTCATATCAAGTATTTTCATTAATAGTAAATCTACCACTACTGGGCTAAGTCCATCATCAATCTTTTTCCGTCCATCAAGTCTGCAATCATGCAAATATTTGCAATGAGGGGAATTACAGCGTTTATTAAATATATATATTCTTTGCTGTTTTGTAGCAATATCATTACCAAAAAAAGGTTCAAAGCATTTTTAATGATTTTTGATTGACGAAAATAAACATTTATTTTCGTTTATATTTTAAAATAATAAATCTCATATCCGCAATCACAAAATTAATTTGGCAGGACCAATGTGAAATTAATAAAATATTTTTTTGTTCAATAAAACCGGCTTTAAAATTTGTTTGTATATATATTGTAAATTAAATAGAGATATTAATTTAAAAATTAATAACAAATTAGGTTCAAGAAAAGTTTATAAGGCCAATGTTTTAGGGTAAGCATGTAGACTGTACATTACATTGGGATTAAATATTATTATTTAGATTTATCGATTTTGATGTTACAGGTAAACAATGTAGATGAGGTTTTGGAGCGGCATAACGACTTCCTCGAGTCATGTCTCGGTGACTGTATGCTGACAAGTCCGCAGCTGCTGAAAGCTGTGACAACGCTTTGTCTTGTGTGCGTGCAGTTTTGCACTTTCATCCAGGTACGAAATATTCAGTTTTGCTCGTGATAATCCGGCTTTATATATATATATATATATATATATATATTTAAATAAACTAACTAATCAAGTTCTATGTAAATTGTTAATATATATATTTTTTAATTCAAATAGAATTTTCAATAAGAAGTAGTATTGCCGCGAAAATTTATTTAATAAGCGCATAGATAGACATACTTGATTTATCGTATACGTTGTATTGCAATGCGATAAACCTAATATAAATGCACAAAATAGAGGTATATTATTGCGTATAAAAATAATTTAAATATTTGTTAGACATGTATAAATAATGCTGATTTTGTCTTAAAAAATCTCTGAACTATATGTTTATAGCTGCGTGATTGTCATTTACAAGGGATAAATCACTTGCTATCCTTTGTTAACCCCACACATGAGAAAAAGATAGCAATGTCTTTAGTACACTTGAAATATTGCGTACAACAAAATTAGCACTATTGGCTTTATCCACGAAGAGTCTTAGTAAGTTAACCTTAGCGTGAAAAATAGCGTGAAATATAACCGTTCACTTATTTAAAAGAGTTAAACCAAGCTTTTATATAAAAGCATATATACAAAATACTAAAAAATCTATATTTAAGTACTTAGTAATATTTTATTTATAATTTTATCTCTTGCTTATGTATGATTTATATGATTTAGTAATTAATTTTATTATGTATTGTTTAACGCAAACAAAACACGTTAATTGGCAAAAGGAGATGCACAAGTACTTCGTGGACGCAGAGCTTAACAGTATGCTTGGATCAACGTATGACAATATTGACTATGGCGAGGTATACCACAAATATTAGTCATCACATGCGCATTTATCATGTACTTAGATCACGGTTGTATATAACATAATGATAGTGAACATGAGCCTATGTCAAATAGATAAATTAGTGTCGTTTGTGTATATTTTAACAAAATTATTGTACCTTTACATGTACATGTTATTTAAACCGAATAACACATTTATTTGACATCTTTAATGGTTTTTTTTTATTGTACGAAGGAATCGTCGTGAAACTATCGTTTCCAATACACGAAATTTGACACTTTCCGTACAAATCCCCTTTATTTTATTCTAACTTTCTATGTTCTCGATTGAATAAAAATATTAAGAGGCTCGGTTTTTTTTATAAACCAATCTTAATCTTTCCTTAGATACATAGATAGATAGAGAGTAAATACGTAATATTAAACCCTTAGCAAGAGGCCATGTTCACGTATAAGTTATAATCACTCAGTAATGACAACATTCAAATAATATTATTGTATATAATGCTTCCATGTAGTATTTGTGTTATATCGAAATCATGACGAATTTTACTTTATTTTTCATGACTTTTCTGTTTTAGACTTTTACGGTGAGTGAATTTTATTTTATCTGACTTTGCTTCTTAGCTCTTGACAATAAGCGCTGTAATTTTATTTTTGAATAATTTCGAAATGTTTTATGTTTAATTTAATATTAATTTTCGTATTTAACAACGAAAATGTTATATATAAACCACAATTATTAATTCAAGGAATTGTTAATGGGACAAATGTTTTTAACATGTGTTTATATATGACGAGTTTTACCTGATTGTCCTTATAGCTTAATTACGAAATCCTTTGTAAAATATGTACAGGTTTTGCTGCTAATACATTAAATATAAATAAAAAAAACAGAGAAATAAAAAATAAATTAATAATTTTATTCTAATATTAATACATTTATTATAAAGTGATGCCAAATTAATTAATGATAATTTTCGTGTGAATAACAAATGACATCATATAAAATAACGTTAATTTGTTTTATTTACTAGTTTCGCTAAACATATACATATACATATAACGAATTGGTAAATAAGGATAACATACGTATATTTAGTAACACATAAAATACTTCCCATTAATAGTATTTCTGAAAACAGTTATATACGAACATGATACTTTATTTATTTCATCATATTTATAAAATAAACAAAGTATTTAAACGTTCAGTAATGTGATAGATGACTATATGATATTTATTTAATTAATTCGAATTTGAAATAATTATACAAAATCTTTGAATTTTAAAGAAAGCTTTTCTTATGTCTAAATTGTAAGGTAATGTGTCGTAATTATATCCATATGTATAATGTTATTAACCATAAAAATCATCCCACCTCATATGTTTGAATGTAAAAGCACAATATAATTTTGTCACGTTTGTTTTTGTAATATTTTTTAATAATATACTTTTAAGCGTCCTTATTAATTAAGCGGGGGCCCTAAAATTGTCATAATATCATATAATTAATTTATCAACGATCGTTACGTTAAAAGTAAAGTTTATTATTAGCGATTAAATTGTTATATTGTATTTGATTGTAACAGAAAAATCCTTTTTAATATAATTACCAATCATTTGAATAATATATGTTGCAACTCCAGGGTGCGAACTGCGGTACTACCACTGGCGGCTCAGCGGATTCTTTTTCTCGTTCAGTATCTCGCTACGGGTTGAGATTCACCGCTGCATTGCTTTCTGTGCTCGCCTACATCGAAAGGATGGCTCGCGACAACAACACCAATAAACTACTGAATATATCCGCAAGGTATGTTTCGAAAATATGTTACGGTACCAAAATATTATTAATATAGTTCTCGTTTATTGTTTTTGTTTGCTTCTACGTACAGCGCCATCTGTCGTCGTTAGTTAACGTTACTTAAAATATATATATTCTAGAAGGATAGCCGCTGGGTCACAACGACCCTGGCCCTATGGGCCTAAATGAATCGACACGACGGATGAACCGTCGGGGAGGACCATCCCGGGTAGGGGGGGCAACCCCGAGGCCCGTACCCAGACTGGCCTAGGCCAGCCAGGAGGACCATTGATTGATCGTGATATACTATGATCTGTCAAATAAAATACCGTCTAGTACAAACTGGTTTACTGGTGGTAGGGCTTTGTGCAAGCTCGTCTGGGTGGGTACCACCCACTCATCAGATATTCTACCGCAAAACAGCAATACTTGATATTGTTGTGTTCCGGTTTGAAAGGTGAGTGAGCCAGTGTAATTACAAGCACAAGGGACATAAAATCTTAGTTCCCAAGGTTGGTGGCGCATTGGCTATAAGCGATAGTTGACATTTCTTACAATGCCAATGTCTAAGGGCGTTTGGTGACCACTCTCCATCAGGTGGCCCATATGCTCGTCCACCTTCCTATTCTATAAAAAAAAAAAAAACTTAACCAAAGTTTGTACCAAAGTAATTTAGAACACGTGGATAGTATTATTATTTATTGAAAAACATACGTGAAATTAAAAAAAAATTGAATATTGAATATGAAATATGAAAAAATACTCAAATATATATATATTGAATTGTGTGTCTAAGATAATAAGTAATTACTTTAGTAATATATATATATATACTCGAAACGTCAGAAAAGTAAAGTGGAAACTTAAATGAAAGCAATAGGTGCCAATGAAGTGTAATATAATTCATCACACACAGGGCCATCTGGGCTTTTTTGTAGAGCCGAGATGGCCCAGTGGTAAGAACGCGTGAATCTTAACCGATGATCGTGGGTTCAAACCCGGGCAAGCACCACTGAATTTTCATGTGCTTAATTTGTGATTATAATTCATCTCGTGCTTTACGGTGAAGGAAAACATCGTGAGGAAACCTGCATGTGTCTAATTTCACTGAAATTCTGCCACATGTGTATTCCACCAACCCGCATTGGAGCAGCGTGGTGGAATAAGCTCCAAACCTTCTCCTCAAAAAGAGGAGAGGAGGCCTTTAGCCCAGCAGTGAGACATTCACAGGCTGTAATATAATGGTATTTTACAATTTAAGCAATCTAAAGGTCCCGGTAAACCCATCCTCTCCACGCGAGGGAAAGGTTTGGAACGTATTCAATAAAGCTGAGCCACTGCCGATTAGTTGCTAGGTACTGGTTATTTGCGAAAACTCTGATTCATGCATAGCAAAATGTTTGTAAAATAAACTTCCTTAAATTAGATTCATTAATTTACAGTCTCGACGCCCGGGGCTTAAAAGTTAGGGCGTAACCGTGGGCCGTGGATGCGTGAGGTGGGGGCCTCGCGTATCCTATTTCAAACGGCCCTGAGGAGGACGGCAGCCGGGGTGGCCTCGCGCTGCCGTCTTATTATATAAAATTTATTATTATATAAAATTATTAATTATTATATAAAATTACCCACGAGCGGCTCACAGCACGGGAGGGAATGCGTTATATTAAAACGATCCGCGTCGAGGACGGCCATCGCAATGTTTTTTGTGGGTAAAATTCCCACATAACCCGGTTCCACCCCCAAGGGAGCCGGATAAATGTTTCCACTGCGGGAATAAAATCATCCTTATTTCTATCTAACGCCGTGGATCGATCCACAGACGGCATCTGTATTATCTATATGGAAAATTTGGAACTGGTTATAAATTATTTTATAAATATGAATGCATAAAAATAAGACAAACAAAATTCATCATTAGTTTTACCATTTTGCAGATATTTCCCAACCTTTATTCCAACTTTAAATGTATTTTAAAACAATTTCTATAATGAAAAATATGTTTCAGATTAAACTTCAATACATACTACGTGAAACAATTAGAGAAGTTCTGCTCTGATGACAAGTTACTGGAGGCAGACAAAAAGTCCTAGCGGTCAGCTCCGCGTGTCACCGCGGTCTAACTCTTCTATATACGATTTTAACGATTTTTTACCACGACATTTACGACAAGAAACACCAATAAAAATTTATGGTAGAAGAAATTTTAGCCATTGCATATAACAAAATTAGTTTCGTTATATTATTTTAACATATGATTATAAACGTAATTCGAACGTTCCTTTTATAAATATCTACCAGTGTGGATCCACATAATAAAATAATAAATTTGTTAATTATTAACAAAATAAAAAAATTAAGCAGTGACTACAATTTTAAGCTATTAAAATGAACGGCTTGCTTTATAAGTTACCAGTATTAGAATTGTTAATCTCACTTACGATTAAATACACGATATTAATATTTACATATTTATATTGGCACAATAGCAACACTCGAATATTATTAATAGAAATCCATCCGTATGATTGTGATCAAAAAGTACTCTTGATACAAGTACAAATTAATCTTAAAATACTCAATGCATTATTTTTTTAAGCCAAATTCCGATTGAAGTGCAGTGTACATTTTAAAATTAAATATCTAACTAGAAAAGTTGCTAATTTTTAAGTTTAAAAAAAACTCGGCTACAAATATTTTTATAGGTAAATTTGTCGTGCATGTATAAAATATTTTAGACTGTCAACACATATCTTTCGGTGACAAAATTAGCATAGTTCTGATACTGAAGATGCATAATTCTTTGACTAAAGTGTATTTTATTAAATATCTACATTTAGCTAGATGTTATCTATCGATAGCAAATATCAGTTCGTAAAGTAGAATCTCGGTACAAACATTAAGAAATATCTCAGTTTTTGCTCTCTATGCAATATTCTAGGTTTTTTGGATATACTTGCCATAATACAATGAAGCCATGATAGATATTAAGTAATTGTTGTGAATGTGATGCGTGTTGTGAAGTGTTTGAAATTCTTCCATAGTTAAACAATTTTTAAATTGGCTGTGCATCGAATTAACATTTTATCGCCACTGTTGGTATAATTTCGTTATAAAAATGACCGACAATAACTCCTCATATTGTTATTTAATTATTTATCTATTTTTATCAATCACTTTAATTCACTTTAGTATGTTCTTTAACAAGTTTTAATCTAATTGTTTTAGCTTTTTATTTAAAAAGAAATATTTCAAACAATAACTAGATTTTTCATATGTAAATCTTATGTCGTAGAATATTTTAGCAAATAAATAACTAACTAAAAATAATGTATTTTTAATTATCATTCCTAACTTATTATTTCAATTCTTCTTCTTTTTAGTCGATACGCTCTTGGCAGAAGAGTCGTGAACGTCATGAACTAGTGGCTGACGTTATTCTTTTTAGGATATAACGTCATCTCTCTCCGGCAGCTGTCATCCTAGTACACTTATGCGTTGATCCGCCCACTGCAGATCTATAGTGGTCAGTCCATCGCATAGGTTAACCAGAGTCCACCAACCAGGTCCAACCAGCTCAAGATTTGAAGCCATCAGAACTCGCAAGCGCGAGGTCTTATGGCTTCAACTCTGCCTTGAACGACAAGGCGTTCTATGGAGTTACCAATAAATTATACTTTTTTCAAATCAAGGAAATCCAGCCTTATGACTAGGGTAATAGATGTTACAAAAATCTAATGAAGCAAGTTTTTGATTTGGCCATTTACACAGACTTGAAAAAAATCACCTATACAGCATTTCTGTTATGTTAACTAGGTACATAAAATGTAAATAAATATATACTATATGAACGTCACATCTTAAATATTTTGTGCGGCAGGAGGAAAGAAACGTTAGCGAACGTATTTGTTTGTTGCGTCGTGTTTGTATCGCACGCGTTGGTGGAATGAAATTGTCTCATTTGTTGCTTTTATTTGAAGTTTATTGTTGTAGTAGTTTTTTGTTGTTCTTCCATTTCTATCAAATATTCAATTATTACATTTACATTTTTTTTCAGATTAATCAATATTGGAAAATAAAACAAAATGTACATCACAATATTCTATAATTTTTAACAGACTTAAATACATGTTAACATTCAATTGTTTATGATCGGTACATAAAGCACATCACACTTCGGACTATAACAATAAATACATTTTCTAACATTGGAATATTCACTACTCTACATTGGCGATAATAAAAAATAATAATAAATACGATTAAGACGATGAGTCAGTGCGAATCGAATGCATGCGAAATCATAATATCAATGAATGCACGAGGAACTCTGGATCCGTTTAGAACGTTACAAAATATATAACTAGTAAGTTTAAAACTACCACCAGCCCTGTATACTAAAACAGTATGAACGAGGTATTAATTTACATAATCGAACATACATAACACATTACAGACCCGCCAAACAGTAAAAAAAAAATGACGGTCAGTCAATGCCATGAATATTGCAGGAGTTACAATTAATATCACTGCGCTTTAATTACTAGGTAAGTATAATGAAATTTAAGACTATCCTACTCAATTAGCAAATACGTGATTAATAATGAAATGGTAACTAAAAGAAGCGAATAATTTTGTGAAATTTAGAATAACTACCGACAGTGCAAGCTAGCGTGGTCGTGTAGGTCCGCCCACTATCCGACTCGACCTTTAGGGCGTTAAAGTTAATTTTCGTGACAATATGAGAAATTTTAAAGTGCCAACATCAATCGAATACCTAAGCGACTCGACCACCAAATTTAACAACAAAATCATTCCCGAAGAAGCCGTCAGACTGGGGGTTGGCAGTAAAAAATTACCAAAATCCTTGTTCGAGCAGTTAATCATCTACGTCAAGCGAGCAATGCCGAGTGCTTAATAGAGCGAGTTAGATTTATCTTCCATCTTACAAATATATGTAAATGACACGTGAAAACTTTGCATACATATTGTCAATAAATGAATTATTGGTGGAAAAAAAAACTAAAGCGTTCGTAACTTCTGCATTTTTAAGCATGAAGCTTAATTCAAGTGTTTTAATTACAGCTAACACAAATTCACTTTCATATTTTCTGTTTTCGCTCTGATATTTGGTTTTCTTATATAAATTCGCTTTTAAATAATAATATGCCAGATTGTCATGAAATGGATATTTTGAGAGAGCTGCAGATTATAAATATGAAAGCAAAGGTGTGCGAACATTTAAATAAGTAAAATGCCTACACAATTCATCTAGGTTACAGGAGTATGTACAGAGCTCTGAGCTCAAATTCACTATTTCACAGACTAGAGTCATCATCTTCGGCCAAGCATCACCACATGTGAGTTTCGCGGATCTCGCTTATAATCTGACTGGCGCGTTGCAATGCCTGTAACAATAAACAAAAATATAAATAACACGTAAAGATATTAAATAACCAATGTTCCACTTACTTAAAGATCCTCCAATACACTTGCATCTCAATAGTTGTTTAAACCATAGGAGCTTAAACAAACTTGTTGTTTTTTTGCAATTTGCAAATGTTACAAACATTAAATATAATGTAATTAACTAGATGTCAAACTTCATTAAAAAGAAAAACTGATCGAACACACCAACGCAATGAAATTAATATGAACCATTAAAGTTTACACACGTGTGTAGCCATTGCTTTAAAAGAGATTCCAATGGTCTTACTTTAAGCATGTCAGCAGCTTCCTTCCTGCGCTGCGCGATGTGTTCTGACTCATTGAGCATGTTCTCCGCCTGGTCGGACTTGTACAGGTGGGTGACCAGCTCCGACTGCAGATTGTCCTTCACGAAGTTTACGAGGAAGTGCATCACAGCCTTCGGTACGGAATCTTTGATAGATTTGCGGACTATATAAAAGTACGACTTGATCAGCCGTTCTGAAATATAGAGCATTATTACTATATTTGCTGTAATCGCATTTTCATTTGCTTTTATTTATCTAAGATTCCCATTTGCACAAACAGAGATTGACATATTTTTAACAATAGAACTAAAAAAAAAAACATATAACTAGTATCATCTATTGATATATTTATAAATGTTTTAATATAGTACCACCATTTAAGAAATGTGGTATTTAAACAATACACAGCTATGAACATATAACAGGCAACATTCAGTTATTTGTGTGTGAATTATAATGTTAATAAAGTGTATAATAAATAAGAGAAATTTTGATGAGACTCAAAGAAATAGAATAACAAGAATAGATTAGTAAACATATATAGTAAAGATCACCACTCTTATTTACATAATATTTATTAATAAAATTATTTGTACATCATATTTATAAAATAAGAGATAATTGATAAATAAGTTGTATTAAAACCCGAACAGTCAGTAGGGTAAATAGAAGTGGTCCAATCTGTACAAAGCAGAAAGCGGCAAGCATAACAGCAATTTCGATGAAAGGTGGTCGGAAACCCTATCAGTGAAGATATGAAGTAAGCATTATTTGCATTGCCACTATTATATCAGTCCTCACCGACTAAGTCACCCATTTGACTCAAATGCATCATGCTGATGCCTTCTACAGTCATTGTATTACATTTTTGGTATGTCGTGTGGTCGCTCCGTCCACCTAGCATCACAGGAATATAACCAATCAATGTATATATTGTTTGACTCATATTATATTTAAATACATAAATAAGCATTAACATATATGTCTGTTAATGATTAATGATTATCGAATGTTATTTAAATGTAATAGTAAATAAAATTATCAGCAAACATAACGAAACAATTGCTTACTAGATTAACCTTGCTAATTTTATTAGCTATTGAATTCAAATGTTTTAATTGTTAAATTGATGACAAACACAACGCATTGTCTGCGAGATTGGTAGAGAAAGTTGTGTACACATCGCACATTAGTTAAGCATTAAATAACAAAAAAATCCACAAAAAATCAACATCACAAAGTGGAGATATTATGAAAACAATCTTGTTTGGCTGGTCGTTATTCGGTACTTAATATTTATTTATCATACTTTGTAGTCTTTTTTATTTTTATTTACTGCAAAGCACTTACGAAATACGTTCCATTCGTTACGACAAGAACATGAGTATAAATTATGCATGATAGAAATACTTTCATTAGACTCTTAACAGAGAACAATCACTGTTCCAATTGAAGATGTAAAGCTTTGTTTAGCTTAGATTTACTTATTATGCACTACAAACAGTTGTTGATTGATATATCTTTATTTATTCAACACTCTTCCATTTAACTACATATATCCTTATACTTTAATCAAATTCCAAAGTTCCGATATCAACTTCGCCGACATACAAAACGCCATTTTTTCATGAATCTAAAATATATGAATACCATAGATAATTCTAGATCTCGACCAATATAACGTTGATTACGTCAAAATTATTTATTTGTCTTTACTGCTCCAGTGGTTAGAATAAGATGTAGCTATAACTCTTAATTTTAATGTGACCCTTTTTATAAAGTAGTGTAATTCTAGACGATAACAATTTTCAGCTGAATTTATTTGGTAGTGATAAATTAATTTTAGTCGCTTACAGTCAGAATTATTTTTGAACATTACCATTGGAGTAGCTTTAATAAAAAATAAATGGTTAAAAGAGACACGAAATCACTAAGATCATCATTCATATTAAGTATTTTGAGATAACGCAAACAAAAAATTTATGTTCTTACAAAATCAAAGTGAAATTATCACCTAGAACAATTGTTATTATTAACGAAAGCTTTGATATGGCAATTATTTTTATTTATTAACTGTCAAATATCCTTACCGATTACATCACAGTCATGTTGTTCCCGATCAGAGAGCTTCCTAGAAGTCTGGCTTGGGACCTCAGGCAGCAAATTGACTGGTTTCTGCGGAGTCATCGCCTTGTTTTCTGGACTGCCATTCACCTATTTAAAATGTTTTAATATATTTATTTACTTTATGATGTATAAATTTAAATTCAATTCTGACTTTTGTTATTAATAACTAAAAGTACAAAACTAAAAGTTTTGTTTATAGGTCCATAATTAAACGTAAATCAAACTATCAACCAAACTAATGCTGTACAAAGATTAATATAATGTTTGTGTTACCTGTGGAGTGGCAGGAGATTCGTTACTGGGCGGGGACCTGTCATGGCCGTCGGTGATAGCCGGGACATGCTGAAATATTTTAAAATTAACTATCTATAGTATCATGAGAATACGCCCTATATTTTTTAAGAATATCCCATGCATTGGAACCATATATATGTCATGACATGTATTATATAACATTCAACATAGGCATTTAAAAAAGTGCCACGCCTTTACTTGTCAATGCAGTCCTTGTTATTTTATTTAAAAAAAAAAATAATTATAAGCATACATCGATATGTATATACTCTTTATATATTACATTCATATATATTTCGTAATTATATTTTCATATTGGAACTAGAGTTTGGAAAGAGAGCCCATTTTGTGTAAAGCTATGAAAATAATCAAATATAATTTAGTATGTAGAGATGAATTATGGAGGTTTAACATGAAGCACTCGCAGTCAATACACAATTACCTGGTATGTATCCATAACTTTTGCCAACAATACCAAGACGGACCCTCTTTCACCCATTTGGCGAAGAAATTGCTACGAAAAATACGCATAATTATTTAGGCTCATATCTTTTTGACAATGATTCTATTATAAAATAATAACACATTTTGTATACTAATGACCAAATCTATAGGGCTAGATTTATTGAATGAGAACTATAATCAAAATATAATCTCACATTTACTTACCTTTTTTAACAAAGAGCATGAATGTTAATCTACTTTTATATAAAAAATGTTGAGTTTTTGTGTTAGAATAATGGGTTAATTATGAAAGTCTATTTCGCAGAAGCGATTTATTAATAACTCTGCTTTATTATGCTCTACAAATACTTCTTGATTCATTTATAATACAACGTACGTCATTTCAAGGTCTAAATTGTTTTTTTATCTTTACTCTTTCTGCCATAAGAACATGGTATAGAGACTATGTTAATATAGAACGAAACAGATAAAACTTTAATTCTACATAAGGACGAGGCAGAATCAAAAATATTGTTTTACTAGAAACTTCATATTGACATAATGTTAATAAATATTTTAAATAATATCTATCATGGATATTTGCCATAATTCATTAGATTTTATTTTACTATTAGTCATTATTTTGGGTAGAGCCATTTAAAACAAAAAATTGACTGAAAATAACCAACAAGATTTTTTTTTAAACAGTCATTACCGTAACAGCCTGTGAATGTCCCACTGCTGGGCAAAAAGCCTCCTCTCCCTTTTATGAGGATAAGATGTGGAACTTCATTCTACCAAGCTGCTTGTTGTGATGAATTATAATCACAAATTAAGCACATGAAAATTCAGTGGTGCTTGCCCGGGTTTGAAGCCACGATCATTGGTTAAGATACACGCGTTCTTACCACTGGGCCATCCCTGGGCTTATAGTCATGTCATAGTCATGGCCAATGGTTTACGTATGGATATTGATAGTAAAGGAGTACCTATTACACGAATTAAATTGTTATAACTAAATTTTCAATCCAACCCGATTAGTTATTACAATATAGTATAGTACAATTATTGAAGTTTGTTTAAAAAGTAGTATGGAAAAAGATTTATTTTATATTGACATATATTGTGTCAAAAGGGCATCAGAGCATTTCTATAACTCATATAAATAAAGGAACGATTTTGTTTTTTAAATCACTGATTAAATCATATCTTCATCCATTTTTTAAATAATAAACATGTTATTTAAAAAAGTGATGTATAATTAGATAATTTTGAAATGTAATAAAAATAAATTTAGCAAAAAGTTAAAATGGACTACATTTTTAATTAATCATTCTAGAAGTTCAATAAGAAAAATCCTATAGAAGGAAGAAACATACTCAGGAAAAGTAGAGGGCAGTTAATCATTAACCAGGAATATCCATAGGAATTAGTTAGATTACATTGTTCTGTAATTCAAACTAAATTTAAATAATCTCCCTTGGTATACAAATAAGTTGTAATAAACTGATAGTGGTTTTCGAGTAGGTGGTAAGGTAAAGCAATATTGACCAGTGAAAAGTCAATGTGTCAGTATAATTAAAGACAAAAAATATAACAGAACATTGCATTATGATTAAATCAATGGCTATCACCACATTGGTTAGTATGGTATACTCATGACATGGTCAATGTTTACTTGTGATCATGTTTGATGAAGTAGTTTTCTTGAATATTAGGTCATTAAATTTTTCACTCATTTTCATTAGTACAGTTAGTGGATTCCTCACCACGAGCGAGAAAAAAAGATATATATACTTTGAAAATTGTGGATACCGGTGTAGAAGTCGGCCGAGGTGTCTTCTGCCTGTACATCGGGCTGTGTTCCTCCACCAGCCCATCTGTACTCTTGAGTAGACCAGAGACTAGCGCGGCTTCGCGGTGGAAATCGGGGTGCTTAGTATTGATGTATGCAAGCTCGATGGCCACTAGATTTTCGACCTGTATACATTAAAATATAATAAAACATATTAAATATTATATATATAAATATATAATAGTAAATACAATAAATCAAATATAATTAATAAAAAAACTTCATACTTGGTTTTGAAGCAATGGCTAACATGTGTAGATAACGTTAAGCTAATTTAAAGTCACCGGTTCGATCATGATTACATGGGTTATTGTCACACTATGTTTAAATTTTTTTTAGTTTTTTTTCATTATTAGTAAGGCTGATGAGTAAATTGGTCACCTGATAATGCACAGACACCCTAGATTCCCTTTCATAGATTCATGCACTGCAAGGATTGTAGTATTATAGTCTACTGTATCCAACTATGGTATCCTACAGTATACTATACAATATACAATGGTATAAGATGTTATGTCCCTCGTGGCTTCATATCTTCTAAAATACAGAATAACAGCAGCTTTGCTGCTAGGACGGACGCTCGTCTCACCATGGAATTGGTGGCCGGCAGTCTCGTGCGCAACAGCTGCGTGACAACATCCACAATGCGCTGGTGCAGCCGGGGAAAGCGCTGCATCTCCTGCTGCACTTCCGTGCCGCAGTGCTGCACGATGCGCTGCATCTCCTCGTGCACCTGCAAAACTCACTGATTTACATTCTCGCTCAGAATTTTAGTACAACCTAATGGTTTAAGGGCGAAGAGGAAGCTGTTTGTAGTGAAGGTATATATGTCAAGTTATTAAACATAGAAATGGTATGTAAGAGTGAAACCTTCTGACACAACTTAAGAATCTTCAGTAAAACTGTCATTTCATTTTCATGACAATGATCAGCAAATGAGTTACTATGAGTCATCACTTAACAATATTAAAATATATGAGGTTAATTTCATACCAGTTCTACACAACGTAATGATGGATCCTCCAGTCTTCTGATCTGTCTTTTCACGAGTAACTCGAACGAGACTTCAGGAACGAACAGCGCCGGCCTAGGGCCCGTTGCGTTTCGTATCGCAGTTAATATGTCCATACGAGATAAACCTGAAAGATTTTTAAATTTCAAGAAAAATGGTTAATTCATATTGGCCCCTCTCGAGTTTTATATCAAGTTTGCTGTTTTTTACAGAATCATGAATTGTTTATTTTTATACATAAGAGTAGCGAAATATTTTGGTGTATGCAATTTATAACCCACAGCAAAGAAATAAAATTCTGATATTATTTGATCATTATTTCTCTGACAAAATATACAATGTCAGTGAAATAGGAAAATATTAGTATAATAATTAGAATTATTGTTTCATATTTACCAATAATATTATTTGAAATTCTTACCTACTAAAGGATGTATAGAGTCCAGTGTACGTCCAAATGTCTCATGGAATATATAGCATATTCGAGCACCACCACACAGCTCTGTTGTCTCAATGTTTCTTGCAGTGCCCTCTATGGTGGAGCAGTAGGCGCTGGCAAACTTTGTGATAATTTGTAAGAGGGTTTGGGATTTATCCGAAACATCTTCTCCATATGAGTTGAGTAATGATTGAAATTGTGAAATCATAACATTGACCCGCACCTAATAATACAAGCAGTGTAAATTTTGTGTCATAAAAACATTTAATATTAAAAACTACTATTATTTTTTATTTCACTTTAAACCACAGAGATAACACATATACGTAACCAGTCTTGCATCATCAATGCTTCAAAAATAATAGGATCTAAGATGTTCACTCACTCAGCCTTTGTTGGCCAATACAAAGCATTGATTAGTGATAGAAAAATGATAACAGTAGAATAGTGAGTAAATTTCAATCTGGGCTGAGAATATAATTGCAAATAATATAGAATGGAAAATAAACAAGTGTTTATGTACCTTCAGTTCAGGCAAACAATCCCTAATATGGTGCATCAAAAGCCTATTTAGGGTTTTGGCTAAGTAAGGAGTTCCATTGCGAGTCGCAATTGTCGGGTACTTCCTTTGAAGATATGTAGCTTCATCCTTGAGGGCATCCTATGCAGGAAGATGATATATTCAATAGTTGGTATATAAATATATTTAATAATTACTCACTATATTTCTCTTAAGTAAACAGCACTAAAAATATTTTTATATAATAAAAAAAATATATTTACATATCATGTATGTATTTGTGTATAATACATAAGTAAACTTTTCTTATAAACTTGTCATTTAAATTCTACACAATTGACTGACAGTAAGTAATCAATACTGGTTCATGCTAGATTTCATTTCATCATTGTAAGCAATCTTAGTTTCCTTTGTGTAAGAAATTAAATCATTTTACAAAGATTCTTTAAACAACTTATAATGTTGTATAGCTACGCACATACAATTAAAAATATATATATTGTGTTAATATCTTTATAATCAATATTTGACATGTTTACACTAATTTCTAGACCTAAATAAATGACTCTGCAGTTTCATTATACCTCAATAGTTTTTTTATCTATTATATCTTGTTGAGATCTATTTACAACACCAATAATTCCCAGTTTCACAGGAATCACACGTCCACATAGAATATCAATGGCATCAGTTCCTGAAGAATAAAAAAAATAATTAAGCACCTATTATTTTAAAGTAGTAAGTACACATAAAGAATCATAATATTTACTATGTCAAAAAAATTACCTGCATCCATGAGATCTAATTTTGTTACCACAGCCAAAGTTCTCCTACCATCAGGATCCACCTCTTTGGCCATTTTTATGGCTTCGCTTGTAGCCATGTCAGTGTTGGCAGCTGTCACGGCCAAAATTATTGAGTTAGGGTTGGAAATATACTTAATAATAAGATTTCTTATTTGGCTTTCTATGTCTTCAGGTTGATCTCCAATAGGTACCTAATGAATAGACAATAAAAACAATTATAAATAATTTCCCTTTTACAACATGAATATAAAATAATTGGTTCACCTATCAATGAAGATAAAAAATTTAAGAATAAAACATGCCATTGTACATTTTTAATGAATAAAATAAATAATGTATAAACAATATTTTTAACAAATCCATATAGAAGAAAAACACTCATTTATTGATTCTCAAATTAAAAACTGCCACTGGTTCAGAAAAGAAAATATCCTGACCTGAGAAGAACCAGCGAAAGAAATTCAACAAGTTTTTTTGTTACATATTGTGGATTATTGTTTCATTTCCCGATGTGCTATCATCCATGAACTCACTAATTGTATAAAAAACCTTTTCACACAAGCAATCTTTTACAATTGTTTTAAATTTAGAAATGGAGCTTTGTTGAATATACTACCTTGGTAACTCCAGGCAAATCTACAAGTGTCAAATTCACGACACGAGTAGAATAAATCTTCAAATTGATTGGTTCTGGACATATTCCCTTATTACTACCGGCCATACGATCGGTTTCTCTTTCTATCTCCTGCCTTATTTCGTCGAAATTTGCATGGATTCTTTCTTTTGTGTGGAGAAATTTTCCCCATTCTTCCAAGTTTATTGTACCTGTAACAATATACATATTGTAATTACAATATTATTATATAGAGACAATAATTGCTGCAAAACTATAATGATACAATATACTACTATTAAGCAATAAAAACCATTCCTGAAATGTTATTTTTTAACTGTAATAATTTCTTGACTGAATCTGTGTATGAGAATGCTATTTTGAAAATGAAATGTTTCAAATAGCAATAAACACTACCCTATTAATTCATGGACAGACATTACAAATAAAATATGTCCATTTAAAATACAAACCTTTTGAAAACACTGTTTGAGACAGTTGAATTAATGGATTCCATGATAAATTTCCTGTCTCCTGGTTTCTATATACTAAAGTATTATATTTATCCTGTTTATTATAGTTATATAAAAAGTTGTAAACGAATTATATTATAATAATCATCAAAATACATAGATTATAAATAAAATCAGTTCAATTTTCATAAAAAATGAAGTAATAAATAAATTATAGTATTTTAAACATAGAAACATAAAAAACATTCAATAATGTGTTTCATTAATTATTCAAAAAAACAATGGCATGGCATTCAGTTAATGTTATTGCAAGTGAGGCTATGTGAATTGTATCATTGAGAATCCGACATAACAAAGACTTGCATTTAATGAAAAAATGTAAACATTGTTAATGAGTGTGAATCATGTATCTTAGAAATGAGGACTAGGTTATCTGGGTTTAATAGCATTGCATGCTTCAATAGTTATTGTTGTAATAAATTTTATTGATGTTTTACTTGTTAGGAGAAATAAAGATTTTTATTATTATTTCACTTACATACTCATACATTATTTATAATTTTTATGATTCAGAATTTGATTTACACACTATGTATTAATAATTATATACATAATTATATATGTTGTACTTTAATAGAAAAAAATGGAGCAAACTATTTTTGACATGTTTAGTATGGTAAGTGATATAAAGAGATAGTGCTAAGTGCCATGTCATTCACAATTATCTATCTAAAGTATATTTTATCAATTTTTAGATTAAATGTCCTAATTGTAAAAAAATACTAAACTATATTAAGATATGAATCAGTCAGTGTACCTTCTTCAGCTGAGCGATGTTCCTTGCTATCTTTAGGGCTGTATACCAGCTGAAGAACAAGAGGACGACGTGTGACGATGCCTGGTCCTCGAGGCAGAAAGGAACGTCCAACGAGGCTCTCTATAACGGAACTCTTTCCAGAACTCTGCAGAATATTAAATATCAAATTAATTATTAGGATTAACACTACAAAGTCAGGGTAAAAAAAATATACCTAACTGTTAAATATAACGTTACTTTTATTAGATTAATGTATGCATTCCGATGTGTACTTAGAAAATATAGACGAGAATTATTCATAGGCAAGTCCGATATAACGGAATGGGGACAAAGAATTTCAGTGACATCTTTACATAACCATTGTCTCAACTAAGAGGAAAATACTGATACACGTGTTTATTTATTTATTAGATATATGAATGAATATGATTAAAATTATTATAACCTGAGTTCCCAATACAATAATTTGAGGTAATTGGATGGCATCAGCTCCGACGGTGTTAAAAACGTCTTGTAACTTATTAATAACTGGTATGAGTGCTTCCATAATTATTTAAGCACTAAGATTTGACTAAAAATTATCTCAGGATAAAAGCACAACTTTACTGCAAAATAATTATTTCATTCAAATTAATAATTATCAAAACACTAAACTGACCGGTAAAAGTCGGCCATATTGATTCAACGAGAAAGATAGTGAGGTACTGATAACTGCTACTTTCATTTATTAAATATCGATAAAAGTAAAAATCATATTTTTAAACTAAACTAATAATTTAGGCTGACAACCAACTATAAATGTCTTTCTAATTAACACATTGGCTAATTTGATAGAGAGGTAATATAGTACATAAGTGGCTAAATAATAACAGTTGCACTTTTATACTAGGTACGTATCACTGCCAACTTTGTAACTCCGGACTTTCGCTAAGTATTTGTCTTCCATAAAAGAATAATGTTGTAGATTTACTTACAAACTAATAATAATTCATTTTCTTATTAAAATAGGACTTATTATGATATACATAAAATATACTACAACTTATGCTAAACTGTTTTTCTATTCAATTAATGTATTTGATATTCAAACCTTACAATAAATAAAAGTATAAAAAGCATTGTTTTAGTACTTCTTCAAAAATTTTTGATAAAATTGTATCAGTTTATAAATTATTTTGAATTAAAAAATGACACTTACTTTAATAACACAAAGTATCGATAATAAGTACAACAACTTCACTATAAACATGCTTGCAGTGCTGCCAGAAAAGTAAAATTAATAAGACTGATGTGTGAATTGGTTACCATATACAAAATCTATTATTTTTTTCGCCAACAACGTTCAGATTGTGACGATTTAGTTCGAGTATTATTAGTTCACATCAAGCAGGGCGACGAGCGTGTCAGCTGAAAATAAATAATAAAAAGCCGACTATGCATACAGAAACTGTGCCAATTATGTCACCAAAAAAAATAAGACACATGGGATCTCGTACCACAACTAAATTCCGATTTTATGTTTTTATATATTTAGAGACGAATATTTTTTATTACGAATGACATATCCAAACATAGATTATACAGTGCAGGTACGGCATTTATAGCCCGTAGCTAAAAAGAGGACAAAATTACAAAATATATTTACACCTAAAAAAAATAATATCATTGACAAACATAAAATTTAATAGTTGAAGGACTTTAAGAGAACATCCCAATTCGAGAACTATTTAAGTACATAAAAAGAATTCTCGAGATTTGGCAATTTTAACAATAACGAAAAAATATCCCATTATTACTACGTCGTAGTACTATGTTTGTATATAAAAGACTTAAGAGTGTGGTACTACAGTAATATTTTATTCAAAGATACAAGAGCTTTGTACCTACTGCGTAATATAATTGTACCTTTCAGTCTATTTCTTTTTAGAAGTATTTACCAATAGTGAACGGATTGATTGATTTGCCTAAAATTTTCGTTCACTACGTGTAAGTAACAAACATCTATCTCCTTTTTTGTACTAGTTTGAATACGCACTAGTTACATATCTTTCACAAAACAGCAATATAGTGCACCTGTAAGTAATGTAAAACAATGCGTATGTGTGCTGTCACAGAATTTTTTTTTTCGTTTGTGTGATGATTACAGTATAACGAAACTAAACAAAAAGTAAAATGAGTGTGTGTCAAGTAAGTGCCATAGCATTCCCATGCAGTTTCTTTAGAATCAATAAAAGTTAATTGTTATTGATTACATATTGTAAGCGTAATCGTTAATTATTAATCTGATAATATTTTACCCAATAGCAACTGATCACTGTTGTGCAAATTGCTCATTCTGTGCACGGGTAAAAGGCACGCATCTAAGCTAAATTATGCACAACCATAATTATTTTAGACTAAGTGAATTTGTTGCAACTCGCCTTGTATTTCATGTTTGATTCACTAGTCTATACACGACATAGCACTGTAAATGATGAGATAAGTACATTAAATGTGTTGTACAACTTAATTAAACCTTCCGTCATTTATTGTATAAAAAAAGATAGTGTCATATGAATATATAAGAATAAATAAAATTAAAGTTAGTGTTTTTGTGCTGGTACATATAACAAATGTTATGTTACAAAGCGAATAATTGATGTTACCATTCAAATGTAAAAATACATTTTTAGCCTGTGGTTATATGTCAATTGTCAAATTCAAAAAGTACCATTTTATTCAGCTTGAGTTTACTATTTGTAATTTGTATTTGATAATTTATAATTCTGTTATCATATTGTTATTATTAGAACAAATTCTTTTTATTAAGTTATTTCTTCTTAATAAGAATTGATAGAACACTTTTTTGAATTTGAGTGGCTTCGATTACATCTAATTTATTTGTATTAAAACAAACTGTCAAGACAATAATGTTTGTAGCGGAGGTAAGTAATTAAATGTAATTTTTAAATGTATTCTAAGATTCTTAAAGTTTTTGTTTCTGTATTTTGAAGGCAACAATTGATTCTGGACGTTTTACAACAAATTTACAATCCATACAATTTGGTCCATGGCATATATCGTACGACATTAGTTGTATACTGCCCAGCATGTGTTCTACTAAAGTTGTTTGTGAACGGAATGATAATCAGTTTTGTCAATTTTGTATGTAAGTATAATAATTTCTATGTTCTCATTTAAATAATATTGTAGTTCATAGTTTTTTATACAAATGATCATTAATTATTTTCTTATATGAAAGTTTATATGTCATGAAAATTCTTAACAAAATAAAAAGATAATAAAAAAATCTTTAATCATATCATTTAAGTAAACTCCTAAATAAATTTCAGATACTGTAAAGAACTAAGTCTGCCACATTTTCCTGACATGGTATTTCCAAAAAATATCTTAAAGTTGGAACATAAGAGTGGTTCTAAGATACATTTCAGTCCATTAGATGCTCTACGCAAAGTTTCAAGTAAAGTACAAGCTATTGAAGTAGCCTGTGCTGAAGCTTGGCTGGAATCACGGTATTAATACTCATATTATTTATAAAATGATATTAAAATTGTTTTATACTATAAGTGTAGTAATTATAATTAAAATCCTGGCATTACTCTGATAACAGTGAGATATGCTCAGAGTAAAATCACTGATAAATTTCTGTTGTTAGAGAACTTTTATAGATTGATTTGACAATTCTTTGTGTTAAACTTTAAAATAATTTTAGAATCCTAAGCATTTTCAAATATGGTAAATGAATAATAGGTGTTGCATAGTTTCTCCAATAAATAACAAGCTTATGATCACCCATTCATGTTTATAAAGCTGTTTAAAAACTATGACTTTTATAATATAAGTGTATTTGGTTGCAGATAGTATATATTAAATAAACATTTCGAAATATATTTTATTTTTTTATAAAGACCAGATGCAGAAAAACCAAAGAAGACATTTGATTGGACCTTCTCAACAGATTATAAAGGTACTTTATCCGACAACATCACCATAGAGCCCACGGACGAGACCATAAATTTTGATCTGTTGAAACGCAAAGACCAAATTCTTTTCTATCATGATCTCACACTGTTCGAAGATGAGCTTCATGATCATGGCATTTCAAAGTTGTCAGTGAAAATTGTGAGTGGTATTTATACATAAAATTTCCTTTAACAATGATACCTTTTTTACATGTTTCTATAAGAATATTCATCAAATTAGATATTTCCTCATTAATTAATACATGGGTATTTAGTGAGAGTCATATCAGCTGTAAAAATGTAGTTATGACAAAAACTATTTAATAAAATATTTGACAGTTGATATCATATTGCAGTGACAAAATTGTCATTGTTTTGTGCCATTTTTAAATGTCTTATTTAACACAATTGATGTAATAGTTTTTCTAATGCTATTGCTATAAAGTACATACTGGGTACCAATTTTACTCTGTTAATACTTAAAAAATAATCTTTTTTTTATGATTTTGTTAAATATGGTCATTTTTTAATTCCAGAGAGTAATGCCATCATACTGGTATGTGTTATTGAGATATTTTTTAAGAGTTGATGATGTCTTAGTGCGGTCTCATGAAACCAGGATGTTTCATATGCTTAATTCCGACTATGTTCTACGAGAATATACTATTAAAGAAGCAAGAGCACAGGATATAAATGTATGTATTTGTTTTATTATATCTTAACTATTTAATTTCTCACACTTTGTATTGAAGAAAGATTTATTATATCGCACATTGTTTTTTACAGATTCCTACATCTCAAATGAAAGAAGCAGACGATGTTATACCTATTCTCCCAGTTAAAGAGAAAATAATGGAAAAATTGATTGTAAACTTAGAAAAAGATTGATGGTGTTTTTTTAATGATCTCAACTTATATGTCTAAGCAATATAGTTTTATTTATAAAGTGCTAAATACGAACCGCATTGTTTTTTATTTATTCATACTTTATATAAGCTTCACGTGTATGGATCTAATGAAGTTATTTTTATGGAAACAAATCTTCCACTTAACACATTGCCAACTTCTATTTATTATTGTATGAAGTTTGTAAGTGTAATACAAATTCGGATGAAATACAACATCTTCGGTACTACCGAGCCAATGGCTGAATAGTTGAACTACATAATGCCTACTAGTAAACCAATTACGAACCAACAAGCTCATTATTTTTTTGTTTGGAGTAACTTATTTATTTTTAAATAAACAAAAGTGATTAATTGTTTCTGAAGCAGTTGTTGAAACATCGGGGGCTTGATGTTGCAATGATTAAAATTAAAATTAGGATTTGATCTGGTGATAAAAGATAGTATATTTATAAAATATACCCTACGCTATGTTTTTATCTATTTCAAATAGAATAATTAATAATATTATTACTTTTAATTATAACTGATTAGGTATATCAGTGTTTTAGTCGGTGATAACAATATTTTACCAGACGCACTTCGCATGTAGGCTTATAAAGTTCCATTTCACATATAACTATTATTGTAAGGATTTCAATTTCATTTGTGTGTATTTTTTTTTATACTGCAACTTTGTGGTGACCCAATTGTTGTGACATTTCTGGTCTTTCTTGAAGGGATATTATTGGTTTTGCAACAGTATTGTACCTTGTAAGACGAAAATTTTTTTACGAATTGAATCGAATATTTTTTCTCTTTCTTTAATAGTTATTCATCTCAAACAAAATCTATTTAATGAATACAAACAAATGTTGTTGCTATCGAAAAAAAAGCAAACTGTATTAGGTATTTGATAAACCAACTATTAAATCTATAGAAGCAATCACTTTCATAATAATTGTAATTAAACTTTACTTACAGAAAGGTCATTGACTTATCGAACAACCCTCGTATCAGTTAGCTTATTTGAATTGATAAAAGAAATAATCGCAAACAAGTGTATCATTGCGGTAGCAGTCACATTGCCTAGTGCAGGTCATTGCAGTAGCCGTCATTTAAAAGTGAAATGGCTCCAAAATATTTATTGTGTTATCTTTTCTTCGGTAAGATTACCGGATGACTGATTAAAATTAGTTTACCTACATAGTATTTAATTTAATAACGTTGCTAACAGGATTATTACAAAATGTGAAGTGTGTGAAGATTTCTGTTTTCCCAATAACCCTGGAGAATGAACTCGCCGCTCAAAATGGTCTAGGATGGCCGTCAGCTATTAATGTTGCACAAGGAAATGAAGTTCTCATGAAGTTGCTACTATCTTTGGAGAATCAAAACTCTTGTACTGTAACTGATCCGCGAGGATTTAAGTTTGATATAAGCTCACCGCCTAGTAGTAAGTGAGTAAGCACTTCAATGATTAGCTTTCAAATGCTTAGAAATAACTTATATTATATAAAAGTTTGATACTTATTGCATCACTGCTGCTTCATTGCGGGTTTGGTGGATATAACTGTGGCAGAATATCTTCTGATACATTATGCAGGCTTACACGATATTGTTACCTTTACTTCGTAAAGGCACGATAAATTACATCTGAAATCGGGCACTTTCAATTTTGTGGCGCTTGCGCTTGAAGATCTACGGTTAAGATCCAAGTGGTTCATTGCAGATAACGATATATAATGTACAACGATATTTATTATTTTATGATATAATTCGATATTCGAAATATTATTGAGAACTATTTGAATGGCGCTGAGTTTTGATCAAAAGTTTAATAACTTAATATTTATTAATAAAAATATAAAAATGAGAGCCAAAATAAAATTAAAGTCAACTTAATTTTATTTTAAGCTGTCTCAATTTAAAAACAAACACCTACCTATGTAAAACTTTCTTATTAAATAAATCCGCAAAACATTTTGTATATTAAATTCAGAGTTTTTTATAAAAAAATATTTATACATTATTTTAAAGGTATCAAAGATGGAATGATGGCTGTAGTGTTAGAGTACGAAACATTACATTTGACGATGAAGGTCGCTGGCGCCTGACAGCATCTGAAGGCAGGAAATCAATTACAGGATGGATCGAAGTTACTGTGCTAGGTGAGTGGTATTAAAATCTACTTATTATATTTTGTTTTTCTTCTATTATTTACAAATTTTGCTTTGTTTATAGAAAAAACAAACACGTACACAGCAGCGCCTATATCGCTCCAAGATGGAGAAACGCAAACTAAAGTGGATTTGTCATCATTAGACAATGCATATTGTGTTGTAGCGAAGCCCTTTTCGGAAAGTTCACTAGTATCTGGTAAATGCAGTGTGACTTTAGATCGAACGACGAGAGCTGTTCAGGGAAATTGGGAAATCTATTTAGGTTTGCCCGGAACTGTGTCTGAAGTCCAAGCTAAAAGACATGTAACTGTGCAAAGTAAGCTTAGAATTTATAATTCACATTATATAAACTTTGCTCATGAAATATAATGTGTTAGACGATTTACTTCTATTCTTTTGTGATTATTCGAAATGTGTGACGTAACGTAACTTGCACATTTAGTTATTTTATAAAATCTTTATCAAATACTTTTGTAATGACTTGCAGCTGAACACTTGGATGTTGGATATGTTCGCGATACGGCTCATCGTTTACATCTTTACTGCAATATTTTGCATACGACAAAAAATATAACTTTTTGTCGTTTTCAAAGAACATCTAATCCTTATGGATACAATGTGATTGACGGACTTAGTGATGGTAGTCATAGGTAATAAATAGTCATCAATACATATTTAAGTCCTACGTTTTTAATTATTATTGGTAATAAATGAATAAAAAATCTTAAGCAGTAAATATTTATTATGATTAATAAGGTAAAGTATAAAATTTATCATGGTATTTTGTGCAATTAAATATTTACGTTCGTAGTTACTACGGCAAAGGCTTTGCTCTGAAGCAATGTGGAATGACAATAGAGAAGCCAACCTCCGAAGATTACGGAACATGGCGTTGTTCCGTGGGAGTGCAAATGTTTGTAGGAACTCAGATCCAGCAGCAGACCCCTATGCAAGCCTTAATAAGTGTCACGCGTACTTTTAGTTGTAAGTTAATTGTGACAGTTTATAGATACATTAAATATTAATTACATTTTCAAACATTTATTTTTACAGAGACATCTTAAAATCTAAATAGGTTCTTTAAATACTTTATTTTCATCTTTCACAGCCACGTTAATTAGAAAAGAAAAAAATGAAGACAAGCCAAGAACGATATTTGTTCAAGAAGATTCTTCATTTACAATAACATGTAATTCCGCTATTTCTTTGTCTTATTGTTGGTTCCAACACCCCAATGGAACTCAATTTACTCCTGTGAAACTTGTTAGCGAGGAACAGCTGTTTTGGTAATTATCTTGTCATTAAAGCTTAGTTTTCTTCACGTTGTAATATAAACGTAGTGTTCAAAGTATGTAAAAACAACTATAAATAATGTAAATTTTAGGTATACCGGCGAAAGCCTCGTTGTTGGTCATTGTGGTATAACTTTCGCACATGCCTCGAGTGAAGACGACGGTAGATGGTTATGTTCCATGGGCCCACGGTCAAGTTTAGGTTTGGAAATGACTGACACGGTTCAAGTAAGAGTCACAGGACCATTAGCTGCCAATCAGAAAAAGGTGCCGGTGAAGATAGGAGGGAATGCAACATTGTATTGCCATACGGCGAATGGTAGAAGACCATTAAAATACTGTCGATTTTTGTCACCAAAATTTGTCGGCATGAGCATCGATTCGTCTATTACACCTGAAAAGTAAGTTTTCTAAACAATTAATACGAAAAAAGATATTTTATAGTATTCCATTACATAGATTCCAAAAAATCACTATATTCGAGCCGTAACTTAAATTATTAAAAGTTTCATAAGAAGATAAAGATTTGGTAATTAAATATTGATTTTAATTGTCAATTTTATTTTAGCGCAGTACTAAATCGATATTACTTTACTCCTGAGAGAGAGCTTAATTTTGGGGATTGTTCGTTAAGTATTTTGACAATTGAAGAGGATGATGTCGGAGCTTGGACATGTGCAGCCGTAGTTGACAACGAGGTTTTTGAGTCTAGAGATACTATACTGGTGTATATTAATGGTGAGATAATATGTTAAGCTTGGATTCATAAAACTGTGTGTTCTATTATTTGATTCATTGAAAATATATTGGTTTGATTGAAATGTTATAACATTTATAATATTAAAAATGAAGCTAAATAACCTCATACCCAATATCCCATAGCTATATAAATTGTATTTTTGCAGATCAACACCGCAATTATCAATTCCAAGCTAGTGTTATCGGATTATCTGTAGGTCTATCAGGTCTTGTTATAGTTATAATTGGTGTTATCGCGTACAGACGAGCTTGGTTACATCATTTCTATTGTACAAAGAAGTCAACAGTTCCAGATGAATATGCCCTACAAAGACGCGCTGCCACTTCAGGTAGTATTCAAAGTAGTAGCAGCAACGAATAAACTAAAAAAGGTTTAAATCATCATCGGAAAATGTAAATTAAAAAGGCCTTGACGTCATCGATTTTACGGTCAATTATTTCCTGTAAAAAACCTTGTCTGCTTTTGAATGAATTAAAATCTAATGTAAATGTATATAAAGATGTTGATGGATCAAAAGTTGTTTGTTTAATATTGTTACTCTTAGACAGAAATTTTTCGTAATTATGTGACATGTTTGATGAAGATTTCTACATCGAGCCGACAAAAAGTTTATTATAATAAACTGAACTGAATATTTTACGAGTCTTTCGAACACATTGGGGATCCACAACAACATCCAGTATGAAAAAAATATTTGTCTCGGTAATCCCTCGATGCTAGTCTGGTTAATTATAACTGCTCTGGGTCGTTAGAATTAAGACGTATTATTGATCTGCTAATGATAATTATAATTATTGCTTAACTTATTGTATTAGTTTTAATAAAAGTGTTTTATTACATTACTAATCCTTTTATTATATGTTTACAATAGTAAACTGTGAATGAAAATAATACCTTATAACCAGTATACTAGCTACCCTTTCGGGCTTCTCACGGGTAGAATAAGGATCTACATAGATATTTTCAACAATCATTATCATATTTCAGCCCTGTTATGTCCACTGTGCCTCTAGTTTAACCTGCTTACTCACCCTTCATACCGGAAGCTAATGATACTAAGTATTGTTAAATTTTATTTCAAGTCAATCACCTTTAATTAACGACGATAAGGAATTTATTTATTCTTATTGCTAATTCGATTATGCCCTTATTATTCGATCAAGGTCATTGATAAATTTGATACGGATTCTTGACCTTCGCCGCTGTTAATGAAACTTTAAGTAACTTATAGGTACTTAATTAATTAATTTGACACAGTCTTTTGTACTAAGTTGTATAAATTTGTTTGGAAAACTTTTTCCTGATAGATATTCATTTTTTGATACGCTACCTTTGTAGCGTATCAAAAAATGAATATCTATATTATTCTTTAATAATATCCATTACAACGGATAAAAGATTATCTTAAGCATCGTACGGTTGTGACGACATTATGATTAATTAATTACATAGGTATGCATCCACCTTCGATACATAATGTTATGGAAAATTTTACGCAAGTTATATAAATTACTTAGTTATTTTTGAATGATATTTATTTCAATTAAATCATAAACTCATAGTCATTGATTTTGACGATAACATGAAGAGTTAAGTAAAAATACTATATAATAAAATAACAATATTCCTCAAGATCACTTTAATTATTTATTAAATAACAAAAATTTTGTTACAGTTTTAAGATGTTTGTGTGTACCCATTAATTATGCGAGAGATAGTGACTTTTGAGAAGAATTTGTTAATAGTTTTGATAATAGTCTTAACAATCTGTTTCACAACTGGAGGAGCCAAATCATCCATAAGTTGTCGCCAATTTTCATTTGCAAATTTCAAAGTTGCATCCGCTGAAAAAAGATGACCAAATGTTAATATCATGATATAAACATAAAAATTATCTCTAGATCTTTTAGACTATTCTTCATAAATAAATTTAAAAAAAAGTAGAATATAAATGTTTTTACCAAGTTGTTTGTTGCCGTTGAACAAATTATCCAACTTAAATGTCGTAGATTGAATATCATATTTGTAGTTCGGTGTCACCAGCTTGAAGTGAATTCCTTTACTGCTTTTAATGTGATTAAATTTACTGTTAATTTCAACTTCAATGTTTTCTGTGTAAAAAAAATGTATGCATTAATGTACATGTGAAATAGTCTATAATTCTGTAGGGGTCAATCAGCCATCTAACGATTCGGTCGATTTTGAATGGAACGGAATGTAACGGGGCTTCCATTCCATTCCATCATTAGGTATTAAGTAATTTTGAATAATTGATTGGAGCATTTACATATATATTACAGTTAACTTATACACATGAAAATAAAAGAATATTACAAAGTATTATCTTACATCACATTTTATATTGATTCTGATAAAATTAATTTATATAATGTAAATTGATGAGGGCGGAGAATGAATGTTGAGAATGAATTAATAGACAAAGCGTGATGTAAAACCAATCATTGTTTGATATTTATTATATTACATCTTGTATTATACTTATGTATTATATTCCATTTATAGTTGTAGAACTCAATAGAAAAAAGAGCTTAGTGGTGTCTAACCTTTCTCAGTGTTTACCGACTACGTAGAGTGAGTGCTAGTCTAGTGAGTTCTTTATCAAGGAAATAACGTACTTCATCCATAAGAAGTAAGTTATTTCCGTGAAGTTATTTTCGTGCTGAATTTTAAATATCAGTATATTTTTATATTATTGTAGGTGAAAAATAAAAAGTTAAGACATTGCTCGTATTGTTTCTCGTGCTTCAGCAATTAATTTTAGTTAAAGAAATGTCAAATTACTAATTTAGGTTATTAGACAGGATGTAGCGACATATTTTTAGACAAAAGCGTAGGTACTAATTGCATACCAAGCAGTGATGTGAAATAATACATTTTTCATTGTAATATATTAGGATTTAGGATCTCAAATTATTTAAATGCGAATTTCCAAATAAGTTAAAATATTGTTTAATTTTAGTAAATATATACGATTTTTACAAACACAATCATTTATATTTACACATTTTGCATATGATTTCATATTACTATATTCTACAGTGTATGTAGCTTAGTTTATTTTCAACTTGATTTTATCTGATAGTATATTTTTTTTGTAAATATGGAAAAAAATATAAATAATACAAAAAAAAAAAAAAAATGAAATATGTAATAATAAATAAATATTATTGTAATGTAAGTATAGTATTGAAACTTACTGCACGTTATAACAGCGTCTCCGTCACCTTTGATAGGAAGTATTAAAATTTTACCATCAGCGTTGTATTTGGCTGTTAAGCTCAGATTTGCTATTATTCCAAGATTAAATTTCTCTTCGTCTTGTCCAAGCTCCACTCTAGTAGGTTTTTTTAATATTTCAATCATATATGTATAGATACAAACAGTTATACATAATTAGCATACAATACAATATACTTTGTTTTTTCACAATGCAAATCTTGATTCATTCGAGTAACAATTATAATTATTTCATTGTTATATTTATAAATTGATTAGCGTCAATAAATTGGCTCACGATCATATTAATTGTTACTAAATTGTTGCATCTTCTTTTATCAATTAATATACAATTTTGTGTTTTGTAAGAGATGTATAATCTCAAGTAAATAATAAAAACAGTATATAAGTATATGTAATATTTGTGTTTTTAGTTTATCTCGTGCTAGGCGGTTATTTTTTTTTTTATAGAATAGGAAGGCGGACGAGCATATGGGCCACCTGATGCTAAGTGGTCACCAAACGCCCTTAGACATTGGCATTGTAAGAAATGTTAACCATCGCTTACATCACCTATGCGCCACCAACCTTGGGAACTAAGATGTTATGTCCCTTGTGCCTGTAATTACACTGGCTCACTCACCATTCAAACCGGAACACAACAATACCAAGTACTGCTGCTTTGCGGTAGAATATCTGATGAGTGGGTGGTACCTACCCAGACGAGCTTGCACAAAGCTCTACCACCAGTAGGTTAAATAAAGCATCGTGAGCAAACCTGCATGTGTATCGACCAACCCTCATTGAAGTCCCAAGCCTTCTCCTCCAAAGGAAAGTAGGCTTTGGCCCAGCGTAGCAGATCTTTCGAGGCTATTGCTTTATTAAAACTTTTGAAATGAGTACAACATTATCACTTACTTTAGTTTCGTCAGTTTCGTATGACTTAGTCCGTGCATTTGCGCTTTATTGAATTTTAATTTAAGACCATTTCCGTCAATTGATATATCGTCCAAATTTACTGGATCCACCGAAGTAACTCCAAGCTCCGGAATGCCCTTTGAGAAGTACGGAAGACTTTCTTCTATCTGTTGTTTTACACATTTTTCAAATTCTTTCTCCTTCAAATTGCACGGGTGGATATATTCAGCTACAAAATAATATATTCTACAAATATGTGTATAAATCACCTATAACCAATGTAGAAGATACGATCTTTTATTTCTTGTCACAAAAGTCATATGAATAAAGTCACAAGATACGAGGCAATTCATTTGATCTGTAAAAAATACTTAATCATTTTTATCGTCGGGATATTGGATTATTTTAATACATTGTTGCAGACATATAAAAATATTAAACCGATTATGATAAATGATATAAAATGTCGATTATAGATCGATAACATGTCTATATCTAAAATCAAATCTGTTAAATGTAAAGTCACGAGGAACAGTCAGTGACGACTAAAAGTTTATTTACGACAAGGATTACAAAAAAAAATCGTAAAAAATAATTAATTTTTTTAATTTAGTTTTTCATCTACTGCGTTGGTAAAATTCGCTATCTATACTAATATTATAAAGAGGTAAAGTTTGTGAGGTTTTAGGGGGTTTTGAAAATTAATTTACCAATAGAAAGCCACATCATTTGTCATAGGATGTATATTAAAAAAATTATTACCCGAAAAATTAAAAGACTTTTTCGTTGTAGTGGGATTTGCCAAGTCGGAGAAAAAACGGTCGAACGTTTCTTACGAATGCTGCATTAGCGATGAAATATATGATTGAGCTCTAGAAAAAAGTTGTAGAGCTTGATAATGCCCACAAAAAAGTTTTACTAAGGAAAATTTATTTAGATAAGTATCTTTTTTTCGGTTTATTCTAAATTTTAACTTAAATTTTAACGGTTGCATTGTTTAAGAGATAATTTAAATATCAAATATGCGAGACAATTTTCACATCACAAGTAAAAATGCTTACCGCCCCACGAAGTGGGCACGGGTCAGCTAGTATCTTATAAACTATAACGGAAAAAGACCAAATGTATAACCCTTCTTTGGCTAAAAAGTATAGGACATCGTAAGCTATAAGATTACAGTTTTGGTAGAAACCTAAAAAAACAATTGCCATATGATATGAGTATTTCAGAACAGACAGAATTTTAACTGTCTGGGTCGACAACCAAACTGGACCGAATATATCATAAAAAACTAATGAATCTAAGGTATGTAAATAGGTACTTAATATTCAGAAAGATAAGTTGCCAAATGTAAAAAATTAGAAATACTTATGAATAGGTACGTACGTCTGTTAAATTCAAATGATTAAGGTGATAAATAGTCAATGATGATTATTAAATTCAACTTCTTATAGATGAATACTTGGCTATCGATTTTATTTCAGATTTTATTATTATTTCGTAATTGTGTTCATTATAATAGGAAAAAATGAACATAATATAGTTGATGTATTTATTACGTTTACTTATAATATATTTATTATACGCATTAATATTGCACTAACGATTACAGCAATTATCAAAAGATATAGATATTACATTTCGTCCCCAATGACCTCATTGCAATAGTTATATTATAAAAAGGTTCTTTATATAATATAATTTATCTGGATCTGCAAAATATATTGTACAAAAGTGTGGCGTGCTGAGAAGAATATATATATATATATATATATATATATTATGTATCTCGGAAACGGCTCTTACGATTTGGCTCTAAATATGAATTAGATCAGTAGTAGGTAATGTATGCATCATCATTATCCAAATCAAACAGAATTTGCTGTTCACAAAAATATATTTTATAACTATTATATTAGCTTAAACTTCATTTCAAACCCAATTATATAATTTCTAGATTTATAAATTTGACCGAAATAAACGGTCACGGATTATTGGTAATTTAAGTAATATTTGCGACAATTATATTATAGAATGATATATACTAGTAAATACATACAATTTTCAACATAATTACAACTTAATGATAGATAGTTATCATTGACTTTTTTTTTTTAAATTGATATACAAAAAGATAAATTAAGTCACCATTGTTTGTAGTTAATAAGTACGTAGGTACTAAAAAACGTAGGTAAAACGTAGGTTTTCCACAACGTTCATTAGCTGCATTTATACTTCTTGGAATATTTATTCTAAGAAAAATACGTGACACGAAATGTTTTGTGGTTAGCTCGATATTTTCTATTTACTGTTTATCTAGATAATTGATTGTATCTATTTAAATTCACTGTATTGTGGACATTTGTTGTACATATATAGTCGTGTATATAAGGTACATAAACTACGTAAGTGTAAGGATGTACGCATGCGCATAGATAATACACAAATAGAAAAACTATTAGAAACAGTGTTTGGCATTAATTGCCATTTTAATCTGGAAAATGTGGATGAGACATATAACAAAACTAATTATGTAGCCCGTAAAATTATATACAATACTTAAAGCCTATTATAATTCACTATTAAATTCAAACTTTATATATATTAAAGTTAATTACTAACTGAGTTCCTTTCTATTCTTGTTTTGCCTTACTGCATTGAAAAACTAACTTTACTGACTTTTAACTACAGATCAGTTTTATGAGTGACTATGTAATAAATTAAAATTTTTATATATTTTACTTAGTCGATATTAAAAAAATATTGAATCTTCGTATTATTATTAGGCTGTGGGAATGCAGCATTATCCTATTGGATCGCAATTCCAATTCCCTGGACGAATAACGAAACTGCCAACGGAGGTAATAAGAGGGGTTGTAAAATATTTGAGTTATTATTATCACAATAACGGACTACAAGATCCAATTGTTTTAAGAGAAAATGGAATATAGTTGTAACGATTATATAACGTGAATGGAATTTAACATGAGTTAAAGTATAACATTTTCGATTGAGAAAAGTATTCGATTGCTTCCAATTAATTAATAAAGAATATGTTGGCAACAACAAATTAGCTGATTTTTATAAAGAGATCTAATAAAAACCTTGGAAACTCCACGTAAATCTGTATCTGAGAGTTTATTTTTATTTAATTGAATTTGAGGGATAAATAAAAATAAAGGCATATTAAAAAAATGCTCGAACTGGTGTTGGATAGTCCATAATAAGAATATGAATAAATTAATACTTGTCCCAAATTGGACTAAGGGTAGCAAAGTAAATATAATACTTAATATTCCGAGGGTTTTTCAGACTGGTTCACATTCTAGCCATCATAATATATAATATAAGGACAGATAATAAACCGACAGATTTAAAATATAGGCCTAATAAAAAGACCTGTATTTTGTCAAAAATAAGTGCCGTAATTCTTTTGACCTTTTACTATTTCTTATGGGTAGCCACAGTGTGTAAACTGCATGTTCACTTTGCAACTTCTTATGGCCTCTGCGAGACTCTAACCCTCTATGGAAATCCTTTTTTCCCACCACCATATAGGTAACTTAAGCGCTTTATAAAAAAATCCTTTGTCTGCTTTTAAGACACTAACGGGATGACTTGTTCTATTCTACTCTATGGGACCAACATGGTCCCAAACAAATATGATAATAAATATACTAAAAAGATTTAAATAAAATTAATGAAAATATTCTCGATAGAGAAAATCCAATCCGATGCAGCTTTCATCTTAATGCATGCCTATTTAGAGCCTTATTCTTGTATGTATTGTTTCAAGCATAGTTTATTAGAAAACATTGGTTCAAATTGCAAAGGTTAAGTAAAACAACAATTGTGTTTCATTTGTTTTTTTTTTTCAATTTTTTCTTCTTTTTTTAAATTAGTGAATATTTCTGTAAAATTTCTTCAGTATTTATTTTTTTATTTATTTTTTTATGTTCGCGGCCTCAAATCTTGACAATCATCAATGAGTTAACATGTGTTTAATTTGTGATACAAATACAAAATTATAGAATACCGAATATTTTAAAATGTTTTCTTAATATATTACTGTACAATTTTTTGCAAATTTAACACACAATGATTTTATATGTCGCCTTTTTTAGCTTAAAAATATGTAATATATAAACTATTCATTAGGTTACATTTATCTCACCAATAAAATATATATATTTTTTAAAGAATAGGTAGGCAGATGAGTATATGATGCTGGGCCCACCTGGTGGTAAGTGATCACCAACGCCCATAGACATTGGCATTGTAAGAAATGATAATCATCGCTTACATCGCCAATGCGCCACCAACCTTGGGAACTAGGATGTTATGTCTCATGTGCCTGTAATTACGCTCACTCACCCTTCCGGAACACAACGATACCAAGTACTGCTGTTTTGCGGTAGAGTAGTAGGCGAGCTTGCACAAAGCCCTACCACCAGTAAAGTGAAAGATTATGTGAAAGGTTCTTCTCAATCGATATCGTAGTTTCTCTGTGGGACCGAATAAAACATTAACAAACAAACGAAACTTTTCTGTACATAATGATAATTTTCGCTATAAATCACTAATTATTTCTTTAAAGACAATTATAAAAAAAAAACCTTTTAATACAAGCAACGACTGTTTTTATTACTAATATTCCTTCAGTTTAGCGTAAAACTTGTGTTGTACGTACGACACTAATTATTGCCGTCCTCGTCCATCCCCCAAGGGTCAGGATCGAATTTGTGCCATTATATCACTATGTTGCATGCATGCTTATGGCTTTAAAACGATTTAAAATTTTAGCTACGGAAACAAGTTCAACTGGCACACTTGAACTTGATTGAAAAATTTAAAAGTTATTTACAATTAACAACAAATCTTTAGTATTACTGATTACAGCTTATATTTTTAATTTATTATGTTTGTAATTATACATATGTGTTATCAACAGGATCAGATTTAATTCGTGTAATATATAATGACATTGTGTATGTTAATCGTAATTTTCACCAGAAGACCATCAGTTACAGGCAATATATTAATTATTTTTGTACTTCAAAGTTAATAAATATAATTCATTTGATTTTTAAAAGAAAAATCTCACCACATTTTACTTATCTTTGTTGTACGTGTGTTACGTAATAAAACTATTTATAGTTTTAGTATTGTAATTACATACTTTATTAATAAATTCATACCGAAGGTTGACTCGATCCAGTCGTTTATGAAAAATAATATTTCGATGCAGCGCTAATAGAATTGCTTCAAATTTAAATATGCATATATATATGTCCTATTACTAAGGGATTTTTTATTGAACGTGATAATGTCATCTATCTGCCGGTTATTTTTATATCATTTTATTTTATTAGATTAGCCCATTTATTGAGAAAAATTGTTAAAGTTTAACGAGGGTATCCTTACTTAATGCAGAAGTAAGTTTATTTGTTTGTTACGCTATAAAGTTTTAACTACTCAAACGATGGGTACAGAAATGGATAAAGGGTACCTAACACCTCCTCCGTCCCCCTCAGTCGTGCGAAGCCGCTTGCGGAACACATAAGCAGAATATTAATCACGCAGTGTCAATTTTATTGAAAGGATATTGTATTAGAATTAAAATATTGAAGATTATTCATTAGAAAAATATTTAATTTTAATAATGCCTTTTTAGATGGTACTTTTTATGCATTTGTATAATATCTTTATTTCTGATAAATAATCCTCTTTATGCATAAATAACAAAATAAACTTAATTTGTTTAACAGAAATGTAGGGGCACTAAAAATAGAACTATGTTAGAAATCTCATTGAACAATAGTAATAATAATTGTTGCTTCCAACTGCCCCTGGGCTCCTGTTATGAAATATATAGCTTGTCTTTTATTTTTTGATATAAAAGAGATATTAAATCTTTCTATTAAATAATATTTATACTTAATGCGCGTATAGTCACATGTTACAAATGTTAGCTTACCGCTATTATAGTCGTCGCCTAGAATTAAATTTAGAATTGAAATCAAAACATAGTAAATGTTTTAAAGCAACTAACATTTAATTATGTATCGAATATATATAACTGAATTTACTATTTATAAAATATTTAAAAAAATAAATTTAATAATAATAATAGAAACTTACGTAAAAAGTCATCTTCAGTTCTTACATGACAGAACCCAACAAGAACGGCGAATGCTATTAAATAGTTCATAGTAGTAATGGGCTTTTGTACAGGAAGTGAAGTACTGATCTGGTTTTTACAAGAGCTCAGTAGCTACTGCGTCGAAACGAGTGTTGTGCTTCATATTTATTGTCTTGACGTTCGAAGCCGTGTACCTTGACAGGATTGACGAGCTATTTCTACATATTTTCCTGTAGTTTTTTTATATTTACCAATATTACACTAGGGTTAGACCAGATATTATTCTTAAGGCCCTAATACGCAAGAAAAAAAAACAATAGTGAGAATCTGTGTACACGCGAGGTAAAAATGTTCAAGTTTAAAAGAAATTTCAATCAATAACTATTTGAGGACATTTTTATGTCGTTATTATGCGAGAATCGTACTTGATCGTATACCGATTGGCTAAGTCGTTTGTAGAACCGAAAAGTTGTGAAATACCTTTATTATTACTACTACTATTACGGTATTCGATACGTCACATTGTCAACTGTGGACTGCAAAATGACGTAAATAAAAGTTAATTTTTTGTAAGCAATATGTTTGACATTATTCCTAAAGGATTTTCTTAGGACTTCCATACGAAGTTTTGGATAAATGCTTCGAAAAGTGGTTTTGATAATATTGTATTATAAACTTCTAATTCTTGACTTTTAGATGTGCCAGCATAGAAAAAATTATTATATATCGTAAGAAAAAAAAAGACACGAGGGCAATCGGCCGAGGCTACAAATTAATTTAAATTTTGAAGACAAGCATAATAGTAAGACTTTCTTTGTTGCACCATATACTAAAATAGCACAAACACGTAGCGATCAGATAAAATATAATACAGCTTAATTATAACAGATTGCATATATTTGCATAAAAAAAGCAGAATCGACTGAAAATAAACATTACAAAATATTTTATATATATTTATAGGACGTGTAATTTTAGCAAAAAGAACATTGTACAAGGGTCGAAGAAGTTTTCGAAGCAGCAAAACAAAATTTTGTATATGATCTTTCAACCAAATTTTAGAAAAAAAAGTGGCAGTACAATGACTATAGGAAAATTTCTAAAACATATTTTATTTGTTTATAAAATATGTATTATTACTGCCTGTCCTTTTTCACATTACACCAATTTATATACTAACATATTGACAAAGCGAAAACTGTTCCATTTGAATAAAATAAAAATAAATAACAATAATATAATAATCCGTAACAGCCTGTGAATGTCCCACTGCTGGGCTAAAGGCCTCCTCTCCTCTTTTTGAGGAGATGGTTTGGAGCTTATTCCACCACGCTGCTCCAATGCGGGTTGGTAGAATGCACATGTGGTGGAATTTCAGTGAAATTAGACACATGCAGGTTTCCTCACGATGTTTTCCTTCACCGTAAGCACGAGATGAATTATAATCACAAATTAAGCACATGAAAATTCAGTGGTGCTTGCCCGGGTTTGAACCCACGATCATCGGTTAAGATTCCCGCGTTCTTACCACTGGGCCATCTCGGCACTACCACTGGGCTATCTCGGCACTTAATATAATACTACTTATTGTATTAATATAATATAATATTTATAAATTATAAACAATAATGTTTATAAATACGCACTTCGAGATTTATGAGACAATTTAAAAATAGAATAAAGTCATCAAAATTATATTTTTATTTGTTCATAAAATGCATGGGTGAAGTTGAAAATTCATTTAGAAAGCAATTTTATTTGTATGTTTTTTATTTTTTGTATAAACTAATAATTATTGTTTAATACGTTGTTTACACAATTATAATTTAGAATAAAGATCTAAACGTTAGTCACTTAGCTTTAGCAGTTTATTCTTATTTAGTCTGTCTTATGTAAAAATAAAAGTTAGCAATATTAATGTTAAAACCGAGAAAAATTTATATTAACAAAACTTCCGTTCGCATCATATTTAATTGTGCATTTAACCATATATTTATATATTTAAAACTTAAATAGGTAACCCCTTAACACAAGTCACATGGTTTGGTTTATTGTATGGTTTTGGGGCAAGCTTGTATTGTAGGTATCTCATCCACTCGTCAATTAATTTAGCACTAAATAACAATACATAACTGGCAGTTGTGTTTTGGTATAAAGACTGAATAAGCTTTATACAAAGGCACTTCTTCATTCCCATAATGCATGAAATGTGGTTATGTATTAAAGTGTCAGCATCTATGGCGATAGTAACCATTTAGCATCAGTTGGCTCATTTTCCAGCCTATATTTCTATAGCTAAAATAAAATGAAAATATGTGTATTAGAAACTTCTACCGCCTTATTTATAAAAGTAGATTAGCGGCTGTTTAGTTAAACATTGATTTTGCTCTTTCTTTCATTACTAATGTGGCATTCGAAAGGAGAAGACATAATTGTTTAAATAATCACTCGTTAAGCAAAGTAACAAAGGTATAAATAAAAAAATGCTATATATAGAAAAAGTTTTCTGTTCTTGTATGTTTTCTTTTCTTTTGTTCTTAATTAACAACGAACTATATAAAAATGAATGACTGTTAAATAATGCTACTTAACCTCAATACGGAGTTTTTATTATAGTACTGAACTATGAATATTAAGTCAGGTCATTCAAGAAACCGCGCGGAAACGAAGAGACATTGACATTTGACATAAAGTATTGTATCAATTATACTTATACTATAGTACTTTTGGTTTCGTATTCTTTACCCTTAATTTACGTTCCTTAAGTCAGTAGAATTTTTAATGCCGTAATTAAATCTTAGTTTAATTACACTTCCATATGTTATGTGTTTTAATTCGGAGACTTTTTTTGTGTGTATTTTCTTTGTGTATTTATAATGCAATGCAAGAAAAAAATTTTGGTGTCTAATTTTAGCAGTCTTGTTAAATTATCTTGTTTTAATAATCTATATTTAGTATAGTATACTGAAGGTCAAAACTGTATAATTTTTTTTATAAAACGTTTCCTTCTATAAAAATATATTATATTGGTATTACAAGAAATAAAAATAAGCAGAAGTTCACTATAAGAACCTACCTACTTGTTATATTATTTATTTTTAAAGCTGTCAAACTTTTAGGTATTTGCATCATAAATAATTTAAAAATTAGTTTAAGGTAGACATTTTTATGTTTTGCTTTTGTATACTAGCAATTATATCATTATTGGATGTAACTATATAATTATGTAAGTCTTTTGTTCCAATAAATTATTAGATATTATTATATTATTTTATTATTACATTATTAATACATTAAATTTCCGGTTCGGACAGAAGATCCGCTATTATCGATATATCCGAACATTTATTATTATTTTAATAAATAAAATAATGTGATACAGTTTATGGCTTAAATAATATATAAAGATGTTAACATTTAATGATTTTTGACGATGTGCTCCTGACTTATTTCGATCACAGCGGCTTTTCTCAATAGAGAATTGTCAATTATGTAGGAAATATTATACTGCTCAAGTGTGTGCACAACATGGATGGGAAGTAGATAAATGATTATTAATTCTTACAGAGTCTATGGAAAGAGGTAACTCCTATCTATTAGGTTTCATAATAGTATCTTTATTTTAAAGCTTCCAATTAAAAAAAAACGTAAAATAACGGCTTGTAAATGTTGAGACATTGCTCAGATATGTACAGACATATTTATTTAATTGAGGTGGAAACTAAAGGTATCCTTATTGTTATTAATTTATTGGTGGAATAAGCTCCAAACCCAAGCACCGTGAAAGCCCAGCACGGGGACATTCACAGGCTGATACTAAGAAATGAAATAGTTATCTTTGTATTTATTAGCACAAACATATAAAAATTAATAAATTACGATTATATTATTCTAATTTTTTTAAGGTTTCTTAGGTATAATCTTACCTTGATGTTCTGCTCTTTGTATTTCGTGACAAGCGTTTTTTAAGGATTCAAATGATTCAAGAACTAATGCATGATAAAAAAATAAACATTAAAATTATTTATACCTGAAGCTAGGGTGCCTAAAAATACAAACATTCTTATAACAACAATTCTTGTCAAAAATAGACAATATGAATATTATCCTCATTTATAGTCACCGACGGTTTTGAAAACTTATCGGTGTCTTGGGGATCCATTAGTTTTAACACTAATCTTTATACACACAAATTATTATATATAGTGTCACCATGTATTATAATTTGTGTGTAGCAAAGTTTAGTGAGTACTTACATAACATTACTTAAAAAATTTACATTTTGAAATATTTATCTACACAAGAGTGATTTGAGTACGTCACGTCACGTATCACTAGTATAGGCTATTATATATTTTAGAAATGTTTTTGCACTATTATTTTAAGCATCTTTACTGCTAATGGCACATATATTAATTGCGGAATCAGGTGATTGGCTGAATGCTGTCTTCAATATTGTTATGTAACAGAGAACACCGCTGTGCTGTTGAAGACAAATGCCTGCTTAAAGGAGAATTCGTTTGGCTTACATGGTCCTTCTTGTATATGGACTTGAGGTGTTTCTGCCACGATTTTCTAAATGATATAATAAAAACTGATCTTGCCATCATCGACGTTCTTACGTGAGCTACAAATTGGTCTTGATGATGGTTATGGCCCTATTGTGGGACGCTACATTTGATAACAAATTGGCTCCGTCTCAAATAAAAAACAGTGTTAAGGGTCGCAGCGTCAGCGTCAGCGTCGTTAGAAAATACTAAAGCAAACAAATTTAAAAAAAAAAACAAAATATTCTTCTCTAATTTCGAAGTAACATTTAATTAAAATTTTAAAGCTGTAGTCACGTCTATTAAAAGTCCTAATTTCCTATGTCTGTTAATTTCGGGTTAATTTTTTTTTTTTTCATTATATACCGAGAGCTGTCTGCCGCTTATAACCAAAGTTTTAAAATAAATATTACATATGAATCCCATTTACGCGAATACTGGCTGTTAATTAAAATGAGCTTATATTAAAATGCGAACCGGTTTGTTTGAACATTAAAAATAATGACGATGCCTTTCTTGGGAATTTATTTCTTAAAAAAAAAATTACAATATTTTTCTGTCCGTATTTAACATAAAATTGTGTTTTAAGAGGAATATGATAATGTTTAATGTAGGTACTTTATAAACAAATAGTTTCTGCCCGTGGCTTCGACTGCATCTAAGATGTTAGGCACCCTATGTGTTTTACTGTACCCCCAACAATAACGTTTATGCTAATTTTCATGATAATCGGTTAACTAGTTAAGACGTAAAAGTGTAACAAGCAAACGAACTCATTTTCGCATTTACATTATAATATCAGTTATGACTTTATAATGTGAAATATACTATTTCATATTATACTATAATAGTTATTTCTGGATCATGTTATCAGTAGTAAGAAAGTATATACGACTATGTTTATTGTTTGTATATTTTATGAGCCAAAAAATAGCTGTGATTATTTTTTGATAATTTACCGTAACTATTAAAATTAAAACAAGTTAAGTGTAAGACCGGCAAAAGCTCATTTAATTTTTTTATTATGTTTATCTCAATAAATTAGATGACATATTTATACATATTATTTCCGTAAATATAAATTTACATATATCCTTTGTAAGTACAGTTAGTTTAACATACATAATATATAAGCGTATTTTTGATAATAATAATCGTACAATTGTTATTTTAAAGAGACAAAAAAATTTAAAGAATATTGTTCATTTATTGCAAAGGATTGTAACATTAATTTCAGTTCCATCATATTCTGGTATATATCACATTTCATAGTTAGAAATGGAAACGTTGGAAACTGTTTTGTTTCATCCAACGTTCAAGTTTGAACGCGTTTATGTGAGACTACCAATTCGATTTGAAAATATATTTTAGACGTAGAGAGATTGGTTATTATTAAACTCTACGCTACGTCCCCGAGGGGCAGCGCAGTAACCATTGGGTAAATCAACAAATTTGACAAAATGTGGAATAGGTAGTCCTCATAATACTGGATTGCATTTTAACGGGTAAACCGCGGGCAAAGCTAGGATTATTTTTATAATGACAGCATGAAAGAAAACACTGTTAACAGTCATACATGATTTGAAACTTGTTTGAAACTTGTTCGTCGCGTAAGTATAAAATTGGTAACTTGTTTTATGGTATCATCGTTAAAAATATCTCATTATTTTATAGTATCTAAAACAAAAAGAGTTATAATCTATTGACGTATCGGAATGCAAATATTGATTTGTTAATTAAATGATGTTATTATTACTTTAATGGGATAAAAAATATTATAAATTGATATAAAATAATAATGATCATCGTTATTATTTTTATAGAATAAAAATGACATTATCATATTTTTATAGACCAAAAATGACAGCATAATTTAAGATTTATTATTGTATAAACAAGTAAATAATTTACCTCGATACACAAATTGAATGTCGATTGATTCCTCCGGATAAAAATACAAAAACTATTCATTTCACAGGTAAAATTATTATCGGAGCGTTCTTGGAGCTTATTATATTACAAGTAAACCTACGTATTTTATTTAAAGTTTGCATCTTGGTCTCATATCATAGTGGTCAATTTGGAAGCAACAGTAATTTTAATCCAGTTCCTTGAAAAGCCTGAACTTTCTAATCGTGTCGGATTGCTGTCCCATTTCATAATTTTACAAACGTAAAATTTTATATCACCTGACCAAAATAAATCGCTTGCAAATAAATCACGTTCTGCATTGTCTGTTGGGACGATCACTATGATTAAAAAATAAATAAGGTATGAGATGTTGTCCTAAACATGTCATTATCTTTCAGACAATGAAAATTTAATAAATAATAAACTAGATAGTACATTCGAGTTACAAGATATGATTCTGTTTCTTTTTTAAATATTTGTTGAGAATTGTTTGTTCATTCGTTCTTATGCTATATAAGATGTTTTCATTCGTTTTATCTTTAGATCAATAATTTATCAACTAGTTTAGATTTGTCTTAAAAGTGTTATACTATAATACTTATTGTATAATGTTTTTAATAATAACCTGAACATTAATTTATATACTATTAAAACAGAGTATTTTTTTATCCACACTTTGTTTTTCTGCACTTAAACTAAACTACAGAAAAACACGGCGTTAAAATTCCAGTGTTTATCTAATGCTACTGCTGTTTTTGTAGCACTATTTTGCATGAATCTAAGGTATAGTACAAATAACCATAAATAATTGTGCTACAATATTATGAATAAATATATGTATATTTTTATGTTTTTGCTAAGATAACCCTTTGAAATGTTTTTGTTAAGTTAAACTAATCAACGAAAAACATTTCAGAGGTTATATTGCTAGATATGTCAGTTCTAGAACATTTGCATCTAATTTGATTTTACATCAAAATACAATGGTGAAAATGCAACAAGCTTTTAAGCGTAAATATGGCCGTTACCAATATTAGAGCGATTACAAAAGCGCCTGAGCAAAACAGTGAGTGAAGTTAATGAGTTGCGTTTATTATCAGCCTTCAATATCGGCCGGTCGCGTGTACAGAACGAATTTACCGCAAGGCGCAAGCCCGCAAACCTGTTTTATAAATTACTGCGATAAAACGCCAAATTTTTAATTAAATCGATGTTCAATTTAGTAATAAAAGATGCTAAAAAAGGTTATTAATCATTTTACAAAAGTCTTCCTTTCTCAAAAAATGCTTTTAAAACATTATATTAAGTAAATGAGTTGATGTTTACGGATTCTTCATATTATTAGACTAGATAAATCATGTTTATTTTTATTAATCATTTCTAATATGTACTATTAATAAATATGACAGAAGTATTATTATTATTATTTTTATATTGCTTTATTTTATAAATCCAAATAAGGAATTGTTAGTTATATAAATATTATTTCGCCCTAAAGCATATTTGTGTAGTGGTAAGAATTATTTATCGTTCACATTTCCTGAAAGCTGAAAGCTTATCATAATCTCGACTACAGCGAAGTCATTTCAGTATATTCAGTTGTTTGCGAAGCGTAGTCGGGAATGGATGTTCCCGAATCTTGTTTTATTTTAGTCTTTCTACGAACGTAACTTCGTGACTTGAGATTACGTTATTGTGAACTATATTATAAATACCCCTTGTTCCATCGAGTGACCAAAATATATTGTGACTGCAGCGATAATTTGACCTCAGTGCTTAACAGATTTATTTCAATTGGTTGACTAAATCAAAAAAAGAGTGGTAGGTTCTCTTTACATATTATTTTTTAATATAAGCTTGACGATGTTAATATATTTATGTTGTTAAACTCTACATTCACGTTTTTCCTTTAAGAAGTTTTCAAGTTTAAAGTGTTTGAACTTATGTAACTTTACGCATTGCAGACTTTATTTTGTATTAAATTTAAAGCTTAAGATACAAAATTGTGTGCCGAAATAAACATTTTATTAAAAGTATTGGGAGGTATTTATATGATAACTCGTATTATACCTTTTTTTACGTGCCATTGAAAAATAACGACTTAAAACCTTTACGTCGTATTCAAAGACAGCTTAATCAAAATCTAGTTTGTCATTGTAATAAATTTATTATTATAATATTTGAATTATGAAAATAGCTTTAAACGTCTATTTCATTTTATTTGTTTGATATTAACGTTAAAAATTAGAAAATAAAAATATTTCCTTATTAATAAAATAAATTATTTTAATACTAATGAATGAATTATTCTGTTGTCTTATCATTATTCCGTATGCAATCTCGTATACATAGATCCCTAAGTACACAAGGTTTGGCAACTTTCGATAGGCGCCAGTTGTATCTAATGTCCTATAACATACATCAATGATGTATAGTTTTTAGAGATTACGTTTACGATACAAAAACAAATTTACAATAATAAAACAAAGTTAAATACATATGTGCGATAATACGAAACACGGACAGTTGATGAGAAATCAAACTGCTGTTTTGTACATCACTTTATTTTAATATTTAAAAAAATCAAACAGTAAAAAATTACATATACTTTTAAATGAGAAACAGTATATTTATCGGATGGTGTATTATTTAGCTGGATTGTAACATCATTTTTGAAAACTAACATTTACTATAGATTCAGTCATTTTAGGTAAATAATTCTAAGTGCATGCCACTTTCGCGTGAAACATAATATCGCAGTGCTTTTTAAACGGTAGTAGCTTTTAGTTTCACTAACGTATATTGAAAAATATAAGCATTTTGTTCGGATGAAATATAAATAGCATGATATTACTTTGTAAATTTTTAAACGAATAATTTATAATATTGACTTATTTTTCAGATACATATAATGATTTTTAATTTAATAATGAAGTGTGAAATTCAATAGAAAAATCTTTGTTAAACGGTATTACTTCAATTGAGAGAGAGTGAAGAGTTAAGGCAAAATGTGTAAGGCTGTAAAGAATGTGAACTGGGAAACTGAGACTCTTATGGGTTCTACGACGCCTGTATCTAATTGGGAGCGTTTTATTCCAAGAGCAGCTCTATCTCATATTGGGTTATTCGTTGCTCTTATGTTATATACAGCTGGAGGTGGATTGGTAAGTGTCTCTAAACTTTTTATATTTTGTTTTTGGTGACAAATAGTGTTATTTTAATTGATAATACCACTAAAAGCTTTGTGATTGAAGATAAATTTAAATATACTATTTTTAATATCTTACTTAATATTTAAGAACTAAAATATAAAATATATGCCGTATGTATTTTACTTAAATAGCAACAATAAAAGATGTATCATATAATGTAAGTCAAAACCTAAATTGAAATTAACCCGACATTCCAGCTTAAACTTAATGTGATGTTCTTATTCACGGTACATTAAAAAACAAGGAAAAAACGTATTTCGTTAACAGTTAGAAGTCAGCAAATTCTTCTTCATATAAACAAATTGGACTCTCTTTAATTTTTTCTTCATCGTAGCTTTCAAAATAGGATGAGTCACCCGGAGATCGAATTTTTGGTATGAAAGGTGCTGGAAAGCGACTGTTTAAAAGACCATCCCAGTCGATTTCGCGAAACCATTTGTGGTTTTTAAAATCTAATGCACCGCTCTTAAGATTCCCTAAACGTCTTGTAATATCAATCTGGAGTATACGCGATATCAAATCCTTTAAATCCAATGAAAAGTGATTTGGACACCTGTATTTCCCGGCAACAATTTTTTCATAAATTCTCATAGGATCGGATGCATAAAATGGTGGATGACCAGCGCTCATTTCAAACAAAAGAATTCCAAGAGACCACCAATCAACTGACATGCCGTAACCCTTACTTAATATAATTTCTGGGGCTAAGTATTCTGGAGTTCCACAAAGTGTCCAGGTTCTGCCACGGATCAATTTACAAAAACCGAAATCAGTTATTTTTATGTACCCACTTCGTTCGATTAAAATATTTTCCGGCTTTAAATCTCGATAAACCAGTTCACAGGCATGCAAATATTCGAGCGCCAGGATCACTTGAGCGCCATAAAATTTTGAGGACGTTTCTTCAAACTTTCCGAGTTTACGCAAGTGCGTAAACATTTCTCCTCCAGCTATGTACGGGAGAACAAAATAAAGGTATACATTATCTTTGAAAAAGTATTTCATATAAACACAAAACGTGAAATTGAGACCGCATAGAATTTTCTTTTCATAGTAACTGTGTTCAATTTGCTTTAACTTTACAATTTTTTCTTTTTCCAACATTTTCATGGCATAATATTTTCCAGTAATTAAATGTTTAGTAAGATAAACCACTCCAAATGCACCAGTGCCTAATATTTTTTGTTGTTCAAAATCTCCCAATTTTGCTTGCTTCTCTGGCTTGTCATTCCAAGATTCTATAAAATCTCGGTGTAGTTTCTTGAGGTATTGGTTATACTGTTCTTGTCTTGCATCAGAATACCCCCCAATGACAGTTGAGCTAGCATATCTTTTGGCATCATCAGCCATAGCGTCGATTTCTTTTTGTGAAATCAGTTTGAGAGATTTTTTATACTATTTTAAAATAAAATATTTCGCCTATTTTGACGTTATAAAAAGACGTTTCTGAGACATGAATATAGAAAAAAGTTTACATCAAATCACATAAATTTATTTAAGAAAATATGTACTAATAATTTACGTTTATTTATAATTCCTTAAATTTATTATTTTAATTAATTCACAACATAAAATAGCTTCCTTTTTTTAAATATTTCTTTAATTTTAATAAAATTGTAATTGACAGGTGTTGTGATAAGCATTGTTGTCATAATAAAACAGAATAAAATTAATTTTATGGTCATGTTTATATTTACAAACGATTTTAGATTTGTTTTCGGGATCATGTAACGGTAATAAAAAGTTTTGTAACATATGGCTAGATCTTCGTTCACGCGTCAGAATCATCAGGATCACCGTCGTTACTTGGAAATGTTGAAATCAGAATTTATAAAAAGATACGAAGATCCTACTCCGTCAGAAAAAACTCCAACCGATTATGATAGTATAAAGGCGATTGGCAACGGAGCTTACGGAGAAGTATTTTTAGTCAGAGATAAAAGTACATTTACATATCATGCCATGAAAGTCGTTGCAAAAGAAATTGTCGTTGAACGTAGACATGTAAAACATTTAATATTGGAAAAGAAAATTCTTCAGTGTGTTCAGTTTCCTTTTGTTGTTTCGTTAGATGACGCATTTAAAGATAATATATACCTTTACTTTATATTGCCGTATATGGCTGGAGGAGAATTATTTACGTACATACAAAAATATGGTAATTTTTCAGACGAGTTAACGAAATTCTATGCTAGTCAAGTAGCGTTAGCATTAGAGTATTTGCATTATTGTGATGTGATCCACAGAGATATAAAACCTGAGAATATATTGATCGATACAAATGGATATATTAAACTATGTGATTTTGGATTTTGTAAAATACTTAAGAAGAAAACATGGACTTTGTGTGGTACACCTGAATATTTAGCACCTGAAGTCATAATGTCAAAAGGTTATTCGTTTTCGGTAGATTGGTGGGCACTCGGCGTTTTAATTTTCGAGATGTGTTCAGGATTCCCTCCCTTCTTTGCCTCTGACCCAAGCAAATTGTATGAGAAAATTCTAGAAGGTCACTACAAATGTCCAGATAATTTGAATTCTGATTGTAAGAATTTGATAAAGAGTTTGTTACAAGTAGACCCCACGAAACGTCTCGGATCTTTAAAAAATGGTGCCTATGATATCAAAGCTCATCCCTGGTTTAATGATATTTGTTGGCAATCTATATTGCATCAACGGGTTCAAGCAGCATTTGTTCCTATTTGTCCTTCGCCAGGTGACACAAGCAATTTTCCAGAAATACAACAAATAAAACTTAAAAAGAGTTCGAAGTACTATTACGCAAAAGAGTTTGAAGAATTTTAAAGTAATAAATCTATTACTTAATTTTTTTCGTAAACTTATTTATACAAATTTTGTTTATACTTAAAATGAACCCATTACGTCTGGACGAAGATTGATCAATTTCGTTTGTGCACTTTTGACACAATTTTCGATGATAAGTTTATTATCCCTATTTTTATAAAAATAATTAAACTTATGACAATTTTCGACATTTATTAATATACAAATGTATGAGGATGTTGTAGTAAAAAATAGTATTTTTATAAAGTTTACCAATTATAAAACTAAAATAAATTTTTAAACGTTGTACATATTTACATTCTGCTCATGCAGGGTACTGAGCTCAATGACACACGATCATATAATAATTATTATTTCATTTATTTATCTCGTTGGTCTAGTTGCTAGATAATATGGCCGCAGGTCTTGACGTTCTTGGTTCAAACTGGAGTTTGTGAGCCGAAATGTGCTACACGCCATCTTCGATGGTGTCTTGTCTTGACTTGACAAAACCAAATATAAGTGCAAAGTACCAGATATAAGTGTTCAAAGATTCAAGTCAATCAAATGAATGAACGGTTTCGTTCTATGCGTTGATTATAAACGTTAATTGCAAGGACGATTAGTGGATCCGAAGAATACAAACAAATATAATGTTTTTTTTTAAATTATAATTGGTTTAATAAGAAGTAATAAACTACTTTATTTAAGCCTTTCATTCGAGTTCAGCCTTTACAATCGTAAGGGCTAATTTTATGCACTACATTTAAATTTGTGTTCAAATCGTGTTAATCGTAATTTTTAAATACATATCTATGATGGTTGTCACATTCTTATATTTGACAGTTTTTAAGCTGTCACCAATTTTAATAATATAATAATAAGGAAATTTCGAAAAAAAAATCAACTTTCTCATGCATAAATCTGTTTGGGAATGGATGGGTTCATGAGATATTATAATTAAGAACTTTTGATTGTAAACATGATTTTTGATAGAAAAGAAGAGAAACCTGAACATTATAGTTATGATTCACAAGTCAGCCATAAACGTTATTTAGATGTATTAAAACAGGATTATTTAAAAACCTACGCTGCTACTATAAAGTACGATAAATCATCAGAAGATTTCGATCTTGTCAGGATTATTGGTGTTGGTTCCTACGGGACAGTTTTTCTCGTTCGTGATAAAACTACTTTTGAGTACCACGCTATGAAGGCTATTGAGAAAGCTCAAGTAATAAAGAAGAAAAATATCAAACAACTATATCAAGAAAAGAAAATTTTGCAAAGTATCACATTTCCATTCTTGATAACATTAGATTTTTGTTGCAAGGATAACTCGTATATATATTTTATATTGCCATTCGAGGCTGGCGGTGAACTTTTTACATTAATACGAAGAATGAAAAATCTTTCTGAGCCATTGGCACAATTTTATACGGCGCAAATCGTATTAGCTTTAGAATATCTGCACCATTGTAGTATAGTTCATAGGGATATTAAACCAGAGAATATAATGATTAATGAGTCTGGTTACATTAAGCTTGGTGATTTCGGTTTTGGCAAGACGATAAAAAGTCGGACGTGGACTATATGCGGTACACCCGAATATATAGCTCCAGAGATTATCTTGTCCAAGGGATACACTTATACCGTAGATTGGTGGTCCCTTGGGATTCTTATTTATGAGATGATAGCTGGCTATCCGCCTTTTTACCACTCAGATACAATGAAACTTTATGAGAAAATCCTTAATGGTATTTACAAGACCCCAGATTATATGACACCTACATGTAAGTCCTTAGTTAAACATCTATTAGATGTGGACCCAACTAAGCGCTACGGTTCGTTGAAGGCGGGTGTATATGATATTAAAAGTCATGTGTGGTTCAGTGAATATAACTGGTCTATGATATTACATCAAAAAGTATACCCACCATTCGTGCCTATATGTAGAAATCCTGGCGATGCTATTAATTTTCCTGAAATTGGAGAAATGAAATTAAAAAAATCACCAGCATGCCTATTTGAAAAGGATTTCGAAAACTTTTAGTTTGTCATAATACTAATGTTAAAAAGAGAACATTAATAAAGTTATAATTTGTGTGTTTTCATTTAATCAAGATTAATTACACGTAAGAATGTATTTCGCTTACATTATGATTATGAACGAATTATCATTATCATTTTAAATTCCATAATGAAAATAAACTTTTAATATCTACAACGTATTAACTCATTATGTTAAGATAAACTTACCATACAATTTTATGACTTCGCAAAGGCCTCCTGGAGCAAGTTATACAAGGTACTTAAAAATGCATGTAGCTATATAATGTAACTATATTGAATATAATGGTAATTTTTATTTCACTTGATTTAATTTACATGTAAAAAGTAACATAGAAATAACGAAATAGCGACAATATTATTATTATATAAACGATATATTATATTACATAAACGATTAATGCAGTAATTATTTCAAGAGCACTTCGAACTTTATAGGTGTTATTATAAACTAGTTTAACAAAAATTACGGTTATAAAATATTAAACACCTATGTGTATACTGTTTATTTTGTATTAAACATTAGGTAGCTCATAGTGTATTTAAAACATCCGTATACTTTGTAACGGCTTTTTTTATCGCAAAGCGTATTTAATATAAATTACCCACTTAATCATTTTGATTTAGGTTTTTCGAGCGCTTGAATATCCAGCCGAACTGGCGAAGCAAGAAATTCTTAGGGATCGTCTCTTAACGGAAAGATGGAATCTCATTAGAGTAGTAGCCGATTACAATATGAATGGGACTGAAGTTGTAAGCTTAGAAAAAGTTTTAAGTGACCAACTCGCCGTGTACGAGAAAGTAAGTTGAAGATTAAGCAAAAATATCAGAGTATACTCGTATTAACCGATGCGACAAACCTTTTTAACTTAGCTCGTGGTAAATATTAGTAACAGCCTTATGAACTTTTACCCTATTATTGTTCGCAGAAGACAAAGAATAATAATATTGGGTACCTAAATTATGACAAATAACAACGTACCTTAATTGAAGTAATTGTTATGATTAAATTATAAATGTAGTGTTGAACCATATAAAGAAAAATAGTTGTGGTAAAGATATTCATTAATAAAATCAGCACTATGTGTTTCAAAACCAAACCACTAGCAAAATTCTTAAGGGTAGGCGACGACTGGCGGCCGGACGTAATAGTTTGCCAATTCATGCAATACTATAGAACACACTCACCCCAGTATGAGTTTAATAATGATGAATAATTTATAAATTCTCAAAGAAAATCAATGTAGGATGGCTATATAAAATTTGTAAATTCAATTTATTCAACTCATAAATCTGGTTTTACTGTTAGTATAACACTTTAATTGTACGGCGTCATGCCATGTAGGTATTTGCAGCTTTCACCACAAAAAATATAAACTAGCACAGGTAAGATCGTTAATATTGATATTTGAAATTAAAAATAAATGTTTTGCCTGCGTAAAGCAAATATTAATTCGCACGCAGTATTCGCAGCCACGTGGTTCTATTTCACCCTCTGTTGAGCCAACCTTTTCATGTGGTGTAACGTGATTTAGAGCTTGACTCTCCCAACCTCTACTATGCGTTCCCCGCCCTTAGGTTATGCACAACAGTCTGAATATTTATATTTAACGATATAATTATTGTACTGTACACTTTTAATACCAAATTTGCTTTTTATAATTCATTATGAGGTAAGTAAATTATTATATTTTATAACGTAGAATAAAAAAAATTATGAGTTGTTTTAATAGTAGGTAGGTACATAATGCATCGACGAATTTTAATTTATGCAATCGCAATTTTTTATAATGTAACAAACAATGACGAATAACCACAAGCAACAATGTCATATTCATCAATAGCTTTGAAAAACTTAAGTTCTACTAAATTTATTATTCAAATAAATGTTGATGTTATATATTTGACAATATTTTTCGAACAGCTTAAAATATTTACTAGAAAAGACAAATGTTGAATATATTTTTATGTTAAATAATTTAAATCTTTAAAAGGTACTAGAGGAAGCGTCTGGCAGTGGTATCGCTTTGGAAATAGAAAGAAATTTTCCTCCCCTAGAAGAAAAATGGAGTATATTACAGGCCGTGTTCTTTTCTTCGACTGTACTCACCACAATAGGTGTGTACGACCATGTAAGCATACACAGTATAAAAGTGTTATATTCAAAAGAATGTTTCTTATTTAGAAATATTAGTCGACACAGATGTCGACCGAGATGAATATTTATCTTAGTCGAAACTTCATACGAAAATAGTATAAAATTAATTTATATATTTATCTATAAGATACAAATATAGATACGATATTTAAAGATATATAAATATAAACGTAAAACGTCTTAGTAAAAAAGCAAAAATGCGATTTTTATTTACATTATTCAACTTTTATTACAGGATATGGCAACATTGTACCAGAAACATTCTGGGGAAGACTGTTTTGTATTGCATACGCACTCATTGGAATTCCGCTAACACTCACAGTGATCGCTGATCTCGGAAGAGTATTTGCAACAGTTGTATCTGTTGTAGCTAAACACTTACCTACGATGCCGAGTAAGTTTATTCAGGCAACGATTTATGTGCGGCTTGCGGCCACGCGTGTTGCACATAAATTTTCCGATAATGATACAAAGGAAATGTTTTTATATTTATTTCCAGTAATTGTTTGTTGTATCTAGAATGGTGTAATCGACTATCTGAAGCAAATCCGGCCGGTCAAAGATCTTTGTACGCGTTTTGGGCCGTTTGCTTCCTTTTCGTATATTTATCAGCTGGAGCAGGACTCTTTAAAATGTGGGAAGACGACTGGACCTTCTATGACGGATTTTATTTTTGTTTTATTACTATGACAACCATTGGGTTTGGTGATCTAGTTCCGAGTATGTATCTTCGACGAACATTTAAATCACATAAATTGAAAATAATTGTGAAAAATCACTAACAGTTGTCTTATTTTTCAGAAAGACCGAAGTACATGTTGTTATGTACGCTTTACATTTTGATAGGCTTGGCACTTACGTCTACAATTATCGAGTTAGTTAGAAGGCAATACGCTAGGTCTTGGCAACAACTACGAGCTCTCTCAGGTCCCTTGGCAGACACATTAAGAAGACTTGGCGACGCCGGGCGAGGAGTCGACGTGTCTGCGTTCCATAACGATCTCAGAAAGGTCTTAACTGTCGTAAGTAAATTTTATGCTTTGTACGAAATTAGTGCCTAAGCCTTGACCCAATAAACTTACAGTACTTTAAAGAGCCTATGTCTGCCAAAAATATATTTTTCACATAAACTTGTTATTACTACGACTTATTGGGATGTTCTAGTTTTTGTAAAAATGAACGCTATTCAATTTGGTTAGTAAAAATATGTCGCAATGTTATTATAAACTTAGTACTACTTACTACTTATTATTATTTGTTACCTACTACTTGAAAGGAAAATAGGTTATTTTTTTAATTTATAAATTCATATTATATGGAGTGATAAATACAAAAGATTTTCTAATGATAAATTGTGAGATTATTTACTTATCTAAATTTAATAATCAAACGCTGTTATTTCTAAAGACTGAGAGGGTCTGACACATTTTAAGATTTATTGAGTGTTCAATAAGTGTTTTGTTATTATTTGTCGAGTTCAAAGCTTAGCTCGATTGATCAGACTGCACAGCCGACAGACATCCGTCTTCTTTGTAAACAAGTAAACGGTCTCCTCTCTTTGATTACGGAGCTCAGATCAATACTGGAGATGCGTACGTACGTGACAGCTACAAGTAAAAGCCTGCGATGATAGACTATTTCATATTACGCTTATATGTAGTTAGATGCGATAGTATACAAATCAGTTAGTTCCACATACTCAATATTATATTTATATTACTTATAAGATAAAAATTTGTATTAGCCAGCTTCATCTATTTTTACAGCATTGATTGTATTGTGTTGCTTGCATAAGTTAAGATCGAGGTCGACGAGTGCTTCAATGTCGCAATAGCCACCCTTTTAGTTTTACTACACCATAAAATACGTCAAACGGTTCTATAATAGCCGAAATAAAACGAACAATGTTTTTTTTTATCCTAAGGAATAAACTTGATTGTATATTAGATTGAAATCGATTATCAGCGTACCGATTTGAGCAACGAGAACAACTCTAAAAGTATTATGAACTAAAAGATGAATGTTATGGAATATTTTTATAAGTTTCCGATCTCGTGGTTATAAAAATTCTGTTTTAAAAGTGCGTCAGTGTTTCTATGACCTTCGATGAGTTCTGCCTGATTATTACGTGTCAATGTTGAAAGAACATTGCTGCAAGCTTTAGCTATAATTTTTCCGTATTAAAATAACTTTGATAAATACCTCGAACTCAATCGCATCGTACATAGTTTTCAAAAATGTATAGTTAGGGATGTAATCAAATATTCTCAAAAATTTAACCCAATGTAACTAATTCTTTTGGATCCCTGATAAACTATTTATTATTATAGTATTTTGTTAAAATTTAATTATCAGTCTTTAATCTACGAGTGTGTATAAGTTAAAAATATGTAATTATTATTATAGGAGATTAGTTTTATGACTACAAAAATCGACGTTACTAAAGCAACAAATTAACAGTGCATTGCTTGGTAACAGTTGATAGGAAAGGGCATCTCAGACAGTTTTTGTTAAATCGAATAGCATATTTGACAATGGCTTTTTTTAATTTTCTCTTGAATAAAGGATTTCTTTGTGAGAATAATTAAAACGATTACATTTTAGTATTAATAGACAGTGTAGTTTTATGTTATTGTTTCAATAAAGAATTAACTGATGTGCTATAGATGACAACAACTGATTGTAAAGGTAAGAGTCGAAGTACATCACTGATATGGAAGGAAAAACGTAGGTATTTCATGATCAATTTTGCGTTTTAACAAAAATAGGCTTATTTTTAAGCTTCTTTTTGGTTGTAAACATACATATTTTACCTTTATTATCCGAAATAGTTTTGTTTATTATTTACCTAAATGAGTTATTTAAATATTATCGTGACTGAATCTCATTTTAAACAATTGTTACCTATATAAAAAAATGTAACGTTTGACATGACAATATGGTACATATTTTTCTTGGCACGGATTATTGCAATTGTATACTTTATTCTTTAATCTGTTTTAGGTCACCATGCCCAGATTTAGCGGACGTGACGCCCTCGGTGAGAAACGTCAACTGGAGTGGGAAGCGGCCGTCGAGGCAGTAATTAGAGATATCACAAGCCCCGTGACCAGCCAGCCGAAACCACCAATAGTTCAAATCGTTATATACGAATCATCAGTGTAATGTTTAGACATACTATAGAAAAAAAATCTATGCAATTTAACTTTCCATCGTAAAATATTTCTCTTAAAAATAAAAAATATATATTCGATAATGTTCAATCGCTTCAAATTTTGCGGTGATGCATCGCCATCTCTGATGTAATAGTTATAAATTAACTACTTACAACACACGGAAACTGCGCCGTAAAGATGTTTGATAGCTTTTTTACAATGAAGCACACACATGAATACAAACATTTGTTACTAACAGTCAAAACTCTTAAACAAAATAAACCGTTTATCTATTTCTACTAGCAGATATTTTAATAATTTTTAATTATTAGAGCAAACCCGCTTAAAAATAATCTACGTAATTTTTAAATTGACCAAATTTGAATTCAAATATTATAAATAAAATATTTAGGTCAGCTTAGAAATATAACATTTTAATTCATTATTATTATTAAACTAATTAACAATATCGTGACAAGCTGCTACAAATTAAATGATACAAGATTGCGAGAACAACATAATTCCATAAGCTGTGACAGCTTCAATTTGAGTAAAACATTGTACAATGGTTCTACATGATTTGTTTTGTTGTAATATACATATTTTGTGGTGATATTAAACGCAACAATGTCACAGTGACATTTTATTTTTGAGATTAACTTCAAATAATTATAATTATTTTTCCTTTTATTTATCAATTTCTAAATTTATAATTTTACAATTGTTTTCTTTTAAATATAGCATTCTTAGATCATGCGTATTCCACAATATATTTAAGACAAAATAAGTAAGACGGCGTATGTGATTTTGTTTTGTCATCAAAATTTTCTATCTTTAACGGAGCTTAGCAAACCGCGTGTCAAATCGACATTAATAAAGCTTTATCAGAAAATGTCAGATAACTAGAATTAACGTGTATATCGAGTTTCTATTTAATTTCTTTGATTATGTAATTTGTTACAATATTTTTGTTTCACGGGTTACCTTTACTTTGTAAGTCTGTGCGGAGAAAATAATGCCGTATACATTATTTTCATAATTCAAAAATTCAATGTAGCATGAATTCATAAAAAAATAGACTTATGCAACAGCATAGGAAATAATCATGTCATAAACTTGCGAAGAAAGAAAGAAAGAATGCGAGTTACATTTTACACATATAAATTATGGTCAGTGCGCAACGCGGTTTACCTTAGATGACTCACTTTTATTATAAAAAATAACACAGAAAAAGTCCGTTTTGCATTGTGAATACTGCAGCAAAATAAAAAAGCAGCTATCTTTAGACATTACACATAAAAAAAAGATTTCCACATTTTATCCCTGTAAATTAGTAATTTCGTATCACAGTATCGGTACAATTAGCTAATTATATAAAATAAATTCTATTCAATATACTTGAAAAGACATCATGTTTGTTGACTATTGATATTAATGGTAATTAATTTGTGATTACGACAAAATGTTTGTCAAAATGTTTGTGATGTAAAACTGCTATATGTGCTGATTAAATGATTTGCGTTTGGTTGTCTGTTTTTGTTTAATCATATTTTTCGGAAAATCCTTTTTAATTAATATTAAATTATTTTTTTGTGATGCTTATATTTTCACCTTCATGTGAAGTTTAGTATGGAGATATATGGTATAATATCATATATATCATAGTAACGATTTATTGTGAATATTTCATTTTCACAATAAGTCGATACTAGGCATATATTATTTTATAATTGTAAAATAGTTACTCAGCAACCAGTTTAAGGCATTACAAAATTCTAAACAATATAAATACGCTTCTCAATGTTCCGGTTATAGAATTGTATCTAGAAAACTATACATTTTTAGAATAACTTTTAAATAGAATATGTTTTATTGTCGATTTATTTTTTCATACTTATAATATTTAATAGGAATTACGATCGTCTAGCCTGATTGTCAACGTCAGACAATATCCCAGGTCTCTACTAACTCTTTAAATACTAATACTCAGCCGTCTTAAGGTAGAAGACATAATTCTCTCCCTACGAGTCATCGTGTCGGCGATGCTTCGTAGGGAGTCCGATAGAGGGCCGTAGCTTCCTTCTGTGAGACCGTCATGGTCCAGAAGATCCGACCTAACTCGGCGAATAAGATGCAGGCATCGTTTCGGCCCCACCACGGTCCAGACGCTCGGAGCTTAAAAAATAACCCTGGGCCTGTGGATGCGTGAAGTGGGAGTCTCGCGTGTCTTCGATCCATGCCGACGACAACCATCGCAGTAAACCGTATTGGGTGGTTACCTCAATTTCTGTGCTTTAGTTACATTAACCCAATTACTATTTTCGTTCTATTAACACTTCATATAGAAATACAGTAATACAAAGCTTTGCTACCGTATGCTAATATAGCAATGAACAAAATAAAATAGAAGAAAATGGATCTTTTCTGAATTTTATAATTTTTATACACTTTTTGTACTAAGTTGTCTAATGTATATGTTATATTACTCTGAAAAGCTTAATAACTGCTTTTTGTTACGGGTAGTTAATGCCATTTGACCTCCATGACCCTTTTAGGGTAACCCAAAAGGATTAACGATTGCTATCAGCTGTTATTTGATATTAGCCTGAAACAAGGGTTTAATGTGTGCCCTGAGGCAAAGTAGAGCCTTTAAAAGTTACGACTGTAATTAAGTCAACGACGTGCGTCGCAAACCACACTAAACCTAACAAAACGCAAGACAGGATCAAATAAAATACATATAATGTATATAATATGGGTTTTGTTAGCTCTCTAGTTTCTAATATTATTATCTTATATATAAATACGTTGTCAGGGGTACAGAAGAGGACATAGGGTACCTAACACTACTCCCTCACAGGGGGTAGCGGGGGAAGCCGCAAGCGGAACTAGTATAAATATAATCAAAGCAGTTAACATTATTGTTGAAACTATTGTAAACAGAAACAAAGAAATGGGTTTTAATAAAAGTCACCATGCTCATAGGTAACAATTGTATTTGTAGTAGATTATAGCGTTTTTTAGAAGTGGCACCGTATATGTATTGAATCAACGCACAAGTTAATAATATATATTTTTTAAAACAGTTGCTGGATAATCATTGACTGGATTACTCTAATAAATCTATGTTGACCCTGCGTACCCGTACAAAATGAGTCATGTATTTATCATTCGTACGCACTAACAGACTATTTTTTTAATAAGTTTGTTTTGGCTGCTGTATTATATTAATAATGTTTATTACGATAAATTTTATTTCAAAATATTTTATGTTTGTAAAAGATAACATGTCTCCAGTTCTACTAAGTCCACTGCGCTGTTCCACTGCTGTTTGGTAGATATGTGGTAGAATTTTATTCATATATGCCGGTTTTTCAAGATTCGTTGTTCCATTACAGGGCGCAAATAATTTAAATTGATAACGTGACAAATCTGTTTGTGCCCATATTGGAACATTGGAACGCAGAGGGTCATATCGGCTGTTATTTGATTTAAAAAAATATTTTTATAGTGTAATATATTACTACAAATATGTACTGAAAACTCAAACGTCTCAATCAATCAATAAATAATAGCATTCATGACTATTTCGTGGTATGATGCGGATACCACATTCGTACTTCGTCTTTCGATTTTATAGTGTAATAAAATATATCCCAATGTTTGTGTAATATCTATAATTTATTGTGTAAACAGTGTGCCGGTCAGTCCGATGGGTTTAAGTGGCGAATATAACAAAATGTAATGTAGTGTTTTGTATGGCTGAAATAAAATGACCTTGTTCATAACTACGTATGTAGTTACATTATTACAGAGACATGATTTTGAATTTAAACTTTTGCATATATATATTTAAATACAGCTCATTTTAACTTTTGATTTAGGTTTAAAGATCTTTTATTTTTCCATAAATAAGATTTGTTAACTGTTAGAATTGAAAACTATTACAAAATATTTTGTTGAAACTGTCACAACGTATGTGTTTTATTATAATTATATTGACGTTGTTTGTGACCGCAGCTTTTTTGTAAGAAGCCGAAGTTTGTCTAGTTAATCCATTCTCAACCTAGGACCGAAGTTCAATTGGAGGTTCATGTATTTTAACAATATATTTAAAAACAAACTAAACTCTGTTCCAAGCATATATTAAATACATGAACCAATTCTGCACTACTTTTACTAATACACGTAAAGTCAGTAAAAGTATCGAGCCAATATACACGTATATCTCCTCCCGTACGCAGCCAGCATATCAATTGGCATTACATCTTAAACAGCACGTGTTGAGTTATTTCTTAAGAGTTCTTTTAAGGATCGTTTTATTATTTTATAATATGCTTGGCTAAATAACATATAAAAAACACATATCAGAATTAGTAGGTGTTGCAGAAAAAAACGTGCCGTTGATAATCAAGAAAGTGCTAATGCCTAAGCCCAAGCTAAAGCGTCAGTCAGGCTCTATATTCAAGTGGGTAAGAAGAAATAACTATTTCTTTACATTTAAGAACGGGAAACCAACCAATCTGATTCGGCTGGAGAGAGTTCTGGCGCACTACAGACACATTTCTTATATTACTGTTATAGAATCAGATGCTAATTATTATTTATTAAATATTACAGAATAAAAAAAACGGAGACAAACTTTTTAAGAAGTAAACTTGTATTGATAAAGGAAACATTTTTTTAGTTTGCAACTTATTACAAGTCTTTGTCTAAAAAATAATGGTTTGTTCTTTAAACAAATTAAGTAATATACAATCTTAAATACTATGAATACTAGGTGTAAAGTATATATTTATTTATAAAATATATCCTTCAGTAGATATATCTGGAGGATTTGTAATAAATTCCTAATATTTACGAATAGGCATCGTCAATGCCCTGATTCATTTATTCAATCTGAGCCAAGTTGTGGTCAGAGAAATAATTAACTTGCTTGAATTTATGTATTTATTCTTTATCATCTGATACTAGATTCATTACAAAAGTAATTAAAAAAATAGTGTATAATTTTTATTTGGTAACAGCCTGTGAATGTCCCACTGTTGAGCTAAGGCCTCCTCTCCCTTTTTGAGGAGAAGGTTTGGCTTCTTTCACCAATTCAATTTCTATTTACAAATTGATAATATTTTTTATAAGATTCTTTAAGAGCGAAAAAGAAATTTATTAAAACTATTTTTTGTCAATAATCAAGGAAAGTAAAATCATCATACATCAGTTCACTTGATTCTAAACACGAGTTATTGTTTATAAAACCCAACAAAGATAAAGTGTAAGGGAAGTGCTTTACCACACAGTTCTATAATTGTTTCTTGTTTAATTTTATAACTATGTAAATATTGGAGAAAACAGGTAGACCGAAGTACAGAGTTGCGAATCAGAGAGAAGCGTTTGTGTTGTTTGAAAACATAAAATAGTATTGCACCATTCTTTTTTTGAAACGTTTACGAAGTTCGTATTTATTTTCTTATAAAGTAATGATAGGATGTGGGTGTTTTATGTAAACTGAAACATATGTTTAGTTTTGACTGTCACACCAGTAATCATTTACATGAAATATTTGTTTTTAATGGTTTTTAAAATAAACACAACTATGTCATGATTAAAATGTAACCATTTAAATGTCGTTTTTTAATTTTTCTATTACAGCTAGAAACAGATTCAACGTGAAGCCACTTCGCTTTCTTCAATAATAAAGTTAACTTTAATTTTTTTACTGAAAATGACGATAGGTCATCTACAAAAAATAAATATTTCTATACATACTTTTATGTAAATAAGAAATAAAGATGATTTCATATCAAATCATATTTCTTGAGTTTATTGTTTCAGCGGTCGGACATCGATAGTAAATTGTTGAAACTTAATTGATAAATTAAGTTTCAACAAAAAAAAAAAGTTTCAAAAACAATTTTCGCTGTAGCAATAACATTTAACAAGATAATTTATAGGATTACCGTGAGTTACTTTGTTTTGAATTTTATTTTGAATATTTTTATATGCGTTTTATTTTTAAGATGACTCAATTTATATGTTTTCACTTTAATTTTAGGTCACGTTTAAAAATAATTACTGTCTCATAAAGTATTTATTGCGTGTTGCATTTTTACAAACGAAAATATTTTTTCTCTTGATTAATCCCGTTTGTTTCAATCGTTTTAACTGTATCAATTAAAAATATGTAGTGTTTAATTAAAAGTATTTTTAAAAAGACTTATAAAATATTCTGTGTACCTATACATTACCTAATTTTTAAAGTAATAATTACATGATATATGTCAAACATCTAATTGGAATACTAAATCACGCTTATTACAAATAATTGGAATGAAGTTAATTGTATAATAACTTAATTATAAAAATGGTATATAAATGTATCAGACAACGTCAAATTTAAACTAATTAAAAAAAAACATCTGAAGCGGTTGACGCATTATGTCGAGAGAACGAAATGGGGAAATAGATTTATTCGATGAAGCGATACGGAAGGTGCAAGCATATTTAAAACCAATTGGTTTAAAAATTGATAGTCGCAGAACAATCTTGAAACGCTTACGAATGATGTGGTGGTTCTTCATGAATACATTGTGGATAAATACCAGCATATGTTGTCAGGTAGCATGGCTAGTACACGGTATATTCACAGGGAAGAGTTTTATACAACTTACCTACTCAGCGCCATGTCTCGCTCTATGTCTCCAAAGTAATATACAATCATTTTACTTCGTGAAACATGATCGTCAGGTTTGCGAATTAGTAGAAGTAATACGTACACTGCAATCAATTTCCGCCAAAAAAAAACTGGAAGGAGTACATATTAAATTTTTAAAAAGTCAAATGAAAATGTTCTATTTTGCTTTAAATAGTCTAACGATTTTATGTGTTCTTGCGGTAACATCATTTGGAATAAGCCCTTTAATTACTATCGCTATGAATTACTATAGTAAAGGTGACATTGAACTAATACTACCATTTTTACTTCTATATCCTTTCGATACAACTGATATGCGATTTTGGTTAATTGCTTACATTCACCAAATGTGGACATGTGAGTAACTGTTTAAATAATATACATTTGTATTTTAAATACTATTTTTTTAATTAATATTAATTTTAGCGGTGTTAGCAGTTCTGACAGTTCTGGCTCCATACTTTTTGTGCTACGCTTGCTCTGCGTTTATAATTTTCCAACTTCATGTCCTACAAAATGATTTGGAAAATGTGATACCTATTAAAAACAGTTTAGACGTACAACTAATGGATGAGGAATTTAAGAAGAATTTGTTCAAAATTATTGATCGTCACAGAAAATTGATTAAGTATAAAAAAATTATTTCATCATTTATTAGATTATTATATTTGATGAGAATATGAGTTAATGTAAAAATAATAGCTCTATAAGTACTAATTTAAATAAGAATTCTGGCGTTTTCGTTTCTTTATTCACGAGGAGAAAATGAATTTTGACTTGTGATCAATTGAAGTAACTGTTTCCTGTGTTTCAGGTGTGTAGATCTTATGGAATTTATTTATACAGAGTCTATTCTGCTTAATGTTTTTACGAGTACATTACTAATATGCCTCACTGGATTTAATGTCATGGTATTAAACAGCTTAATATTTATTTAAAACTTATTTGTTATAAAAAGATTTTATCGTACACGTATTAGTTCTATTTATCAACTTTTATACTCATATGATCCTAAAGCTATTATTTTTGTAATTGAAAAGATTATTAATAATAATAAAATATTTAAACTATAAAATACCATAATATTAATAATAAGTTTAATAAATAAACCGTTTACCTAGAAAAAGTCAATATAATAATAATATTTAAAAGTTTTACGTAAAAAAAATATTCTTAATTTCTTACTTATATAATTGTGTTATATTTTTTTTGCAGACTATAAAAGATTGGACTATAGTGGTGCCCTTCTTGCAATTTCTTATGTTCGGCTTTGTACAGATATATTTTCTATGTTATTATGGTGATATGATTATGATTTATGTAAGAAAAACTTTACTTAATATATCTAATGATAAAATTTATAAAAATATTTATTTATTTTGTGAATATTTCTTGGTTCAGAGTGCGAAAGTAACTGATGCGTCCTACAATTGTCAGTGGTATAGAGCAGATAAATCGATTGTAAAATATCTCATGATAATATCTGCGAGGTATGAGAAACAGTTATTGTTATAGCACTAAATTTTATATTATGGTATAAATTGCAGGGATTTTTTAAATATATTATTGATATCTATATTTCAGAGCTCAGAAACCGTGTAAAATGACTGCGCTCAGATATTCTGATGTCAACTTCCAAACGTTTACTAAAGTAAATATCCTCTTTTGTTTTTTCCTATTTAGGCATTAATATAGCTGTATAATCTGTGCTAATTTTTTATACCATAAATTTAATATTATTCTTAGGGCTCTGGTATTTCTTTTCGAACTAGTTGTAGATTATTTTGTGACAATTATTAAGCACGTGTAAATCTTCTATAATAAATTAAGAAATTTTATGAAAAATAAATTGCATTAAAAATTTGACAGTTCAATTTTAGAAGCTTAAAGATATTTTTTTACCTGTTAACACAAGTATAAGATCGCAATACATATTCTACATAGGTACCGAGCGCGTGTAATGACGCAGCAAAATCACACAATACACGAATTATTTTTGCTATAGCTGGTGCTAAGAATGGACAGTTGTCAAACATATAAGTATACAACACATCTGTTTACAGAAATTGCACCGCCTGCATCTTATCTTTTTATCCAATTTAATTTAGATTCAATGCAATCTTGCTTATATCTCTTCGGGACTTGCTTACTGCTCAATGTATATATAAATTCTAAAACTTGGTTTTAATTTGAAAGTTTGTTTAACAATATTAATTATTTCTTTATATACTTACACACACACACTTAACAATACAACTGCAATGCACTCGATACATTTCTTCATAATATATGAGAATAATAGCTGAAATAAAGCCAAATAACAATTAACGTTTCATATTACATATTGCATTGACTATTGCTAAGTACCTATAGTTGTAATATCGCTTTGAAGAAACGGCTACAAAATTATATATTTTTATTTTTTCAGATACTAAGCTCTTCTTGGTCATACTTCGCTTTGCTAACATCACTTTATCGGGAGTAATTGTTTATTTATTTTTGTAATTTAGCTTATTATATGATTTTATTAAACTTTTATTAAGCATGTCCTTTGTATTTTTTTCCACTGTATTTTTAGCCAGTTTCATTAGCGATATAGCAGAAAGTTTGCTTATACTATACTACAATACAGATTATATGTCGTAGTGCAGTGTATAGAATTTTGTTATTAGTTTTTAATGGTCGCTAATAGAAGCTTAACTTTTTTAAAATAAAATATTATATAATATGAATAGTTGTTTTTGTTGTTAACGATTTATTTAGAATTTTAAGGTTAAATTCTTAAAAATAGATATTAATACAATTCTTTAATAAAGACATTTGTTGTATGGCTTACAATTAACATAGTTTACAATAAATTTGCTTATTTGTTTTCAAATTTTAAAACATAAACAATTTACTAATTTCAGTAAAAATATATATTGAAATAAAGATTTAATATCAGTTTAAGGGTTTGCTCTATTTCGAAGACAATAATTATACCTATTAATAGCTTTAGTTAATTAGTCAGTATGAAGCCATGCGGCTGTTTGTTTCTCCGCGTGCCAAATACTCAGAATTCTTGACGAAACACTCCACTCAACGGCTAGAGTCACAGACAATAATAAAATAAACATTCCCAATGATCATTGTACGAGGTAGTAAATTTCATGATTTACAGCGCACTCAACTCTTCTTGAAAGACGAGTACTGTAAATAGTTCGGAAAATGAGTTCTCGACGTAAACGTAGCGAGGCAGTTTTGTATCATTAATTCTTGCTTATGGACGTACGTACTAATAATATACATTGGTACTTAAAGAATATTGATAGTTAAACCGTTCGTTGTATCAAACGAATATTTATATCGGTTTGTTTTGAAATGCCTTTAGAATGATATGTAGTGTTATTGTACGCAATATTAATTTGATTTACTTGTTGAAATCTAGAGTAGATTCAATTATTATTTTTACAATAATCAAATTCTTGTGAGTAATATAGTAAATTTAATATAATGTAATATTAGTTAAATTTTTATTAGAAATATTCGTCTGTCAAAAATTTTGAAAGATTGAATGAAATGTTTACGTTATACAAATGAAATTAAACCAAAAATAATTACGTGGATTTGTAACAGTAATACTGTATTTTCTCGTTTCATTCCCAAATAACTGTCTCGAAAATGTGTCAACTACTCTGTCACTTTCTGTCTTAATAAAAACCGGAACATGATTCATTGTGTTAGTATGTTTTATCGATTTAAAAAAATATATTGATTATAATATGTGCAGATTGTAGCAATAATCGCTAAATGTTAAGTTTCACGTATGTTGCTATTATTTTGTAAAATAAAAATTGTAATTAATAATGACAACTTTCTTTTTAACTTTTAACAAAAGATAAAATCAAAGTAAAAATTCAATCAGTGGTAATATGATAGGTGTGTTATCTGTAATTAGTGAGGGTGTGACCGAATTGCTGTAATCGTATATCATGTGTACACATCATATCATTAGTGTAATTGAAAGCATTGAAAGCATTTCGCGTGACTTTAGTAAAGCCATCGTCTTATTTCTTTTATTATTTATTAATTTCGAGACGAAGTTAGACGAGAATAATAAAATATAGGAAATTTTGCGATAATCCTAATGGACTGTGTGTATATTTTTAATGTTTCTATTTTTTGTTTAACTGTCATTCATACAAATGTTTTTCTACATTTGTGTACTATATGAAAGTATTATTTGTGATAAACAAACTACAACCGTTAGTCCTACTCTCTATATATAAAACGGTCAAATTAAGAAAGTTTTCGAACAATAAACAGATGTGCTATATTTTGGTTTAGTTTTGTGAAACTGTTTTATTAAATTCCTTTGTATAGTAATAATCAATGGTTACGAAAAACAGGAACATTTCTCTATGATATATTTAAGTTGCCTGATAATATTGCGTTAGCATAGTCACCGGTAAATATATTTGATATAAAAATATTTTATGAAATTGATTATGTCTATTATACAGAAATAATAACGACAATGAAATTTGTAATGGAGTTTTCAATAAGTTTAGCCGATTTACAGTCTTTGTTATATTTACTCCTTACAAAACTAAAAATAAGAAGTAAGGACTTCGATATCGAAGCAAAGGTTTATTATAATAAGACACACATTGTAAAAAATACTTTTGAAGTTATATATATGTCGTGGAAAAACAATAATTTTAATTAAAAGTCGCTGACCTGATTATAGTAGTAGCGGGTAAACGCGGTGACGTCATTTGTTGTTGAAGTCACGTGGACAGAGTCGTGTTGGAGAGTGTCGGGACTGTGTAGCGAACACTTGCGTTTGAGAAACCGACCAGTCCACACCTACTGTCGGCTTACCTACTTAGTACCTATACCTAATTAAAGTGGATTGTTATTTGCAATAATAAATCTTTGGTTATACCTACATCGAGTTTCTTATTGATACAATATCGTGATGGACCTCGTACTACCGAACGTAGACAAAGACCCCTTTATCGCTGCCACCGTCATATAGTTTTCATAAAAAAAAACAGTACGTGCTTACATTTTGTTACTATGTGAAGACGCTTTATCGCTTAGCCATCCCTGCCATCGTCATATAGTTTTTACAAAAAAAAACAAACTACGTGTTTACATTTTGTTACTATCTGAAGAATATTATTATCTTATTTTATTTTTCAAAATAAATGTATCTCATAGCTTAAATGGTAGCCGTCGTCCCTCCAGTTATTGGTAAAATGTTTCTTTATGATATAACGACTAAGAGTTTTTTTAGTAATGTTAGTGCAGTTTAATATAGAACTATATACTTTAATATAGAATATACACAATGAGTACGAATTATTAACGGTTTATTAATTTAATTATCACAGAATTATTTCTTTAAGCTGTTAAATATTCTTATTTAATAGAATAATTAATAAAAAGAGGATTTAAAAACGATATTTTCTTTCAAAATAGGTTCAATTAATTTTACGAATGAGAACATTAGTGTTTTGGAAAGAAATACTGCGATCTACAACCTTGTTCTATCGCTGTTCAATATCTCGGATAATTCAATAACATAAATAAAGTGGAGTATAGCGGAAATATTCTAAAATGTAACCCTTATTAAATTATGCTAATATGTACGTTCAAGCTCAAGATATATTTCGGTCTTGATAACTCAATGTAGTTTTTTTATAAAATAGATCTAACTTATGTTATGATTACTATTTACATCAAATCAACGCCATAAATTTACGTCATAGAAAAGAGATTGACAAGGTATTACCAGTAAATCTGTCAAATATTATTCGATTTTTTGTCTTAATTTATAATGATTTAAATTTAGAATTATATATTATTGTTATTTTGTTTTGAATTCAATGTGAACTAGTGAATATCGAGGTGAAAACTGTTTCACTTCTTTATTCTGAGCAAATTTTGAATATTGTGGCCGCTAAGGCTTTTTGTTTTAATTTTTAGAACTATATCGTCTTAGTGAAAATTAAAAAAGGATTAAGTTTTTTGGTATGGAAAACCAAAATAAAAATTTACTAGAAAGTACGGCTTTGTGCAAGCCCGTCTGGACACGTACCACCCACAGATATTCTACCACTAAAAATGAATACTTAGTATTCTTGCATTCCGGCTGCAAGTCTGGTGAACCTTTGTAACTACAGGTACAAGCGACGCAACATCTTGATTCTCAAGGTTAGTATATTATGTATAATAGTATGTACGCATACGGCATTATCTACGTTAAAATGGCAGATTTAGATGGATTTTTTGTCACAAGCTTTTTGCACGCTGGCGAAGCCGCGGATTATGCTAATTACTTGATATGTTACATGGCAGGGTTATCTATAAAACGTCGATAACTATCTTATCTATAAAACGTCGATATATTATTCTATCGAGATTTTTTCTCTAGAGATAAATGTTTTCAACAAAATAAATATTAACGCAAGTACTTACCGGACACGGCTGCTTCGGTAAGTACCTGCACAAGATAGCACGGCGGGAAATGACACCTTTCTGCCACGAGTGTGGTGCGCCAACCGACACGGCGCAACACACCCTGACGGAGTGTGCCGCGTGGTGGCCCCAGAGGCTTTTTCTGGCGGAGACCTCTCCTTGCCGAGCATCATCAACGCGATGCTCGGAAGCGATGAGTGTTGGTCGGAAATGGTCTCCTTCTGTGAAAATGTAATGTCGCAGAAGGAGGCCGCGGAGCGGGAGTGGGAAGAGGACGCCGCTGCAAACCTGCTCCGCCGAAGAAGACTGGGGAGTAGAATGAGGCGCTATGCGCACCTTCTCCCTCCGCCGCAATAGGCGTCGGTGGGACTAGGGGGTTTTCAGTACCCTGGTAATCCCCATAGAGAATGGAGGCCTGCATATGCAGGCCACCCGTCAGAGCGTCGCGGTAGCATGCGCAAGCGATCCCGTGGCGCTCCTCGTTATGACGGAAAGGGTACCGCTGGTTTTTTAGTGGGTATTCCGTTGTTCGGGGCGCACTCGGCGCCTCGGACATCGGCGAGCCCCACATACCCACCCACTGTTCCCGTGGGGGAAACGCGTAATGCGTATTTCCAGCGTAAAAAAAAAATGACAGTCGTTGTCACAAGTAAAAAAAAAACTTACACTTTCATAATATTTATATTAATTAGCTTTTCTCATTTGATTCTCCTCTAGAAATATTCGTAGCTTAGGTAATATTGCCTGGCCAACAAGTATATGCAAGCACGCATGGGTAGGCAACACTCAATCGTCAGTTTTACATTGTAATTTCAAGGATGAGCAAGCCAGTATAATTATAGAAAAAGGATTATTGTGACGATTGTGGATTGCGTCTTAGATCTCAGAGTCCCAAGTATTGACGGCTTAACAAATGATTTATATATTTTATAGTGTCTTATTGCTGAGTTTAACCTTAAGGAGGTCTCTAAAAAAGTTATGCATCGAGTAACGAATGGTAAAATAAAAATAATAATTACAGCAGTAGCTAAGACGTTTTATGACGACGGCAGTTTTACATTTAACTAGCTAAAACCTTTATTAACATATTAACTATTTTGTGGGGTAATTTTTATGTTTAAAAAAAAGAAATATTTTTTCTATGAAAGCCGATGAATAAATTTTATCATAGTTCAAAATTCATCTCGTGCTTGACGGTGAAGGAAAACATCATGAGGAAACCTGCATGTGTTTAATTTCACTGAAATTTTACCATTGTGTATTCCACCAACGCATTGGAGCAGCTTATTGGAATAAACTCCAAACCTTCTCCTCAAAAAGGGAGAGGAGGCCTTAGCCCAGCAGTGGGACATTCACAGGCTATTACTGTAGTTAAAAAAGGGGATACAATAATAATAGTTATTAAAAAATACAACATATAAGTTTTCATTTATTGTCAGTCATAGGCTTGAAATCATTATTAAAATAATTCTATTACGTTGAGCATGGAATCTAGAAAGTTCACTAGGGCCTAATTTTATAATTGCTAGTTTTAGCGGTGGTAGAGCTTTGTGCAGGCCAGTTTGGGTGGGTTTTCATTAATTAGTCTACAACTAAATTTAATACCAACATTTAACAACTTGTCAGTTGTATTATTCCGGTTCAAAAGTTGAATGACCTAGTACAATTACAGACATAGGTAAGATCTTAGATCCTGTGGTTAGCGTGCTACGTTTCCTGTGGCTAAGGGACAAGGTTTTATGTGTTGTTGTTCGTTTACCATCATATTCATACATTTAATATGTGTTCGTGTACCTTCTTAATTTAAATATGTAATATTTGTTATGGATACGACAAATTCTAATAATATTAGCTCTGTATGTCAGTAATCGAGCATTTTGATATCTGTTAATTTTGCTTTATAAAATCGGACGGCGTTATCAGATTAATCAGATAAATTTTTGATATATGTCAAGCTAGACGAATCATTTGGTTACCAAACTAGTTCAAATTTATTAATTCAATATTGAACTTGCCTAATGATAATAAAACTGTGAAGAATCAGCGGAAGAAAGTAGGCGGTATTGTTTTTGGCACTTTTGGTATTTGTTATTATTTCCTATAATAAAGGTAGAACGGGAAAATGGTAATAGTCACTACAGCCTATGAATACTTGTCCCTTGTACCTGTAGTTACACCACACACTCACGATTCAAACCGGAAACAACAATACTTATTGCTGTTTGGTCGGTAGTCTGATTGAGTGCGTGGAGTGCATGCAAGTGAATTTTCAATACAAGAAAGACGAAGCCAGCAAATAGTTTCATAGGTGCACTATCATTTTAAAAGTCATTAATAGTAGGTACTGGTGGTAGGGCTTTGTGCAAGCTCGTCTGGGTAGGTACCACCCACTCATCAGATATTCTACCGCAAAACAGCAATACTTGATATTGTTGTGTTCCGGTTTGAAGGGTGAGTGAGCCAGTGTAATTACAGGCACAAGGGACATAAAATCTTAGTTCCCAAGGTTGGTGGCGCATTGGATATGTAAGCGATGGTTGACATTTCTTACAATGCTAATGTCTAAGAGCGTTGGTGACCACTTACCATCAGGTGGCCCATATGCTCGTCCGCCTTCCTATTCTATAAAAAAAAAAAGGTACAATAAACTTGAGCTCACAAACGTCCCTTTAGCTTTTTTAAATTTAGTAGTAGGTATTGGCTCTGTTGGGTCGTTATCTCAACAGTTAATATTTTTAGTATTAAAACAGTTAAATTAATAAAATTTCGATGCTTCAAAAGTAAGCAAAATCACTTTTCGCTATCTTTATTATCAACGTGTAATAAAGATATCGAAAGTATGAACGGCAATTTATCGATTACTAGTCATATTTTGTCGACTTGATTACACGATACTTTTCGACGGTACCTTAGACACGTAGACAGACTTATTTTACAAACTACTAGTGTAATGTTAGTTAGAGAATTTACGATACTAATGTAATATACCTTACGAATACAGACAAAGAATCGAGGAGCACTAACTTTTATAGTCAATAAAATTGAAGCTACTATATCCTTTTTAATCATTTCCTGACAATTAGATTTCTTGCCATTATTTATGGTATAATGGTCACTTTGTCAGATCAACAATTATTCATTCGCACGATCTTGCACCCAAAGGTGTAAGATGCCTATTCTGTACCCCTGACAACACGTATGCAAAATTTCAACGTAACAAAGAAACTCACTTGCGCATTTATAATATTAGTAAGGATTTCTTTGCTTATTACTACTAGTGTACATTTTACAGCTCAACTTGTATGAAAGTAAAAATATAAAATTTAAAATGAATATGAATAAAAAACAAATGAATAATTTGGTCTAACAAATATATAAAAATATGTCTTTATATAATAAAATAATATTACAATATTAATTCGCTTATTTGAACAATATCCTTTCATTGTTATATGCCTAATTAATTTATGTATTTCTTTATAATATTCATCAAGCATGACCAAACAATAATTCTAAAAGCAATTTACATAGGCTAATAGAAATTTAAATTTGATTGTAATCTAATGTATCCATTTAAAAAAATCGTAGCCATTTTCTATAAACTCTTATTGGCGTGAAATATTAAAAAATCCGTTCGTGTTTTCACCGTTATTGATTGTGTTTATCTCACGAACTAATCACAAACTAAGAAGGGTGTAATGTCAAATGATTACGTAAATTTAAAATTGTCCATATTATCCATTGTTTTTATTGTATAAACAGGTTAAAGCGTCGTCTAAATAAACAATAAACCCTACTATACAATTATACGAAAGTTTTCACGATTTAGATTGCTATTTAGTCTTCATTAAATTAAAGTTTTTTATTATATTTCACAATGCAATTTAGAAAAAAAAACATTTGGTTTATTTTTTTTAAATAAGAAGCAAAGTTTTTTTTAAAAGTACACATGAAGAAACGAACGTATCTATGTTTCAAAGGGCACATTTTTATTTAAGCAAACTAACTTATATTATGAGTACAAATATCTAATGATAAATAGCTAACAAAAATCTTATTTTTTAAGTATTAGGATTTATATTCATAATACAAAGTAAGAATTCACGATGAGACCCGATATGCAATTCACAAATAACTCGCTTTATAGCGTAAGCTCTTATTTCTATTTATAATTTTATTATTATATGTACAATGATTGCACGAGTATATTATATTTCAGTGGTTTATTATCATAATATGTTAATTTACAGTAACAGCCTGTTAATGTCCCACTGCGGGACTAAAAGCCTCCTCTCCCTTTTGAGGAGAAGGTTTGGAGCTTATTCCATCACGCTGCTCCAATGCGGGTTCGTAGAATACACATGTGGCAGAATTTCAATGAAATTAGACACATACAGGTTTCTACACAATGTTTTCCTTCACCATCAAGCACGAGATGAATTATAAACACAAATTAAGCACATGAAAATTCAGTGGTGCTCACCCGGGCTTAAACCCACGATCATCGGTTAAGGTTCACGCGTTCTAACCACTAGCCCATCCCATGTTAATTTAAATTTTAATATTAATGTCATGACGTATTGTGTAGTTTGAATAAAATTTAAAATATAATTTAAAATAAATATACATATATAATTAAAAATTTATAACAATAGAAGTCAAATTAATCATGAAAACAATTTTGTATTCAATAATTTTTGATAGCAATTGTATGTATGTAAATGTATTTATTTATGGGTTAAAGTTTCAGCTTAGTAATAACCGAATATAATGACTGCCTTTTGTTAACTGTTGATGTAGTGGCAGTAAGGCCAAGTAAGGCCCCAAGGTCCTGGGTTTAAATCCCATTTCGGGCCAATACAAAAGTTATTCGGTTTTTTGGAAGTGTATACACTCCCGTACCTCGGAAAGCACGTAAAGCCGTTGGTCCTGCACCTGAACTCTTTCCGGACGTGTTGGATTAGCATCTAATCGGATTATGAGAGTTAGGGAATAGAGGGTGCACCTGCGCAGTTGGCTAATCTCACTTGAAATTGGTCGCCGTAGCCGAAATCGGTCCCGAGGACATTATATAGATTTTGGTATTAAATCATTAATATAATTTATAACTGCAAATCATATATTTTTTTGTATGATAACTGGTTGCTGATGACTGGATGATGATTGGTAGAGAGCTCAGTGGTTTCACATGAAGCTTAAATAGTTATACAAGTTTGTGCTTAATTTGTATTTACAATTCATCTCCCTGATCCACTCACCCTTCAAACCGGAACACAACATTACCAAGTATTGCTGTATGGTAGTAGAATAAGTGTTGATTAGGTCGTAAGTACCTAAATAAATACATTGCACAACGCGCTATTAAATGTTATGTAATCAATATAAAAACTTAATACTAACTTGTTAGCTTAAACATTATTCCAACTCTACAGTGTAACTTTATTTATCAAACTTGCTTTTTTAATGATTAAGATGATAAGGTGTTATATACAAAGAGCGATGAAGGTGTTGTTCGCTTAAATACATTTTTAAGCTTCCTTTTTGTTTTGAAGATAACTTGAAATTACTTTAATAAAAAAGTATTACATTCTCAAAGGAAATGGGTAAATTCCAACTCATTTAAATGCGTTCCCGGGTCATCGGGGTCCTCTTTATATTTGCAATGCCTTATTTCCCAGGAGATACTAGAAAAAGGCTTAGAAACTCTTTAAGTGTAATCTAACTATAAGAAAGTAATTGTTTTTTATCTTAATATTTTTACTCGTAGGAAAAGTACTCGTAATATTTGTCGTATTTAAATAATTTCCACTGCAAATAAAACTTGCTATACATACGCTTGAAAAAATGGAGGCTGTATTTTTTATTATTAGATTAAGTCACATCATTCATTTTATATGATGAACAGGCGCATATAAGATAATTTTTTTAAGTTACATTCTTCAGTATATTCTGTTTCACTAGAGTTGTTTTAGTAAAATAGATCGTAATGTATTTTGTCAACAAAAGACGTAATATTCATAAAAAATTAATTATGTAGAAATTTAATACGATTATTTAATCTATAAAAATATTATGATATCAAGAAATTTCCAGTTACTATCCCAGAATTAGGAAAGATTAAGGGCTAGAAAAAATTTAGGACTCTGGTTTTTTAATGTCTTTCATTAAAAAACTTCTTTTGGATTTTACACATTTAACTGCTGGGAATGTTTGCCTTTTTGAAATTGTTTTTTCTACGAAATATAAAATTTTCTTTACAACGGTTAACATAAAATTAATAAAAATGTTAAATAAATATTACTTTATCAATTTAAAAACCCGTTATTTCGGCGCTACAAGAATATGATAAGAATAACTTTGTTACTTTTTCAGGAAAGTTAAGCAGTCTATATGTAGTCTGTTACCAGTTCGCTACTTAAATGCCGTATATTAAAATTCTTAGGGGTCCTTATTTATATAAGAATAATTGTTTTTTCAAAATGTCTATCAGCTATTAATATACTGATCGTTAAATGATGTTGTAAAAACAATTCTAGGAACAGTTTAATACTCTATAAATTTCTAGGTAACTATAAGATTATTTATGATATATTTAGTAGTATTGCGACAACGTTCGTCATTTTATTCTAGAATAATCTGTTTCGACTTATAGTAATCTATGCTATAAACGATATTCATTGCACGAAAAAAATCAGACAAAAATTTGTTTGTTTAATATAGTTCATGTTTAATCTTTCGGAAACATAGTACAAAACGTATGTACACAATACATGCAAAGTCCGTTGCGGCTTATGCCCGCGACAATTTATGAATATCAAGCGCTTCTTTTGTTTACTATATATATTTTATTAAATTAACCTCAGAAAGTGTTATTGTTAAAAAAAAATGTATTAAAAGTAGTTGCACTATCGGTCAAATAGACGATGTGGCTAAACCAATCGTACTTAGATTAATATTAATCTAATAATGTTAAAGTTGAATATATATTTTGGCAGGTAAGTATCTGGTGTGAGCGAAAAATTAAATAGTTTTTATCACATTATGGTAAAGTAGTTCTTGATTAGGACTCTTTTTATTTTGAGAAGGTTTGAAGCTCATTTCACTTTGCTGCTATAATGCGGGTTGGTGGATACACATTTGAAAGATTTACATTCGACACAAGCAGGTTTCCTCACGATGTCTTTTTCACCGCTGAAAACGAGAATTATTAATACAAATTAAACACAAGAAAATCGACGGTGTTTGCCTAGGTTTGAAGCCACAATTATCTGTTAAGATTGTTTCTAAAACTAGGCCATCTTGGCTTTTATTATGATCTTACTTGGTGAAGTATATATTTTGAGGAGTATATATTATAGTAGTATCTCATAATCAATACATTTGACCATATAGATACAATTATTATTTATATAATATTTGTATTCAGATATAATTGGAATCGTCTTATAATATTATTGTTGAAATAAATTCTATTTTTGATAACATTCAAAGTGTAGTAATTCATAATTTATGATGAAATGTATAAATAATGATTATATTATTTTAAGTTGATTTTCGATTCGATTTGAGTTTCTTAATAATAGCTTGTTCTATTAACCATCAAAAGATACAAAGAAGATTTGTATTTTTCCTAACGTTGAGTTAATGTTTGTTATAGACGACATGTCTTGCAACAGTGATTTCGTGATAAATAACTATTAATCTTTAGACAACACAAGAATTTTTGGTCGATAGAGTAACATGTGAACTAACAAGGTGTGACCTATTTTTGTTAATCCAATTTGAAGATGTGCCAAGGCTTTTTGTATGTAGAGTTTTATAAGGCAGGGCATGTTAGTATTTATGGAGCATTAAGCATCGCCCTGACCTTCTCTCACACGTAATGGTGAGTAATAGCTTAAGGAAAACATTTTTCGATTCAAATTTCAGTATAAGGACCACCCATTATAATAAATGATGTCATTGATATCGTCGAATAATAACACGACTGTCTTGTTGGTCTAGTGGCTAGAAGTAATGCCGCAATACCCGAGGTCCTGGTTTCAAACCCCAGGTTAGGCAGATTAGAGCAGGTTTACTGATGGTAGAGCTTTGTGCAAGCTCGTCTAGATAGCTCGTCTTTTGCTATCTCATAGGTAGTTCATTGATCTCTTTACTAAAAAAAAACCATGTGAGAATCAATAAACTCTTTGAAGGTGGTTTGGACTGCCACATCGGAGTTGAATTTTTTTCTTTGTAAGAAGTTGTCCAAATTCCGGATAAAATGGTAATCTGTTGGAGAAAGGTCCGGGGAGCACGGTGGATGTCGCAGACATTCCAATTGTAGCTTATCTAACTTAGTGGTTGTTTGTTGTGCAGTATGTGGTCTTGCGTTGTCGTGAAGCAGCAGTTGCCTAGAGAGATTGACCAATCTCGGCAGCTAGTTCTTCCTTCATGGTTTGCAGTTGTTGACAATAGATATCTGCCGTAATCGTTTGGCCAGATTTTAGAAAGCTGTAGTGAACGACACCGGCGCTAGTCCACCAAACACTCACAAGTAACTTTTTCTGAGTCAATTTTCGTTTAGGGCAGGATTTGGCTGGGTCTCCAGGGTTCAGCCAATGCGACGAGCGCTTCCAATTACCTTACAGTATCCACTTTTTATCACAAGTAATGATTCGATTTAAAATCCTTCATTATTGTGTTGGTTGAGCAAAGTAACACAGCAGTCGACGCGTGTTTGCAAGTTCGATTCATTCAATTCATGAGGTACACATCGTTCAAGTTTTTTTACTTTCCCGATTTGCTTCAAGTGGATTAATACAGTTTTATCACTTACCCCGAAGCCTGCCGCTATCTCTGAAATGCTTTGTGATGGACCTGCTTCCACAAAGCCTTTAATTCTTCATTTTCCACTTTGGTGGAGACCTGACCTGAAAATGAAGAATTAAAGGCCGTCCACGGGGTTGGTTCTGAAGGTCGAAATTTGCAGAACGAATACGTTGAAACCAAAAACGTGCCGTGCTTTCTTTTGCGACACCAGCGCCGTACACATCATTAATCTTTCGAGCTATTTTTGCAGCACTGGTGCCACGGTACTAGTACACGGTAGAACTCGTACTCGTAAATATACCGATATTTCATGTTTTCCATTGTAATAAGCGACGCCAAAGATAAAAATAATGAGTAAAAAACAAATGAACGACTGTTTTCAAAACTAAAATGTACCAGTTAAATGAATTTATAAATTTGAATCTGGAATTACTAATCAAAGAGGAGAAATTTCAGATCAAAGTGGTCAGTACGACAAAACGCTAATTTCATATATAAGGACCTAATATATTCAAAGTTTTAAATGCATAAGTCGGAATCTATTCGCGCTTAATAAAAAATTATGTAAGATTTATTTATTTTCAGAATTTAGTTCAGTATTCAATTTTTTTAACAATTTTTATGAAAATATTTAACAGAAAGCTCTCATAGATTCGTGCAAACGGTTTCTTGTTTTTCATTTGCATGTTTCAAACAGGCCTAAAGAAGTAAGTAAGAATTTCAGTTAATTGTCACGCAAGGTGATTAATAATTCTTTGTTCTATATTTATACTCAACTGGAATATTATATTGAAATTAATGATAAACTTATTATCCTACAATATCTATAATAGCTGTTATTCATACTGTTTATTTTAAGCAATTACATCATTTGCCTAGTTTGTTTATGAACAGTTATTTTGTTTCTTAACTAACAGTTTTTTTATCGAATAGGAAGGCGGACGAGCATACGGGCCACCGGCTGATAAGTGGTCACCAACGCCCATAGATATTGGCATTGTAAGAAATGTTAACCATCGCTTACATCACCAATGCGCCACTAACCTTGGAAACTGAGATGTTACGTCCCCTTGTGCCTGTAATTAAACTGGCTCACTCACCCTTCAAACCGGAACACAACAATGCTTATATGGTGTGTTACTTATTAATATCAAAAAGAGTTTATTTTTATTACAATAAATGTCATCAGCAGTGGTGTTTGTAAGAACTCACCCGTAAAATGTTAATAACTGACTTATGGTGACATACTATTTTGAAACATATTTTTTTGTCCCGTTATGATTATTATCATTATATAAGCCAGGATAGCCTAGTGGTTAGAACGCGTGAATCTTAACAAGCAAGCACCACTGAATTTGCATGTGCTTAATTTGTGTTTATAATTCATCTCGTTTCACAAAAACATCGGTTTTCCATCACTGTCAAGTGATGGAAAACATCGGTTTCCTTAGGTAATTAGATACATGCAGGTTTCCTCAATCCTCACGATTGAGGAAACCTGCATGTGTCTAATTTCATTAAAATTAAGCCTCATGTGTATTCTACCAACCCTCATTGGAGCAGCGTGGTGGAATAACCTCCTTCTCCTCAAAAGGGAGAGGAGGCCTTATCCCAGCAGTGGGACATTAACAGGCTGTTACTGTATAAGTATTACGGTCATTATCGCATACCATTGTCTGACATTTCACGACAGTTTTCTGCGGTGAGCTAAGAGTTTGTTCTTAAAGAATAGCTCAACAGGCTGTAAACCTATTTTGTAAGAATAAAGCCGATAGTCACTGCAGAACATGATCGTGAAATGTCAAATAGTGATATCGATATCGTGCATATCGATTTTCATCGTTTCACGTGTGAAATACGAAGTGAGTTTTTATATAATAGTACTGTTTATCTGACTAATCGTATTTAAATATATTATTATTAATAATAAGTATTATGTACTCAAATTTATTTTTTTACCATTTGTTATGCATACTGTATGGAATGTTCCTTGCGATCAAGAAAATATACAGTTATGGTTCATTGGCTCACTTGACAGCGTCGTCGGAGGCAGCTGACGTATTATAGGATGAAGTAGATAATATATGATTGATGTCTGTCTAATGAAAAGAGAAACCCATTTATTTTATTCAATCATCAGTATTTGAGTAATGTATCGCACGTTACTTTAATTACTATAATAAGATCGAAAACTTAATTTTCCTAATTGTGTAAATATATTAATAATACATGTATGGAAACAAGTTGGTTATTTTTTGGCTTCGCTCGCGTAGATTTTAATTTGTTACGCAATTTTCTTCTCATATTCATCAGAAACATATACAGTACTTAAATGAAATGATATAAAAGATTTTTTTAACCTGTACATATATTATTTTGAAAATAAATTGTATTGTTAAACCTATTCTGTTTAGTGCGAAGAAACAATAGTAAAAAAAAATCGTCTAAATCTATATAAACATATTTTTAGTACCATTTTAGAATTAGTAGAATGTTTTTATTACTTTACTTTACTCTAGGTCGAACATACACGCTGTCTTTCTTTTCGATAATACTTAAAAATGAATAAATCGTAAACCTTTAGGTCAGAAGATATACATATATCTGCTATAGAAAGATAAGCTTTCTTAGAAAAAGTGCTCTACAAAAAATTTTGCCGTTATTTTAGATTTATACATTAAACTAAGCCTCATTGTTCTTTGTATATATAAAATTATTAGTTCAAAGCAGGCCAAATTATGTTATAATATATTTTAATTAAATTTTCTCAATATTTTAGTAAAATTTCTACATCTCTTTTACCGTAAGCTTACTTAAGAATACTGATTATCTCGACTAAAATTCTCCTATTGAGGCATATTTTAAACTTCTGTTTAAAAACCCTAATTATAAGAGAAAAAGTGAAATATCAGAAAAAAACATTTTTTTCATGATAACAAACCAAACGAGTTTAGTCATACGGGTTTTTTGTATTCTAGTAAATTTTGAATTGTAGTAACTGAGATGGTCCAGAAGATTAAAACACATGAATCTGAATCAAAGATTTCTGATTCAAACCCGGCAAATTCAAATACAAGAACTACTGAATTTTCATGTCCTTATTTTTGTGGCTATCGCTCTGGCGATGTAGGACAACATTGTAAGGAAACATGCATGTGCCGAATAAAATTTGCCACCAGAGTAATGTGTATCCATATACTCTTTAAATAGAAAGAGGAGGCCTATTTCTACTTTACTTTTTATTTTACTTAAATATTGTGAATGCTATGTGATATTTACATCAAGAAAGTAAAGCAAGCATGTAATTAATCACCGTCAACCACTCTTCATAATACATGTACGCGGGGAATGAATATTTTGCGGTAGAATAACTTTCTATATTTTGGTACCTATTGTGCACGTCATGTTACGTTGCGTCTAATAATAACACTATTATCTATTATTATTCTTAACTAATTAGTATTATAAGCTTTTAAGGTCACAAAGATTACCTTTGAATAAAATATTTTCCTTGTAAATTACATTACGAAAATGATTAAACTTGCGGTAAATAATATTTGAATTAAAAGCTTAGGGGCCGACGTACCGGCGCCGTTATATAGGTTTTGGTGTAATAAAGTTGCTTTCTTACTGAGCTCGAATGTCGACGATAATATTGATTGTTTTTTTGTCTTTTATACTATTAAAAGCAATAAAAATTGTTTCATGCTCTTAGCAACTAATAGCATTGTATAGAATATAATATTAATTTGCATAAATCTGTGAGATAATTTGCGAGTAAATTTTTTCCTTGTATGTTACATAATTAAAATAATTATATTTATGATTAAAATAATTATACAACTTTATTTTAAAGGTTGAGTGTGACATACTAAAATTGTCAAAGGTCCGGAAACAGCACAAATGATGATGTCTAGGTGAGACATCGACAAACAATGTAAGGGCAATCAAACCGATGCAGTAGAGCAATAGCCGATTACCACCAAAGCATTAACCTCATAATATTGATGAAAAAAATAATAAATTAACTCGGTGTATTCTCCCTGCTTATCAAAGGGCAAAAAGGAATAACGATAATTTGTTTTCCTTTGTCGTTGTGTTGTTTTATGTTTTTAGCACTGCCTTACCGCAAACAACCGTCTGAAGGGCGAGACGAGAAAATTAAGTAAATGATCATAAATATATATATATATAATTAATTAAATAATGGTATAAATATGATGGTATATTTCATAAATAAATAATCTATTAATAAAATAAAATATATAGGATATTAAAATTTTATACCTTTACAGGTATAAAATATCCTATATATTTTATTTTATAGGAATAAAATTATCTGCAATTTAAATAAAAGCAATATATTAGGTAAATATGTTATGATACGAAATGTGGTTTATCAGAAATAACAATTTTTTTCACCCGATTGCTTTATGCAGGCTTCTCTGAGTACCAGTTATTTATCAATCATTGAACAACCAAATATAAATAATCGGTATTACTGTGTGTATTAATAAGGTTTCAAAGGTGATTCACCCAGTGTGATCGCAGGTATCAATTTTATAACATTTTAAATTATGTTGTTGAATTGATTTTGTAAGGTGTGGCTTATACTTCTCGTGGTGCCAGTATCCATGGTTGATGGTGACCAGTGACCACTTACTTTTAATAAATATTTTAAATATATAATAACAACGGCTGGAATTACTAATATGCTATTTACCCCTCCAATTATGTACGTATGTAACGTACCTACCTATCCTACCTATCTTGTGTTAGGCGTGGGGACAAAATAGCTATAGTTAAATAGTGGACTGAATTGAACCTGCGATAACATATTATATTTTCTTTGCATAATTTAAATGTAAATAATGAAGTAGTGATTAAAAAAAAGAAACAGTTACTAACCAAAAGGAGGAAATGATGAATGATAAATGATTTAAAATTTTAAATAAAATGTTATGTAAACTTAACACGCTTATTTACCTATGCATTAAGACGTAAGAACTATCATAATTTAAAAAAAAATGCACATTGTTATGTAGATTATCCTGTAGAGGTCCTTTTAAATTATCTTTTACGGCATACACATTATAACAATTATTAATACGTGTTGATTTACTCACCATGAGAGTAAGCTTTTGTTATTTTTCTTAATAATATAAAAAAAAGTTTGTGTTTATAATATTTTATTAAAATGTAACAATGGCTCAAATATCAATCTACGTTTTATAACATGTAAATGAAATATAATACATCTGTATCGTACGTAATTTTTATTTCATATGAATAAAATATGTTGTAATAATTGCTTTTGAGATTACAACCCAAAAAAAAAATGAAAACTTGTTCTAGTAAAACAAATACAACTTTTTGCGGCACCTCTTTAAATTTATCGTATTTTTGTAACAAAAAAACTAATAAGTTTTGTTTAATAGAAAATATGGCGTATTTATAAATCTACTTAATATGTATTTTTTATATAAAATACAGTTGTATGTATAGAGGGGCAGGAGCCCAAACAAGGTTGCCCTGTACTAGGTCTCCTGGCTCCCTCCTTGGGTTGGGAATTATTTATTTATTAAGTTTTATAGTAAATAGGAGAAAGACTAAAGCTTATACAATATGTTATCCAATAATAAGCACTTATGCTAATGCTTATGTATAAACTATTATTGCCCAAAAAGAAAGAATAATGGTAAAGCAATAATTCTGAATACAAAATATACAATATTTTAGTGCTAAATGTGAATTAGGCGTCAGATATATATATATATATCTTGTCAAATCTTGTTTGGGCCAACCAGTCATATTGGCATAGCAAACAATATTTGTTCTTTTAGTGAACTAACAGAATAGTAAAAGAGCTGGTAAACATGATTAATTTATATTTTGTTCAACATTATGATCACGTCTTCCAACATCATAACAATGTATTATATCGATAGATACAGCTAGATAGCGCTTTAAAAATATTAAAGAACTATTCGAGTTGCCAATGTCTGTCTCAGTCTAAGCACTGAGAGCTAAGTTTAAAGCACCGAGTGTTCAATTTAAATAAGCATAAGCGAAGAGTGCGGGTGCACGATCACTCATTGCCCTTTTAAGAGATCCCCGCCGAGCTACTCTTAAGAGCGGAGCAAGGTGCGGGAGGGATAGCAGAAACATATGTGGTAACGATCCCGCAGTTTCGGCAATCCCTATCAAGGACGGCCATTCCAGGGCCTTTGGTGAGTAGGAATAATAACCATAACTCGGTTTGACAAAAATAAAGTTTGACAGACCGAACGAACAATAAAGGTCCAATCCATATTCGATCAAGCTATATTGGGTTAAAATATAAAGAACATTGTATAACATACTATACATGTGTGAAATATTACTTATTTTTAAGTTTATAACGATAAACGACGTATTTACATTTTAATTAATTTTTGCGATCAAATATTGATACATTGACCTTAGGAGCAATGATGTAGTTGTTTGAAGGTAAACTACGTTAGCGTTTTTTTTTTAATTTAAAGAACATTTAGTTCGTGAGAGACTCATCTTCATAGCGCCTACAAAAACGATTAATCTTTTACTCGATTATCTGGATAAATGATTACGATTTAAAAACATTTAAGTGGTTAGTCAAAATCTTTTTTATTCACTTAATTTAAAAATATATTTTACTTTTTACAATAACGATATTACTTATTAGTATTTATGTAATTATTGTTTATTGCAATGTAGATTATTGCTTTGTTAAACTGACCAAACAGCAAAATTTTTTTATGAAAAAATTTATTCAATAATTTTGAAGATGATATTTCCTTTTAAAGTATTTTTGTAAAAAATAGTAAATTAAACCCGTTATTATTACTGTCATATTTATATTAAGCAATTTAAATAGCTAATCGTGTGTTTGAAAAAAATAAAGTAACGTCACGCTTATTTCCCTACACGACGTGAGCTAAAACATTTGGCAAGAATAACTTGTTCAAAATAAAATAAAACATACAAAACAAAGAATTCCAAGAATCATTCACACGTACCCTTCGTTGTCGTCGTTACCAATGATTTTTAATTAAGACAATCCGTCAGTCACTGCCATATTTAAAAGACTGGCAGTGTGCCAACGTTGTATGCCTAAGTTCTTGTTTTTTTTTTTTGTTTTTATGAAATATTTTTTTATTTCTACGGATAGATTTGCGGTTTTTGTAATTGTATTTGTTTGTTCCGTAAATTAATTTATATGTGAATAATACATCAATAAAATACTTATAACATTCACCTTACATCGAATATTTAGAGCTTGTGTAATAACCAAATTAGTATAATAAATTACTTATAAAAAAGTTTGTTTAATGTGTGTAATTTATATAATTAATTTCTTTATCAATTCATATATCTATTTGAAACAGTAATCGATTATTATGGCTTTCCTTACATAAATAACATCAAAGAAGCTATAAAATTGTATTTGATTCTATATAAAATAAAAGATCTGTTTATTAATTTAATTTATAAATACTTTTCTTTTTGCGCCTGATAAATATTTATAGCAATTTTAAGCGTCTTTTTTGGTGGCCTCGAATAGAGGCTGGACAATACCTACTTGCTGTGAACAGTAGCTATTAACCCTTGGCTCATCCGTTAAGGAGCTAAGTATACTTTGTAATATATATATCTCTTATGAAGAAATTTATGTATACTTCTTAAGGTCATATACCTTAAGAAGTATACAATATGAACTATCTTATATTATAACATAAAACATGATGTAATAAGAATGAACTTTTATTTTATGAACAAACCATTAAATTTATAAAAACACGCAAAAAATATTTCACTGTAGTTATGTTGAGTAGTCATACGATAGTGTAAGGCTATGGCCGCAAAGTGAAATCACATGACGCGATTTATATTTTCAAGAGGGTGGTGGTCCGATTTAAGCTATTTTTTTACTGCGCCAATTTATAATCGCAAGTAATTTGATATACGTAAATCATAGAAATAAATAAAACTATATTATAACAAATTTTCTATTACTAATATAGGTTTGTACATACACAGTTCCGCTCTTGTTAGTAATCTGAGTAGAGAACTTTTAACATATTTTGAATATGTTTTTATAGTTAGCATTCCGGCTTTTTAATACTTTATTATCGATCGACGTCGATGAAGACAACATAAACGCTAAATATGAGCATCTGTAAAGAAATGACAGCTTAAGTGAATGACTGAAATTGATGATTCTACGATTGAAAAGCATCCATGATGTGAGATCAGCGTTCGGGGTTTTCCAACATCTTCTAGAATTTTTTTTTATAGAATAGGAAGGCGGACGAGCATATGGGCCACCTGATGGTAAGTGGTCACCAACGCTTTTAGACATTGGCATTGTAAGAAATGTCAACCATCGTTTACATATCCAATGCGCCACCAACCTTGGGAACTAAGATTTTATGTCCCTTGTGCCTGTAACACTGGCTCACTCACCCTTCAAACCGGAGCACAACAATATCAAGTATTGCTGTTTTGCGGTAGAATATCTGATGAGTGGGTGGTACCTACCCAGACGAGCTTGCACAAAGCCCTACCACCAGTAAAAAGAAGAAGTAAGTAAGTAAGAAGTCAAAGATTTAGATGTTTTATAATCATTAATCACAAAGTACTATTTCATATACATATAAAAAAGTGGGATTAAAAACACAGTTACTAATAATGAATATTAACCGATTACTAGCGTGTAGAAACCATGTTTTAAAAATAGATTCACAGGTAATGCCGTTTATAAAGAAAACCGTTATCATTTATATGTTTAAAATTTTATGGCAACTACAAACAAAAACATAAATTCAAATTTTGAGAGTTGTTCGACCGCTTTATATAGTTTTTATTATCAGCTATGATACGCGCAATCTTAGGACGAGTTTGAAATATGTTAAATTATACCTTAGTTGTGGTTTTTGGCGATTAACCTTCAACTGTAAAAAAATAAAACGTCAATCTTGACGTTTTACAAATCAGCAGTCTGAAAAAATATAACTGTTGTTATAAAATATATATTTTTAAGTCATATACTTAATAAAGTTTGTTTTTATGTTTACTTTAAAATCATAAAATGATCATGGAAGGGGACACTTTACCGGGAAGACGTCGTCTACCAAAACTAATGGCTTGTATGACACAGAACAGTCTTGAAAATCTAAGAAATAGAGCCTTGTTTAGTTTAGACCCATTAGACGCTAAAGGAATCCGAAGGTAAATCCAAAGGTCTTTAATACATTAACATATCCTTTACATTTACTTCCCGTTTTAAGCCTAATGTAAATGTGTAACGTACAATATATTTTATTTTGTTTTGTAGACGAAAGTTACCTCTACACGAATGCCTTATTTTGGAATTGAGAGAAAGCGGATATACTGAATCCTCGGACTACCTACAGGACCTTATTTATGACAATATACAGCTTTTGGCGGAGGATGACATCGGTGTAGTCGTAGATCTTAGGAAGAAGGAGAATTATCTTGAACATATTAGCGCAGGTTTAATAAAAGCCGAAAAATATCGTGACAAAGGTTATACGAAAAGTTTGCTGGTTTCTTCATAATTATAACCTTTTTTTTTGATGATTTTGAATCATATTGTACATAAAGTAATTGTAAGTAACATAATATTAAAGTTAAAATAGTTTCGTATTGTAAAATAGATATAATACAGTACAGTATATACAGTATAACAGTAACAGTACTGTAACAGTCTGTTAATGTCCCACAGCTGGGCTAAGGCCTCCTCTCCCTTTTGAGGAGAAGGTTTGGAGCTTATTCCACCACGCTACTCCAATGCGTGTTGGTAGAATACACATGTGGCAGTATTTCAATGAAATCAGACACATGCAGGTTTCCTTACGATGTTTTCCTTCACCGTCAAGTACGAGATGAGTTATAAACACAAATTGAGCACATGAAAATTCAGTGGTGCTTGCCCGGTGAACCCACGATCATCGGTTAAGATTCACACGTTCTAACCACTATTATAATACAATGAATACAAAAAAAAACTAAAAACAGACGAATATATAATACAAACGTAAATGCTTAGCAATAGTATAAATAAGCCCTATAATATCTATCTAGCTATTATTATACAATCATTACAGCCCCGAAGGGACCTTCATAAATCGTGCAAAAATTATACTATAGTCAATTAATTTGATGCGAAGTTAGAGCCAACCGGTTTTTTATAACGTTACTAAATACTAGCCTTTGCCAATGAAATCGTTGGCATGGAATTAGTTATGTTTCCGTACATTAAACTTAATATAAATATAATCGAAATATATTATAACCTCCGAGTTGGACATAGAATTAATTTAAACGTTACAGAATACGAGTGGTCAAAGTATAACAAGTTAAAAATACTGGATCTATTAAAAATCGTAATGTATATTTAATGAAGATAATGTTATTTATATTTTAAGCACTTTTAATAACTGGCTAGAATAGGCTAAAAATTGCTATGAAAAAAAGTTTAATTGGTATAGCGTAATAATGGTTTACTTTTTCTTCATTTTTGCTTAGAAAATACGAAGAAGGAATGCTTAGAACTATTACGCCTCGCATTATATTACTCTGAAAAAGGAAAAGGAATTTTGTGGCTTGCTGAGAAGTTCTTTTTAGCCTCTATAGCTGTTTCAAGTCAATATTTAATAGATGGAGGACGACAGAAAGGTTGTTGTAAATATCACTACGCTTGCTTCTTACTTGACAAATGTGAGTTAAAAACAACATTTCCTTATTTATTTTTTATATTTGTAGTGAGGGCAAATGACTACTCCACCTGAGTGTAAGTGGTAGTAGAGTCCAAACGCGACGCGGCCAGTACAGCCGGGAAGAATGATCTGCACTAGCCTAGAGATGGGGAAAAAATTATATACTTATCGATTTAAATTACTTTATTTATCACAAACTTTATTCATTTCTCTTAGAATTTTAATGTGTTACTAAAATTTCTTTTAAAAAATAATAAAACATTTTTAACACATTTTTTTACATAGAAAACAAGTTATACTGGTAGGTAAGTTATCGCAGAGTTGATTGTACGTTATTGCTTTTATAATGATATAGAAAAAAAGTAGAAAATCATACTCCATGACGTAGTAAACTATTAAACTACGCAGTATTTTTCAATGTTCACGTCGAGTACATAAACGATATATATATATATATATATATTAACAAAAGTTATAGTATTATAACAGCCGTGTAGTGACGGCGATGAATATCACTACCCCATTTCATTCCGTGGGTGGTGTAGTAGTCGACCCGAGGGAATATACACCAGAGAAGGAACCATCATCGTCTCTCTGAGTACTATAACTAACTTACTGCGATCCCATTACCCATACATTACTGCCAACCCATCTGCCAAGCGTGGTGATTATGGCATATCCACCCAATGATTGTTACCACCAAACCACGGCCCCTAGCTCCAGCAGATCTGCTATTCCTAGCCTTGGTATATAGTATAGTAGTAATAAATATTACATATATCAATCAAATAGTTCCAGACGCAGATACCGAAGAACCATTTGTCATCCTCACCGAAGTCAGGGATAGTGCTATCGGAAAGGTACGTGTATGTCATGCAAAACATGTTGTTCATATGCCCCTGTGAAATGAAATAAAATAAATAAGAAGGTTCGCAGTACTTTTGTTGGTCAAATATTAAATTGATAAGAAATATTTGTCAATCTCACAACAAAGAATACAATTATTATTGCTACTGTGTAGAGGTAAGCAAGCCAGTGTGATCATTGAATAAAAACGACTTATTTGTTCGTTGTTGTTGTTGCTAAATAAAAATTATAAACAGGACTGGCTTCTCAACGAATCTGATGAAGGTGGGCAGGAAGTATCGTCCGAAACCGTGTTCTCTGCAACTGCAATACAACTACATCGAGTACTACTTAGCAAAGCACGGTTATCACGAGATGTCGATCCAGCTAAATCGGAGAGATTATCGCGACTTGCTGAACGTAGAGCCAAAGATGGTAAGCACATAGAAAATAAAAAATAAAGCAAGGGGACATACATTTAAAAATATTTATATTTCTTAAAGCAAAAGATACGCCAAAAATAGCTGAGGCGATTATAGAAATTGGTGTAAGTCAATTGATGATGAACAACTTGAACAATGCACATAAAACATTTCTAAGGGCGCTTTATATTTATGAACAAAGCGGCGACGTCAAGGGTTTATGTGAAACGAAAATGCACTTAGCTGCCGTTATGCAAAGGTATCGCTGTGCTATTGAATCATCATAATTATATACATATTTTAATACGTTTTTTAAAATATATACAGTAGATTAAAGAAAACTGGTTTATGCTATCATGCGTATTGTGTAGATGTACGGTATTTTCTTACATTGTTTTATTTTACTTCGTTGTTAATAAGCACTACTTGTCGACATTTTTTGTTATCCGCAACTACATATGAATTTAATAATATATAAGCGTGATTAAAAGTGAGTTCCCGAACTATTACTAAATATTAGACCATACGTCAGTGTGTATGAAAACGTACATACATAATATTAGAATAGTAATACAAAACTAAGCAAACTGTTCAATAATATTATTTTGAAATTGTATCAACATTGAAGGTCTTATATTACTCGAAACAACAAGCGTATATAAAATATCATATAAAAAATAATTTGCTAAATATCAGATGTAGTTGAAATACAAAAGTCACTTATCATATGCGTATAATATTTAGATATATTTTTTTTATAATCAGATCAATAATATATATTTTTTAATATTAGGTAGGCAGGTTTGCAAATTAGCCACATAGTTTGTAGTCAACGCCGCATAACGGTAAGTGGTCAACGCCGTAAATCGCACTCACATTGTTACAAATATTAACTATCCCTTACATCGCCAATGCGTCACAAACTTTAGTAACTAAGATGTTTAGTGTAAGTCGTAGGTACCACTCCGTCACGGTAGCATGCGAAAGCGATCCCGTGGCGCTCCACGTTAAGACGGAAAGGTTAACGCTGGTTTTTAAGTGGTTTTCCGATGTTCGTGGCGCACTCGGCGCCTTGGACACCGGCTAGCCCCACATACCCCCCCACTGTTCCCGTGGGGGAAACACGTAACGCGTTTTTCCAGCGTTAAAAAAAAGTAGGTACCACTCAATCATCACATATTCTACCACGAAATAGCAATACTTAGTATTGTTGCGTTCTGGGTCAAAGCGTTGAGCCAGTGTAATGACATGCACAAGGGGCATAATATATTCGTTTCTAAGGTTGCTGGCGCATTGACGATGTAAAAGATAGTTAATATTTATAACAGCGCCAAAGTCTATGGGCGGTTATAACCCTTACCATAGAGGCGCACATTTGCCAGTCTGCCTGCCTATTTCAAATTAAAAATAAACTATTATTGATCTTATTACAAAAGAGATTCAAATACACGTATGTACAAAAATACTAATAAACTTTTATATCCAATTAACAAGTACCAGTAGTAGTAATTGATAATAACTTGCCACTTTTATTGAGGTCAAATTCGATAATAGTGTATAGTCATGAGTTGCACAATCACAAATGTTGGGACTTATTATAAGTTAGTAGTTAATAGAAGTTTCACAGTAAATAGGTAACAAAAATAAAATTTATACACTAAATCAAGGATACAAAACATACCCAACATTGTCTTCAATGGGTTAATTCATGTTAGTTAGTTAGTTAGTTTTTTCTATTTCTATTATAAGCAAATTCGTTAATTTCGAATTCTGCATATTATTTAATTTACGTGGAATAAAACAATATAATATGTATTTATTTATCATGGGTCATGTGAATATTTAACATACATAAATGTTTTAATTGTTTACTAACGTTCAATAGACTAGGTGAGCACGAAGCGGCGGCTAAATTACTTACAGAAATGGGCGCTTTGGCAATGGAACACGGTCTCCGGAGACAGCTTGGTCGAGCCTTACATCTTCTAGGAGAGCTGCATTTGAGACGAGAGAGACCTGAACTTGGCACACAACATCTCACTGAAGCGTTTCAGTGCTTTATGGGATTAAATTGGCAAAATGTATTTTAATTTTTAGTTTATAAATAAATGTATTGTTATACATATCATGTCTATTTGTAGCGTTAGTAGTAATTGTATTTTATGTATCAGCAAAATGTATTACGTAATTATTTTAGTTTTATTGTTAATTATTGCTTATGCTAATCTTACGCTAAGCGACATATATAAATGTTTACTGAAATGTGAAATTGAGGTACGTCTAGTAGACAATTTTAACCGCCGATCGAGTTGACTTAGTAAGCTATATATTATAAAAGTAAAGCATACAACGCGTTTACACTTTATTACATTTTTTTTGATAATTAATAGGCCAACGTTTGACCGTTGACTTGCCCGATGTTAAGCATCGACACGGTCTAGGATGTAGCACGCTTACCTATAAGAAACCTGTTTACTCTGGATTTGAAGACACCAACATTGTACCATTCAGGAAATACGAACTCAGGCAAAGCATCCCATAGTTTCGCAGTGCGAATGATGAATGTGGATTCAAAGCGTTTCGAGCCGGTTGGCGTGGTTGGTAGAACACTTGCCTTTCACGCCGAAGGTTGTGGGTTCGATTCCCACCCAGGACAGACATTTGTGTGATGAACATGTCTGTTTGTCCTGAGTCTGGGTGTAATTATCTATATAAGTATGTATTTACAAAAGAAAAGTAGTATATGTAGTATATCAGTTGTCTGGTTTCCATAGCACAAGCTTTGTACAAGCTTAATTTGGGATCAGATGGCCGTGTGTGAAAAATGTCCCAAGATATTATTATTACGTAGGCGGGGAATTTCCACTGTGTACCTATGCCGCTTTGGTTTCGTTTGCCTAGCCGTTCGATAGTAACATACATAGATACATAAGTCCATCGTAATATTATTATTATTAAATCAGAAAAAAAGAACTTAAATCACTTTCATTTTTATAGCATTATAGTCAATTATTTTCGCTTTCATCATTGAATACATACATCATACTTAGATCGTTTTTCTTTTGACATCCCTGATTTGATTCTGATTCCTTATGACAGCTTATGTACACAGTCTTCGACAAGTAGTAGAACCTAACTTAATCTTTTTTTATGTTACTACTCAACTGTTTAACAGCCCAAAGAAAATCTAGTAAAAAAAGATAAAGATACATCGAGCGAGCTGGATGTTATATACAAAACTGATACCATAGAAATATATGAAGAAGAAGCGGAACAATCTAGACTAATGATGGCAATATCAGCTGGTAAAACATTTATAAATATACATTTACATATATGTATATAAACGTTTATGGTATATAGTTTTTTTTATTTAACGTAGGTAGGCAGACTGGCAAATGGGCCACCTGATGCTAAAAGGTCACTGTCCATAGACATTGCCATAGTCAAAAATATTGACCCCTTACATCGCCAATGCGTATGCAAACCCGGGAACTGAGATGTAATGTTCCTTGCACCTGTAAACTAGCCTAATCGCCCTTTAAACCAGAACACAACTATACGAAGTATTGCTGTTTGGCATTAGAATATATATTGAGTGGGTGATACTAATCCAGAAGGGCTTGTACAAAGCCCTATGTCCAAGTATAGTAGTCAAACTAAAAGTTAAAAATCTTTATTAAATATAGAAGCATTACACTTACTTATTGAATGTCATAAATCTACCATATAATATATGTATCTATTCCAAAAATGTAGGTAAGCTGCTACTTTGTATCGTATGTAATTTTAATTGCTGTTCATCATTATATTATTCTATTATATATTACTAATTACCCGCGACATTGCCCGCGTGTTTAAAGAGGGGCAGATGTTAGGTATAAAGAAATAGCCTACATCTGCTCTTCTTTTGGGTTCAATCTTATTGTATACCTAATTTTATTTAGATCGATTCGGTGGTTATGTCGTTGAAGTATAACTGGCAGTCAGACAGAGTTACTTCCGCGTTTGAAGTATTAAATATCCGATATTTTAAATTATGACAAGGAAGATTAACTTATAAAATAACATTTAGAGTTAATGTGGTATGGACTTTGTATATGGCAGTTTAATAATACTTGAATGTTGTTTTTATTTCCTGAGCTAAAATCCCATACATTATAAGGCCCTGTGTAAGGCCAAGCTAAATTGTATTTAAATCTATGCATAAGTTTTAATGTGTGCGAAAGGTTGATAGGCAACAACTTTCAGTGATTATTTTTAGCCTCTATTGTATATATTTTTAAATAATATTTTATATGCGGACCTTACAATTCATGTCATCGACACTCATCTCGGAATATTTAGATTCTACAACATAAATCCAAATATACAAAGGATTTTAAAAATCGTGTGTAAACAGTATAATATCTCATCATAACTTTTTTATTGTTTATGTTTATCGCTATTCGTATAAATATTTCATTACTTAAATCACCATTTTTGTAGGTCAAGAATTAATGGCATCCTTTTTTAATTTGATAAGAGAATCTGGTAAATGTTCCATTGCAAAATTAAAAATGATCGAATGGAAATTGTCCCGTTCGGGTTGGTGGGTCACTAAGCAACATCACGAACTAGTTCCTTGTATATGTCCTATTCATAATCGAACACCACTGGATGTATTGCAGTATGTATCGATATTTGGAAATTTTATTAAATAGAATTGAATTTTAAACAAATGTCGCGTTAACATTGTCTACAGTCCAAATTAAACATTTTGATGAATGATTTACTTTAAAAAAGAACATTTATTGGCTCTAACTATTTTATAAGGTAATTTATAAATACTTATGTTTTCGATTGATTGTATAAACTAATGTTTTCGAAAATCTGTTTTAGAATTCATCTTAATAAGAAAAATATGATGACAGCTAACTCAGACGCTGAAGCATTATTAGGTAGAATAGATACTGTTGAAGATATAAGAAAACTTCGAAGTAGTATTTCTTAATTCTTATGTTATAAATTTGTTCTTTTGTTTAATAAAATAATGCATATTTTTTGTTATTTATCATTTATTGCTTTATATTTATCCTCGTAATATACATGTAATTGACTATTTACAACACGTATTTTATGTAGACAATAGACTTACGCTTGACCACAGTCACACCGAATAGTAAGTATTAATGCAGCCTAATATGGATGGTCGCGCTTGCCTAGATAACAACATATAATTGTTAAAGCAAAACAAAATAAAACTATATATTTCGGTAGTACCTCCTTCGATCCCATGAATAAATTCTGCCACCTTCGATAAGTTATCATTCTTAGAAATTAAATTAAAATAATTTAGTCAGTACTGGTATCACATAATATTAACTCTAGATATTGTAAAAATGTGCACACAGTTACAATAAATATTCTTTGTTTCAAAAGGTTTTTGTACTATATTGGTACAGTTGTTTAGAATGCCTTTGTTGTCCTCTTGCGGGGCTCCAAGCGCACTTTAAATCCTTCAGCACGCTTCAATATAATATCAGCTTGAAGTTTGAAGTCAGATTCTTTAAGGTCGGAGTGGATACGGAAGTTTCTCAGGATAGTTGAAAGGATGATCTTCAACTTCAACATTGCGTATTTACGACCTATAATACAATATATAGTAAAATAACAACACAAACAAATTGACATAATAATTAGGTAACATAAGTTTATAATGTATGTAAATGTTTATTATATTGTTTTTCCTTACCGACGCAGCTTCTGGGTCCGGCAGAGAAAGGTACGAAAGCGTAATAGTGACGATTAGCAGAGCGCTCTGGCAGGAAGTTGTCAGGGTCAAACTTAGCGGGATTAGGATAGACGTCTTCGCGACGATGTAGTTTGTAGGTGGCAATAACAACTGTAGCACCCGCTGGTATTTTCTTGCCATTAGAAGCTATGAATTAAAATAGTGAATGTTAATAATAGTTCTAGTAATTTTCCTAAATGTGTTTTACAAAAGATATTTAACTTACGCATTGTAATGTCTTGTTTTAAATGGCGAGCAATAATTGGTACTGGAGGGAAAAGTCGAAGAGTTTCCATTAGACACCTCTCCAAATACTTCATCTCTAAAGTATCTTGGAAGGTGGCTGGGCGGTCTGAGTCACCGAAAATTTGGTCTAGTTCTTCAACAACTTTGTCTTGGATATCTTGATGAATTCCCATTAAGGACAAGAAGAAACTGCTGCCAGCAGCTGTTGTGTCGTGACCCTAAAATTTTTCGTGATGTTAAAATGATCGTCAGTATCTGTTAACGAATTAATTATAAATACATATAATGTAGGTACCTCAAACATAATAGTGTCTACTTGTTCCTTAATTTCTTCATCTGTAATGACAACTCCACCTTGAGCACTTTCAAGAAGAAGGTCAAGGAAAGCAAGACGTTTCTTCTGACCGACATCATCATCAACGTCTAAATCATCTTTAAGTCCAGAAGATTGTCCGAACGATAGTCCCTCAACTGAGGTAACTTTTGTAGGTAGACCATCCTTAGCTTCCGAAACATCAGAGCTTTCTACGATGGTTGGTTTTTTGCCAGACTGGAACTCCTCCTTCTTCCTTTTAATTACCTAAAATTATGATGCAACCATGAAATCATTTATTAAATATAATTTCTTTTATATCAACCTTTTTTATTACTAAATACACTTCATAATATAGCAAAACATTTTAAGGTAAATAAAAGAAGCCTACCTTTTTGGTCAAACCGTGGATAACATCGAGAAGATTTTGCTGTAACTTAGCGTATTGAGTGAAATTAAACAACAGGTCGGGTCTCAGCCAAATTTTAGTATGTCTTAAGTGCAGGATATCACACATTTTCATGACTGCCATGGCGTATTCAAATCCGCTCTGGTCTTGGGTACTTTTATTGACACCCATAGCAGTTTCTGCCAACAAAATAATAAGTATTATTACTAAAATACAACTGATTAAGCACTAAGTAATGGTTAGGTATTCTTATATAAATACATAATTCTGGTAGTATAGTTAACCTTGACTAAATTTCACTTTTCGTAATCATTATAGCAATGGACAATTATACTTCGCCTATAGATGGTGATTATAGCCCATTAGCATTACGTGTGGCTGTGGGGGGTCGCTAAACTTGACACTTAATGCTCTAACTTTTCCTTATGTCATCATGGCGAGTTAAACTACTTGATATACTCATGCGATACGTTATGCAGTGAGGCCGATTATGAAATACACAGATTGAGTTATTGTATCGATGTTACTCTAGATGATAATAATTTTATCTTGCTCAAGAATTACACTTAAGATAATTATATCTGAAATGATTTCACAGTAAATAAGATACGTCATGGAACATTAATACAGGTATAAAAATAAACTAGTTTTAGTGATTACAATAATTTGTAAGAACGGAAGTTTTCCAAACAACATTCTAATCTTATGAATAAGGATAATTAATTTATAGACTAGTAATTTTGCCTTGTTTTGCAAAACATTGATGTGATGTAGTGGGGTAAATTCTCAAGAACAGTTCGTTGGAGCATGGCGGTCAGTGTTGATAGTTACTCGCAGACGTGACTTGGCGTATAAATTGTTTTTTATATCTAACATATTTCGTAGCCGATCCTTGAGATAGAGATCATATGACGTGAACTTATGTCAAAAATTATGTAGGCTAATTTTAAGTGATTTATCCTTATTTTTTCTCACTAACTTATAAAAATTTAACTAATAACCTTTTCCGTTTCTGTTAAGTCGAAATACAGTTCTATGAAATATAAATTGCATAATTTTTTATTTATATATAATATACTTCAATACCGAAGATAACGCTCATCCGAACGCGAGTTTTTATACGTGAGATTAAACGTTAAATGTTATTATGAAGAGTAATTATTTCATTTTTATATATTCGATAAGAACCTACGAGATATGATTATATTAAAATGACGATCTTAATTAAAAACAGTTAATGTTATAAAAAAACGGCGTTTCAGTGGATAAATATGAGATTTACAATTATTTTTAATTTCATTTATAAATCTGTAAAATACACCAAACTATGTTTGCAAATGCTAGTGTATTAACTATATTTTTAAATAAATCAATTAATCGTTGAAGATATATCATACTAAGAAAAGGAAAGATTGAAAGACTATTTTATATGTAATGTCCTTAAGAAGGAAATCACGAATGTGCACTCGTAATTAATACTTTAAGCCTCGGGATTTAATGAATACATCTAATTTGACCTTGTCTTTAAATAGGCGTGAAGCATTTTCTGCAATGTTATTTAACCTTATTAGTAACATCATTCAAGCTTAAGTTGAAGGTAGCATATTAGATGTCAACAACTTCCTTAGTGCAATATCCTTGCTTCCGATCAATTAGTCATATGATAGAATAGAAAATTATACATGGAAAGATATTTTTGAAATAAATTTTATATCAATTATACTTATTGAAAATCCGATAGAGTAGAAGGACGCAATCCATAATAATATATATTTTGTCTTAGTATTATATAACTTTGATTTATTAAACTAGGACAAGGTCTAAAGTATTATTAAAAATTGACATTGAAATTGGACTTTTGGCATCGATTTGCATTTTATTGCTCCTCCTATTAATTATTTATTAGTTATATATTTATCAAGTTTGACGTTTTGTCTTATACAAAACTCACCGAGGAGGATTTCCACAGTACATTCGCTCATGTAATCGTGGCAATCGAAGGATCCAGATTCTTTCTTCAGTTTATTGACGACAGCTCTGGAGTTGGCGTTGAAAAGATCGATGAAGCTTTTAAGTACATTTAAGTGGAAAGTAGGAGCGATCAATTTTCGGTGGGAACGCCATTTCTGACCTAAAATAAATATCATAGAATAAAGAAAATGTAATAAGGTTTAAATTCGCATTCAATGTGTCTGTTAAATTAGTATTCAATTGAGACGTCGTAATGTTTTAGAATGTAGGCTATCTTTACTAGTTGTATGTATATTTAAAGGTGTATTTCGCTAACGCATTGTATATATTGCGCAATATTAAGTTCTTGAAATTATGCAAAAATATTATTTCGCTGAGTAATTTCATTATAAAAATAGCTGACGATTTATAAAAAAGTAATTCAACTAGCAAAGACAAAGACCTTACTCTAAATTATATTATTTAGTGAATGCTATTCGAATAAAGCAAAACATTTTTATTTTTACAACGTTCAATTACCTTCCATTGAAAATATTAATATATATGTTAAATATAGTCTAAGTATATGGTTTATGAAATTGTTAATATTGTCTTACCAGTACTGATGAGAAGGCCATTTCCTAGCCAAGGTTTGAAAAATCTGTAATCTTCAGCTTTGTCGATGTGCACATGGCTGCTGAGGATAACTTCAACATCACGAGGGTCGAAAAGGAACACTAGAAGCCTAGGTCCAATCCAGATCTTGACTGCATTTTCGGCATTGAACTCATCGCCTCTCGCCACGATACGTTTGAAAATATCTGTACAATTATTTTAAAATATTTATCATCTACCATCTTTACGTTACTTTTTTTAAATAAATGTTTTTTTCCGTAATAAATAATAAAAAATTTAATTATTTCCTTTTACAAATTGATAAGAGGTATAGATAAGAAATATTCGTAATTCTTAAGTAAACAAATTTGTTGTTAAATAAAAAAAATCATATTACATTTATAATATTATGTAAATAAGACAATTAATTAAAAGTTCAAGAAATACTACGGATACAATTTATTTAGTCAATCTTCACAGTCATTTTTTTTCACTTACCGTCTGATCCTCCAGTAAATTCCAAAGCATTTCCAATGAGTGGATAGCCTTTCGGTCCGGCGATCTTTTCCGCGAGTTCGTATAAATGTCTTCTCGACATGCGCCAGTACGCATACCATAGAAGGATTGCAGGTACTAACAGCACGTAGAACAAATTTGTGGCTGCCCACGTGCTGCTACTAGCGACGGTCTCAGTGGCCGCGTAACTCATTTTGATTTTGTTATTCTGTTAAAATACATAGTGTACTGTACACTTTTGTTTATATAGTAAACTTAGAAGGCTAAAACTCTTACGTTTGTTCTAAAAAAATTTTTGAATAATAATATAAATTACTTATTACAATCAATCGTTATAAACAATCAGCTTAAAATTTGTATACCAATACATTTATTTATGTGTAAGATATTCAACAATTTTAATTTTAATCAAGGAATTAATAATAATCAATCAAATACTAAATAAATTTAAGTAATAAATATCTAACATATTTATGACATCTACAGCAAAAAGATATTGATTGCTGATTTATTAATGATTCAACACACGACGCGTATACATTACACAATAATTAAGTATTAACATTATTTATATTTCTTAAATTGTCGTTATGTTTTTCCTGTACCTTCATTTTCGGATAATATTCAAACCATGAACTAATAATCAGGTCAGATTATATTAAATTTTAACATTAGATGATTAAATTGCCAAAAAATATAATGAATTGAATTTCAATACATAATAATAACAATAATTTATGCAAAGTTTTGTACAACTTTATATTAAATAATCTTCTTCTCTATTTACATTTAATAAAATATACAAAATAATTTATTAAAATTTTTGTACTATTTAAGAAATATATCATAATAAGAATAACGTGTTCTTCGTGAATATTATATTCATCGTGAATATAAAATTATAAAATGAAATTTTAATACGTTAGCATATATAAAAATCTTTGCATCTTAAAGTACACGAGGCACATAACAAATACATATTCATAAATATTTAATCGATTCTAAATTAATATGTATGAGAGCTATAAAAAACACTACGATATTTGTTAAGAAAATACGCTTTAAATGCTATGAGAAAAGTTAAAAACATGTTGTGGTGAGATTCCATAATTTATTGCAAGCTATATACGAGGTATGATAAGAAAAATAAAGACCCAAAACGTTATAAATTATTTCGAAAACAATTTTAATAAAAAATGTGTATACATTTTGTTCGAGGATACAACCTCTAAAAGAATATTTGAATTAATAAATACCCTTCCTAGACCAAGCGTATCTATTATTTATGCTTCATTCTATATGAATGGAAAATTTTGATATTGAATCTTTGATTGAAACAATGAAACCTGTTATATTTTCAAACAGTGCTTTTTTATTTCATTAAACTAATAATGACATAAAAAATTACTTAGCTAAAAGTCATTATGTCTTATGGTATCAACTTTTTTTGTCAGAAATATAAACATAAGAATTTTAGCATTTCAGTTAATCATTCTCAGTTCTAAGTTTTTTTCGGTTCTAGTTTCATTTATATATATACTGAGATAATAAATCATTAATTATTTTATGTTAGCATTTATATTTTTACGATCACCTTGTTCGTTTTTCATAATTATTGATTAATTGTATAATTAACAGTAACAGCTCTCCCTTTTTGAGGAGAAGGTTTTGGAGCTTATTCCACCACGCTGGTCCAATGCGGGTTGGTGGAATACACATGTAGCAGAATTTCAGAGAAATTAGACACATGCAGGTTTCCTTGCGATGTTTTGCTTCAGGGTTAAGCACGAGTTGAATTATAACCACAAATTAATCACATGAAAAAGTGGTGCTTGCCCCCACGATCATCGGTTAAGATTCATGCGTTCTTACCACTGGGCCATTTCGGCTTCGGTATAATTAACGTTTGATCATAATATGTAGAAAGCATTTTATATATATATATAAGTATATATTTTACAAAAATGATATTTGCGTATTTTTTTACGCATGTTTTTTTTTTTAAATTGATTAATCGAGTTTTTTTTAATATATATAATTAATACAAGAAGAAAATATAAAATTGTAATCATACAGTTGAAATTACATTAATAAATGAATATTATAAAATACTAGAATTGAAACTCAAAACGTCAAACAATTCAGATCGAGTTTACTTAAATTTTAATCTAAAATTGTTGATATTGCAAGTATATATTTTCAGTTATATTGTTAATTTTAAGTAATTGATCGTGAAAAATCACAAAATAACATTTCAACAAACTAGTTACCTTATTGATCGAACCTGGTCATCGTACAAAAACATTAAACAAAAGAATAACCACCACCTTTATAGATAAAAACTAAATCCATTACTATTAAAATTTAAATTTGACACATCACTACAATAAAACGTTTTATAATCCCTACCTTTACTTATGCCCGGCTCTCAAAGGCAAATCACAATTTAGACATTTATTTTGAGTTCTGAGGGGCGCGTATCACGCGTTCCGACTATTTACAAAAGTTCCGCGCAACTACCTATATACACGCTCTTGACGTCATTAATACGACATTGTGGCATAATATCTGTTGTATGCTCTATTCGAATGCGAATGTTTGAAACTTTTTACTTGGATCAGCTTAAAACATAACTCACAATTTTAATGTATTAAAATTAAACGTATATATAAATATAAATCAATGTAATGTAAAAAATAAATATGAAGCTAAAAAAAAGGAAATTTGATTTAAATAAATGACGTAAAAAATTTAGTAAGAATCGCATTGTATATCGCTTTGTTGCATTCTGATTTATGAAAATTATAGGCACCTACTTGGGTAATAGTCATAAAATAGTAACAGAGTAGTGGGCACCTCTTGTACTCGATTGGGCTCAGGTTGATAAATCTGCTGTCTTTGCCATTTGCGCTGTTATTGCCACCTAAGAATTTCTTTTATCTTATTATTTCGTTCATTTTTAAAATAAAATAAAATAACAATCCAAAAAATTTAATGTTTCGATGAACATATTATTACAAATCATATTAAAAATGCATTGGATAATATTCATTAATTCAATTTAATATATTGTTAGGCTAACCTTGTCGCTTGCTCTTGAGAAGTTTCCAAGGTCAATCCTCACATGTTCTATACTATATTTTTATAAATGTTTTATTTGTTGGAATTAGAATATTAATAATAATAAAGAAACAGGTTATACTCAGGTAAATAAGGCTAAATGTTTGGGGTATTTTAGATTACAGTTCATTGAGTTAACCTTGCCCTTGAAAATAAAGAAAGACTTTTATTAAAATATTAGATATGTGTTTTATGATATAGACATTTCTGGTTTTGATAGAGAAATCAATTCTTTGCCTTTTCCGATTATTTCCCTATTCCATTTACTGATTGACAAAAAAGGCAAACTTTACCACCTGCCTGATGCCAACTCTCCTTGGGAATGATTTTCTTTATGGACTTCTTTATGGTTTCTCCGCATCACTACGGGTGGTTCAGGCGCTTATGTGTTTGAGTGATAAATGCGTATCAAAATTTCTACCTAGCGTTGAGATGCTTTGAGCATTCTTTTCTACTGAACCATAAGCATAGACTTAGTTTTAACAGAGATATAAGTTATAAGCTGTGGAATGATGGATAAATACTTAGTCATAAAACTTTGGATACAAATTTGGAACATCTTCCGTTTCCAGGCTCCTTATCTATGATTTTAATATAAAACCTATAACCGGATACCTATAATCGTATACTTACGGGATATGAATATTATAAATATTTGTATGACTGCATAGTATGAAACACTTAATAATTTCGCTACTAAATTAATTTCATCATTCGACTTACATTTTGACCGATGAAATGTCTGCCGACCATCCCTGGTAGCGCATTTACCTAGACCCTTACTAGCTTGATTGATGGGAGTTTGATAAAATAAAAATTGTATTCTTATTTATAGATATTTTGCTCTAGCTCGTTTCGATAAAAAACTGCCATTATTATGTAGTGAATAGTGGGTTGGTTGGGTGGTGGGCTCCTGTATATTAGCCAAATTTGTTTTGGCTAATATACTAACTAAAATTTTATTAAGCTATTTAAGAAATATAAGGAATAAAATAAAAAAAAATCTAAAGAAATCAATTCACAGGAGTTGGCATGGATCAAACCAAATATAAAGGCCAAGATCGATATGTCACTAGAGCACTGCGGTATATTTTTTAGTTCAATGTTAAATTTACAAGATCACAGAATAACTATGACTTATAAGTGATAAAATTTTATGAATTTAGATCTAAGAGACTGAATATAATATTAATAATTACGAGGCTTATGAATTTATACTTGGAAATTTTGTGACGTGATTGCACGTTGAATAAATAAAATAAATATTCTCAGAAAAGTAAATTGTTGATGATAAATGCGTAAAATTTCCAACCCGATCTGATTGAAAGTAATGTAAAATCTGTATATTACGTTTAGTACTTAAAAGTATGTTAATTGTTTCAACACTGATGCCTTTATGGAATTTTAGTTTCTTGGTAAAATAAACAACGCGATAATATATTATATAGCGGAAGATCTTTACGCGTGTTTAAATCGACATAATGCGTAATATAATATTAGTCTTATAAAAGAGATTGTCCGTTAAATTTCGGATAACCTACGATCTGTAAATGCAGCCACAAATTATGAATTGTCCAAATTCATAGAGGAAAATTTACTGTCTTTACTGGTTCATATAATAATAAAAGCAATCGTAATCGGGCCCCGATGGCCGAGAGGAGAGAAAAAATAGATTAAAAAGAAACATTACGGTTAGAATCCTACATATTTGATTTTTCATATGCTCATGTACACATGCATGCTTGTGTGATTTGTGTTTGTAATTCATTTTGCGCTCGACTGTGAATGAAAATATCGTAAGGGAATCCTGCATATGTTGATGGAAGCTCTCTTTTCTTAAATTTTTTTGTGTTCCGGTTTTAAGGGTGAGTGAGCCAGTGTAATTACAGGCACAAGGGACATAAAATCTTAGTTCCCAAGGTTGGTGGCGCATTGGCTATAAGCGATGGTTGACACTTCTTACAATGCCAACGTCTAAGGGCGTTTGGTGATGACTTACCCATATGCTCGTCCACCTTCCTATTCTATAAAAAAAAAAAAATGTAGTTATAGTTTCATCGTTGTTTATTTAAACTTTTCACGATGTTCAACATATTTTTAGGTATGTTTTTTTTCCAAAGTAAGAAATGACATATTATTTCAATAAAAAATTTTAAGCATGAATTAAATTAAATCATAATATAATCGATCATTAATATTTTTAAATACTGTATTGAAACATTATTTAACTTATCATATACTTATAAAAGTTATTTGAAATTCAATTTCATCATTTCAATGTAAATTTTTATTTAGCTTATTGTTATTCTTAGTATACGGAGCATTTTCAAGGTTCAATTGTATAATTATTGTGGATATAATTACTCAAAGATATTAAATTATTAAATAACGTCATATCAAAGTATATTCGCTATTGCAACGTAATAATGTATTACATGTCTCTATTCAAATATCGACGTGCAACAAGATGTATTATATCAAAACCTGTTCAGTATTTAGTTTGAAGTTAATTCATTTTTATGACAGCTGACGTATATTTCTATTTAAAAAGTATACACTTTTTATAAAATACACGTGCAATCAATATATATTTATAATATAAATACCGATTTTGATTCCGTACGGATAGCGTTTGATGTTACTCGATGATATATTTTGAAATTAAAGGCGAATATGATAATACCATTAATAACGGGTTAAGTGATCTGACATGAATTATAAAAAATTAAGCATATAACAATTCAGGGGTGTTTGCCCGGATTTAAATAATCATTGGTCAGCCATGTTAGTTTTTGATGGTATAAAAACATTATGCGAGTATAAAAAAATATATTGACTGAAGTATCATCGGCGTTACTTCAGTAGTAGTATTTAGTAGTAGCTATAAGGATTGTAGTGTACACACATCTACAATAATGTATTAATTAGTATTTTATAATATGAATATATATTATCTGTGTATCTATCCATCTGTCATCTCGTATAACACACATCGCGGAGCGCGGCAAATATAATATATATATATATATATATATTGGTATTGGCGCGAAGTGTAGACGGTTGTGTGTGCATAGCGAGCTGATATATAAAATATAATATGTATTATTTCATTTGTAGTACTATTACGACTTGAGTTAAAGCACGGTTAAAGGGTGAATATTACAAGGATGATAATTAATGAAATAGGTTTTGTTTATGACGTAGGCGCCTGATACATCGCCAATGCACCAACAACTTTAAGAACTAAAGTATTATAACTTTTATGCCTGTTGCACTGGCTCACTCACCTTTCCCTTCCTTCAAACCCGAACACAACAATACTAATTATTGCTGTTTGGTGTTAGAAAAAATAAGTAGGTGGTACTTACTCAAGTAAGTAAAATTAAAAAACCTCCAAGTAAAATTTAGATGTAATTAACATTTAAGCTGTTTTATAAGAAAATCTGGCCTCCAAAAAAATCGACCCACCTACATTTTTTGTAAAAAAGCTATCGTATGGTTTTAAACTACCACATATTTATATTTTTAAGATTGATAATGAAAAAATGCAATTGTAGGATTGTACAAAAACAGAAATAGTGCGCAAAAAATAGGTTTTTAGGTAAATATGTGACAAAACACGAAAACACAAAATTTTACGCAATTTTATTTTTTTGTGTACAAAACGATTATGCCGTTTGTTTTTAAATTTGGGTGCCTAAATCTTACTTTAATAGGGAGTGTTTCCTCCTCTTGACCTAATCACTGCCTGCATACGCCTATTAAGTGACCTGATTAGCTTTTTAATGTCTTCCTGTGGGGTCCGTTGCCATTCTTCAGTTAGGGCAGCTTCCAGTTGATTCAGGGTTTCTGGAATTGGATTTCGTGCTCGAACCGTACGTTTTAGCTGGTCCCAGAGGTGCTCTATTGGGTTTAAGTCCGGATTATTGGCTGGCCACTGCATAACTGGAATTTCGACTTCCCTGAAATAGTCTTTAACAATTCTAGCGACGTGAGGTCGTGCGTTGTCGTGCATAAGTTGGAAATTATCCCCAAAATATATAGCGTAAGGCATCACATGAGGCTCCAGAATGTCCGTTATGTAAGTTTCAGCATTAACAGCACGATTACGAAAAAAAACCAGCTCTGTGCGTCCCGTCAAAGAAATACCTCCCCAAAACATTGTAGAGCCTCCACCAAATCGGACTGTTTCTCGAATGCAACACTGAGAGTAGCGTTCTCCTGGCCTTCGCATGACGTTACGTCGTCCATCAGAGCCTACTAGAGACATTCGGCTTTCATCACTGAACAATACTGTCTCCCATTGGTCCAGTGTCCAATCGACGTGCTGCCTAGCAAATTGTAGTCTTGCTTGTCGATGGGATGCTGTGAGTTTTGGTCCTGTTGCTGGCTTGTGAGGGGTTAAGTTTTACTCTCGAAGTCTTCTTCTTACAGTATTTTCACTCACAGACACTCCACGACTTTCTCGGAGTCTACCTTGAACGTCAACAGCCGAAAGATGTCGGTTTCTTAAAGACGTCAAACCAATAAAACGGTCATCGGTCGGGTTCGTGACACGCCCCCTGCCAGATCCTGGTCTCCGGCGATACTCCTCAGTCTCCAAGTAGCGTTTGTACACTCTTCGCACCGCTGAACGACTTAATTTTAGTGTTCTAGCCACATTTCGCTAACTTAACCCCTCATGAATAAGAGCTACGACTTGAGCAGCTTCTGCTTCAGTAGTATCCATTTTTTATGTTTAAACTTATTAAAATTATTGTTTCAACAAAGTTTCATACACTTAATCAACAATAAACATCGAACCGAGATGACTCCGCGTTAAGAACTGGAAATAAACTAACCATGCACTTTGTGCACAAAGTAACGTTTTCTTATCAATACTTTAAAAATATTCCAAATATCCTCAATAACACTTACAACTCCTCCAAATCAATATCAAGTGGGTAATAAAATGTTAAATGTATGTCCCATAAGTAAAACAATCCACCTAGGTCGTCGCATAGTTAAGATAACAACTTTGTAAGTAAAAAAATACGGGTGGGTCGATTTTTTTGGCGGCCAGTATATTTGTCATATTATTCCATATATATCACTTACACGTGTTTACTGAGAGCGGAGAGCTATAACTATCATACTAATATTTTAAAGAGGTAATTTTTGTTTGTTTATTTGTTTATCTAGATTCATGCAAAACTACCAATCTGATTAGTATGAAACTTCCATACAATTGTATTATAATTTGTAGTTTCAGGCATTACAGGCAAAGATAGTACGTTTAATATGTTTATATTATAAATTTTTTTATATTATAGGTATAGGCCTACCTATGACGAGCATATGGACCACCTGAAGTAAGTGGTCACTAACGCCCATAGACATTGGCATTGTAAGAAATGTTATCCATCGCTTACACCGCCAATGTGTCACCGACCTTGCCCAAGTACTGCTGTTTTGCGGTAGAATATCTGATGAGTGGGTGGTATGGCCTACGCCATATAAGCTTGCACAAAGCCCTACCACCAGTAAATGACGAGTCTTACGAGATGTAGGTCATTATGTCAACGTAGTCGGAAAATAAATTTAGGTACTGGCATATTCGAAAAAATACCAGCAAAAATTATAGCAGATACCTACCAATACTGTAGGATATAATATCAATACTGTAGGACTACCTAATGTCTTCGGAAAAATCAGCGTAAGCATATGCTTTACATATAAAGGTATATATAAGTACCTGGGGAACCACTCGGTTCTAATAATAATTAATTATTTATAACAAATACAAGTGCGATGGGATATCCCATTGGATATATTATTCAGAAACCGAACGAATTTTTAAAGTGTTACAAATTTTTGGTTGCCTTTACCTTACCTTACCTTTTACATTGCTCAATCGCTAATTTTACTTCGCTCACGTCGCACTATCTATGTAACCTTGCTAAAAAAAAACTTCTGCAAAGAATCAACTATAGGATTCCAGGGAGCACTATATTTTATTTATTTATTTGGATCTCCAACAGTTGTACATTACATGCATTCAAATCACTTTTTACATTAACTTAAAACTAACTATGCACAACCAATTACAGGAGAACACACCATTCACAAAAACAATTACAAAATATACAAATCAAAAATTGAATAAAAACAGAAAATAAAAATATTTAAATAAAGAACAAAAATCAAAAACAGAAACAAAAGGTAGTAACTAATTAAATTTTTAAAACAAATTAACAATTTATACTAAAAGAAACATCACATTTTTTCATGAACGATGAGAGCCCCTCACAACAAATGTCCAGTGTTACTGTGTTTTTTACACAATAATTATATTCTCGCGATATTTGCGATATTGGAGCATTCTGTCCAAGTTTCGTTTGAGTGCGGTCAATTTTAAAGAACGGACATGGGTTGCGAGGTGGTCTTCTAGGAACATTAATATTAAATCTACTCAACAGTCTATCGTCATCGATTTTTTCATTAAATACTTTATAAAGCAATTTCTAGTAGAGATCTTCGAATCTCCAGTGGCTTCATTTAAAAAAAATCTAGTTTGTTTTTGTAGGACTCCAGCTGATTTGAAGCTTTAAAACAAAATACCAAATGTTTAACGAGTCTCTTTTGAACACGTTCTATTCTCTCAATATGGATCTTGTAAGCGGGGGACCATACTTGACAACAATATTCAAATTTTTCATGATATTTGTAATATCATTTATGAATATAATGAAAAACAAGGGCCCTAAATTTGAACCTTGTGGAACACCGGAAGTAGCATGGAAAAGCACTCCCCGTCAATATATTTTGAGTGAACCCAACCCCGTTAGATATTGGTTAACGGAAACTGCCCAAAAACTTACTAAAATAAAGGGAAGTTGAACGTTTACGGCCATACGTTTTATTCAAACTTTACACACACACATTTCATCACATTTTATAAATAGATGTATAGTTCAGAACCTGGGTAACAAATATACGAACTGAGTGATTAAAGACCACACTATCTTGCATCATCTTATAATACTAGACTGCAGAGACTAGAACACTGACTTAAATAAATAGATCTCATATTTTTGGAAAAAACTATATTTATTTAATATTAATACTTCAAATGCCTAACTCAGATCAGAAATGATATTATCCGGAAAAGCAATGGAGTCACCGACATAGCTTGCAAAATTAGCAGGCTGAAGTGCAGTGGGCTGGTCACGTATGTCGTAGGACCGACAGCCGTTGGAGCAGACGAGTCCTAGAGTGGAGACCGCGAATCGGCAAACGCAGCGTAGGGCGGCCTCCAGCCAGATGGACTCATGACGTTGAGAAGGTGGTGGGTACCTTTTTTTTCCGCTGGAAAAACGCGTTTACGTGTTTCCCCTCGTTCGGGGGGGTATGTGAGACTCACCGGTGCCGAGTATGCGCCGGAATACCCACTAAAAAACCAGCGGTACACACACCGCCTTTTCGAGGGGCGTCACGGGATCGCTTGCGCATACTACTGTGACGCCCCGACGTTTGGCCCGTCTCTGTAGGCCTCCAAATCCTAGGGGGTTCTCAGGATACAAAGTTCCCCTAACCCGGCAACACTTACGGCGGGAGGAGAAGATGCGCATAGCGCCTACGCCTTCTCTCCGGTCTTCTTCGGCGAAGCGAGTCAGCGGAGGCCCTCTCCTCACGCTCCCGCTCCGCTGCCTCCTTCTGCGACATGACATTTTCGCAGAAGGAGACTGTCTCCAGCCAGCACCTCTCGCTACTAAGCATGGCGTTTATCACACTCGGCAGCGAGAGGTCTTCACCGATTAAAGCCGCCAGGGACAGGCGCTGAGATCCCCAAGCGGCACACTCCATCAGAGTGTGGCACGCTGTGTCCGAAGGCGCACCACACTCATGGCAGGAGGGTGTCACTTCTCGCCTCGCTATTCGGTGCAGGTACCGGAGACGGTTGTTTCGGTAAGTACCTTCGTCAGCCTGAATGTGATTGTGCCGTGACTCCGTTCCACCCAGCGACTCAAGTGGGGGCGGACCGCCTCCACTGTCACTAGGCCTGCCGAGGGGGACCTCAGGTCCTCCTCCCACCTGCGAATCAAGGCTCGCAGGGCTAGGGCCCTGACTCGCTCAACCTCCACCGACCCTGGACGGACGCCACTTGACCTCGTTTCCACCCGGAACCGGTGCACTTCCGCAAGCACCTCTGCCTGGAGTTCCCAGGGCAGATCGCTCGCGAGAAGTGTCGCTGCCGTCCATGACACCGTACGGTACGCACGTTTCGCTCTCACCGCTATGACACTTTGCTGCCTCCGCAGAAAAGCTCTGTTACGAGTGGTGAGAGCATCCACCCAAATGGGTGCACCGTACAACGCCATGGAGCGTACCACGCCAACGTATAAACGCCGACATGGTGTTTCCGGCCCTCCTACATTGGCTAGGAGGCGGCCCAGGGCAGCAACAGCGCTTATGAGCTTCGGGCCGAGTTGGACAAAATGCTGCCTGAAGCTCCATCTTCCATCCAGGATCAGACCCAGAAACCTCATCTGGGCTTGCAACTTAATCACCGTCCCTTGGACGGTGATAGGCGCCCCTCGAGGGGGACCCCGACGTGGACCGTGGAATAGGAGGGCCTCTGTTTTTGTGGCAGAAACCCTCAACCCCAGCATCCCAATCCGGTCCATCGTGAGCGATACCCCGACCTCGGCCAGGCGGGCCGCCTCCTGAAAGGTCCGCCCCGTCGCCGTGATGAGGGTGTCATCCGCGTAGCACAACACCCATATCCCGGAAAGGATGGGGGCCCTAAGGAGCCAATCGAATCCGACGTTCCACAGGATTGGGCCGAATACCGACCCCTGTGGAACGCCGCAGCCTACCCAACGCCGGACAAGTCGCCCATCGCCCCCCTCCCAGAGGACCACTCGGTCCCGGAGGTATGGCCCTAACAGCCTTCTGAGATAGAAAGGCACCCCGTGGTATCGGAGTGACTCCCTTATAGTCTCGAAGGGAAGACTGTTAAAGGCGTTCGCTACGTCCAGCGATACCGCCAGGACTACGTCTCCTCGGGCCACCGCCTCGGTGGTACAGGTCTTAGGGCGTCCAGAGTGTCAATGGTTGATCGACCCTCCCTGAACCCATACTGAGCCTCTGAAAGACCCGGCCCCACCTCGTTGAGGTGCTGAATAAGACGGGCAGCGAGGATCTTCTCGAAGAGCTTGCCCGTCTCATTCAGCAGCACAATTGGCCTAAATGCCGAAGGAGAATCGAGTGGACGCCCCTCCTTCGGCAACAGAGCCAACTTTCCTTCCTTCCATAGCTTCGGAAACTGCCCACTGGAAAGACATTCATCAAACAGTTCCCGAAGCGTCCCACCTAGATGTTCCAGGGCGTCACGTAGAACACGCCCTGGAACCCCGTCCGGACCCGGCGCTGTGGTTCTGGCCCTCAATCGATCGAGGGCCATCTCCATCTCTCGCTCCGTAACGTGTGGTGGAGCCGCACTGTCATCTGTTACAGAGCGAGGGGGATAGATACTTGGTGGGACGTGTTCGCCTGGTTGGGGAAATAATTCACCAACCAGTCGCCTGTGAGTGCCTAATACCATCTTTCCTTTTGTGAAGGGAGGGTTACACTCTCCCGAGCCCATCACGTGCCCAGAGGGTCTTCCAGCGTCCGCACATACTGCACAGTGCAGCTTTCCAGTGCAGGTCGAAGACTTGTGGCCCTCGACACCACACCGGAAGCAAAGCCCACCTCGTTCCGCCTTGGATGGGCAGAGCATCTTTGTGTGTCCAACGCCCATGCATTTGTAACAGCGCAGAGGGCGCTGTTCCAGGACGTACACTTTGGCTGAGCTCCACCCTACCAGAAGACGACCGGCGTCGGACAGCTTCTTCGCCACCGTAATGGGACAGGTGACGCGGACCATACCCATATATCCGGATCCACGCTGCAACGCTCCACACTTGACTGCCTCAGGCGTGCAGTCCCCTGCACGTGCGACTACCGCAATCAGCTTCTCTGGGGTGACTGAGTCGTCGAGCCCCGTCACCTTCAAGCCAACTCTTTTTATAGGCCGGACAACGGTGGCGGGTACCTACTGAAAACGGAAAAACCGGGAGTTTTGGCGCAAAAAAAGGCCTATGTTCAGCAGTTGACTACGAAAGGCTGTTGATTGATTGATTGATTGATGCCTAACTTTTGGAAAAACTTCGTTAATTTGAATAACGAAAATACATTCAAACGTTCGTTCTCTTAGTTATTTTAAGGATTTTTGTTTAAAATGCTGTAATAAAAATATTTTACATAAAACAGGAGCATAAATACCCATTTCTATGTTCGTAATAACAATGATTACGAACTACATATATATTCGCCGGGAGGGCAAATGACTCTACTCCACCTGATGGTAAGTGGTAGTAGAGTCCAAACGCGACGACGGCCAGTACAGACGGGAAAAACTTTCTGCACTAGCCGCCTTCGCGTTGCCGGCCCGCAAGATGCCTCTTCACGCCTCGTTTGAAGGAACCCGGGTTGTAAGAGGAGGGGAACACGTGAGCTGGTAAGGAATTCCATTTTTTGGAAGTGCGACAAAGAAAGGAGTTGCCAAATTTCTTTGTTCGCGATGGAATTGATGTCACAGTTAGGCGGTGACATCGAGAACCAGCTCGCGTGGACTTAAGAAGGAAGGGGGAAGCAGGAATTAGAGAGAATAATTCCTCAGAGCACTCGCCGTGATACAGTCGATAGAAAGCGCTGAGTGCTGCTATCTCACGACGCAATTGTAAAGGTTCAAGGGTGTTTGTGACCTTTACATCGCCAATAATGCGTACGGCACGTCGCTGCAACCGGTCCAAGGCCTCAAGTAGGTACTTAGCGGAGCCATCCCAAAGGTGCGAGCAATATTCCACGCAAGACCGAACCTGTGTTTTGTACAGCAGGCACAGTTGTTGTGGCGTGAAAAAGCGCCGCACCTTGTTCAGAACTCCGAGTTTCCGTGAAGCTGTTTTTATAACAGCCTCGATGTAATCCCTTGGACTAAGGTCGCAGCGAACGTCAATCCCCAGCATGGCGATTTTGCTTTGCATCACCAGCGGAGTACCACAGAGGGAGGGAAGAGGGGAAAATGTTGACTTTTTCGTCGTGAGAGCGCATACCTGTGTTTTCTTGGCATTAAACTCAACAAGATTATCAGAACCCCATTTGGCGATGAGCTCTAACGTCCTATCGAGTTCAATGACAAGATTCTCCCGCCTCTCCTCAGTTTCCGCCCGCCCAGCCACTACGCGTCCGTGGTATCCACCATGCACTGTACTATCATCTGCATAGCAATGTATGTTCCCAAGGGAGAGCATATCATTGATATGCAAAAGAAAGAGTGTGGGAGATAGCACAGATCCCTGGGGGACCCCAGCATTCACTACATAGAATTGTGAAGCGCAACCATCAACTAAAACACGAAGGCTACGCTTGTGTAGGAAGCTGGCAATCCAGGTGTATAGCTGAGCAGGCAGACCATATGCCGGTAGCTTGGAGAGAAGACTTCTGTGCTTCACTCTCTCAGCTTCTCCCCAGAGGTGTGTTACGTACGCTAGAAGATCACCTGTGGACCGTTTTGGTCGAAACCCGTACTGACGATCATTAATCAGACAGTGATCTTCTAGGTAATGGATCAGTTGGTTGTTTAAAATCCGTTCCATCACCTTACAAAGTACTGAGGTGATAGCTATTGGCCGATAATTTGCCGGGTCAGACCGATCCCCTTTTTTGGGAACCGCTTGCACATTAGCTCTTCTCCAAGCCTCCGGCACACTTCCCGAAGAGAGAGAAAGTTGGAACAGGCGCGTTAACACAGGAGACAGCTCCGCTGCGCACTTCTTCAGCACTATGGCTGGTATTCCATCGGGACCGCTAGCTTTCCGAACATCAAGTAAACAAACAATATACAAACTTTCATCCCCAATTTTACGCTGTTATTTAACAATTCATCCCGAATTTTGAAAAACGCTGTAGTAACTGTCTTTTACTCATAAAAGGAAGCCCAAACACCGAAAATAATATATCTAGCTTTCAAAAATGTCGAATTTGTATTCCTTTCGTCTACAATTTCACTCTCTAATGTGACTTGTGTTTAAAAACACTGACTGTAACTTATAAGCAGAGCGGCAACCATCGATTTAAATATTTCTAACATAAAATTCCCAATTTCACCCTATTAGGTGATTGATTTTTATGGACCTCAGTACCGATTTCCATATTTCTTAGTTTCAAATGACAAACAAACTACTCCATTGCATTATATTCAAGAAGATAGAATTTAAGAATTTCTCCCATAAAGCCATTTTTAGTTTAAATAAACTTGTAAAAAAGTAAACGTTAACTTCAGTCCAATTTATTTGTTATGAAGTATTAGTCCTCATAAAAACAAGTAATATATTTATTTAAAGTGTATGATATATATTTTAAGCATTTTTTGGGCTAATAAATATTTGTAATCTTTAAATAAAGATCATACGAGAAAAAAATGAGTGGAATACGGCAAAAATATGTCCTTGTACTGTACAAATCGGAGTGTTCAAAATGGAGTGATCTCTTGCCGCGACGCATTATTTTTTTAATTGTCAATGTTTAATAATATTTTTAAAACTTACCCTTGTGATGTCGGGGGTGTCCCTTGCCATTACATAGATTTCTTCTTCTTTTTCTTCCATTTGGATACGTAGGTAGGTTAAACCTTTACTGGTATATGAATGTTAGCAGATAATCATATTTTGTTAAACATTAAAATTAACCAATAACCCAATTAAATTTTGACATTTGCCCATGTAGGTTTTTAATATAACCTTTTATATAGTTTGACTAATGTCTTTAAATATATAATTGATGACTAGTCAACATTTCAGATGTCAGATAAATTAACTGATTCGGTTGTTTTCCGTCAGGGTTAGGTTAACTTAGTTTTTATTGTTATTTTATTTTTTACTTCTCAAAGAAAAATACGGACCGGCAAGAATATTTTTTGTAATAATTACAAATTGTTTTTTGTCGATATGGGTAAAAAGCATGTAAGTAAGTAGGAATGATTTGGTTCATGATTTCAATTAAATATTTATTTAAAGATTATAAATAACATTTAATATACCTACATTCTCTGTCCAAATATGGAATAATTTAAATTATGTTTTAATAATATATGAGTAGAGAGATTATTTCGAGCAAACCCATTTTTGGTTTATTTTAAATAGTGTCCTATATTCATAAATTCAAAATACATGATTAAAGTCATGAATAAAACAGTACTCTTAGTGATTGGCGTTGGGTGAACATATCTATGTTATTAAAATCTATATTTTTTCAATTAAATTCCTTAATATCTATTCTTACATATAAGAAAAATGTAACTGATCACTGTCTGTGCATAGAAAATATATGAGTAAAACTATTATCAACACAATAGAACACAAAACAATAATTGTTAGAATTTTTGTCTGTTTGTTTGAAGGTTTGTGCGTGCTAATCCTAGAAACGGCTTAATTGATAGGGGTGCGATTTTCACCCCTATCAATTATTGTGGCAAACTTCACATAAAATTAGTGTTCGTTTTATTTCAATAGGTTTATAAATAAAAAAAGTTATGCCAATTTAAAGAATCATATTGGACATTTATTCGATAAAATCCTATAAAATAACTATTCAGTTGAAGTGGCTGAAATGTTAGCTACCTATAAATTATAGTAAGTAAAATAATAATGAACTTTATAGGGACAAAAAAAAGTCGAAAAATGGACAGTTACAGAGATTAAGATATTTCAAATGTAAGTTGAGCTTAGATCTAGGTAATCATATTAAATAAGGTTCAGCTTATGTTGGACACAAATCAGTTAAACGGTTGCCTATAGCATTGAGTTTTTTGCGAAAGCACGTGTCGGAGACGCAGGACGGAGCGCTCCTTGATAACAAACCCTGGGCCTGATAAACTTCTGTCTGTATTCGTTTGTAATATATTTTGTTATTTTAGGTTAGGTTAGTAATTCAAGTTGTTGTTAATGCTGTTAATCACCAAGTGCCCAAATATTTTTTTTATTCCAAGATATTCGGATTTTAGAAACTTTGCTTATCTTCTATTCGCGCTCTAATCTCGGGAACTGTTGGTTCGAATTGAAAAATAATATTATTGTTGGATAGCTCATTTATCGAAGAAAGAGATACCCAATAAGAGTGGAGCATCAATGAAAAATATTGATCATCATCAGTGAGAAATATTTGTACCTTTTGAGAGTTTTCATGTCGTGCGCTGCGTAAACGGTTAAAGTTTCACAACAAAATTTATAGGTTAGATAGATATTTCGTTTCGTCGCCGCATATCTTTTTCTCATTGTTTGGTTAAATTTATACTTATTCAGTTAGTTGATAATATGTACTTATTTTTAAATACACAGATTTAACTTTCAGTTTCAAAAGTACACAATTTTATGTACCTTCACAGAAAATTGTGTTCGTTTGCAGTCACAATAAATAAAGCAAAGGGAAAAACATTGTCAGAATAGATTTAAGGGAATGCTGTTTTTCTCGTGGCCATTTGTATGTTGCCCTGTCTAGATCCGGGTGCCTCGAAAACCAATTAATACTAATTTCCCACGAAAATAAAACTAAAAATGTTTTATATACTATGTTATATAGCTAGTTATTTAATATGTAGTAAGCAACACGTGAAGTGCTTTAGTTTGTTACGTTTATTGATTTATTTGGTAATCCAACAGTAAACATACCTATCTTATTGTATTATGTATTATATGCCATGTCACTAAAACAAAATAGGATTACACAATTACATTAAACATATATTGAACTACTAATTTTAAACATTATTTAAAGTAAGAACCTCTACACGGTCTTATGACCTGTTTTTAAATATTTCCATATTATATTTATTTGAAATATTTAATTTAAATTGAACTAAAAGATTATTGAATAACAATTCAAGTGTAACTCGAAGTATTGTAATTTACATGTTACCTGTAAACACATATTACGTACTCATAAAACAATACATGTGGTCACGTTTCTCTCGTCTCGTCTCGCCTTTAAACATTTGATTGAACAACCTTAAAATGGGGGATTTATGTAAAATTCTCTATTATAATATGATGAAATATAATTTTTTTTTCTGTCAGTAACAGCCTCTGAATGTCCCACTGCTGGGCTAAGGCCTCCTCTCCCATTTGACCCTCCTCACCCTCTCCATTGAGGAGAAGGTTTTGGAGCTTATACCACCACGCTGCGCCAATGCCAGTCCGTGGAATACACATGTGGCTTAATTTCAGTGAAATTAGAAACATGCAGGTTTCCTCACGATGTTTTCCTTCACCGTCAAGCATGAGATGAATTATAATTACAAATTAAGCACATGAAAATTTAGTGGTGCTTGCCCAGGTTTGAACCCATGATCATCAGTTCAGATTCACGCGCTCTCACGACTGGGCCATCTCGGCTTTTTATCTACAGTACTATTTATTATTATCACTATTTTCTAGTATGTCTAAACTGAAATGGAAAATTATAGCGTTTTCTTTGGTTTTGGCTTCAACCTAAGACAGTTTTGTAGTAGAAATAAGAACTTAAAAAAAAAAAATTTAAATGGGTTAAACTGTTATTTAAAATCGTTTGTATAGCATTAATAAATAGTTTAGGCTTCTATATTTGCTGCGATAAATATGTTTACCTATAGTAGTTCTATATTTTTTCTTACTAAATATTGCTATGATATATTAGTTTGCGACTTATAATGATGTGGCTTTCATGATAACAGATATATAATTTCACTAGTATACAGTATTTATACTGAGTTTGTTTCTGCTCCTCTTGGTTCTTCCGGGTAGAAAGATTGCGAATCTTGTTAACCGAGGACTCTAAAGTACTTATAAAAGTCCACTTTATTTAATTTCGTATATTATTGTACGTGAACAAACTATTAGTAAAACAATAATCACCTACGTCGTATATCTAACTATTTACCAAAGAACTGGTTTAACTATAAATAAATATCACGCAAATTTATGTACGCGGGCTGATATAAAAAGTGGGAATTCCAAATTTTTAATAATTACATAACTTAGATTCAAAAAGCATAACTCAATGTTTAAATATTTTATTAATTTTTTTTTCTGCAATATTATACCGAACCGAACCGAAACAGCCTGTGAATGTCCCACTGCTGGGCTAAAGGCCTCCTCTCCTCATTTTGAGGAGAAGGTTTGGAGCTTATTCCACCACGCTGCTCCAATGCGGGTTGGTGGAATACACATGTGGCAGAATTTCAGTGAAATTAGACACATGCAGGTTTCCTCACGATGTTTTCCTTTTACGTAAAGCACGAGATGAATTATAATCACAAATTAAGCACATGAAAATTCAGTGGTGCTTGCTCGGGTTTGAACCCACAATCATCGGTTAAGATTCACGCGTTCTTACCACTGGGCCATCTCGGCCATATTAATAATAGGCAATATTATACGTTATAATATAATGAATTAAATGTTAAATTAAGGTTTTTTGGAAACTAACAACGCACAAAACTAACAATGAACACAGATAAGTTAGTAGTTGTGTATAGTTATTACTAAAAAATAAAATAGCGCTGTCTTTATTTTAAAGTTGTCTAAAGAGATCTCAACCGATAACAATACTCTCATACAATAATAACAAAACAATAATTAGCTATGTTTCATCGAAAAAGTCGAAAAAAAATGTAGCCATAGAAACGAATGAAGAGAATATAATAAAAGGACACACAAAGTTAAACAGAAATTACAAATACCGACAGGGCGACCCAATGGGTCGATAGCTTTTTCTGTAGCAAAATATAATTATTTATCTATACTAATATTATAAAAAACTACTAAGCCGATTTTAAAAATTCTTTACCTTCAGAAAGCTATTTATCAGTGAGTGACATAGGTTATATTTTATTTTGAAAAAAAGTAAGAGATCCCCATGAAATTGCAATAATGTAACCCTAGGTATAATTTTTTTCATATGAAAGTCATTATTTGTCGTGCGCTGCGAAAACTATTTATGATCCCTAAAATTATGTATTGCATGTTTATAGCACTCATTATTACCCACAAAAAAGTCCAGGAGGCTATATATCTATTACAGTTTAATCATAATAACTGTTTTTTTCGATCACCAACTTCTAAATATTAGGCCACTTCTAGCCGAGATCTGAATAACAATGCTAGAAAAGATGACTCGATGTATCAACCTGGAACGCTAGAATTCCACTTACCACTCATTCAAAACGTGGACCTTCTACTAGAAGACCTTGACGAAGGCCATATCATCGGGTTCATACGTTAGGGACGTTGATTCTATTATTAATAGTCTCATTTACACGTTACCGTAGCTTGTAATCGGTTAAGTGCTTATCAGGTTAGTCCACCAAATTCTTAATCCTAAAGCTAAAACTTTTGTATCTTTTTTGTATGTTATTATTTAGATATTTATTTAGATAATATGGTTAAACTACTCTTTTTTTGTTCTCGCGTGTCTCGTGTTACTGTATATTACTCCAGTCCGAGGAAGCTGCATGATGAATACGAATATCATGCTTACGGTGAGCTGGGTCCAGAAGCGCTGACCGTACCGAATAACGCGTCCAACAACGGACGTTTCGTCAACTTTACCCTCCGAGATCCGAGATCAGGACGTAAAGTGTTAGATATGAGTATGTTGCTTGATGGATGTGCATGCTGGAATAAGGTAGTTAAATATGCTACCGTAAATAAAGTAACGCACGGCAAGTCAATAATAAAACATACAACGTAGGACAAGGCGCTTTAACTGGATAATTCTACTGCTAGACTAGAATTCCAGTTGCGTCAATCCCCTGATTGACAACACCACCTTTATGACTAACTAGATGACGAAAACTAAGGGCCTACGTAAGCCTTTTATCGACTTTTGGAAGCTCAGTAAGAGATACCAAGTAGTACATACTGTTTTGAGCAAATTTCCGAGGCATGCCTCGACGCATGTACCCGGATTGGCTTTGACCAATCAGGAGAAGCTAACACACACGCACGTATATACGAGTATATACTATGAATATGATCACAATCGATCAAATCATTCAAAAGTTAAGCGATCAATAACAAATAATATTATATATATTATAGTATATCCAATGTTTATTTACAATCACCATAATCACTTTCACCTTTGCTGAATATAAGGAGCCATAAATACAAAACACTGCGAATATAGTTAGTTGTATGGCAATGAATCCCAAGTTATTAATTTTTGTATTATATAAAAAGTAGGTCGAAATGTTCGAGGATAAAAACAGCAATGCTAAAACTCAGATATTCTTAAAAAAAAATACCGGTATCGTTCTACTCATGACGTCACCAGATAGCCGTGGAATATTACTCTATGGGCGAATTTTAACTGTAAACATATTATAAGGCAAAAACAAAATTAATGGACACCGTCTAAATTTGTTTTTGCTAAAGATTGGGTTTTTTACTCGATATACTCGTACCAGTGATCCGTGTCTTGTATTGTTTTAAAAAGTTAAGATATATAACTGATAATATATGCAGAGCGATAATAAAAAAAATATACAAAAATTAAAAATGTGGCAACTTTATTTTTAAATATTTAAATTGCTATAGTTACTATAATATTAATTTATGTAATGTAATTCATTTGTTATAATAAAGTTTAAAAACCTCGTATTTAATATATTTAATCAAGGTCAATTTAGGGTAGGTAACACATTTTATAAAATACGTCTTAAAATTAAGATATATAATTATAATTAGGTGTGTTGGCAACGGTTGAGATTAACAATTGCTTTTTTTAAAACTTTATATCTATTCTATAAGAAAATGAAGATTACGTATCTTCATTAACTTTGCAAAATTGTTGCTGCTTATAATCAAAAACAGTATAATCATAATACCATATTATTCATGGAAACCACATAGAATCCAATTGATAAATATATAAATTGGTTAAATAAATAACCTACATAACTATGTATAAATTAAATTTGCTATTCGTATTCGTCCATACTATTATAATAAATTTAAAATTGTCGCCTTCACCTTTATACCATAGACTAATTTAATATTTATCATGTTTTAATACACACGTCAACACTGTCACTTTCTTCTGCACTCATTGTATTGCATAAAAATAAACATAAATAATCCAGATAGTCCTAATCTGCCGTTCTTAATTGTAAAAGTAATAAGTCAACCAAAAAGATAAGTGTTTCCGTTATATAATATATAAAACAGCACCACCCTTGCGTAAGCATACTTAAATAAAAACTTTAAAAACTCACGAAAACTTTTTCAGGACTAACGTTGCAGCATTAACATGCTGCACTAAATAGACCGATGGATATGAACCATAAAATGAGATAACTACTGAAGGAGACGCAGATATTTTCTTTCAGGTCAATATTAAGAGATTTGTTGCTGTACGTGATGTATGTGAAAAGCTCTTCTAGAATAATATTTCTTTTCTGCTTATATCATTATATTTAATTAACCATATATAACAATACCATATATAAAATGTATTTATTTACTAATTCACCTAGTTCAGTTTTTCTTTTTTTTTTTGTTATATATTATTATTTTTCTTTCAATGTTTGAATTTTAATATTATATTGATAAGTTTTTTTCTTAATATGTTGTTGGAACTAGGAACTTATGTGTTAACTATAAATGTTGTTTATACCTGCAAATGCAAATCACACTGTACATTAAGATAAAATGTATCTCTTGATTGTGTCTATGGCGTATATCACATAAAATAAATAAAACTGAAACAAACTAATAGCTGTTTTTAAAATTTTGCGTAGTAAGTTTTAAATTGCTCTTGTGAAACGCCTGGTTCTTATTGCTTGGTTTATTGCTCGTTTCCGATGATAACGCTGCAATACTTATTGTTCAACTTTATTAACTGGGAATATTAATATAATGACTTTTATATTTTATTTTATAATAAATAAAATACTTCTCAAAATCACTGACCATAACTACTGTTTTATTATGTGTAATCTTGAGTTTCAAAAGAGATTGAATTGAAAGATAATTTGTTATATTAAATTTTTAAAGTTTTTAATATGCTTATGACGTCAAACTTCTTTAAAAACGAAAGCGTATTCCGTTCAATATTGGACGGGTCAAAAAGGCTCACGTAAAAAAAATCGTTAAATTAATCAAAATAAATGTAATGTAAAATTCAGTGTCTGTTATCCGTAACACAAAAACAAAACGACTCGCTGGCATAGCCATTTGACGTTATATCAACGGACGTGTGTCCTATTATCCTCCTTGAATATTTACTACTCTAGGATATATAACCTTATTAATAAGGATTCGCGAGGCATGAGTCAACTTGCACGCACTTGCATTGTGAAAGCAGTGTATTATGTTTTTAGGTATACATGTAATGGAAGTTACCCAAAGCGAACTGTTTCACGGCCATAACAAAAAATAGTATTTCGTGCAGTGTGCCCGATTTAAAGCATAAAGGATATTATGATATTTACGACGTTTTTGCGGGAAAACAAACTTGAAAAATATTATTTGAATATATTTGACCATCAAATTCTACCTTATTAACAATTTTACTTTTTAAAAAAGTGATAAATATTAAAAAAATAGTCGATAAAAAACACATTTCTTAGAAATGTGATTTATAGTAGAAGTCACGAACTTGCATAAATTATCATTTACATTGTTTAGAATTCTTACAGATTATTCAAGAGAAGAATATTTCATTAATAATTAAAAATATTGCTTCTCTTAATTCTTTAACCCTTTTTATTTTTATTACATATCAAAAAGTTGTGATGGCCAGAACTTAAAAACTAGGCCGTGGACTAGATGGGGCCCACGGCCCTCCTTATGTCTGGTGGCACTAAGGGGACGGCAGCCGAAAGGGCCTCACTTCGACGTAAACACTATGGAGTCTCAAAATCACCTTCGCTTATTCAGAAGAACTTCACCAAACCACACATGATGCTTGGTTAAATGAAGCAGTGAATGCGTTAGATAAAACACCGATTAATCTATAGGGCCGAAGATTTCCACTGCGTGAAGGAAATAAAAATGAAAGTGAGGATGTCGAGACGATAATTCTTCCTGTTTTGGGTGCCGTTTCTTATATTGAATGTATTGAAATGTAGTTGTCCACATACAGCATAGCATACTTTAATCTCTTTCACGAGATATACTTGTAACTACAGGCACAAAGCACATAACGTCTTAGTTCCTAAGGTTGTATCGTATTGGAGATGTAAATGTTGATTAATATTTCCTAAAATGTCTATAAGGGTGACAATTTACATCAGATGGCCCACTTGCCAATACGTTATCTAATACACTTTATATATTTACTATTATCAAACGACGAGCTTTCAATAAAGTCAGAAGTAGCTAGACGGCAGTTGTCTAAGGACTATTTTAAAAATAAAAATACAAAAAAAATCATAATTTAAGCTTACGTTGAATACTTGTGACACCAAATAACGATCGATAGGTTATGTGAGACTCTTATATTCTAAACACCTGCTTTACTCCTTAAACGGAAAGGTTCGTGGTACAAGGACAAGGCACAATGGACATAATATCTTAGTTCCCAAGGTTCGTGGCATATAAGTGACGTAAGGACTGGTTTATATTTCTTTCAGCGCCAATGTCTATAGGCGGTGGTAATCACTATTCATCAGGTGGCTAATCTGTTCATTTTACTATATTATAAAAAAAAGATTTTCGAGAAAATAGCGTCTCAATTTCCACATTAGATACGAAAATTATTAAAATAATTTAAAATGAAGAATATAATTAATAACCTGTTTAGTATTATTTTATTTATAGTTAAGCTACACAAAATTATCAATTTATTTGAAGTTCATGCTATTAAAAAGAATATTCTGAATTTTATGTATGATATCGTTGCCTATATTGTATTTCGAAATCATAGATTAAATATTATTTCATTGTATAGATTTACATTCTCTTTAATGACAGTGACGTTAATAAAAATGAAAGTACAGCAAAAATAATAGATAAAAAAATGCGTCGAAATTATTTTAGTAAACAACATCCAAGTACTACACCTGTCAAAAATATTGATCCATTTACTGAAGAGGAAGCTCAACATTCCAATTCCTATAAAATGCAGAGGAAAACCAAATCAGACTTTTTGGAAGATGAACAACTCAAATCTCAAAGGGATGATGCCTTGAAATCGGAAGTTGAAAGGTTTATAGAAATTTCCAAGTACTTTTCTAGTCCGTTGAAGAAAACAGCATCTTATGTTTGTGAAAGGTTACTTGTATCATATCCAAATCCATATCGAATTGATTTTAAGAGAGGAGGAGTGACAACTCAACACATACCATTTCATAATTTAACCCTAGAACCAGTTTATGTAAAACTTTATAAATTGGTGCCTGACTTGGAACAAATTAAATTTAACAATCTGTCACTATCAAGATGCAAGAGAATTCCACCAGGATTATCCTTCAACTTGGGATTTGTGTACGATGACCTCAATGAGAAACCTTCGAGAAATTTTAAAATGGTTATTGTAGCGTCTAGAGCTACTTCAACGCCGTGCTATCAAATATGTGAAATTGATATACAATTGAAACCCCAGAATGTCAGGCTTATAACAATTTAATAAATATTAAATTTACTTTGTTGTTCTTCTTGAATAAAATTAAATTAAAATGACTAAATCATTAAATGTTTAACATAACCTCAAGTTATATAAAACGATTCAATATTAATGATCTGGTTATATATAGACGAGTACTTATGTAGGCAAATTATGATCAACTCGTGTAGCTTGTATGAGGACGAAGAGTTCAAGTTTGCAAGGAAAACCGGTACCTACTCGCTAGTAGGTTGCATTTATTAATGAATAGTCTTAGTGGAACCTTGTTTACTTGGAAAATCACTAGTATTTTTTATGATCTACCAATTAGGCGATAAATACGAGTAATTTTTTGACAATTTAAGTAATTCTTTATTGAACATGTATTATGTATATTATTATTTAAACGTTAGCGGTTCCCATAATTAGTTCTCAGAATATGTTTATTAAGTTAATTATATTTTAAATAGTCCAGGCTAGAATAAATTTACCGTCTAAATAGCCTTATACATTAAACTTAAATATACGCGAAAAAAACATGCACACAGGCAGACTCACTCATAGATAAAATCACATTAAACTTAAATATACACGAAAAAACATGCACACAGACACTCACTCATAGATATACTTACATACAATATTTATTTTATTACGAGGCGAGCAATATTGAATTTAATATCAACTTGCATATTATCTCTTAATAACTTAAATTATTGAATAATTAATATAACAGTATGAAATAAGTATATAGTTATATATTATGTAACCAATATTGTAGGTAAAATGGAACCGGAAAACACGGGCCTACCTATATATATATATATAATATTTATTAAAGGTGGTTAGTTCGGCCTTCTATGAACAATAAAATGTGTACTCCTAAAACGGAATACTAATATATATATTCGTATATTAATAATGTAATATATTTTTTGTGTTGTTGAGCGTAGATGAAAGTAAAGTATGTATATAAAAATCTGAGAAGAAAATTGTTCTAGATAACACAATTAGACCAAACGCAATCTGATATTTTATCACAAAATATGTAAGACCATATATATGGTAAAATTACCAACTATCTCCAATATGTGTCAAGTTACAAGAGACAATCGATTGGACGTCAATGGCGGCAAGCTTATTTGTAATAGACATACAGGAATTTTCTTAAAGTTGATATCTACTAAATCAGCAAATGACGCAAATACTGAACTTTATGAGAATTGTATAGTCATTAAAAATTTTCCATGTTTTAAAATACGCTACTGCAATCAGTAGAGTATTTTAATATTTGTCGTCCCGGGCACGAAAAAACTTACGCCCTTGTAAGTTAAGGAAAAAGATATAATTATTAAATATCGGTTAATTGAGAGTAGGTAGGTAAATAATAATGAGTTTTTGAGTGAATATTTTTGTGATGCTTGCTGTTGATATTGTTGGTTTTTTTGTCGCACATTTTGTCAGGATGACCGCCTTGTAATTTAGTCTCTGTAGCTCATGTATAATGAGGATGTTGGATCCTTCGTGGTAGCCGTACCCTTGGTTTTCTATAGAAAAAACTGCAATATAATTAATAATAAGTTTTATATATATATTTTTTTTTATAGAATAGGAAGGCGGACGAGCATATGGGCCACCTGATGGTAAGAGGTCACCAACGCTCTTAGACATTGGCATTGTAAGAAATGTCAACCATCGCTTACATATCCAATGCGCCACCAACCTTGGGAACTAAGATTTTATGTCCCTTGTGCCTGTAATTACACTGGCTCACTCACCCTTCAAACCGGAACACAACAATATCAAGTATTGCTGTTTTGCGGTAGAATATCTGATGAGTGGGTGGTACCTACCCAGACGAGCTTGCACAAAGCCCTACCACCAGTAAATTGACAGGACCGATCGCTTCTTGAATCATGTTATTGCCCAGGAAACCTGCTACATAATGACATTCTCTGATAAATAAATCACTATTAACCATGTGCGTCATACCACCGCAAGTTATTCATTTATATTTACACTTGCAACGGTTCATCGGACATAATAGATCAGATATAATATGTATATCATAATCTAATATTGATGTCTTTGTATTCATTATATACGACGCAGCGTCAGTATTATGACGCTATCTATAGGAAACGTCAAGCAGTTAATAGCTAGGTGGGGTCGTTGCCATGGGTATGTTGGATAGTTTGTGTGATAGTTGGATCTGGAGGATCAAAGGGATAGTGAAGATCCGTTTCCTTAAAGATAATATTCTAACTAACCGCCTAACTGTGACATCAATTCCATCGCGCACAAAGAAATTTGGCAACTCCTTTCTTTGTCGCACTACCAAAAAATGGAATTCCTTACCAGCTCACGTGTTCCCCTCCTCTTACAACCCGGGTTCCTTCAAACGAGGCGTGAAGAGGCATCTTGCGGGCCGGCAAGGCGGTGACGGCTAGTACAGAACATTCTTCCCGACTGTACTGGCCGTCGTCGCGTTTGGACTCTACTACCACTTACCATCAGGTGGAGTAGAGTCATTCGCCATCCCGGACATATAAAAAAAAAAAATTCAATCTATGTACGTTGTCGATTAAACAGACTATTATATCAAGTGCCAAGAGTGTTGTTTTGTATCTTCACCATGTCCGACCAATCGAATAATGAGTTTTCAAATCAACTCCCGACATATATAACATTATAGTTTTACATAAATCAATTAATTCTTAAGTAAGAAAAAACCTTCTGAGTTTTAACATAAAATATGTTACTTACTTTACTTTAATACTTTATTGTACATCACACCACAAAAAGAAAAATACAAAGCATATATATTGCCTAAATAAATGTACAATAATGGCGACCTTATCGCTACACAGCGATCTCTTCCAGGTAACCGAGTGTAAGTAATTACAGATTAGGATATGGGGTAGGTGGTGGTATGAATAAAATAATATTAATATTTAATTAAAACAAAACCAATTATTAAATGTAAATATAAAATACACATATTATAAATACATATATAATATAAAACAATATGTGTATGTGTATTAGTATATAGAATGTGTATTTTATATTATATATACAGTAATAGCCTGTTAATGTCCCACTGCTGGGCTAAGGCCTCCTCGCCCTTTTGAGGAGAAGGTTTGGAGCTTATTCCACCACGCCGCTCCAATGCGGGTTGGTTGAATACACATGTGGCAGAATTTCAATGAAATTAGACACATGCAGGTTTCCTCACGATGTTTTCCTTCACCGTTAAGCACGAGATGAATTATAAACACAAATTAAGCACATGAAAATTCAGTGGTGCTTGCACGGGTTTGAACCCACGATCATCGGTTAAGATTCACGCGTTCTTACCACTAGGAAATCTCGGCCACCATTATATATAAAATACACATACTATACATATATCCATAAATAAATTATATTATCAGTACATACAAAATTATAAGTATATGATATAAATACATACTATACAGCAACAACGAATAAAACGATAAGTCCTCAATCATAACAAAAAAGAAAAGCGAATGAATAAAACAAGAAATACTGAAATAAAAGAAATTATTGGTGATAAGGCATTTGAGACAAAAAGTGATCTTTCACAAGTTTTTTAAAATATTTATAGGAAGATCGTTCCAGAGTTTAATAGCCTGAATTGTAAAAGAATTATTGTAAAATGATGATTTATGTTCAGGCTCCTTTAAAATCCATCTCTTCACAGAACGAACTACTTCTCCAGGATTTCCTAAAAATAAAAATTTATCCTTCAAGTAAGGGGGAGTATAAGGGTGAAACAACACACAGTACAGAATAGACAGGATGTGCATATTCCGGCGAAGTCGAATGGGTAACCAATTAAGACGAGAACGAAATTGTGAAATGTGGTCATATTTGCGTAATCCAAATATAAACCGAATAAATGTATGAAGTCTCTCAAGCTTAGTTAATTGGTCTTCGGTTAAGTCAACAAAACTTGCGTCAGCATAATCAAGGATAGGATGGAGTAGAGTCTGTGCGAGCATAATTTTAGTAGGAATTGGAAGAAAATGTCGAAGACGACGCAAAGACCTCAGCGCAACAAACACCTTCCTGCTGATCTCATTTACATGGCGAGTCCAGCTAAGAGTATTATCAAGGAAAACTCCCAAGTTTTTAACACAATCGCAATAAGGGATGACAATATTGTCAAACATTATTGATGGCAAGGAAGACCAGTCAACTTTTTATGTTATGTTATTGTTATGTTTTTAGTTGTATTCAACTAAATTAACTAAATTTATCTCAAATAAAAAGTAAGTAAAGTTTTTATTTTTATTTTAGAAGGACAATGAACGTATTGGCTATGCGGTGATAAGCTTAAAAAGAATAAACAACTTCTTACACAGTCAATGCATTCTCATCCCGCCATGGAGTATACCAATACGTATATGTTTCATATCTCTCGTGCCTCTAATTATACTGGAGGAAAATTCTACTAATTTAAAACGATGAAGATACGTTTCCGATTCTATTCCGATCGAACTTTGAGTACGGATAAACAGCAACGATTAAGCTCTGATTCGATTGCGATAAAGTGACAATTTGTTAGTAGAAATTTTCTCCCTTGTTCAATCACACATTCCAAGTGCAACACAGCGATAGAGAATATCGGTGTACGACGGTAGCTTAATTGACTTACCTAGGTGGGCTTGCACAAAGCCTTTTGATTAGTGAGGGTAAATTTATGAAAACCAAAAATTTGTTATTAAATCTAATATATATATTATATAGAAGATCAACACTGGATGCAAAAGAAACAAGTAATTAACATTTAATTGGAATAATGATCGTGATACATCTGTCACGCTCTAGTGACAGCATACATTTATATGGTTTTTTACAATGTAATGTACATATCCTGCAAAACAAAAGGCTTTAAGCGAAAAAATATTAATTTTTATTAAACCAAACAAAAGTACGGTAATATTATGAACGAGAATTTGTATGTTATAACATTGTAAAACGTTGTTTGTTAAAACATACTTGTTACTATGAAATGATTTGTAGGCAATTAATTTACTTTCGAATATTTTTATATTCGATTTGGAAATAATTGTAAAAGACAAATGACTTGACGATCCGACTATATTTTAAATAACAATAAAACAAGTACAGACATGTTGTTTCTAAGTCATATCGTCAAGTGTGTGGAACACTGCTTCTCTCTTTGCAATATTCATTGAAATTGTTATTTATGTTTATTAAAATAATACCAAATTGAAATTGTTAAGTTTTGTCTGCCGGTTTCATTAGTTGGCATTAGTTAGTAATATTGTCTGATTTATGACATCACATGTGATTGACATGTCATGGAAATTGCGCCGTTAACGTGTGTCGACCGAGTGTACGTATCTCCTACACAGCTAGGACTCGGCTACCACCTGATGCCACCTTGGCTGGTATAGCTGGTTGATCGTTCACATGAACTTTATTACGTACGACGCAGCCCCGTGCTGTCTAGACATGTGCTGGTCAGAAGGTATAAAAGGTCAAAAGGTATAAAATGTCCTAGTATTATATTGTAAGTATAGATTTTAAAAACACTAATGTAAAAATCAATGAAAAATACTTTTTAAATTACATTGTACAAAGTTGATTCATTTTCTCCCAGTTTAACTTTTTGCTAAAGAACTTGTTTCCAAACATACAAAAAATCATGTAAAAAATACGTTTATAAGAAAAATATAGTTTGCTGGTTAGTGATATTTAATTGCTTTTTTTTGGGTTTTCAAACTACAATTAGTTATTATTTTTGTATATTTATATAAACTTCCGATATTTTAACCATTAAAATTACATAATAAATATTTCACATAGGTACTTCGGAGTTTTATTATTTACTAGCGACCCTCCCCGACTTCATTCGCAGGAAATTGTATCCTTTAAAATTGAAAGGTAAAACTGTATTTAAAAAATAAGTACTTATTATCAACTAACTATTAAAAACCGACTAAGTATAAATTTGGGAGGATAGGGAGCTTTGGCGCACCTTGGGAGAGGCCTATGTTCAGCAGTGGACAACGATTGGCTGTTGATTGATTTTGATTGAAGTATAAATTTAACAAAACAATGAAAAATATACGCGGTGACGAAAAAAATACCTACCTAACAACACTAAAATTATTTTTCTATTCGAAACAGTAGTTCCTGAGACTAGTGCGTTCAACCAAACAAATTCTTCAGCTTTATAATATTAGTATAGATGCAACGGTTGTAAGTAAAGCTCACGGTGCAGATAACATTATTTTTATGAAGTGTTTTGTCATCTTTAATTAACTTTACTGTTTGTATTTGTAGTTCCAATTAAAATTTTTTCAAATATATTTACATTGTAACAGCCTAAATGATTGTGTTTACCCTACTTTTACGCTTTGGTGCTTCGACCAATCGTTGGGTGAAATTTGATCCAGAAATTCAATTCTCTTTTAACAAATAGTACGAATTCCAAGTGAGCGAATGGAGTCTTAATTGCTATTAAAATATATGGAAGTATATTTTACCTTTATACTTAATGCAATTTGCTCTCGAGGCATTGAAGCGGCGAGAACACTGGAAGGTTCTAGCGATGTGGCGCTACCGTCTCCGCGACGAACCGTAAAGTAAAAAAACATTATTAGTATAATGCCGTAATGTCTTATACGGCATTATACTTTGGGGTAATGCTGCCGCTATCAATACGATATTTGTGCTGCAGAATTGCTATCTTTAAGACAGAAATTTAAAGAAATTAAAATATTAACTGTTGCATCTCAATACTTATTATGCGAAATAATGTATACGGAATGTATACGGAAAAATAATCATAATTTTGTGAGAGAATGTGTTACTTATAACATTCTTTTTATTACTTAATAATCAATTTAAATAAGTTATATTTTTTTTATAAAATGTACTTGTGGCATCAGAATTATATACAAAAGGTATTTTCAAGGGTAATTTACTTTAAAAGTCAATTAATAAGCTCATTATGGAGAATATGAGATTGTATTTTTGGCGGCAACATTATGTGTCATCTCTTTTACTCTGATGTCGTTGTCTCATTCTTGTTTCAAAGTCCATCTGATAACTGTTCGTAGACCATAAACAAAGTCGTCAGGCCCTGCGTCCACTTAGCGATGAGCCGATGACAGAATTCTTCTCCCACCACTCTCGCAGTATACTCCTGCATAGTACCGCGCACTAACTTTGTTACCGTCGTAACTTTTAAAATATTTGTCCAAATGACACGGCGTTAAAGACAAAGTTTATCTACTTTAAATATCAAAAGTGATAAAAACATTTGTTTTCATAACATCAATTTGTTTAATACAAAATATGCATTTTGGAAAGAAATATCAAATAATATTTTATTTTCGATTCACTATTTTTCCGATATTGGCTTAGACATAAAAGATGTATGCTGTCGCGGACTTTTTTATGAGTTACATTTTCACCATACATTATTTTCGTGTAACTAGTACTTTTTTTCAGCGCACGCCAGAATGACTCGCAGTTTTTACTTACGTGACACTTATTGTTACATTTAGTCAATAGCTTTTTAAATTATAGCCTATATGTTATTCTGATGTATAAGCTATATCATTGTAAGGTTTTATTTAAATCCATTCAGTAGTTTTTGCGTGAAAGAGTGACAAACATCCACATATAAATCCATACAAACTTTCGCTTTTATAATATAAGTAAGATAAGATGTAGTGACTATTGGACTTGCGTGAAACACTTCATATTCACATACTTGGTAAAGGTGTAGACGTTCATACAAGTAAAGACTTTCTTCGTTAATAGGTCAATAACCTTTAAATAGTAATAATAATACTTAAGATTTAATCAGACTAAATATAAATATAAAAAAATACAGGTTCTTCTAACTGATTTAAATTTTAACCGATCCACATTTAAATAATTTAGCTTAGCCACCAAACTTGTTTAATTTTAATTCCTATTTAATTAATTATTTTTTATTTTATACTAAATAACCGTTACAAAGTGTTGTTTCATTTTTTACCTATTTAAGATTTGTGTTTCGTCTTTCTATTACGGCTCTTACTATTCTTGCTAGTAGGAAGTTGTCCATTACAAGGAATTTCTTAAATATTTACAATTTATAGATAATTACTATTAACGTTATGAACCGATTTATTTACTTAATATTTTTGAAAGTAAAAATATCTGAATTACTTGTTTGTTTGTTTGAATTACCAAACATCAAAATCAAATTTAATTAACGAAGAATTATTTAAATAAATGCACAGTATATAATATAAGGATGATGTTTTTTCAATCAGGCATCATGTTTATCTATCTGCAATGTTTCGTATACGAGTCTGTCGCGTCTGTTGACCGTACTGCTCCTAACAGCAGTACCGGCCGGTGACTGTCTTACTATGGCATTGGACACATAGCGATGAGAGGAGTCTATATTTATTGAAATAAACTGTTACTGGAAGAAACATTTTTTATGTAAAAGGGGGGCAAACAAGCAGGACGCTCACCTGATGGAAAGTGATTACCACTGTTCTAGGACACCTGCAACACCGATATACTTGCAAGTATGTTGCCAGCCTTTAAGGAATGATTAGGCTCTTTTCTTGAAGGTTTCTATGTCATAATGGTTCGAAAAAGTCGCCGGGAAATATGGTTCCGCAGAGTGGCTGTGCGAGGTAGGAAATGCTTTAAAAATAGCGTTGTAGTAGTGGATTTCCAGACATCGAGATGGTATGGTTGGAATTTAGAATTTAGGCGAAATGTCCGGTGATGAAATTCAGCGCCTGGGATTAATCTAAACAGTTCCTCAGAACATAAAAATGCGATAGAAGATGCAAAGTGCCATCTCTCCCACCCAGAGATGAGAGCAGTACTCCATGTGGGGCTGAATTTTCGCGATGTAGACAAATTTTACTACTGAGGTACTTACATTAAAATGCTCATCACGAAAATATCTACTTGTTTTTGTTGATAATATATATATGGAAAAAGTATTTTTCCCGAGTTATATTTGTTGAATTAGTATGCTATGGTACTGAATAATAAATGTATGATTTTTTTTAATACTAACCGAAATATAAATAAAATCAAGAATAACGCGAAAATACATGCGAAATTGTATGGGCGAGCGAGTGACGTTGGGCGATGGGTTCCAGAAAATAATTTAAGAACTCGTAACTTTAAAAAATTGTAAAAAATCATTTTTGCAGATATCGTAAAAATTCTTTTGCCAGTATTTTTTATATTTTAAATACAACTTTTTGAGAACATAAAAAAATAAGCTCATCTTCCTAATTATTAACAGACGTATACTCTCCACTTTTAAAAATTAGGTGTATTATTGCATTTTTAACACTGTTGGGAAAAATCCATTAATAAAGCATAGATTAAAAATATGAGACAGAATAGGGGCTATAATTTTTGCATATCTCTTAAGAAAGACAGATAAGATTCCATCCCAAGCTGGTATAGATTTGAGGCACCGGATAATAATAATGACTTCGTTGGTATCTGTAGGGTCTAAAACAAACGATGAAACATTATTGGTTGAGGTAGTCAGAGAGGGACATATATTAGGTGCGAACTTATTTTTAATTTTAGAAGCCAGTGCACTAGCAATAGTTACAAAGAAATCATTTACTGCATTACATGCCAGTTTTGGTGATTCATAATTAGCAAGTAAATTTTGAGAAGAATTTTGCTTGGAACCAGTACTATGTCTAACTTTATTGAAGACGTCCCAAATACGCTTAGAATTTTTTTCTGCTTTAAAAAACTCTTTAAATGTTTTTAATGAAGAGAGATATTCTCTCTTAAGGAAGAAATAAATGTATCAATAGTGTCATTTAATGGCGAACGATAAATTCATAGAATGGCAGTGTCGTTATTAGATTTAATTATTAAGCCTGATGCAGTATTTTTAAAATCCAATTCCTCATAAGTAAAACAATAATTCGATTATAAATAAACAGCCTACATTCTGTTAGGACTAAAATGTCACAATTAAAGCAAAGGCGTTCAAGTAGTGCAGCAATGTTTAAATAATTACAGTTGATTGATCTTATATTCTGAGTTAAAATTAAAAAATAATCGTCTGGGTTTTGTAATATAATTTTTGAATCTTCTGGTTTACAGATAAAAGCATCCAATATATAAAAAATATCGATATCATCAATTACTCTTTGATTAATCATTGTAATAATTGAGGGTAAAAAAAGAAGAAATTAATCCAAATTATGAAGAAGGAGATTAATTCGTGTAATGGGTACAAATGATGACTCATATTAATTAATGATGTTATAAGTAAATTACTGAAAGATAAATGATTAATTTTATGATGTTTGATATTAAATTAATTACTTAATTGCAGCTTAAGTCATTATTACGGTAAAAAAAATCTAAGGTTATTCGAATGAAGTAATTAGCACAAATTTTGTAATAATTACTTTTTACCAAATCATGACTATGAATTTTAATCTTCTTCTTCTTATTCTCTATATAGCACCGACCACGACATTGTAAAATGAATATGGATTAGTGAGCAATATGTCTTAAAAATGTGCGACATGAATATATGACTATATTTTACCAAAAAGGAGTATTAGTAATAACAATAAACTCCGTAGGATATACAATAACAATACAACAACAATAACAGCCTGTTAATGTCCCACTGCTGGGCTAAGGCCTTCTCTCCCTTTTGAGGAGAAGGACTGCAGTAGGATATATTTTCCATCAATCATATAATATTTATTAATCAATTTTTTTTTTTCAAAATAAAATGTCATTTTCTATAGAATTTTATCATAGTATTGAATACCTCGCCCCAGGAAGTGCAAGATAAGAAACTTGGTGTTACAATTTTGTTTTTACTTCTATTATTAAAAACATTTTTGTAAAATAACAGCCTATACAGGTACCAGTGCCAGGTTAAGACCTCCTCTCCTTTTTGAGAAGAAGGTTTGGAGCTTAAGCTGCTTCAATGCAGGTAGGTGGATAAGCGTGGCAGTATTTTGTCCGCCACATCCAGGTTTTCCTTGCGATGTTTTCCTTCAACGCCCAGCAATAGATGAAATATAAATACAAATTAAACACATGAAAATTTAGTGGTGCTTGCCTGGGTTTGAACTCGGAATCACCGATTAAGATTCTCGTCTTCTGGCCTGAGAAGGACGGCACCTGTGAGATAACCTTCACCCCCTGACGAGAGCCCCGCCGAGCCACAAGTGGAGCACAGCACGGGAGGGGATGCGTTATATTAACACGATCCCGCAGCCTCACCAGCCATCGCAGTGGTTTTAGAATAAAGTTAGTTAAGAATCTCACATAAGCCGCCCCCCTCCCCACCTGAGGGAGCCGAGAATTTTTTGAAGGTTTCCACTGCTTTAAAAAAAAACACTCGTCTTCTAACACCGTAGCCTAAACATGTTCCGACCGGGTCAGTTTGCCGTCCATCGGTTTTTAATACTGAGAAAATAGACAGTGTAGTGTGTGTAATATCCCTGCACCGATAGCTAGTCCCCATTGGGAATGGCATCGCGGACGAAATTGGTTGGAATTAAAATGGCAGAATTAGAAGATAATAATAAAATAATTTAATTCTTCCAGCACTGTGTGAAACGGGGTATATACACAAGCTACAAATGTAACAATAACTTATACCTATTAACAACGTGACCAATCTAGGATATTATATATGCTACAGTATATATTAACATTTGCATTTACATTGACATGATTTTAAATACTTAATTTTGTCAAATAACACTATTTATTCATTTTGACATCAGTCGCTTACAAGCACTTTGTAAAACAATTAGTTTATTAATTACCTTGGATTAAAAAAAAAAAAAGTTTTATGCTGACGTTAACGGTAACTCTATTACGCTATGTATTAATTTATTATAATAAATTGTTAATATAATAAATTACATAAAAAAAACTATCAATTATTGCATTGATTTACGAGTTTTTTTTACCAATATGACGTTACGATTTTTCATTTACGTTGAATAATTTTCTTAAATGTGTCGATAGTGTGCGTCTTTAGTATTTACAATAATTAACAACAATTTACGTTAAAGTTTACAGTATCCATAATAAATTACATTAGAATTTTTAATTGGGCTTTATTCGTGTGTTATTTATATTAGGTATATTGTTACTTACTTACGATGATTATTTTACTTTTATATAACAGGTAACACAATTATACGCTATACAACAACAAAATAAGTGAAAGATTTAGTATAGATAGCAAAACTAAAAATATTTTATGTACTTTTTAATAAAAGTATCAGTAATTTAATAATTATTTTATAAATTTGGTAACCAACAAAATTTTAGTTTATGTTTATTTGGAATAAGGTCGACTTAATATCTGAGGTTATTTTCTACCAGTCAACCTTTAGGCAAATCGGAAATTCAAGAAGGCGGCATTATACGATAAATAATTAAACAATCAGATGAGGATGGAATTATAATAAAGTCACTGTCATTTCTTCTCCCATATTTAAAAGTACCAGTAAACATTGTTACAAAAATAATAACTGTAAAGTATATCGGCGTATCAATACCGTCATTAGGTAGTACCGTCACAGTCTCGCCATCCATTTGGTTTATTACTGGTGGTAGAGCTTTGTGCAAGCTCGTCTGGGTAGTTACCACCCACTCATCAGATATTCTACCGCAAAACAGCAGTACTTGGTATTGTTGTGTTCCGGTTTGATGGATGAGTGAGCCAGTGTAATTACAGGCACAATGGACATAATATCTTAGTACCCAAGGATGGTGGCACAGTGGTGATGTAAGCGATGATTAACATTTCTTACAATGCCAATGTATATGGGCGTTGGTGACCACTTACCATCAGGTGGCCCATATGCTCGTTCGCTTTCCTCTTCTATAAAAAAAAAAGAATTAGGTAAAGGTAGGTACCGGTTGGGTATGGTCCGGTATAGCTGATAATTTCTATAATATGTCTTAAGTGTACTTACTACTACTTACTTACTGCAAGTTTACCAATATTATTTTTCTTATTGACCGAACTAATATTACAACTATGTTATATCTACTTACTTTATTTACAAGAATTGGATATTACGTCATCGACTTAATTTTCATATACATTAACCTCAACAGCGACACATTCGAATTTATAATTAATATTCATAATATTAGGTTGTTTTTTTTTTTTTTAATTTGAATTTTGTTGATATTCATTGTAAACAAGGTCTATATGTTAATTCTTAACTAAGTAATGTAAAAACATTTTGAGAATTAGGAAGATGAGCTTAATTTTTTTATGACCTCAAAAAATCATATTTTTAATATAAAAAATATTAGTGATTTTTAAGGCAAAAATGTTTTTTTTTTTTACTTATGCTTATAATAATAAATAATTTTATACGTATAATATAAAAAAAAAAAAACTTTCATATATTTATTGTTTAGTACCTTTGCGTACTCATTCAATAAATAGAGCTCGAAAAATACTTTTTTCATTTAAGTATATATATTATCAACTAAAAAAAGTAGGTAGGTATTGTCGTGATGAGCATATTAATGCGAGTACCTATTTATTTGTTGTATTTTTAAGTTTTTATTTTAAAGGTCAAACAATTAATTTTTACAGGCTAGTTATTCGTTTAATATAAACATAATTCAGAATGTTCGTAATACCGGCCTTAATGCACTGAATATCGATTGTCATAAGAGATTGTATCGATGACAACTGCATTTCAACGTAAATCTTAAGTTTATTTGTTAATCTTGAAGATGATTTGTGAAAAACACCGTATCATCAGTGGTATAAGTTGAAAAAATTAATAATGGCTGTGACCCATTGAAATTTATTTGTACAATATTATGTTTCTTTGAAAGTCATATTCGTAATCTAATATATTACGTGGGATACGAATGAAATAATAATTCATTATTCTAGGCTTATAAGAGCGATTTTGATCCTCATGTTATAGTATTGAATTAAATTTAAAGCTACCACTGGTGATCATTTAATTAACCTGACCCACCGATGGTCCAAGTCCAATGGGCCCCCACTAGGACTCAACAACAACTAAATTAGTAGTCAGTCTGGACTCTAAGTCTACTATGACTGACAGAATTATATTTTTTTCATACATGTTATTATGATAATTTAAAGATTATTTTAGTACGAAAAAAAAACTTATTTTTTTATTTACATCTTCCTCGTTCCTCGATGATTTATAACACGTGAAACCGGATTCATACCTAATAATAAATTGAAAAACCTTTAGGGTAACTAGCGCCATCTTGTTGCATTAAAGAGAACTGAATTGCTTGAATGGTAAAACCACAAAAATATTTAAGACTCCAGTTAGCACTCGCTTAGGAAATTAAAATTGGTCGTATAGATGGCGCTTTGTTCATGAAACTGTAACAAAAATATTATTAGTAATTTGTTTAATTGCTAATTATAAATAACATTATTAATTTTAATGATAAATAAACCAGTAAATTGATATATATTCGAGTTAAAAATATATTATATTCACTAGTATTATTTAAAATATTAGCAATATGGTAAGGAGAAGAAAGTGTAAAAATAATATTCTAGGCGCTTTATTATCGATGTAAGACGAAAACTATATTATTATATAATTATTGGCGCGTGTAGATATATAAATAAATACTTAATAAATGAAACACGTGAAGAAATAATATACATAATCGAAAATCATAAGTACCGTGCCATACTTCAGGGGCGTTGACACCAGGGCCAAAGGGGCGTCCCTGTATGCGAGCAGTTACTGCTCGCTACTCCATATGGGCCACCTGATGGTAAGCGGTCATCAACGCCCATAGACATTAGCATTGTAAGAAATGTAAACTATCGCTTACATCGCCAATGCGCCACCGACCTTGGGAACTAATATGTTATGTCCCTTGTGCCTGTAATTACACTGGCTCACTCACCCTTCAAACCGGAACACAACAACATCAAGTACTGCTGTTTTGCGGTAGAATATCTGATGAGTGGTTGGTACCTACCCAGACGAGCTTGAACAATGCGCTACCACCAGTAATATACGCTGTGTGCCTTCGTGTTGTACTATAATTATGCTTATAGATGGACACGTAATCACTACCTGTTACATTCGTAGATTTATTATATTCATATAAAACGTAACAAAAGCTTAAGAAAAATTTAACTAAATAAAAATACCTAGCTTGTGAAACAATTCCACCTTTGAAAATTGTTAAAGTAAGCAACAGCCTAACTAGCCTAATTTAGAAATGAGTCCGTTAATATTATCAACTATAGTAGGTACCTCGATATTATAAAATACGAACAATAAATTGTAGCGCATAGCTGACATACATAAAATTATAATCTATAAAAGCTAAAGTAAAGGTCATCTGGGGTGCCCGGATAGATCGGCAGGCAAACTCGGCCCTTCCGAGTACATAACAGAGCTTAAGCTGATATTTGTAGTAAAAAAATAATAAATTATAAACTATAACGTAACTTTATATGAGTACCTTAATGAATAATACATTAGTTATATAAATTATTTATAGTAATTTCAAAAATTTAAGATATGGTATTGACACATAAAAGTAATAGGTGGTTTTTAAGGAATTGAACCCAAAGTAGAGGCAAGCGGACACGACCACCTGGAAACTTAAATTAATATAAATTAAATGTCGGCAGTCAATTAATTAGTACTTATGCTCCTATAATTATTAAATTTAGAAAAAAAAATTGGAATATTCATTCTTTATTAAATAAATGTAATATCTTATTATATAACAAACCCAAATGTTTATTTGATATACATACGCTATGTCCTAGACACCCTAGAAAAAAATGTTGGTTACGTCAATACAAGAGACTACCGTTAACTAGAAGTAGGACACTGCGGACGTACTGAGGCAGGAGTAACTAGACACGGCATTCTTGATTTCCTTTAACGAGTTGTAAACATTGCAACTAAAATGCAACTAATGTTACATGGAAACTTTTAACTACTTCAAATTGACAATAAAGATATGTTTATTTAAAAATATTAAGTAAGAATAATAATAATAGTAAGAATAATTGTAATAATATTCTCTGTATTTTACAAAATATACCTTAGTACATTCACGAGTAAGTATTCTTTAATTAATTCTTTTTAATTATCTAAAAGTTGTGTGACTTTCAAATAATTTTATTTATCTTTAGAATATTGAAGTTCGGCTGATTAAATAATTTCTCCATTACATCATCTTATGAAGCTTATCATCGTCATAGTTGATAAATAAGAATAAACATAACTGCAAGTTATTTATAATTGTCGATGCAAAATAAAAAAATAAATAGTATAAAATACAGTGTCATTCTAGGAACGAAGAATGAGAACTGCTACGTGCAACAATCAACTATTGTTAGCGATCAGGGGGCGTCGTGGAATCTATCTCATGAGTCATAGTTGCATGTTCGGAGCTCATGACGCCTCTTTAACGGGAGCTTTCCATCTCAACAGTCCGGCAGGATAACGGGATTGCTCCCTTCAATTTCAGTTTCGAACTCCTTTCGTTTTCGAGGCCTCTGTCGCCGTTAGCCGACCTCCAGCCCGCCTTGCGTCACCTCGTGTAATCGAGTTTTAGAAAATGAAATTCAGCTCGCTCGTGTCCTTCTTTATATGGTAAAGTTATGCTCTTTCGGATCTTCGCCGTGCTTGCTCAGTTACCGTTGCGTTGTGTCATGGAAATCACACCGTCCTTTGTTGTCACATTCGCTTTTAGTTACATAAGCAATATACGATCTTCAATATATGTAATAAGTAGGTACTGTTACCGCTAAATGACCCGAAACATATATATTTTTATATATATATATATATATATATATATATATATATATATTAAATGTCAATATCTTGAAGATTTTGGTTTTTATAAACGCAATGATCATTAACCTTAAATAACATAATTAATTTATTATGAAGCGGCTGATATTCTTATGAAGCACTTCTCTCTTGAGTGGTGTTCCGGTTTAAAATCACATTACAAAAATCTTACTTTAGTTATTGCATATTTATTCGTCACCATAAAATTTACTTGTCATTTCAATTTATTTATCCTGTTTATTAAATTCGAACTGAGTTCAATAACCATTATTTTAATTTTATAAAAAATATATAGTTAATCAAAGTAGATGGCTTCGCATTGATACGAAATATTTCACAGGTATAAATAGAGTTGGTTGGTGTATAACATTATAATAAAACATTTATTAACTGTCAAATAAGTTTTCTATACTTACGATTACTTAAATCTATGAGATTCCGAATCTTGTAATATTAATTCAATGTTTTTTACAGAATATGATACATGTATAATAATTTATATTCTGTAACGGTTTATTACAGAATATGCTATGTATTACAGAATACATGGAGAATATTCTGTACCGTTTGGCGTGCATAAAGTTCTCAGAATTTGATGCAAAGCCAAGTTGTATAGGAATATATAATAACATAAATAATATCATCGACTATTTTATAAAACTAATAAGTAATTTATGGTTGTATGTATTATTTACGACACTGATCATCTTTCTTTTTTGGAGGCGGTTAAAAATAGATAAAACTGTGTTGCTATTTGTACGGTATCGGAATGCATAACATTATCAACATTCGTTAAATATCTCCAGATAATTATAGTCAGCATCGTTTTCTATTTATCATAAAAAAAGTCATTTAATTGTCAAACTTTCAGTTATTATAGTTTTTACAAAATCAATGCTAGCGAAACAATATTACATATAAAATAAAAATATATGGTTATTATTATCTATGGTTATAGATTGATGTTTGTATACGATATATATCGAAAAACGCAAGCGCTGTCAAGTAGGCATTAACAAGAAGAATTACCATTACGAGACAAAAGTAAGCTATGCGTTAACTTTATGACAAAATGCGAGTCAACACATACAAAATATATGAAGACTTAATAGAAAATATAATCTAAACAATTGAAATCTTGCCTATGCTTGATAATTTATACCAGTACTTACCTACCTTTCCAGGTATTCGTTTAAAACTATAATTACTTAACAAATTATTAAAACAATAATACAATCTCGTCGAATGTCTTTCTGCTTCTGCGGTGCTATTTTACCAAATATGCGTGCGAAAATATTCCGGAATGGAAAGAGATAGTATCCTAACACCAAAAAGTGTGAAAGAGATGCAGAATGCTATGCTAGGCTGCCGCGGAGGTCAGGGAACCACAAGTGGGTCGCTCCATCCTTCGTCCACGACTAAAGCTGTTTGTTGAACTTGGACGCGATGGTTGCATGAAACACGGTTTTTGAATATAGAACATTTTATGGTAACTAATTACACCTGTAAGGTATATTTTTTTGTAAATACATATACAAATACGAAAAGAAAGAAAATATATGCTTCTTATTTTAAATATGCGTCTTAAAAGTTTTATTACGTTACATTGTTAAGTACATGTATTTGTCAATAACTACATTGATTTCAAAATCGAATTCCTATACAATACTTCACGAAATATTATACACTTAAATAATGTAAATATTTTATGTGTATATTTAAAAAAGGCTATATTTAGTCTAAATTATGTACGTTTTAATAGCAGGTTTTGAAGGATTCTCGTCACAAGCTGAATTCCACGCTGGCGAAGCTGCTGGTTTCGCTAGTTATCAATAAAATGATAAGTAATTTTAACGCTTAAAGCGATTAATTTAACATTTAATTTATTTTTAAGAAACTTTTAATTCGAATTCAAAACTCGCACGTTAAATGACGCAACTACCGAAATGGTCACCAGCGGTCATTTCACTTTGGCCAACTTACGTGCATCACGGGAATTTTTATACCGCCTCTACACCTCGGGTACAACAATTTATTATTCGAATCACGCTTTATTCTCATTATGGTAGTATTTTTTAAACATTTTCTTCTGGTTGTAAACATAGTGTTGATAAAAAACGTATTAAGACCATAATTTATATTTTTAAAGAACTAATGATGTTTAATTTGTCTATAGTTGTACTTTTATAAGAACGTATTCCTAACATAGAGTAAAACAATTACTTTGTTTGTTTTTAAAGTAATATTTTTTATGCTTAAACAGAACGCGTGTATTAGGTGCATTATTTTCAATATTCTGTCTCGTATAAAGTATACGAGCGTGAGCAGGATGAAAATTATAATTTCTCGTTATTCAGCGCTTATTCAATCAGGTTTTTAAATATGATAAATATTTTTTCAATTTTCTTACTGCTGTATAAATCAAAACATAAAGACGATTTATCATATTCAGTTAAATCCTAAAAAATAAAATTTTTAATTAGATACCTTTACAACACGAACTTGAAGTTTTTTTTATCTTATAAAAGCGTACTAAATTTTATTAATAGTTCAAAATACTACACGACAAAAATATTTGTACATATCAAGCTTCATTATTCTACTTAATAGTAAAATTTGAATAATGAAGCCAAACATGTTCTTTATTACTTTATCTTCCATTTCAAACAAAATAATGATTAATCATATTCTGACTGAAGATCTTTATTATTCTCATAAAAAAAATTCACTTGCATTAATAAAAAGTAAGAAATGGCCGTTATATGTACACATGTTAAATATAAGTTTAAATACTTATCTTGTGTTTCTATTGTGTTCTTTTTATTTAGTTCGGGAAGGAAGACGAGCAGATAGGCTGTGGTGATGACTATGATCGTACGTGGTTCTATTTGGCAATATACACCGTCAATTCGCTGTCCACCACGTCATCTAAGATGTTATATCTCTTGTGACTTTAATTACACTGGTTCACTCGCAACACTACTTTGATGTGTGCTGTTTTACTGTACATAGTTGATATTTAGTGTGGTAGCGCTGTTTGGCGGTATAGTATGGGATGGGCCTATGCTGGGCTAAGGCCTCCTCTCCCTTTTTGAGGAGAAGGTTTGGAGCTTATTCCACCACGCTGCTCCAATGCGGGTTGGTGGAATACACATATGGCAGAATTTTAGTGAAATTCGACACATGCAGGTTTCCTCACGATGTTTTTCTTCACCGTCAAGCACCATCTCGTGCTTTTTAAAAATTATAATAACAAATTAAGCACATGAAAATTTAGTGGTGCTTGCCCAGTTTAAACCCACGAGCTTCGGTTAAGATTCACGCGTTCTTACCACTAGGCCATCTCGGCTATGTGTAATGTGTGGGTGCGTAATCCCATAAGGGCTTGCAAAAAAACCATAGGTAAAATCTTATTCATTTCGAGCAATTGTACTGATAACCGTGGTATTTGTAGCTATTACAGTTTGTGTTTTTTTTTTTTTTTTATAGAATAGGCAGGTGGACGAGCATATGGGCAACCTGATGGTAAGTGGTCACCAAACGCCCTTAGACATTGGCATTCTAAGAAATGTCAACCATCGCTTATAGCCAATGCGCCACCAACCTTGGGAACTAAGATTTTATGTCCCTTGTGCCTGTAATTACACTGGCTCACTCACCCTTCAAACCGGAACACAACAATATCAAGTATTGCTGTTTTGCGGTAGAATATCTGATGAGTGGGTGGTACCTACCCAGACGAGCTTGCACAAAGCCCTACCACCAGTAGAAAAAAAAGCCCTTACATTTCGGTAACAAAATTAAGCTACCACATAAGTCCTGATTATACTTAATAAAAAGATTCAACAAATGCGAGGAATATAGGAATTAAAATACAAAGGAAAAATTTATGAGCTGTTTTAGTAGTCCTTCGTCATCATAAATTTGTAATAAGATGAGAAAATTGAAGGTCGAAACCAATCTTTGATTTACTCTATATCTGTCTATTTGATATAGAAAATAACCGTTACAAATAATAAATATTATCTCAATAATATTTTACTTTCCGTTGGTATAAGACAGAGTTAGACAGGTTGAGATTGAATAAAGTTTTTATTTATTTTTCGTATCCCGTTTACTCAATAATTGACACAATAAAGGGTGTCAACTATTGAGTAAACGGGATACGTAACTTTTGTCTATACACGGTCTTAGAATGTGAAGAAGTAATAAATTACAGTATGTCTTTAGAAAACGAAAGCTCACTTAAATCGAAAGTTGCCTTTTGTCTTCTTGTCACTTCTTTTATTTTAAATATCTAACTAACCTATAAAGAGAATAATAAAAGTAAAATTTATAACACATACCCTAACAAACAATATGACTTTGTTGTTTCGTACAAAACACACGAAACGGTTGCAATTTATGCTTACATAAGATTCTCGGTACCGTGAAATGAGAATATTCCTTTTAAATACTGTACAAACTATTGGTTCAATAGATTCTCAGATATATTCAACTATTCCGTTTCCTGTGAATGTCTACATATTTAACTTTCGTAATATCCCTCGTTTACGTTTCAAAAGATTTACTTTTAACAGCTGTGTTCTTGCTATTAATTTAAAATATTCTGCCTCGGGAAAAAATATGTCATTTAAAAGAATATTATTATTTATTATTAGCTTATATATAATTCAAAATCCCAGATGACACAACTACTAAAGGTAGGTAGGTATATTTCGAAGTTGATAATTAATTCATGCTGAATTAATGTAGCACAAAAAACTTATGAGCGATTATATAATCCTGATTAAATATACTTAAAAGCATAATCCACAAGTATACTTAATGTTTTCATATTGACATGTTTCATGTACCTCAAGATATAAGTCCTTTAAAATTTGGTACATTTCCTTTGAAAACAATGATTTGTATTTAAAAATAATGCTAATATTTGTCCTTCTCCGAGTCCGAATGCTTCTCGATGGTTCCAAGATGATTGTTTTATTTACTTTTGTTATTGTCATATGGATTAAAAGAGGTCATGATGGTCTGAATATCAATGGTCTGGAATAATGTTCACGAGTGGATTTATAGGTTTTCATCACGTTGGGACGCATGCGCCGAAGAAACTCGTGCTTCGGCACGTGTCCAGGGCAACCTTGTGGCGGTTGTTGGCTGCGAATGCACTCAACATTCATTTATGCCTTTGGGTTTTTAGGCCGAGGGCTTAGTTGCTCTTTGTTAATGGAAAGTAGATGTATAATAGAGTATACTCACACTTTTAGTTCGTGCGTCATGTAACTATATAATTGTTCTCGCTTGTTTTGATAATTTTTGATCGTATTTGGTTATCGATAAAATTGGAGTTTGAGTTTTTTTTTTTTATTTTATTTTAGAATAAAAAATCATCGTTAATCGACATCAGTTCATTTTTTTTAATATCTCGTGTGTTATATGCGTTTTATAATTGTTTAATAAAGAAACTGCCAAGCCGCACAATTTAACAATGAGAACTTAAGACAAGGATCTCCATATCAATCCATAATAGTGAGCTAGATATATATAACAATATTAGTATCTCAATCCTTTTCCTTAAAAGTACAAATAGCGGTTTTCCTAATTCTGGCATTAGTTATTCGCTTACATATTCGATGATAACTTTGACAAAACAGAATACATATTTATTTTATTTATTAGCACATACAAAAGATATTTGTCGCTTAAAATATAAATATAATTATGAGTATCTACTAAGAACAACGACTTTACCTTAGAATCACCAATTACTAAATAAGTAGGTAGCTTAACAAATACGAAATTACTCAGACTCATACATCATGCAACATATATTTAAAGCAGGTACACGATGTACACAAGTTAATATAACACGCGAGCAAATGAATTGTATGGGATAAGACAAATGTTTATTGAATGTATTGAAAATGTTAATTAAGATAATTTAAATGTGCAATGGAATTCTGTGGGAAAGAAATTAAAAAATATATTAAAAACAATTTGAATAATTTAATTCGAATATGTCAAATATTTTGAAAAATAACAGCCTAAATTAAAATTACTCGTATTATCTTTAAATGAAACATTTTAATTATGAAACACAAAACGACTTTAAGCGTTTTTTCTATAAATAATAAACGATAGTTAACTGTGTAAATAGTACTCTATTTGCATCGAGCACAACAGATTCTGTTGTTTCTCACGAATAATTCAATGAATTCTAGACACGTGCGGTATCGTGGTGCCTGTGAATGCCAGGACGAGCAATGTCGAATCGATAACTAACTGTATTTGCTGCCAAATATCGATTCAACGAGAGATCGTGACTGAATCGAGAAGGACACAACCGTGTTACAAATAAGGTCTGTTAATGATCAAGTCCCTTTAAACAGAGATTCAATACGTTTGCAACGAGGCCGCAGGCGTTTCTTCGTACGTATTCGAATACAATTTTAAATTTAGTGTCTTTATGATTTATAAAACGAACACTTAAATATAGTATCTGCTTAGCTTTTCATTTTATAAACTAATAAAATATCTGATTTATTGTGCAGTTAAAAGTTTCAAGAGTACTCAGTTCCTCGTAAGTAATAAGTAAGTTCTAAGCATCAGTCGGTAACAGTCTGTTAATATCCCTCTGCTAGGCCTTAGCCTAGGAGGTCTTAACCTCCTCTCCCTTTTGAGGAGAAGGTCTGGAGCTTATTCCATCACACTGCTCCAATGCGGTTTGGTAGAATACACATGTGGCAGAATTTTAATGAAATGAGACACCAGCAGGTTTCCTCACGATGTTTTCCTTCACTGTCAAGCACGAGATGAATTATAAAAACAAATTAAGCACATGAAAATTCAGTGGTGCTTGCCCGAGTTCGAACCCACGATAATCGGTTAAGATTCACGCGTTCTAACCACTAGGCCATCTCGGCTGTTAGCATAGTTAGTTTAAAATATACTATAAACTCATAATGGCGTGCCTGGCGAGTCCTCATCAATTATACTTTAGATAATAACAAAAAATATAACGCGTGCGTCTGTGACTGATGTTTATCTATACACTAACTTACAGAAAAGTTGTCTTAATAAAAAGATTGAACATAGTCAAGATATAACTAAAATGGTCACAAAGTAACCGTACACAGAAGGAAGCAAATAAAGCTAGCAGACTAATGGCCAACTCCACCATCTAGTTATATCTGAATGAGGATGCACCTCTGACAATTCTTGTATAACTGGTTTCTTGTTACTTGAGCGAAATGAGCCGTAACAGTTACGCCACTAGTCTGCGGTTTATGTTTATGTTAAACTCCACTAACCCTGAAGTAGCTGATGCGAATTTTAAACAGAATTATCAGTTAAGATATGACATGTTATACTGGATTATGCGTGGATTGTACAATGATGGCATACTAAATAAGTGGTGGTTTGAATTGTTAATAATCTTTATAATCTGTCTTCTCAAATTTTATATTCTTAAATTGAAAAAAAGGCATTTACTTGACTTGTATTATTATTATTATTATTAAAGCCATACCATAGTAAACAGAAATCCTAGATTATATATTAGAGATTATAAGGAAGATACTTTTCTGTTATTCAACACTTTTTATGTATTTGTATTAAATACTATATAATAAAATATAGGACGTCAGTTGTCTCCTTCTAGAGTTCTGTACTTTACTCTTTATTTCTGGAAAAGTTTTAAATTTTTTAAAAGGTTACATTAAAATACCAGGAGTACCATCACTTATTCATATCACGTGCTACATTATTTCGGAGCTGAGTATGTTTTGACATGCAACTGAGGTCAGTTGTCAAGAAGAGATACAAATAAAAATAAACTTTTATTAACAACAAAGCTACAGGCGATCTTGCTCAATATCGGGGCAAGGTTTTTTTTGTGCTAATTGAACAAAGCCTTAGCCTTCAGCAATGAGATATAAGCCGCGTTGCCATGGCCATTAGTCATGAAACCCACACTATAACTGTGCAATTTAATATATTAAGTATGAGGTCGCTACTTATGTTTCAAGGTCGCAATGAGGTCAAATTATTATAGTAGGAAACGATCCAACTTGATCATATATTGCATATTAATATTACGTTTAGTAACCACAATTAGTCATTCTAAGTAAAACGTAAACATGATTAAGCCGTTATAAAATGAAAAAGTTAGAAATACTGAAAAGGTGTTATTTCATTAATGGACGAAGTTGCAAGCAATCAAAAGCGTAATGGTTGCACTTATTCGTCACACGTCTTTCTGTTTTGGAATGTAGAATGGCAACGCTAGTTTCCACGTAATCTCTGATTGGCGATACCGTTGCCCGACATCCCGTGTGACAACATGAGTCTACTTCAGCTATTACAAGTTCCTCTGTTAACTTAATTCGATATTATTAGCAATAATACGATAATTATATTCATAATTAACAAAGATATTTACTAAGAAGATTAAAAAAAAATCGTTTCGTATATCGTTCATGATAAAAGCAATCCTACACAACATTTAAAACAACGAAACCAAGCAATTAAAATAATCAACCATTCAATATATTATATTTTTAATTAAATAAATATTACATGCAAAATGTGTTATTAGTTTCAACGTCTAGTCTGTTACGTTAATTATTTTCTTAAAGAAAGCAACGTTGATGGAGTTATCTGGTGCCACGAGTAGCGGTGCGCCGGCGCAGCTAACGGCGCGACACGTAACTCGTTATGTCACTCGGCCTTGGCCTAGCGCTTGTTACGGCGCACTCATATAGACCGGAATGAATAAGTATAGCACATTCAATGACAATGTCAAATAAGGTGATATAACTGTTTCATTATATTTATTATATCTTAAAATTATTACAAAAAATAAAGTAGTACTGTTGTATTGGGACACCAAATTTCAAAAGACCGATAAGTTTAAATGCATAGGTTAATTTGAGGATATCATTGTTTTCACTATTTATTCCTTTTGTAATACTTTAATATATTTCCGTTCCAATTTCGCAAAGGGTTAAAATTGAGAGTTAAGCTCATTCTTTTTAATACCGTTTATTAGTCGGGTCGGAAAAAGATCGGATTAAACAAATTTGACTAAGCTAAGTACTAATAGTTTCCTATGTAAGGTGATAATTTATAGAAACCGCGCCCTTAAACTAATACAATTTACGTATACAATCAATAATATTATAATCAGCAAACAGTCATTGTGAATAGAGTTTATAAACAACGGATTGCCATATTCTCCGCCATTCAGTCATATGGCGTCAGTACATTTCAAGGTCACCCAAATTTCGTCACCCATTTAAAAACACAATAAAACCACGATAAGCGACAACCTGTTTATATTCTGCCATTGTTTTACTAGTTTAGCATTAAGGTCATTCATAACAAATCGCAATCGATCAGTACATTTTTGGTAGGTGATATTTTTGGGGTGATTCTTGTTTCGCTGCAATAGAGTTGTTTTATATTTAGATTAAGTGATGGGTGTAGTCATTAATGGTTGTAATAGTAATTCCTTCCAATCTTTAGAGAGAGGTTAACCAATTGCTCATGAAATGTTATAGTGCACAAGTGTGTCCGCAAACAGCAGTGCACTCTCTAATCCGATGAAAATAAGACGGCAATACGACACGGCGAAATAGTACAGGCGCAGGACAAACCACTGTAGGTGTTTTTCAAGGTAGTATCCACTCCCAACTTCCAGACTCCGTGCTGCTACTGAGATTCTTCGACAGAAAAACCCAATAATTTTCATTTGCTCGACCTGGTGTTTGAACATGGGGCTTAAACATATGAGATCTGCGGCCTTATAGCTAGCTACTAGAGGCAACGAGGCAGTCATATAACTATTATAATACACTGCTATTATAACATTTACAAAAAGATTGTGTAACAGCTAACTGTGCAAAATTATTAAGGATGAATGTATTTTTAATTGAAACTTCAGCATCAACCCAAATTTTTCTTTTACGGAATTGAGGAATCGCAAGGCTTCACAGCAAATATATTGTACAAAAACGATTAATTAATCAGTAATGTAAAGATATATGCATTTAAAACTTTATATATCATTAATATTTAGATATAAAAAAGGTTGCATTACTTACTTACTTTTGAAAGCACTGATTAGATATTTTGTATTATTCAACTTTGCAGCCGTATTGTTAAAATGATCTTAGCTGTTAAGACTATAAAACGACCAACGAAGATCGCATATTAACAAATAGAGTCGAAACTCATGTCATAAAAACACGCAAAGATGAACACAGGACACCCGAAGCGCCTACATTTTAATGATTCCATTGAGTCTAATTTAATGTCTATATTATATATTCTGTGTTGACACAATGTTGTAATTAACGGTTTTTCTGTGCCAATGCCAAGCCGACGTGAAGAAAAGGACATACAAGATCCTACATATAAACTGATTGAGTTCCATATGTTGTTAAACTAAAAATGATCACGTATTTACTTTAAACTTAACGTTAATGATACTAACACTGACAGTATCATTAACGCTAAAATTACAACAGTCATGAAAATAAACAAAAGTTCTTATTTTATACTAAATTGTACAATCATAAGTACATTAATTGCAATAAATTTATCGTTCAAGGTTTTCTATTGCGCAAAAAGTTTACGTAAAATTTGAAACTCGTTTTGTCATTACTTTATATCGTTAAATAACCTTAATTTGGTCCTTTTTAAGTGCATTATCTTAAATACTTCTGTGAATATTATTTATAAGTAATTCCTATTTAATACAAATAGTCATATATTATGGGTAACTGTTTTCTTTAATTTCCTTTGATTACAGATTATGAGATGGGCTGATGGACTTTATCCATCTAAAAGTAAATATAAGCAAACAACTCTTTCAAGATTCCTATTTAAATTTATTTGACCAACGTTAGGTATATCAAATATATATTTAACATCTTGTTTTGATTAAAGGACCGAAAAAATCTTTGTTGGATTCCATTTGGAGAATCCAAGTAATAAAAAATATGCTTTGTCGATACAAATCTTTTTAACGAGTACCATTCCTAAAAAAATACAGAGGCACATTCACATTAGTTCAAACAAGGTGTTTCAATGACAACATATTCACTATTTACTCCTGTGTATCAATAGCGTTGGCATATACAGCAAGTATTTTTCGCTTTTATTTGAAAAATAAATAAGCCGAGATGGCCTAGTGGTTAGAAAGCATGAATCTTAACCGATTATCGTGGGTTCAAGCCCGAGCAAGCACCATTGAATTTTCATGTGCTTAATTTGTGTTTATAATTCATCTATTGCTTTACGGTGAAGGAAATCTGCATGTGTCAAATATATTCCACCAACCCGCATCGGAGCAGCTTGGTGGAATAAGCTCCAATCCTTCTACTAAAAAAAAAAGAGGAGGCCTTAACTCAGCACTGGAACATTGGAAAAATTATGTGATAATGTTATTTCTATATTCGCATAATAAAATGACCACGATACAGTTGCCAATTGAATAATAAGTTTAAATGACCAAACTTGAAATATACCTCACAGTATATTTAATGTAAGAAAGAAAAAAGAAAATTAATTACATACAAAGTTAATTACAAATAGTTGTTAATCAATATTTAACTTTATTTATGGCACGACACTTTTCCACTTAACTACTTTTATCCATTTTAATTTCACTTCCAAAGTTCCGATAACAATTCGAATCCATAATGATTATTCAAGATCTCGACCAACGATATGGCGTCAATTCAATGTCAACGCTGTTTATTTGTATTTATTCATCTTGTGGTTGAAATAGGCTTTACATATAAATATTATAATATTAAATGAATATAGTACAGGTTTAATATTAAAGCAGAAAATATTCACCTAAAAAGCAAATTACTATATTTTATGAATTAAGCAATAACTTAATTTATTTGTTTATGAATAAACAGGATATGCTTCGCGTGTACGCTGTTAGGTACATATACTGTATTGGATGACGTTTATTGTTTATTGGTCAGCTCAGTAGGTGTAGGTAGGTAGTGTCGTAGCTTGAAGTTATACAACTTTTGTTAATTGATTGACTTTTTAAAGGATAACGAATTATTCAAATCGGATTGCTAGTTCCTGAGATTAGTGCGTTCAATCATACAAACTCCTGCTTTATTATGTTCCTACATATCGATAAATTTCATTATCAAATCGGAAACAAACTAACAAAATAAAATTGTTTATGTTGTAATAAAACGATGACGTCAATGTCAAGATGCAATATATGGCAGGTGTACAGATCGTTTGAGTATTTGCTTTGGTAATATTTACGTGAATATTATAAATGTGTGAGTAGTTAAAATTATGGAAAATAATAAAATAAATCCTTAAAGTTATATAGTTATATAAACTGTAAATTGTAACATTCTGCAAAGATAGATAGATAGCCCTTATAAATAAATTAATTATTTAGTTGTAATTTATTATCAGTGTTGTTAAATCTTTTTAATTGCCTATTATAAATTAAATAAAATGCCAATTAAAGAATTTCTTTGTATACAACACATATTACGTATATGTGTTCATTCACGTTGGCGTGTGACGTGACGTTTGACGTTCTTCCAGGAGACAACATAATCAGTTAGTCTAAGTGTATATGTCGTGATATATTATACTATATTGTATACAGATGGAAAAAGGGCTAAAGACACTGTTTAATACGATTACTTAACATTTATGCGAAATAAGATCATCGTCTTCAGATTATCGTCTGTAACGTTACCGTAACCGTAACAGCCTGTGAATATCCCACTGCTGGGCTAAAGGCCTCCTCTCCTCTTTTTGAGGAGAAGGTTTGGAGCTTATTCCACCACGCTGCTCCAATGCGGGTTGGTAGAATTCACATGTGGCAGAACTTCAGTGAAATTAGACACATGCAGGTTTCCTCACGATGTTTTCCTTCACCGTAAAGCACGAGATGAATTATAATCACAAATTAAGCACATGAAAATTCAGTGGTGCTTGCCCGGGTTTGAACCTACGATCATCGGTTAAGATTCACGCGTTCTTACCACAGGGCCATCTCGGCTGTAACGTTAAAAGGAAGATAATTTCAGTCTACTAGCTTCTTGTTAAAACTGTCTAGGGTTAAGACAAAACGTATATGTGTAATTTCATTCAAATATAGATATAAATATTCATGGTATATAGTTACCATAATGATAGAAAAGACATTCACATAATATATCCTTGGAAACTTAAGGGTCTCCAAAAATACAATTTTAGTCTCAATAGAGTGATAACTCCTTCAAGTTTAATTTAAAAAATGAGTTGTTAATTTCAAACACGAGCCTATTTACAATTGTAAAATCCAAATGGAGTATTAATACGCAGCCCGTGCGTATACATCTTTAACGTGTATGCAAAAAGGGTAATCATATAAAATTCAACATGACAGGTAGCAGCAAGATGGGATCAAGCATCAAAGCAAGAATCAATGATTGATTTATTATTTTTAAATGATTAATAAACTGCCCGAAACTTAACTTAATTTATGCTAAGTATTACAAAGTTGCAGTTAATTTCCACATGACTTCATATGGTTTACTCAAGTTGAAGAAATTATTGATGATAATATGATAGTTTTATGCGACGCTCAATATTTGACTAAGTTAGTCTTAACAAATTACAGTCTTAATATTCATATACTGCTGGGTTTTTTAATTCTATCTCATATTAATTATCTATCAAAATTTTATAATTTCATCCTCGCGATTAGTAATGAAAAATGAAGATAAGTATGAAAGTTGCGTCGAATCAACAAGTAGTTCATTTTGAAGTGATTTGAAAAGATTAAACTACGACACGTTTTAAATTTTAAATTATTTTGTCACTTCGATCAACGAAAGATACCATCGATAAATTCAGACGACTTTTATTTTAGAATGATCGTATGGTATTTTTTATCCGGCGAATATCAAATATCAAGTTACGTGTTGCACAATATATAAACAAACGAATACATAACCGTAAGTTAGCAGACATGCAACGAGCATAATCAAAGTGTTGGCATCGCCGCTAATTCAGACCTTGACCGTGACTGCGCAGCGGTGCGCTCCACTCCCGCGCCGCGCCTCTACCTCCGCGCCTTTGCCGCCTCTTTCATTTTACAAAGAATAAACCTTCACACTATAACTACATTATACCTACCACATGCTTGTGTCTTTGAGTTTATTGCAGATAAAGTAATAGTTTCTAATATAATACTAATTAGTAACTAAGTTTCTTGCCGACAGTTCTAGGTTTAATTTACAACTGAACCTATTTTCATTATTATTAAAATAACGATACAAATGCTTTAAATAGCCTATACGCATGAAGTTAATTATGATTATTTTTTAAATTTAAGTAATAAATTTGTTTTTTTTTGTATATTAATCAGCTTTTCATTGTTGGTTATCATTTCAATACTGGTTGATTAAATTCATGCAATGATAAATTTTTTATTCTCTTTTTATATTCAGTAGGACTTGTCAAAGCTTGTTCTTAAATTATAAGTTTTTAAAATTGTATAGATTATTTATAATTATATTAGTTTGTATTAAATGAATAGTTTTCTCTGTTTCTTTAAAAGTCTTTGCTCCATCAGCAAGACGCGTGGAGCGCACTTGGCCGCAATTTACCTTGTTGAATTATTACTGTCGCTTGTGTAATGCAGCATAATCAAGTATTATAAAGCTTTATCATTCTAACTAGCACTGTGCCGACGCTTTAATCTTATTTCTAACTTTATTGATATCTATATTTTAATAAAATTATGTTTATTATTTATTTATTGATCAAGGAAAGACGGCATTTCCAAACCAACTATACAAACAGTAAGGAGAACATACCTTGTATTACAATGTAGAATAGTTTAATACACTGTAATAATATATTGTAATAAATATTAGAAATATTAGTTTACAGTAATATTTGTAACAAAAGCATTTCAATTGTGAAAACTGCGATTCTGAAGTCGATTACTTGTTTTTATAGTACAGAACATATTTTGTACGGTGCGTAAAAATGATCATGCTTAAAAATAAACTGCTTAAAAATAACCCTGTATCTCCGATCTATATCGTACGGAGTAACATAACTTACGTAGATAGAGATAAGATCGAAATCGAAAGAAGTATTCAGACGATTGTTGTAAAATTCATCGTGAAAACAGAAACAATTCTATTTAATGTAAGACAGGTCCCGATCTTTATAACAATTTCTATACAAATATATCGCTGTTCAATAAAAGATACATAATCGTAAAACCCTAAAGGTGGCTACATATATTTTTATTATTGTGTCAAATCATTACTTTCCCGGGCAGACATATGCACAGTCGTGTAACAGGCAAATCCCTGATTATTTTTTTAATGATACTTGTAGTGTAGTTGTAGCTGAGTATTTTTCCAATAATAAACAGCTGTCATATATCGTTTGAAATTTAATAAAGACTTTTTTTATAGAACAGGAATGTAAACGAGCATAAGGGCCACCTTATGGTAAGTGGTCACCAACGCCCATAGATATTGCATTGTAAGAAATGTTAACCATCGCTTACATCACCAATGCGCCACCAACCTTGGGAACTAATATGTTATGTCCCTTGTGTTTGTAATTACACTGGCTCACTCACCCTTCAAACCGGAACACAACAATTGCTGCCAAGTACTGCTGTTTTGCGGTAGAATATCTGATGAGTGAGTACCTACCCAGACAAGCTTACACAAAGCTATACAACCAGTAAACACACAATCCCCAGACTGTTATTTTATTTATTTTTAAGATACATCGATAAGTAAGTCACAAAACTTTTACAAAATTATAAATACATGTGTAAAGAGTTGATTTGTGACACGACACTCACAGGTACGCACAACACTATTTTGGCCGGTTTCGCACGAGTAAAATAAAAGCTTTACCTTATCGTCTTTATTTAAATAGCGACATAATACAGGATTTTCTAACACGCTCAATGTTATGCATTCATTAACATGAAGCTAATCCGATAATGGAACCAGTAAGAAAATGGTGGAAGTGATAGTAATACTTGGACCAATATTTGGTTTACTTTCATAAGGAATAAATAACGCATGACAAATATATACAACTAAAGTTATTGTTTATCTGATTTTTAAAGCAAACGCTTTCGCGGACTGTACACGCATAGGCACACACTTGTGCACTATAATATCTAATATCTCCTGCGCACTTGGCTAATCCTCTTGAAATTGGCCGCCGTGACCAAAATCGGTTTGGGGGACATTATGATTATTCTTGTTATTAAAGATAACTACTGAATTATTGTAATGCCTCTTTACATACTCTATTAGGTATAATACTACAACTACTCCACTTGATAGAAGAACGATATATTTTTCATGATTTACACGTGAACATGCTACATATAGTTAGCCATGGGAAAAGCAGCAGCAAGTAAGAGGAAAAAATTGTATTTTCTCACTCTTCTTATCAAATAAAACTATAAATAAGGATAAAACTTAACATTTTAAAAAAACTTTATTAAGCCCAACAACTAAGGGATAAGGCATTAAAAGTAAAAAGTTATAATAAAATTATTATTTTAGTTTTGGTGATTCGCAAATAGCCACATTAACTTTGAAAATATTTATTTTTAAATCACAGACAGACACTTCAACTTTATTTATTTGTATATATATGTTTTATTCAAAGTTTTTATGTACTTATTTATCTCTTACAGTTTTGGTAGAGTCTGAACAGTGCCTAAAAAGATTTATTACCCTACAATTACGTCAAAATAATAGTATCTAACTTACAATCCAGCCGATGACTATTCTACAACAATTACTAAAATTTTATTAAGGTTTCACATTGGTCGAATTTGTTTTTCATGAACCCGAACTTAAAAAACACACACTTGTTGGTGTGTTTTTTTTAAGTTAGCTTTATAATATTTTTACGATAGTAGTCTATATATTTTTTTAATTTTGAACCTTTAACATAAAAGAACATATTAAGCAAAGTCATATCTATAGATCAATTAAATAGAATTATTTTCAAATATATTTATTTATGTAATGAAAAACATTTAAGTTATATTACGGCTATGTCGGTTGTCAAGATATGTGCAAACTATCACGTTCTATAATAAATCGACTTTTAACATTCGTTTTATCAGGTTATTTAAGACTCATTTTCATGGGCTATAAATGTGCCAACGTTCATTTTGTTGTAAAGGTGACAATCCGTCGAATATTTTACTTAAGCATTATCGTCTCTTGAATGGAGTATAATATCATCAATTTCAATGAAAACCTCAACTAAAGTTCTCGTTTTTATTAATTGACAGAAATAAGAAATTATTTTGTAAAAGATAAGTTCATTAGTACAATTTTAAATATTTATTTTCCTTTTTTGTTTATATTTATTTTATTTTTCTAATTTTTGTAAGTATTTGAAAACAAGACAATTATATGTAACGCTAATATTCGTTCGGGATACTGCAAACATAAATAGACACGACATTATACTTGTATACAAATGTTATATATATTTATTGCCAACAATTAAGTATATATATTTTGCGGCTAAATCGACGAATAACTTATTCAAGACTTTTTATAGTCGACTTCGTATTGTGTTTTAACGATTTTTAATGTGACATATATTGATAACTTACTACTTGTATTAAGCTATTCATATCATCTGCTTGTAGCTATATCATTGATTTGCTCATATATTATAAAATATAAGAAATGACCTGAGTATTTCATTGAACATTTATATAAATTTATTACATCAAGTTTTTGACGCTGCAATATCAATACATCCTACTCGGGGCAATCAACTCTACATTTGCCATTTAAATAAATTTAAAGATTATATTAAACAAATTTATAGAGAAGGCGATTACTTTACAAAAAATTATAAAAAACCTATAAATAGTATACGTTGATCTTTTTAGGCAGGCAATAAAAAAAAGTGTAAATTATGAATCCAATATTATAATTCGTATGGATAACCACTGAGTTTATTTTCGGTTTCCGTTAGAATCTGTATACTGAACCAGTAATGTTATGTTAACAATACAACACCCTTGTAAAACCCTAATTGAATAAATTTTATTTATTTTGATTTGAACATATAATAAAAAAGTACCCTTTACCCATTATATACTTCATATACAAGAGTAACAAAGTTCAATTCTGGATGTTGGTTTTTATCGGAGACCGGTTTGCATCCTGCTTCCCCGTGCTGGGAACAAGTAACACAGCATTGCCGGACTGGGCACTCGCAAATGCCAAGCCGTTTATCAACCATCGCAGAGTTAATTGAAGTTAAAAGAAAAACGTGGTCTATTGATACTTGTTACATGTCTGCGCTACAATCGTGTGGGCTGTTTCTGTATACCTCAAGATGTTTTCATGAGTTATATGGGCATTATTTATAGATAAGTTGTAATAAGAAAAACATTCTTCAGAGACATAAAAGCATTTGATAGAATTATTATTTCTTTAGACGCTTCTGGACGTTCATGTAATATGTATACAATTTTACAATTAAATAAACAATGTTTTAATGTGTGAGTATTTATGTTTCAAGTGTTTAAATTATTATAAAACAGAATGAAAAAACAACGGCATATTAATATTATTCAAAATTCATACTCAATTTATCTTAACTAGTATTATAAATGCAGAAGTGAGTTTGTTCATTTGTTTATTTGTTACGTTTCCACGTATTCATGACTCATCATCATCATGAAATTTTACATGCATACACGTTGTCAGGGGTACAAACCGCGTACTAATCCGCGGATGGAAACTACTTATATAAAGATAGACTTATTTATTTCACCGAGATCAACCAACATCTCAGAATAATTTGTATGCTTTAGGAATTACCGTCTATTTATTTGTTTGTACTTTTGTATGTAATTCATTGAATACAGATGACCCATTGTGTTAAGATGCTTGGAATAAATATTTACGGAATTTTTTAAGTATGACTCAATAGGCCATTTGTGGAAATAAAATGAGGTCGAAAAATATAAAGACCATTGACACCAACAATTCAATCATTTCATATATATTTTAAACAATTCATAAATAATTCTTAGCTACTGGAGCAATTAGCGTGTAAGTAAGACAACTATATATTTAATGTTCATATATAAATTATTTAAAACATGAAAATGTAACGCTCTAATGGAAAGCTAAGCGTTAGAACCACGACGTCACGACAACAGAAAATAAAATGTGCTAAATTCTTCAAGCCAAGCCAAGTCAACGTGACAAGCCACTTCAGTTGTTTGAACTATGAGACATTTGAGATACAATATTACGTCTCTACATGAAAACGGTATCTAGAAGTGAACTTGTTTATTCATTATTTAAACTATATATTACTACTTATTTATGTATTCTTTATGTTTAATGATCATTAACTTAAAATAAGGCAACAAAAATAACAAGAAAAACAATTTAAATTATTGAAACGCAATAGATTTTACGATAATAATATAACAAATTCAAATTTTAGTTAAATAAATACAAAATTGCCGTTACAATATTTTTATTAATATTTGAATTACAAAATACTTTATAAAAATAGTGACTATCTATAAAGAAATTAATTAGATGATTTTTCGCTTAGGTTGTACAAATTATTGTCGGTTTTATGCCGTGTTCTTGGGGTCAATACTCTAAAATGTAGGCCAGTGAAGGCCCTGCGATCAAAACTTTTTCATTAACCATTGTTAAAATCGAATTGAGAGTAACATTCGGCCGCCGACTGTGTGTCTCATTGATTTAAAAATATTTTTTTAGGTTTTTCGAGACATATCTAATTATAATATAAATACTTATTAACTTGCATGAAGAAAATTAGTTTAAATATAATAAGGAAAGTAGGAGTGTATTACTAGTTTTGAAATATTCATATATCTTTAACTTGGACTATCAACAAATTTAAGTCATGTGTTAATAAAAAATATCTACAAAAAAGGCTTATTAGTAAAATACTATATAGATAGATTAATTCGTTGATTTACATGTAAGATAAGAAAACATTAAATTGTATTTAATTAACATACCTAGATAGGTATGTATTGCTGGAAAAGAGTAACTACTGAGTTTATTGCCGTTTCTTCTTGGTAGAATGTACAATCTGAATCTGTGGTGGCCTTACAATTAATTTACAGTATTAAGTAACAATTAACGATTGACGATTCACAAGTGCTCAGAAGAACTTATAAAATTTTTATATCTATACTCGCATTTTTTAAGTTAATAGTGGTGTACATTGGTCATATAGATTACACTCACACATATATGTTTTGAAGCTTAAAATTTTCCTAAATTTAATCGTATTGTAATAACAAATGAGATAATATAACAGTAAAAATTGTACGTTAATGAATCTAATATTCACTCGTAGTCAAGTACAACCTGATATAGTTAGCGAATTACTTAAAAAAAGTCTCACGGTGCGTTCGTTGAAGGTTTTTCAACAGCACGCAAATATTAAAAGTGACAGAGCGAGCGGAGGTCAATACTCCGGCAGTGGGTCAGCCATGAGTCGGAAGCCCAGACTCGTTCAGGCTGTTCTGGCCTTTCCTCTTTCGTCATCATCAATGACTATAAGAATATTTCAGTGTCATTAAAATATAATTTCATATTTACTATTATAACGGACTTCCTGAGTCATTTACATAGCTTAGACAAAAAATATATTTCACAATTATTAGCAAAGATTTTTGTTTGTGATTTGAAATTATATTAAATTTTGTACTTGATTTTTTTTTTAATTTATCACGGAATGAAGTATAAGAATTAATGAATGCAATTTTTGTATTTTGATTTCATTTACTTATATATTAAAAAGCAGATTTTGAGAAATCTTATTTGATAATGATCTTATTCAGATTCCTATATACCTTGTACGTATAAATTATGTTGTTATATATACAAATGTTTATTTATATCTAACATATATAAATAATATTTTTTAAAGAATATTTTCTCATATTGTTAAAACGATTTCTTAATAAACGAACCAAATTAAATACTGAAATTTGGTTTTCAATTCTGAATTAACATTTTAACGACAAGGATAATGAGGTTATTAACCCGAAAATCATTTTGATAACATTTCGCAACTTTATTTATGATAAAGAAATATGAATATTTAATACTTATAAATCTCAACGTCTGATGTGTACAGTTGATTATGATTTATATGATAATAATATATTTTGACGAATCATAATGAACACTTTTTTTTTCGTTAATTCCATAGTTAAAATATATAACTATGTCCTTATCCAGGCCCTATTTAATTAAATATCTTAATGTCAAATTTCATTACGATCGGTTAAAAGATTGTGATTGTGATAAGTTAACGAACAGATTGCGATATTACTATACATATCATTCACATACATTTACTGAAAATAACATGACATTTTATATTTCATTTAAAACTTTTTCTGCAAAGCATATTTATTAAATTAAATATGTTAAAATAGCATAAAAGTAAAGTACATAGTGTCTAATATCGTCCGTATGTAAATGCAAATAATTAAAGTAAACAAAAATCAGCGGAGACGATTTTAGCGACTGGCCTCTATGAGGTATCTATAATTCTTGCAGAGGACAAGACAGGGCATTCACCTTACGCTTGTCTCTATCGGGTACCTCAGGATTATATCAAAGAGAAAATAAATATTTACAATTATAACCAATTTGCTACTTTTTTTAATTGTTAAAGTTTTCTACTGCAGCATTTCAACGCTCTAAAGAACCTCCAATTTAACTTATTTTGTGAACTACTTACTTACTAAACTATGAAAGATTTAAAAAGTCTTAAAGACTTAGTATATGTCTTAATCAGTTTTTTCCATGGTTCTCTGTTCTATGTAAATTAGCAAGTTAATAGAATATAATAATTATTTAAAAAATGAATATGTATCAAACAATTGAATTACTTTGGCTGTAGCAATTGAATTAGAAAAAATAATTTAGTAACAATTGTAAATGGCTAGTTTTACCGGCAGCCTTACCTCCCATTTTTTTCGCATTAAAAACTCCTGTGTAGATTCAATTAATGCAATTTTTGTATTTTGATTTTACACAAGATAATATACGAATGTACTTCTGCACATAATATATCAAAAACTTACGTCAATCCATTGCTTGCTTGTAGAGTGAAATAAAAAGAAACCAGTAAATATAGTTTCACACTTTTAAAAAAAGAGCCGTTCAGGCTATTTGTAATGCTGGAGCTTGAGAAGCTCTATGGGATGTTTGTGTGAACTTACGTTTACCACCATGTCTAGTATCCTTGCCTGATCCATTTTGAGCCATTTATTTGGCGTAAGCTTAATGTGTTTTACATAAAATTTCAAAAAAAATGATGTGGCAGACTTGTATGATTTCAATAATTTGAAGCCAACCCTCCTTGGGAAAGCATGAATTTTTTTGATCGGTTGGTGGCGTGTTATCATAAAACGCGGTGAGACGCTAAATACTAAAAGCGTTGATAAGGTATGGATGCACTTAACACGAAAAAACTTTTAATCGCTTCTTACAATATTCAACTCTGCCTAATGTGGCTTATAATATTTTTCCATAATATTGTTGTTTATTTTGAGAGAAATTGTGACAAAGACTGTATGACGAAAATAAAGACAAAATTGTAACGACAAGTTTGCGCTCCGCAAACACAATTATAGTTATATTTTATTAATTATTTATCAATATCAATTAACTCATAGTGAGAGGTCATTGTGAGATTCGTAAGGCAATTTACTGGTGATAGGGCTTTGTGCTTGTCTGGGTAGGTACCACTCAAAACAGTAGTACTTGGTATGGTTGTGTTCCGGTTTGAAGGTTGAGTGAGCCAGTGTAATTACAGGCACAAGAGACATAACATCTTAGTTCCCAAGGTTGATGGCGCATTGGTGATGTAAGCGATAGTTAACATTTCTTACAATGCCAATGTATATGCGCGTTGGTGACCACTTACCATCAGATGGTCCATATGCACGTGCGCCTACTTATACCAAAAAAAAAGTATTATTGCTATGTTTCGGTTTGAAGGATGAATTAGCCAGTATCACTAATGGTACAGGGGACATAACACTTTAGTTCCCAAGGTTGGTGGTGCATTGGCAATGTAAGAGATGGTTAGTGTTTCTTACAGTGCCAATGTCTATGGGCAATGGAGAACACTCATCATTAGGCAAACCATTTGCCAGTCTGTCAATCTATCGTTAATTACAAAAAATCTCATACATTTTTATATTTATCAATTTAAATTATAAATGTTATGTTAAGACAACAAACATTTTAAAGATATACTTTTCTTAACAATATTGTATACATATAAATTAAAATGTATATCAAGAATATATGTACCTAATTCCGCGCGCGCTTTGCCTGCGTGTGACATGGCCAGGTGTTAGGTAACCTATGTCCTAACCTTTTCTATACCCCTAAAAACGTGTTTGCAAAATTTCATAAATAATCACTTGTGTAGTTACGACGTCAAAGGGTAACAAATAAACTCACTTTCGCATTAGTTAGGATTTGCTGACGTGTGATAACTTAACATTTAATGTATCTTGAAAAATTACGTTTTAAAAATTTATGTAATTTTTTTACTTTTAGTAAAGCAATCTATTTATTTGTACTTTTTTTAGAAAAGCAATCTAGTAATCCATCAATATAAATTTTTGTCTATAAAATCCACTACATACAGGAAGTGGAGTTTCAGGCGGTACAAATGCTAAAACTAGGGTATTTCATGGTTATCATTTAAATATTCATTATGCGAAAATAATTCTAAAACAGCAATGTAATGCGTAAAATTAACACTTTTTAAGTAAATATTATAATGTTATTGTATAATTTATTCAATATCAACTTAGTTCATAAAAAAAAGTTGTTTTTATTATAGATCAAAGTTATAATATTAGGTCCTTACATATAAAATTGGCGTTTTGTACGGGAGGAATATAAAGTCAATTTTTTTTTGTAAAATATATTTAATTAACCAAAGTCTGCACCGTTGTTATCTATGCACTTGTGCCATCTCATAGGTAGTTCATTTATTCCTTTACTAAAAAAAAACATGGGGCGAGAATCAATTAACTCTTTGAAGGCGGTTTGGACTGCCGCATCGGAGTTGAATATTTTTCCTTGTAAGAAGTTGTCCAAATTCCGGAAAAAATGGTAATCTGTTGGAGCAAGGTCCGGGGAGTACGGTGCGGACAGGATTTGGCTGGGTCTCCAGGGTTCGGCCATTACGACGAGCACTTCCGATTATCGTACAGTATCTACTTTTCATCACAAGTAATGATTCGATTTAAAATCCCTTCATTATTGTGTCGGTTGAGCAATAGTATATGCATAATATACTATATACTAGCAATAGTAATGCATAGCAGTCGATGCGTGTTTGCAAGTTCGATTCACTCAATTCATGAGGTACCTAGCGTTCAAGTTTTTTACTTTCCCGATTTGTTTCAAGTGGATTAATACAGTTTTATCACTTACTCCGAAGCCTGCAGCTATCTTTGAAGTGCTTTGTGATGGATCCGCTTCCACAATAGCCTTTAATTCTTCATTTTCCACTTTGGTTTCCGGCTGTCCACGGGGTTGGTTCTGAAGATTGAAATTTCTAGAACGAAAACGTTGAAACCAAAAACGTACCATGCTTTACTTTGCGACACCAGCGCTGTAAACATCAATAATCCTTCGAGCTGTTTCTGCAGCACTGGTGCCACGGTAGAACTCGTAGTCGTAAAAATACCGATATTTCATGTTTTCCATTGTGCGGTAATAAGCGACACCAAAGAAAAAAATAATGAGGAAATAAAAAATGAATGACTGTTTTCAAAACTCAAATGTACCAGCTAAATGAATTTATAAATTTGAATTTGGAATTCTTAACCAAAGAAGAGATATTTCAGATCAGAGTGGTCAGTACGACAAAACGCTAATTTCATATGTAAGGACTTAATTTCATATGTAACAACCACGACATAATATTCATTAGAACATGATAATTGTGAACAAAAATAACGTGATAATAACTCATCATACCAATTTTGATAGAGATAACTTTGTGTATGAAAAAGTTAATTTTAAACAATTAATTTAATTTTGCTCCCTTATATGTTTCGTCGCTAAAAAACAAGGATGTTAACTTGGGCAAATAGTGCTGCAGCCATCGCACGTCAAACATTTCGCAAGGCGATCCGTGCAGCGATGTGTTTGTTCGGTAATTAAGGCTATGCAAATATTCAATCGGTCTTCAACCTCGTATGTGAGTGTCATTATGTGATTGGTTCTAATGTACTCGAATGAGATGGACGTAGCGGAAGATTGAAGTACTTAGGATTATTGAAACATATTTTATGGTGCATGCTACTTCTTTATTAATATATGCCTTGATACATTCGGAAATTTATCTTTCATGAATATCTTTTACCTCATTGCTATATAAGTTAAGTGTACGAATGTCATAATAATATAAATTACAGTCTTAAAAGTTTTCTTTTCTTTTTTTTTTAAAAACTAATTGACTAATAATTATGATTTCTAAAACATTATTAGTATTTTTTTTTCAGAAAAAAATAAATAAATTTATACAATATCAACTTAGTTCATAAAATAAAGTTGCTTAATTTAATTTTTTCTAAAACATTATTTAAGCTAAGTAATATTACGCTTTAATTTTACTGATTTTGTTCAAAGTAATTAATGAGTAAAATTATTCCACTTTCAAATCATATCAACAGTATATATATATATATGTATATATATATATATATATAAATATATAAATATATATATATATATATATTTATATATATATATATACATATATATATACTGTTGATATGATTTGAAAGTGGAATAATTTTACTTTAAAAAAAACTATATATATATATATATATATATATATATATATAGTTTTTTTTAAATGAAAATAATTATTGTATTCACTCAAAGGACATGCCAAAAACGACAGGCTCGTTATTATTGTGGCGAGCATGTACGTTTCCAGGGCGGACGCAGTGAGCGACTTAATTCTTCCGTTTAAAACCTTAGAAACAGTGGTGAAAAACTCGCACAAAAAATTAAATTAAATCATGCATGAGGACACACGTCACAACATCTCAGAACCCTTTGTTGACGGCACGTTGGAGGTGTTTATGGGCGAAGGTGGTTACTTACCTTCAAGGGGCATTCGCACGTCTGTTTCTCAATCATATTATTATAAATTCTATTATGAGTTAAGCTATACATAACCAACAAGAATATATTATGTTTCAGATATCCTTGAATATAAGACACCAGTAAAATTGACTCAATACTTTTACATATTTATTATCCAAAAAAAGGTTTGATGAGTAATGAGGAACTCCCGATCGAAACTGTATGTGTTTCTTTTGCAAATTATTTTATCATAACTAGATATAGTAGTATTTAGATATTTTCAATGTTCATTAAGCAATTATTCCTTTATTAAGTTTAAACACAAAATATTTAGTAACATTGGGAATTTAAGAAAATATATTCAGATCAAAATTAAAAATAACTCGGACAGAAGAAGACAAGTCATGACCAAATGAATCATGGTGGAGAGTATGCTAGCAACAGCATTGGATCGCAATTCCAAATCTTTATAATAAAAGTTACTAAAGATGACGAGCCTTAACTTTAATTCTTTTAAACATTTATGTAAATAACGATTAATATAAGAAATATAAAAATTATGTTATGCAACAATTAAAAATAGAAACGTTATAAATTGTATGATGTTTTAGAACAACTAAAAATAAAATCGGAAAGAAAATAATTGAAAGTGACATTAAAAATCTGCACATTGCACTTTTACTAACATATTTTATTATGTCACATTCATCGGCTGACGAAGATACATCGGTCCTTTAGTGTACAATAGTCTTATTGTGATATACAATACGTTATGATAGATGACCGCGAAGCCTATTCACAATTACACACCTTGTGCGCAACTGTATGCAAAATATACGCAACGCAATGTGTAAGTGTAAATTGCGAAATCTCTTTATATTTCACAATGAAGAATACAGAGTACATCGAATGTTTGCTAGATCCGTAGTCACGCGATTGTGTATTGAATATAATCATCTGTCGGCTGAAAAAAAATTAACGTTATTGGTTGAGGTTTATGATATAAATGTAACCAGTTAGTTATTAGCATGTACAAATATCTCAATAACTTATATAGATGCAAAATATTCAAAAACAACTGAGCAAAAAACCTGCTTTGCTATTAATTCATTTAAATAAAATTAAAAAACATTCTCCATTCTTATGTTTTATTTTTCGATAAAAATTTAATTAAATTAGCGTTTAATTTTTAATATTTTATAAGCCGAGATGGCCTAGTAGTAAGAGCGCTAGACTCTTAACCGATGAACGTGGGTTCAAGCCCGGGCAAGCACCACTGAAATTTCATGTGCTTAATTTGTGACTGTAATTCATCTCTTGCTTGACGGTGAAGGAAAACGTCGTGAGGAAACCTGCATGTGTCTAATTTACTGAAATTCTGCCACACGTGTATTCCACCAATCCGCATCTCAATATCTCCTCAAAAAGGGAGAGGAGGCCTTAGCCCCGCAATGGGACATTTACAGGCTGTTGCTCTAAATACTAAATGGCCTGAAGACAATTTTTTCCGAACTTGGTTACCAACTATGTTTTTAAATAAATTATCCAAATTCACATTTATGTATTCAATAGACCTACTTTTGATAATTTAAGCAATAATTTTCAGCACTAGATCGGCAAATTCAGCAGATTTTTTATTTCCTTACTAAGTCTACACATACAATGTAAATAGCCTTACATTTCTTGATTATTTCAAAAAAAGAAGAAGAAATGTGAATGAATGAAATTCGTTACCTCGCAAACTTGGCTCACACTAAGAGAAGTAAAGTAAGATAATTATTGTATTGAATGCTAGTAAATAAAAGAACCACACATATATTCAATCGAAATTCAGAAAATCATAGCAGTTTCTCATTTTTCAGCAGCAATACGAATTTATTCAAATTTGAATTCACTTTTAGCAGAAAAAACTTGGATATCTGTATTATATAAAAAGTCATTAACTTATTACCTTATTATTCTTTGTTATGTTATAATAAAATAGTATCGCTTACGTATTGCTGAGTGATCATAAGGCCTAATAATCGTACTTTAAAGTCCGATGCCCCATTTCATCCGATGTCTCATTAAATTGAATACAATACACTACAATCACAAAAGACCTTACAAAAGCAAAATTAACATATGTGCACAAAACCTTCAACAAAACATGATTTTTATAAATTCAGCCAGATGATTTTCAAATAGCTTGCTGGTAATTTTCCTAAATATCCAATTCGCGAACCACAGACGTTAGTTTCCTAAGCGCTGACCACTCTAACCATAGTGTTTATGTGTAATAAAGGCAATTTTTATTGCAAACTATCATGCCATCCGGTATTCAAAAACAGATGCAGGTATACATTCAATCGAGGAAATAGATCTTAAAGGAATGTTGTACCAAGATTATTGTTTAAACAATTTAAAAAGTATATTTATTCGTGTACAAAACCACCTCCTTTAAAATATACTAAAATACTCAGTATTTTAAGCATCGCTTTAAATGCAGTTTTTAATTAATTGAATTTCTATATCATTACGACTGTAATCAAATGGATTAATAATATTATTCTGCCTAATCACAAAGTTCCGACGTAGATTACCACGCGTTGAAGTCTTTTATTAGAACTAGATATTTTCATGTAATTAATGCTAATTCACATTAACCTTTAAAAGTAAAACAAATATGCAATACACTTTTAAAAATAGTTAGTTTTTGTGTTTCTGTTAATTGTATTATTTTATCTTTATACATTTTGACTCAGAGTATAGCATAATTAACGTTTTTTTTTAATTTTACATTGAATTTTAAAATATGAACTATAAGTAAAAGTAAAATCGTAAGCATATATAAAATACCCGTAGGTAATAGCGAGAATGACATAAGGTACAATCCTTTCATCTGTGGGAACCTCAGCAGATGCGTTTCTATTAGAGATGCCTTTTTTCTAAATCCTTTGGATACTATTGCCATAGTTTGAAATAAACCAGGACATCTTTAAATAATACAAAATCTCTCGACATTCTCTTGACATAGAAACATTTTATTCTAATTATTCCCTAATTGTTTTTCATTTTGTGGATATCGCATAATTAGTGCTCTGCAATTCTATATTTTTGGATAAAAAAAATAGTTCAGTTAAAAGGTTCATTTTTTTAAATATAAATAATAAAAAAAAATTATTTAATATCAAAACTATTCCAATAACTAGAGTAAAGCTTGGTTTTATATTACAAACATAAATTATCCGTAACATTTGTACATAATGGCTACTGTTCATAGAATTGAACAACCAATAGAATTAGAAAACAGGAAATTACAAACTGCAATCGTTATTCACTTCGAAACTACCAATAGTAAAAACATAAACCTTAAAAGGTACTTCGATATGACACATCCGGTTAACCGATACTTGTGTGATTCCAGAAATTATAGTTTTCGTAGTTCTTTTAGTATATACACGTTTTAAATATATTAATTATATCGTTGTGCTTTTTTACCGTGAGAATGTTTGGGCTCCGGGGACCGTATACGATTTTCACTCACTCAAAATATCGTAACCAAACCGTAAAATAATGTCTAAAATCTGTAAACATTTGTTAGGAAAGTAGGTATATTACTTACGACATAATAAGGGCTAATGATATTAGTTTCAAAAAATATTTTAAGTATTAATTATAAAAGAGATCAAAGATTTCCGAGAGAAAGTCGAATACCGATGGCGGCTTATGAAGAAGAACAAAAACCTTTACCTGTTACGTAAAATAAGAGCAGAAAGTAATAGAAAAAACACAAGTGTCCTTCTACAAAATATTGTCTCTGAAACTGTTAATTTCAAAGGTAAAAAGCGCTCTATATATAACCGTCTTTTGTCCCAAAGAGTAAAAGTTATATTGAAACAAACAACACAGTCTTATCGATTTAGAAATGATAAAGTGGACAATATAATTCAAAAGTCTTTCTAACTATGTTACTACAAACAGTTACTTGTTAATATTTATTGAAATAGTTTTATATTATCCATAAATAAAATAAAATAACCCGTTTATTTTCGGTACATTAAATATTTTTATAAATTGTTCTGAGCGTTCACAATGAACATACTAGTCGTACGTTTCTCTGACTATCTGCGCTCATAACACATAAACCATAAATTTTATAGAAACTATACTGCGTGAAAATAAAGTAGTGACTATTAAATTTTAATAAATAATATTAAAAAATATATATTTCTTGTCCCCATTTCCTATATTTAATCGTCGGGCTTTTTGCGCCCACTGGGTAGGTACCACACACTCATTGAATATTCTACCGCCAAAAAGGAGTACTTAATATTGTTTTGTCCCAGTTTGAAGGGTGAATGAATCAGTATACCAACAGGCACTTGGATGTATTGATCATGTATTATATAGAAGGATATAAAGGATGATTAACATTTCTTACAATGCGAATATCTATGGGCGGTGGTAACCTCTTACCATCAGGTGGCTTATTATATACTTTCAGTCTATCTACCCATTTTTAATATACATTTATAAGTAGGGATGACGCAGTGCATGAACCGATTATATAGAGTTTGATAGAATTTTCAAGATGTCTAGCGGACGATAACCAGCATTGGGAAGGCTTTAAATTTTTATTTCACAAAACCTTTACGAAGGGTTTAAAGCTTAATAAGAAACGAAATTAATAAAACATCGAAATCTCGAAATAATATAATAATATCCTTCAGACCGATTTCTGCCACGGCGGCCAATCTCAAGAAAGATTAACCAACTGCGCAGGAGATATTATAGTGCACAATTGTGTGCGCGCACTAGTCCACTCTTACTTCCCTCATTTTCATAATCCGATGGGATGACAATCCGACACGACCGAAAAGAGTTTATGCGTAGGACCAACGGATTTACGTGCTTTCCGAGGCACGGGAGTGTACACACTTCCAAATTCCAGACTCCGGGATCCAACTCAGAATTTTTTGAAAGAAAAATCCAATAACTTTTTATTGGCCCGACTTGGGAATTGAACCCAGCACCTCCGGGCCTGCGGCCTGACATCAAGCCACTAGACCGACGAGGCAGTCAAGAGAACTCGAAATACCCATGATTTCTATACCAAAGCTTATTTTGATTACATTTACAAAAAAAAAAATACAAACAAAAAAAGATAAATCTGTGTGGTAATACAATGCATAAAATTAATTTTACCCACCTTCACTACAGCCCTTAGGGATTTCCGGTGAAATCTCAAAAAACTAATTCAAACAAACACATGACAGGGATAAAGGCAGATGGCGCCTCGGATGTGGACGGAAATCGAAAGGGATTTTTTTCAAATTTGATCGAAAGCAAAAAACCTATGGGAATATTTTTTTTGGAAGTGAAAGCAAACTTTGTTTGTATTTTATTAGTTTCAGATTTAAAATATAACAATTTATTTTTTAAATATATTTAAAAAAATCATAATGTATGTTACTATAAACAAATATAAACTACTAGTTAACTAGTTAATTAATTAGATAAAAGTTAGATAATTACAGTTTTTCTTCCGCCAAAAGACCGATTAACATTTATGTAACATGAGTAAGTTTTATTTAAACTTTGTTAACAAAATTTATACATTGTTAACAAAAGATTTAAAATGTGTGTATATTCATGGTTTTTAAATATTATACTCAGATTAACGATAAATAACTAGTAAGTAAGTAAAATAAACAAAATATATTAAAACAAAAATATAAACTTGGCTAAAAATATTAGAAGGCTACATGGCATCTAACACGTTTTACTATTACATATAGATGTTACTGTAATACACTGTAACGCGTGCAATATAGAAATAACATTGATGTTAACATGCGCACGAATTCATTCATGCGAAAATTGTACTTATTACACACAAAATAAAGCTTATAATCTATTGCGTTCGAAATAATATGATTATTGGTCTACTGTACAGGTAGTAAAGAGGCTAAAGATTAAGGAAAACTAACATGAATACAGCTAAAACATCTTTACAACTATTAATATAAGGTTTATTTTAGCAGTGACGTATAAAAGTAAAGTAATTCAGAGTGTAGTACGTACGTACAAGTAGTTCACTAGCGTGGGAGACCGCCGCAGGTGCGGTGATATAAAACAAGCGTTTCCTACAAAGCCTGCAGATGTACTTCCCATAGATATCTAACAGTTACGACTGCTTATTACTCTGTATTAATCAGCAGAAAAAAAAACTTTGAAGTGGTTTTTACTTCAGTAAGCAATGGATGGAATGGTTATGCTTACATGTTTTGAAAATACTTTCATCTATTTATATTAAATATACATTTTGTAGACTTAATTTATAGACGATGCAAGGACTTATTAATAGATAACAATCATTTTATATTATAATAACTAAAATATATTTAAATTAATTATACGGGTTATTTGGTTTTATGTAACATGTCACAACGAGAAACAAACGAAATTATATAAATATGTATTGTTAATATTCTTAGAAACTAGTCAACCACTCGTTCAAATTCAAATATCAAATTCTATTAAGATTGTTTATTGATCTGATTTATCATAAAAAATTAAACGGGTAAAGTCGTGAGAAAGTTATTATTAAATACTTGAGAAATAATAAAATTTAAGAAGAGGAAAATTTTTAATGAAATTTAAAAGTTGTGCAATTTAATAACTACTTAATTCTTAACAATTGTTATACAAGCAAATGTTTTACCTATTTCAAATTTAAAAATGTAAGTAGAGTAAAACAAAGTGCGTTGAACTCTTTTTCTCATAAAAAATCTTACTAATGATATTGTGATTCATCTTTGCTTTACATTGTAAATATTATAAAAAAAAAGTAATTCAATTTAACTAAGTGATTGTTTCTTATACCAGCTCCAAAGGTGAATGCTTGAACGATAAAACTTCAAGTTTTGTAGTCTAACAAATAATTGCCGACTCCAATTATGTACTCCTTACTCAATTTTTTGTGCACGATTTAAGAATGTATATTTTGATAACTGCTCGTCAGTAAAAATAACCACTAAAATTCATAGATTTATAATGAAAACAAGATATTTTTTTCTACAATTCATGTATTGCACGGTAAAGGATAATATCTTGTGAAATCAGTTGTCTCCTTCAAATAAATTCAGACATGTAATTTGTGTGTCTGGTAGCTCACAATTAAGCAAAATGATGGCGTTAATATTTTCTTATTTGAAAGATATAGCGTTGATTATGCTGAAGCAATTTGAGAAGATGATCATAAAAACATACGTAGTAACTGCGCTTAGTTTATGATTCTGACATAGTAGTAGAAAATACGACTTAGTAAGTTATAATATTTTTTAAACGTTTATATATCATTATTTTGAATAAGTCATTTTAATTTATATTATATTTAAAACCAGTACAAACTAAATTGATACCGTAACATGCTATTAATATGCGTTTAAATAATTATCTTTATTCTTCATACAATCAGTTTGAAATTTTCACAGGTTTTTTAAACTGTCTGTGGTGTAATGATATTTTTACTATAATATAGTATTATCTTTTTACTCACATATTTTACAACTAACTTACAAAAATAAGCATTTAAACTACGACGAAAAAAAAGGATATATATTTCAAAATATTTTACACTAATACAACAAAAAACTTAATTAAAAGTACTACATACCCTCCATATCCCTCTAAGTTATAATATAATTGTATAATTGAATATGGGCCTAACTGATTACAGGCGGCTTAATAAACCACACATGTCATTATAAATAAAAAGAAAGTAAAATCAGTTCGACCCTACACCTGTTTTAAGATTTTTTTTCATAGGCAACGAAAAGATTCGATATCACAAGGTGCAAAAGTCTAAAACAAAATTCATCCCAATCCAAGAGCAGACATAAGACAATTTAAGATTGTACAAATGAATACAATCAACAAAACTACGAGCAAAACGAATGTAATTCTCAAAATTTATTATTTTTATGGAATTAAAAGTAGTTTACGTTCCTTTATTTTTCTCTGATACATAGCTTTCTTCATAATATTAGTTAAATTTTGACTAATTCCGACATTGTTTCTATTAGTATGTCGTGCCCCCAGCAATCCTTTTCATTCCAAAACAAAGAAAATCAATATCCTATAATAACGATCAAAATTATGGCCTTAGTAAGACATTCTCGATCAGCTGCCTCTTCGGCCTTGTTACAAATATAGTTCAGTTACAAAAGGCAATATCAAAAATAAACTTTATCATTTTACAGATAAAAACCATTATTGCGTATATTCATTTTATAAAATTAAATAAGTATATCATTTTATAAATATATCGTCAATAACGAATGTCCTAAACAAAGATTGATAATATTATTTCTGATAGATAGTTTGTAACAGGTGCTAGGCTCATTATAAATGACGTCGGAATTGAAAAGGAGAGTATATCATTATTGAGTCATTATTTTGAAGACACAAATATATTGTTTCTGTATTTATTTTAAAGAACTTTTTGTATTTATAAATGTTTTTGTTTGTGACAATATTGACATCAAGAGTATTCAATACTTCAAACAATACACAATGATTTGACATGAAACAGAACATAATTAGAATCAGACATTCCCATAAACATAAATTAATGACGATATTTTTCTTTTCTTTATTACTATAATATTACGGCAGACTCGAGTTGATTACACGGAAATCATGTAATTATGCGCATGGACCACTTATATAAGCAATGTTCGCACGAATATAAAAATAATTAAATACGTACATACAAGTCAAGTAATTAACATTTTAAGAGTTAAAGGCAATTTCCCCACGATAGCTGATCTAAAACAATGGTGCTCTCACATAATAACTGTCATGATCAGACTTATCAGACCGCTTTACTAATATTGTAAAAAATTTTAGGTCTATGATGGGCGTAAATGTGCAATGTTTAAAGGCCACGTGAATCTAAAAAATCCTTTAATATTAATCAATAATTCATTCGTTCCATGCTTTTATTTCTATATGATAAAACGTATCGTACGCAGTACTAGTAAATTAAAAGTAAATATATTTAATAATCATTTGATTTTATAATCATATATTTTATGATATTCAATAAAATGTTTTAGTATATACCGTAAGTTGATGTTATATTACAATGTCGATAACATAGTCATTGATTTTCAAATTTATCATCCCTTGGTTTTTAGAGAAATTCAACATAACTATTATAATGTAGCTGAATTTATAAACACCCGTGATAAGATAATAATATAATTATAATTCAATGATAAGTACACATGAATTATTGGATAGAAACATGTGAACAATTTAAATGATATATTCTTAATAATAATGGATTAGTGTATACATATGTCTGTAAGTTAGTTTAGAAATTCTTTTAAAATAATTATTTTTAAAAGTTAACATAAGGCAATGTTTATTAGTAAGACTATGTATTAGGCAGTTTTTTGTAAGTTAATATCTGATTTTGAACGATAAAATCAATAAAAATGCCATTATATAATACTTGGTAACATGGTATCATAATACCAAGCCGGCGACAACGTAACCGCGTAATGGCGGCGCGCAATCTTCCGTGATAGTGAACTTGAGTTTTTTCGCGGCGCACGCGCACCGTTAGCTTGAGCTACATTCCGCGGTTGTCTTCTATAGCCGCTTGGTGGCACCACAGCGCTATGTACGATAATTTAATAGCACACTTGCTGCCGTATTAACTCTCTGATATTAAAACTATAGCCAAATGAGAAGGTTATTTGCGGGCACTATAACTTATCCAATTAAAACCTTAATTTCAACAGTTTAATAACTTTTACACTCTCTAAAACTTAGTAAAACTAGTCTTAACTAAGTTTTAAAATATCATCAATTACCAATAGTGTGTTATGCTATACTCTTTTAAAATAATTTAAAGCATCAAATAACTAACCGTTTTACATTAAAAACGATTTTAATATATAGTATGTACTATATGTGTTATATTTCTTAAATAAAACAGAAAAAACTGAATGTTGACGGAAAATAACAACCTCTCTAATGTCAGATCTAAGCTTTGAAGGCTGAGCGCGCTGGGTCAACGACCATTGCCAATGTCAGCCATCTTGAGTTCCGCAGTCGCTTACGTTCTTCACGTAAGAGGCTGTAATGCTATGTTGGTGTGAGTTAATGTTCGTTTTTCTATGTCAAACTTATCTGTGTGCGTGAAGTGAACGTGCACACGCATTCATTGCAGCTCTGCTTGTGTGCGTAGCTAATACGTCTTGTGGTATTAGAACAGTACTAGATGGCGGTTCAATCGATGCTTATTGCAATTTTATAACGATTTTCTATTGTTCAGGCATTTTGTTATATTTTCTTATTAAAAAATGATTAGTAGCACTTCTCGATGAGACTTATATATTGCTTGTAATAAACATTATAAGTATGTAGCTTGATTAATGTCGTGTACTTGTGTTTTCGAAGTATATATATATATATATATATATACATATAATATTTTATTTACATCTTACTATTAGTATAACTAATAGTGAGATGAACAGTATTACTAATAGTGCTCAATCAAATATAAATGCAGTGTTGTTATCTTAAGAAGAAATTTTCCCGCGGTCCGAAACCCAAAGAAGTTTGGAGCATAGGTACTTAGATATCCATCGCTTAAATTACGAGTCATAACAATAAATTTTTTACACTTCACGCTAAGATTAACGTAAAGGCACTTCAGTTTTAAAATGCTTTTCAAGTAAAAGAAGTAGTGTTTTAATGTGGTAATAAGTGCTTTGAAATTGCGTTATGTAACAATAAAATTTCAAACAACAATCGAATACATAGGATTATACACATCTCATATTAAATTTATTACATAAGTATTTTTGATTGGAATATGATAATTAGTTTAAATAATTTAAAACTTTTTAAAACTCAGTATAACATCTTAAATGAAATGAATACCCAAATTTTTAATATCATGAATTTCTTTACATAATTATTTTCCTATTCAAAAGTGCTCATAAGACTCACACTTAAATAAATAGTATTTTATTTTGATAAATATTAGGTCCTTACATATGAAATTGGCGTTTTGTACGGGAGGAATATAAAGTCATTTTTTTTGTAAAATATATTTAATTAATCAAAGTGTGCACCGTTGTTTTCTATGCACTTTTACCATCTAATAGGTAGTTCATTGATCCCTTTACTAAAAAAACTATGGGGTCGAGAATCAATAAACTCTTTGAAGGCGGTTTGGACTGTCGCATCGTAGTTAAAATTTTTTCCTTGTAAGAAGTTGTCCAAATTCCGGAAAAAATGGTAATCTGTTGGAGCAAGGTCCGGGGAGAACGGTGGGTATCGCAGACATTCCAATTGTAGCTCATCTAACTTAGTGGTTGTTTGTTGTGCAGTGCGTGATCTTGCGTTGTCGTGAAGCAACAGTGGCCTAGAGCGATTGACCAATCTCGGTTATTTAGCAGCTAGTTCTTCCTTCATGGTTTGCAGTTGCTGACAATAGATATCTGCCGTAATCGTTTGGCCAAATTTTAGAAGCTGTAGTAAACGACACTAGTCCACCAAACACTCACAAGTAACTTTTTCTGAGTCAATTTTCGTTTTAGGCAGGATTGGGCTGGGTCTCCAGAATTCAGCCATTGCGACGAGCGCTTCCGTTTATCGTACAGTATCCATTTTTTATCACAAGTAATAATTAGATTTTAAATCCCTTCATTATTGTGTCGGTTGAGCAAAGTAACACAGCAGTCGACGCATGTTTGCAAGTTCGATTTACTCAATTCATGAAGTACCAATCGTTCATTTTTTTTTACTTTCTCGATTTGCTTCAAGTGGATTAATACAGTTTTATCACTTACCCCGAAGCCTGCAGCTATCTTTGAAGTGCTTTGTGATGGATCCGGTTCCACAATAGCCTTTAATTCTTTATTTTCCACTTTGATCTCCGGCCGTCCACGGGGTTGGTTCTGAAGGTCGAAATTTCCAGAACGAAAACGTTGAAACCAAAACGAACCGTGCTTTCTTTTGCGACACCAGCGCCGTACACATCATTAATCCTTCGATCTGTTTCTGCCGAACTGGTGCCGCGGTAGAACTCGTACTCGTAAATACAACGATATTTCATGTTTTCCATTGTGTTTAATAAGCGCCAAAGAAAAAAATAATGAGGAAAAAACAAATGAATGACTGTTTTCAAAACTCAAATGTACCAGCTAAATGAATTTATAAATTTGAATTTGGAATTCTTAACAAAAGAGGAGATATTTCAGATCAAAGTGGTCAGTACGACAAAACGCTAATTTCATATGTAAGGTAATATGTATAAGTATCAGGGCATCACAAGCTTGGTTTTTATTTTGTATTTAACATTTACTATTCAAAACTTGCTTAACGTATATATTATCATAAATAGGAGTTTTATAAAAACAAATGAACCAAATTCGTAAGCATTTATTTCGACTAGCTTGATTGCAAATTTACTCTAAATAATTATGATACAACTATTGAACGAAAATTTTACCAATCACGCTTTTATCGTATATTTTAAATTAATTTTGCTTACATATATGCTAAATTGTATTGAAATGCATGCTTTTTTTAAATGAGATGAAAACTAGCCGTGGCCTCGGTTCTAGGGACCTTCGCCGAAATGGTACTGCAGTACGATAACCCGAAACAATTGTTCTGTTCGAATCATTCGATCGAGTTCATGACTTCCGCATCGTGAAGATCGTAATTTAATAATTAAAATTTATGATACATGTAAATTTATGACACTCAAACATAATTTAATTGAAGAGATTTATCGTTCAGTTTGCGAAAATATAAATGGTACGTAAAATCGTGTTTGTCGCGTTAAAGCTTTAATTTGTTTAAATAAATATGTGTGGTCTCTAGTTGAAACGGAGATTGCAAATAATATTTTAATTTATTATATAAATATATAAACATTATTTTCTTTACCGTATAATTTGTATTGCGTTATTATATTATAATATGCTACTAATACTTTCGTCGCAAAAACGTTAAATCAATAAAGAAGATACAATTCCTTTAAATAATTTTTTACTGTTTGAATAAAGAATATCCCACCTATACATTAAATTAGGTGTCCTTCCTTTAAAAAATATAAGCACGGATTATCCTATGATGAGCAATATATTTGCATAAACTTGGAGTTTGAAACTGATTACATTTTTATTGCTTGTATTTACACTAGTATGTATGTAGAAAGACAGCCAAAGGCAGATAGGATTATTTTCAAACGTCTCATTTGTACAAATTAGTGATTAAATTTTTTACAGCTAGTTTTAAGCTATCATATCAATCGTACCCTAATAAGCATGGGAGTTTCCATTGCTTTTTTCGAGGTCAATTATCAGTCGATTCACTAAGTCAAGAACCGCCATGAGCCCCGATATACTTCCGTTTCCTTCGCCATTGTCGTCGACTTCCTTATATAAACATACGGACAATCAAAACTAAAAAAAAACATGCCTGTTTTGTATTCACAATATATTATCTGACTTTAGTCTATTCATACATAAATTTGCTTCTTACTTTTAATAGGTTTATATCCAAATATTATTAATATAAAAAAAAAATTCAATTATTTTATGAAACTTATAACAGTTTCACGTAAAAACTATTCATTTTAATGTTTTAATTAAACAAGTATACTTATATATATATACACAATAAACATATAGATACATATGCAATTATTATTTGAAAATTGTGTAAAAATGTGATGGGTCTGTCATTAAATGTTTTTTAAATGAGATGAAACACTAGCCGTGGCCTCGGTCTTAGAAACCTTCGCCGAAATGTCCCTAGAATTGAAATTGAAATTACTCTGCTTGATAATTTAAATTAGAATCTCTTCAAGTTTTTAAAATATCAAAGCTATTTTCACTCTATAAAATATTTCAACGTATCACCAACGGTCATAACGTATTTTTGACAATTGAGATCCTTTTTTTTAAATCATAAGAATCTTTCTTCACGTTCTCTATCAAAACTTACCAAGCAATTATAGAAATCATTGCATAAGAAATAGAGGATATATTTGTATGCAGTATAAGATCACTGCCTGGCTTTCATCTATACACCTACGCTACCTGTGCGCAAGATTCACCCCTAACCTTTTGTAAGGCTATTATGAATCACAGGGGTGGTTCACAATACTTCACGAACGTACGAGCGTGGGAACATATCGAATGAATGGGAAAACGAACTATGTGGCACCTGTAGGAAACAAAGATGCGGAGGCGGTGGCAGTTATACATTAAAATATAATAGAACAGCTTTGATGACAAATAACGCAGACAGTTGTGAGAACTCTGTGACAATAGCAGGGCATTGGTAGTAAGTTATCAAAGCAGTGGACAATTAATTTTAATACACGAAGACTAATATTTATTGTATTCATGGCCCATGAAAAAGTTATTTCAAGGAATATATTTTGACAAATTTGATAATTCATTAAATAATTAATTACAACGGTTCATTAAATTAAATATAGTTACTATTTAAACAGCTAATGCCAACAATACGAACTGAACCCAACAGTTCAACGGAAAGACACAGTCTGGCATCAGTGTCATCGATTGGCATAGTCGTATTCTAGACAGTAAGATTTAATTTGATACCCAAGCAATATTTAAATAGAACCACAAGGACACATTAAGATCAGAAAAAAAAGCTCACTAAAAAATAAGTATTCTGTTAAATCTGGTTTAGATTTAAAAATTCAGACACTATTCTGGAAAAGTAATACGAAAACAGACAAATTATCTGGTTCCAATATATTATATTTTGTTTTATTTTGTGCACTCAAATAGACAAAACCACAGGAAATGATAATAAAAAATATCATTCTATTTGTTACCAGTGATTGTACGACAGGATATAAATTAAAGATTCAAATAATTATTACATATTATCATGCGACTAAGCTTCCTACAATAATGTCAAATGGGATCGAATACTTAACATTTATTTATTTTTTTCTAGTACAATCGAAAACGAAATAAATTACATTCATGTTTCTCTTATAGCTAGATTCTACTGTTTCCATTTACGTTTTAAAATCTGTTATAGGTATATCACAGTGCAATTTGGTTGCAAAATTGAATTATATAACGTGATGTCATAATATTATAAAATTATTTTATTCCATCATCATCATCATACCCATAGTCTACAATTTCAAATTTTATTTAATTAAATTAAATTTTATAAATTTATTTTATATTTCTTAAATTTGGAAAAATAAGTCAAGGTATAACATACGCAGATATAAGTAAATTAAAATTAAATGTTTGGATATGTATTTTTATTGCATATAAAAAAAGTAAAATGACGAACCATAAATTTCCTACGGCTGTTCAAAGGAGGCACCTTAAGCCAAACGGAGCTTAAGAAGTATTGCCCTGCCTTTTAAGAAAAAGCTGGCTGAGAGGTTTGTATGCATATAATAAACACACATGTGAATTCCATTCGATATACACATAATATGCAAACCTCCTAGATGTTATCCTTTCCTATCGAACACGAAATGGATGTATTTTAAACACAAATTAAGCACGTGAAACTAAATAGATTTTTCCCAGATTTGAACCCATGAATCTACTCATCATCTCTCTCTCATTGCAAATATTGCTTTTATAAAAACACCTATATAGACATAACCTTTTTAAATTTATATACGACAATAATTTATTTGTTTTATGTTTAAATAAAGAGAAGAGGTATAAACGTTCTGATAGTGATTATCAGAACGTTTATACCCACTTATTATATATTATATATATTATAAAATATAATTATGTTTAACCATAATGATATATTTATAAATACATTGTAAACTCAAATATATATTAAATACACGTGATGGTATTACATAACGACATGATTTATGAAGGTGTAAACTGTTTCAAATTGCAGAGTCCCGGCTTATAAAAGTGGCCTCGGACTCAAAAGTGAAATCATAATAACCAAATACGGGTTACATAATTTTGACTACAGATCAGTCGGTGATGCAATAGTATTCAAACATCGAATCGAACTTACGGTATCTCCTGAATAACACGTGCGTTTTGCAAGTCCAATCTAAACTTTAGAGGCCCATAAGATGAACAATTTATGAAAATTTCATCTCTAAATTAAAGATCTACGTTATTAAATTGGCACTTGAAGACAATGTTTTTTCCTAATTATTAACTATATATATTTCATACCTTAAAACTGTGCTTTCAAAATATTTTCTTAATGTATGTAATGTATGCAATAGAATGTGTGAACTACACTGAGTAAAATAATGATAAAACGAGACCCACAACAACACATACACCCATAAGTTAAAGCTTTATTTAAATATTACACTCAAAACATATCATGCTTAATATTATTAAAGGTGTAATTATCATTTTCTTTGAAAAAACCATAGTATGCCATTTCAAGTTCCCGAGAAAAATTATTCGGAGTCAAATTGATATAAATAGTGAACATGATGTCCGCGTGACTATTTATCACGTAAATAATAATAATAATGCAACCAAATAATATTTTTATTGATGTTTATTTATAACCATGCTATAATCGCTTAAGACATACGGAATATTGACCTGATTCTATCACTCTTTGCTAAGAGTTATTCGTGGACATAAGTTAGATCGTAATATTTACAAAATCCAGTTCAGTCTTGCTAAAAACATTCTTTTTGACACTCATACAGATAATATTCACCTTCTTCAAGGCAGTTTAATTATTGTAAAAATATGCTTGCTTACAACTATGTGTTTAAACAAATTGATATAATAATTGGTCCAAAAAACCATCGATAAACAACAAGCCATCCTTCTAAAAACACAATTGAACTACGACAAATTTAAAACATCGGAATTAGTCTAGAAGTTCAAAATTCAGATACATAATGATTTTTTCATGGAACGGTTGGGGAGTAGATAGATAAGTTCGAAACTAAATACAACCTGTAGATATTATCACAACAACCGATAGTGACGCTAATAACAATTCAAGTTTTCCAACGTAATGCTAAAGCTTAATAAGCTACATATCTGGACGATTATACTTACTTACATTCGGCAGCATATAATATATTTATATAACTAGCATAATGTAACCGCCTTGTTGGTCTAGTAGCTTGATGTAAGGCCGCAGACCCGGAGGTCCTGGGTTCAATTCCCAGGTCAGGCCAATAAAAAGTTATTGGGTTTTCTTGTTTAAATTCTCAGTAGCAACCCGGAGTTTGTAATTTGGAACTGTGTACACTCCCGTGACTCGGAAAGCACATAAGGCCGTTGGTCTTGCGCCTGAACTCTTTCCGGTCGTGTCGGATTGCCGTCCCATCGGATTATGAGACTTAGGGAATAGAGAGTGCACCTGTGTTTGCGCACACACCTGTGCACTATAATATCTTCTGCGCAGTTGATCTCCCTTGAGTTTGGCCGCCGTGGGCGAAATCGGTCTGGAGGACATTATTATTATTATTATATCTTTATTAATATTCAGTAAGTTGATAATATATTGAGTATCGCTTTGGTTTGATTTGATTTTCTTACTCTGATGAGTTATGAAATGGAGACCATAATACATAAGATTTTATTATAAATACATTCTTATTGCCATAGATATAAACACAGTATGTATGATTTACCTTAAATTATAAATTATCATCTCTTCACAAATCTATTCAGTGATATCAAATGGTCCTTGAGTATACACGTGCGCCACGTGAGGTGTGTTTTGCAGATTTTAACCAGATCGAAACTCGACGAGCATTCTCCATGCCTTAACGGCGCTATCTTGATTTTTCGATCACGAATACAATTCATTACACTCTATCTGATTACCAAATTATCTTGTAACAAAAATGAATTAAGTCTAACAAACATATTTATTACAAAAGAAAACTGTTACAAGTACTTTTAAATCGCCATTTTAACAGAATAATTAAGTTTACCATCGTTACTGTTTTTCAATGATAATCATATATTCTACCTTTTAATTATGGTACCACTAAGAAACCCAGTAAATGCTTATACGGATTATAATAAGAACATGTAGATATAAATATATATATAAAATAAAATGAAACAATTTGTATATCCTTATCTTATATCTTTTAGTTACCGATGGTTAAATTGAATGCTGTATTCCGGTTTGAATCGGTGAGCCAGTGTAATTACAGGCGTAAGGGACATAACATCGTAGATCCCGCTGTAGGCAGCGCATCGTCGCTTTAAGAAGTGGTTAATATACTTTATAGTACTGGTATCTATAGGTAAAGTGAACCGAAACCTTAAGTAGAGCTATTTTCATTTCTTCTTCGTCTTTCAAAAAAAAATCAAATAAAAATTACACGTATTTTAATCGCGTAGTGTATAAACAAACATCGATCAATTTTATTGTTTAAATAATTTCTAATCGTTTATCATATCTGGTAAAAATAACGTGTGAAAGTAATAAAAATATTTTAAATAAATACTTTGTTTGTTTTTTTATTCGTAGGTTAGTTTATAACTATAAATTTACAGTTATATTTTTTATAAGTTTTAATATATAGTTGATAAATTACATGAAAAACCAACTTGGCCATGTCATTTCTATTTCAATAATATGATTTTATCATTTATTCAACATTCTTGTAAATAATAGTTAGTTCGACTTACAAGTAGGTTTCAATTATTCGTGGTCTTACAGATCAAAAACAAGATTTTTTAATTTCAAATTATCGTTTGGTAATTTTAAAAACATTAGATCTGGAATGATGGAGAAGTTTCCAAACTTTAATAATACAAAATATTTTAAGTCAATACTAAGTATTTCATTTTTTTTTAAATTGCTTATCATTTTTAAGTATCAGTATCATTATCAAGTATCTATCACTTTTTATCATTATATATAATTTTTAAATTTTGATGCAGGTAAGATTCAACGCTTAATACCTTAAACTGACGCATCACACTAAAGTATCGTTTGCACAGCGCCTAATTCAAGAAAAAATATGATTTTTTAAAAATAATATCAAAACCAGCCAAATCTTCTTCTTCTTCTCCTTCCTGCCCTTATCCCCCTATGTGGGGTCGGCACAACATGTATTATCCTTACACTTCTCTCTGTCACTCGTCATCTCAGCACTTATCCCTTTCATACTCATATCATTTCTTACGCAATCCATCCAAATTTTCTTCGGCCTCCCCCGTCCCCTGTATCCATCAACATTCATACTCATCACCCTTGTAAGTAACATGCAGAACCAAAAATTAGAAGAATACAAACAATAAAACCAAAAAGATTTTACTGCAACTTTTTACTTATAACTTTTTGCTGGGCCATTAAGATTATATTAGTTGCGTTTGCGTTGTGTTGCCTTCGCAATGTTTCAGACAAGGCGACACTATATTATGATGTCCCAACTACCAACTTACTTATATCAACAGATCATTCGAATCAATCAAAGGATAATTAAATAATCATATACCAACAATATGTACTATACATCTTATCGGTATAATACATAAATAAAATTAAAAATAAATTCATACGCATAGATTTACTATTCGCCAAACCATAACATTGTATCTGGGATTGCAGATAAACTGAAATTAGGTATTTACTAACGCTGCTATGTTTTAATATTATTTTATTTAATTGCTGCAAATTTTAAGCCTGATATTTGATATAAATGTGGACTTTTGTGTCTCCAAATATTTAAGATCGAAAACTTTTTCAATTATAAATATATTATAACATTTTAAACAAAAACCTATTTATTTAATTTTAATCAATGTTAAATAAGTATATCATTTCATAGTGAAATACGTATACATGTTGAATAAAAGATAGACGTTACGAAATGCAAGAGGTGAAAACGGCGGTTTACCATATTATCTCGAAGAAGTATCCAATTTCGGACAAATCTAGAATATTTCAAATATTTCTTACACAAGCAATTATCATAATTGCAATATTAAATTCAAAAACAAATCAATATAAAATATTACTTATTTTTTATTATGACGTGACTAATTTTTAATTTAAAAGGGCTTGAATAAAATGTATTTTATATTAGTGCACCTATCAATAACTCCTTGCCTAGCAATAGACTCATACAAATATACTTCTAATGCATGTCTGATAAATACGTTAATGTTTCAAACAAAGCCATTTAAACGGATTTGAATGTACTTTGAAATATTACTTTTTATTAAAAAATAACAACGTGAAAATACCAATTTTGATCGATTTTCATTCCAACTGAATCCTAAGCGGGTGAAGCCGCACCTTTAGCTAGTAATGTCTTATGTAAGAAAATTGAAAACTATGTATTTCAAAAGGGAATATCCATTATTATAATAATTCGGATGTTTTGAGTCAATATGAAATGATTTCTAATTTAAGCACAACTTATGCATTAATCATGATATAACAACAATAATATTACATGGTGCAATTTGATCGCTTGTCGAAAAATCTACATGTTTTGCGTAACAAATACACATCCTTAGTTTGTAGCTAGAGGATTTAAGATGGTAGTCAAAATAGCACATTTGTATATATAACTAGAGCGCTTGTAACGAAATTGACACATTTTGAGTAAAAATATAGGCAAATCCTTATTATATAGCAATAGGATATAGCAAGTTAAGTTAATAAGAAAAAGACGGAAATCAATAGAAATTTATTATTATGGAAAGGATATCTACTGGTGGTAGAGCTTTGTGCACTCATCAGATATTTTACCGCAAAACAGCAGTACTTGGTATTATTGTGTTCCGGTTTGAAGGGTGAGTAAGCCAGTGTAATTACAGGCACAAGGGGCATAACATCTTAGTTCCCAAGGTTGGTGGCGCATTGGTGATGTAAGCGATGGTTAACATTTCTTACAATTCCAATGTCAATGGACGTCAATGACCACTTACCATCACGTGGCCCATATGCTCGTCCGCCTTCCTATTCTAAAAAAGGAAAATACCACATCTATACTAATATTATAAAAACTTTACCTAAGTTTGTGGGGTTGTGAGGTTGTATTCTCTGGATCTACTGAACCGATTTTGAAAACTCTTTTACCAATAGAAAGCCACATTATTTGTGAGTGTCATAGGTTAACCCGAAAAATGAAAAGACTTTTTCGTGGTAGTCGGATTTGCAAAGTAAATCGGAAAAGTTGCATAGTTTAGGAGATAATTTAAAATATCAAATACGCGAGACAATTTTATTAATGTTCGGCCAACGCGACTTTTGACAGTCAGGAAATAAATCAAAGCACTCAGCTGACTAAGCGAACCACAATCATAATTTCATCACAGGTAAAAAAGTTTACCGTCCAACGAATTGGGCACGGGTTATATGGTTATAAATTATTATATAAGCTTAACTCAGAAATGTAATTCTCAAACATTGGGTTCTCTTCTCCATTTCATCCATTCTCCTTTAGGTATTTAGAATTGCATTTATGGATTGACATCATTGTATCGATACAATTTTTACTAAAACTTATATATAATCAAATTAATTCTTAGGTAATATTAAAAATAGACTACAATTTATTATGAGCTCTCACACAGATGAAATAAAATTAAATTTCAAATAAACCAGAGAATTTACCTATACTTCTGTAAAAAATATTAATTCTATAATAGATTAAACGTCCTAATGCTGCAACGTATGTTAAGTTTTATTATGTATTTGAATAAAGCGCAAATTTAAAATAAGGTAAGTTTCCTTTAGATCATTCCGTGTTGTGAGAATGGAAGTTGCGCGTAGAATATTGCGGAGGCCGCTGAGGGTCGATGCCTTCTGAGAGACACGTGAGCGGACCGTTAGCCTGCACACGCCGAGCCTTCAACACATGGAAAGGAAAATCTATAAATAGTAATGTTGCCAAAAGAGTTACATAAAAATAATAACTGTCAACGTGATCAAATATATTATAACACACTGAAATCATAAAACATTGGCACGTTTCGTAATTTCACATAGCAATAATTACATGTTACAAGCAAAAAAATAATATTTATGGATAATATGTGTGTTAATAATAAAGAATTACATAAGAAAACACAATATTTTGAAATATTGAATAAAATATGATATGTATTTTGTTTAGGAATTGAAACAATAATACAAATTTTAATAACTAGAAAAAAATTATAACTTTGTTGCTGGCGGTACAAATATTAATTTTCAATGTAATGGTCAGACATGTCAATTTCCGCATGTCAGAGAAATATCTACATTATTTCGATATACATAAAGTTTAATTTTATACATTATTTACTATGTGCTTATGTGTTATATTCATCATAAATGTGAACGTACTTGTAATCATATATTACACTGTTTATATCCTTACATGACCGAGATTTAAATAAGGCTAAATAAAAAGAAAAAAAAAGAGTGCATGCATTGCGTTTATGCAGAAATACATAATAGTTATGTATAAATAATAATTAATCATTATTATTTCAAGTATTACTTAACCTTTTCTATTTCTAAGGAATTATCTTAGTCTCAATACTTTATTCGAGTAGACTTCGTCACACTGTTTTACAAAATTTAATTAAATATAAAGATGCCATCAGTTCGGAATGTAAATTATAACAAGAAGTACTGGCAATAAATCATTAACCATTAGTTAACCTTTTAATAAATTAAATAATGTATTATATTCAATTAAACAGACAATTTCAGATTTATTTTTATTGTAGTTCCAAATTAGGGGCATAGGGGGGGTATTACTTTAAAAAAAAAGTAAATAATATATTTTTCTGTTAGTTGAAGTTATTTGTAATGTTGAATATTTAAGTAAACCACTTTCTGCTAACCCCAAATAATTTGTTTATCCTCTGAATAATTTTAAAGGTCAATATCTCACGACTTATGGCTGGTGACAGAAATGGGTCGATCTTCATATAACGTATTTTGCATAGCGTACGCACACAGATAAACTTTGAGACAAGATTCAATTTAAAAAGTTTTGGGCAATAAAATACTTTAGCTTAATAAATATTTAAAATATTTGTAATCTCCTTGAATGTTTATATAATATTAAACCAACCACCAAAATATCTACATATTTCTTAATAATTTTAGTACAAAAGCTACCCTAAAAAGTTCTAAAACCTCGAATAAAATGTACCAAATAAAAATGATGATTAAGAACACAAACAGCGTGTAACGCTGTATAAAAGCTGTCATGTATCAATTTAATAATTAGCAATTTAAGAAATAAACGAATCAGTGCGAACAATATTGGGCATTTTATCACATTTTTTATTTCCTTTGATTTTTAATTGAGGTTTATTAAATCGAATTTACGATCATGCACTTTAGAAGAAACCCGTTTTCCTTTCGAATTTCCATATTAACTTCTGCATGACCTATTTGACTTTCAAATGCGGGTACCTTATTAATAAGTTAGGTATATTGTTTATCTCATGCTGATTCATAACGCAACCGAAATAAGTGAGCCGGTCTCTGTGTCCCCATTTTTTGCCACAAACAACCTCAGAGGGCATTACCCTCTCTCTTTCTCTCGAAAACACCTAGCATGGAGGCGAGCGGACTAGCTATTACTCGCAACATTGAAAAGCTTTTGAACATTTTCAAATCACAGTCCTTTTGTGGCTTAGTTTTTCTTAACATATATACATCGTTAATTAGATCTTACCCACGTATTATTGCTACTTTCAAACCAAGCATTATTATTTTTTCCAAAATTAAAACTGAAATGGCTACAAGGGAAACAAATGCTATGGAAAATTCACCTTAATCCAATAATCATAAAGATTACTATTAAAAAGAAACAATAGTGTTGGCAAACGAGTATCACTATCACTTAGTAGAAATTGAAACTACACACGAGAATGGCTGTAAAATGTGGCGTTAAAATCGCCCACGGAACTAAGCAAATGACGAAAGCATTATTCCACTTTGGTGTTGAGGACCTTACCCTAGACATTGCTACGCAATAAGGTTGTCGCGGTCATCGTCCGCCCCCTCCCGCTTCCCTCGCGACCTCTTTTGCAACAATCCGACCATTTCACATTGCCCACGGCTACTACCAATCGCTGTACCGTTGAGTAACAATATAAACTGACAATCTTATACTCAAGCTTAGAATTATTTACACCTTTAGAATTTTAATTTTAGATTAAGTTAATTAAGTTTTTTTTGTTTATTCTGAACATTTAAGTGGCCACATGCGCGTTTAATTCGTCCGTAAGTAATATTAAAATTATAAATTAATTCAAAATATGTTAGTTTTTAACGTCGAACCTTAATCATCGTTATTTAGAAACTTACAGAAGAGTTAATTTCAAAGAGGTACAACTACATTTTGAAAAGAAAGAAAACTATAAAATGATTCAACGCGGAACTTAAAATATATTTGCGTATGCTCTTGCAAATGTCGTAACTAATATATTATGACATTGACTTTAAACATTATCATAGAGCAACGATTTATTCACAAACTTCCGTGACTGTCTCGGACTCAGTATCGAATATTGCACAATATCATTTTAATTGGTTTTACAATTAGCGCGTTCGTCCGATTTGCTCCAGTTGTTAACGATTATCTTTTTACAATGTTCAGCCCAAGACAGATTTACAGTTACCTGGGGTTGTTGCCAAGTTATGGCGAGTTACAAGATATTAATTCTGTGAAATTGATTAGGGAAGACGACTACGCGTGCAATGTTGATGAACTACGGATCATCGTCTTGAAATTTACTTACGTCGGCTTACGTCACTTTATTTACTTCATTCGTTTTTTTCACGTTTGAAACGAATGCAGATTTTTGGATATTTTTGATAAGTTCGGGTTCAGGCTATGAAATATGTTGTTTCGTAATAACTGTTACAATATTTTACTGATTTTATAACTTATTATACATAAAATTGTCGGAAAACTGTCAAAACAGTTACAATACTATAGAAAGTCCGGGTATTTCAATTTTTTATAGTTCAACATATTATTTTAAGCGTTTTCTCTAATACAAATGAACCTTGCAATTTGCACCGGTAGTTTAGCGTTTACAGATATTTAAATCATTACAGAATATTTGAACAAATGCTTCAAAAAAGAATTATGCACACAGAGATGTAATATATAATATGTATGTGTTTACCTTATTATGGCTTAACAACAACACACACACACTTAAAATACCTCAATGCTATCTTCATTTATTCTACTGGATACATATCCCCAGGAAGTGATTAATAATATAAGAAATCTTAACTCAGTCTGTACACCTGAATACATGCCTATAAAATGTTTCTCCCAATAAGTAATCGCCTAACATATCTCTGTTTTAATTGGATATTTTTCCTTATCTTTTTCAATAAACTGATGGATTTAATACACCACTGTAAGGCAGTGGCAAACGAGCCATTTTCAAAATTATTGAAAATTAATAAATTTCAAGTTTAATATTCTCTCAAATTCACAAAATGATTTTAGGTAAGAAAAATCTACCGAAGATGCTATTTTAGGATTAACTTATATATAATCTCAAACAAACTTGATGAAGGAAAAAAAGCTTAACCAACTTTCTTGAGCTAAAAAAGCCTTTGATACCGTTTCTATTTTTATACAAAGGTTAGAAATATTGAAATGGGAGGTAATGTTCTATCGTTACTGAAGAGTTGCGTATATCATAGAAGTCATTATGTACGTTAATGACTTTATAAGTCCAAAACTACATTATCCTTTGGGGTCCTCCCCCAAGATACCGCTTTAATCCCAACTTTCATTTTATTATATAAACGATTTATGCAAAACTAGATGGCGGTCGTATATTCTCATATGCGGATGACACTACTATCATTATTTCTGACAAGAAATAAAACTGTATCTAGAAATCCTAAGAAAGACTGGAGTTCTATCTAAGACATTAAACACTGAGAAAATTAGCTATATTTTATATTCTATAAACAAAAAAACACATCTCGATTACAATTTTCATATTAAAATACACGGCTGTAACAACAAAAACCCTTATAACTGTAGCTGCCCTGCGCTAAGGAAAATTGTTATAAGATATTTTATTATGGAGTGGGGTGGGGCTTCAAAAACTAAATTTCTAGAAATGGAGCATGCGCAAAGCAAATCTTTGCTTTCAGATAATAGATGTAATAAAATAGTATGAAGTATTCTAAAGGTGTCACCTGCTACAAGTACTGGTTGTAATGCTAGTAAAATACTAGGATTGTCTCAATTTTCAGATTTAATAAGAAATAAATATATTTTATTATTACAGAAATAATCAAAATAAGGTAATAGCATGACAGCGGCGGTTAATCGTATAGAATTTTTGCCATACAAAGTCGATAAGGACTGGATAGTTTTGATTAATCTAGTCCTCAACTAGACAAACTGCGATGCTAAAAATAAATAAAAATTACATGTTATAATAGAAGAACCTTAGAAATTTTGTAAAGCAATAGCCGTAATGTAACAAATGTCATCGATAAGGCTCTAGCCAAATAGTCAAGCTCAAGTTACGCTATAAGTGGTCCGTGACGGGAATTATTACTTTGTATAACCAGTTATCTACTCTACAACAGGGTTGGATTGACATGACATTTTATTTATTTAAAATGCACTTTATAAAAAACTCAAACTCATTATTTGACGTGAAATGGCGCGCATACCTTCTCATACCGCTCAGAACGATAGCAAAGGTCCGTCAGAATATTTTTACGATGATCTATATTTAATTAAACAATTACTTATTAGTTTTAAAAAGAATCTAAATTTCATATAAAATGTTTTGATTTTAGTTTTACAATACTTGCATTTAATTGCATACCAACTGCTTTCAGGCTTTTATCACAATTGTAAATATAAAAACTATTTTATACTTGGCACTAATTATACCGCTCCCAGGATATGAACTACAACACCATTGCTATCTATTAGACGTTTCTTGTGCATTAGTATCAAGTTTTAATGCGAATACATTTATAAAAACTCATAGAAGATGTTTCGTTCTTGGACCGAATTTGGTACACTAGGGTACAAAGTTTAGGATACAAAGGGTAGTGTAGGGTGAGTGAAGCAATGTATTTGCAAAAACGACATAAACCATAGTTCCCAAGGTAGCGCATTGGTGATCAAAGGAATGTTAATTTTTTCTTACAGGGCTGTTGTCTATTAGCGGCGGTGACGACTTTCCATCACTTGGCTCTTTAATTATTCCACTTAATTTTATAAATAAAAACAACATATTTTATTCGTAAAATTATTTAACTTGTAACAAAAACGACGTATTTCCATTTTTAGTTAATAACTTTGCATATTTTTGCTTTCAATAAAATAACTTGTGATAAGAGTCACTTGTGACGACAGTCCAACAGATCTTGTAACCTGTACACCAGTTATTAATTTTTTTTTTATAATTTTCATAAGAACACTTACAATGACGATTTAACTTTTTATGATTTATAAGTAAATTATTTACAACTTATTAGTTGTGTTTTATTAAACACAATTCTTGTAATTAAAATGCAAACCACGAAGTCATTCAGTTCAATGTATATACGTATAAAAGTATCTGCACCTACTTCTAATATCTGCATACACATTACTTCCGTCGATACCTGTGGGCGCCCGCATTGTCGTACATCGTACATTTATAGATACAATTCTTACTAGTTTCCGACTTTGTAATGTATTAATAGTTTTTTTATTATATTTTTTTAGTTATAGTAAAACAAACAGACGTTATTAATCAAACTGTATAATTTCAAATTATAACTGAGATACTCGTACTTATGTGTATTTATGGCATTTGTTAACACGCTTTCATTTTTATTGTATCACAATTTTCTTAAAATCGCAATTTCATGTAATTATAATAAATTATGAATCGTTTTTATATAAATGTCTTCATATAACTATATCAAGACATTATATATAATCTTTATGACCTTTTAAGAAATTATTTCTAATTTCTTCTAATTTATCAGTCTGTATTTTCCACATCGACATTATTGTAAATCATTGGTAACCGATAACGCACTAATATTAAAAACTACATATTGAAGTTCAAGGTAAATTAGTGATTTATTAATCATGATTAAATAACAACCCAATTCAAATAAAATTTAGATAAAGGAAATCTAGTAAGCAGTACATAACAAACTTCAAGTTATTTAAGCATTAGTGCTAGGATATCTCATAATTTCTTGTTTTTTATGTGTTATCGATATAAATAAGCACATATTTTGATACGTCGCAGTTAAACCAATAATTAAAACATGTCGCGGGATTGCTCCATACTAAGACCGGACGCTGGCCTGACTCCATCCGCTCACAATTGTTGCCAAGACGTGCGCTGTTTACACTAGCAACACCAGCTACGATTTAAGCAGGACGTCCTGATTTTAAAAGTGCTTAAATAAAATATCCCACTTATTATATAATAAGTAGAAGCAAATATAAAGCTGTATTTATAATTTATAAGTATAATCAGAGTCGAAATTCGACCTATCTTATCTTGGTAAGACGTACTTTACTGTAAAAAACTGAGGAAGCTGCGAGATTTATAAATAACATAACACTAGTCTACATATTATTCTGTAAAAATATATTATATCAATGTCTTAATATAAATTATTTTTGCATAAATAATATAGTTATGAATAAACGCGGGTTTATATGTGAACGAATGTTATATTTACATTGATAGTTTAGTTACTAGTTGTTATGTTATGATTTTGAGGGGGTGTCCATACCCCTGACAACGTGTATGCTAAATTTATGATAATGGGTTGAATAGAGTTGAAACACGATTTGCAATTTTCTTTTTATTATTTGTATGTATTTTAATATAGAAGTTTACCTATATAGACAACATTACCTTTACTAATATTGATGTCTTTTTTACTGAATTCGGTTACGGCAGTCGTTCTCATCAAGTCTCATTTCAGCCAGCAACGCAAGAGATATTATAGTACAAGTGCATGCGCAAACAAAGGCGCACTTTTGTATTACTTAACTCATCCATAGAAAGGCATGTAACCCCAAGAAGAAATAGAACAAAAAGCCTTAAGGTAGAAAGAAATATAGTTTTCATGGCAACATTGCACTCTTATTGAGAATTTCTTGAAGGGTCCAATGCCAAGGCCTCGATATCTGCAACCTTACAAGTTTCGCTTAACTAATGAAACAATCCTCCTTTAATAAAAAATACAAAGTGACATTTTTTACAATGTACATATACTAATATATTTAAATATGAAACAAATGATATTTTTCAACAAAATAACAAGCAACAATACCAATACAGTTATTGAATTACTTTCTCAAATAAGTAAATTAAAATAGTATGTAATTTATGAAGTTAATTGCGATTCTAATGAGTATGAAGATTTTTTATTTCTTGTTTGTATTTTTTATACAGTTCAAGTTCTCCTGTATCCAAATGAAACAACTAAGGCAACTTTACGTCACCAATTAACGTGTCGCTATTTTTAGGATGAAACGGTGACTTTCCGACTTAAGACTGGTCTTTGTTTTTTTGTTAACATGTACTGCTAAAGTATTAGTTTGAATAGAGCAACAATAGTTTCTGTATGAGACAAATTCAAATTTGATTAACTTCTTACTGAAAATGTTAGCACACTATGCGTCGAATCGTCGTTTTATACTTATTTTTAAGGACAAGACACAATTTAGTTAAGATTTAGGTAGAAATTATAACAACACTGAAGAAAAGGTTTTTCTTTTATTTTTAATATAACCACGGGCGAACGGACCATAAGGTAAAATGTTATTAATTGGTCAACAATACCCATTGACATAGGCGTCATAAGAAGTTTTAACTACTCTTCACATTGTCAATGCCCCACTAACCTTGGAAATTAAAATGATATGTAATTTATACCCGTAGTTACACTGTCTCACTCACCCTTCAAGCCGAAACAGAAAAAATACTACGAGTAAGAATTGTTGTGTTGTTGTTTCGGCCCTCCTACGTTGGGTAGAAGGCCCAAGGCGGCAGCGGCGATGATGAGCTTCGAGCTGAGTTGAGCGAAATGCCCGAAACTCCATCTTCCATCCAGAATCAGGCCCAGATACCTCATCTGGGCCTGCACCTTAATCACCGTCCCCTGGACGGTGATAGACGCCCTTCGGAGGGGACCCCGACGTGGACCGTGAAATAGGAGGTCCTCCATTTTTGTTACCCTCAAGCCCAGCATCCTGATCCGATCCATCGTGAGCGACGCTCCGACCTCAGCCAGACGGGCCACCTCCTGAAAGGTACGTCCCATCACCGAATCCGCGGGTGTCATCCGCGTAGCACAGCACCCACCCGGGAGGTTATTACAACCCTGCGTCAATTTGGATTCGATTTATTATTTTTAATAAAATATTTTAAGTTATTGTATATCTGTCTGGACAACCCAATTGTTTTTGGAATTATTATTTATTATCCATTTAAATTAATTGTTGGTTTCGAATTTTCAACTGATCACAGATCGCAATCTATTGAGGTTTCCAGGTTCGATTCTTTACTTTTCGTAGGTTGTTCATGTGTTTTGTTGTTTGCATTATATATTAAAGCGATAAGTTACACAAAATAAAATAAACTGCACAAAAGTAGACAGATACTGTTGTAAGGATACCGAATCACAGCCACACTTTTAAAAAAATCAAGCACAGACGCTTGGCCTTTAGTGAAGTTATTCACAATTATAAGCCACGTCCAACAGACGTCTCTCATTTGAAACATCCTTTCAAAGGTCGTCGACACAGATACCGTTTTTGTCTTTTTTCATATATGGTGCGAATTTTAACACTACTTCATCGTTCGGATACTAGATTGACAATATAAGCTCATCTGTTTTTGCATAGTCACATCCTCAATCATAATTTTATCTACTTCTTGAATTTTATCATGTTGTGCAAAAAATCAGCGCAGTAACGGATTCCGATGACGATTGAGATGAAATTAAATAATAGTAATTAAACTTAAATAATAATTTATGGATTATTAAAAAAAAGTGATTTCGCTTATATCCTTTTATTTTTTATTAAAACAAAACTGAAAGTAAGTATATAAGTAATTAATATAAAAATATATGACAATAATTTGAAAAATAGTGTTAAACTATATACGTAGTACTCAATTAAATAGATTTAGTAAAATTGTAATTGTGAAAAAACTCGTTTTCTAAAACAACTAAGAAAAAGAATTTACAAATTAATATTTCAATTAATATTCAGTCTATTTAAAAATTAGTCTACTCAATTATATTTCTAAGATATGCAGTATAATTGTATGATTGTTAGGTTTTGCCTGTACTGGTGATATTGCCAGCCAGGATGGCTACTTCATTTATAGAATTCAACCCGATACGAGGAAATGTTGCTAACATTCTTGCCAACATTCTATGCGATTATTATTTATGTAGAAACTATTCTTAATAAAATTTTAACTTTTCATTTTTTTCTTAAAAATATAATCTTCTTATAATTAATACAAAGCCAATTTTATAATCTACTTAAAAATTTAAATTGTATACTTTTTAAAGTGTAATGTAAAATTATTATAACTAATTGATAATTTGAAATTGAAACTTTAAATGACCAAAAACAATAAGGATAAAACCACAAATTAACTACAATACTCCTTAAGATGGTCGTAACAGATAATAAAATAATAATATTCATACGAGATACTGAAATAGAGTACATTGTCTGTCTAATTTAACTATTTCCTAATAACTTTTTCGTAACGACAAAAATTTAAATTGAAAACAATTCATCCATTTTGACCTTAATTAACACTTTTAAAATTTTCGTCATTGAGTAAATTAACTCGATAAAGTATGTTCATTTTCGTCGCAAACTAGTCAACAACAGTTGCATATTGTTAGATATTGTTTGAAAATTAAGCATCGCATTATCATAGTTCCGTATGTATTGAGAGTATATTTGTTTTTTTATGTATTTATTTCGTATTTTTTCATAATTATTTGTTTTATTTTAGAGATTCTTCGGTTATAACATGTATAATATTAAATTGCTAGATGCCTTAAACACTTTGTATACGTTTGCAAAATTAACAGAAGTATAAGTTATCGTTATACCATATTACCATAATTTTCTGTCTTTTGGGAAAACCAGGAAATAAAAAATTCAGATAAAAAACATCTGAACTAAACCAATATAATTACTATATAAATTATTCGCAACAAAAGAATCAAGTAAGCTTAAGTTATATCGAATTTATAAAATATATAATTAAATCGATCTAGTAAATAAACACAAATAAGTTAGATGATGCACGTGTAAACGGTGTTGCAGTGTATATATGAGTAATATGTATAAAAATTTTCAATGTCGTGTAATGACAAATTAGTGTCTCCAAATAGTTAACAACGGAACCGTGTCACGATGAGGGGACAATGTTAGTCGCGACATTTTGTAAGGAGGACGCGAGCACATGAATATGCATAATGTTTGTAACAAGCAAACGTCTTGAACTCCCTGTCCATTCGTTACACTTACTGTTTATCTATACAAAACGTTCTAACATCTATTCAAAGAAACGTTTTTGTTTTTATAAATATTAAGTATGAAAATCGTTCTCATTATTTCTGATTATTATCATAAATTTTTTTTAAGAATACCTTCGTAAGAAATAAAAGGTAATAATAAAATAAAATGAAATAATAAATATACCTATGTGTTGAAATAAAACGGAGAATAGCAAATATAATATAGCAATAAAAACAGTCACATAAAATTACAGATTATATATAAATATTTCAAAACTATATATTCGATCAATGAAGACAACATTATTAACATCAACATATTTTATAGGTTATAATACATAAATATATACTCTCACCGTAATAGTTTGTTCAATTTTACGTTTGTGATGGTATATAATATGGTATTACAGTCGGACAGAGGCGATGGCCTACTTCATTTCCTATATATATATATATAGGAAATATATATATATAGGAAATAATATTGGGTCTATAAAATTATATTCCTATAATTTTATAGACCCAATTTTATTAAAAATGTATAATAAGATTTTTATGTTATACTCAAGTAATTAAAAATGCCAATTAAAAAAATATATGTATTTATAAATAAAATCACTAGTAATATATTTGTAATTCTTTACGTTAAATTTCAAATTTATTATATTCAATTATAATCAAGACTTCAAATGGGAGCATGGAGGGCTACGCAAGTTAACGATTTTTTTTTCGTGTTTCTTTTTATGAAATATGTAATATATATTTACTGGTGTGCTTTGTGTAAGCTCGTCTGGGTAGGTACCACCCACTCATCAGATATTCTACCGCAAAACAGCAGTTCTTGATATTGTTGTGTTACGGTTTGAAAGGTGAGTGAGCCAGTATAATTACAGGCACAAGGGTTGGTGGCGCATTGGTGATGTAAGCGATGGTTGACATTTCTTACAATGCCAATGTCTAAGGGCGTTGGTGACCACTTACCATCAGGTGGCCCATGTGCTCGTCCGCCTTTCTATTTCGACCACAGCGTCAAGCAAGATTAGCCAAAAACTAAATCTACTCATATATACAACCATCTATGTTAAACTTGTGGTAAAAAGTACGTTGTGTTATTTAATATATGTACATATTAGCAAACCTTGAAACAAAATAATATGTTAAGCAGGTGCAAAACTTTGAATGTCAAGGCACGTCTCCAACCCATCATATTAGGCTATTAGGCCGATGCACGTTGCCAAAATTTATTTTGATCTTTGGCACCTGCAAATTTTTAATAAGGACGATAAAGCAAAATGCTTTGAGTTAAATTATCACGATTGATCACGAAACATAGATTGGTAATAAATTAACGCTAGTAGATTCGAATCTTCATATTTAACATGATTACATATAATTAAAAGTAAAATAAAGAACACACACACACACACAAACACACCTGCTTAGGTGTGTTTTAGACGTCAAAAATAATTTCGAAAAACTTATTGTTAGAGAAATTTCATTTACGAATTCATTCTGCTATAACATTTAATACGCGAGTAATAGAAGAATGTATGTAATAATGATTATTTTCATTTTTTTAAATGGCTTCACCAATTTAATTATTTTGATAAATTTTGGGATACAAGTTCTTTTATTTTTGTTTTAATAACTCATTTTGAAAGTAAATTTGTTTTTTATGGTTTAATCAACAAAGTAGGACTTAATAAAAGAAAACCACAATATTATTTTGAACGTAGTTCGGTCAATGAACTGGATAATTTATTTAACAAAAAACACATAAATCATACATAATACATCACATTATTATAAATATATCTGCTTTTGGTTATTATAATAATAAATTACAAAGTTTAACATAAAAACAATTAAACATAAAAATAAGCATGCTCGTCATCCCATCACAAATTATCAAGCTTCTTATTTATAATACCTTATGTATTATCCCGAAATATGCCCAGGCAATCAAGCAACGTTAAGATTAAGAAAAAAAATCTCAATAGATAGTTTCGTAATGGCACGAACTGTCTCGGTCAGGGCTAGCACGGGCGCAATGGGAGTAAGTTCGGACGGGGAGGGGAGGGTGGATGTGCGCCGGCGCAAAGCGGAACGCTAGATCGTGCTGCACCGCCGAGCGCGACCGCTAAACCCACGACTTGCATTGCAACATCACTATTGTAACACGTTTTATTTTAACTCTTCACAACTACGCATCACAGTTCCATCATCCCTGGTCTTAGATGCCTTCGACTTTTTTTTCTAAATATAATGACACTACTAGTAGATTTTTTTTTATTAAATAGACACATCATCATAATAAAATATTGCGAGAATAATACGGTTTTATACGGATAAAAAACACCCTTGTCTTTTAAATAAATATCAAAAATAGACATGAATGAATAGGCAAATTAATCAAAGCATTAGGTACCAGGTGACAATTATACTTTCCTTCATTACAAAGGCCTTTACAGCGATCGTAGCCGTCATGTCGACTGTAGAAATGGACGGCGTAACCGGTATCGCAAGTCGCGTAATGTTATTGCCGCTGATGTAAGTACGGTCGGCAGGCGGCGCAGGCGCAGTGCTACGCGATAGCGATTAAGTAAACGTCGTTGACAAACATATTTTAGTGTCAGTATAATATCCATGATACACGAATACGCGACAAACTGCTTGCAATCAATTAATCGTCACTTTATCATATCAGTAATCGAGGCAACGGTATTTTACTGATGTAAGCAGTATACAAAAGAAAGAACATTCCATAGACGTTAGTGAACTCACGACTTAGCTTGACTTTGTCTTGGGAAAGAAAGATCTGAATATACTGATCATCGTGAGACATTCTTCATTATGCATATGACACATAAATTTGTAGAAATGCTGTTTTGTACTAAAATGGCAGCACAGATTTTAAACCTCCACACACTGAAAACGTTCCTGCAAAGTATTTCCAACCCTTCGGTTTTTGATATCTGACAGGATCTTGATTATTATTAACCTGAACACCTTTAAAATTCTTAATTATCATCCTCCAAACAACCCAAGTGCGGAAACAGAACCCGTTAGCAACATTCGAAACAAGTCTAAAGATAATTAAAAGCGGAAATAACCGATTTGAATATTATCCAATCAAATTCATTTTTATCATATAAGTGTAGTAAGAAAAGCAATTTCCATTAAACCAAACAGCGAACTGAGGTCGTCGATCTTACAGACCAGTGGGACCGGATCTTGGAGGAAACTTTTTATGTGACCGGCGACTGAGTGTCATGTTTACACAAGAAACCAATATTACTAGAACATAACTTCAATCGATCAACAAATTCTTATGTTCTCTTGTAAATATAAGAGAACGTGTACAGAATAATCTGTTCAACAATGCGGAGGCTTTACGTGATCCGCGGTCCACAATAACCGTCCGACTAAACTTTACTACTAATATATTCCTGCCACAACTCAACGCGGTAAACATTTAAACAGAAATCAATTTTTAATTTCAATGTTTTTGTATACAAATGACAAAAGACATTATTTAGATTTATTAAAACATATATATGTATATATATATATATATATATATATATATATATATATATATATATATATACAGTATGTAGATTATATTATTTTGAAATAATAAAAATCATCATTACAATATAAAATGAAACAAAATCGTTTTTATTCTTACAAATAAAATGGATAATAAATTAAATATATATTATATATCAATTTTACTGATGGTAAAATTATATAATTCAGCATAATATAAATATATATGTACATATATTTAACTTTGCCTCTTGACATTTTATTTTTATTTTATTTCACATTGAACATAAGAAATAAAAATAACATGTGAGGTCAGTGACGACAATACTCGAAAATTGATAAAAATTATCAGACTCCCTTTCAATTTAATTTCACTGACTAAACTCTGTGATCCCGCTATATGACCCATACGCATTAGGGCAGTGTGTGTTGGAGAAGCGCTAAGCTACACAATATACATATCATTCTATATTAACTGTCCGCATGCGCAAGCACAAATCGTACGGCATTCCTGTGCTCGCGCTGCACGTCTCTGAGCCCCGTCCGGCTAGAACGAGATAGAAAACGAAGATGACATATTGCTGTCTCACTTGCTGTACGCTGGCAAGCCTTTCCTTTCTACCTGTTGCACTATTACAAAAACCCGGTCCTTAGAGCCGCTACCTTACGTGAATTGAATGAGGATTGCGGGAGGCTACGGCTCGGCCCATATAAAGATAGGGCAAGGGCTATTATATGAAGACGATGCAAAGTAAAACTCGTTAAGAGTCTTGAGGCTCTATTTACCGTGGGGAGGTGTGGGCAAAAAACGTCCATGTGAGATGATTGCATAATAGCGACACATTTAGGGAACGGCGGCGTTAGTGCGTGATTTGTAAATAAATTATTGAGTAAGGATCTGGATATAATACAAATTGTATTACGAGAAATATGTATGTATTTAAAATAAAAGTTAACTCGTTTTGAGATGTAACAGAATTCGAGATTATAAAATTATTTTATTAACGTACTAGAACGTACTAGTTTTTTAGAAGTCTTAAAGGAATTAGGCATTACTAGTTAGGATGAGCTTAATAATAGTAAGTATTACTTGCCTTTATAACTCAAATATTAGGGCAACAAAAATTAAACATCCACACTTTTCATTAAACGATCGTGTTTGTTGTATACGTTGATTATTTATCGAAATCGTAATAAATGAATACATCTCACTCGAAATTAGATCTATTCAACGTTAGCACAAAGCTCGATCGTGACGTGGCTGACATTCGCCGCTCGGTCCGTGATCTTGGCAATGGGTAATGCTGGCTGGGCGCTGCGGCACGGCGACGCTACCAGCTTATTAAACTAAGAATACGTATCTCAAACTAGCTACATTTCAAATTCAACTCACTAGCATTTTGTTAAAGTATATTTTACAAAACGTGCAGTCGTTGTTATACGTCGTTTAATCCCACAGTAGCATTATTGCGGTCGCTGTACCCAGTTCGCGCCCCCCGCGCTTCGTACCTCCTCGCCTTTTGACAACCGGTATAGGTACATAGTAAACATGAATGTGAACATTTAAGAGTTTTCTGACAGCCAATTCACGTAACGAAGTGTTGTAACTTTACTTTTCATGTCTTTAGTAAATAATGAGTACGTTCAAAAGTAGTTTAAATTAATTATTAATAGTTCGAATTGACATTAAAAAACAAGGAATAGACATAAAAAAACAACTTTTATTAATTTGGTTGAGACAGTAACCTTTTATTTACGGTATCTAATAATTTTATACAATATTTGGAATATTACATAAAATTCAAATAAATAACATACTCGTTGTATATACGACATACATAAGTCATTAAATATTAAATAAAGCAGGATATGCACTATATATATTAATATATTTACAAGATACGTAAAAGGTAGTGGGAATATAGTGAAGGAGGTCTCTTTGCCAGAAGCGTATGTTCAGCAGTGGATTGGATCGACTCAACGATGATGATTACATTTTTAATGTCATGTACGTTAAATATACATATAAATAATTCATATAAATCAGGTACATACAGTGTACTCCACTTATAGTAAGTACGGAAAGGAGATACGTATAATTTTTCAGTCAATTAAACAATATCAACCCTCATTTATCCATTCAACCGGTTATAAAAATTAATGGAATTGCAATCTATTCGCGTTGTTACAAATGCTGCATGGCGCGTGCTTCGACGCAATCGTGAATGCATAAAGTTTACCGTTGTCCGACGATCTGTATCGGCGACACACTTGATGAAGCATCAGAACTTTGGATATACGTTTAATGCGATCTGGTTTTCCCCAAACATGCTCCAGATTTGCTTCGCGTATCGATCTGAAGCTAATTAAATGAAAAATATATTCTCGTTACCTCCACTAAAAACTTTTTAATCGTTTGGAATGTATTACACGGCCTTTTATTATTACTGAATCTTGAGATTTTATTGTTTTGATTTTGCTTTTTAGTAGCAATTATATATACTCAATATTAAAACATATTTTAATTTAGGTACAGATAACATTTAAAAAAATAAGTTTGTTCTATTTTTTCCATTTTTGCTATACATACAGAAAATGTAAGAATTAAGCTAACGCGCTCTATATAAAAAATACGTAAGTATATCATTGATTCAATTTAATTATAATAAATTTCATTTCATTAATACTGCTCATACTAGCTACCTAGCTAGTTTCTTCATGACAGTATATAAATTACGTAGCTTACATATGTATAAGTTTTATTTCCGATTAAATATGAATAGGTTCCTAAATACACGAACATCTTTTACGTCTTATTGTTTTTAAATATCTCTAAATAATACATCGGTGTATTATATCGGTTAAGTATTAATTTCATAAATGCCCGATATATGACTACTGTCAAGACAAAAATGGATTTTGCAATTTACTTTATGATGGTAATGAATTTTGATAGGTGCTTTCAATAACTGTGACAAACTATGGGGAAGGCTCTATAATAGTGGATCATAACTTAATGCCACTGATACTTACATATGTTTAGAGTTTATGTATGTCATGCTAGAAGTCTGATTATTACCAGCCGAGTTAGCAACTAAACTTGAAAGAGGTTAACGTTGCCAAGAACTTGAGTGGAGTCGACGGTGCGGAACCGGCCGGCGCAGGCGCAAGCCTCTAATAGTTGCGCAATTTACGCACGCACAGCAATGTAAGAATTACTCGAATGTTTAGTACTATACGAATTTTAAAAATGTCTAAAATCACACATACATAAGTAGGAGAAATATGTTTTTTATCGTTTACGAAACGATTTCTCGCTTGATTGTATATAAGTAAAAATTGGTCAAATGTAACATACGATTACCACATAATCAATTTTGATATGTTTAAAAAAAACTAATAAATCAACAAAATAATTAGCATTTAAAGTTATTGCCCATTTAAATGTTCTTATTATTCATCAGTTTATTTAAAAAACAACCTCACTTGAAAATACTTTGATCACAATTCATAGTCTATGCATTGCAGTTGGTACAATTTACATTTAAGATTACACTAATAATTCCACCTGGAACTGGCACTGGTACATCAAATGGCACTGAATTCCATAATGATAAATATTTCACTACAAAAGAATAGCTTATATAGTGAGAAGTGCAGGATGGTAATTTAAGCTTCTTCGAAGGGCAAGGTTTGTTTGTTTCTGAAACTCTGAACTAAGGAAACAGAAAGGTTCGTTTGGATAGGAAAGACTAGTAGGTACATAAAATGTTATAATATATAAACTTCACTTTAAAAGCTTTAAAATTATCATCATATAAAATTATTCAAGGAAATAGAAATTCTATAAACTTTGTTTAAAAACTTTTAGATAAATACCACCGTGACATAATCGTAAAATGATTTTAACTAAAACCAAAATCGCATATCAATGAACGAAGCAATAGTTTTTATAAAACCATGAACAAAAAAACTTAAGCATGGTTAGTGCAGAAATAAATAAAATCCATTTTTTATTAAAGGCAAAAAGTAAACAGGCGTTTCGGTAGCAACTCGATACTTTACTTTATTTACCTTACGAAAACATTTTGATGATTTAGCTGGATTATACAAATAAAGAAATACATATTTATGATGTTCTTAAAAGGCGTTTTCGTTATAACCGTAATGAAATTTTGTTTTCTTGCCTATCGTCGAAAATAAATTTCGTTTAATTTCCTTTAACGTCCCTTATATGACTGTAGTTGAACAATTTTATTTAGTCTTTGGTTTTTTGTGTAATTATTATTCGTTTTGAAAATATTTATTTAAACTCGATAAAAAAGAAAAATTGGCAATCGAATATAGAGGATAGCATACATATTTTACATAAAGCTACAAAATACTACAAATTCAAAAAGAATATTACTTATAAAATATCAGAAGTTTTTACAAATAAAAATGTTATGATAAATATACCTACCTTATATCTTGAAACTAAATAAGTACCGAAATTAAAAACCATCTTAATCTCCTATTTAAAAAAAAAATATATTCTCAAAAGCCACCACAAAAAAACAATACCGTTTTCGCTGGAATCTGCATTTAGAAACTGTTTGTGATGATCTCGGATGGAATAAGTTCTTTTGTTGATCTTACTTATAACTAAAAGACCTTATCAACTCCTTAAGACATTCTAGTTTTGGCAATGGCTCAAATGCATTTGAAAGAATTTCTATAATATAAATAGGAAATCAAACGGAAGTATAAATTAAGAATTTATCGCATGAAGACGGAAATATTAAGTTGTTACTAAGCTTGAAGGCTTTTATTGTTCAACATTTCGGTACTTTGAATAAAAAAGCTTTCTCACAAATGTGTTCAATTGACATTCTTAAAGTGTCTGTTAAAACAAAAAAAAATAATTAAATAACGAAAGTTTCATAATATGTACATATACACTGACACATCAGCAAGGGTCTTTCATTGCAGTAATAATAGAACAATATAGTTGTAATTTTAGTTTAGAAACATTGCGAAGGTAGCCATAAAATTTATTATTTTTATTTTATGGCTCGTATTCTAAAGGTCCGTTCGTTTGTTTAAAGTAATGAATACCCAGTACTGATTGCCTTTAGTGGGAGGGGTTTCAACTGCTAGTAATCCGTCTTAAACTTGAAAGGCCGCCGACACCAACAATTGTGATATTTATACCTGAACCGTTTTGAAACTACTTAAACAGTTTATGAATATGCAAGTACAATTACCATCGAGAACCAAGTTAAAACAAATATTTCGTTCGGAATTTCGTTTTTTTTAATTTTCGAAAAGCAAATTATCAAAGTAGTACCTTATTTTATAACTGAGCTATTTTTGATTTATTTTAAGTTTAAGGATTATGTTACTAATTCCAGTGTAGAAATTAAATTTAATTAGGGTTATTTTTGTAAGTTAAATATTCCTGATTATTAGAAGGCTACAAATACATATATTCATAAAATGACGATTATACTATTTTTTTACTAGTAGAATTATAATAAGGTCACTTATGAACGGAATTAATATTTTTATTAAAATCTTAATTATAAAAACAAAATATTTATGAATTAAAAATAGCTACTGCTAATTAAGACCGCGTGGAATGGTCGCATGAATGCTAGCAGCATTTCCCCTTTGAATCGCAATTCCGATACTCTGGTCTGTCACCAGCTGAGGCAATAAGATCTACAATTTTATTGGTATTAAATTTATGTAGCTTTAAAATTATTTGTCTGTAATAGTTTTACTTCAACTTTTTTATGTGATAAGTTAAATTAAATTGTATTCTCATTGGTCAATATTAAAAAATATGACTTAAAGTAAATAACATGACTTAAGTTATAATTTTAGTTTAGAAACATTGCGAAGGTAGCCATAAAATTTATTATTTTTATTTTATGGCTCGTATTCCTTATTTAATCATTTAATCTTACCAAATATTATGTTTAGTTTTATATTTGATTTTACTTCCAACTGAATAGGTATGCATAATTATGTATATGTTTTGATTGTCAATATGGTTGACACAGATTTTTTGAAAAAAACTTTTTTTCCAGATGCTCTTAAGTGTAACAAATACTTATTAACTAATTTTATAGTATTGCATATGTATAACTTACTGTCTTTCGCCTATTTTCATAAATGTTATATATCTATTATCGAGTATTCTAAATATGGTATTTCTTCATTTAATATGCGGCAATGTTTAATGAGTAAATAAAGTTATGTTCAATTCAAATAAATTTCCAATTTATTGCATTACATAATGCGACACATTTGTTAAATCTGTGAAATCTCAGACAATGAGGTCCAAGTTCATGAAAAAATTACGGTATTATTAGTATTACGACAGGGACGTCTATGTGCCTGCACTTTTACTGGAATCTGTATTTGTGATGGCATAGCGTAGAGGCGGTTTTATGGCGACGACGGCGCGGGCGCACGGGGCCGGGCGGGCGGCGCCGGCGCGGGCGCGGGCGGACCTGTTCGGGCAACGGTGTCGCGGGCACCGCACACCTACGAGCTCTCAGTCCTTTCGCAGCGGCCAACGGTACCGCATGTGCCGCTAGCTGCTCCGCACAAAGTAAACAGCGACGCGAGGAAACTTACCGTGTAGTGTTATGATGCAAACTTGTGTTTACCGATATTGGACGGGGTGATTTTAAAAGAACTTGTGATTTTTAACGAACTGAAGGAGCCAGTGCAGTGTTAATTAGCATTTGAAAATGCCGAAGATTTTCCTTATAAAGAAGCGGCTGCATGAGCAGCAACTAGAGCTACAGGAGGGTCAGGAGCTTCTAAGCAAAGGTGACCCACTCTGTCCTGGCTCTCCTCTCGATGACGGTCCCATACCGCTCCTCTCCAAAAAGGACAAGGAATGCGTCGGTAAGTTCCAATAAAATCATTTTACATAATGAATCCATTCATTTAGACATATTTTTACAAACACTTCTGCTGTCATCATGTCATATTAATAAGGACTTCTTTCATGCCGTTTTACTTTTCATTTTAGAACACTTGTTCGAAGTTCATTATATCATGTAAAACTTTAGCTCTCATTTTTTTGTTTTATTACTATCGGCAATAATTGATCTAACCATCAAAAGTTATTATATACTAAAGGTTTAAATGAAATACTTTTTTCTTTTACTTCCTCCATAACGGCTACTCGCCTGACCAAAAAAAAAGGATACTCACACAGACAATCCAGTTCTCGACCACGCTAAGCCAACAAACGTCTACCTGCGATCATGTGTGACTTGCGTGATCCTTCGAGTGTTTTTTCTTTTGTCAACTTTTTAATATAAACTCATTTTTGCCAATATTTAATGTTTAGATTGTACTTAAGTATCTATAACGACTGATTTATTCGACTAGACAAAAATAACAAACGAAAATTTGGATTAAGATGATCGTCAGTAGCGGACCAATTCGCAGAAGAGTATGTATATAATTATCATTTTAAAGATTTATAAACGCATAAAGTATGAGCGAGCAGGACAAAACGTAACCAAGGATATTAACGGTGTCAGGTAGAAACAGCGCGTGAATCACAGATATAACTGTCATGTTTTTGCGTCTTTTCGCAGATTATATTGTACGGGTTGTCACACAATGATGTTAATTTTTGACTATATACAATATTTAAATGCGACTTCTCCTGTGTAAAGATAAATTAAAAATAGTATGGAGCGGTGAGATGGCCTAGTGGTTAGAACGCGTGAATCTTAAATTCGTTTAATCGATTGTGGATTTAAATCCGGGCAAGCACCACTGAATTTTCATGTGCTTAATTTGTGTTTATAATTCATCTCGTGCTTGACGGTGAAGGAAAACATCATGAGGAAACCTGCATATGTCTTATATCATTGAAATTATACCACATGTGTATTGTACCTACCAACCCGCATTGGAGCAGCGTGGTGGAATAAGCTCCAAACCTTCCCCTCAAAAGGGAGAGGAGGCCGTAGCCCAGCAGTGGGACATTAACAGGCTGTTACTGTACTGTATGGACTTTATTGTTATAAAGTCAAAGTAGCAATAGACCATGTGAATAGTCTACCAGAAGAAAAAAGGGATTTTTATTATAAGTATATAGTATATAAGTCACATAATTTTATTTAAACACTGTTTTTTACAATCTATGTTCCCAAGAATATCAATACATTGACACAAAAATATTTAAAAAGAATGGTAAAAATGTTTTAATAAGATAATTAAGCACGCCAGAAAAGAAAAGAAAAGTAATTAAGAACCGCATTCAATTTTTGGTACATACTTAGAAAATTACCGGCATTGTCATAATATTCAGTAAAAAGCAGTTGTAACCACTAGTCAGTTAATTATCTAGTTCTGAGAAAAAACATCACATGGAAAGTCACTCAGAATAGGATTAATCACTCTCAATTGGTATATAAACGGCCAATTTGACTACAATAATAATAATAGATTAATAATTAATTAATTACTTGTATTTTTAGTTACATCCGAGGAGGAAGATTATTTAACCAATTAAAACAGTCGCGAGAGTGAGACCATGAACTTCATATAAATTATCCTTGGCTTTTTAGGATTCTTATCGTCGAATATGTGATAACATCAGCCATGCGAATATATGCAGTTTTAAATGGGCAAGTCGAGTCATGACAGGAACCGTGGTGTGAGGTGTCAATGATTGCGGCACAATGGCGCGTTTCCGCTCGTCGCTTTGTATTTAGGTCACTCACCGCGATCTCTGTCATTTCAATAATAACTACAATACGTATTACGGTTTAACATTTAACGTACTGTTCTTGCCTGCTGACCGTTTCCATCAAGAATTTTAATAATATATATAGTTTGTTCAAAGCCTAATTTCAAACTGTGATTATTATGTCCAGGTCAAAAATTGGAAAACAAGTATAATATATATGTCCATAAAGTATAGTCCACAAAAATAATTATAATTTTTTTCTTTTGATATTTACATAAAAAATCATGCAATATAAAATTTGTTAAAAGAAAAAAAAACAATAAAATATTGATCGATCGCGCCGTTACGGAAAGCCCGCATTCCTATTATCGGAACGTTTGGCATAAAGGGCAAACAGAATACGTCGTAATTCCAGGTGAACTGACACCTGTACAAAAAGGCAAATTGTTCTTAAGGTCAGGGGACAAGTGTAATATAAAATAAGGGCAAGGGGAGTCGAATCCTTGTTATCGCTTCGCTATTATTAAAGTCTAATAGTTTTTTGTAATTATTATATCAGTAAATATTGTTTAGTATCGCCTTGTAACAATAATCCAATACATGGTGTATTATTATACTTAACATTTATAAAAAATATACTTTTACAACATATAATGCTATTACTTAACAAAACAAATGAATATTTAGTAATTTTATAGGTAAAAAATTACATTAACATAAATATAAACTTTCATAACCTTATACAAAAGATTTCAACGCGTTGCTATCGTTATGTGTTCTTCGTATGAAGTTTTATTTCTATAATTAAATTATTATTAAAAATCTATAAAACTGTCAGCTATTTAAATTGTTTTTTATTTTAATGAATTTTATGACTTTTACACAAATTTTATTACATTACTGAATCGATAGATAAATAATATTATACATTCGCTTGTATACCGTAACAGCCTGTGTGTGAATGTCCCACTGCTGGGCTAAAGGCCTCCTCTCCTCTTTTTGAGGAGAAGGTTTGGAGCTTATTCCACCACGCTGCTCCAATGCGGGTTGGTGGAATACACATGTGGCAGAATTTCAGTTAAATTAGACACATGCAGGTTTCCTCACGATGTTTTCCTTCACCGTAAAGCACGAGATGAATTATAATCACAAATTAAGCACATGAAAATTCAGTGGTGCTTGCCCGGGTTTGAACCCACGATCATCGGTTAAGATTCACATGTTCTTACCACTGGGCCATCTCGGCGTTTTCGCTTGTATTCGCTTGTATGCTGGATAATAAATAAAACAATGCAATTATTTTAAAATAAAGCAAGGAAAATAACATTTAAAGCACAATTCTTTACTTGGCTCTCAATAAAACTATAATACAATAATTAAATATCTCATATATGAACGCATTCATCCATCAATTAGATCATACATTTCACATTAATGTCAAGGAAATGTTGAGAAGTATCTTCGAGACCACAACTTGTGTAAAAAAAAAGTGACTTGAAATAAAATAAGAATAATATATAATTGATTTAGCAAGTGTTACTTATAGGTGTTGATGTCCGATTTAAATTAATCAATTTTTAATATTTACATTTGTATATAAGGAAGATCTGAGATTTAAACCATCTTGAAGGATTTATCAGTCATATTAAAATTATTACTATTTCTTTGAAAAATATAAAACAAATGTATAAAAGGTATTTAAAATTTATTCCAACCCCTTTATCTCAAATTTGCATTGTACGTGAACAGTAACAAAGTAATCTTTGATTAACAAAAAGAAAAACATTTCACCATGTGGCCGGCTCGCTATTGTATCCTCCGTGTATTGTTTCTTTTTAACGATTTACCTTTTGAAAGATTTGCTATCATAAAAATACACTCATAATGGAGTAAGACCGTTCTTGGAACGGCTAGGTCCAAACAATTGCACTTAATCATAACGCTCTTTCAATTGCTCAGTTATTGTATCTTTACTAAGAAATCTTTGAGATTATCTGATTTCTTTCTTTACTTATATGCAAATAAAACTTGAATTCAATTTAACAAAAATAGTATACTGACCCTTGAGGCATGCAAGACTAAATGTAAAAATAAAGAAGTAATTCAAATAATTAGAACATAACGTTAAAACTACTGTACGTATAAGTATCCTTACATTTTATTTAAATTATTATCATGTTTATGTTATAAATACGCAATTATTGCAATTAAATAATTGCCATGTGAGATGTTAACAGATTTTTACTCTAACCGGTAAATATAAATATGTTTTAAACTCACGTTTACAGAAGTCAATACTCGATGCCACTTAGAGCTTGTATAAGGGCATATTTTTTGCGTGTCCGCAGCAAGATGGGTTGCACGTGATGCGGCATTTGTTCTAGGAATGGTCACACATGTCTTGTTAAAATATTCAAGTTCACCGGTTCTGCAATAAGCTGCCGAGATGCGGGCACAAGTTTTAATTGCCTCGTAGTCAAAGGAAATACATCTGCTTCTTTATTTGTACATGCTAGATTTTTTGATGACTTCCATGTTTATTATGCACCTGGATTTGTCGTTTATAAATACATCACTTTGATCGCCTAACATAATTATAAAATAGCCTTTTCTATCTTAGACTAAATATCTACACATAATTGAAAATTAGTAATTTTTTTTTAATTATTCATACATTTTGTCGACTTAGCGACAGAGCTAACGACGTCCAGAATGGTGTCTTAAGTCTCACGCTTAAGTATTAATAGAAGCGGTTTAACCAAATTGATAAAATATTATAACAATTACTATGTATGATATATTAAATACATCATTCTCATGGTTTTTTTATGTAGGGTTAAAGTTTGAAAGGTGACTATCAGTTCAATAAGATGTATAAGGCATTAATTTCAGTCATAATGCCATGAATGTGTAACAAACTGTTAATATTTCTTACTTTATAATGAGCACGCGAAAATAAAGATAACCCAATTATTTACTCTCAGAATATAAATACAAGTATGTACATAGAGCTTATGGAACCTATTAAAACTTCGTAAATGATTTAATAAAATAATATACATACAAACATAAAGATGTCTTATAAATGTTTTATGTCTCCTTGCACTAAGCAACGGTATATTTAAATTATGTATATTGCAAAGTGATTACTGAAATAATTAAGGTTAGTGGTTTAAACTAAACGGTAATATTAGTATTGCTCGTTTGTTTATCCCGTATAAATTGTAACTCATTATAATTCGTCATACATACAACGCACGTCAAACGTAGATTTAAATATACATATGTACATAGCAGTATTTTATAAACAAAATTTTCAAATTCTACCTGAAGCAAAAGTTCCACAAATATTTATCATGCCTGACGACAAAAATGTATGTTGTGTGTACGATAAAAAGTCTTGTGCCTTAAGTGCATTCTGTAAGATTTTGATAGCTTCCATCGATATTAAAGGCCGTTTCTGTTATCAAAACGCATTAAAGACCACCTCGTAGTAAAGATGATTATTTATTTTTAATCTGTTTTCAATATAATATATTTCGTTTTAAATGTGCATCGCCCATAAAGTAATATTTTGTTGAGAGGCGATTCTACTTATATAAATCACAGATATTTTTTGTTTATTGGACAACTTTTTTTTTCTTCTTTTAAATACATAATTACTAAAGTAAGGTCATCTCAGCTATTGTTGTGTTATGCTATAAAATATAAACATTTCATATAGATATTTAGAAGTGATTTACTGAACGCCGCCCACGACCTCTTAGGTTTGAGGACAATGTACAGGCGTTCTACATAACATTTGAATAGTTTTAAATCCCAGAACCTGTTTAACGAATTTAAAGAATGTTGTATTCGTAAAACATAATTATTTTCGCTGTTATCTCTGTTTAAAATATATAAAGTAACAATTTTTATAACAAAGAAGTTAAAAGAGTATCAAAGTAAGTTTTATCAAACCTTATTCTATAGCAGTGTTCATTAATTGTATAACTACTTCAAATAACAGTTAAAACAAGCTGAAATGTATATAATGTATTAAATTAATAGATGGTAGTCTTAGATGTCGGAATTTTTTTCGTTTAGCAAACCAAATTAGTCGGTTTTAGCCTTGAACACTTCGGCAAACATATTTGGGTCATTAACCCTTGCCAAATCTGGTTGTGATTCACGCTGTGATCAAAGTAATAATAAAGCGTTGAACAGTTTTTGTAGCCGTTCGTTTAGAGACAAAAAGTAATTTAGCGATGTTTTTTGTACAGTGCTCTGTTGATAATATCCGGAAGGCTCGTTTACTATATAATTATAGGTACAATTTTGGCGTTCGTAAGATTTATGTACCTAATAAAAATGTAATGGTTAAAATATCTTTTATAAAATAAAAATATCTTACAGATAAACTGTAATTTTTTACAAATGTCGTAAAAAACAAAAAAAGTGGGTACAGAGAGATTTTTTTTTTAATACTAGTAAATGACAAAAGGTACGTACCATCAAGTAAATATAACATTCATGCGTGATGCAGCTACAATAATCAAGAATTCAACAAAAAAATGTCCTTCCAAACGACCTTTCAACCGATCCTTTGCGGCCAGTGTGCTCCCGCTGTACCGTGTGCTATCGGTACTTATGGTTATGAAAAAAGGCTTCAACGGAATTTTATGTGCTCCGTCCGAAGCGGTTCTTCATAGCTGTCTTACGTTTTTAATACTTTAAATGCTACTAGCGTCCGATAACCCCGAGCGCAAGGACATACTAGTCCGCCCGCAGTTTCTCGTTAGTTTTTTTTATCCTATATGACCTGTTTTATAGTCTCCTTGTATGTACACTTTGAATGCAAATAAAAGAATCAATATGAATGTCTAATGTTAAAAGCAATCATATAAATAAAATAATAAGATATCTTACGACATCAACGCAATTCTTAAAGAATTCATTTATAATTAACCATTGCAAATCTCCTAATAAATATAACAATTAATAAAACAAGAAATATTTTGATAAAAAAATATATATTAATTTGCTATGAATAATTGATTTGTGATTATTTAAAAATCTCATATTTAATAATTGCAGCTGTAGAATTCGTTCAGTATTTTAGCTTACAATAATAATAGCTTGGCTAAATATGTAGGGACATAATAATTTCTAATTTATTTTATCAGTTACAATAAACGCTATCTTCGCCTTGTTGATGATAAGCAATTCAAATTTTAGATATAATTAAATAATAAAATAGTACTAAACAACATACATTTTAAATAAATTTGTCAAAGGATGCTTCTTTTCTTATATTTGTAATTTGTAGAGATATTGTTATACTGTAGAGATTATGCCATAACAATTTATTTCTAATTCCAAGCGTGACAAGGTGTAAAATGACTTAAACATAATATAATTATAGTGTTTCAAACCGTGTATGAATAATTATTTCCAAAAACCAATGCGGTGAGCGAAGAAGGCTAGCTCTGTAATGGCCGAATAATGACTGCTCGCATTCAAGGTTGTCCATACAGTTTCTCGACAGGAAACAGCAAGTAACTGAATAGATATGGACATGATAATTACGGGACCTTGACTTACCGTTTTAGAACAAAAACAGCACTATTTAAATAGGCCTCGTTAACAATGACTTCAATGCTATGTTTATAAAGTATCGCGTATGGCAATCTTTTATTAACATTCGTTCATAAATAAATCACGGTGTTTTTAATTAAATATACAATTTAAAATGTTGTATTTTTTTTCTAGAATTTAATATTGACAGATTAATAATTAGTAATGTAAAATGCCAATACAATCAATAACCGTAATCAATTGTGATATAGAAGATTTCTATTTTTGATTCTAAACGATATTAAATTATTAATACTAAACGAGCTACTTAACGTCCACAGCAATTTAATTCAGTACTTCAATTCAATAAATACTCTTATTTATAAATTAAATTAAACCAACAACAACATTAACCGCAAATATTTCATATTTTATACTGATACAGTTAATATTTTTACTAACTACATATACTGTTTTAAAATGACGCGAATAAAAAATCATCAGAAATTTAATATTTATCTAATCGAGCTATTTAAACGTAAACAATTTACGTTGTCCAACGAATTTACATTTTTCGATTAATTTTAATGTAAGTGTTGTATAAAAGTAAGTACGTTAATGCGTTTTTTTTAAATTAGTGTTTTATACATATGGTATGCACGATCTATAAATAATAGAAGGTTATGTTGTCACACCCGTCTGCTCAGACGCATACAATTACGAGAATTAAACAAAAAAGAAGGCGCAACAATGCAGGCGTCGTCCTTGGATCCCTAACAAAAGCCGAGAAAGGGCAAAGGAACTCGTTTTGACCAACCTTGGGACTTTCACTGGCTACCTACGCATTTTTTGGTGTAACTAGAAAAAAAAATTCTATTACTTCCTTCCTGATATTTTCATTATAAGTAAATTGATATAATCGAAGACTGAAGTGAGGTATATGCTTAAACATTAAAAAATAAGCTTAGACTGAAATCGAATGCGCTTAACTTACAAGTACATAAGTCTATTTATTTCTTTTTATGATGCAAAGTCATCAATCTGATGTCGGAGTTTGAATTAGCTACTAGAACGTCAATTATATTACTGCGACACTTACACACACATACATACATTAGTGTTGTGGGTGTGTAAGCGGAGGCGAGTATTACCGTTATGGAGGCACATACCAGTGACGTCAACGAGGCCTTACGTCTGCGACGCTACACGAATACGTTACAAACGAACAAGAATAGACATTGCTCAGTAACTTGTTTTATATAAAATAATCTTTTGACAATATACATAATTGTATATATTAACGTGAGGTTCATTTTCTGTTTCAGATCGTGACGTATTTGGTGAAAATCATAGCGACAAAAATTCTCAAGAGCGACGTACAAAAGAACCTAGGCGATTTATATCGTCAATTTTAGGGGGAGAAATTCCATATGGAAGCCACAGAGGGCATGTACTTACGCAAGCAGAACGGAAGCAATACTTACCAGTATTCCTCGAAGATAAAAAATCGGAAGGCAAACCCTTGATTAAAGAGGAAAAGGACTTATTAGAGAGCGAACCCGTTGTCCTTCCTTCTAGAAACTCGCCTTCTCCGGAGTCGACACCATCTCCTGGTATTGATAATAATGTCACTTGCCAAAAAGTATCAGTTATACAAAGGACACCATCTCAATCTCAGTTCCGTGACAATAAAAAAGATTTATCAAATGTAACACTTCCAGCCACACTACCTACTCCAGAACCTGAACAAGATCAACCTATCGATTATGCTATTGCAAAAAAAAGAGGAGAATCCGAAGATGAAGAAACCGAAAAAAAAATTAGAGAGCAAAGACGAACTAGCAGTTCCAAAATTGCGAATGGTATTTTAGCTAGGCCCGTATTAGTATTACGAAATCGCCCTGGGAACAAAATTCCAGGAATTATTAATGCAGCTGCTGGTCACGGGCGATCAACAGGTGGAAATGGTTCAAATGGAAACTCGCAAAACAGTGGAGGTACAGGGAGTTTTAGTTCTGGTACAGGTAGTGCAACCCCGTCATCCGGTGGGGGTGGAGCTCTAGGAGGCGGTTCAGGTAGCGGTGGCAATGGCCGCGATGGTAGATCTAATTACGGCCCAAACAGTCCACCAACTGGTAGTCTTCCTCCATTTTATGAAACCCTAGGACCTTCTTCTAAAAATGGTCAAAACACATACAATGCCAATGGTAACTTCTCTAATGAATTTAATATTATTAATGGATTTAATATGGATTGTGAAAATACTGAAAATACAAATACAAATTTCCCCGAACAGAGTAAACAATATTCTTTAATGCAGAATGCTCATTATGGATTAGCTCTAAAAGATGAAGATATTGATTATGAAAATAAAATTGAAAACCTTGGAGCCATTGGCAACTATGGTAGTAATTTTGACGATTCTATGGTTGTAGATATGGGGGAAGATGTTATAGATAATAATCAATTTTACACTACACTGACTTTTGCACCGAATGAAGGGATATTGGGAAATCTTTCCGATTCAACGGAAGATTTTGCTAGTTTACTTAATAATCATGTTGAATCAATTACCGATACTGAGTTAAGAGAATCATCCTCAATAACGCCTGACTCTGTACATAATGCAGTCGATATTGAATCGCTGGCAGAACATGTTAGTCTAAGCAGACAGTATTACGAAAAAGCTAATTACTTAGCATTCGCAAGCCAAGATCAAAGCTCTACTTACAATTTTGCTAAAGAACGACCAGACTTATTAATGCAATTAAATCCGGCTCTTCTGCAACACAACGAAGGTCAAATGCAACAACTTCAAATTCACGTTCAACTTCAACAAAGGCAACAAATAATTTCACCTGGCTTTCCATTCTCAAATCACGCTTTGGATTTGGATTCGCCAACAGGAGTTTCACTGCCATCACCGGGAGGAAATAATTCTCTGGATGGCAACAATCACATCGAGAACTCTGCTCTCAGTCCTGCTGCTGCTGTAAGTCTCAAGAATGGCTCTGTCAACGATAGCAAAATACAAATCTTGCAGCAAAGGGTAAGCATTATTTGATTTTAAGGCGAAGCTTCAATTTATTTTGCCTTCAGTGTCATTAAAAAAAAATCAAAGAATATTGTTGACACTGAAGACAAAACTTACAACGTTATTATATAACGCTGAGCCTGAATCAACTTTTGCTTTCACCTATTGCACTTTCATGTTCTTGTACTTTAAATTAAATAGAATTATATGATTATAAAAATATTGAAGAGGACAGCTACAATTGATTAAGCTCAGCTTATCACATAAAATATTTAGTTATTGCTGCTAATATTGTTATATTTTTCAACTTGGCTGTCCTTTATGAGAAAAAAAACACTAATTTCTTTTTTCTTTACAGTTAGGACTGCCAGCTGAATTGCCATTAGAATTTATTAATGGCGGACATGGCGTTAAGAATCCGTTAGCTACAGAAGCAAATGCTAGACAAAGAGAAGAAGAGAAGAATAAGCAAGTTCTAGTTAGCGAAGACGACCCGACCAAATTTGTTTGTCGAGTATGCTCCAAGAATTTCAGCCTTCAAAGACTTTTAAATAGACATATGAAATGCCATTCTGATGTGAAACGATACCTCTGCACTTTTTGTGGCAAGGGTTTCAATGACACTTTTGATCTTAAAAGGCACACTAGAACACATACTGGAGTCCGACCATATAAATGCAATTTGTGTGAAAAATCTTTTACCCAAAGATGTTCTTTAGAATCCCATTGTTTGAAAGTCCATGGAGTTCAACATACCTATGCATACAAAGAAAGAAGAACTAAGGTAACTTTATTATGTAATTCAACTATTTATAATTCAAAAATATGTTATGTATTATAAGTATTTGTATTTGTTATGTATTTTTATTGCATCATAAAATATTTTCTTATATGGTAATTTTGTTTTTCAGATGTACGTGTGTGAAGAATGCGGTCACACTACATCAGAACCTGAAGAACACTACATGCATCTTAAAAAGCAACATCCTTATTCTCCTGCTTTGCTAAAATTTTACGATAAAAGACACTTCAAATTCACAAACGCATCCTTCGCCAATCAATTATTGGGCCAGTTGCCTATGCCAGTTCATAATTAAGAAATTCGGTTATTGTAACCTATTTTGTACCGTTTCGGTACAAAATTGGAAAAGAAAATAATTTATTCCGTCCGTATAAAAAGCAATTTTGAAAGGATTTAAAAATCCCAGTGTGTGTGAAACTTTTGCCCACGCAATTAATTTTTAATATTTATCGAATACGCTGTCTTCCAAACTTAATGTAGGTATTAACTCAATTTGTAACCCATCTGCGATTTAGGTTCAAATTAGGAACACCGATCTTATGTTCCATTATAAAATACCTTTTTTTATCAGTCAAGCAAATCCACTAGCCTTAATAAGTAGGCGCGACTGCAATTAGAAATCAAAGTATCGGGTATTATGTGCAATCTTTGGTGATGGTACGGGATCTATTTTAAGTTTAGATATAATATTAGTAGTATCGATTACCTTAAGTGGATAAACATTTGTAATTTTAATAATTTTTTGTGAGTTTCATTTCAATTCAGCGTTAATTTTATTAGATTGGTTTGGATTGGATGGTGCTAAATATATGTATTCAAATTTTCACTGACTTGAAACGAAACGATTATGATTCGGATGACTGTTTTTGTCCAAATCATTAATAAATCAATGCCAATAAGGTCTTGAAATAACTCAACATAAGGAATAAGGAATCTCTTTCCTCGTTTAGTGATATTAGCTTCTAATCGTCTCTCAAATAATAACACAAATCATGTCACAAGTTTTATGTGTTATGTACTTAATGTTATATTTTGTCTTTGTTGGTACTTACGATGATATATTTGTAAACTTTGCGATATCCTCCATGGTGTCGCAACCAAAAGTCGTACCAAGTTTAAATGCATTTTTAGTTTTATTAATAATTTAAATTATAGAATTGTTTGGATACGGTCTGCGCTGTGAGTGAGTGTGAGAATTATCTAATTGTTTAATTAAGTTATTATGTGCGTTGATTGTTACAGCATAACAAAACATCGAGGTAAATATTGTGAATCGCTTTTATTCTGAAAGTAATTTTTTTATGTACTATTATGCTCAATTTTTTGATTAAATTGCGCTTTCGCAGCGAAGCTTGTGGGTACAATGAGAAATTGTAAATATGTCTAAATTAGTAAGTAGAAGTAAAAATAATTTTATCTAAATACTTTAGTAGTACCTAATTAGTGTATATGAGATTTTAAAAAAAGTTAAAATTGTTATAGTAATTTTTACGATTGGATAGGAATTGAGAGATCTGAACGTTTATTTAATATATCGGCTTATCGTATGATTTTGTTCCATGATATTGTGATAGCGCAATACCTTGGTTTACCCTACACGTCTTTTGCATTTATTAGCATTTTGAGTCCAACCTCAAGTTGTAGTTTCACGTTTTTTGGAAACTCTCTTGTTATTCTGTACTGATAAGCAATATATACAAATTAAAAAAATTCCTTTTGTTTTATTTAATTATATTAATGGAAAATATATATATGTAATATGTCATTAATGATGAATTACGCTTTGTGTTTGGCTAAAGTAAGTATTTTGCTTCCAACGTTAAACATTTTTAATGAAATACAAAACATACAAATACCCATTTCTTCTTGGAAAAATATATTGGCAGTGGCAGACAAGTTTTGCACTGAGCATTGTTGGCCATTTTATTATATAGCTGTTCATATACTTTTAATCTACTTTTTACAAAAACAGTACAAAAATAATTCATAGTACTATTACAGATTATTAAATGTTGCTTTAATATTATTGTGATGAGGCTAGATTTTTATATTGTTAACAGTACCTATATGAAATAGCACTTAATTACGCTTTCATTTTATTTTAATCTGAACAAACCCCAAGAGAGCCATAGAAAATTTTCATGGGACTAGATTACCTTGATTACAATAATCGTTCCTTAGTAGTTTAATTAAGGCCAGTTCGTAAATGTAATGTCCATTTTTGTTTATGAAATCTTACATAATAAGCTTATAACCACCAATGCCTCACGATTGCACCAAGATAAATAGAATAGAGGAAAATAGAATTAGTCCAGTCAGTAGGGACAAAAATGGTCCTTTGGCTTGAAAAGGTGGTGTAGTTACAATTTTGAAATATGTTGTTTAGGTAGAAAAGAACACATTGGAAGAAGTCTGCTACCAAAGTTTCTTAAAAGAAACGAAATTATTTATTGCAAAGCAAATTTATTGACAGATGCTACACGACATCATTACGCGGCATAAATCAATACATATGAAAAAAAAATGTTGTAACAGAAAATGAGTAAAATTTTATTCCCTTAAAGTTTGTATTGAACGTTTTTAGTCGTAGAATCAACCGTTAAGGTATTATATTGAAAAAACAGATTTTGGCACCTTTCATCCAAGATGGCAACAACACAAACAACTTCACAAATTTGTATTTTTCATCAAAGTACAAGCTTAAATGACAAAATATTTCAAAATTGTAACTACCACCTTTTAGGTAACGGTAATACCCACTTACTGGACTAAGTGAGTGTCTGGGTATAAAAACTCAAATCGTTTAGGTAAGTTTTTAACAAAGTGAGTATACTTATAGTTGCATCACAATACTTTTAGTCTAAACAAAATAGATCTTGTTGAAAGAATAAAGTATAATAATAAACATTATGAGTAAACAAAAGCTTATAACACCTATTTTCCGACTTCGCTAAGTCAAAACATCCTTCCTGGGTACTTGTTTACATAATAAGACTTTGCAGATATTTTAAGTTAGCCTGTTAATATATTTAAATGTCATGTCAAAAATACATTGATAAATACTTTATACGATAAAAGACTATATATATAGGTGGTTAAATACGTGGAGTTAGTATTAGTTAAGAAGGATAAATAAAGTAACTACAGAGATGCTCGTTTCGGTAGAACCTCCATTCCGATCCGTTGGTAACTTTGTATTTAGTTCAACATATCTACATGATTAAAGAATATTTTATTTTTTTAAGACGTATATCGATTATACGTTTACAATATATTATTCATACAAATAGCTGTGCCCCAGGGGGCTGTTATGGAATTACAAAAATTGATACTATCTATAAACTCATTTTTATACAAACTAGTATTAATGTAGCTTTCAAGATTATCACAACATAAAATATGAACCAACAAAAAGAAAAACTTCGAAGGGATTACGAAAACAAAATAAACAGCGTTTATGTGGTGCCGTTGAAAATATCAGGAATATTAAGATTTCACGCCAAAAATGGATTTATAATTCCAACAAAGATATCAGGCGTATCTTGGACCGTATCATATTTAATTTTATGGAACTGCATCGGTTTTTATTTGTACTTTAATACAATGATCTTACAGCACAACAAATTTTCGGAGCGATTGATTCTATTACTACTTATGTTAGCGCAAAACTTAATTTTGTTAAATACTTCAATGCAAAACCGAAAGATTGCATTAAATATTTTTGATCGTATTATTCATATAGATGTTTTCCTGGGTGTAGATGAAACAAAATTTATGAGAGAAAATGCCGCCAGAATATACATTTTCTCTTTTTTTCTATCAGTGGTTGTTCAAAATATAATATTTATTACTTTTATCTCATTTGTAATAGTAGATTGGCAAAATAAAATTGTCGCATTTTGTTTTTTTAATTTAATGACAATTTTTCTTTCAATGAGTCTTTGTTTTATAGTGATTATATGTCTATCGATGAGAGTGCGTTATCTTAATGTTGCTATAATAAAATTAGCTAAATTAAATCCTGAATACTTTCCAAAGCATTTTTTTTTTGATGGATTTTTTTGGCTGGAGAAGTTAGACAACAGGGTGAAATTTCAGAAAAGAGCTGAAGACAAACATTACATAGAGGCTTTCAAACAAATATTTATTCAAATACGACTCGCAGAATCATATTTAAGATTTTCTGTAAGTATTTTTATTGTGCCTGCATATTTTTTTAATAGTAGTTTTTCAACTATTTAATTTAAGAATATTTACATTATTTTTATTAATAATAAAAGTTTGTAAATAGTTATAAGTATAAGTTCTGAAAGAGGAACAAACATAGTAATTTTTTTTATTACATTCGTTTTAATTTTATAAAGGGTCAATCTGTTTAGTTAAATTCAATGACGAAAGTATTTTAGTAATAAATTTATCCCATGATAATTTTAATGCATATAATATAAAACAATAAGCCGAACCGAGAAGTGATTGCAGTATGAAACCCAGGCAAACACCATTGAATTTTCTTGTGCTTAATTTATAATTCATCATTCATAGTCCGCTGGTAAAGAAAAACATTTTGAGGAAACATGGATGTTTCGAATAAAAAACCACCAAGGTGAAGCCCAGCATTGTAGCACTTACAGGCTACTGCTTTTTTTTAGCTAATATTAAACAACTATTATTGCAAATAATGTGTTTCTTACAGTTACTTGTAATTATTCTGGCAACAGTAACAGCGACATTGATAATGGTGCAGATATTAATTGATAATTATTTGTATATAGTAAGTTGGATTTATATTTTTTATATTTGACACACTTGTTTGAAAAAAAAAATAACAAGATGCATTAAAAATACTGGATTAATTGTTTTATGTGTGGTATTTTATTTCATTTTTAAAAACATTTAAGTAACGAAATAAAGTCGTACTTATAAATTGCAGGCTGATAATGAGATGAACCGCTCTAAAATTTTTTCCCCGTATTGGATCGTAATATTTTGGTTATATGCGGCTTTTGGATTTATACAATTAGATATATTTTGTGAAGAGATAGAGAGAACTAAGCTAATATGCACTTACATATTATTAAAAAAATCAATGCCAGGTAAGATTTTTAAAGTAAACACACCAACCAACCCCATTCTTACACTCTACAACAATCTATGTGTAAAAATCTCCCTTGTTTCTATAAATACGATCACGCCTAACAATTCAAAATATAATCATTATTCAATAATAAAAAGGACATATTAATAAAAGAGACAAAACATACTTTCCTACAATGTTTGTCAATTTTTTTCTTGTTTTTGATAGCTAGCTATTGACGAATATAACGCTAGTTATTAATAAAAAAATGGAATTTGAATCTACTTGCCTCAATTGTCCGCAATCTCAATACTGATTATGGTCGGAATACGCCTACTGGGCGAGTATAAATACTTTTTTATACATTTATCAATACGTTTACCTACAGTTCATTAATAAATTTAACATTTTTACTTGTAGCGAAAATCATACAGCTTGCTAAGAGTATCCTCATGACATTAAATACAAGAAGTCCCATTATTTCTGTATATGGAATATTCGAAGCCACCGCCGGAATGTTTATGAAACTTATAACTGCCCTGATGGTCTATATTATCATACAGTTGCATATATCAGTATCTATGTCCAATAATAACCCGCTAACATATAATACAAGTACAACAAACACGACGTATATTTTTTAGTTTTAAGTGAGCTACTGAATGGCTGCAAGTTTTAATTAATAATATATTCATTATAGCATTCCAAAACTAAAATATTAAAAAGATTTTACAAAAGGTGCTTTTCGATTCTGATGCGATTCCTAAATCTTATATTTTCACAATTAAGCGTGAAACTACGAACTCATTATATTATTTCATTAATTAGTTAGATGGCTAAGTAACATACAGATCACACTAAGATCAATTGCACAAGGAAGACAATTGGCACAAAACTATAAAGAAATCACAACAAACATAAATAAAACAACTAAAATTGTAATACTGAAATTACTATTATGATGCTGCCTGTATGTATTATTTATAAAAAATATGCAAGCATATAATAGAAATTTCAATTTTAATAATTCTATTCATGTTATATTCATTCGCTAATTATTTATTATTTCAACCGCTTTATATACATGAACAACTAAGCTAACATTAAATACACAATATAACACAATTAGTACACAATATCACTACATTGAATTTTATGAATTCGGAAGTTCGCTATTCCTCGATTTAGTAACGTTATATTTTATAAATGAATAAAATGAGAATTGTAACGTTTGCATATAAAATGTTAATGAATAAATAAATAATATTTTTTAAACGAGTATTTTATTTTATATATCCCATGTTTTTTTAATTTTTTTTTTTTTTTTTTTTTTTTTTTTTTTTTTTTTTTTTTTTTTTTTTTTTTTTTTTATATATCCCAAATAAAAAAAAAACAAAAAAAAAAAAAATTTTATATATCCCATAACCGATGGTTAACAATACAATTAAAAGGTAACTTATTTAACATAAATGATATTTACGAATACCGGATTTTGAGATAAGTTCAATTAATGAAATTCATGTTCGACCCATAGAAACTTTTTAAATTTCTATTTAAAGTACGTAGTCAAATTTTCATGTTGTTCTTTTACTGTTTATTCGCAGTTTTAAATGCGTGCGATATGTGATAGTTCAGCTTCTGTAGTATGATCATTTTTTTTTTTTTTTTATAGAATAGGAAGGCGGACGAGCATATGGGCCACCTGATGGTAAGTGGTCACCAACGCTCTTAGACATTAGCATTGTAAGAAATGTCAACCATCGCTTACATATCCAATGCGCCACCAACCTTGGGAACTAAGATTTTATGTCCCTTGTGCCTGTAATTACACTGGCTCACTCACCCTTCAAACCGGAACACAACAATATCAAGTATTGCTGTTTTGCGGTAGAATATCTGATGAGTGGGTGGTACCTACCCAGACGAGCTTGCACAAAGCCCTACCACCAGTCATATAAAATAGGAAAGAATATCTGTTAATCACTAACAATTTAAGACAGATTTTATTCAGTAATCTTATATTTTTTTGTAACCAAGTAAAGTAAACATTACTATGGCTAGTTAGATGTTGAAAGAAACAATCAACTGACTTATAATCATAAGTTACTATAACTTTAGACACACGAACAAAACTATAAAAAGCTAGGAACCTAGATGTTAAAATACAGTACTGTAAGTACATACAATACTTAAGATTAGTCACGAAAATACACCTAGTTTTCATTACTTGCTTTTGAAAAAAATGAAAAATAGTTTATTCTTTATCAAGTTGTACATAGCAAATAAAGGTTGGGACCCTCTAGTGAGTATAATATAATACTCGTGACAGAAGGACCCGCTCTTCCATAACATACAATTCTGTCCATGTTCTTAAAAAGAATAAACAATATCTTACTATATACTAAAACTCACAATCAGTACGTAAACTAACATTATATCAAAATGAATTTTACTTGTGTGTTTGTGTTTGTGTGTGTGTGTGTGTGTGTGTGTGTGTGTGTGTGTGTATGTGTGTGTATGTGTAGGCATCGAATATAAAATATTTAGCTGATATTCGTTTTCCTAACACAAGCCGTCATCCCTGAATCAAATAAATTGAGAAAAGTTTCGAAGTGTTTGTTTTGCATTATATAGTAGGGTTTTGTTCTGTTTAGTTAATGCGTCTCCCATGTTCGAATCCTCTTTCGTCTCGTCAAAGCAATCTTCACAACTCCATTCAATACCCGTCGAATCACACAAGGTATTGATTAGTTTATATGAGAGTTTTGCAGCAGGATGAATCTACTGCAATCGAGTCTGCATGCAAAAGTCTTATCACTTACTGTGATCTGTTCCAGGCAACCTCTATAAAAATAAACTTTTTTATTTATTACAGTTAGAACATTTTTGGCCACCTTATTGTTAACGTCACTCAAAGAGCAGAGAACCTACAAAAATCGTTTAGATATAACTTTACGCCATAATATTAAAAAATAATCTGAAATATTTCTGTCATAGACTGAAGAAAAATAAATACTTCAATGATGACACATAATCGAACAACATAATTAATACGCAAAACAATATTAAGCCTTTTCTATATAATAGTCGTTATTTTCATTAAATGAACACGAGCGTGAAATAGAATCAAATTACATTAGTAATATAATAAGAAAAAATGTTTCAATTTGATTAGCATAGTGCTCTTACAACATACTTGTTAAAACCTAAATTTGTTTGTTTTCAAAAGGATTTTTTGTATTTTTGTATGTCAAATGTCTTAAAAGGAACTAAACGTAATAAAAAAAATTGCGGCCTAAATGAATTTATATCGAACACTGGCTGAAGGAGAGAAAAATAAAAGTCGGTGTTTTGAGATTACGTGACGTCAAGATACACCGTTTACGTACAAAGTAAACGTCAACGTACTAACATACATTATTCGTTTGAGTAGATAAGTTTTAAATATTACTAAACACGCAGCAAACGTTTTGATAAATGACATGTTTATCTTCAGTCCGTTCAAAAACTATTACGGTTATAGTTATATGAAACAATACGTGCAATGCTGACGGCTTAACACGAAATCCGAATAAGTTCCAATTGTTCAATTTTAAGTGTGCGTATATTTATTCAGTTGTATGCTTGCGTACAAATGCTTGCCATATAAAGTAGCATCTTATTTGGACTGGTGATTAGTATAACAATAATTACCTGTGAAAACGTATTGGTTTAAACACAAAATATGAAAATAATTGCGTTATTTATTTTCATTGCGGTTTTAAGCGCTCAATTAGTAAGCGATTTTTACGGTGTATTTTATTTTTTATTCATAACCAATATTTTACTACATAATAACTTTTTTTTCAGTGTATTTCACATCCAACCGCCGATAGTGGTAAGTAAATTTAATACTATATAGGTTTTTTTTTTTATTTTAACGACTAAAGAACAACTTTTAAGAAATTCTATTAGATACTTACATGAAGATACACATTACATTTTTTTTTTTAAATTAAGGTCGCTTTGATTAAGGACTGAAGAATGTAACTTGGGATAAGCATTGAAGTTGCATCTTCTATTATCACGAATAAAATGTGACTTTTTTGCTTACACAACGTTGCTATAAGACAGCTAGATTTTTTATAATCAGGATTGGTTCGATTTAAATTTCATGTAAAATTCAATTTAAACAAATATTATAACAGACGATCGGTATTGCAACTTACAAGCGGTACACTTTTACCCATGCAGCCAGTATTTATGGATAATCTTATATAATATATTACACAATGTATAATATTATTTTATAAATAACCAAACTAAAACGGTGCAAAAGCTAGAATTCAAATTTGCTAAATGTATTTGAAGGTAATACTGAAATTTCCTTTTAAAATAATTTAGGTAATTTATATACAACCCTTAAATGACCAGGAAGTTTAGAACTTTCCTTTTAAGCAGCTTTACTGTGAAACAGGCATTTTTCAGTTTGTGGCTATAATATAAACAAAAATCTTTGTAAATATCTACAATATGTATATTTGTACGACCCGACCACATCTTATTAAATCTTAAGTTCTAGTATTTTAAGATTAATATTTGTAATAAATATATTTTAATAATTTATTAACAACAGCCCTTACAAAGGCCGCTACCGACGCAGGTACAACTGCTCTCGATGCTATGAAAGAAAAAAATCCTCTAGAAGGTGAGCCAAAAAAAAAAGTAAACATAAGTTACTATATTAGTACGTCTTAAAGTAACTCTTATTTAACGTTTCATCATTATAAATAAAAAAATACACGACCACATTTCTAGTTAAGTTAGTATATTAAAAAGTATAAAATTAAGATGTCATCATGATAAAAAAATAAATGGTTATTACAACATAACATTATCCGAGATGGCCCAGTGGTTAGAACGCGTGAATCTTATCCGATGATCGTGGGTTCAAACCCGGGCAAGCACCACTGTATTTTCATGTGCTTAATTTGTGATTATAATTCATCTCGTGCTTAACGGTGAAGGAAAACATCGTGAGGAAACCTGCATGTGTCTAATTTCATTGAAATTCTGCCACATGTGTATTCTACCAACCCGCATTGGAGCAGCGTGGTGGAATAAGCTCCACAACCTTCTCCTCAAAAGGGAGAGGAGGCCTTAGCCCAGCAGTGGGACATTAACAGGCTTTTACTGTACTGTTACTGTACAACATAATAATCGTGCTATACCAGTGTTATCAAAAAAAATTGAATGATGACAAAATGTATATATCAATTTATAACTTTTTAAACTTTTTTTGTTACGTTTCAGTATTGCAACTTATTAACATTGATATACTTTCATAATTATTCAACCCATCTATTTTCACCGTGTCTTATCTACCAAACGTGATATTTACGGAATATTCAGTACACAAGCGCTGCAAACATACAATAAAAGAAACATTATACTTAACAACCTAATTAAGTTTGTACGAATACTAATTGTCGACTCGTTGTTAGATTATTTAAAATAAACATAACTGAGTCTTAATTTTTCACTAGTGGCATCTTGCGGTTTTAACCGCGTTAAACGTTAACGGAACCAATTCTAATTTACAGCGGTCACGATACGTTACCAGTTCTCTTCCGATCCAACCGACCGAACCGCAACTATATAAGTGTATTAGAATAGGAAAACTTCGATTCGATTACGATAAAGTGACAATTTCTTGGAACAATTCACCCCTTATAACTATAATATATACTCTTTTAATAAAATCTATCTAATGCGAAAATATTGTTTATTCCGGATTAGTAAATCCTGAGGTTAGCGCGTTCAAATAAACAAACTTTTCGGCTTTATATATGATATAATTATAACATTTCTGTTCGAAAAAAGTTAGGCAATGTTTAATTCATTAATGTTTTGTTTTTGCACAAAAGTTAACAAACAAACAAACTACTAAGCTTCTTGTCTTTTCTTGATAGAATCCATATTCTGAATTACATAATTAATTATTAATATTATTAATGTTTAAAAAATCTAATACCTTAGATCGAAGTATTGATGCTGTTAAAAAACAGAGTTCAATTCTTAGGTTAGGTTATTGACTCTTAGTTGAAGTGGCAGATTTACAAATTTTCAAGGTATAGGCAAGTTTTTGCCGCCCTTGCCTCATATATATATATATGAGGCAAGGGCGGCCTCATATATATATATATATGAGGCAAAGGCTATATCTGTCATATTTTTACATGCCAGTCCTACTGGTTGGAGGCGTTTATTTTCTCGCTGGAAAAACGCGTTTACATGCCAGTCCCTACTACTGGTTGGAGGCGTTTATTTTCTCGCTGGAAAAACGCGTTTACATGCCAGTCCTACTACTGGTTGGAGGCGTTTATTTTCTCGCTGGAAAAACGCGTTTACGCGTTTCCCCCACATGAGTATGAGGATATGCGGGACTCACCGTTAGGAGGCGGCAAACTGGCTGTTTTACTTTAGAATGTGGAATTTTGCTGCACCGTTAAATGTACAATGACAAGTCATCGGCAAAATTTGTTGCCGACTTCTATCTGTAGAATATCAGAAAACAGTCAAGAAGAAATCTTTTTAATTTCTTTGAGCCGCCAAATTTGCCGCCCTAGGCTGAAGCCACTCTAGTAAATCCGCCACTGCTTAGTTGTGCCAATAAGGCAAAGTTTATACAAAATATAAACGTGTATAACTAACCGCACCTAACCTTATTAATATTAGCTGATGTCAGAACAGAATCATTATTGATCGAAATTTAACATGCCCTAAAAACAGCTTAATTTAGATCGCTTATGCGCAAACCATTACTCAATTATAATTATCACATGGGAATTCATTTCATCCTTTCAGAATAATACATTTTTCCGTTAAATTCTAGGTATTTCTAATTCAACCAATATAATAAAAGAAGGAACGATATTTATTACAACCGTAATATCTGCAGCTCAACATTTTATGAAAAACGTGATAAAACAATTCAGTAAGTATTACTAAATATTAATTTAAAAATAAGCACACGTAACACGCTACGTGAAAATAAGCCGAATGATTGTTATAGAAAATATTTTATTTGAGTTTATTTTGTAGAATAAAAAATGCTCCTGTGAATTTAAGTAGAAAATATCCAGTTAACTTTTATATGTATATCTATCAAAGAGCAAATGTCTAAGTTTCATAACTTCAGGTTAATAGACTATATAGCTGCCACATACAAAATTATTTATTATAAACCAAAATTAACTGTAAAGACTTTTCTTTCTGGGTTCTCTCGTTGTTTCTGGGTGTTTTACCCGTTCCTAATTCAAAATATAAACCTAGATAACTAACTTAACCTTTCATGATATATGTATGATTATATTTTTGTTCACGTTATTTTTTATAATACTAATAATATTAATATATAAATAACGATTTTATTTTAAAACAGATCCTAACTCAACCATACCTGGCTTGGATAATTTACCACAAATTAGTAGTAAGTACAATTTTTATTGGACTTTATAACCTATCATGGAGTACCGCTACATAGAATTTTTTCGAATGATGTTAAGTATCTATAATAAGTTATTTTTTAACATTGTATTCTGATTAAAAAATATATTTTTTATAATAAATGCACTCATTTTTATTATAACATTTTATAATTCGATAGGTTTAATGAATCCCGCTGAGATGGCAGGCAAAGGAAAAGATGTAATGGATAATTTTATGAAAATGTTAAGTAAGTAACTTTTAATTTTGATAAGATTTTTGCACATATTTATGCTAAATTTTAATATACACTTATATATTTTATTGAATTTTCTTGTGCCCGATTTGTTTTTATAATCAATACATCTCGTGCTCGACGGTGAAAGAAAATATCGTAAGGTAAGGTTGCATGTTTCGGATGAAAATCTGGCACACGTCACACCAATCCGCATTAGCATTTTCGTCCAGACTTCAAAATTTTCAAGCTATTACTTTCCTGTCTAGAAAAGATATCTAAGTAAAAAAGACGAACACTCGCCTATGGCTTCGAGTACTTAATTTTGTATATTTTTCGAATGAGCCATACAGGCAGATAGACACACACATTTTACGTTATTTATAATAATAATTTATTTACACACCTAAAAGATTCATGTACGCAATTTGTTTGCAGTATTATCTAACTCTAGGGTTTTTATTAACATTAGCAGTACTATTGGCGGATCCCTGACTCCGAAACAAATATAAATTGTACTATCAGAGTCAGCGATTCCTCGACAATTCATTGCACACTAGATTAGATTCCTAGATACCTTTAAAGGCGTAGTAAAATATATATATGAAAGAAAACAAGAAGGAATATAAAACAATTAATAATAGTATGTTATTACGCGTGCTTTTGTATGTATATATGTGTGTGAGTGCGCGTGTGTGTGCTTGTGGGCATTTATAATTGTACTCAACATGCCCAAGATTACTTTTATTTATTTCAAAAGATTTTCTGTGTCTAAATAAGACAACTTCAAGAGACAAGCAGTAGTTTTCTTTTTGACTTTGAATCTATTATCGGTATAAATAGGGGTCATCTTATGAATCCTATTATAAAGCTTAGCGGAGAGGGAAGCAAATTGGTGCTTTGCGAATGCCGTTTTACATTTGACAGTTGGACATATATAGCTATGAGCACGACGCCTTGCTGGAACAGCCGAATCAAAAGGTAGGCCAGCATGTTTTCGCAGAATAGTCCGAAGAATATAAAGTTGCCTGATAGTTAAAACTTGACATTCTGAGAACAGCTGGGTTGTGGGGTGCAGGGAATTTTTACGGGTCATTATTTTTAAAAAGGTTCTTTGGGCTCTTTCCAAGTTGAACATTATAGTCTGTCCGGCTCCACCCCAAATCGGGATGTAGTAAGTCAGAACAGATTGGCACAAGGCAAGGTAGACAATTTTTACAATTTCAGGGTCGGTCAGGTGTCTTATGATCTTAAATATGTAAGTTAATTTTCTAACCCTTTTTATTAAATCTTCAATTTGAGAGTGCCATTTTAAGTTAGAGTCGATCTTAATTCCAAGATATTTCATGCTAGACACAGTGCCAAGGGGTAGACAACCACAAGTGGGGGATGGGGTGGAACAGATATGATATTTGAATATTCTGGAGGAACCGAAGAAGCTGATGTTCTGGAAAGGGGAAGGATTAGTGTTTTTTTTGTATTCATAGTTAGTAAGTTGGTTGAGAGCCAGCGAGACACTATAGTAAGTGCTTCTTGAGCGTGCTGTTTGGCACTCTTCCAGTTACTGCCATATACCAGAAGAGCGGTTTGGAATATTTAGTTTGCATAGGTCATTTATGAACAACTAGAAAAGTGTAGGCCCTAGTATGCTGCCTTGTGGAACACCGTAGCAAACCGGTAACAAGTCACTGGTATAGGAGTCAATTTTAACACACTGTTGACGATCCAAAAGATAGCTTTGAAATATTTTTAGTTCCATGTCCCGAATACCGTGATATTCCAACTTATTTACCAAATTCGGGATTGATACAGTGTCGAAGGCCTTGGAGAGGTCAAGGAAAATTCCGAAACATTTGTTGCCATTATCGAGAATATCTACTGCAGTACTAGTAAGGCTCACGATAGCATCTTCAGTTGAGATACCCGTTCTAAATCCATATTGATTTTTGGCAACAATTTTATATTTATTTTAGTATTTGACTAGCGAATTATTAAGTATTCTCTCCAGAACCTTCGACAACACTGGTAAGAACGATATTGGCCTATAATTAGTTACATCATTCCTATCTCCCTGCTTGTAAATAGGACTGATAACAGCTCTTTTCATTACTCTAGGAAAGACGCCGGTGGAAATCGATAGGTTACAAAAATGAGTAATTGGAGCTTGTAAAAATGTTTTAATACATTTTTACAAGCTTTTATTAGAGATGGAGGAATTCTATCCCATCCAGGAGCACAGTTATCTCGCAGGCCTCTTATTATACGCTCAACTTCGTCACGATCTACCTCATTTTCTATGCATATTGTTTCTATTACGCATACACCGTAGCAAACCTGGGGTGATCCAGAGCTTTAGAATATTTTTTTTGTGCGGAGTGATAATCATTTTTGTGTAAGTGCTTATAGCGTTATTAATTAGCGAAGTGAATTTATAGGCCGTTATTTATAGGCCATTTGCATCTATAGAGCGCATAACGGGAGAATAATCTGTGTTGTCAAGAGCTAGCTTAATAGCATCATAGTCAGCTTTAAATGTACTTGGTGTGTAATTAGAAGAACGTGAGTGAACATAGTCATTAGAACGATAATAACTGGATGTTTTTAATGGACTAGAAATTTGCGTGTCTGGCAAATTTCGGTTGTAGAAATAGAGGCCAGGACACCAAAATTCAGTTGATTATATGGCTTTGAAAAATGCATTAAAAATTGTAATAATATTAAAATCAGAGAACAATCTGTTTGGAGAAATTTGCTTGACCAGGCTAAAACACTTCTACTGTAATTCCTTAGATGAGTATGATGATATAATAATTGTTTAGACTTAAATAGGTTTGTTTACATAATATATAATCGTTGAAATGTATAATTTTAGGTGCTTCGCCTCTTTCTGGCGCAGACTCACTTTTAAAAGCACCCGATGCTGCAGGTAAGTTTTAATAATATAATGAATAAACAAATACTCAAAATCAAAAGCGATCAGTATCTTTTTTTGGTCTGTTTGTCAACAGAATTTCTTCTTTTATTTTGTTAGGTAGCATTTGATGAGCTGCAGTGTTTATAAAATACCACATACTTTGCATAATATATAATACTAATAATTTAATATACTATGTTGTATGAAACTGAACTAAAAATCATAATTTATATGATATTTATATGCCAAACAATTATATTAACATTTTTATACTTTAGAAATGAGTAATAATGTATGAAGTTACCTTTCCAGCAGCCAGCGATAAAGCTACAAAATTACCAAGTAAGATTTTGAATAAACCTAATAATTATTATTAAATATTTATTTTACAGACTTTAAATTATATATAGAGGATATATCAACATATCTAATATTGATACGGCCAGTGTAAATGTCGGTAACTAATTGGGAAACAATTTATGTCAAAGTTGTTAATCCTATGTGGAAGGACTGCCTTGTGAGACTTTTATTGTCATTTTATATTTTTGGTGGGATCTGATTTTCATTTTACATTATAATTTAGATTTCGTGTTTTTACGTATCTACGTCTTATTTATCTGTCTTAATATTTTTGCCTTCTTGGATGTTCCGGAAGAAATATTTAAGGGTCATACATTTTATACACAGTTGTTTTTCGTCCTTTTTTATCTGTTAAGTAATGAAGTAAGAAAAAAAAAAGATAGATATTCTCTTACTTAAAAATAATTTGTTTAGTTCTAATTAAATACTATGCTGTTAACATTAGACAACATACATATGTTTTATAAAATGTGATAATTATTTTAGGTAAGGCGGCTGATGGTAAAAATCCAATAGAATCTGCAATGAATACAGGCTCAAATTTAATGGGCGATTTATTTAAATTCGGTATGTTTTATATACTTAAGATAAGTAATACTTGCATAAAAAATATAACATGTATACAAAAACTTTAACATTTTTATAACTCGAAGGTTCAAACACACGCAAGCACCGATGAAATTGAGCATTCAGTGGAATGTTCGTGCGCTTAATTTTTATTTACAATTTATCTCGTACTCGACAGTGAGGAAAGGCATCGTACCTCATTAGGCAACTGAAAATCTGTATATATGTATAAATAACCTAAGCATTCCACATTAGAGCAGGGTGCTGTATAAGCTCCAAGCCATCTTCGCTAAATGGAACTGTTATTTACTTTTTTGTATTAATAAACTGAAATATATATATATATTCTTACTGTTATATTTATTATATTATAAAAGAGAAAGTATGTCGGTTTGTCAGAAAAATTCATTACCACAAGGGAGGTAGCATCTTAATTCCCAAGGTTGGTAGCGCATAGCAATGTATGGAAAGGTTAATATTTCTTAGTGTATATAATGACTTTATGTGATCTATGTAAATAAACCTTTATTTTCCTTTTCAGGTAAATAATACGCATTTATATGCGTTAACACCAACATTTCTATTGTATTACTTTATATGTATATATAATCATATATAATAAAATTTGTATTCATAGTTTATCATTTGGAACAGATAAAAATTAATATAAACATATGAAGTTTTATTTATATAAATACATTTTTACAAATATAAAGCATTTATTAATTTGTGCATCACAATGCTATTTTTTATAACATGACATATCATTTAATTATTAGAAACGAGTATTTTGCATCGGACTAATTAAATTCGTTAAATTTATAATCTGTATTTTAAATTAAATACAAAAGTCAATAACAACGTACTAGTGAAATTCTAATACAAAAATTATTTAAAATATTTATTATGTCATAAACTTTACCAAAAATACTTACTCAACGGTTTGTACTCAAGTCAATAGAAAAGTAAATACAAAAAAATATATATTTATAGAAAAAAATTAATAAAAAAAAATACCCTTATATATCTACAACCAAACTACAAAGCAATATTCTAATCACTACCTATATTTCATTTCAATTTAGTCCTACTTAACGTTAAAATATATTGTCGTTACGCATTATATTGTTTTTTTTTTTAACGCTACTTCTTATATATCATTATAGCATTATAATATACTTAAATAAGTACTCCCTTCCTGTCTCGTCGCATATTAAAGTGCGACGCGATATTTGTGTTAGAACCTGAAACTTCTTGTATTGTGCTAGAATCGCTGTGTTTGACACGTTTGTCTTTCGCCATTTGTGCTACCTGGAAAAAAAAAACAACTCAAATTATTAATTGTTATACCAGATGTGTGTATGAAGATAAATTAATCTTAAGGTAAGTAATACAGGAATAGATATAGTATTTGTAAATTAACTATGTATGTTAATATTAAAAAACTATGTTCGAAATTCGAATATAAAATATTAATTGTTGCTAAAAATCGTTTCTAATATCAGACAAATATTTATTATATCTTGCTTTCATTTTAAATGATTTTGTGACATTTTATATAATTGTGTATGAGTCTGTATGAAGCTATACCTAAACCTTTTTTTGTAAAAAAATATATACACAATATTACTTACAGCGTCGTCTATTGTTTTAAACTGCCAGTTCCAATGCACACGGTAGAGGAAGGGACGATGGTCGAAGCGGTTGTCGTCAGGGCTATAAGTCTCAGCGTGATATGATGGAGTCAGCACTGTCATTTTGTGGCGGTTAATGGCGTAGCAGCGGAAAAAATGCTTAACTTTTTCCGCTACCTGAAAAAACATGTTTATCAATTTTATTATTAACCTTAAAGCTTTAATAAATATCGAAAAATACTTAAAATATATTGAGTTGAAAACTAACACCCATATAAAATTTTGTATAAACATGTATATTACCTCCTGTGGAGTACATTTATTACTCCACAAATGTACAAGTTTTTGAAACATGCTGAACGGTCCGCAGTGGAACGTTTTCCTCAGACGACCAAACTCGGATAACTCCGCATACGTCATCCCCATGTCTTGTTCGTCGGTCTGAGTGATCTGACCATCTGTTAACGGTTCTAACTCAGCTGTCGGTGGTGCTTGTAAAATTTCAGATAGAGATGGCAAGAAAAAGCTAAAAAAATATTAATCAAAAGAGGTTGTAATTTTCCGAATATTGGATCAAATCAAATAGAAACTTTTTATTTACGCAATATGTATATTTTTTTGATAATCTTTATTTTTAACGACCAAACAAAAAAAAAAAGAAAATTGGCAAACTGAGGAGCTAAAGTTACTGAACTGTTTTGTAAACTTTGCCTATTTATATATTATTACAAATGTATATAAAAATCGCAAGCCAAAGAATCTCACCGGCTTTTAGCATAATGTAAGAAAGACTTCAAATCAGTTTTAGATATTCCACCAATTGGATTGACGTCCGCACTTGAGCAATCATACTTGGTCATATATCCTCTTAAAGCCTCATCAACATTCGCAGAGCCCAATACAAGTAATCCACCCGGCCTTCCTCGCACCCACAACATCAACTGCGCGAAGAGATAAGATAAGACCATTCGAAGGCGAGCCTGAAAAAATAAAATTGAGGATTTAGAAGGAAATCATCAGTTTTATTGACAGATTTCAGCCATAGTGACCATTCTCTGCATAAAGTAGGAAACTGTGTAGGACATTATATAGTGCATAAGTAGTAACAGCCTGTTAATGTCACACTGCTGGGCTAAGGCCTCCTCTCCCTTTTGAGGAGAAGGTTTGGAGCTTATTCCACCACACTGCTCCAATGCTGGTTGGTAGAATACACATGTGGCAGAATTTTAATGAAATCCTTTATGGGTTGTAGGTTTCCTTACGATGTTTTCCTTCACCGTCAAGCACGAGATTAATTATAAACACAAACTTGCTTGCCCAGGTTTGAACCTACAATCATCAGTTAAGATTCACGCGTTCTAACCACTAGGCCATCTCGGCTTATTAATGGACTTGTCTTTATAGTGCATAAACACAGGTCCATTCTCTATTTTCTCATTCGCGTAATCCGATGAGAAGGTAAATCAGTCACGACTGGAAAGAGCTCAAGCGTCGCCTTAAATGCTTAAAGAGGCAGGTGAGTGTAACGATTGCCTTCTTCCAAACTCAGTGCTGCTGCTACTGAGAAATTCGTAATAGAAAACATAATAACTTTCAATTTGCCAGACCTCGGTATCTGCTGTCTTATGAGCTAGCTACTACGGCCAAGTAAGCAGTAGAAAGTAAAATCACCGAACATTTGAATCGGTACTAAACAACGTTCTCCAAATTATTATCATCGTCACCTCAATTTAGAATATATATATAAAAAATTATCTCGAGAGATCGAATCTTTAAATATTGGCCCATGTGGATTTGGATGCGGGTAACAGTAACAGCCTGTGAATGTCCCACTGCTATGCTAAGGCCTCCTCTCCCTTTTTGAAGAGAAGGTATGGAGCTTATTCCACCACGCTGCTCCAATGCGGGTTGGAATACACATGTTGCAGATTTTCAGTGAAATTAGACACATGCAGGTTTTCTCACGATGTTTACCTTCACCGTATAGCACGAGATGAATTATAATCATAACATTTTTATTTATATATTACCTGAATGTTCTGAAGCGCAAGATTTTGCCGAGGACAGCCTCCCTTACTCCTAAATTTAGGTACGAGGCCGGTTGCAGTTGTAAATATACCAATAACGGCACTTACGGCGGAGTCTATCACGATAGGAAAATGATAACTACCTATTTCATTGGCAAGCTGAAAAGAAATTTATATTTAATGTTACTTTTTCAGTTTTTACTAAATATAATTAATTAAAATTTTGTATAAAATAGTAGCTATTGCATACCTTCATTTTATTTTATTTCTATGACAACATTGTGTAAATAAATTTAACGTAGCCTTACCTGTGAGGCTCGTTGCTTAGTTTCTTGACTAGAATTCTCTGAAGCCATGTAACAGGTGACTAGCAGTCTATTGCATAGCTCCATTGGATCAGATGGCGTATAGTCAGATTGGCAGAGGATCTTTCGAACATCATACAAAACTTGGCTTTCTGTGGACAAATTAGCTCTAACATATATTTACACCCACTTATATCACTTTCAATTCAAATCAATTTCATAGACAGTTATACCTCCTTTCTGAACAGCATCACAAATCTGTGTACACATGGAGAAAACTATACAAGCAGTGCTAGTCGAATCAACCCCTCCACTAAGAGGAAGAAAAAATCCACCCTGACCTGATCTTCGTAAATAGTCCCATAACCAACAAGCTGGACCTAAAATATAAGGTAAATTATTCTGATGTCAAATGAATCATTATGCCAAATACAATTAATTGTTAACAAGGAAAAATTATTTTGAGGTTACATTAACAATAACGAGTAATACATTAATCACCTAGTTCGATTTCTTCTTCAGGCGTAAGATATTTGCACTCTACAGGTGGACTAGTTGTAAGATATATATCTTCATCATCGGACAAAGCGAAGTCAACAGATATTCGAGGGAATGGAACATTTGAGGCAGCTAAATGCGACCGGGAACTAATTTGTGTACGATATGAACGTATATCCTCTAGATCTATTGTGGCAGTTATAACTTCCTGGAATTTAAAATGGTATAGATCAATTTTAAAACAGAAATCTTATTTTTAAATAAATACCAAATCGTAAAAAAAAAGCTTACAACGTCGTGTAATGCAAACTGCATTCCTCGACTGACGATCTCTCCATTAACAGCCACGCATGAACATCCATTGAAATAAATTCGTTGTCCGTCGCATCCTCGTAAATTACTAAATAAATAGGCGCCTCCGCTTTTAAATGTAGCACTTTTAACGAGATCTACGGTTACATATGCTTTCCGCAGTTCCATGTAACTACCAGAACCATTTGAAATTATTTCAACACCATCCAAACTTAAAGGAATATGGCGACTGGGAAAAAAACAAATAGACATGACATTATTAACGATTAGCTTAGTTTAATAAACATTTAAGAGTGAACTAATAGTTTAAATTATTTTAACAACCTTTGAGGATTCCACAATTCCTCGCATATTTCAAAACCAATACATGTGTCTCGAGTAGAAATAACCGCATCACCTATTGGTACCGTTGTCTGATTAGTAATATGAGTGATCATTCGAGGTAAATAATAATCTTCGACTTGTCGTTCCTGTAGAAACATAATATATAAATAAAAGGACAATAAATCGAAATCAAAATACTACTTAAATATATTGATTTCATAAGTTCTTTTGCATCATATTAAAGTAAATGTAAAGCTACTGCCGGTTTTTTTTTTTGTTGAATTATATAACAACAGTTATGATCAAATACTCAGGAACATTTGAATTAAATCTATAATAGTTTTATAGTTAACATTATTTCTTACTTTAGTCCAACAAGAGAACCATCTAGTCTCTCTATAGTTTCCATCTTCACACAATATCATCTTTGGTCTTATTAGCAAGATTTTTTTATTAAGAAATGCCACTCGGCAATTATATGATACATTTCGATGCTGGACTGGCATGCCAACATCTATAAGAATATCCTTGCAAGTGGCAGATTTAAGCAATTCTGCTAGCACTTGCCAGCTATGGAGGAAAGTGTCTGGCTCATGGAAGTGATCTTCGCAACTATAACCACTACAAAACAAAAATTACTTTCAAATACAATACATTTTCTCTACAATACTATCCCATTAACATAGACTATTTTCATCAATGATAATGAATGCTACTTTCCCTAAATACTAATAATATGGATTTGAAAATTATTATACATACCATACTTCTAATTCAGGACCTGTTCTATAAAGAGCGCCCATCTCTTTAGCTTCTTGAATAGACTGTAAAATTCTATTTAAGTTTCCTTCGAAATCTAATGCCCATTGATTTAATGTACATACTGCTACCACGACTTTCCGACCCATGTTTAGTTAATTTCTAGAAAAATACAAACATGAAATAGTCTTTTCACTGGATTAATTAATTAATAAATTATACATTTCTTTAATATACATATATGATTGTTCATATTATAAGTTATATTTCACCGCTGCAAAGCCATAACTGAAATTGTCATTTGTTTGCATATTTAAAATAAAGTATAGAGGACCCAGTAATACTACATGGAAGGTTACAAGTAATATACACATAGCTTACTCTTATTTATTTGTCTCCTAGATATGAAAAAGAAGGAATTACATAATCTAAGAAAAAAATCGAATTCGTTATGTCGTGAACAATAATTTCTGTACATTGTATAGCATGAACCACTTAGTTCATTGATGAGTGACACACGACAGGCAGATAGTCTAACGAAATCGATCCGTACCAGTCTGTAACAAGTTCCGGCCAATCACCCCGCCCTATGCCCTGCGACCCCAACAAGAGGTCTACGCACCGAAGAAAAGGAATGCGAACGCAACTTGGCACTAGTGAACGATTGAAAGTTATTATATTTTACACGAACGTATCAACTAACATCGAATAAATTTTATTCGTGTTTTTGATTCGAATAATAACTATTAGCAGAGTTATATTCATAGAAAGCAATGTTGTAACACAGATGTATGCATGTATTTATTTAAATATAATGGAATCTTACGAATAAAAATATATTTAAAGAGAGGTTTCAATAAAAATGTAACTACTAGATACAGGTTACGAAGAATAACCTTAAAGTGAGGAAAGCAAAAAAGAAAATATATACAAAACCTTTAATCCAAATCACTGTTAACATTGAGAATTAACAGTCAGCATTGATAAATAGCTTTAATTTTATAATTCAAACTTGTAACAGTATGACAACAGATATTTTAATCAAATAAATGAACAAAACATAAATTAACTTGCAGTCAAATCTTACCTGCACCAAAATGTAGATTTTTCTTTGAAAACACGAATACTACGTAGCACCTATCGACTTACTGGTACTGTTGCCTTGACAACGAATCCATATACGTAATATAATGTACATATTTGTGACTTGCATTAATGACTATCCATTTTGCATATGTTTTTAGTTATATATTTTAAATTAAATATTCTATTAAATTCCATTGATTAGTTATAGACGATCCATTGAAAACCACATAAGAACGACTATATATCAAAAATTGCTAAATGTTGTGAATTTAAAATTACCTGATTATTATCAAAGTTTGAATATAAATTGGGCATACATTAATTTATTTATTTTGTAAGCCTATTAAATTTAGAAACAAATTTACTAACTATTCCCATTCTTTGTTAAATATGTGATGTAAACTTCAGTTTTATCAATCAACAATAACGATCATAAATCTTATCTAAGCTGATATTGATATGATATTGTTATCATGGAGATGCTATTAATATTAATCTATTATATGTCTCTTTTATCAGATAACATTCGTAATTTAAGCATTCATTCATTCGTTTCTATCTCGAGGGTAAAGTTTATTACTATACCTAATGCATATCTTCAAATGATTAAAGCGTTTACAATTTTTCTGTTATAACTATTTTGAACGACCCTTTACTAGAAAGCTATAATGTAGTTTTACGAAAAAGTATTAGTTTCATCGAAGCTAGTAGCGAAGTTAGAACGTTTATTCATAAGTTAACACATTACGAGGAAGTGCAGTCACCTTTCAGGCTTTCGTCGAAGCGTAGCAAGTTATAATTTCTCGGAAAGATTCTTGATCAAACTATGATTACATGAAGACGTATATGATAAGCAGTTTCCTACACAAAAACGTTTTATGAAAATTATTTAATATATAATATCAAAGTTATATAATATTTCTTAGAAAACAATTAAGCAGCATAAAAAATAAAAGTGTATTTTATTTCTAAACATACAGAAGACTTTGACTTATTGAATGTTTACAAAACTGTGCACCGTGTCAAATTCATCAATTATTAATTATTCTATAATAAATGTGTAAAAATAACATGGTTTGAAATAAATAGATAAAGTTGCAAGAATGCATATAGGCTCCGATAAAATAGACAAAGAGATTACAAGAGGAGCTGGTGAAGGTGAGTTAGATTGTATGTAGCAATTTTAATAACAATTCAGTACCTACGTTATGCTACTTTAAAAAGGTGATAAACGAATAAATTTATTTCATAAATAATACATAAGCTATTATTTTCTGGTTAAATTAAATATTGGCGAGAAGTACTTTTGAAAACCTTAGTAATAGGTACTAAAATTCTAAAATAAATTAATTTACATATTATTAACAAAAACAAATATTGTTTATCAATATAACAATAAGTAACAATTGTAATTGTTTTTTCTTATCTTATATGATTGTCGCTTTTGCTATTTAGTCGTATAGTCTGATACTCGCATATTGTGTGACGTCGACAATCACTTGATAAAACGGTGAACGATCGAAGCATGACAGTAAAGCTTTCGTCTCGAATCACAATAACTTTTGGCCCCGATACGAAAACTTCAGTGTGCTTCCGTGCGCCGTTTCATTCGCTAGTTTACACGCAGTTAAAAATCTGTCGAATCTTATCAATCAATCTAAATAGTTTTGCAGCCATGGAGACAGAATATTTAATATAACTTAGATTTTAATAATCATAATGATATATGTAGCTTGGCAACCTCGATACAAAATAAAATTAAAACCTTTTCTAAAATGTTATGGTGGAAACAACTTGAGAGTGCTCAAGAAAACGCTATGATGATAGAACGAGAGGAACAGAGAAGAGATAACACGACGCTTACTTTAACGTTACCTACTAGGGATCCCGTATTGCAAGATAATTTATTGATAGCAAATTTAGATCAAGTAAAAACTTTGCAAGCCACTCTTTTTCCTATTTGTAATAAAGGTAACGTTTCACCAATAATAATACATACAAAAAATATATACATAATATAAACTAATTAATCACGATCCATTGATAAAATACACAACAAGAGGTTTGGTTTAAAGTCGACTATCTTTGCAGGAACATTCATATCCAACTTTCTTCAAAATAACATTAAAACAAACCAATTAGAAATAAATACTGACATCAAGACTTTTAAAACAACAGCCAAACTGAAGGAACCACGAGATTTATTTGCACTTCCAAAAGAACTTGATTGTCCGCAACAGGCACCACGTTGGCCATCTGAATGCCAAGTAAGGAACATATAATAGATTTTTTTCTATTACTTTTAGTACATTCAATAAATCACTCATTTATAATAAAGGTTGTAGAAGAAAGAATACAGCATATTATGTGGAGTCCTGCATCACCAGAGCCATATTATGTTTCAACTGGAAAAGAACTTAAGCCTCAACCGGTCGGAGAAGAAGCAGGCACAGTGATTTTTCAATACTATCCTATGAGCGCTGTGAATTATGTAAGTTCACGACCAAAAATAAAATTAATTTTATATAATAGTGTTAGTAAATTATATTTTTCATATAATAAAGTAATTGTCTGCAGTAGTAAAATGTTTTACTAATAGTAAGCGACACTTAGTTTAGTTAATCATTTGTAAACTACAAATCGATTGATAAACTAGCAATAAACAAAAGAAATATATTATTATGACAAATTATTACAGTTTAGTCGGTCGTCTGTAGGAGGATCTCGTCTATTTTTGTCGGCATGTACGACTGCAGGGGGTGAAGATGAACTACGATTTGAATCACGTTTTGAGAGCGGCAATTTAGCTAAAGCAATTAAAATAACGTCTGCTTACTACGAGTTACACCTCCGTACTGATCTCTATACTAATAGACATATGCAATGGTTTTATTTTAGGGTGTCTAACACTAGAAAGCAAATGATGTACAGGTAATAAATTAAAACTTATGTCAAACTTAATTACTTTTTGTTATGTTAAAATTTATATTATATTTTAATTATATATAGGTTTTCTATAGTAAATTTAACAAAGCCTGAAAGTCTGTATAATGAAGGAATGCGTCCTTTACTGTATTCAACGAAGGACGCACAATTGCATTCGATCGGTTGGCGACGTTGCGGTGAAAATATCGCCTATTACAAAAACGACTCCACGTAAGCATTTTGTTTAGTGTTGCAATATGTAGTGCAACATTTATATGTGCTTTATTTATTCATTTATTAGGTGCGAAGAAGAAGAACAAAGTCCAAGTTATACATTGACTTTTAATCTAGAATTTCCGCATACAGACGATGCTGTATACATTGCACATTGTTATCCATACACATATTCGGATCTTCAGGAATATCTTTCTAGATTACAAACACATCCAGTAAAATCGACATATTCCAAACTAAGACTTCTTTGTCGGACTTTAGCTGGTAACAATGTTTATTATCTCACCATTACTGCGCCAAACTCTAACGAAATGGAACCAAAGGTAACTTTCAATTTAAATTTGTAAATAGTATCTTATATTATTTAATTACTTCGATTATCATAATCATGTACACATTTTTCAAATATTTCTTTTTCTCATTAAAGAAAAAAAAGGCTGTAATTATTACGGCTAGAGTTCACCCCGGTGAATCCCCTTCGTCCTGGATGATGAAAGGTTTTATGGACTATTTGACTGGGGACTCGAATCAAGCTCGAGAACTAAGAGAAAAATTTATTTTTAAGCTAGTGCCAATGCTTAATCCTGATGGGGTGAGTAAAATTATTATAATATTAAACATACTAATACGTACTACAGAATTTTAAGATTAATTTGGCTTATAATGTTTATGTTAGTTATATTAATAAAAACGTTTGGTGAGCGTTGCAAAATTTCTGTAGCACAAAAACTATTAATAAATACTAAAACAGCCGAGATGGCCCAGTGGTAAGAACGCGTGAATCTTAACCGATGATCGTGAATTCAAACCGGGCAAGCACCACTGAATTTTCAGGAGCTTAATTTGTTATTATAATTCATCTCGTGCTTGACGTTGAAGGAAAACATCGTGACGAAACCTGCATGTGTCGAATTTCCCTGAAATTCTGCCTCATGTGTATTCCACCAACCAGCATTGGAGCAGCATGGTGGAATAAGCTCCAAACATTCTCCTCAAAAAGGGAGAGGAGGCCTTAGCCCAGCAGTAGGACATTCACAGTCTGGTACTGTTACTGTACTGTGTTCGAAATTATTTATACATTAGAACACGACACAGTGATTGACTTGACATTGTTTTACAGACTGTCAGTCCACATTATTATCGCATTAGGCGGTCTGATCGTAAAGGTCAATAGCGGCTGTTGTTAAAAGCACGGTATTTTTAAATACGTGAAAGATAGCTAGACCTACTGGTTGCTACAGCCAGGCCGCGAGGTGGTTATGTAGGCTTAGCATGTCGTTCAAACTCTAAGAAATTAAGAATTAATGAAATCCTTAGCCGAGCATATAGTATTTAATAGGATAATAGGAACATGCTAGCATGTCCTAATTTTGCCCATTATAATTAAGCATAGGGTGTGTCCGATTTTATTAATAAATAAATGTTGTCCAAAATCCTTACTAAGATAAGAGACTACTTCTTTCTTTAAATACTAAATGAATAATAAATGATCAATAATTCAGGTTATTGTTGGTAACAATCGTTGTTCGCTGACTGGAAAAGACTTAAATAGGCAATACAGAACAGTCATAAGAGAAACATATCCACCTGTGTGGCATACAAAAGTAATGATACGAAGGTAACAACATTTTTAATAAAATATTAGTAAAAGCGTGTATGCTCTAAACCTAATTTAGTATAGGTTACAGGAGGAATGCGGAGTTGCAATGTATGTGGACTTACATGCACATTCAAGAAAACATAATATCTTTATTTACGGATGTGAAAGCCGAAAAAACTCAGACAAACGTTTACAAGAACAAGTATTTCCTTTAATGCTACATAAAAATGCTGCGGACAAGGTAAATATAAATGTATTTATAAATAGGAAAAGATATTTTAGCTTTAGTCTTTGTCAATGAAATATTTAGGAAATAAATTAATGATAATGGTTGAAAATAGACCACTAGGCGAACACTAGTATTAATAAATTTATATACAATTATAAAACGCAAAACTTTGTAATTATTTCAGTTTTCATTTGAAAATTGCAAATTCAGAATACAACGTAGTAAAGAAGGAACTGCTCGAGTGGTAATATGGATGTTAGGGGTGGCAAACAGTTATACAATGGAAGCTTCATTCGGAGGATCAGAACTAGGAAGTAGAATGTCTACGCATTTCTCCGCACAAGATTACGAGAGTCTTGGCCGTACATTCTGCGAAACTTTACTGGATTTTTACGATGAGGATCCTAGCAAAGAAAGATTGAGAACAAAAATTGTTACACGTCTCTTAAAAGAAGGCTCTAATGCGGATGAGCCAACAAATATTGATCTTTCTGATTATTCAAGGTATGTTAAACCTAACTAACACTGACAATGAGTTTACTTGTATGTTGTTCGCACTTTTAAGCTTTAACACCTAAACATCGAAGGCTAAGACAGCAACTTATATTTAATGCTAGTCAACCGAATACGAATCTTGAACGAATTTAACGCCTTCGAAAACACATGCAACAGTTTTTACAAAATAATTTTCGCATTCCTGAATACAGTGACGAAGGCGATACATCCAGTAGCAGTTCGGAAGCCGGTGTTGCAAGAGAAACTTCAACCTTTGCACAACTCGCACCTCCACCGTCCCCAATTCTGCCCGATATCAACAGAAATATAATTGATGTAAGTGTTGAATGTGAAATAATTTGACAATAAAACTGTTCCACTTGTAGTAAATTTATATTTTGCTATAGAGACCACGGAGACAAAGACAAATATTGGAGAAAATAAACAAAACTGAGAAGAAAAAGACAAAAAGAGAAACATTACAGGTATGTACAGTACAGTAACAGCCTGTGAATGTCTCACTGCTGGGCTAAGGCCTCCTCTCCCTTTTAAGGAGAAGGTTTGGAACTTATTCCACCTCGCTGCTCCAATGCGGGTTGGTAGAATACACATGCGGTATAATTTCAATGAAATTAGACACATGCAGGTTTCCTCACAATGTTTTCCTTCACCGTCAAGCACAAAATGACTTATAATCACAAATTAAGCACATAAAAATTCAGTGATGCTTGCCCGGGTTTGAACCCACGATCGTCGGTTAAGATTCACGCGTTTTAACCACTAAGCCACCTCGGCTTACAGGTATGTACCTATAAAATATTGATAGTAGTAAATGACATTTTGCAAATAATATTTTACAGGTATCAAGGGCTACAATAGACTTAACATCTGATGCAATGACGGATGCATCATCTGATTGTGATTCATTTGAAGAAAATCTCAGTCCTATAAGAAGAGTTCGTAAACATTTACATTCGTCCTCAAAAATGAAACCAAGAAGAAAGAAAAAAATGCCCCCTGAATTAAAAATATTTCCAGCACCAGTAATTTTTTAACAGATATACAATTTAATATTTAGTTATACTATTATTGTGAAATTATAACCTGTTAACCGTGTAAATTTGCTTACTTTGCAGACAAGTGATTCAACATTTAATTCTGACCGCGAAAAAAAACCTTCAAAATCTAGAAGACCAAGAAGTGTCTCGATGACAACTGAACCATTTAATAAGTCACGTTTAAATCCTGCTTCATGGCATCAGTTTCAACGTTTACCACCTCCTAAGTATAAAGAACCCCACAGAACATATTTTTTACAATAATTACAAAAACTATTTATAAAAAAAGATTTTTATGTTTTTTTTAATAAATATATGATTATTTCAGGTGTTTATCTGAAATTAAAGGCAGAAATATGAACCCATCAGAACTACAAGTAAAACTAAGTACATTAAGGAAAAATGTTTGGATTGGAGTTCAAGATGAGGAAAAAGGTCCCTTGTCATGGGGAATTTCTAGCTTCGCCATGAATTCATATTTCACAGATAGTGAAGCTTTGCTCAGGTATTTATACACTAGATGATTACCTTTTTTTCTACTTATTCAGTTTGTATTCAAAAAAGGCAGCCACTTTCGATTGTGGTTAATAAGTTATAATCTAACTTTCTAAGTTTTAGTATTTACTTAATATTAAGAGTGCATAAAACTATGCCCATGTTTTACCCAGAAACTATACTTAGTTAATAATAATTACAAAATATGTAACACACTATAATAACATTTGTCATAGGAGTATATATTAAGGAAATAATATAACCTTATTTTCTTGTATTAATCATAAATTTTATTGATTGTGGTATTTTTCTTATTCCATTTATATTTTATGTTGAATATAATAATTTCCTTAACAGATCATGCTCAAAGAAATTAGAAGAATTAGAGGGTGAAAAAAAGAAACACAAAGATGAAAAAAAGAAAAAGAAATTTAAATCCAAAAAGGTTTTAGTTAAAGTGCCAAATTCAGATGAATTACTTGAACCAAATAGTAAAGTACCTAAAACAAATAAAAAGAAAGGAAAGTATGTATTAATTATGAATTTACCACAAATGACATATATAAAGTGTGCTCAACCTAATGCCGGCATAAAATTTATTTTTTCAGGTTAAAATATATTAAATCTGATATCTCACTTACAAACAACACAAGCTTTACAGATATACCAAGGAATGCACAACCATTACCACAAAATAAGCTTCCTAAGTCAACCTTTAGAAAAGGTGCCTTTGTGGCAACAGCTATACAAACTAAAAAGTCCATTCAAAAAACAATTCAAAATATGGTATCTGACAACTCTGATTCTGATGAATCAATTCGAACAACAAGAAAAGTCAAGAAAAAGTCCAAAGTGACGAAAAATAAATTACAAAAAAACATAACAGAGACTAAAATTAAGAATTAACATACATAATAATTTAAAGACTTTGTTCTTATTCTATAACTACTACATATTTAAGTAATTGTAATATATTATATTATTAAATAAAATAATTAGAAATGATGTTTTGTTAAAGATTTTATTTTTCATTCCTACTATTTTAAATATAATCAGTATTGAAATTTAATAAAAAATATTAAAAAAGTGAAACCATTCCTATCATAACATTCTTAAGCAAAAGGATGTTATATTCTGTAAATATATAATATCGAAGGTGACAAAAAAATCCTAAACTTGTAGCGTATAGGCGGTATTAAATAAGAAAATGTTTTAAAAAATACACTGTGAAAATATTCTACAATCGTTAAATTCAAATAAGCAATTGCATTTACAGATTTTATGACAATAAACAATGTGGATAATAATGTAAGCTGAATACTCACTCAGTAAGTTGACGATAAGTTTATAAAATAAAAGTTTTGTTTGTATTAGTTAACTTGATTTTGTTAAAAATAGCATAAGGTTTCGATTAATAAATTTTAAAAAATTGAATCAAAACTTTTGTACTTTGCATTTGAGAAGTTTGTAATTAAAAACTGACATTGACAAGTGACATTATATTATTTCAAAAATAATAATTACCTGCCTATTTTAGTTTTTTTGGTAACATCAATCAAAATTGTGACGGTATACATTATTAAATAGAATTTTGCAACCTGCGGCCAGAAATAAACATAATTGACGAATAATGTGGGCGTTGGCACTGATACATAATAAACCAATTTGACAGCTATTTTGCAAAATTTTAAAATACCTACGTGTTTCTTTAAGGTTCTAAATTAGTTTCATACAATTTGTTTAATTTAGTCAATATATTGTTATGTAATATAAATGACATTAACTTATGACAATTATTTGTATGAACTCGTTTTTGAAAATCATAAATTTTGGTTCTACAAATCCAGTTACGTTCTCTTCAACGGTTTTACACAGTTGTTGTTGTGTAATATTATTGATCAGGCAAGGTAGAATTATAAAGGAGTTATGTAAAGCAATGAAATTACGTAGAGTAATTAGTAAGAAACTGTTTCATTTTTCTCTTATTGTTTGATTATGAATATATTATGAAAATATATAAACTTGCAACACAAAACATTCTGCCCGCGGCTTTCACCACGTGGAAGGGAAGGGGGCGTAGAGGGTCACTCAAGCACTCATAATAATTATAGAACTAAGGGCAACTAAAAGTCAAGTCTATCAAAAGCCGTGCAGAAATTGCAGTATATGCTGAACGGCCTGGCTGAATCTTTTCCTCGAATTGGTCTCTCGAAGCTGTTCATGAGTATTTCTACTTTGGGCAAACATTGCAATTGGTTCCAAACAACATCAAGAAGGAGGCACCAGCTATACTTTTCACCTATGATAGGCAATGTATAGGTGGAAATAAAAAAAAAAAAATTGCAATGTGAGTAAAAATATATTAACATATATTTGTAAGCCAATTTGTTTGAGTTAAATTAGTTGAAGTTGAGCAAAATGAAGTCGAAACCGGCGTAGCTGTAGAAAATGCCAATATTCTAAGTTCACCAGTTTCAGAAAACTGCAGAGCGTTGCTAACTCTTAATCCTGACGAAGTATATCCTGGTGTTTGTGGATCTCCAGTAATAGGATTAAATGTACCACATCTTGTTTTAGAAAGAATGCATGAAGTTACATTTGTGAAAAATCTTACGTTATCGCTATCGATTGTTATATTTATACCAGTCCTAGCTTCCCTCGTGCATTGTGTAATCTGAAAATTAAAACCAAAAATAATTCTAGAATTTCAAATAAATATAAATACTACATAATTTTGTTAACTTACCAAGTTTATAGAATTAATCCTTCTTAAGCATCGTGCAAAATCACAATATCCCATATAGCAACCTGAAGGCTGAACATTTAAAGCCGAAGTTGATAATGCCTTAAACAATCATTATTAATATTAGTACGTTTGTGTTTATTCGATTCAGTGCCGAAATGACTGTGCACATAATACGCGGCTCCTAACCGAAATTCGCTTGTTCAAATACGGTCAAGCACGACAGTTTTCCACAACATTTTCGTATAATTCTTTATTTCTGTTTATAATTCACCTCACTTGCTATTTAATTAGCTATGGAACCTCCTCCTATTTTGTTGCGCAATAGGTATATAATTTACTTACCATTAAATTTGTCGCACAAGTCGCATACGATGTATTCGTAAAATATTGCACCGCACAAACGCTTAAAGCACTCAATTCTCGAGGTCCCTATATATTAAAAAAACATGTTATTTGAAATGAAATTTAATTAAAACATATTTTATAAAATTTTAACTCCACCTCTGGCATTGAAGTAACTCTGGAAAAACATGCTATACAAGCATCACGTACGGTTACATTGGTAGGTTGTGCTGTACTACAAGCAAGATTAAGTAAATTTTGCAACCTTACCCTAAAACAAAAATTAATAATTTTTTTTTTTTTTATTTTATCATTTATTATTTTTTGAAAACTTACCCATTTGACGGGCAAAGGGCAGCAATTTTTTGAGTTTTCCATTGAATAATCTTGTTTTTCACGTCACTTAAATCAAAAATTCCATTTGTAGATACTCCAACCTATAAAAAAGATAAAATTAAAACACTTTTGTGTTTTGTGTATATCAGAATATGCTTAAATTTTGTTTGACTAAATATGGTAAATTAAAACATCTAACCTCGCTAAAATTTAGCAAGTTATTCTTCCATTGCAAAATATTTTTTTGCACCTCGTTTAGATCTAAAATTGTACCATAAATCCCAATCTGTTGAAAATAATAAAAAACGAGAAGAATATGGCCTCTTAATTGTTATTTAAGCATGTTTTGACAAAATAATATAAAAAGTAATACTTACAAGGAGTGTTAATATTATACCGTAATGAACTGTTTTTATCATTTTATTAAAGAGGTTTAACGAACACGCAGCCTGTTTTAGTTACTTGTTTTATATCAAATAAAATATCGAACATTTTACCAACAAATAACATGTAACACGCATGTGAAAAAGTGGAATAATATAGAAAATTGGCAGGTACATTCATATTATATTTATGACGTGATTCCGTAGTGATTAATTATGTAGCATATCGATTTTTAGCTGTTATTATCATACTTTCCATAATATGCGACTAAAAGACTTGCAAATCGCTACTTAATTAATGTAAATTTGTTTTTTTTTAAAAATCACTACGAGACTCCTCTACCTTTCCTCATCGCCAAATGCCAGGAACTCAAGAGTCCAATAAACAGAAATATGCGCAGAATATTTAAGAACGTACGCGCTCTCTTTCTTCCTTTCCTTTATACCAATGGAAGACTAAACCACAACGATCTTGATCAGTGAGAAGCTGAATGCAGCGTATACCTATATATCAACGGTAACCTGATTCCCGACGATTTTAGTCTTCTAAAGGTTCGGCCTTATTAAATTTTACAATCTTATTAGAAGTGAACTGATAATTTAACGCATTTTAACAAAAAAAAAAAAAAAAACAGACTGAAATATACTATTTGAAAGTGGTAGTTTTTTAATAATATCAAGGAATTCTAATTTTAAATTTACAAAAATATAAACGTTTATACTATTATCACACTATCCCTTTACGCTATTCATGTTCAGTATAGCGTAAAGTGAGAGTGGTGGGTAACAAAGGCAACAAAGCAAATTATAAAACACATAAGTACGTATGTTTAGAGCTGTTTTTTTAAAATTTGATGGTTCTAATTGAATTCACATTTTTTGTTATGAATTTTTCAAAATGAAACTGACGAGCGTTAAAAATTCGAGATCAGAAGATTTAAGATTAGGAATCGATAGCGTACCATACATTTAGATTTGAACGATGTATGTATGTTGTATTTGATAGTTACTACCGTAGACAGAGAAACTAACATTCACATCTCTCCCCGATGGCCGTTATGTTAACATAATTTAAGATATATGTCAAAAATATATAATAGATATATATATATGATATTAACATACTGTTGTAAGGTTTACTCCTAGGTAATATTAATAAATAAGGCTTATTATACTGTACAGGATTATTATAAATAATAATAATTATATACAGGATAGGTATGTAAATAAGTACAGTAAGATATAGTAAGATATATCGATGACAGAACAAAATTCTTTTGCTATTGATTATTTATTTATTTTTCTTAAATAAAAATTTAAAGTGAGTTAATGAATATCAATAATAGATAAAAAGCTAGTATTTAATCAATAGGTACGTACGTGCATAAATTGGTCCTAAATAAATTGTTAGGCTACTAAATGACAACACTTAATTTAAAAAGTTACATACAGGAACAATATATTAATAAAACAATAAAATAATAAAATTACAAAACTCCGTAAAATCAACCCGTTTTTAGAATTCACTCCATATTATTTAACCTATACGTTAAAATTGTATTCGGTATTCTTAGGTCAGTACGTTGAATAAATGTTGATTTAATAATATTTACATTTACCGCCTTACATACTCGTAAAAAAAATTCAACAAAAAGATCCAACTTAAAAAAATATTTTTATAGAAAAGATAATTGGGAGTGTAGTTTTACAGTTTTGGTCAATTCAAAGTCAAAATTGTTTATTTGTTGTTCTATCACTTTCATCAATTAACTAATTAATTTAGCTTAAAATACAGATAATATAGTAACAGCCTGTAAATGTCCCACTGCTGGGCTAAGGCCTCCTCTCCCTATTTGAGGAGAAGGTTTGGAGCTTATTCCACCACGCTGCTCCAATGCGGGTTGGTGGAATACACATGTGGCAGAATTTCGATGAAATTAGACACATGCAGGTTTCCTCACGATGTTTTCCTTCACCGAAAAGCACGAGATGAATTATAAACAGAAATTAAGCACATGAAAATTCAGAGGTGCTTGCCCGGGTTTGAACCCACGTTCATCGGTTAAGATTCACGCGTTCTTACCACTGGGCCATCTCGACTAATACAGATAATATAGACAACATATTTACATTATTCATACTCGGTGCTTGGGCAGCCATACAAGTTTGGCACAATAAATGGTACTTGGAAATTTTTTGCTGGCAATAGTCGATTATTTAATAGGAAAACCTAGACGTTAATCTTGTGTTTAGTCTATGGTTAAGCAAAGACAATTGTTATAATCATTGCCGACAGTCCAAAAGGAATATCACGCTTAGTCTTTGGATTATTGATGAAAGTGATAGGTCAAATATCCTCGTTTTAATTTTATTTTCATTTTTGTTTTAGCTCTATAATGATTGAAGGAAAAGCCAATGTAAGTATTTAACATTTAGAATCGGTGTGCATTTGAAAATAACGCAGTATTTTGTAAACTTGATGTTAAGAAAATATAATTTTTAACCTATTTTCTTTTTAGGAACTACCCGATTTTCAAGTGTTCCGGACAGTAATAAAATACTGTTTATTCATTATTATTGTACCTGTGCTATCATTTTTCATAGTAAAGATTTTGGTTTTTGATAGCCTGTTGCGTTTGGAGACTATAACAAGCAGCGTCTATTCGGCTGTTGTAGCAGTAATCGTCTTACATATAACCCTAGGTCTCTATATTTATAAAGCATATAGTGAAACTGATAAAGTGCCCGCTAAACCTGTGAAGAAAGATTAAAAGTACTTATTTCCCACAAAATAGTTTTAAGTCTGACAAAATGGACAATCTTTACATGAAAGGTGAACTTTTGCAAGTGCACACAAAAAATAGCGAAATAATTGAAGGTCGATTTTATGGTATTACTAATGATAAATCGAAAATATCACTTTATGAAGTTAAAGAGTTACCTGAGGGTGAACCAAATGATGGAGTTTGCCATTACTATGACTCAGAAGTACGAAACATTGTAAAGTTGCAAGAAGATAATCAACAAGCTTATTTAAAGATACCCCTAAAAGAATGCGAAGAAATTATAAAAACTTCAAAGAAGTATATTTATATAAATCAAGTTGATCATAGTTTTTATGAGGCTATCAATGACTTGAATCAATACAGTTATATTGCTGTGAGTACAGATGGTGCAAATATGGGACGGAAATGTAAGATGCCTTTTTTGGTTATATCAACATCACAACAAATATATATATTTGACATTCAAGTTCTGCAATATCATGCATTTGAAGCTGGCTTAAAAAAAATTTTGGAGAACGAAAATCCTAAGAAGATTGTCCATGATTGTAGAAAACTTTCTGATTGTTTATACCACAAACACAATGTTAAACTGAATTCTGTGTTTGATACTCAGGTTTGTTATTAAAAATATGGCTAAATATATAGAAATTTAATAAATTTTATCCTAAAATATTTGTTTTCTTAGGTTGGAGATCTTATCATATCAAAAAATAAAACAGGACGTTTACCAATAAATGTTAAAACTTTTTCTGAATGTCTTAACAGTCATCTTGGTTTGAAGCAAAACAGTATCCAAGAGAAAGTAAGTAGTGCTGATTTAAAAAAAAAATTAATGTACATTAATAATATATTATTATTTTTATTCTATTTTAATTTCAGTTGGATATAGTACAGTGCACAGAGCGCCCTCTATCAACTAGTATTAAAGAAACTCTTGCAAAGAATATTTGTTACTTACATCGTCTTTCTGAAATGATTAATGATCAAATGATGTTGCCTTTCCTAAGAGGTGTTGAGTGCTTTGTAGAAAATCTTCGCTCTTGTGATGATTTCAAAGCTTGGGAGCTGTGTGGCAAGCAATATCAATTACCAAAGGATTTCAAGAATGCTATAGAGTATTAACATTCCACAAAAATAAAATGTAGTTATTAGGCTTATTTCTTTTTTTTTTGCCCCTATTTTTTATTTGAACATTAGAAGTAAAATTTTTATATCACTAAAATTATTCACATGCAATTTATGCTTCTAATATAGATAACCACTAATCTTAAAGTTAGCTATTTGAATATGCAAGTAATGATAGTGCTAAGAATTCATATTTTTGCTAAGAATTGATAATAATTTTTATCTGCTATTGTAATATCAGTATTCTATTGTAGGTTAAAATATTTATATTGCTAAAATTAAGTCTAAATTATTCAAAAAATAAAATCATTCATGATATAATAATTAAATTTGTAATTACTGTTTTGAATTGAAATTATAAAGTTGAAAAAAAACGATAGTTATTGTTTATCTGTGACTAAATCAAATATGCTTTTTTAACTAACATAGACATTATTTTTATACAGAATGTAAAATTTCTCACAAATTGAGTATTGTATAACTTTGTAGCATAATTTTTTTCAAGCTAAGCTTTTTTTGGGTAAGATTGTTCTTATCTTTATAAACATGAATGTTAAGAATGTAATATTTTGGGACACGGTCTATAACAGCCTTGCTCATTTTCACTATGCCTGAAGAAGTGAGGCTTTGGCATATACTCAATAGACAGGCTTCAATAATGTCTTGAAATAGGTTAAGAATAAACTATGCTTTTTTGGTATAGATAATTTGCTAATGAAATAAATTTGTGCTTAAAAACGAAATCTTTTCATTTATATTGTAAAGAAAACAACAATATTAGAAAAAAATATGTATATTAATAGTTATTTATTTATACTTTACTAAGAAACAAATTAGGGTAAAAAGCTAAACCTTCAATTGATTCATCCCGACATGCCAAGCCTAGGCTTTCGGTCGTAAATAGTCGCTCGCGTGCGAGTAGGACGGAAACATTTGCAATTTGAGACAGCTTCACTGGAGTAAGGAATCGATTTTCTTCGAGCTAAAATATTTAAATATGATATATTTTAAATTGCCAAAATTAATATTGATCAGTATAGTAAAATGTAATGAAACATGAGAAATTACAGTTACCAATTGACTAGTAGCTTTTGCTATTTCTTCATCTTTGTTACTATTAAGCTGAAGTACACAAGCACCGCTGGGAAATTTGCGTAAAGACATAGGTGCACCAACATTTTGTAACAACCTATAAAAACAAATGAGTATGATATTTAGTAAATTTCAAATTAGCATTGGGAAACATCAAACTAGTAACCTACCAAGAGTATTAATTTTTTACTAATTTTAAATACAGTAAGTAGGTTTAGTCTCAGATTGTTAAATGGTTCATAGCATGACCAATAATAAAATAGTTTATAGGCACACAATGTATGTATATAAATGGAAGATTTTAATTATTACTGGACCGCTTTGTTGGTCTATATAATATAAAGCCACTGAATCTGAGATCCTTGGTTCATATTTCGAATCCGGGCAGTTTTCTAATTTCTGGACAGAATTTTTAATAACAGGAATCTGGAAGTTGCAGTATTTACACTCCACAATTGGTACATATACAGAATACATTATAGTATAATCGTGAAATGCTTTTATACAAATTTATTCTTACTTGCAAGCATTCAGTAAATCTTCAGGTGATATAAGTTCCAAGCCTCTTGCTCTATTTACTCTACACCATACATCCGCTAAAGACATCATTCCACCACAGTCCTAAAAATAATACATTTAATTAATTTAATATTACAAGCCTCTCGGTACTCAAGATAAGTTCTTATTTACATTGATTATTAAACATTTTACAAAAACATTTAAGGTATTTAGAAGAAAATAAATCACAACTCCTTATAAAGTACCTTACTGGTGGTCGGGCTTTGTGCAAGCTCGTCTGGGTAGGTACCACCCACTCATCAGATATTCTACTGCAAAACAGCAATACTTGATATTGTTGTGTTCCGGTTTGAAGGGTGAGTGAGCCAGTGTAATTATAGGACATAAAATCTTAGTTCCCAAGGTTGGTGGCACATTGGATATGTAAGTGATGGTTGAGATTTCTTACAATGCCAATGTCTAAGAGCGTTGGTGACCACTTACCATCAGGTGGCCCATATGCTCGTCCGCCTTCCTATTCTATAAAAAAAAAAAAGTTAAAACTAATTGGTTCTATTTCAAATAGATAAATTCTTTGCATATGTTATATGCTAATATGTAATAGCAAGTAAAAAAAAATCTGCTTATACAATAGTTACAATTATATACAGCTTCATATTAAATACAAAATGTTTATTTCATGTACTTACAATTAAAACTGCCACCATCATATCAGAAATCTGTTGTGCTAGGCCAATATAATATTCTGAATCTGACCTGAATGTATCTCGCGTTACTGGATCATCAATACCCAAGCTCATAAGATAAGATTTAAACCTAACAGTATCATCTTCGGATATATCTCCCTGTTTCTCCTGTTAAAAACATTATTACATATAAGGACTACATGATGTCTTTTAAATATACATGCTTGTGCTTAAAATAGTATCAGTTTGAAAAATTACCCTTATTTTTGATGAAATTGTTTTAGATATGGTAACCATTTCCTTGGCCTTTTCCATTAATTTTTTTAAATCCTGAAATGCCACACTTATACTCTGATCAGTAGCCCTATGTTGTTCTTCTATACTTCTTTCTATACCAACTATGCCTGAACGGATTTTAGAATTAATTGGTGTTACTGAAGGCTTGGGAGTTGAGTTTGCAGACAAGTTACTTGAAGTAGACACTTGCTGAGTTCTCTCCCATGCTTTAGCAGCTACTGCATCACTCAGAGCCTTATAAAAGGCATTATCAATACCATCCTTAAATGAAAATTTTATAAAATGGTACGGGCTCACAACTGCTGGGCCTGGCCTCTTACCTTAAATAAAATGATTTTAGAATTACAAGCAAACATTATATTAATGTGATGATAGCTATGATATTAAGATTAATTCTGAATTTTACCTGGAATTGTAGGTCCTAGATGTAATATAATTCGTTTTGGACCACCAAGACCAAACATTCCACCACTTTCTTCTTCCATACAAAATATGTAATATAAATGTAAAGACAAGCACACTAATCCCTTAGGTATGTCACCTGGCTTGCCCCAAAGAATCCTGTGTGTTGTAAGCACTACTTCACCATCAATGAATTGTGTCTAAAATATGACAGATAAGTGAGGCATTCCTTATTTAAATACAATTGAATAATAAAATATTATTTTACCTTATCATCTCCATCATAGATTTTAACATTTTTATCACGTTTAAGATAGTTTTCACCTTCAAAGAGGCGGGCTTCTATATACTCAAATCTATCCATGCTTATAAACAAATTTTAATGAATTTACAATTATTCAGTTTATATTAGATATTTGAATACTAAATTGCGTACATCAATATGTATTGTTTCATTATAATTTGTAAAATTAAATCAAGAATATTATTTGTAAATCATTTATTCTTTTTTGAATACAATGAAAGACAACATCCATACAAAATTATAAGAATTTAATTATAATACAACCTTAAGTTCATTACCTACATTCATAGTTACATTGACTTTGACATTTTTGATAGTTTTAGTAATGTTTTAAAACACAATTTTCTGAATCGTATTAGGAGTAGGTATCATAATTTCACCGCATTTCTTTTTAGTTTTTAATTTATTTTGATTTATATCTACCCTTTCTATATTTATATTTTCAACAAAAACTAATAATTTATAATGGTTTATAATAATAAAGTTGAAACACAAATTTTTGAATAAAATATGCAAATGGTGATTTAATTTTATAAATATTTTGATAATAAAGTTGTTAATAAAGCAAATATAACAAAAAAGCAAAAAAATTAAATGATTAATACAAAATTTGTCTTATATATTTTTATAAGAGTCCTTAGTCCGCCAACTCTTCATATAATAGCCTTGACATTTGACAGTGACACTTAAGTACTTGACACTCAATTTTGTGCTGCTGTTTGACGCTAGAATAATTTTTTTATATAAATGAAAGGAACGACTGACTTGAAGGAAAAGTTAACCTGCAATTATTTCACAGTTAGAACACGTAGCATTACATTTATTTTAGATATAACCTTGAGTGTAGAGTGATAGTTACATTTTATTTTAACTATTTTTTATTTATAATTATGGCTGATTCTCAAGAATCTATATTGCAAAAAATTAAAGAACAAGGCGATCTTGTAAGAAAATTAAAAGCTGCCAAGGAATCAACAGAAAAGGTAATTAATAGCTTATAGAAGACAACTGAATATTATTCTTTGTTGTTAGATATAAATTGCGTCATGTGGAAGCTAACGTAGGTAATCGTTTTATAGGTTAAAACAGTCAAAAGTTCTTATGGAAATCTCGAAGAAATAAATAAATACCTCGCTGAATTTAGTTACCTCAGTGGCCACATGCCCAGTAAAATTGACATTGAAATACACAGTAGATTAGATTGTAATGTAGACTTTCAAAAATATCCCTTTTTAAAGAGATGGTGGTACCATATGCGGAGTTTCAGTGACTCTGAGAAGTCCTTATTTCCAGAGAGTTATCATTTAAATTCTATGGTAAAAAGTTATAATGGCAATAGCACAAATGTTGATCAGCAGGTTGGTTGTTTATTATAACAATTACATGTCAGTATGCACTTATAAATAAAAGCAAGTAGATTAGATTTTGATATACATGAACCTCCACATATGGTTGCTTGTTACCACTAAACTATACAAACACAAGATACAAAATTAATTATTCATTTATTTTTTCGGTCCATATTTTCATTAACAACAGTGGTGACGAGAAATCATATTGTGAATTATTTGAAGCTGGGACAGTTATTCAAAGATGTTGCATAAAACGTTGAGACTTTTAGACAATAGATCAACCATGCTATGGTTACACAACTTGACCTATAGAAGCAGTATCAAAAAAACTATTACAACAACGTCTTATTGCAAGGTATTGATAGTAATGGCTTATAAATATAGAAATTAGTATATGTTTATAATCTAAAATATGATTATTATATTATATGCTACTACTGCATTTGGTATGTGTATGTTCATGTAAAATGTTAATAATTTTTTTTTATAATTTAAACATATTTGTACTATTTTTTACATTCAAATTTTCTTTATTCCTGTTTTGTATGATTTATTAAATAAGGGTTGCTATTTTTTGTGCATAGTTAATTTTAGATATCAATTTACTTTTATTTAAAAACTTTACCATTATAGTAATTATCATTTGTATTTTTTTCTCATCACATCTAACTTTTTTTAGATTCAAGAAGAAGTATCGAAATTGTTAGCATTAAAAGCACAGTTAGGCTCTGATGATGCTGCACCTCAAAAGTTTGTTCTCAAGACTGCAAAAGGTACAAGGGACTATAATCCTCAGCAGATGACTATTCGGAATAATGTATTACAAAAAATCATCTCGGTGTTTAAGAGACATGGAGCAGAATGCATTGACACACCAGTATTTGAATTAAAGGTATGTTTTAAAAATTAAATGATAAGTTACAAAAAGCTATACTGAAATGCTGCAGTTTGTGACTAACCTTTCCTGGTGTATAAATAAATAAATTAATTTTGTACCATTAAAAACTAAAGTTCTGTTTGTTTTTTTTTTTAATTCATTTAATCATGATAAATTGTGTGAATAATTAATTTTTTATATTCAACTGTCTGTATTTCTTATCTCTTATGTATCTATTATTTATCTTATTCATGTTAATTATTGCATTTATAGGAAGTTTTAACAGGAAAGTATGGTGAAGATTCTAAGCTGATATATGATTTGAAAGACCAGGGGGGTGAAATACTATCCCTAAGATATGACTTAACTGTGCCATTAGCCAGATACCTGGCAATGAATAAAATAAATACATTAAAAAGGTACCACATTGCCAAGGTGTATAGAAGAGATAATCCGGCCATGACAAGAGGGAGGTATAGGGAATTCTATCAATGTGTAAGTGTATATATGATTTTATTAAATTTAATTATGGTTTATCTTGTTTTTAAATGAACATATTAAAAATTATGAAGCATTAATGGGTGTGTAACAACATATTAAATATGTTTTGGATAAATGGATTATTAAAACAGAATAAATAAAATCTTAACCTTAATTAAAATATTTTCTTTTATTTTAGCTAGATATGTTGGTTGTGTAAATGAAATATTTGTGGCTATTCATTTTAAAAACTTACAATTATATATGATAAATTCTATGTTAACCAGTACTTGAATATTAAATAATTTCAACAAGTATATTTCAGAAATTTTTATTTATTTTTATTGTATTTTGTTATTTTCAGGATTTTGACATTGCTGGTCAATATGACATGATGGTACCCGATGCTGAATGCCTTAAAGTGGTTACAGAAATATTAGATGCTTTAGATATTGGCAAGTATGTTCTTAAAGTTAATCACAGGCGGTTACTTGATGGCATGTTTGAAGCTTGTGGTGTATCGGCAGATAAGTTCCGCTCTACTTGTTCCACTATTGACAAACTCGATAAGGTAATTTGTAACTATTTTACAATGATTATTGCAATGGCTCTTTTTGTATTCTTTTTTTTTGGAAGAGTTTTTCTAAATATACTTTGGATAGTTTTGTACAACAATTTACAATCAATGTTCTTAACTTGTTTTTTAATTTTGTTAAAACATCATTACACACCTTTTGAAAGTATTACACAAATAAAAATGCAATGTTTTTTATCATAGTCTCCATGGGATGAAGTCCGCACAGAAATGATTAATGAAAAAGGTGTAGCACCTGATGCAGCTGATCGTATAGGAGAATATGTAAGATTAAATGGAGGCATTGAGTTAGCAGACAAACTTTTACAAGATGAGAAACTGTCTAAATCGAAAGGTGCAGTTGAAGGTCTTGAAGGAATTAAATTGCTGTTAAATTATTGTGAGCTTCTCGGTATCAAGGACAAGATATTGTTCGATTTGAGTCTCGCTAGAGGTTTAGATTATTATACTGGTGTTATTTATGAAGCTGTTTTAACGCGTAAGTATTTTATATTCATATTATATGATGATGTTTATGATGATCTATGAATAAATTTAATGTAATTTGTTAGTTAAAGTCTGTGACACTACTTTTTGAACTGTCAAAAAATAATTATCTATTTTGTTGGAGATTCTGCTGGACCATTGCGGTTTGATAGAGAATTAAAGAGGATTTTGTTGTGTTACAGAACCAATCAAAATAGGAAATGAAGACCAAACAATTGGCTCAATCGCTGGTGGGGGGAGATATGATAACCTTGTTGGCATGTTTGACTCGAAAAATAAACAGGTAAAAAAATAAGTATTGTCTTGTTTTCCGTTATCTCGTAAAAATATATTTAGTCTCTATTTTTAACTTTACGTTATTAATATTTTTGGTGTTATGTGTGTAAACTTTCTTAATTTCGAAGGTATTAAAATTCAAACACTCTTCGCCGTCTTAATAGTTTTATTATTTTAATATAACTCAATATTATCCACAGTGGTAATACAGTTTGTTTCACAACTCAAAAATTACCGTTCCTCTTTTTAAAAAAAAAAACAAACATTGCGAGCTTCTTGCTAGTGTTCCACTGACTAATCATAATATAATATTTTTCGGAACCGGTAGTCAAAATAGAGCTACTAAATAATAAAAGTACGAAATATTTAAATATACAATATAAAAAATAAACAAGCAAAAATCACGTTTTGTAGTAAATATGACAATAATATAAATTATAACTTATTAAATTATTTTCATAATGCAGACTTATTTTAATGGGCACGGCTATTCTTTACAAAATGCTCAATAGTTATTTGAAATTACAGTATGATTATTTTATCAAGCTAACATGTGGAAAGAACAGGTTACATACAAACCTTCAGTAAGTTTACTTTGTATCATAAATTCCTAAAAAAAATAATTATTGCATGCACAATTTCATGATGATCTGATCGATTGAGTAGTTAATACGTGATAGCGTAAAAACAATCAAACAAAGTCACGTTTGCATTTATAATATTAATACAGATAAAATATCAAAATTTATTATCTTTAAAATGCGATTGTAAGTATTTTTTTTTGCCATAGTCGAAAGGAAAGTTAACGAGTTAACGTCTTACTTTCTAAAATGATTGCTCAATCGACCATCGGTATGCCGATAACCGCTGAACTGGCCATTTAATTAATACTTACTTTTTGCAATGCAATTAAGCGTCAGATACAATTAATTTGAAGTTGCTATCATCATTCCAACACGTATTTTAAAAATAAAATATTTATCTCTGGGGGACCATAAAAGTGGATATTTGTCAAAATTTAAATTTCCGAAAATGGGTCCATTTTATATTCTATAGCCTATTCCAACCACAAGACGAGTAAACCCAAATAAACAACTTTTGACTCGATATCATTGGTCGAGATCTTGAATAATACGATTTTCACTATGGATTCGCGAAAAAATTGCGTTTTTAAAGTCCGTGAAGCTGTAATCGGAACTTCGAAAGTTAAATTAATATGATTATAACTAGTTAAGTGGAATAGTGTTGTATTATAAATAAAAGTAAATTAATCAAGAACTGTTTGTAGTGCATAATACAGTAGAATAATTAGCAAATCGCTTGCAATTTATAAATTTAAGTTTTGTTTACCTTTACTCCTAATTCGATTAGAATAGGGTATATAATTTCTTTGAAATTTGAAACTAAAATGCATTTCTTGGTACAGCCCAACGATATGATATGGTCCGTATATATAAAGTGCGTCCGATATGAGCTGTCGAGAATATTGCAGGTCCCGTGCGTGGGCGTGAGTATAGGCGTGGAACGCGTGTTCTCCGTGCTGGAGGCCAAGCTGGCGGCCGGTGACATCAGCGTGCGCACGAGCGACGTGGACGTGTACGTCGCCTCCGCGCAGAAGAACTTCCTCGACGAGCGGATGAAGATTTGCGCCGAACTGTGGAATGCGGGCATTAAGGTGGACACATGCTTTTACAATACTAACATATTAATACCAAATAGTATCGTAGAGAGTGAAAGAAGTGCTTTCTTGCGGTGTGTCCTTAGACTTAAGCTTTGTAGTAGCTTTAAATTCAATGTAATCTTGTTAAATTACTGATTCAAAAGTGATCGCAAGAGCCTATTTGAATGAAGCATATTTTGATTTGATTGAATAAACTTAACTTTAAAACAGTTTCAAATATGTTCGCGATTTTTTTTTCTAGATGTACAGGTGCAACTAAATTGCGAATAATGTACGTTTGAATGTCCACCATTTATAAATCTTTTCGTTTGATATGAGTCGTAATAATTATTTTATAACTGTAGCTAATTTAAGTTTATTTAAATTAATATTAATTATAACTATCCTTTAAAATTATGATTTAAAATTTTTATTATTCTTACAGACAGAGCAATCCTACAAAAAGAATCCCAAAATGTTAAATCAGCTGCAACATTGCGAAGAAAACGGTATTCCTCTAGCCGTGATACTCGGTGAATCCGAACTTAAACGTGGCCTAGTCAAAATCCGTAATATTACATCCAGACAAGAGGAGGAAGTGCCTAGAGAGAACCTAGTACAAGAGTTGAAGTCAAGAATCGCAGTTTTAGACATCAAAGAGATGAATGGTCCTTTACCAAAATAATACTTAAATTTAAAAATATTTTTTTTTGATTTGATTCCTCTTTGATAATATAGGCTTAATTTATATGTACTATTATTTTTTATAATAAAATACAATTTGGAAATTAAGAAATCTTATAAAAAATATTTTCAAAGGTATTTTGTTTCTCAGACTCAGTTTGTATTTTGTTATCATGAATAACTTATTTATTCAGCACTTCCGGGTCTTTTTTTTATTATTTGAGTTTTTTTTTTCTAACATTTATTCATGATTATTTAAATATTATTAATGTCTAATGTATCCACATTACCTACTGTGTTGTGTTTACGTTTTTTTTAAATTTAATAAGCATTTCTTAGTAAAGCCTTTGCCAATGAGCATTTTATTTTCGTAATGAAAGTTACTATTTCAATAACTTCATAAGTTAGAAAAAGATTTTAATTAAGTATTTATAACAAGACCTTTAACGTTCTTTTGCCTTTTATATAATATATAAAATATTTATATACGGTATATGAAATATGTCTTTAAAAATATTTTTAAAGGTGTAATTTTCACATGTAAAATAAACGAATTATGTCAAATTTTCGTCTTTATTAATGTGATTAAATGAAAACCTATTCCTTTCAAGATATTCATGTAAAATATAAATAATGTAGAAACTATTCACTTGTTTAAAAAACTTGACTTGATACGAAGCCTGCCGATAAGCTATGTGAATGTCGCGCCTTTGATCCTGACTTCTTTGGGCTGTGATATAGCAAAACAAGCGCCCGAATGTATATCCAGGATTTTAGGCCTTTTGTTGAGCAAGATAATATACTAAGCAACCTGGTGTTTTATTTACATATTAAAAAGGCAATAATTATACGGCGAATAAATAGTTAATAAAATTGAAAGATATGTGTGTCTTTTCTGTTAGGTATATGTCAAACCAGTAAAAAGTAGTAAATTGTTTATGGGAAAATCCTTATAGCTTTGATTAGTTCACGACAATTATTCAAATTTTCCATAAAAAATATAAAATGTCGCAGTGTTAATTAAATATTTTAATTTTATTTACATAAATTATCAACAAGATTATGAATTAAGATTAATTTCACACTTTGTAACACTAGTTATTTATTAATTCGGAAGTACACAAATTATTATAAAACTCAATGCTATGATATCATCAGTTTTCACATAAGTATTGCGGCTCTCTGTAAAAGTTATACAATTATTCTTGCAGTGAAAGAAGTGATGTTGTTTCTAGCGGTGTTTCCTTTGACTTATGCTCTATAATCTATATATAAATTGATTATTTTTGTTTCCAATTGATTATTTTGCTGCTGGAGCACGGTTTCCAATTGATTATTTTGCTGCTGGAGCACGGTTTCCAACTTGTGTCATTGGTGTATGAGCTCCTCTATTACGGATTTACAAGCTCACTTGACTGTCTTTTCTTTCAGAATTTTCCTAGTATACCTAAAGCTTATGATAAAGATCGTTTAAAATTCTTCTTAAATAAAGTCGGTTGTTATAAGAAGTAGAATCGTTAACGTATTAGGACAACACTAATTGACACACTTGTGCTGACAAAAGTAAAAATATAAAGGATTGCGCGGACCCTTTCCGTCTTAACGAGGAGCGTCACGGGATCGCTTGCGCATGCTACCGAGGGGAGTTGTCAACAACATCAACCAAGTATATGCAAAGTAGCAACTTGACTTGCTTTGAGCCTCAAATTATTAACAGGTGAAGTAAATAAAAGCTTATAAAAATAACCTTCGATAAATACCATTAATTTCCGATATAGTGACCTTTATTGAAGTACTCACTCGTAGTCTTGGTTCAAAACCATCATGTCACGGACGGGCTAACTATGTTGTTGTGGCCATTGTTCCCCTTCGTACTTCCTGACATTGTGTCCTAATTTACCGCGAAATCCAGCACTACCTACTGTATATATAAAACTGTTTTGGTAATCGTCTTTCTTATTGAACATCTGCATGCCATAGTGATAACGTATTATATTATATAGATTCAGTTTTATGCGATGAATTTCCCATTTAAATTTTACTTCAACATAACAATTTGTGTTTTTTTACTGACCACAAGGATAAACGCGTCGGTGATTAAAGATGCGTTAGAGGAACATCTAAAGGATATAGCTCATAATGAAGAACTGGAAACAATTAAATTGGAAAAAGATAAGGCATTGAAAGATCATCATGTAGATAGTGAAATTAAAGACAGTCATTCAAATCATTACTCCAAAGCAAATGATGATACAAAATACCTCAAGAAGGATCACGAAAGCAAGATATCTACAGAAAAGGATGCTTACGGTGGATACAATACTAAGCAAGATAAAAGTGAAGATAACCAATCAGATGGCTTTAAAAGGGGACATAAAAAAGGTCACCATAAACAAGGTTTTCAAAATTCATATCACAAAGACGAATCTTCAAATAAGAGTACTTATTTTGATGATATTAACGATGAAGGCGATCAGTCAGGATATCATAGCAGATTAAATAAGTATGATAACGATGGACGTCGAAGTTACGAAGGTGCCCATGATAATGGACAAGAATACTTAAGAAACAATTATCATAATGGTGGATCAAATCAATTTGGAGATGTCGGTGACAAACATTCAAACCATCAAGATTACGGAAAAAAGTACTATTTGGATAATTCAGAAAATTATAATAAATATCGTAACGGGCATGATTCTTATGACAGAGGCAAAGTGCATGATCGTCATGAGTATCAAGCTCCTCATCATTATCGCGATCCAGAATGGGATTGGCAAAAATGGAACAATAACAGAAGAGATTGGGATCGCTCTGGTTGGGATCGTAATCCAGCATGGCAACGAGATTTCAGTGGACCAGGGTATTATGATCATGGCACACGTCACGATGGAGGTTATGGTTATGTTCCCAACCATGGCTATGGTTACCGTTACGGAGAATCTAGAGCAGAACCAGTTGCTGAAATACCAGTAAACGCACCTGTTGTTGCACATCGGAAACAAACTATAACAATTTATGAGGATCCAAGATATGCAAACTCAGAAAAAGGTCAATTAAGACGAGAAGAAGGAGATTATGTAGAACTTGACTTTCAACCGAGTTCGCGACGATATGCAAGCTATGATGACACTTATTATAGTGTACCTATTAGAGAAAAAGGCGCTGAGGCAAGTAAAATAAATAAATTAGTTTATAATTATAGACGACACTGAAGCGCACAGAAATAATATAAAAATTAATGTAGTAGGTATAATCATACCTTTGTCACTTAATATAAGTAATATTAATTTGTATATTTATTCTTAGATAAATAATTATATTTAAACTGCCTGAATTAAAAAAAAATATCTGCTTCCTTTTTATCTTTGAATTGTCAAGTTTAATAACTTTTTGCATTAATAACTTTAATGAAAGAATATTTGTATAGGAATTTTATAAAATGTTATAATATAATTACTTCATGAATATTTAAATAATGTTAGTTTTATAAAATGTGTACAACCTACTCGTAGAATAATCTGATATTATTCTATTATATACAAATATTGCAACGGCACTTATAAAATATACTCCGAAATGGGCAAATTGTATTAGTTGTTGGTATAATAATGTAAGATGATATAATTATAATAATATCCTGGGACATTTTTCACACACGGCCATCTGATCCCAAATTAAGCTTGTACAAAGCTTTTTTTTTTTTTTTTTATAGAATAGGAAGGTGGACGAGCATATGGGCCACCTGATGGTAAGTGGTCACCAAACGCCCTTAGACATTGGCATTGTAAGAAATGTCAACCATCGCTTATAGCCAATGCGCCACCAACCTTGGGAACTAAAATTTTATGTCCCTTGTGCCTGTAATTACACTGGCTCACTCACCCTTCAAACCGGAACACAACAATATCAAGTATTGCTGTTTTGCGGTAGAATATCTGATGAGTGGGTGGTACCTACCCAGACGAGCTTGCACAAAGCCCTACCACCAGCTTGTGCTATGGAAACCAGACAACTGATATATTACATATACTATTTTTTTTTAAAGTTTAAAAAATTAATTACCTATGTAAATTGATTTCAAAGAAAATCACTAGAAGAAATACCTTAATTCTGAAGAAAATAACTATATTCATGAAAATCAAGTAAAGTTACATCATAATATACCATATAAATATTTAATATCACTTACATTACGATTGATAGATGAGATATATCTAACGCATATTTCCTCCCGAATAGGTATTTCTAAATATCTAATATCTGACATTCATATTGCATATTTGCTAATATTCAGTGAAGCGTTTAGTTCAAATTCAGGTACCTACTTTGAAGAGAATATTCCTCCAGGCAACTACGTGATGGACAGACGGCCAGTCGGGTGACATATTTCAATATGGACCATCTGTCACAGCTGAGCGGGTAGTTCCCTGAAGCGTGACGGATGCCTTCCAAATCGGGGTCGTTGGGCTAATATAAATCCATACCGTATCCGTTAGGACACTTGAGTGCCAATAGGAATGAAATTGTGGAAAAGAAAATTCAAGTACATAAATATAAACCCCAATGTGGATAAAAATTTGAAGCGTTTAACAAAAAGAGAATGATTGGAAATTCTTTTCAAATTTTTGGAAATAATTTGTTACAAATTAGAAGTCAAATATTTATTATAACTAGGTGGTACGTACGGCTTCTGCCATCTTCGGTCATCTGGGTAGCTACCACCCACTTATCAGATTTTCTACCGCTAAACTTAAATACTTAGTATTGTTATGGTTCGGTTTCAAGGTTGAGTGAGCTAGTGTAACTACAGGCACAAAGGACATAACATCTTAGTTCTCAAGGTGGCGTATTGGCGATATATAGGAATGGTTAATATTTCTTACATCATCAATATATATGGGCGATGGTGACCACCTATAATTACATAAAATACAATAAAAAACCAATAGATATATTTACCGGAGTGTAAAATTAACAAAGTCTTTGACAATAATTTTAGTCAAGTTTCTAGATTATTTCTCTTTATTACCCTTTCCGCTTTAATTAAGGGAAGTCGTTATTGAGGCACTACCCACTCGTAGATATTTTTCAGTACTTTTATTTGTAATTTAAATTTTCAACCCTTCGTTGTGGTTCTATGGGGGACTAAACTAATTTAAACGTTAAGCTCTCGTAAAATCCTTTTGTATTATGTATGGTTTGATGATATTTTAAAATTAGATATGAGTGCAAAACATATCTTTAAAAGATGTAACGTGTTCAACAATTCATAATATATTAATTTAAAATGTTACGTGTTTTCTTCTTTTTTGTTTTTTAATGTTTTTTTTTAAATATTATCTTTACGAGCTTTTTATTGTTTTAATTAATTGATGATATAGGTTTAATTAATTTAAATAAAATAATGTTTGGAATTAATTCGATAAATAATGAATATTCAGTTAAATTTGGGTTGCTGTTAGTGAAGGATATGCATATTGCCTGCCAATCTGCAATTTCAAATATTCAACCTCTTTCGTTACTTTGTCTGAATGAGTAGTAGCTCCTGTCATAAATTGTTTACTTTTTAAATTTGCTTTTCAATTTTGTAAATCAAAGGTTGAATTTTAATTTATGTAAAAAAGTCAAAAGCTTCATAACTTTTGTAAAACTGATACTGTCATGTCGAATCTGTTAACAAAAACACAAAATGTTGTATATATTAAATAATAGATTGGAATATTTACAAAGGAAGATATGTAATTGAGTTTTGTACTTCTAATAGCCATTTCCTTTTTATTGAACTTACTAACGACTTATCTCAAAGCACTAAAGCAATTTCAAAACGACATCCGAATAACATGCCAATAATCGTTAGCAGCGATTGGAAAACAAAAGTGTGATTATAGGATATTATCGCTCGAACTTTGTCTCTTTTACTCATATGAGCTTGTGTATTTGCATCTCAGTTGTCTCGAAAAGGGAAGGGCGATAAAGTGACATTACTTAAACGAACTTTCGATGGGCCATATCGAGCAGGGTTGTCTCCGAAGACGCAATGAAGATTGGGAAAAATTAGCTTCAATAAAATCTCATTTATATTGAATACAATGGAACTTTATAATTTATATCAATAATTAATTTCAAAATGTTAAAAGATTTTAAATATCTCGCATTGTGTTTAATAATATAATATTCAGGAATATAATTATTATATTTTAAGAGATAAATTTTATTGGATATTTTAATGAATCTTAAGGTAGCTAATGCATGTTATTCGTCACTTGCGTTTCGTCAATTGTAAACTACTATTATAAATTTCTTATATTTTTGTTGTAATTTTAGGTATATGGAGGTAACGCATAAATCAGTACCCTTCAAATTGCATTAAAAACCACATTACACGACGGAAACTTATTTCATAAGCAACCGCCTCCCTGTCTCGATTCCCGACAGAACAATGAAGTCACAACTCGCTTATCTCGACTTTGTTTATTGTCTGGAGTTGGCTCGATGGCCGTTTTGTTACAGATTCCCCGACATCTCGGTTTAGATGAGCAAGTTAGTCCTTTCTTTCGTAATACCGTTTATATGATACGATCAGACTTTTACAGTAGAAAAATTAAAACAAAAAATAAATTATAAACGTTGAGACTTTTAATAAGATACAATGTTTTCTTAAAACAAAAATAAAATCTTTTATTTAATTTAACAACTTAATTTTTAATTAGATTTAATTTTACGAAAATAAAACTACGTATCTATAATTACAATAATTTAATACTACGACAAATTGTTTTATGGAATAAAGTTAATTTACAGTATTAATTGACATAGCCGAAATGTCTTAATATATGAAGTGTTTTCAGAAGGGGTACTCATTCACTCGTGACGAATCCATTGCTTGTAGTTTAACTAATTGCTTCAAAATTTACCGCTTGCAAGATATTCAGAAACCTTATTTATTTAATTCGGTATACGTAGTTAAAAAAAAAAAACACGAAAAAAATGCACTTTACACTTACATTTTCATCAGCGCATCTCTAACGTTTTAATTGTTAAGAGAAAATCCTATTTCAAAGAGTTTTTCTATGAAAATGGAGAATCAAAGTATTCAACATTATGGTGGAATTTTTATGGTTTGACGAGAAGGGTTTCTTATTGTACATTGTGTAAGTCTTAAATAAGTTGTTTAGAGACAAAGAAATATTAAAAAAAAAAAACTTTTCGATTTTACATTATATTAAAAAAGGAGAAATTTGGTATTTACGCAAATAATATGTATGTATATATAGGTTTTAAATATAAGTTCATACTTTCGTAGAAGTAAGAATGAAGATATAAGCAACACACATAACAGTATAATAATTAGATCAATCGATCCAAAGTAGTTACGCCCGTCACAACCGCTCATAAGTTATTGGTACGTAGTGTTTGCGTATGGCGCGGCGCAATATGTTCCACAAACAGCCTTCAGGTAAGTTATGGCGGCCCTTGTGTGCAATTTTGCTTATTAACGAGACCAACATGGCGGTCGCTTGATAAGATTTTGGTTTGTCTTGGCTGGCATTCGTGCCTCGAGGCGCTTTCGGAGCATTTGGAGATGAGGCCACTAAGAAATTCAACGGGCAGTTTACTCTACATTTTTACAGCATTAGTATCTTACACATATAGTTGTTACATTTTACATCAAAGTTAAAATATCAATAATATGATACATGAAATTTAAATATTTCGTTTATTAATAAAAAAATTTAATACAGTTCTAACACAATACAAGTTAACATTTGCAATTTATTTAAAATTAAAATATTGGTAATCAAAACTGTAATTCTTTGTTAAGCTTGTAGACATAAATAATAAAGTAGTCGTTAGTAATATTAACTTAGTAGAGTATACATCAAGGCGTATCAATCACAAATTTCCTTACACCACGTAAGGCGCATAGTTACGAGCGCGGTATAAATCGCCCGGCTTCTTCGGATATTTGATAACGCTTGTATTTAAATTATAAACAATTCCTAAATTTACATTCACCCATCGACTATCAGATCATTGAAAAATATTTTTCGAAGCATCCATATGAACTAAAACGAGAACAAAATTAAGATATTTTACAATTATAACAGCTGTGAAAAGTAGCACTCATTAGTATAATTTTCTATCTGGACTTCAGAATTCAGAATCGTAATCATCGGTGTAAGCCTAGTTTGTGTAACGGTAATTAATGGATTCGTATTTAAACAAATAGTCTCAACACTTATTTTACTAATAAATATTGGGGAATTGTTATTGTCTAATTAAATTGTATATAACTTAATATATTAAATGCAATGGAAGACTTATAAATAAAGATTAAAGTATATAAACTCGTAATTAGCTTTAAAATGAAGTTCGTATCAAAGTTGTACATGGCATATTATGCAGGATTTGCTGAAGTTTAAGTCAGAAGGCTTAGCCGCGCGGTGTTATCTTAACAAAGTTAGGAATTTGTTAACGCCGCCAGGCGCCTCATAAAATATGAGCTGAGCACTTCGTATCGCTGTTGCGTGACAATGAGCTGCTGATATTATCTTCAACAACAATAACCTTAAAATTATCATGTGAAATTTAGTTTATTTCAAATATGTATTGTAAATGACAAAATTAATTTAAATCATGTTAAATATTGAACCCGTTTTGATGAACATAATAAGAAGACAACAAGATTTTTTTGTCGAGTCATCTAAATACAAACAAAAACTAGCATGATTATAAATGAGTACAAGCAATGTTAGGGGTTCGATTCCCAAGCGTTATAGAATATAAGGAAACCTGCATAAGAACATTCATTAAACACGTATAAACATATGTTGTTCAAATATATTGTGCAAATAGCCAAACCTAATTGAAAAAATTAGGTAACAAGCGAACAACATGATAATTTTACTATGTATTATGCTTTTGAACTTAGTAGATATTGTCAGTTGTGCTTTTCGATTAAAAAAACAATACATGACATTTTTCGAAAGAATAAATATTAATGGGAAATATGTCACGGGAACAAATTTCCACAATTTCTTACACAATGTTTGGGTTGTTTTACATTTCTATGTTATATTTATTTCATTTAAATTAAGTTCAAAAGAGTACATTTAGGAGATTCTGGTAAGTGCTAGTAATACAGGTATTTGTCTAATTTAATCTTCTTGAATTTCGAATGATTTTTCTTCACAACAGGCGGATTTAATTATTAAATAATTAAAACAAATGTGATAATAACAAACAAACTGTAATACGTGTATAGTTTATCATTATTGTGTAATTTAAATATTATCTATTATAAATAGCAGTATTTTAATTATTGTCGTAGGTATATATTATTTAACTAAGTGTATATTGTATTATATTGGTATAAAAAAATATAAATCTTCATTTAGGCATATTTAAGTAAGTTTTATTAAACTAAAACTACAAGAAAGTAGTCGTTGCAATCCAATCTAAAGAATATCGAGTTCAAATCTTTAAAAAACAATAATATAATAATTACATATACTTTATATTATCTATGTATTTGTCAAGCCGATTCAACAATTTTATTAATTATCGTAATATCATGATCTAAAATTAAATTTGAACCCTTTGGTGCGCAAAGATATCAAGTTGAGCGCGGTATAAATGTGACCATTTCTCATTTTAACCGAAGCAAAACTTAATAACCCTACTGGAAACGCAATAATTACGAGCGCTCAGTGCGAGATTCGGTAGAAATAAATGAGGACCATTAAGAGACTCGCGTTTAGATATTTCATTCCCCTCGAAGAAGACGTTAGAGGCGCAACGGCACGGCACCGTTGCGGGTTGTTCCCACGGATTTGCTCATAGAATCGCCCATTCTCGCAATCAATGTATTACCTCCCAGAGGACCACAGATAACTTATGTAGTTTAAAAAAAAATACAAAACACTGTGCGAAACACACGGAAAATTTGGATAATTAAAAGCCGGAAAGTAGCCAATAGTTTGATTGTTTTTATTTTTTAATTAATTTATACCTAAATTGATTTTAAGTTGTTTTAAAGTAAATTATTATTTAAGCCATTGTTAATCTACTTCTTTGGTTTTAGCATGGGTTTTCTTATATTAATAAAAATAAATATTTAGTCGGTCTAACAGTCTACAGGTATAAATACTCTTTGATCGCAGAACACCTGACAAATTACCACCGCTGAGAGGCAATCCTCACGTTTGTTTTTGTTGAATTGCGGTTGTATTTTTGTTGGGTGAGACTAATGCTCAATGTAATTAACCATGAGTAACACCACCTCGGTTAAACATCGTTTGTAGGGCGAAGAACAAAACGTCATATGTCTTCTTAACGTGCTTCTGGTAATCACTTTTTATAATTATCATAATCATATATTATTTTTAACTGTTTCGTTTATATAACATCTGTAAATATTTACAATGTATATGTATAGAATGCTGTAAACGTTATTCGATAGCTAACTAGTGTTTAGACAAAACTTGGTATGCAAGAGTTTTCGGTGGTGATTATTATTTGTTAATCTATTTTACATTGATGGACATTTTTATAAAAGAACAAAATGGTACACATTAGTTTAAAAACAAGAAAATTTCTTTTTTTAATTTACAAATTTTATGGAGACCAGTACCTACATAATAGAAACATAATTTGAAATGCTTTTAATTATTTTTTACCTTAGAAAAAATACATATTTCCCCGAATGAAGATTAAAGTAGGAGTAAGGCAGGCACCGATGTGTAATAAAATAATAATAATATGACTAATCAATATTTTTTTTTTCAATATATTTTTATTTGGCTTCCCTGAGAAGATTTATTTTTACAGATTATAAAGATCAGTATTTCGATCTGTAAATTTCTATATAATGTCTGTATTAGTTAGATATATATTTGCCCATCGCGTCGTTAATATTTACTGTCGTTAAATGTTTTCAAGCAACTCTGTTCATATGATAAAGCTCAGTCATATTAGTTTTGGTATCTACGAGTATATAAATACGCATAGTTCTTCACAAAATATATTATAAAGGTGAATTGTTCCATAGAAACGTGCCTATTGCCTATGACTACGTTACACAGTGCAGAAGCGACCTGTTTGCCGCGCAAATAGCGACCTCGAACTATTGACGAATCCTATTTTATTTATATAGAGATGTTAAGAAGTACATCGACATCAACATTGACATTGAAACAATAAATTACATTGAACAGTTGGTCAAAAATAAGGAAAAACATTAAACACATGAAATAATATTAATTAAATAATCGATTAATAAATAAATAACAAAATAAGCCTGTACAGAACTCTCGGTATAACTTCTTGCAAGAGCTGATCGCGCATTGTAGAATATTTTCGTGTTTGAATAAGCTACAACCTTTCTGTTTAAGAATAGAGGAGGCCTTGTTTATCATATATAAATGAATTATACCATAATAAATATAAAATAAGAGATTAAATCGCCTATCGATACTCGTGCATCCCTAACAGTTTGATTCGCGAGGCATGCGTTACATTGGATCACGGTGCGTTGGTTGCAATGGACGTGAGTGTTTTTCACAAAAGCCTGAATGTTGGATGGTAATATTTATAAATAAAACATACATATATAGAACGTTTGAACTTTCCCATTGTATCGATGTACGGTACGGATGTAAAAAGGCGGTTGATAGTAACGTGCTTAGTACAAAAAAATATTAAATGTATTATAAAGATTTTAGATTGCCACATTTATTTTAATATAAATACACATAACTAACACAATTTAAACTAAAACTTATTTAAAATTTATATATAATGGGGTAAAACAATAGAGGTTATTCATGTTTGATCATTTAAATAGCAAACTTTTGTTTTTGTACTAATGAATGAGAAGAAGTTTTGCTTGTGATGCATTCTAACTACTAAACCATTATAGGAAGAACATAAAAAAGACATCTTGACCGTTTATTCTCACTCCAGTTGCGCATCTTAAAAGAAATACTTTAGAATAATTTGAGCTTACCTTAAACTTATATCAGAATGTGCAGCACATTTCGGAGATTTTAGTGTATGATGCTTTTATATTATCTATAAATATCTGCGCTTCGCAGATTCACTCTTTTTCACTTAAATTAGATTATTGTTGTGATAAGCGTGAATTTCATGTCCTCGTATATACATGAGTAAGTAATTTTATTAAACTATAAATAATGTTAAACCAAATTAGATTCAGATCACGCTCAATTTAATTATTTTTTATCTCTAAATATTAAGAAAAGTAAATAAATATTTACAGGTTATTTTTTGTCCAATAAGAAAGTTCCTAACTTCATAATATAGGTACATCCAAAGTAAATGTATTTCTTATGTGCGGTTCTTGCGAGCAGGATGTGCGTGAAATTCCCTCTAAACTAAATTATTCAAAGTAGATCGTACGTGTTTACGATACTCGACAACAATTTAAGGCTGATTCTACACGAGCATGTTTATTTTATTTAGAAATTTAGATGTTACGCGTGAAAATACATACAAAGTATGAAATAATTTGTGTAGTGTTTGCATGTAATATGGTAGCAATTGTACATTAGTATGATCTTGTTTATATGAGTTGGTATTTTTCATCCACTACATTATTTTCTTATTTAAATTTAAGAATTTTTAACATATATAATGAGCATAATTATGTCGAATATTAAACTTACTACTACTTAATAGTAATTATATAAATTACATAAAATAATATAATTATAATTTGTGTGTGCTTCGTCTATAATTTGGTTAATATTGCATTGAACGAATTTAAAAATATTTGTGCTATATAATGAGTATACTGTACATATGTATAAAATATACATACATATGAACTTACTAATGTGTACGAAAAATCTCGATAACAATCTTGATGATATTCATTAACATGAATGTAAAAACTTGAAGGTATTTGAACAAAAATGTTGCCCTAATTTCATAAACAGAACATTGATATTACCAAATTATTGTAATTCGTTATTGTCTTCCATTTTATATGAACTTATAAAAATTAAATCGATACGATACTGATAAGTAAAATAACTACATACAAGTGAAGCTAATATAAAAGTGTAAAAAATAAATAGAAGGGTATAATAACGATAAAAATTAAGAAAAACAATCTCATTCGACAAAAGTCAAGCACGTGAATTCAAACCGCTATTACTCGGGCGACAACAGCGCACAACAAAAGGGCTATAACATTTTATAGCGGCAATCGGTGCCAGTAAACCGCGAGATAGTCTCCCGCCAACAATTAAACAGGGCTGATAAAGCAATCCTCGACGACTCCTTTCGTTATAAGGATTGCTAGTCATGATTTTAAGGACATCGATCATTATCGGATTTCCCGGTATAATCTGCCCATTTGTATAAATCGCTGTTTAAATATAAGATTTTTAAAGTGTGAGAGAGAGTGAAAGTCATATAATTAAGGAGATGTATGTAAGAAATGAAGACATACATGACAATTATTAATAAATTGTTACTAAGATCCGTTACAACAGTGCTTTAAAAACTCACTTCGTTTAACACCATTTTTAATACCTGTTTCTTTTTAATATTATGATTATTACTGTAAACGTCGCATATAAGTTTATGATATTTTACGATCGTGTTTCAATTTTGATCTTGTTCAAAAGTACAGAGCATACTTTTATTAATATTCGAACAAACATTTTTATAGCTTAAGCGTTTGTAAAATTGTAAAGCATTGCCTCGATATAGACCTACAGGTACTGAGTAAGACTGAATCGATAGACAAATTCTAGCAAAAGTCAGCAAGACTAGAAGGAAATTTTTTGGCCTGGTAGATTGAAAAGGCAATTATGTCCGAATAATGCTGAACGTTTATTCTAGGCTATTCTACACCATCGGAGTGAGTTTAGGTGCTAAAACGAGGCCTTAATCTTCTGCTGAGAGATACTTGACACAAAAACCTATTTTTTTCTCTCTGTTCTGAGCGGGGTTTGAACGAAGGACCTCGAACTTGGCAGCATTAAAATTTAACTGGATAAATAAGGAGATTAATATTTATTTTTTAGTAATAATATACATAGTGTAAGATATTTTATAAATAAAAAAAAAAAAACAAGAAAATTCAAAAGCACAGAGAAGGGATAAATAATTAACAACTCAATTATTGTGAAAATAAGTTATCTAGTAAATAGTTATCCAGGTGATTGAAAACTAAAACCTGTATATTTTTTAAACGTCGCGACTAGTCACAGCGTCTGTTGGCAAAGCAATTACCATGGCTGTATAATTACAGCTTTAGCCATTCGTTGTGGCCGGAAATTATGGTTTTTATGATTGCTACTGATTGTTATTTTACCATATAGTAAACTATATTTGTTTCTAAACGATTACTGAAACGACGGTAATATTAATACTTAGGAACCATTAAACCTGTTAGGGTTTTATATAAAAATTAAGATAGTGATCTTAATGTAGTTTCTTTCAATTAAATAATTAATTTAAATAGTTACCGTTAATGGATACAACATATAAAAATACTCATTTTCTACTTTTTGTTGTAACAATTAGTAATGTGATTTAAAACTAATAATAAAAGTTATAGTTTTAGTTATTAGTAAAGATTATTTAATAATGATATTAAAATCAAAATGTAATTATGATGAGTATTATGAATAATAAAACTGACAATATTCGCCTACTTCTAAAAACCACTAGTAGGATTTTGACGTATAACTTATCTTAATAACATATATATAAAGTTCAATAAAATTTTGGAGAAATAAAAATCACAAATTACTAAAGTAATTTATCTCAACTTGTTTATTAAACGTTATGTAATATACTTTGTATGTTATAGTTTCTTATATAGATAACAGAAAAAAAAAGACTTTCACTTTTGTTTTTAAGTATATGAAAATACGAGTTCTCATATCACACCTTCGATAGCTCAGTTGGTAGAGCGGTGGACTGTAGATGGTCGTTAATAGTAATCCATAGGTCGCTGGTTCAAATCCGGCTCGAAGGATTTCCTTTTTAGACTTATTATAGTTTAAGCATTTTTGACTTATTTTTCTTATTATCTGGAATAAAGTATAATATTAGCAATACATATGATTTTATGTTATTTGTTAAATTGTTATTAAAAAAAATATTTACTTAATTATGTATTATGCGAATTATTGAGTCTCGGAAATCAATATCAATGACCTTTATTACTATTTAATGATATTATGTTGATTAACTTTTTATATAATGTATTATAATTTATCGATACGATAATTGATAAAAAGTACCTATATTTTATTGCCTTTAACGATTTAATAAAGGTATGTTTAAAAGGATTAAATATAGTCGATTCTTTGACCGAGTACAATTCAATTTTACGCGAATCCCAGAGCGAGTGTCCGTAATTAACAAAGAGATGCATTAAATCAATTACCTTTAATAAATTCCTACAGTGGACGCCATTTACATGATCGGCTAATAACGCTAATTTCGGGTCGTTATTGTGCGTGTAACAAAATTTTATTAAACATTGTCTGAATCCTGGTGTCCCCTTTAATTGTGTATTTAAATGAATTGCTGATATCTGCGGATGTATTGATAACGTTGATTTATGACAAATATTATTTTATAATGGCATTTTTTTACCATGAAATAAATTGACATATTAGTATTTTCCGATTTCAATGTACATTTCAATTTTAATATACATGAGGCATCCAATACAGGTATAACATGCTTAATGTAAGTCATATTTGTATAATATTATTTTTTACTAACTACAATAAGGTTGTATATATAAAAGTATCAAATATACTGGCACGTTATACAAATTTAATTATATTTATACCCTTCTAGGGTAATTCCACTGGCGTTAGTGACAATTTAATTATTAATATCGTAATTTGTCGAATAATGATTTATTTTTATAATTTATTATTTCTAATCAAAGAAGCGTAAAAATTTAATTCAGGCAGCGTATGTATTATATAATTGTATAATAAATTGAAAATATTTTATGAATTTGTAAGTGAAGCAAAATTATACATACAATTTGTTAATTAAATTATTACGAATGGATTTTGAAATAATTTTCAATATTAAACATATCTGGCAATGTTTCTTTATGTTATTTTATATTAGTATTTTATGTTTCAATTATTTGAATAATTATAACGCTTAATTTCATTTTGTTTTTCATTTCCATCCTTCAACAATTAATTGGAACGTAAGTATACCTGTTTTAGATCGTAATCATAAACTTAAAATTAATAAAAGTGTCATTAAAAATGGTACAGTAGTTTTTGAGAGTTGTTCGAATAAAACGTTAATTTATAGTTTCATGACAGTACAAATAAACTAACATAATACGAAATAAATTTATCCTTTTATTATTATCTACTCAACGTTACAATTAACGGAGTAGATTGAGCGACAAATCCTTTCTACCCGTGTTTTCCTACAAGTTTTCCTAATGGGTGACTTTCACGCTCGGTCTTCTAAAGCGGCACGCACCCCCTTAGTGACACGGATTTCCAATAGAATTACTTCATTTACAAGGGGCTCGTTCAGGTTATTGTGTACCCATAATTAGACAAGCATAAAATAAATACACCTAATTGGGTTTGTAATTACTATTGTTTTAATTATTTACTTTTTATTATATAAAAGTATTATATACTTTAATGTTTTGGTTATTCCTATAAATTTTATTATGTTTGTTTATTTTAGCGCTTTATATTAATTTTAATTACAATTTTATTATTATAATATATGTTAATGCTTAATAAAATAATAAATACGTGAAATTTTACTAGGATAGAGGTTTTATAACACGAATGAAGCCCGGGATAACTATTAAGCAATAATAAAAGTAGAGAATGCTTTATAAAAAAGTTATCAGAAATTTAATAGCATTCCCGACTAGTAGGCACGGCCAGTGACTTTGATATTTTCGGCGGCATTAATTAAAAAATTATAAAGCTTCCCCTCTCCTCCCACGCGCTATTGTTCGACCCCCACAAAGCATTTATATCGGGGAAAAAGATAAATATGCGAGACGCAGGTAATTGCGCTCGCTTTTATTGAGCTGTTGTTTGATTTCAAAGGCTTTTATTGTATCACAATGCAGACTATATGGTAGTGTTTGCACTTTTACGCCCCATATAGCTTTCATAAGGGATGTAAAAACATTTATATTTCTTCTAAAGTACCTGTGTATGAAGTTTATACGAAAGATAAGAACAAAAAAGACGAAATTTTTTAAGTATCACAGGAAGAATTATTTAAAAAATCTCTGAGCTCCAATATTATTAAATCATATTATGAGGGAAGGTGGTTGTGATTTTCTGCAACAATGGATCCCAGGATAGACCGTGGTAATTATGATTGAGCGGGAAATGGATAAAAATAAAGGCGGTATTGTCTCAGTCGTAATTAGGGTTTGTGGTCCCGTCGGGGCTCGGATTGCAAGTCACAGAATCTAACACGGATTTCATTTTTCGATAATCTGTAAATATGACGTTGTAGAATGGAATATAATATTAATGTTGTATACAATATATATATATATTTTTTTTTTTTATAGAATAGGAAGGCGGACGAGCATATGGGCCACCTGATGGTAAGTGGTCACCAACGCTCTTAGACATTGGCATTGTAAGAAATGTCAACCATCGCTTACATATCCAATGCGCCACCAACCTTGGGAACTAAGATTTTATGTCCCTTGTGCCTGTAATTACACTGGCTCACTCACCCTTCAAACCGGAACACAACAATATCAAGTATTGCTGTTTTGCGGTAGAATATCTGATGAGTGGGTGGTACCTACCCAGACGAGCTTGCACAAAGCCCTACCACCAGTAAAGTATATATATATATATATGTTGTATATATATGTTTATAATTGTCTTTATTTAATTTAGGAATACTATTTGTACATTTAATTTATTAAAGAGTAAAAGAAATAAATTTACTGTTTCGTAAATTTTGTTTGCTCTCAATTATATCTGAGTATATATATTTAGTTATTTAACTTTGCATAAATATAAGAACAAAACATTCATAACCTTAAATTTTCTATCAGATATGCCAAAATAAATTAACATCTCAAGTCTCATCGTCGTAATGACATTCAAGGAGCAATTATGAATATTTATACGGCGGCGACACTCTAGGTTAGCGGCTTAACGCTAATTCAGACAGACAAACCTACGCTTGACAGTTTATGTTACGTTCATATATTATAGAGAATCTATCATTGCCAAATTTTATATTTTATTTATACAGGATTAAAATTATGTTATTATAAGAAATCTGGTCGGCATTTTTACAAATAGTTGACGCAGTAATGTTATGTTACTTATATGAGTATATATTTTTTTTTGTTTAATGATGCTCAATGACAGCGGATAAAACTTTAACTCTACTAATTCAATCCAACTTGAAACTTCGATCCTCGTTGCTACTGAGATAAAACCATAATTAAGAGCCTTCTCGATCGATTAAGTTAAGCCGAGTTTAAATAGACATTAACTCCACGCGAAAGGTTTACTCCGCCGTGAAATGGCATTAGGTTTTCGCGCGTTTTATGCCTTAGACGAGACGAGTCGCTAAGAAAAGGGGATTTTATGGGAGATTGACTTAATTAGGCCTTCGTAAATTAGTGGAAGTATTTTTAATAGACACGCCTTTAAAGAATTTGTTTGCTGTTATTTTTCTTAAAAGATAACATTCATAACTTAACCAATATTGATATCATTCGAATGTTCCAATTTGCGACGAATTTCAATATTAATAATGTAAATACGCAATGATTATGTCACTTGTTTATATAACAATTGTTTATATAATTATTGATTATATTTTTAACTCAGTAAATATAATCTAAATTCGATATCTAAAGCAGACAAATATTTTACCATATTGTTTTAACCACCGCAAAGAGCGTTATATGTTACATTGTCATTTAAAAATATGCGTAAAATATTCGTGTAGTAAAGATGTTAGACTATAATATAGAAACGTTATGTTATGCTAGATAGAAATTCAAAGCGTTACGTAGCGTGTGCTCGCAGCGACGCGACTACTACTTGTAACCTGCAACGCACACTAGAAGGAATTCGGCGAAAACCGAACACGGAGTGAAGCACGCGTAACTCGAAGCGAACAACTCGGCCCTCTGTACTGATTGTACGAATGGTCATATCATCACGTGCTTACATCAAAAATAAATGTATATAAATTGAACATTTACATTGAAATTATACAGGTCAGTTGCTACCGCAAGAGAGTAAAAAGTCAAAAAAAGTTTGAGTAGGAACAACTTTTTTTTTAGATATCATTATTTTATATACCTTAATAATATAATAATAATAAATAAATATATACGACGATACAAAAAATGAAATCACTTAAGATAATTTTTCATCCAGTTTTTCTTATTTTATAAAAGTAAGTAAGTATTTTGTTATAAAAGCTCATTTATTATATCATTCCTCATTTTAAAAATGTAAGTACAAAGCACAGAAAATGCGTCACTCTTTATATAGTTAACGTAAATCTATGTCAATATAAAAAGATTTCAAGCAATACAACCGTTTTTTAATAAATAAAAAAAGAAAAAGCTGCAACGGAAATGGAATTCGTGATTGCATATATTTATAGAATGATTGTCTGTTAAATAGACTTGGTCGATTAAAAATCCCGCAAAGACTGCTATAAAAACTCGTATCATTCGTGAAGATCTCGTAACAACGTATTTATAGAAGAGTGCCGCGTATATTAAATGCGTTTCATGCCAAACAGCAGTTAGAATGACTGTAATAATTAAATCAGGCATTCTTCCTAACTCAAGGATAAATATTTTAGTGGTGGCTACGACAAGGCAATTCCGTTTGTAGTACTACCCTTTTATTTAACGCCAAGCATGTACGATAAGAAAGGTATCGATAAATTGTGCCTATTAGAGCATTGTTCAGGGATAAATATCTCGTCTACTACTTTTATTATTTTAATGTTGTTTTGATACGTTATTGAATTTCATTTTATTTCCCGAGATAAAAATATATCAATATCAAGAGCATATCGAGTTTTTTTCTTAAATCAAGTGATGACTGCGTGATGGGTGAATGAAAAGACATATAGTCTGTATTTTACATCGTGTTATTCAGTGTCTTCAAGCACCAACACCTGCTGTAAGTTTTTCTTAATTTTGCTTTCTAAATTTCTTTATAGATCAGCGAAACCACATGTGAAATTCAAAATGTAAGCGACGAAAATTTCTGTCATTTAATTTGACTTGGATTATATAAATACAATAAAAAAAATAGCGTTGACTGAATTTTCTGATTTTAAATTTATAAGTGATTGGTTGTCTTCTTAATTTATATAAAATGGAATGATGATATTTTGGATTTTGCTGTAGACATTGTATGTTTACTGGTGGTAGGGCTTTGTGCAAGCTCGTCTGGGTAGGTACCACCCACTCATCAGATATTCTACCGCAAAACAGCAATACTTGATATTGTTGTAATCCGGTTTGAAGGGTGAGTGAGCCAGTGTAATTACAGGCACAAGGGACATAAAATCTTAGTTGGTTTGGTGGCGCATTGGCTATAAGCGATGGTTGATATTTCTTACAATGCCAATGTCTAAGGGCGTTTGGTGACCACTTACCATCAGGTGGCCCATATGCTCGTCCACCTTCCTATTCTATAAAAAAAAAATTAAAAAAAATGTCATAATTTTGCAAAAGTTTTCAAAAATTGTTCACAAAATAACGAAATATTCTCACTGATTATATCTAAATGATTATGTCAATTAGCCAAATCTTATGAAAAAACAAAAACTTATTAAATAGAAAACAACAACAAATTATTAATAAATAAACTTGCCTCTTTATGATATAAGTATGTTTCTTTTGAAACAGTTCGCTCATTGAACTATTTCAAAGGAAATATTTTATTGTATACTTTTAGTAAATGTCGACAATCGATAGTTTTACGAATATTCACTATAACCAGTCTCGCGTGACGCTTGTTTCCGTACAATGTTATGAATTGCCGTCGACGTAAATGTTGTTCGAAATGTCAGTTTGACCTTATGCTAAGTGTTGGGCCCTGCTGAATTATTTGGCAAGCTCATGTTTGATCTTTGGAGTGCCCTTTACTATGATTGCTGTCAATTTGGCACGTAAATATTTTATACATATTCAACGATAGGGCTTTCGAAGGCTCATTATGTATCACGCTATGTCATTTGGAACTTATATTTATGTCAAAATACGAAATATACGTTGAACTCGCTGTTTGTAGTAAATTTAGTAAATATTAGCAATTATTGTTTTTAAAAACCATTATGTAAATATAAATGATAAAATATATAAGATATAATGATTTTTCGTTCTTCGTATGCTATTCTGTACTATATTGTAAAAATAGTAATCGAAATATGAATTTTTGGGTATTATTTTGTACAAGATTAGATATTAATGTACACATTTCAAAAAACAATTGCATGTAGACATTTCAAAAAGTTTCCCTTCTAAAAGACCTAAGTAGTGCAGGATGACGGGCCGGAAACCCGCTTATCGCGATGCGACAATACTATTCAAATTAGGTACCGGTATCCTTAAAGCAAATGAAACTTTAGATATTTTAACGTCCAATGATTTTTGTATTTGTAATGAACTCTTTTACTTTGTAAGTCAAGACGTAATGTATTACCTTGTTTAGGTAAATATCTATATGAGTTTCGATAGATATCAACACAACATGACACGTTAGGCTGCTTACGAAGTCCCCGTTTTAAATTTAACTGTTTTCATATGAATTTATTTATATACATATATCCAAGTGGCAGTTCACATATTTTATCGGCAAACAGTAATATTTAGTATTGCGATATTCTGGTTTGAAGGGTGTTGGAGCCAGTGTAACTACAGGCACATGGGAGATAAAAACTTACTTGCCAAGGCTTGTGGCGCATTAGCGATGTACGCATTGGTTAATATTTCTTTCATCGCCAATGTCTATGGGCGGTAATGACCACTTACCGTCAGATTCCCATATGTTACCTATTTCATAAAGAAAAGTTTCTGTTTCCATGATAATTTACGCCCGCTGATCTTACACTACGATAGTTTATAATCGAATCATTCGTATATCAATACTAAGCATCCATTTTTATATATTATCATATAAACGAATCAATATAACGACTAATATTTTTTTAGTGGAGGGTAATCTCGAATACAATATAAAACATAGAAATATTAATTGCATTAATATAACTTATTTAAAACATTTTTATGAATCAGTTTTCAATAAGTTATGAAACACTTTATTAATTTAAAACATTCTTATATGATATCATATACATATATTACATTTCTGTTGATTGATGATTCAATTAGTCAATATTAACATAGCCTATTAACAGTAACGTAACACTAATGAAACGAAAGTATCAAGTTGTACGTACAGACCATTAATTAAACAAAAAACACTACCAACTGACTTATATAAAGGCATACCATAATAAAAAACAAAATTAATGAATGATTTCTAGTATTTAATATATTTTTCTTAATATATTTTTCTTCTTTCCGATTTCGGTGGTAGATTCCTAAGAATTGTGTGTGTGCTTGACACAATAAACATTAAGTTTCAAATTATTTTAATAAATTTTACAATTATTAAATATCAACAATTTTATGCGTAGGTATCTCTAATGTTTTGGCGATAAAGTAATTTCACGATGCTTGCCTTGCGGACATTTTAAATTGTCATAAACTAGAAAATCCTTAAATCATGGTCACTGGTATGTAATGTTCATTTAAAAAAAAATCATGCTAATTAGTTAAATATTCATTAAGACTAATTTATTAAACCTTCCCAAGCTATTTCAAAAAAGATTATCGCTGATCCGCTTCAGTTCAATTGTAATGGTACGATAGCTAGCAACGTTTTTGAGAAAGAAGGTCAGCTGGTTTTTATACATTTCTCTTCTTATCGAACCTTGGTGGGGATCCTCACTTATGCGAATTTCCAGTTGTACAGGTAGCAAGTTCGTATTTTGGAATCACTTTAGGTCGATTTTTTATTTCATCATAATTTTCTATATTGTTTTAGCAATGTAAAATGAAATGTACTTTTTCTCAGGAAGGACAGCTACATAGATAAACTAAAAAGTAAAACCTTTGGCGTAAAGAGCCGTTTTCGACACACGAAATATAATGTACAAAAATATATTGAATGAGCAATCGTTCAATATTATAAGATTCAGTGGATTCCTTTCAAATAATACGATTTTAGGACTTATGTTTGGTAAAATAATTGAAGTGTTAAAAAATTTCCTTCGAGCCGGATTTGAACCAGCGACCTATGGATTACAATTAACGGCTATCTACAGTCCACCGCTCTACCAACTGAGCTATCGAAGGTATATAAATATTGACGAAATTAAGTTTTAATTTTTTTTTATTTACTTCATATAATCAATTACATAATATTTCATATATCCAGCAACAATGTAATCATTCAATTCACTTTTATCGAAACAAGACTTTAGTCAGGTTTTCTGATAATGATATTTTTTTTAATTAGGCGGTCACTACCGCCTATACTGCTATATAAGAAGTAATAACCATTCTTACATCGCCAATGCGCCACCAACGTTGTTATGTCCCTTGTGCCTGTATTTACACTGGCACACTCATTCTTCAATCGGAACGCAATAATACTATTTCGCAATAATACTTACCATCAGGCGGATTAGAGTCATTTGCCATCCCGGGGCATATAAAAAAAAAAGGTGCTCTGTAGAATTATCCTGGACAGACTGTCTAGTCCTCACTTATGCATATTGGTCTTTTTTTAATGTTAGCACGACATACTCAGCTTTAAAAACATGAGGGTGCATGCTGATGTACAACAAAGTCCTCTTACTTCTGCTTTAGTGGTTATACAACGTAATTCCGCTAAGATTTTTTATATAAAATCAGTCATTTGTACCTATGATTTTATTAATTTCAAACATAAAACAATAATTGTCGTTATTCCAACTCCTACGAATACTTTTCTAGTGACTAATGTCTTTATCCAGCATATAAACAATAGTATCACAAAGTTAAATTAAAATCTATTCAGTTGTTTTTTTTTATAGAATAGGAAGGCGGACGAGCATATGGGCCACCTGATGGTAAGTGGTCACCAACGCTCTTAGACATTGGCATTGTAAGAAATGTCAACCATCGCTTACATATCCAATGCGCCACCAACCTTGGGAACTAAGATTTTATGTCCCTTGTGCCTGTAACTACACTGGCTCACTCAACCTTCAAACCGGAACACAACAATATCAAGTACTGCTGTTTTGCGGTAGAATATCTGATGAGTGGTTGGTACCTACCCAGACGAGCTTGCACAAAGCTCTACCACCAGTAAATTTCCCTGTGATTCGTGCAAAAACTGAGTATGGACAAATGATCTTTTCAATAAGGCGGATTTAGAATTTGTTACAATATAATTTCAAAACTTTGAGGTGATTAAAAATTTTCCTTCGAGCCGGATTTGAACCAGCGACCTATGGATTACTACTAACGGCTATCTACAGTCCACCGCTCTACCAACTGAGCTATCGAAGGTATATAAATATTGACGAAATTAAGTTTTAATTTTTTTTATTTACTTCATATAATCAATTACATAATATTTCATATATCCAGCAACAATGTAATCATTCAATTCACTTTCATCGAAACAAGAATTTAGTCAGGTTTTCTGATAATGATATTTTTTTTAATTAGGCGGTCACTACCGCCTATACTGCTATATAAGAAGTAATAACCATTCTTACATCGCCAATGCGCCAACAACGTTGTTATGTCCCTTGTGCCTGTATTTACACTGGCACACTCATTCTTCAATCGGAACGCAATAATACTATTTCTGTTTATCGGTAGAATATCTGATGAGTGTCCCTTAGAAAATATGGTAGGTGCGGGTAATAAGGCATAAATAACAAAAATGATATTTAAAATGATCGTATTCGCTTCAAGTCACCCTTGTGGGCAGTTAACTCTCATAGATGTTGCTTCAAACTTATCGCCACGTTTTCGCTTGCTCTCTGCCACGTTCATAAAGAGGAGCAGTTGCGCGACTGAAATAATAAGAATTCGTCCGAATCAATCGCAAGTATTTTTTTAAATATTATATTTATATTATAAATATTTACCTTTTAGTTTTCTTTTATTCTTGGTTTCTATTAACTTGATGTTTAAAAAATGTATCATGACTAATAATTATTTATTTAATCTTTATTTGTACATGGTATCAGCGGGTATTAAGGCCTACCGAATTTATTCGTAGGCCTTATTACCCACCCTCCTTTTTTGTACAAACATTTGTCTGTTTTAACAGTTTATTTCGTTTGTTTTTCAGAATGTTAGAAATGTAAAAAAGTAATTATAAATTTGACGAGTCGGTTGGAGTGATTGGTAGGTAGATACTTGCCTTTCGCGCAGCAGGTCGTGGGTTCGACTCCCACCCAGGGTAAACATTTGTGTGCATGAACATGTCTGTTTGCCCTGAGTCTGGTTGTAATTAGCTTCGGCTTGTCACCGGCTGATACAGATGATTTGAAGTGCCTCGATGATTGTTAACCAAGATTTTTTCATTATTCTCAAGGCTTTAAGCATAATTAGTGTATCCTATTATTATTGATCTCATTTACCAAATGTACCAAGTATATTTTGATTATTTAAGCATGTTAAAATTTTAGGCCTTATTACCCTACCATAGTATAATACTAATAAGGTTTTTAAAAATGTTTAATTTTGTTTTTGTTTACGGCAGAATTTGCCTTTTTTATTTATTGATTTGTAGTAGTTGATCTACAACTTTATTAAAAATTAAAATTAGTTGATTTCGATTAACAGTTTTTGATTTATTTCAAATCTTCCTTACGTAGGCCTTAATAACCCGCACTTACCTTAATAGATATATTAAGATTCAGTACGTTAAAGTTGTATTGTTTCACTTCTGCTTTTCGTTGCGGTTTTAAATAAGGGCAAACGACAGAATATGAATAGAATGTAATGGAAGTAATCCGTTATTTTTTCTTGTATAAAATTAGAAATCTGTACCTGTGATTATTGATGATTTTAATTATTATGAAATAATAATTATCGTAATGCCAACTAATATTTTTCTAAAGACAAATGTCTTTTTTATTTGATCCAGGATATAAACTATAACAGCACAAAGTTACATTAAAATCTTTTCAGTGATTTCCTTGTGATTCGTGCAATTATGTCTGACTATACATATTTATACAAAAAACCTCTATAATAATGCGAGGTAAGAATATTTGTTGACAAATAATTTGTAGTAATTAAAAAAATATCCTTCGAGCCGGATTTGAACCAGCGACCTATGGATTACAATTTATGACTTTCTACAGTCCACCGCTCTACCAACTGAGCTATCGAAGGTATATGAATGTAGGCGAAACTAAGTATCAACACTTTTTTTGAATGTATAATTTAACTGATATAATCAATTATACAATATCACGTTTGACCAGTAAACATAATAATTTAGTTTCTTCGAAACATTAATTTATATATAATATGAAACTTAACTTAAACATTATTTGGCGACATGTCTTATTCATAATTATAAATATTTTAATATCGAACGATATTCTAATTACCTATCTAATTTTTAAATTATATTTCAGCACGAAACTTACCGGCCTTTACTGCCTATTAATCAATTAATCATAAATTATATAAATATTTTATTTGTCTAATAATAAATAATAAAATAATAAAAGTTTAATGAAATACATTTCTCTGGGTTTATTTTGTTTGGATTTGTAAGCGTAATTATTTTTATTTTATTTTTACTTGTCTCATAAACTTAAATTAATTATTTTTTTTTTATTTTTTTTAATCGTAATATTATTGATTGAGCATAAATTATATTTCAGCACGAAACTTACCGGCCTTTACTGCCTATTAATCAATTAATCATAAATTATATAAATATTTTATTTGTGTAATAATAAATAATAAAATAATAAAAGTTTAATGAAATACATTTCTCTGGGTTTGGCAACCTTCGTCAAGTCCTCAAGTCGTCTATACCGCAATGTTTGAAGACGAAAGTCTTCAACCAATGCGTCTTACCTGCCATGACATACGGTGCCGAAACGTGGACACTAACTGCGGGACTAGTCCACAAATTCAAAGTCGCTCAGCGTGCTATGGAGCGAGCTATGCTCGGAGTATCTTTGAAGGATAAGATCAGAAATGAGATTATCCGGAAAAGAACCGGAGTCACCGACATAGCTTGCAAAATTAGCAGACTGAAGTGGCAGTGGGCTGGTCACGTATGTCGTAGGACCGATGGCCGTTGGAGCAGACGAGTCCTAGAGTGGAGACCGCGAATCGGCAAGCGCAGCGTAGGGCGCCCTCCAGCCAGGTGGACCGACGACCTTAAGAAGGTGGCGGGCACCAACTGGATGCGGAAGGCGGAGGACAGGGAGCTTTGGCGCACCTTGGGAGAGGCCTATGTTCAGCAGTGGACAACGATTGGCTGTTGATTGGGTTTATTTTGTTTGGATTTGTAAGCGTAATTATTTTTATTTTATTTTTACTTGTCTCATAAACTTAAATTAATTATTTTTTTTTATTTTTTTAATCGTAATATTATTGATTGAGCATCAGAGATAAAAAAAATTATACAACTGTACAGTTTATGTCTTATTATAAATGAAATCTGACCTAACATTGATATTTTGAGGGTTATTTTTTTCATTTTGAATGATCTTCGAAAAAAATTGTGTTCGAAAGTATTGCGAGTTCGCCCTGTGTGTACCGTCATGAGAAATATTTATTGTAAATTTCAGCTTGAAACAGATATTTCTTAAATTAGGGCGAAAATTTATTTCATAGGCAATAATTAATAAATTTTAATTAATTATTATTTTAGTTTCGAAAAGTATTAAGTGCTTAAGCTGTAACGGTTATGAATATGAACGAGGGAGTTTCTGCGTCTTGCGCTCAATGCAACGTGTACCGTCTAACCCGAATATATACTTACATTAACATATTAATTGGGAATCGCTGCAGGTTAGCGTAGTAAGCTGATTTGCTTCCAGGGAATGTCTGTAACGGATTATAATTGAAATGCGCATCAAATCATTCTTGTTATTACGTAATCTTAAAGAAACATACGTAATTATTGTCGTTGTTCCAACTATATATGTGTACCAACACCGCACAAGTCTTAAAAAGGTCAAAATGTATGGATTATAGTATGTATAGATTATGGTATGGAAATTGTTTTCGAGGGTAATCACGAACCGTCTTGCCCGAAAATTCGATGACTTCCAACCCGTGGAACAGGCTGGGTTTCGAAAAGGCTTCAGTACCGTAGACCACATACACACACTAAGGCAAATAATACAGAAGACCGAGGAATATAATCAGCCTCTATGCCTAGCGTTTGTGGACTACGAAAAAGCCTTCGATACCATCGAGACCTGGGCTGTTCTGGAATCCATGCAGAGAAGCCTAATTGACTGTCGGTATGTCCAGGTGGTAAAGTGTTTGTACGAAGCCGCAACCATGACCTTCCAAGTACAAGATCAGATCACAAGACCAATTCAATTGCATCGCGGGGTAAGACAGGGAGATGTAATATCACCGAAACTCTTTACCAATGGATGTTTTTATAACATTCATTAAATACACAAAATATATAATATCATAGAATGTATAATTTACATCTATTTTTTAAAATAGATGGGCTAGTAAATGGTTCAAGTAGTGATAATCATCGTCCATAGATATTGGAACTGTAAGAAATATTAACCGTTTTTTATATCTATAAAATGTTATGTCCCTTGTGCCTGTAGTTACACTGCCTAATTAACCCTTTAAACCAGAACATAACAATAAGTATAAATAGTAATTCTTAGTACAATAACTATAGTAGTAGTAGTAGTAGTTGTAGTTGTAGTAGTACCTACCCAGACGGGTCTGTACAAAGCCCTACTACCATCAAATTAAAGCAATAAATAAATGTAAGGTTTTCCAAGCATCCGAAAAATGAAGAACTAAAAAACTACATTTTTAATCATTATAATGGTCAAAAATAACAACAGTGTATATTAGACGTCAATGTCAATTTATAAAAAAAATAAAAAATAATAATAAGTATTTTGTTTAATATTTAAAATTTAAAAATAATAAGTATACAGAACAGAAAAAATTTTAAATTATGAATATTTACTATATACTAGTTGTGACTTGGGCATATAATAAACTGTACAATAGCCAATTTAATTAGTATTGGCTCAAGTGCGATGTGATTAAGTGTGACGAGTCTCATTGTTAAAATGTTTTTTCATATATTGTTTACAGAATAAAATTGTTCATAAAAATAAAATTTTACTCGTTGGTCTGTTATACTAAATTATAGGCTTGCAAATCTCAGGGTCTTGGCTTCAAAACCTGGGTCGATAAAATGTAGATTGGTATTTTGCAGTGATAACACTCTCCAGTGCGTCGGAAAACACGTAAATCCGTGAGACCTGCTTATAAACTTGCTCGCACTTGATCACTATAGAATCTCTTGCGCAGCTACCTCCGTTAATAATAACAGCCGCTTATAATCTTTATTCTTTTTTCTTGTATTCTACCTTGTAATCTTTATTTCAGACAAAATACCGTTATATTAGATGTAAATGTGCTTAATATTTCGTAGTAATAAAATTTTACGTATTCTATTACTTCATTTGAATACAACAAAGGGTTTTTCAATGGGTTGACATAGACTTTAGCATCCAGTGCTCTAGAAATGCGTTATCTATTTTGCTAGTAAGCATTTTTGAGAGATGTGATAGTATAGCAAACAAATAAACAAACTCACTTTCTCATTTATAATATTAGTTAGGATTATTAAAGACGTAATGTTATTGCTTTATTATATTAGACTAACTTTAGGCAATAATATATAATGAAATAATCTAATTTAGTATGTACAAACACATTCGCGTAATGTAGAACGCACCTTTCACTTTTTCTTATATAATAAGTATAACATGCTGCCACAAATGGTACTATCTCCTGTGCCTTCGATAGCTCAGTTGGTAGAGCGGTGGACTGTAGCTGATATAACGGTAATCCATAGGTCGCTGGTTCAAATCCGGCTCGAAGGATCTTTTTATAAAAAAAATATCTCCAAATTATTCGAAAAAAAAAATAAACCAAACCTTACAATTTGTTTTTATTCAACGTCATGTATATGTATATATGCGATAAGTAATAATTATAATACATTTTTGACACGTATCAACGTATTCAGTTTTATTATCTACCGAAACGCACGCAATGAAATTGTACAGACGGTATTGTCGCTCAGTAAGTTACGCGACAGTTTCTAAACAATAATAGCAGTGGGAACGAAACTATTTAGCAAAGTTTGCTCCGTCAATAGAGGCGCCACCTCGGCGGGAAATAATTCATTTAACAAGAGTTAACTCGCGAAGTCTGTGCGAATCTCGAGGGTGTTACGTCTACTGACATTGTTGAATATGCTCATTTAGTCTTGTATTTAAGCAGTGCATAAATTAACACTATAAACTATTATACTTCTTGTTCTTCCGTTTTTTTTTTAATTTTTCATGGTTTCTATGACGGACTAAGGTCTATTTAATAAATCTAATATTGTTTCTTCAATTAACTAGATTCTGTTTTCATAAAATTAAAATTATGAGAGCAATTGAAAATAATAATCATTTACATTTTAATATTTTGTTATTCTTAAAAAATGTTTTATTTCGTTAATATTTTGGTAATATTAGTAAGTAATTAACATTAGTAAATAATATACTTCATAAATTTAATTTATCGTGCTTAAATTAAATGTTGCTAAATTACTATAATAGTAAAAAATCATAAAAGTTTTTATTTTATTACTTAAAATATTAAAAAATATTATAACAAGTGAATACAGTTATCAAGTTTCTATTCATATTAACCCGACACAAGTCGCGCAACTCTGCTATGAGTAAACCCGCCCTGACATACACTTAATTACATAGATTACAAGCTGACATTTTCGTTTGCAGCGATTTAAACTTGACTGCTATGGATTAACCATATCGTTGCAAAGAATAAAATGCTTTTGTATTACGTAAAATAATACATTCTCTATATTTTTAAATGTATTTATATGAATCTTATATTTGTCATATTATAACATTTTTTTTAATTATAAGATTATATTTGTCATTACTAAAAATTAAATATTTGTATCGTTTAATTAAAACTTTCAATTAATGATCTTCTCGTCTCTTACTCTTTCTTAGTATTCCCTCATAATCCAATGAGGTGGCAAATCTGATTTGACAGAAAAACGCAATCTATTTTGAATGTGGTTTGTTTGTATCTAGAACCGCCGGATCTGCTGCCCTCTAGCCACTAGACGATAGAGGCAGTCAATATATTGTATGTGTAGTAATATGTATAAATATGACGATTCAAAGAGGTATAATATTAGTGTCACCATCTTGGGTACGATGACGCAGGACAATAAGGGCATTTATATTTTTACTACAGTTGGTTTAATGTTTTAATTCTATTTTGTTTTGTATATACATTTTATGAATTTTAATTAATACCAATAAATGTTTCCAAAAAAGAATTCGAATTAAATTTGCTATAAAAATCCGTAATTAAATTATTTTGTATGATCGAAAGTGTACCTGTAATTCTTTATTCATAACTCAAGTTGCCCAACGACAGCGAAATGAATATATTCGTGTCAGTTTTTGACAAAGAACTGTCATAACCCATATTAATCAAAGTCTGAGCTAGTCATAAGAACACGTCGGGGCTTTTTAATTATAACAGCGGTAATGATCATTTTTCATTCTTAATTGCCATTTTCATGTGGCACGTTTACATTTTGGACAATCATCATTATTAAAGTAAACAATGCATCGGGGCTCGGTATAAAGAGGTGAGTTATTTCTGGGTAGTTTTATGGCCGTACCGTACAATAGTTCCATAGTTGGAAACAGCAATAAAACGAATTGTGGCAATTCGACGCGTTGATTTTCATACATGAATATTCGTAGCTATTTGGCATTCACACCGCAGCGGCTGTATCTAAACACCGAGAGTGCAATAAAACTAAGCACACGACAATCCGACGAACGATAAAACTCGAGAGATCTCAGGGTTTCGTTGCTGTTTGGCAGTCGAGCTTTGTGACGTCACTTCGCTTTCATATCACGAGCCTAAACCCCGCTTACGATAGGTACGCATCGTGTCAAGCGACGCTGTGCCGCCGGAGGTATGTTGAGAGACGACTAGAGATGACCACTGTTGTATCGATAACTATGTATCATTCATATATTAATTAGAAGTTATCAGAGTTTGGTATTATGTCATGGGTTTTACCCATATACACTATTAGGTACAATGTATGCAGCCTAATTTGAACTTAATAAAAAACACAATTTATATTATATTATAAGTTGTTTGTTTTTATATTTATAATTAATCATCAATACAAATTTATGACAAAACTCATATGCTTAAAAGATTTGCCCTTCCAGAGATCGGCCTCTCGGACATTAGGCCTTTAATAATTATAGATTTTATCTTTCTATTAAGATTCCACATGATTTTAAAATAATAAATGAAATGAACTTTTTTTAATTAAATCGGTTCCATTAGTTTTGTAGTAATATCTATATGGATCCCTGTAGTCTGAAATAAAATGATTATTATTGTATTGATGGTATAAGGAGTGATTTACAATTCTTAAGGTACCACTGGCCACTTACATATATGGTGGTGATTACAGGTCGTCTACCATCTTAAATAAAATATGTACTAAAATGTATTCAACAATAATAGACAATTTTTTGAAATTTAATTATTGTATATTGTTTGAATATGTAGGTTTTAGACAAAAGGAAAGATTGGCGAAATAACAAAATATGTAAAAATGAATCACGATTTTCTCTCGCTTAAATAGAATACATTTAAACTAAAAGTATCGACATCGATGGAAATAAAATTTAGGCCGGCCCAAGAGTTATACACACAAAAGGAGCCCCATAGAACAACACCACCTGACACCATTATGCTATTATAATATTTCGCCGCTGATGTCTTCTTGACGACGCAGTGAATACCAAATTCATATAGGCGGTACTCACTGAAGCTCTGGGTTTGATTTCGTTTGTAAAATTTATTGACAATTGTATTGGCCTTTGATATTGCCTGTTTACCTAATGACGTTGTAAACTTTCTTTATAGGGATATTATTTAAATGTGGAAACGAATTTTGAACTTCTCGTAAACAAGCATATTGTGTCTGAATGCAAAAATTATAGGTTTTTGTTGTATACCTATTGGTAACCTTCAACAAGAATAATGAATAGAATCCCGAAAACTAAATGTTTGTTGTACATATATTTATTAAAAGAGTAACTCCGTTTTATAATTGTACTTCAGTTTTGTTGTAAACATTGTTGTAATAAGCAATATATAATAATTTATTGACAATTATGACATTTGACTATGTATATAATCACATATTTATCCTACATTAGGAAGTCACAACATGAGCGATATCATGACATGCAAGTCTAACAAAGCATTTTTTTATTATGAGGGTTCGAATCCTACGAGTTTTTGTTTAAAATTGCATTTTTATATTTGGAACGCGATCTGCGGCCGACATGGCGGGTGACAAATACGCGCGCCGCCCTCATGAATGACAATTGAAGAGATGTTTTTATAAAGACGGGCCGATTTTTACATTTATGCTAAAGAAATTGTGCCCATAAAAATTGTGTTGGAATGATGACTACGATTTTTCACTGTCGACGAAATGCGATTTTATGAGGCAATTGTGTACCAATGATAAAGGAGGTGCAATAGATTTGACGCTGAATAATTAAAACATTTAAAAAGAGATTTTATATAATTTTTTATAAGTACATTTTTTAATATTTTTTACGAGCTATTTTGCCTTCGATTCATATACTATATGCTTAAATATGTCGATAGCTATAGCTTAGCCTGTTTGTATTCTGGTCGATCAAAGTAACATTAAGCTTATTTCACCGAGTAAGCAATATTCAGACAACGCGCAGTGATTTCAGGAATTCGCTTAAATGTTCATGTTGATACGAACTGCCGAGCACAATTTTATAAAATTTATATTATTTATTTACTTATCTTTTTATAAGCTTTTATCTACTTTATCGAGTGGAGTTTGATTATAATCATTTAGAGTACTTTTAATATTTTTACCTAATTAACTGTTCTAAAAATATTTACATACTTTATAATTTTCAAAATTTCAAAATGGAGATACATTTAAGGTATTGATTTACAAAATCATATTATAGTAAAAATATAAATGTTTAGTTTTATTTATAGATATTAAATTAACTTCCCGACTGTACCTAGTATATCCCTAAGCCCCAGTGGATACATTTGATTAACCTGACTAGACAGGCTTCATTGATTTACCGTTTGGCATCTACTTTAATCCTTGGCTAATGGCTATCTGGTTACGTGAAGTATAAATAGAGTATGTTATATTAATATCTATACAATTATAGAAGATAATATACATTGGATATTATTATTTACTTTATTGTGAGAATTGTTAAGAAAAAAATATTAGTGATTTTGTTGACCCTACCTTACAAAGCTCTGAAGTATTTTCTCCCAAAGTGCTGGTAGGTTTTTGACAATTAATAAGCGACGGTGTCGTTTATTTATTGAATAAAGGTTTTGCAATTGATTTTGCACATATAGATTATTGTTAAAATGCGTAAACTATACTAATTAGAAATGTGAGGAAAGACATTTTTTATAAAAAAAATTAAGCTATTGCTTGACATCAAAATAGAGCACAAGAGAGTCTTACAATTTAAAGTAACATCTGTAAAGATCCCACTTCTGGGCAGAAACCTCTCTTATCAAGAAGTAAGTTTGTAGTTTATTCCACCACGCTGCACCAGTTTGGCTCGGTGGATACACGTGGTGTAGTTTCAGGACGATATTTTCCTCCGGGCACGAAACAAATACAATACAACAAGTTAAAATCAGTAGAACTTTTCAAAATTTGAGTCTACGGCAATATCCAAGCGTTTCCTCATCTCGGCCATCCCGACTAATAAGTAGTAAATAACTCATATATATTAAATTTACATTTGAATATATATTTATATAAATTCACTTGTGATGACCTCTTGTTTTTATAAGCTTCGATATTTATCGGAAGCAACGTAAAAACGGTTCGACTGATGTCTGACGTTAATCGCCCGTTAGAGACGTATTATTCACGGGCACGCGTTGCACAGTGTCCGCCACCCTGTATCACCCAGTATGCGACACTAACTATTATCACCGATAGTACAATATTAAATCAAACAAAAATAAACCTTATTGTGTAATAATAAAGATCAAAGTACAATAGCGATTGGGCTAGTTAAGCTTTATGAAAATTGGTAAAATCGTTAAACTAATCCAAGCCAATATATTCTCTATTTCCCAATGAATAAAATTAATATCCTTTTAAATTTACCGTGTACGACCGTTCAGAACTGCCCCTTGAACTGAACTAATACTTTAAAATATTTTGAGCTTTATTTTTATGTATATAAAATATATGTTGGATTGGTGCAGCTGTCGCTTTAAAGTAGCAATATATTTATTTCTATGGGTATGGTATTGCAGTTATTATGCCAATATCAACAGGCACAGTCGTATTCGACAATTAATTATTTGTAAACAATACCTCTTAATGTTTTCGTGTCATGAATCAATGGATATGGTAATAAATATGTATAATCGTTTTCAGTGCTAATATTTATTTAAATACGCAATGAGTATTGTTTTACAAATTATGTTTTACACAAAAGTATTAAAGTAAACGTCTTGAGGAGGCTTGGAGCTTATTCCATCTCGCCGTTCCAATGCGGATTAGTGTAGTCAACCACAAAAGTATCTAACTGGATATGTGGATATGGAGTATTCCAAATGGAATTCATCAGAAAAATTTCCTCACGATGTTTTCTTTCAAGACATAAATTATAAACACACATTAAGCAAATGAAAACTCAGTATTACTTCGAATCCTAAATCTTAGTTTAATATTCACCTGTTCTATCCACTGGGCCATCTCGGCATATTATACATACAATAATAACTACGTACATAAATAGTAAATTAGTGTTTTCTTTAACCATATTTATGGTTTGAGATAAACTATACAACTACCTACATTCCATTTTTGTTTTACTATTATTATTTTCTTTTGTTTCTTTTTTCGTTTTATCACAAATTTTATCATATTTATAAAACGTTTATGGGTGTAATTTATATGAGTATTATTTTAACAATTGTAGTACCGCCTGCATGGGTAGAGAATGTTTAAGGTATTAAGTATACTTTTTCTACCAATTACAATAATTTTGTTATATAATACGCATTTTTTAAAATAAAGTATTGTTATAATCCATATATAATCATTATAATAAATTTTATTATATATCTTAATGTTTATTAATGAAATATTATAACATATTGATAAAGACTATATAAAACGTACTTCAAATGATACGTCTTGTTTCAAATAAAACAGAATTCTTATTATAATACAATATTTATTTTTCGTTTTAACTTCTTGTTAATATATTCTCAAATTGATATAACCTATTTAAGTATTTTATTTAAAGAAATGAAAATATAATTTACGCTTTATGTTAAACAAGTGTAGTATAGGGTAGTTTCAAAATTTTTAGTTTGCGAAGTGCGTAGCTGATGTGTGATGAAGCAGAAGGCTTCCACTCGGTCGAGCATGAAGATACCGCGATAGTACGCTTCGCTACCTCACTATGGGTAGTGTTGACTTCATTACCTATTATAAAGTGTAGTTTTTAGCTATTTCTCCAGTGCAGGTAGTGCCTATTCTTAAAAATTAACGTCATTTTCACTTAGTTTTGTTCAACGAAATATATTTTTTTAATTGTTTAAATCAATGAAAGGAGTTTATATTTCATTATTATTTTAGTTTTTTTTTACATTGTTTTTTAAGTAAAATTTTGAGTAAAAGATTTGTTTCAGCTTGAAATGTAATCGTATGTGAGATTAAATCGTGTCTATAATATAATCAACACATCTGCCGGTAAAACAAAACGAAACTCCCAAAACGGCCCTCGAATTTAATACTCCTAAAATGAATATTTATAAAGGCGTCAACTGTTAATCCTGCATTGTTACAATTTTCACTCGTCGAGTCGTGACTGATGGCGTCAAGACAATACGGGGCTCTTATGGTGAGTGTACACTGAAGGGAAGTAAGTAAAAATATTCTTGTGAATTTCAAAATCATATATATAATAATAATTTAAAATATATATATGTGTATATATTTTAAATTATTATAGACTTCCGGATATATTTAGCTCAACCAGTTTGAGTTAATTATTGTCATATCTCTTTATTAATTATTGTTATTTTATATTATATTATTATATATACATTATTATATTTTATATTATTATATATACGCAACACACCTAATAATACAATATCACATCAATTAGTAGCTCATTCATACAATCTAGCAGATCATACCAAATGTACGTGTCCCATTATTAATAAAACAGATCAAACTAAATACTTAGGTATAACAATTGATAAAAATCTTATTTTTATAGGGCATCTAAAACAATTAAGTCAAAAACTCAGAAAACTTACATATGTTTTCAAAAATATGAGGCATATCGCTGACTGGACCCTCATCAGGACTGTTGTATCATTGAATAGCATACTGTATAACTGTATAGGGTGGTTCTAACAAAACGCACATAATTGAAGTTGAAAGAGCTCAAAGAATGACACTTAAAGTAGCTCTCTCTAAGACACGCATATTTCCTACTGTAGACTTATATTGGGAAGCAAATGTTCTAGCAGTCAGAAAACTTTACATTTTGAACATCATTTTAAAAAAGCACTCCAGGATTAAGGCCTCACTGATTGATATAGCTGACTCTAGAAGATCTTATGAAGTATGTAAATCTGTAATGGTCAAAACTTTTATGCCCAAAAATTCTTTGATTTTAAAGCAGCCAGGCTTTCAAATTTACTAAAATTCGCATGTAAGAGGAAATTAACTGACTGGCTTTTAAAACTGGACTATGAAGAGACAGAAAAATTATTAATTTAATACATTAATAATAAACAAGCAATTGTAGTAAAAAAATAATCTACGCACCATATATACACATACATACAAGACACACAAACACACACACACACACACACCCATACACATGCGCTCACACGCACATATTCAGAAGCATACATTATCTCTTTATTTCTATTAGCATAAGTATAACTTATTACTAGATAATATATTGTAAAAGCTTTAGTGTTTCTCCTGTTTTCTATAAAATTAAACAAATAAATAGTTCCTTACTCAAGAGGGGGAGCCAGGAGACCCTTAGCACAGGGCAACCTAGTTTGGGCTCCTGTCTCCCACATATAACTGTATTTATATATATTATAAAAAAAGAAAATGTAAACATTATTGTCTGTGGGAGAGAATAAATAAATTTATTATTATTATTATTTATTATATTTAGAATATATTGCGATTAATTTGAGTAATATTTTTTTACTGTATTTATTTATTAAGGATCTCCAACAAAGGATATATACTAACAAGTACATTACATCGAGGAATAATATTTTAAAGTATGTGTGATCCTTCAATTAAAAAAAGACCACAGCAAGCACATAAATAATGAATAAACAGAAATTACTATAATTATACTGCAGTAATTAAGGTGTTTGTATAATATGCGTTTTATTTATTTAAATAAAACGTTTTATAAACTGAGAATTCGAGGCAGTGTACGCGTACCGAGCGGTGTTCATCTTAGGAATTAGAGAACAAAAGGCTTAAGTGAGCTTCGACGCCTCCGCGTTGTCTTAGCGCTTCATATAAAACATCTCGTCTAGCAGATGACGGCCCGTCCTTTACAGATCAGAACTTCTTAACTGTTTGATTTTCGTTATTATTGTACACAAGTAAATAATTAATGGTATATAACTTAAATATGTCATTGTAAAAGGACTATATAATAATAATAATAATGTCCTCCAGACCGATTTCGGCCACGGCGGCCAATCTCAAGAGAGATTAGCCAATTACGCAGGATATATTATAGTGCACAAGTATGTGCGAAAACACAAGTGCTACCTATTCCCTAAACTCTCTATTCCCTAACTCTCACAATCCGATGGGACGGCAATCCGACACGACCGGAAAGAGTTCGGGCGCAGGACCAACGGCTTTACGTGCTTTCCGAGGCACGGGAGTGAACACACTTCCAACTTCCAGACTGAGGGCTGTTACTGAGAAATTTCTGACAGAAAAACCCAATAACTTTTTATTGGCCCGACCTGGGAATTGACAGGACCTCCGAGTCTGCGGCCTTACATCAAGCCACTAGACCAACGAGGCAGTCGGAGAAAGGACTGTATACAGAATATTTAAATAATAGCTAACAAAACCTTATGTGTGCTCGAAGCATGCTCATTGTTTCATCATCCTCTCTTGCTCAGCGGCGAAGAATAACATCGTGAGGAAACCTGCATGTTTTTTTTTTATAGAATAGGTAGACTGACGAGCATAGTAGCATTTGTAAGAAATGTTAACCATCGTTTACATGGCCAATGCGCCACCAACCTTGGGAACTAAGATGTTATGTCCCTTGTGCCTGTAATTACACTGGCTCACTTACTATTCAAACCGGGACACAACAATACCAAGTACTACTGTTTTGCGTTAGAATATCTGATGAGTGGGTGGTAGCTATCCATACGAGCTTGAACAAAGCCCTACCACCTACTAAAAAGTTGTGAGAGAGGGAGTTTAGCCGCTTCTTTAGCCTTAGACTTTTTTAAATATTAAATATCATATTTATAGTTTTCTATATAAAATAATTACATAATATCTATATAAATCTACATCATTAGTTATTACAATATATTTTAACATTATTTATGATATCCCAAAAAATATCCTTCGAGCCGGATTTGAACCAGCGACCTATGGATTACAATTGACGGCTATCTACAGTCCACCGCTCTACCAACTGAGCTATCGAAGGCTTGACTAAACTTGTTATTTTACAATACATATCTTCTTTTTTATACCGAAATCGTTGCGTAATAGAATGGAATGCATAACGTCGTACGCGTTGGTGAAAGGTGTTTTTACAAAAAAAAAATATCGATGCATAAAGCAAGTATCACAAGATGCTGAGATTAAGATATAAAATATATCTAAGCCAGCGAATAGAGTTTTGATAAGCGAAAACCATTTTTTTAAATTAAATTATCTTTGATTATTGAAGTTGATATTGTCTTTTTCACGATTGCCCAAAAACGGAATGTAATGTTTCAAGGTTCATGTATGTATGTATGCGAGTTTCCTTATTCCACTATAACTTTTAGATGCCTGAACAGATTTGGGTGTATGGGGTATCGTTAGAATTCTTATCTCGTTTTGAGTGACACTGGCTATAAATTGTTTACTTTTTTGTTCAATTTTACGGGAGGACAGTCAGGCTTTTAATTAAACGATTAGATCCTTCATTATTATAAAGGAAATATGTTGTTTTCACTGTTTGTTCAAAAAAAGCCGAAATGGCCCAGTGGTTAGAACGCTTCACGCGTTCTAACTGCATTTTCATGTGCTTAATTTGTGTTTATAATTAATCTCGTGCTTGACGGTGAAGGAAAACATTGTGAGATAACCTGCATGTGTCCAATTTCACTGAAATTCTGCCACATGTGTATTCTACCAACCCGCATTGGAACAGCGTGGTAGAATAAGCTCCAAACCTTCTCAAAAAAGGAGAAGAGGCCTTAGCCCATTCATTGTTACTGTACTGTTGTTCTCCAATTATTATGATATTTTAATTTAGTGATATATGAAGATTTAATCATAATATAAATATAACATATAATGCTTGACAATTATTTATATTGACGGCTTAAATAAGTATACAACTCAATTATTTCCATTAAAATATATCATATGAAGTGTTATGTACAAAAACGTTGTTAAATACATTCCTTATAAAGAAATTGTGATGTTACAATTCAGAGTAAAATTTTGATAATTGAATTGAAATTTAAGTATTTTGCTTATATTAAAATAAAAATGCCGCCGAGATGGCTTAGTGGTTAGAACGCGTGAATCATAACCGATGACACGATCATACCGGTTCAAAAACGGGCAAGCACCACTGAATTTTCATGTGCTTTATTTGTGTTTATAATTCATCTCGTGCTTGACGGTGAAGGTAAACGTCGTAGAGAAACCAGCATGTGTCTAATTTCATTGAAATTATGCCACATGTGTATTCTACCAACCCGCATTGGAGCAGCGTGGTGGAATAAGCTCCAAACCTTCTCCTCAAAAGGGAGAGGAGGCCTTAGCTCAGCTGTGGGACATTAACAGGCTGTTACAGTACAGTACAGTACAAAATAAAAATATTGTATGTATGGTTTTACAAATTGCTTTATTGAATGTATTTTTAATTTTATTGATTTACCGGAAGAGGAAGCAGACTATGAATAAATAGTAAATAAACTCGCTTTATATTTGTATTCGTTATTTTACTTTGTTGCTTATCGCTTGTTTAATAAATATGTGTACATCAATTGTTTTGCTTTGAAAACGTTAATTTTATATATTACATGTGTTTTAAATTATATACATCACGTGTTTGACAACTCATTTTATTTCTTTATCACCAGCTAGGTATAGACTCGACTACAACATCTTCCCCTTTTAAGTAAATTAAAATTAAAGTTAAACAAAACAAAAACTTAAGTACTAAAATAATATAACTAAACACCATGTTTTAGATTATAGACACCACGTGCTTGACAACTCACTTTATTTCTTTATCACCAGCCAGGTATAGACTCAATTCCAATAACAAGTAAAAAAAAATAACAAACATGTCTACGAATATGAAATAATTTGGACGTCTTCCAGACGTTGAGGTTTCGAGAGAAGAATAACTTATAATAATAATGCAGATTATTATTTATAAGCGTTACAAGTACATGACTTGCTTAAAGCGTACGCTCAAGTTGTTAAATTTCTTTCATTTGCGGAAGCCCCATATTTCCTCCTTAACAGTGGATGATTTTATTCAGTATTAAGTCATTTACAAGCTGTTACTGTTACATGGACTATTGACTACTGATATGACTTTTAAATAGTCATCTCTCATTAGAAATAATATAATGGTAACTATTTAAACGAAAATGTATATTTATTGTATACCGGCATTTATATTTATTTATTTATTTATTTATTTATTTATGGTCCACAAAACAGATTATAACTAAAGACACATTTAATATATAAGTAAACATTATAAGCAAGCTAAGTTATAACCCAACAACTATGTGAACACAGATTGTAGACGAAATATTTCACTTATAAAAATCGAATAACATCAGCACTTGAGAATACATTGTACACTTTACAAAAAACGTTTACAATAAATGAAAAGAAAAAATTATGCAGAAAAATATGAACAAGTTATGACAATGAAAAATAAAATGAAATTATGAAATGTTGAAATGAGGAACTAAATAATGAATAAGAAAATAGATTTAATCACTATTATTAGTTGTTAATTGAAAATATTGAAACCAATTGTTTTCTAAATAGATTTAGGTTATTGTTGAAAATGTCAATACCATCATTCGTGTCTTTTTCGAGAAAAATTTTGTTATATGCGCGACACATACGACCGATAGGATTATGATATGATATGTTGTTATTGTATGCGTCCAGGGTAAATATTCTAGGGTGTCGGTATTTAAAGTTAGTGTTTATGTTGATGGATCTTAAAAGCAAGGGTGAATCAATAACACCGTGTATTATTTTATGCAAATATACTAAGTTATTGCAGTCACGACGCATTTCTAGTGTTTGCAATTTAAAATGACTAAGCCTGTCATTGTAGCATTCGAGTTTACGTCCGTACTGATAGCGAAAACTGAGCAATCGTAAAAACCTTTTCTGTACGGCTTCTATCTTTTCACAGTGAGTGGCATAGTTAGGTGACCATATAACCGAGTTATATTCTAAAATACTGCGAACTATGGAACAGTAAAGATGTACAGTAGTTTTAGGCCTTTTAAAACTTTTAGTGCACCTGCTTATGAATCCACACAATCTGTTACTCTTGTTAATTATGTACTCGTAATGATCCCTAAAAGAGAGTTTTTCGTCAAATATTACTCCCAGGTCTTTTGCGGTGGATTTGCGTGAAAGTATGTTTTCGTTTATAGTGTAATCAAAAAGTACTTTTTTCGATCTTTTCAGTGTAAAACTTATTACAAAGCACTTTTCTATATTTAGCGTCATATGATTATTAGTGCACCATCTGGAAAGAGTATTTAAGTCCTTTTGAAGAGATATAGCATCATTGACGTTATTAATCGAAGAATACATTTTAAGATCATCGGCGTATAGTAAAAATTGACACGACAACTCTTTAGCTAGGTCATTAATAAATATTATGAAAAATAAAGGTCCAAGGTTCGACCCCTGTGGTACCCCAGATGTAATTGTTGCGGGGGAGGAAGTGTACCCTTTGATTGCAACTAATTGTGTTCTCCTGTCTAGGTATGATTCTACCCATCTTAATAAGGAGCCATGGATTCCGTATGCTTTTAGTTTGCGACAGAGCAAAATGTGGTTTACCTTGTCAAACGCTTTTGAGAAGTCAGTATATATCGAGTCCGTTTGTCCACATTTCGCAAAAGTGTTGCAAATATAGTTCTTATATTCTACCAAATTTGATGTAGTGGAACGATTTTTTACAAAGCCATGCTGTTTGTTACACAGTGCCGAATATACGTGATGATAAATTTTATCGTATACGATAGATTCTAAGATTTTGGAGAAACATGACAAAATACTGATAGGACGGTAATTTTCGCAATGTAAACGGTCTCCAGATTTATAAATTGGTATAATATAGGCAGTTTTCCAGTATTTAGGGAAGATACCATTGTTCAGGGACATGTTGAACAGAATAGACAGTGGAGTGCTAAGTTCTTGAGCACATAATTTTATGAAAGAAGGTGGAATCCCGTCAGGGCCTGCACCCTTATTTTGATCTAGATTCCTAATTTTTTTGTATATTTCATTTTTAGAGATAGTAAAGTTACTTAGTGTGTTATTATTGTAATCGACCGCATGAAAATTATGTGAGCCTTTTAGATTGGAGGAACTAAATACTGAACTAAAATAATTTGAAAATAATTCGCAAGCGTCCTGGGCGTTTTTAGAAGTTTTATTCGCATATTTAACAACTTCCGGTATTGAGTTAATTTTAGAGCCTTTTTTATCATTTATGAATCGGTAGAAAATTTTTGAATTACTGTGTATTGAGTCTTCCACCGAACACACGAAATCGTTATAGCATTTGTCTATAAGGTTCTTACTCCTTTTACGCAGTAAAGAAAAAGTGTCATAGTCTCGCGGATTATTAAATTTTTTAAACTTTTTATGATATTTATGCTTTTCAGTGAGACAACGCTTAAGTCCATGGCTGAACCAAACTGGGTAACGAAACGATTCGTCTCGTACCAGAGGTGTGTTTTCCTTGATTACTTTGTTTAAGATCTTGTAGAATTCTTCTACATTGGTGTCCATATGTTCAAATGACAGAGTTTTAGTCCAATTAATGGTTTCCAATACCGATCGAACATTTTGGTAATTACATTTAAAGTAATTAAGTTTCATGCGCTTATTTTGTTTAATTGTACCCTGTGATTTAAGATTAAAACTAATGGTAATAGGTGGATGATGTTTATCAATACGACTTAAAGTTGAGTCTACCGCGCTGTTAACTTTGATTATCGACAGATTCGATAAGACGAGATCTAAAAGTCTATCATTATGATTTCGAATACAATTAAATTGACTGAGATTGCAAAAGTTCATCATATCTAGTAATAAACGTGACTTGTGATCTTGACAAGAGCTAGGTATAAGATCATTAGATGTGGGCGTATTGTGCCATGTTAAGTTCGGTGTATTAAAATCTCCAATAATTAAGAAATTGTTTGTCTCATTTTTGTTTGTGACAATTTTTATGCAAGAAGCATAGAAAGATTCGATGCTATTATAATATAGTATATGTACCTGTATTAATGAGTTAATCGTTTCTCACAATACAGTGATGGTCAGCAAGCAGGTCGTAGCCCACAACACAAAGTGTTCTGGCAGTCGATAATGTGATAAATATTGATACAATATTTAATTCCTCAGAATAAATCTTTATTATTAGTTCATTTTTCCACATTGCCTGGCTATTTTTCAGCAGGTAATTATTGTATCTTAGATGCAACACGTAAATATAACATAACAGTGACAAAACAATGTTACATTACTTAAGGCCACGCAAACTGTCGCGGACTTAGATCGATGGGTCGGCCGACCGCAAGTCACCGGTGCTGTGCGTCGCTAAGTGACTGATTGCTTTGACAATAATTCTTGTCCTTTACGTTTTAGGCATATATAATAAAATATGCATATGACTACTGTTAGAGCTAAAAGTATATAAAAATTAATTACAAAATAAAATTAACAAAATCGTATGTTGATGGCTTTTTCAATTATAGCCACCGTGAATTTAAATAAATAAATATTAAAATTTGATAATAAAGTTTATATGACTATGAAGAAGTAAAAGCAAAGTAACAGCTTTTGAATGTTGGGCTAAGACCTTTTTTGAGAAAAAAGTTTGGAGCTTACTCCACCGCGTTGCTTCAATGTGGATTGGTGGATTTAACACGATTAAATTTAGAACTATATAGAAAATTAATATAAGTACATCCTTTAGCGATTATAATAATATAATTGTATAAACTACGGTTAAACGCTTATATGTACTCTTAAGATAAGAATTTTTTATGATTTATTTATATTCAGATATATTTTTAAGAGATTAGCCTTGGTATTGCTATACATTTTAATATGTAGTTATTATGACGTATAAATAGGATAATGATTCTGCTTATTTTATATTTTAGGCTTTAACATCTATTCTGTAGGGTCTAGATACAATTTTAAACGCAGCAAAGAGATCGGTAATAATAGATTCAAACATCTGTATTTAATATTGAATGTGACAGCATTCACTCCCACTGCTGGACAAAGGCCATCTTCTTCTTTTATAGAGTAAGATTTGATGTTTATTCTATCACTATGCATTATGGAGTGTTAGTGATTACGATGATTGATTCTCACAAAATCAATGAATACACTGTCTATAGTCCGATTTCAGTCCATAGTGACTTCAAGGTTTGTTTATAAACACATCTGTGAATCAGTCGCGTCAGATGACGGCAGTCGACGGGCCCAAGTGGCGTAAATAATTGATAAATTGCCACCGAGCTCCCCGAAGTGACCCGACCCAAACTTGGAATTTACGACCATTTAATTGTAGCTTAATTCACCAAGTCTTGCCTCTCGTGAAATATAGTTTGCTTAGGAAAGCTATATTACTCTATGTGCGGGAATTATTATTTAAAGTTACGAAATTAATTGTGATAGATATTCTTATTTTATTGCGTAATTACAAAAAAAATATCGCTTACTCATTAAAAATGACAAACATTCATTTAACGATAATGATTTTGTTTTTATTTTTTATTTGCATCATTTTATTTACATTATTATAACATTACATAATATAATAACGCAATTTATATAAACAGATATTTTAAATTTTAAGATAAAACATTGAAATAATTATATAAACCGTTGATATTACTTGGATTCGAAACTTATTATTTAAATAGTATTATCAATAGTGTTCATTTAGCAGTATTAACTCAGACAAATACTAAGTTGGAAGCCCAATTACTAATCATATTAGCCTTATTAATTCCTTCCCCCGGCTTTGTTATTACCGAATGAAAATGTACGGTGAAACTAAGCTAAGTAATACTATTTTGGAGCACATTGGGATCAAAACTAAAGAGACGATGTTGTTCCTAATTTATATTATAAGATATATTTTGTGAGAGTGATCTATATTAAGACTATATTAATAAAATAAAGGAAAACTTTAACTATAAAATATAATTCTATTTTTTTTTTTAATTATAAATTTGCACACACATTGTCTAATGTGGCAATATTGTATGGGAGAGCTAATGATTTAAACTTCTGAACAGAGCAAATACGGTCTCGTGATTAAGACATTTTATAATGTAAAGAAAGCAAAAACATCAGTTTATAAAGTTCTTTTTGTTTATAAGCTACAATGCTGAAGATATTTAATAAGCTACATACAGACAGACAAATAAAAACTTCAATCTTCACCCTTTTCATCTGAATTTAAAAAACTAGTGAATCATCCGAAACTTTTTAGCCTTGTTTCTTATTGCTCAGTTTATTTATCTATCTCCATTAAATTAAATAAACGTGTTCCACTTTACATATTAGTATACAAAAATTGAGTAAGCCAAATACATTAATAATAAATGATTGAATCAATCGTGTAGAAATATAATATATAATACTATACCCTAACTTTATTAGTTTGTATATTTAACTGCAGGGTTAGTACCGTATAGGTAAAATCATAATTAAAACAGCCGGGTTTTGGGTTACGTTGTAATTGGTCATCCCGAAATGTGGTTTAATAACTGCATGATATCGCATGCACAGACGGATCACTGTATTTGACGCCGATTAAATTATTGTGACCTTTGACTGGAAACATTCAATATCAGACATACGCCTATGTTTTGATTGATATGAAATATTACAAACGAAATGTAAATATGAATACGTTCGTGAATTATTAAATATTATTACAAAATATATCATAAAATTTACGCATATTTAAAACAGGTTAATTATTTGATGGTTTTAAAAGTGATATTCAATTATTATAAAAAATTAAATCATTAAACTGAAATGTTAAAGCACTTTATGTATACGTAATAAAAAAACTTCTTTTTTTAAAGAAAATTAATCTAAATATATTCGACGAATGAAAAGTTTGCTAAAAGCAAAAGTTACTGAAGCGCTCTCGCGGACGTTCGCGAGCGTCAGGTGCTGGTGTACAGCAGAGCGCGAAATCGTATTGCGTCGTGCTAACAGTCGGTGCGATTAATTACTTACCATTGGATGCGGTATTCCATTATAGGTATATAAACGTTTGCTTTTGAGTCTTGGAGTAATATATAATAAAATAAAAGTAATAAGTACGGTAATAAAGTAGACTAACGCTTAAATGACTCCGTATAAATGATATAAATTGTATTGTATTTAAGTTAAAACAGTTGTTTTATTTTTGAATGAATTAAATATAAGGTATAAATTTCGTGACAATATAAGATAAATAGAAATTTGTATTAATTTGCTAGTACATATAAAAATAATTAAGTTAATAATTATTATTTCATACGACATTCATTTAGATTTTCTACGTCCGCATGGAAACTACCTTATCATTAGTTTCCACTTCAATACTGAATTTAGTTGGTCCCTTTCGTTTAGCCCTTTGTGTTTGTATAGTTAAATTAAGTTGAAAATTTATTCCATATTAGTTTTGTTCGAAGACCCTGTGTCAACGTCGAATTTATAATTTTGAGGGTAAAACTCTATCAATTGTGTAATTAATTTTAGTTGACACTTATCAAGTTATTTGTTCATGCTTGGATATATTTTTCTATCTTTCTCGTTAGAGACACTTTTCATAAATTGTTACAGGATATTTTATTTTTATTTTAAGCAGTTGAAATACCTTATTTCATTTTTGTAATATTCTTTTGTGTACTAAGATCGATTAGACGGTGCAATATAATAATTTTTGTGATTCTATAATATATATTTTGTTGACACAAAATGACCTTAGCGTCAAAGATAGCGGATTCATTAAATCATCGGTGTTCAGCTGTTGCTGAGACATAGCATAAGGTACATATATATTCAAATCATATGAATACAAACAAAACAATGTCAATCATGTGAATAATTTTCCGTGCGCAATCTAGTCTGGAAATGAAATTCTGATGCAGCACTGAATTAATATTCCGAGTCACGTCACAAGCACTGTTCACGCATGCCTTGTCTTCCACCGGCCGCCACGGCCACTCGTTATTCTGAAGGCAATTGTTTCAGACATTTAAAAATTATATATATTTTATATTTTTCAAAACTTTGTTATTCTTGTATTAAATGAACCACTGAAAAAATTACATAATTATATAGTAACATCCGACAAAGACTGTACACGTTGATAATTCTTATTAATTTCATACATAATTTAGTATTGCAAATCTTTAATGCAAGAAAATATTTTATATTACTGTTTTGCTTTGAGCAACTTTAACCAAAACCGCCTACTTTGTTCTGCGTAATTGTGGTTACGAACAGATGTCTGTTATTATAATATGGATTCAGTAGGTGGTAGGGCTTTGTGCAAGTCTATTCGGGTAGGTACCTTCCACTCATTAGATTTTCAACCCCTAAACAGCAATACTTCATATGGTTGCGTTCCGGCTTAAAGGGTGAGTGAGCCAGTGTAACTACAGGCACAAGGGACCAATGTTGGTGGCGCATTAGCGATGTAAGGAATGGTTAACATTACTAACATCGCCATTGTCTATGGGCGGTGTTGAGCACTTAACATCAGGTGGCCCATTTGCTTCGTCTGCGTACCACAAAAAAATGTGTTTTTTTTTTATATTTAGATAGCAAAACTAACTCTAGTGATTTAATTATAAGTATCAAAACTAATAAAGTGAAAAAAACTAACATTTTATTGATTGCAAATCAACAGAAACTTATTTAAATTCAAATTCTTATTATTCATTTATTAACTAATTCAATTAGCTATTAGTCTACTTATACAAAATAAATATTTGACAAAGAACAGTTACATGATTTTTTGGTGTTTACTCGTATTTGTCAATTAGCGGAGATTTTTATATCACCAAGATAAAACATAAATAACATCGATTTTGCCTCTGCCTAAAAAAATGATACAAATATAATGATTGTCCGCTATTTAAAACGATTTTACTGTAAACATTCAACCATTTCTAAAACAGAGTATCTTGAGCGTTTTGACGGCCATCAATTGTCAAAACGAGGATATAAATTAAAGCCCCTCGTAGCTCGAGGCCTGGCGGCCGAGATTAATGTTGGTATTAATCGAGTGACCGCCGCAGGTTGCTGGGCCTCATGCACCTTGGTTTTACAGTTACATGTTATTATGTAAAACGTATCACATAAATTAACATCAAAATATTAAACAAGGTATTGTATAGCAAAAAAACAATTTAATAGTAAAAAGCAAATTTGAATGTCATTGAAAATTCTTGAATCCATAATGTATTTATTCATAATATGATAAATCGACGTTCTGTTGGACCACTGCCAACCTATTGACATTATATTTGTGAATCAGTCTAGAAGTTTTGAAGGGTACAAAATATAGAAAACCCTCAATTTTTTGGTGACAACTTTTATTAAATTGTTACATTTAATGTTTAATGGAATGATATTAAATGAAATAATGAAGAGCTTATTAATCTAAGATAGTTACAAATTAACAGCGCCATTTAACTGCCAGAACACCCGAACAATGACATTTAATGTAATTAAATTTCCTCGACAAACCCTACTTTATCGCCGGATTATTTGATCAAAGGGCTAATCGACTCAACATACCTACAATTTAGCCAAAGATAAACTTGCGACATGCGGGCGGCTGTGCGTGTTTAACTAATGACCGAGTCATGGGGGCCGAGGGGGTGAGGGGCGCCCGGGGGGCGGTAGTCCGGCGATATCATTAGCCACAGATGCCGCTGCCCGTTGCCCGATATAAATACATTAAGTGCACCGTCAAATTGTTAGACCCAAATACAAACTATGGTATACAACACTATCATTTCATTTTTAAAATATTTATTTAGAAGGAAGTGGCAAAAGTAAATAAATTCCAATATACAAACAGTTTAAAAAAAGAATGAACGCATCAGAATCAATGAACATTGAAAAACAGCGGCCACTTCATGGATTATGACGCCATAAAATTCTATAAACCCAATAAAATTCGTGCTCGGCGTTAGAACGTCCACATAAAATCTCAAAGTACATAAACATATCATAAGAGGGGATAAAGAGCGAGTTATCCTCACAAAGAGAGTTTTTCTAAGGGATAAGCGGCGGTTTCCACAGATGGTTATTTTATACAGTGAGGCAAACTTAACCGCTCGAGTCTTTAGCATTCTACGCCGTAGACGATCTACGTCTCGTAGCGAAATAACTACAGCGCATATAAAAATTGCCGCGTTTAGAAAAATCAAGTAGTTTGTTTTCGTTATGGTATAGAAATAAATGAACGATGACTTTTTGACAATTATATTAGAAGATATTTTGTAAATATAAAAACGAAAATCTAATTTAAAATATACGATCGTATAATAAAGAGTCATAAAGAGTTAAATAGTATTTATTTATGGGCGCAGTTTCACCCTGTTTATTGCGATATAAATCGGCGACTAGATATGATTTATCCTCTCATCACTCCTTGTTAGATATGAGTAATGCCGCACCCGTTATTGCCTTATGAATGTTACTGTTTTATGTTACAAAGAAATTTTACCAAATATAACGCTTTGTAAAATATCTAACGTATCAAAATATTAGCTTTTTGTTTACGAAACATTTTAAACAGAAACAAAGCAAGTTACGCTCGAGTTAAAACGAATTACCATACGCCAGGGACTCACCCTTTATAAAGAGACATCGGACGCCGAAATTGAAATGGATCGGATTTGAGAGTCCATCCATCACGGTGTTGCCCCACATCTAAATGGTTTTTTAATAATTCTACTTTGGTCTTCAATACGTCGCCCCTCATTAGAAAAAGAAGAGTGATAGAGTGCCGATTGTCGGCAATATGACACTCAATTGACAGTTCTCGGTATAATTCAATATAACCGGCGAGACGAGAATATAATGGTGCGGTTATTTGAATATCAATATAATTATTATGAGAATAAAACTCAATAAGACTACTTTTGCATTTTATAGGTTTATTGATATTCTGCGAAGGATAGACAAATACCGAAGGCTTAGTGTCATATAATAAGGGTTCAGGATAAAACACAATTTTGTAAATTTTGAACCTCATCTGTTATAATCCTTTATATTTAATTTTTACTTATAAGCTGTTGTGTAACACAATATGGATTTTTAGTAGTTTTGTTAGTAATCCCTCAAACAAAACTATATAAATTCAATTATAACTTTAAAATTAAGCCTTGTTTCTGGACACTTGTTTATTTTTGTAACAAAGACTTCTGTCTTTCTTTTTTTTCCTAATCCTAAAATCCTAATTCTTTCAGCTAGGACGTAAAGTTATACTAAATATTTAAAAAATAAATGAGATTATTGTTACTGTAAATGAAAATGAATTCAAGAATATATAATGTCGCTTCAGGACGATAGCCTCATGAATATTATTACAAAAACATATCTATATAATAAATTTCAAAACGTTGTTTGCATAAGAAACAACAATGAAAATTTAAGAAATATTATAATATTCCGACTTAGTCCAAAACTTTTTTATTTAACTAAAAATATTAAAACATTAAACAGAATATAATATCCCTTTGTTCGGTTATAATAAATATGCTTTATCCAACGTCACGAGCGGAAAGTAAGACAATAAAGGAACTAAGACAGGAATGCGAAAGGGGAGAGTAAACAAAACAACGTCTACTGACCGCCATAAACAAGGCGAACTATGTGCGGTCACCTTTATATTTCATGCAAATCGTCCACCGTTCAGGAAAATGTTCGAAATAATCGCCCGCCTGATAAACTGTTCAGTTTTTTAATGCATTCTCTTTACATGTTTCGTTTTCTATTTCTTGAAGTTTTGTTTTGTGTTTAGTTATTATAAATTGTTATTTCACTACTATATTTGTTCGTATCGGTTGTGTGTTATTTAGTGAAACCCATAATTTTATTAATTTAAACATAGATATTTTAAATGAATTTTTTTTTTTTTTATATTCGCCGGGAGGGCAAATGACTCTACTCCACCTGATGGTAAGTGGTAGTAGAGTCCAAACGCGACGACGGCCAGTACAGACGGGAAAAACGTTCTGCACTAGCCGCCATCGCCTTGCCGGCCCGCAAGATGCCTCTTCACGCCTCGTTTGAAGGAACCCGGGTTAAATGAATATCCAACAAATTACTTGACACTTGTGTACATTTACATATATACATATAGTATAATACGCATATAGTTTGACTTTTAACTTTCTTATTGATAATATTTTAAGTATTTAATCTGCGGTTCATCTAACACAGTTTTATTATACATAAAATGAGTTCAACATTTCGATTTTAATTTTTCATTTATAACGTTAATAAATATTTTATTTTCTGTTAAATATTGGTACTCATTATGTGTTATGTATGCATAATGTACTTAATGTATTTTTTATAACCTTATGCGAAAAGTACAAGTTTTAGTATAGTTGTGCAAATATTATTTTCGAGTATTGATTTATAGAGTCATTTATTGACGATCAAAAAAATCAAATTTAGATTTTTTTATATTTTATAATAAAAAAAAATATTAGTCAGAATGTTATCTTAAAACCTTACAATGTAGACTCGGTTGTCAAATTCCACTTTGAAATATACATTTTATCGTGTCCATAGGAATTAGACTTCAAAACTATTTACAAAAAAACATATCTTTCATAAATCTAAATAAATTGTAAAGTATGTACAACATAGAACATCGAGTATGCAATAAAAGTCCCTATCTAAGCAACGTCATCGATCTGAATTCACTATAAATGTTACAAATAACCGCGAAATGATGTGTCATTAAATAACACGATCGAGATAAGTACCAATAGATGAATGCGATTTTTTATATCGATGCACGGTTTTCGAACCCCCTAAGACCATTAAAAAGCGACACTGAACGATATATGAGATTTAAAAATGCGATATTTTGTTATCACAAAAAACGTTTAAAGCTTTAAATATTTTTAGGTATGTAACAAAAAATATATATTTTTATTATACATAAAAATATGATATCATAAATGTGTTTTGTAAACAGACAAAATCGATTATAAACAGTATTACAAACTTATTTATTTGTGTACCAAGTTAAATAAAAAGTATAAGTGACACTCATATATCAAAGCAATGACATAGGTTTTACCTACATAATATTGAAAGGGCAGGCATCTGTGCAGAAATCACCCGGTCACTAGAATATTGTTTTCACTATATTAGAAACGTGATCGCAATTTTTAAGAGCGAAAAAATTCTATTTCAACTCGATTCTGATGTTCGGCGTATTTGATTATACGTCGAGTGTGTATTCCCTTTTTAGTGTTATAAAGTGCACGATATTGAAGAGTTTTACGATTCGATTTACATGCAATATTGAAATATTCACATGTTGGATTAAAATTTTAGGGCCGACGATAGAATATTACGTGAGGAACGAGAATTAAAAGTATGTGATGAAACATTTATGCGTAGTTTTCGACGTGAATATTTTATAGTCTTTCATTTAGGTAATTATCTGTAGTTGAAGGTATGATGAATTGTATTAAATTAAAAAAAAAAAACTTTTTTTCATAAAATAGGTAGGTGGACGGGCAAATGGGCCATCTCATGGTAAGTAGTCACAACCACCCTAGACATTGGCGGTGTAAGAAATATTTACTATTACTTACATCGTTAATACGCTATAATCTTGGGAACTAAAATGTTGTCCATTGTGTCTGTAGTTACACTGGCTCGCTCATCTTTCAAACCGAAACCATACAAAGTATTTCTGCTTGGCGGTAGATTTTGTAATAAGTTGGTGGTACCTATCAAGACGAGCTTGCACTGCGTCTTCCCATCAAGTGTAACAAAGATATTAGTTATTATTATTATATTTGTACGAATATATTTCCTAACATTAAGGCATTACGAATAGAATAGTTGAGACTTATGTAGCATTCATATCTCACCCTCACGTCAAGAAACATTGATTGAATTGTTTACGCAGGAAATTAATACAGATAACTAAGAAGGAGGAAAACGTAGGCCTTCATTGTCTTATACTGATATTCGTATATGAGCTGTTTGTTGCTTCCGATAAGAGCGTGAATGAATTGAAGTAAGACAGTTCTTCCTATAACTAACAATAGTTCTGAAACGTTAATTAATTTATTTAATAGTAAAATTATAAAAACAAAATACAAAATAATTCACAGATGTGTAGTTTAATTAATGTGGTATCTTCGTAAGTGTTTCAATACATACATAATCGTATAAACAATTTATGTATCTGGGAAACGGCTGTAACGATTGAACTCGAATTTCATATTTAAAAAATTTAATTATTAGAGCCGTGCGTTGTAATAATCCGGGCAGCCGGTTGCTCAGATACTATATTCAATCAATTTTAGCATATATATATATATATATATATATATATATATATATATATATATATATATATATATTTATTACATAACTGCTATTTATAGTGGTCATCAATATCATATATATATATATAATATATATTATATAATATATAATATATATATATATATATATATATATATAATATATATATATATATATATATATATATATATATATATATATTTATTACATAACTGCTATTTATAGTGGTCATCAATATCCGAACTCGGGCAAATTACGGTTTATTATATTGTTAGATAAACTGAAACTATTATTGATTGTTGAACCGAATTGTTTATATAATGTTCGCTTGTTGTAACTTGTTGTGTTTAACTTTTGCTCTCTTGTAACTAAGTAAACAGTTTGTTAAGTAATTGTTCCAAATTACTTAGGCGGTAATATAATTACATATAATGAAGAAGTCGATAAAAATATATTTTAAATACGGAACTATATTTTCATCAATACCTATAACCAAAACATTTTGTAAAAAAATAAATAAACAATATGAAAATGAAAAATAACTGGCACGACATTCTTGCATACTTGTATGCAAGAATGTCGTGCCAGTTAAAGGAGCGATTTACATTATCTTAAAATACACATTTTTGTACAATACACACAAATTTCTGTCTTTTTATCTTCATATTTACATGAGATTTAAAAGAAACAGCATTGTTTAACTAATGAACAACATTTTAGTTGTTAATTTCGTATTTTATTGGATTGAAACTTAAAAGTAATCATAAAAATACGTGAATATTTTGCCAAATATAAAAATAAACAATTTGATCGGTAATAAAGTGAAATGACTTATAATACACATTTATAGTTGAAAAAGAAATAGCAAAACCGTTAGTCTACGTGCAGTTGCATCCGACAGGAAGCCGTTTGCGATTCCGTTTTCTTGTTCTCGGGAAATTCCGACTCGCAACTCCAAGACCGATGAAAGAAATACTTCCTAAAGTTGTTCGACCCGCCTTTATTAGTCTTTTGAATTCTCGCTAGTATTTATATAAGAGATTTGAAGATTTGATAGTTTTATTTCAGTTATAAAACTAATGATAAATTGTTATTTGTTTTTTGTAAACAGTTATTATATCTCAGTCAGAATATACCTATTTTTTGGAAGATCTGTAATTATTATTTATTTATTATCTGTAATTTTTACAAATATTACTTGCTTTATTTATTAATGATCACTTGTAATTATTTAAAAGTATGTAATATATCTATTTAAAACAGTTGTATATTACCAATGGTATTAAATACACAGTTGCTTAAATTCTAAGATTAAATTAAATTTAAACCAAGAATTTACAAAGCTCAAGAGCAAGGAAACCGGGATTTAAGCTAATACCATGATCCTACCGGTATTTAGAAATAACTTTCAAATAAATCTACAGCGAACGTCCGGGGTTCGATTCCCGGCGGGCGTCGGATCCGGTACTTATTAACTTGTTAGCCTTTGGTTTAGGCACTGACCAACGGAAGCTACACTAACTCTCTAAGTGAGTATTTAACTCTCAGAATTAAATGCTGCCTTGCAATATTGCCACATACATATATACGGTTAACCTTATATGTTTAAGTGCCTATATAATAAGTAGGAGTATATTAACAAATCACTGTTTCTATATCTCAATGTTTTGTTCACTCTAATGTTATTTGTAAAAATCTGTTTTTATTTAAATAGAATAAATTTGAAATTCGAATTCAGAACAATATATTAATAAATAATTTACAAATATTGTAACATAGAATTCAATGAATATATTTGTAAAATAATAATGATTAAAATCGACATCTAACTATCATTACGCAAGACGATCACGTCTGGCCACGGATCGTCAAAGAGGAACTAATCCGAACTATGATTAATTGAATTTGGAAGTGGCTCGTGCAATACCAACACTGCTTCGAATCTGTTACTTCAGTCGACGTCTGATACAGTCTAACTATAACTGGGTACTTTGAAATCTGTTCAACTTAGCTAAGTTCCACCTTGACAGGTTAAGGATGTAGCTACGTTTGAATAGAAACTTCTGGATTATATATTATACATTCATATCCACACGATTAAACTTGAAATATATTTGTTATAATTAGTCGGAGATAATTGCTTAGTGAAATAGAGCGTTTATTTATTAAGCTAGAATATATTGGCTTGGTAAAATTTATATATAGGATAACGTTGATATATGATGATAATGTATATTTTTTATATAGTAGGTTTTAAATTGTAATATATATATATATATATATATATATATATATATATTAATTTGCAAGCTCTTTATTCAATTTGAGTTATGATATTATTGTAATATACATATCGTACCCAGAAAACTCATTTAATGAATGTATTTATTCCCAAAGCAAGGGTTCGCTGTTGTTCTTGTTTTAAACAGGGGTCAGCCGCAAGTGGGAATAGTCCTTAAGTTTTTGATAGTTTGAGCGACCTCCGTATTTACTGCTTAAGTTTAAGGGTCAGTTAGAGGAAGTTAAGTCCTCGAGGGACAACATTGATTTACGGTATTAAACAAATTTCTTATATAAATTATTAAAAAAAACAAGAAAAAGGAATTAATAAGAGAACATAAAGTTAAAGTTAAAAACGGTCAAGTCAAGTACTCAGTTTCAAACTAATACGATCAAAAATTATTAAAGAAAATAATTGTAGTTCTTAAAGGCAATATTAAAAAAATATTAAAAGACCAACATTATAGCAATTAAATTGTGAAATCATCTTACGTGAAATTATAAAATAAGTCTATGTTAAAAATTGTTGGTTTTTAAAAATAAAGACTAATGTATTCAGTGTACTTGTTTAACTATTAGTTTCAATCGGTTCAGTGGTTGGCGGCTTAAAGTTCACATACAACATTTGACATACAATATTTGACACAACAAACAGTTCTATAAATTAAAGTAAATAAAAAAAAATACTTTGCAAAGTTTAAGCATTTTTCGAGTTTGACAAAATAGTTATGATATCACCTAAAACAGTTTTTTAAAGAATAGCTAAGCGAATTGTATAAAAAGATTCAAAACTTTTCATTTCAAAATTTAAATTGCATCTCGTTGTATGTATGTACAAGTCAAACCGATTTACCTACATTAAACTGGCTACAGTACCCACTAGGCCAGTTGATCTTGATTTGTTTCCCTTAAATGAAATATATTTTCTTTATTTAATATCTTAAACTAATTATATACAAATCATAACAAGTCTAAACAATTGATAAACCACTTAATACTTTCGAAAATACTATTTTTAAACCAAACGCTATAAGCTTTGAAGAAAATAAACTCCATCAGACGGATAGACAGACAGTGAGAGTGATCCTAAAAGGGTTCTCTTTTTAAATTTACCAAACCATAATGAGTAATTTCTACTTTTAAAGAATTTTAATTTTGTAAATCAATATACAAATACATAAATATACTTCGAATTATAGTAACGTAAACGTGTAGAGACCAGTTATTTCAAAAATATATTTATATGGTGATAGTATAAGTGTTTTAAAATCATACAACATATTTTTATTTATTTGTATCTTTCACTTTAACAAACTAGAGAACACAATTGCACACAGGAACATGTTGCAAAAATGATGTATAAAGGTCCACTATGATAATTTATACAATCATTGTAATTTAAATTAAAAATATATATATATAGAACATTACATGCATTCCATTTACGACTATTGATATATATATAAAATAACAAATATTAATTGATTAGTTTTATATAAATACGAAATGAAAAATATCACTGCATTTTGCGGGTAGGCTACAGCAGCAAAATATGCTGCAAGTGACATGTGCATAGCAGTGCAGGCACGTGCGCGCCATCAGTCATGCTCCGCGCGTCGTCGCATCGGTACTGTGTAATACGAACCGACCGGGTACATTCTGCATCCTAAATGATCTATGTGTTGCAAAGCTGTTTTAAAGCACTATTAGAACATATCACAAGTGCTATGTACATTTTTTATATGAAAGATAGACAAGTATGAAGACTTAATAATATATTTGTCATTTTGGTATTCATCCATTTAGAAATTATATATATTATAATATACAATAATACCAATGCGTTTCCAGTAGAATAGTATTAGATCTAAGATAGATACTAGATACATGCGTCTTGACAAATCATGCAATATAAAGAGCCACTAAGCTTATTAGACTATACTATATAATTAGAAGTGCATTCCTAAAAAAAAATTGATGTATAACTTCAGTATATTACACTGTTTAATTAAAACAAAACCAACTTTGTCTTGTATATTTTGAAATTTTTATCTCTAACACAGCCACCTTTTACATATGACCATTCTATGTGCATCTTATTACTATACTTATATATTTTCTAATCTTAATTTTTCAGGAATTATTTTTCGATTGGAATTTATATCTTATTTACCATTGATACGAACGATACAAAATAATATGTCTATAGAGCTGGTATAAATGCATATTTATTGGATGCGATCATTTGCAGCGATCACGTTCGGTCGCGGCGCGGCGGTGTTGCGAGTAATGAGTGTTTGTTTAGGCTCGTCCACACTGCGCGGCAAGCGGCGTGTTGACACGGTGACATTAGCTAAAATCGACGGGCATTAGACGTGCTTTCCAATTTGCTATTTTCACTAGGACTTTCAAAATCAAACCTAAATTCTAGTGAGAAAATACAATCATTTTAATACATTTTCCGTCCGAGTTTATATTTGTAAGCATGACTTATTAGTTATAGAAATATTTTCTAAGATTAGATTATTATAGAAATATATTCTAAGATAATGATACACTTAACGTCGTTCAACTGTTTACATTTTCTTGCTTGACTAAATAAATTTCAAGCATTAACATTGCCAAACTGCTAATAAGTTCAACAATAACATAAATTGGCCAATATTTTACATCACATTTGAATATTATATTTTTCTATTAACCCTCACCTTTCGCCTCCACACACAGATAATAATATAAATATATTACAAATGTAACATGAATATAAATATAGATAAACATCAGCAACAATAATATCTTTATAGACAAAATTAATTCGTTGTATTAATTGCACAAAACAAAATATAAAATGAATTCCTTATCTCTTCATTAACGCGTAGTCACGTATGAGTACAGTTAAATACAAAAGTTGTGTATTGTGTTTTAAATAATAAATATTAATTCGAATACGTACAATGACTATCATACAATATTTAATGACTATTTTTAAGTTAAAGAGTAATTTTAAAGCCTTTGTGGCGTTGGATGATTTTTTAGATATTTTGTATGTGCATGTACAATGTTTCTGTTGAGTCAGCGGATGACCAACGGTAACAAATGTAGTCGGTGGCCGCAAACGCTGTTGTTTTAGGCCGTGTACAAACATACACCGTGACCGGTGCTAATACTTGTTTACTTTCTGTATTTATGGTACAGTCGCGCTCGTCGTGTTCGCACACCGGAATAATTAGCTCGTTATAAAACACGATCCATGTTATTTTTTGTGTTATACAGTTTTGATTTTAGGTTTATACTTTTAAATTCATAATTTCGTGTAAGGAGATCGTCGAAAAACCGTCTGAGATACGTGTATATCTGAAAATGATTCAATTCGCACAGGATACAACGCAAACACAGATACGTGTGCTTAACAAAGTCGTGCCTAAATTTAATACCTAATGGTAAGGACGTTCGATTTTGATTAAAGGTAATTGAGTTTTCTCAAAAATTAAAATCAGGTAAATTTTAAACGAACATTTTCCTATACTCAGGTGAGAATATGAACTATAATTACCGGCACGGTGCAGGTTACAGTGAATTGCTTCCGGCTGAATCGATTAAATGATGTAACGAGATTACTGACCGTCGGCTAAGTGCCTCTGACTGACCACTCGATAATCGATTTTACTTCGCATCCCTGATAGTTGACATCGCAAAAAGTGCTTCGAAACGTTTTTAGTAACATTTTGTCACGTCAATTATATAAGACTATAGATATGCCTTAGTTTTTAGTTATAATTTAGTTTTTTTTTAGTGTTATTATATTTTTTGTATTTGTATTTTTAAAATAAGAATACGAACTACACTGTTATGTTTTGTGTTAATATAAAAAGTCATGAATTAATTTAATGAAAAACTTATTTAATTTTGATAGGTTTTTAATATTAAATGTTTGGAGTAATTTAAAAGAGAACGATTCACTTCGTTTAATTCACCATTTACACTATCCTTGATTTAAGTCTTTAATAAAAAAAGGTAAGCCTAAATAATTATGTAACTTGATGTGAACAAATCCCGTTGCTGTAACTATACTTGCAGAAGGTTGACTTATAGACAATCTTTTCTCATCATTGATATTTACTGGCAATCAAAATTTGTAAATACAAATTTATATATTAAAAAATTGTATTGTTAAAAAACAATAATTGTATTGTTTATTGTTATCAACTTTACATATAAAATATTTGATTGATGAATAAATCAAGAATATTGTTTAAAAGAGTTTATTATTTGATAAATTGTTAATACAAAGATTTTACAGCATGCATCACTTTTTCATACATTTGCTTTGATATAAGGCAAGAGTTATTGTTGATATAGTAACTTAACCTTCTCCTCAAAAGGGAGAGGAGGCTTTAGCCCAGCAGTGGGACATTAACAGGCTGTTACTGTACTGTACTGTAGTAACTTAACCAAGAAAAAGACATACAAAAGCGGACTTATCCCAATACGATCAAGGATAATAATAATAGTAAAAGGGTAATAAATTATATGAATACTCAAGTACTACTACATTTTCCATGCAAATGTCGTTTCGGCAGTTGTAATCAGTGATAGGCTTAATGATTTCCCTTCTAATTGCAGCCTAAGATTTGAAAGCCATTGTCTTACATATTCATAAGAGCTGAACCCTCAGGTAAATGTAATTTATTCAAAGGCAACGGTCATGCAAATTGGTGAATATCGGTCATGTTTAAGTCAGATTTGAGTGAAAATTATTGCGAATTGGCTTTTGGGTAAGCTCCGTCTCAGACCGTGCGTTGAATTATTATATTGCTCAATACTATATCTCGTGTTATGCTTCGTCTTAGTACATTTAATATAGATATATATCATACGACTTATATCTTATAATATATTTAGGCATATATAGGTGTAATATATCTTGCTACCGTTCCATGCGGTCATGATTTGAACAGTAGCTGTCTTCAAGCCTCAATGTAAATAATTCTTACGTAAATAAATATAATATTTCAATTAGTAATATGAGAATTTTGTATTTTTTTGTCATAATGAAAACATATAAATTCAATTTGTTTAAAATTTATTTGTTTTTTTACGGTCTATATAATATATATATAATATTGCAATCAGTAAAAAAATGTGTTCTTACGGAATTCATCATAAGTAGCTGATTAACCAATCCTCGAATTACACTTGCATGTATAAATCTTTCGTAAATGAGCCCGTGTTACGATAGTACATCACCTTGGCAGGCCCAGATAATTGCTTAAGTGGGATCTCACTTAGCCCCCGTCCCTTCCAAGATGGCCCTTTCGCCGAACTCCTTAGATAAGCATAGTTTATTGTTCAAAGTAAATCTTCTTAGGCTTATGATAACAAATTGCTATTAGCATATAGGATTATAAAATCTCTACATACATACATATATCACAAAACCACATAAGTATTTTGAAACTACAAAGGTAATAAGGCCTTACGTATAAAATGTAACTAAAAATCTATTTATTTATTCTTTTAATTTGGAATTTTCGTTTGCATATTGAATTATTTATCTGTGATTAAATAATCAGTTATAATCTCGTTCCTCTTTGTTTTCTGACTTAAGACACGTAGTAGGTTTTATAGCGCGTTAATTATGTATTATGAAACCAACACGTGGAAGGGGGGTCGACTCTTGATGTCTTCACTCAACGTTTCTTTAAGATCTTATTAAGAATTAAAGCATATGTATGCAGACATTTATTTATAAATAATAAAATTGTTTCGTCGAAATGAAGATTTTGTTTGAATAGTTTTAAGATTTGTTTTTGACCCCGGCAGGTGGCATGCGATCAAGTTTCAAGATTTTTGTAACAAAAAAAAAAATAAACAAAACTTATTTCATCAGTTAAAGTCGGGACGGGCAGTTAGTATATATATATAGTTTTCTAACTCTTAAATTTTAATCTGAATAACATTATTCATTATTTATTATGAATTGAAATTGGCAAGAAAATTAATCCAATTTCAATTTAATACCAAGTATTTAGATTATAAATCTATAGTCGAACCATTCTCCGGTTAGCAAGGAATGGCAAGCCTTTGTAACTTAGAGCAGTCTAAACTCAGTCGTATATTAAGAGCCACTCGAGTCGTGGAATGCCCTCTCAACATCACAGGTAACTCGACTAGATTCGATTTGCTTGTCTACAAATCTACTGACTAAAACTAGTTGTAAAACGAAATTGAATTTAGCAAATACTTGGGTATTTAGCAGTGTTTATATAATCTATAATAAATATTTTATTATTACTAACTGTGTTTTTAATAATAGTAATGTAAATGTAATTTATAATTGGGCAAAATTTTAATGTTGTTTTTAAATCGTAAAAATCGTGAATGTATTTTATATACTAACTAATAATTTATTTTCTTTTAAAAAATAATTAAGAAACATTTAATTAATTTGTAATGCGTATTTTGTATTTTTTTTTAATTTTATATATTATAAAAGTGACTGTACATAGCCTAAAATTAATGGATTAAAATTAAGAAACATCTTGTTCTATGCATAATCGAATATGAAAATTTCTTTATATATTATATTAGTAGGATATCATATTTTCAAATGAATAACATCTTGATATTAATTAATTTACTTCCAATTAATAACCATTTAAACAATTGCGTTTCAATGGTACAAACCAACAATGGTATATTTCGAGCCACTTGAAACTTTTCCTTTGACGTAGTTCGTGGCGTACCTTTCCAAATATCTAAACAATCGCAGCGTTATAAAGTTTTAGCTTTCCAACTTCCGACAAGTTGAGAAACTGTTCGGCTTCACTTATAAAATAACGCAAGCGGCTTCACTCGCAAACGTGCTTTGGACTTATATAAAATTTGATATGTCAAATTTTGAATATTGCATTATAAATTTTAAAAACAGTTCATAAACAATGGAGTTCTCAAGTAACAAACATAAAAAAATACAAACGAATCGAGAACACCGAGAAAAGAGAATTGAAATTATTTATAAATAAATAGTATTTATATTATATTCACAAACATTATATATATATTAAAAATAATATTGAATTAACAGTCTCCAATAATCAATAGTTGATTGATGATAAGGTCCTCTTGACTGATTTTGGCCACGGTCTCTATTCTCAAGGGAGATTAGCCAAATGCGTAGAACATGTTACAGTGCAGAAGTGTGGGTGTAAACATAAGTGCAATTTCTATCCACTCACTCTTATAGTCTAAGCGGTACATCCAACACGACCGTAAAGAGTTCTAATGCAGGACCAACGGCTGTACGTGCTTTCTGAGGCGCAGACAATGAACACTGTCAACATTCAAACCTGAGCTGCTATTATATCTTGGCAAACCCAATACATTGGTATGTCTTATGTAGACTTAAGCCCAAGACTACGGGATCTGCAGCCTTATGGCGAACGAGGTATTTAGTCGAATGATAAATATTAACATATTAATACGGTAATTAGTTATTAAAATAAAGGAAAAAAAATCAAATAAGTTTCATCAAATTATTATTGCGAACTGCCAACAAAATAATCAAAGTTCTTGCATGTCATTTATTATGACTCATTTAAATTGACATAGTATATGGCAAAAAGTATTGACGTTTACGAGAAGGCGATATCTATCCAGACAGGCTTGCGCATCGTATCTATAATATATATCAATATATTCCATTCTGTCACAAACCGGTATGTCATCACCTCTTCATCATCAGTCATACGTTAAAAAAGTAATAGCCTAAGAGTTCCACTATTGGCAAAAACCTCCTCTCTGCTTAAAGAGAACAGGTTTGGCGCGCTCCACCTTGAATTGGATGCACATGTAGCAGAACTTTATCAGACACATGAAGGTTCTTTATGTGTCTGACGTTATATGTCACCACCTCAGTTTTAACACTTTATGTTTAATTAAATTTGAACACGCATTTTTTGGTAAAGATTAACGTGATCTATAAAAAAACACTTAATTTTAAGTCAGGAATGATATGATATCAAGGAAAACTAAGAAAGTATTTTTAGGAATTAAGAATGAAACAGATTTTTTAAAGAGACAAATCAAAACAACTGTACAACAGTAAAGTAAACGTATATCGAGACGTACAATTTAGACACAAAAATAGAACAAATAAATCAAGACTGAGCAAATGAAATATTATTTATGAGATATCCGCCACAACCGAGAGTCCAAGCAGAAGTGTGTAAAGCCAGCCTTGCCGGCTGACGGGCTCGGCAGGGCCAGTCCCCACCACGATGACCATCACGTGATCAAGTCGAGCCGCTGGCCATGCACTTTCGGAAGATATTTCTAATAGTTTATTTTTTTTAAATCTCAAAACGGTAAATATCCTTTTATTCGTTAAGTTTTAGAATACACGTGCAAATCAAGTAATCATTACGTGAAGTTGAAAACAAATCAGCTCTCGAGAAAGGACAATTAATTTCTGATTGATTCACAAAGCTGGCATTCCGCAGCCACCCTCACCTGCCCCCACGTGAGCATCAGACAAAGATACCAAGTTAGCGTCAACTAAGGTTTGCTCTACAAAATTTATATGAAACTTCGCTTCAGAATTTCTAACGTTAACGGGCTTTATACGGCGAATATCATTGAAATTCATATACTTTCAACAGTTAAATTATTAATGCGTTATATTAATTTATACATTTAGATATGCTATTACATTACTTTTATTATTTAGTGAATCTTTATTCTTATATAAATTAATTATTATACTTAAAAAAAAGGTTAAAATAACACTGCTATTTTGTTAAATCATAACGAAATAGTATTATATTTTCATTTATACTATTAGTAATATTTTATTTTGAATTAAAATGATATGTAATACTATTATAATTTTCGACAACAATACTTTATTTATAAGACTTATTTTTACGTTAAGCATTTGATTTAGTATATACAAAACTTAACTTCGAAAAATGGTTGCAGTAAAAATCATAATCGCATCGGACGGATCGAAATATAATCATTTTAAGAATCGCCGTAGAAGTCCCTTCACTACAATAGATTGACGTACTAGCGGTAAAACTACTAAGATATTCCGAGACGTTGCGAATGTTCGCGGCCGTCGTTCCATTATGCACGAACTACGTTCTTGTTCCTCACTCCTCTTTCATACCTTGACGTGTGTTCTGGGTATAATTAAATTAGCATCGCTGAAACTCTAAATGAACGTTAATAAGTTTAGTAAGCTACCACAATAAAACTGCTAATCTTTATAAAGATTTTATTCTGCGTAGTTGCAATTATAAAACTATAATTAAAAGCGTACGATAAAAATATTTTATGAAACTGACATACGACTTCTAGAAATAATGCATGCACATTTTGTTTGTAATAATTATTTTAAAAGTTTAAAATGTGTACTTTATTCGGTAACGTTTATATTTTATATACATTAAGAATACAAAATAAATAAATCAAGTAAAGTATATTCCAAAACCAACCGAAAACCAAGTATTTAAAATACAACTTAAAACGTCGAGAGTACAGCAAAAAGCTGACATCCGCCACTGTATACGACAGCACAGGTGCTTGAAAAACTCGAGTTTTGTGTAAATGAGCAGGAGGGACACGCATATGGCGTTCACTGAGGAAGCGAGGCGCATAAATCTGCGACGGTGGCGCCGCGGCCGGAAACGGAAGCGCTGGCGTCGTTTGCCGCATTGTGCTATCGGTCGTCGGGCCGCGCGGACGTCTCTTTGTGAACGCTACTTTATGGATACTCATTCACCAGATATCGCATAAAACGCCATTGTCGCGCCACCTTCACTGATAACTCGGCCCGTTTATTCTTATGGCCATACCTGTCAGGTTACAAATGTTGTTTACATTTCGTTCTTGTTTGGGATATTTTGTTCAATATTCGTGAAATAAAAAGCAATCATACTGTTGACTATAAATAAGTTAGTATTATTTGCTTGGCGTATTTTTTCTACAAATCTGATTGTTATAAAAAACATGAATGATTATAACTTACGGAACACTGACAAATCCAAAAATTTGTATTAGGATAGTAAAGATCTTTCAAATATGAACAAGAATAAAGTTAGGAGGGTAGAAATATAAAGTCGGAAGAAGTCCGGAGACGGATATAATATTAGTCATTCTATATGACAGCCATGGCTTTATATATCTAAATGTAATAAATAATAACTAAACGAATACTAAGGTATTTTATTTATCTATATTATATACATTTTAATTCACCTACAAGACAATTCATGAAAGTCATCATTTTTATACTATAGAAATTAATAAAACAATAACGATAAATGTTTATGGTAATTTAATACTTCGGCGCAGAAGATGGCGGCAGTAGTGGGTCGATTACTGATAACGCAGTATTTGTAGCCTCACAACGTGATTATTAATTAAAATAATACAACCTTTGGTATTAATTAAAGTACAGTTAAACTGTAAAAAGATTGTCTTGTTTTTCACGCGCGCGTTAGTATATTTTATTTACAATTTTATATATATTTTTAAATTGAAACCATATATAAAGTCTTTCCATTTGTAGTAAAACTATATCAAATCTTCAATGATATATTAATACGTACGCCGTTTTGAATATATAGAAGCTCTCGCTATTGATGCTGTCGTCTGGATTAGATGAAACCAGCACTGTGCGGAGACCTAATTTCCATGATACCAAAGTCGCGTTTATTTATATCTTTGAATTTATAAAATCGCCCATAATATGGAATTTATTACTAACGTTATGAAATTTTATTTTATAATCGGATTATAAAACATATTTAATAAATTATCACATTTAAGGTTCGATTCGTATTTTATTACTAGTCAGTAATACTGAATACATAAGACGTTCAGTAAATATTTCGTTCACCCGGCATATTACTAGAACAATTGATGTCGATTCCAAACCAATCTCATACGACGTAGCATAAAGAAAACTCAATCATTTTTTTCTTTAAATTAAAGAAAATTAAATTTTAATGATAAAAACATTTTTAAGCAGTTAATTAAAATAAAGAGAAAATTTACAAATCTTTTTTTTATAAAAAAATAAATATAGGTAAATTCAGTTCAAAGGGAAAAAATGAAATGAATAAAATCAGATATACATTTACTAATCTTATACGACGCATTAAGATTTAGCTGGGCTGTTGATAGTAACTATTATAGCATAATTAATAAAATATTATTTTTTATTAAAGAGAATTGCGTGTATCGAGTTATAAAGACAGTATTTGGAGAAGCATTCTGTTATTTAGGGAAACTATTGCGCAGCGTGAGTTCGCGCCTCAATATTTATGAAGCTAACTTTGGGTTCAGCCATCATCAATCACAAAGTTATAAATAAAACAATAAAAGGTAAAAACTTACTTCCTGTGAGGGTCGGCTACTTTGCTCCCGAGCAATATTGGCGCAGAAAATCCACTTATTGGAATAATATGTAGATTACAAGAATATTAAGAGTGTTATGAGGGATCATTCGATACTTTATTACAGACCCTCGTCAGTAACTCTTTCTGATATTGTAAATTTTTTTATCGAATTATATACAAACGATATATCCAAACGTGGAGTTAGTTATACATTTAAGAGCTTTAGAGAAAAATGTAAAATATTTGTCCTTAGTATTTTAGACATGTCGCATGTTAACACAATTGCATGACAAAAATATATTTTTAAGCAGTTAATTAAAATAAAGAGCAAAATTACCAATCTTTTTTTATTATGTTATGAATGATTTTGTATGGGTAAATCCAGTTCAAAGGAAAATAATAAAAATTTTTGAACTATATTATATCTAGTTATGGTTGGATTTGAACAAAAAACATTAAAGAATAACATTTTCTCTATAGAAAAAGGCCATGAAACCTCTGAAATGTCCTCTAATCTTTTTTATTTATACTCGTAACTATATACAAACATATATTGAGACAACATTATATTTACAAATAATCTGGCTTTGTTAAGTCCCTAACGTTTTATTTTTATAACGATGAATAGCTTTCGGTGCTTACTATATTTTCTTTCTGTGCAAGACCACATCGCTTGTCGCATGACACCCATACAACAAACATAATTTTATTTCTTATATCAATTACTACGGCGCTGCTAGAGACAAAAGGACTACGGGAAAATTGACTGTAATACGGTTTACCGCTCATGTTAGTTATTATTGAAATAATTATTATTGCGAATTATTCGCGTGTATAAAAATATCTATTTTATAAAATAAATAATATATACGTGAAGTCCATCGGTCACTTCCTCGTAAGTAATTATTGCATTTCCTGGGGATGAGCCCGCGGAATAGAGCAATGTAGGTCCAGTAGTCCCGCGGCGTCGTTGTTAAGTGAGGGGGTCTTTCATTCCTACTCCTATTTAGAGCAGACTGCCTTGTGTAATCCCGGTACACGCCGGGGCGCTAGGATGGAATGTGATGCGATCCCGTACGTCCTATTATGGTTTTGAAAACCTCTGGTGGTATTTAGTAACTTTGGTAACTGAGTTTGGAATCCCAAATCCCCTTCCACTTTTGTGCATGAAGGCACATTAAGCATAATACAGCATTTTATTAAATCAAAGTATACATGCCGTATCCGGATAAAAGTTTCTAGCTTACCATAATTTGTATATACAGCACTGATTTAGACATGAAACCTAAAATCCTTGTTTTTATTCCACGTACAATGTAATTTCCCCTAAACGAATGCATAAAAGGGATCACACACAGAATAGTTTTTTCACCATGAATCGAAATAAGTTATTTATGATAAATCTTATAAATCATTTTTACTAACGCGCCACAGTTCCGCGATAAAAGCGAACGAATAAACTTTTGTGTGATTCCTAAGCGAGATAGCACTTCGTGGGTTGCGGGCGAAAGTTGGCACTGTACGACGATCTCTGTATGAAAAATGAAGACATGCCGAGGTTAAAATATGTTATGATTTATAAAATTAAATAATTTTTCTTTATATTATTTTATTTAAATATATATTATCTTAAGTCTTACTATATAAGTATATGTATGAGTGCCTCGTTGGTCTGGTAGCTTATAACTCTGTAAATCCAATCCTTCGGTCCAAATCTGTGGCTTGGGAAATTAAAAGTTAGCAGAGTTTGCTGTCAAGCAACGGCAGAAGAGGTAGACTACTCGGATACATAATGCCCGCAACTTATTGTTATTTTCTCGAATCATGTTTACTTGTCATCCCATCGGGTTGTTAGTAAGTATAAGTGCATCTTTGCTTACGCACACATTTATACATCACTATAGTATCTCTGTGTTTGTTAGTCTTTATAAGCCGACATTTAGCCTGGAGAACTTCTCTGTATCTGTATTTTGTACATTAAATACATTACCAATTGTGTTAAAAAACAGACGAAACACTTTTTATTTGAGTTTTATATGATATATCTATGTTATAAACTACATACGAAAGCAGATAACATTATACGCACAAATTTATTTTGAAAAAAAAAAACATTAAGATAAAAATGTACTTATTTAAAATCTCTTCAATTCTTTCGTATACAATTGAAATAAAAACGTTCTCTTACCTCATCTTCCGGCCTATATGCCACTTGTAATGCGTTTAATATTTCATGATACCGTTGGCGTATCGATATCTATGGGGTCATAAATAACCAACAAAAAGCGAACAGGGTCGGGTGAAATCAAACCTATCAATGTATTATTAACTGTGGAATGCTGCGCTTCATTAAACATTTATAGAAAACTTACTAAGTGCCAAATATAAGTTTACAAAGAAAGTTTGAAAGTGTACAAAATATCTTATTATTAATAAATTTTAAGTGAAAATAAGGTTAAGACATAAAAATAGAAGTTACAATTAATTTTTTCGAGTAATTATTCCCACATACATAGCTCTATTAAATTATGACTGTAAATAAATAATAAAAAAACTACCTTTTAAAATAAAAATAAATTTAAAATAGATAATAACAAAAAAGATATTTTTTATAAATATGAATTGAATTTATCTTAACTATATTAACATCTAATCTAAAAAAATTAACTTCGAGAAAAAAATTGCACATTTTTAATTAACAGCTCTAAAACACAAAATAATATGAAATTAATCTGTGATCTATAAGTTTACATAGAGTTTCACGGAGCGGTTAGACCACAATAGTTAACATTGTAGTATCCAAATTGGGCGGTATTTGAATTCAAAAGCGCTGTGTGGCAAATTTATCGCGTGTTTCCGATTTAAATCGTCGAATTAACGACATTGCAGCCGCTGCTCCTGTTTATTGGATTTATTCGCGTTCGCCCAGCGCCCTCGGCGACGTGCTCATACTATTCCATTTTCCTGCTACATGGAACGTCTACCAACATTAATGTCAATATGTGATATAGACAAACAAACATATGTATGTACTTTTTTCATTAAACGAATACCTAAGTAAATACTTTCATGACCAGGAAACGAACTCCCTGTTGTTAGTTCACCTTGAAAATTGTATAAACAAAATAACGTCGTTTTATTTCGTTATCAGGTCAATATAATTATAAAAGATATAACTAATTAAAATTATAATCTTTTTAACTTATTTATTAACACATATAAATATTAAAGTTAATGAATGTTATATGAGTCCACAGTTTAGTCTAAAGCTACGTTATCTCGCTTACACATTAGTAGGTTTGAATAGACCAGTCGCTGAGCAAGTCGACGCTGAATTAAGCTAATTAAAGTTGGTACTTTTGTATTATTGCATTAACACATAACAACGATTTAATTACTTCCTCTTCAGACATCTTAATTTTGCTCAATGCCTCTGTTTAAGTTATTCGAGTATAATACTGAATAAATTCACTGTTACTTAAGCATATAATGTTTACGTTATATTGAGAATTTTGCTTAATCGTAGTTTTTATTAAAATTGAAATATATTTTTTAAAATTTAACTGATCACGATATTAAATTTTTAATTATCTATCGAAAATTACTAACTTTATTTATAAATCAATAGAACGTTGTAAATAAATGATTATCAATTATTTTGAAAATAAATGCCGCACTATATCAGCTGCGTGTCTGACAAAGGCTCATCTCGATTTACGAGCACAAATCAAACATTTAGTTGGTGGTTGTAAATCAGGCTGACACGGAATTTATGGCGGTATTCGCGGATTTGTTGCTTAGCACGTGACGGAAATATGCTTTAAGGATATTTACAAACAATTAGGCACCAACGATACCAAGAGTGTACCTTTATGTTCATCTTTTAAATTTGAGAATAAATTATATATTTTAACAATTAATAATGTAATTTTATATATTTATACGAACTAATGATGTATTTGTTTTTATTGTCTGTATTCTACACACTAACGATAAATATAAGATTTAAGCTATAATCAATCTCTACATGTTTCCATATTCAATTGTTACTTGTTAATAAATATATGTATTCAAAAGGAAAACAATTAGATACAATACAATCTGAAATTTTCTATACAAAAGCGTGCATTTAATGGTTTTTTAAATATCGCAGAGAATGGTACGGCTTCCACACGTCGGTGAACAATAGCACGGATAGGGGAAAATATAATTTATTTTCGAGTTAAATCTTTTGTGGAAATAATATGACATTTCTATTTGAAGTTGGTCGGTGATTTATTGGTTGCCTTGTTGCGGTTTTGAGCAATCCTTTCAATTGGAGGTATCGCGAACAATCAAATCGCTGCTTCTGTTTAAAGATCGATGGATTGAACTTTATAATATATTATTGATCCGTACAAAACGCCAGTTTTTGTGCCTATGCTTGCGATTACTTTTAAATCAACGCATCACCACCACTTGGTAGGGATTTGCGCAAGTCCTGGTCTGGTTTGAAGGGTGAGTAAGCCAGTGTAACTATAGGCACAAGGGACATAACATCATAGTTCCCAAGGTTGATGGCGCATTGGCGATGTAAGGGATGGTTATTATTTCTTATATTGCCAGTAACCGCTTACTATCACGTGACCGGTTTGGCAGTCTGCTACCTATTTGAAATTTAAAAATAGAAAAAGAGTGCAAGCTGAAATGTTTTTGAATCTGTCATATTAGTTTGTTGTGAGAATAAGTACGTCAGACGATTTAATTTGTTTATACCTCACAAAGTTAACATTTGACATAAATATAATATGAATGTTTTTGCATTGAATGTGTATGCTAACATTCCCGCAAATTATTATAAAACGCACTCGAATATGACTGCAAATTAAGCCTCTCGTATGTGAAGCTAAAGGATTTTAAAGCGGAACGTTTTTTCGCGTAACTTCAAGCTCGATACAGGAGTTTTATATTTCAATGGAAAGTCGAATGGCAAAAACTCCATTGCGACGTTAATTCAAAAAGTTGTTTTCATTACGGAACGCTCTCGCGGTACACTGCGTGCTACGAGTGCGCGAAAAAGTTACATAAAGCACTACGAGTGGAAAGAATTTAAAGTAGAGAAAAACAAATAAAACGACGACGACAGTCGCGGAATAAAGCCGGTCGCAACAATTGCTGCATTCCAGTTACGAAGCGCTTTTCTGTTCTTAGTGGTGGGACAATGCTCGCCAACTAATTGTTTTATGAGGGAAAATTCTTTGATGGTATTGTCTACCGGATATAAAATTACCAGAGAGGCGGAATTTTATATGCACATTCCATTCTGTTTTAAGCTATTGTTATAGTTTTAATAAATATACGGTTAAATCTTAGTTCCTGTTTATTGTATGTTATATATTGATTACGTACGAATGTTAAGTAAAAATTAATTATTATTCAAATTATTTTTAACAATGGAGAAAACTACAGTCACATATTATTCTAATGATATTCTTATCGACAGTATTATTAGTACATATATTGCCTGAGCTGCTTTACTCGCGATTATGTTCCTGGGAACATTTTGAAACAAAATTTGGAAACGTAAGCAAAACGAAATTATATGATAAAAAAGTTATCACTGTACCAATTTTTTACCTGAATTAGTTTTAGTTTAGTTTTAGCATCAAGTTAGTTTTCCATATCAGTCGTAACTAATTTTGTATTCATTCTTTTATGGAATTAGATAAAAATAGTAAAGTTTACAACAAAAATCTAGTAACTGAATAAACAATAAATTATAATAATAACATTGAAATGCAGCAAACCTATTTATTTAAAGATTAGTTTCATAGTAAGGTTCAAAGGCCAAAACCGGGGTATACCCGTGCTTCAGCTTCATTGCCGACTCTCCAAAAATACCGGCCCCTAAAAAGTTGATTTTAAAAAGAGACGTCAATACTAACTAGCAAAAACAAAGTCAAAAATAATATTAATAATTTAAATTTATATATGCACATGAAAATTATATAAAGAATGATGAATCATAACCGTAATAAATTCTATTCATACGTTTAGACATATTCCTTTGTAAAACGTCCCTTTTTAACTTTTTCAATTACATGTGGCAACAAAATATAAAATTAGAAATGTGAAAATATTTTCGTCAAAGCTACCAAAAACTGCAGGCGGACAGCGGCTGACCAGCGGGTGAACTGTCACGCAGCCGGCCCGAAAATTAAAGGATTCCGTCCGTCCAAAACAAATACGAATATTTTTATATTTTATTTTGTTAAATAAAAAACCCTCCGGAAGGTAAAGCAGGAGCTCGCAGGTGGGAATTTAAATAATCTGACAGGGATTAAACGGAGAAATATCAGCTTTTGACCGTCGCGGTGAGCTCGCCAGATTACGGACATTAGGTTATGTTGGATTTGTGTGTAGTCAAGCTATTATAATTTAAATGAATGTTAAAAAAATAGGCTGCTTCCACTGTTTTGATCTCATTTATTTTATTTTTTAAAGAATTTATATTATTCAAAGAATTTTAATACGGAAATAATTAAAAATAATAAAATTTCTTTGAAATTCATACCAGTTTTTAAAGTAATAGTTATATTTTTTATATGAAAACTAAACAAGATTTTTAAACGCTTAAGGCAGATTTATTTTCCGAAATGACCCTTGTATCGACATTGTCGGCAATAGAAACTTAATTATCTTGTTATAATCTCCCCGCCAGACTTCGCACAACTATAATTAAAGATGCGACATTTTTTTTAACATATAGCTATACACATATAATGATAAGCGTTGTTGCCCTATGTTTCCGATAAATACTATGATGTATGTAATCTGTTTCGATTTATAATATAATTAAAACCGTTCCAACCGTATTACTAGTTTTTGCAATTTGGAAGAATAAACATACAATCAAAACTTAAATTTTTATACTCGTATTGCTTATATTTTTTACAATTATTATAAAAAGAATCTAATTTAGTTTCTTTTAATTTTAAATTAGGAACAACGATCGAGCTCAGAATATTTATAGGAGCTTAAGTACCAAATCTGTTCAACAATACCTCGGTTCAAATCTATGCATAAAATTGTCTCAACCGCAGAGGTTAGTTTGCGGTGTCTAAACGTCAAGTTGATTAATCGTCGTTTCCCCCACGTTATTAACATGGTAATGGCCGCGAATCGCTTTCTTAGCGATACTTAATGATACGGGATTTGCGGGGTGATTGTGCGGGATAAAGTTGGACAACTCGGTCCGGGTTATCTCGCGGCTACAGGTTGCTTGGTGCCGTAATCCGTATTTGCTTACATTACTGGCAACTTCAAAAAGTCCACAGACAAAATTGTTGTTATACTATTTTACTCAAAAAAAATATGTAGAAAAGTTTGGCCTTATTATATTTATTAGTATTCCAAATATAAATTATATATACGAACTCTATGTTTGCGTCATTCATAACATTATACGCGCTAAAAGGTGCTCGAGAAGTCAAAATATTTGCTCACCTATCCAGCGTCCCGTAGGACTGTTGTTTCTATGAATAAAATAACAATTATAAGTGATCCCTGTCCCAGCGGCGCGTGCCTAATTCCGTTTGAAACAATATTCATCTAGCAATTTACTTGTATGACACACGACCACTCAATCTATAAAAACTTGATATCGCTCTTCGTTAAGTTTTGATTATAATATAAACCAAGGCAGTAAAGTGATAACAATACGTTTTCTTGTCATATGCTTTTTTAAACTATTGGCTATTTTTTGTATAACTGATTAAGGCCGATTCTGCTGATATTTTATTGTGAAAGTTACGTTTCACTGCAGAACGTGTGTGTGTATTGTGTTCATAATTTGTCCCGTGTCTAGTAGTGAAGGAAATAGTCGTGAGGAAATCTTTATGAGTCATGTAAAATTTTGCTAATTATATAACGAGGTGGGATGAACATCAAACGGATAGAAGGTAAGAAGGAAGGTAGTTTAACCAGCAGTGGAACATATTAGGTCCTTACATATGAAATTAGCGTTTTGTATGGGAGGAATATAAAGTCATTTTTTTTGTAAAATATATTTACCGATATTTCATTGCATTCATTTCATTTCATCGAGCTGTTTCTGCAGCACTGGTGCCACGGTAGAACTCGTACTCGCATGTTTTCCATTGTGCGGTTATGAGCGACGCCAAAGCAAAAATAATGAGGAAAAAATAAATGAACGACTGTTTTCAAAACTCAAATGTACCAGCTAAATGAATATATAAATTTGAATTTGGAATTCTTAAATAAAGAGGAGATATTACAGATCCAACTGGTCAGTACGACAAAACGCTAATTTCATATGTAAGGACCTAATATATGGGCATTTATGGATAGAAGTAACGATGTAACTAAATATCAGTTTTTTGAAATAAAATTACGTATGAAAAGTTTATATTAAAAAAACTAGTTCGCTGATCTGTTCAACAGTGTGTCCGTGGTGTAAAACAAAGTTAGTTCTGCACGTCATTCCTCCAGTTATTTGATATGGGATTGCAACGTGTTTCCCTTTAGTTTGAGGCACTGGATGGTGTCCGTGACGATAAGTGTAGAATGTTGTATTAATGTTTTGAGTTTTTGCAATTAGTTTGGTTACTATAAATAAAACGAACTTTGGCTTTTAATTACTTTGTGGTACTGTCTTAATAGACATCCCCCACATTTTATATATTCTACTGCCAAACAGCAATGCTTAGTATCGATGAATTCCTGTTCAATGGATAAGTGAGCCAGTGTAATGTAGCTACACTGAGGCACAAAGGGCATAACGTTTTAGATCCCATTGTTGGTGGTAGCGCATTGAGAATGTAAGGGATGGTTAATATATCTTACAGTACCGATGTCTATGGTTATTTTCATTTATGATATAATTATTATATAATATAATTAATAATATTTTATATATAAATGATGAAATTATCATTAATAACGTTGAATGAAATGTATGTCTGATTATTTTTACGCTGCTCACTAATTGTCAAGTGTTTCACATAATTTAACTATATGCTTATAAAAGTGCAATAATTGTAAACAAAACAATTGGAATTTCTCGATAAGAATACTCTAAAATCAGGTAATAGATTCAGGTATGTCATGTTGACTAACCCAATCTGTTATATAGGTAAATAGTGTTTCAATATACATATAAATATATATTCTACCAACCCACCTTGGCTCAGCCTGGCGGAATAAGCTCCAAGAATGTTAAATATTGTATTTGTTTTCTAGAATATTAAGGCGGACAAACATATGGGCCACCTGATGGTAAGTGGTCACCAACACCCATAGACATGGGCATTGTAAGAAATGTTAACCATCGCTTACATCACCAATGCGCCACTAACCTTGGGAACTGAGATGTTACGTCCCTTGTGCCTGTAATTACACTGGCTCACTCACCCTTCAAACCGGAACACAACAATACCAAGTACTGCTGTTTTGCGGTAGAGTATCTGATGAGTGGATGGTACCTAACCAGACGAGTTTGCACAAAGCTTTACCACCAGTATTTGTATTCAAAAAAATTAATGTAATTTTAGAAAATAGATCGCAATAATATATCTCATCTTTTAGATAGTTGTAAAATACACAGCAGTATAAAATAAAGCGATAAATAGATAGCTGTAAAGTTGTTTTTACTTAAAGTTGTATTTATGGGGAAATAACCGTAAAGAGTTCGAACGATAGGGGATATCGGGACATTACCCATCTGTCTTTATCGGAGAAAGTTACTGCGAGTAATGCTTAACCGTGACAACTAAGACATATTACTATACCAATAATATAAAGTTAAATTGAATGATTTGCTTGCTTGTTTGTCAATAAAATTAAAGATTTAGCATTATTTTATACCAATAAATAAGATAACTAAACAAATATAATATAGTAAAGATGAATATAGTAAAACGATAAAAGTTTAAATTAAATTAAAATCAAAACACTCATTGTGTATGACAACACTTGTCCTTTTAATTTGCTTACATTTTGGTAACAATATTTCGATTAAAAATTTTGAATCCTTACGATCTTGGGCTTCTTAAATTTTTTAACATAATGAAAATAGTGTAAGTTTTGTAAAATTCTTTTTTTATTTTCAACAACGCATAAAAAATCGAGGAAATATTTGACTCATATATGACATGATTCCACAAAACTTAATGAATCAAGGCTCTGAATCAATTCAGCTCATATCATTTACCGATAAGCGGTAACGATCAAAAGACCGAATATTCTTTTTTCTCGTCAAAACTTCACCCCTCGCGGTAAATGATCGAGTCGCTTATTATTTGGCGTGTGCGCAAACATTTAACGCCCTTATCGCGGCTATTAAAGATATGGCTTCATTACACGCCGTCGAAAAGGTTGCGGAATTCTACAGCTTTTGTGCCATGTTTTGTTTGCTGTTTCTCTTTTCGACAATTATTTTCCTTGTTTACGAACGTTCGTTTTTTTAGACCTGTTCCATTTTCAATTATGACTTCTGGCACTTTTCTTTAACACGATTTAAAAATGGAATACTTATTTTTGCTTCTTTTCAGTAGATTAATTAAAGAGTTTTAAGCAATTTTTAAATTAGGAATATCTTTAATATCGATAGTAAATTGTCATATTTTAGTGGGTAAAATGACTACGGTCATAACTCGTACCACATTAAGCATCATGTGGGTAAAAATTTTATTTCATTATTTATTGTATCAAACGGGAATTTTACGCCATTTTTACGTCCCCGTACTCCCATTTAGATAAAAGAGCTGACGTTCATTTCCTAAACGACGACCGACGACCGACGGCACACCGCTGATACTGATACATTCCGTATTTATGTTTACATAATTGATATCAAAGAATGTTTTTTTCGTGTTGAGTCCATTATAAATATATATTGCCTTATATTAATAAAATATAAAAAGATAAAAGTAATAGGTAAAGTAACAGCCTGCAAATGTCCCACTGCTGGGCTAAGACCTCTTCACATTTCTGAGGAAAAATTTGGAGCTTATTTTGAAAAGACGCTCCAATGCGGGTTGCTTGAATATATATGTGACGAATTTGCATCTAACATAGGATGCAGGTTTCCTCAGGATGCTTTTCTGCAGCACCGAACTCGAAATGAATTATAAACATAAATTAAGCACTTGAAAGTTCAGCGGTGCTTGCCTGGGTTTGAACCTGCAATCTTCGGTTAATATTATCATGTTCTAGCCACTTGGCCATCTTGGCTCATATAATAAATATTATATACGTGCTAGTGCTGTTGGATATCAGCCTCCTCAATGGCCTGCCAATTCTCCCGGTTTTGCTGATATTTCTACGATTATATTTTAACATTAATAATAATAACAACCTTTATTGAAATATTTTTTATAACCTTTCATTTTACTACGAATAAAAATTCTAGGAATACATAAAAAAATATTGTAGTTACGTTATACCAGGCCACCTCGGTGGGTACAGTAAGATTTTATATTGCTTTGTTCCGCTTGGTATGGTCCGAAATTAAAGGCAATTGGAACTTTTGGAACTTGGATTTAACATTCTGGATCTGATGATTCTGTAATTGGTGACATATTGACGGTGAAAGAAGGTTTATGTTTCTCTTAGTGCCACTTATCATCGGGTACACCGATGTGCCTCTGTCTGACTAAAATAAATAAAATTTATTTTAACTGATTTCTCCCCAAAATACTCAGTAATTTAAGCAAAACTTTGTTCACATCACTAGAGTCCGTCGCTGAGTGCTCAAATAATGTCACATGTATATACGAGTTGTAACATGTACATGTAATAATATAATACTGAATAGAGGAAGCTATATTTATAATGTGTGACGTCATGTGCGGGTCGAGGGAAATGAAGTGGAATCTTTCAGATAACGCACACAATTACACGCACGTATTAACAAGGACGTTACGCACACTGATATATAAATAGCTCTTAGGGTTGAGTTCACACAATGTAATGTAGGTGACATCAATAATTTTCTGTAATGGGGTGTAAGTGCCAAATTGAATGTGTTTAAGCACTACTCGATGGTGGATTCATTGTGACGTCGCCTTAATGTATGGTGTATTTAATGAATTAGTACACTTCACATCACACTTTAATTTTACTCGTATTACTCAATATTGGCATGAGATTACACTTTACCCAACTTAATTCGAATTTTTTTGGTTATGTTCGAATTAACCTTGCTTAAAAATATTTTTTCGTTTCTCAGCTTAAAGAACTTGGAATATAAAATAGATCTAAGAATCAGAAACGAAAGAATGATCAGGCAATGGATTTTCTGTCTTATAGCCATTATGACACTATTTAATAATTAAATAAAAAAATGTTTTTGCATAACATTATTAAATATTTACAAATGTGTTTAAACAATTTAAGCATTATATGTAATAGCATTATATATAAGCATATTAAAAAAACATCGATACTTGAAATCGGTCTTACTAATAAGCGTTGCTTAGCGATTGTTTAGTTAAACACTCTTTTTTAACTATTGATTTGACATTCAAAAGATGACAAAGCATCGTTAAACTAATTACGTTTATAAGTAAATCCGCAAATAATTAATTTAAATAAGATATATATTTATTTGGTTAAATCTAAGGTACAACAACACTTCTTTACTGTCACACAAGACTCGAAGAGCGTATCTGTAAGAACATTAGTGGCTGTGAAACACATTCTGTTGTCCACACAATTGAACGGCAAAGGAAGTGGCCGAGATAAGAGTAGCCAGTAGTTCCGTGTGTTACGTTCGGTCGGAGAGTTCGCTTTTGAGTTATGTTCACTCGCTTAGTGCATATTTAATTAATGTACGATACGATAATACCTCCGTGGTATGGTATTGTAGTAAGCACCTATCATTTTTCTTAACGAACAATTTAAATAGTTGTGAAATGGTTAATATTCTGAAATGTGAAAATATGAATCTGTTTTTCAATTAGGAGTATTCTCTTGAATACTTTAAACAATCATTAAAAAAATATGTACAAAAAAAAATTAAATTCATTGTCTATCTCGTGCTATTCGTTTATCTATTATTACATTATATATAAACATGAATAAAGTTGTAATTAACAAAAAAATTTTTTTTTTCTTAAATATGGTATGTACTCTACGGTTGCCTGCTGTAAAACATACATACGAAAGTATCATAACACAGAAGCAACTAGACGGATTCCAATTAAATTGATATAGCAATAAATATTTTTTTATATCGAAAAATTAAATAAACGGTATACCCACTAACACAACTTCAAGTAACGTTCGCTTTTAATGAAATATGGGCACAGTAACAGCCTGTTAATGTCCCACTGCTGGGCTAAGGCCTCCTCTCCCTTTTGAGGAGAAGGTTTGGAGCTTATTCCACCACGCTGCTCCAATGCGGGTTGGTAGAATACACATGTGGCATAATTTCAATGAAATTAGACACATGCAGGTTTCCTCACGATGTTTTCCTTCACCGTCAAGCACGAGATGAATTATAAACACAAATTAAGCACATGAAAATTCAGTGGTGCTTGCCCGGGTTTGAACCCACGATCATCGGTTAAGATTCACGCGTTCTAACCACTCGGCCATCTCGGCTTCTGAAATATGGGCGTTAAAGATAAATGAATAAACGTAATATAATCAATAGGTGAAAGTAAAGTGTTACGTTTTGCGGAAATATTGCTGAATCAATTTTGATAACATAAACAAGGCTTTAAATCCTGAGGTGGAAAAAAATATTTTAAAGTCAACACCTAATATAAAATCCGGTTACACAACTAATGGTAGGTTATTATTATTAATCAACATATGAAATAGCGGATAAGCTTATAATAATTCGACGATACCCCTTTACGGATGACAAATGACGCATAACATGCGTCAAAAAACTTTTTTTTTTTTAAATGCTACATATCTTTATCTGGTATATCAAAAGACAATAATTAAATTATTGTATTCGAATCAGTTATCCTAATATTTTGTGATGATGACCGAAATTAAAAGTCAATCAAAATAATAAATAACCGATAGCTCCTTGCCAACAAGTCTTGAGATTAATATATTTAAAGAAAAATAATGTTGCATGTAGTATGGAGTGAAATATCCAAAAGATAAAAATATTCAATTACTGAAATACTATTATCAAAACAATCTAAACGTATCTATCAATACCTTAAGAAAGAATGAGCTGGCTATCACAATCTATTACGATATCCTCGCAGTTCATCCATCACTCATTACTGTAGTCTTAGTTGATGTATTTCTTCACATAATCTCCTCATGATACGGGTTCTTGCGTGATGTATTTATGACGTTCTATCTATCAATCTTGTGGGCGCGATTCATTTAGAGATATTTTGTTTTTAGTTACTGTAACAAAATATATTTATTAACTTCCAATATTAAATTAATTATAACATAAAACTTGCTATCATCGTTTTACTATAAACACGAAAAAATATTATTACACGGAATATTTTATTTACGAGTATATTTTATAATTTTTATGTACAACATACATGGTTTCAACAATGCCCAAATTTTATATGACAAATATAAAATATATTTATTAATGAAAAGTAATAATACATTAAACTTGATTAAACCACAAAACAAAAGTAAGTAGACAACAAAAATAAAATTTATCTCTTACAAAACACCCCATAAAATGGAATCGTCTCGAGAACTTTATAAATGCGATAACGACTAAAGTTGTTCGGAGCTTTGTTGCTACGCTTACATAAATATGTCCAGTCTGTTAGATCCTCCACGTCTCCTTGTTAGCTTACAACGAGACGAGAGGAGAGAAGCTGTGAGAATTTTCAGAGGTCATGCTTAATTGGACGAAGCGTACCTAAATACTCGTTGAAGTAAAAAAGAGAAATCCAAGGAGTGTCCGTCTCAAGCTCCGCCCTGCGTTGGAAACGCCCACCAAGATCCTCTCTGCAGACTAGAGAGAGACACTTCTTCAGTTTCATATTATATAAATAAAGTTGGTAGGACTCGTCGCCATTTACTACGTATATAGAGAAGTTGACGCTGTGTGCGTCTCTTAGTGCAAGTCTCTACAATGGTGACAACTTATGTAGAACAACTATTGTCAGCTATAATATCAGCATTCGTAAATACACACACATTTAAACATACGTATTGTTTGTTAAATGTGACAATTCACGGATACTCATTATTATTCGGAACATAAACCAAGAATAATTTAAAAAATATTGCGTCAATTTATTGATTTTGAAAAAGCAAGAAGAACTGATCTATAAACCTATTTATACGTTTCATCTGAAATGTCCTTTTGAGTAGAATTTATAAAACGATGACAATATTTTACACAAGACAATGACAGACATATAATAGACAATGTGTCGTAATTCGTGAGCAAACAATTTTCTCCAATCGATAGAATCAATACGTTTAGAGAGTGTACTACTTTGAGTAAATGATAAACAGTACATTGAAAACCTATTCTTCTTCTCGGTCGTTTACTTCATTGCTGAAGGTCGTGTGCACTCTGATCTAGGGTCTGGGTCACGATCTCTGTGAATTTTTTCCAGTCCTTCCTGTCCTCAGCTTTCCTGCTGTGGTCACTCGGAGACCAGTGAGGTTGGTAACTTGGTCTGATCATCGTGTGGGGCAGTGGCCACTTGGTCGTTGCCCCTCTGCTTTGCCAAGCACCATCAGCTTGTCGAGGCTGTCAGGCTGCCTTCGCGCTATATGACCAAAATAACGAAGGACACGCTTGTAGCAAATACCTAAATTAAATTAAATAACAAGATTCTTAGCAGGTTTTCGAGCCCAGCGATAGTTTTCACTATGACTACCAATGAATAGTATAATAATAGTATACTTTAATTTTTAATAAAGAAATTTGAGTTTGATATGAATAATAAGTTATAAATATTTTCCACGGCATTTCAATACTAACTAAATGAAAATACTATGTAGTTTACCAACTCATTAAAATGCAAGATATATTTTGAGATATATCATATTTTGACAAGTTCGCGATTCGAAAACTAAATTTATATGTAATTACAAAGAAAATATAATTTAAACTTCATATCGTATATAATAAATGCATAGAAAATAGTAGGAATAATATTTAAAAATAATAGAAAATAATATAATTTAGAAATTAAATTATTTTAAATTAAAGTTATACAGATTAATTTTCAAAGAGTAATGGCCTTACTTAAGGCCGCTAAGCAACGTCAATAAATAAGGCTGTAATATTTCATACAAACTGTACAATTTAATTACAATTAGAAAGGAGATTTAATATAAGATAATTGCATAGGCGATTTTCTAGTACATTAGTTTCGATGCTCATGGTCACAGTTTCTATTTTCACTCCAAAACTATATTTGTACAGACATATCGTATTACATCTCCAGGTTATGCTATCCCAACGGTGTGATAATAATATAATTAGTATATATATTGGATTAGTAACATATTCTAATACAATTTATTAATATGTAGTTTTCATTTACAGTGTTGTGGGTTCTAGATTGTTAAAACAATGACAGATCTAAGTCCTAGAAATATGACATCATTAATCTTTGAAATAAGGCATAAAAATAATTATTTTAATAATGTTTCTAACACTGTCTATGAACAAGTGTATTTTTTTATAGATTCAGTGACAAAAATAAAAACAGAAAATATCACGGTTACCGGAAACGGATACTCGGTTAATTTTTAATTTGCCCGAGCGGCGACGCAGCGCTGTCGTCTTCCTGCCTCTCGTTTCCGGTTCGGTACTCCTTTTTTAAGGCTTATTTTTTTATCTTATATTTCCGTTTTAGTGCAAATTCGATATCACGTGTTTGTAGATATAAGTCAAATAGCCATTGTGATATAGCCTTCCTTTTTGACATTAAAATATCACACAATCGCAAGAGTTTATGATATGTCAAATCACTTATCAGGCGAAGCGTGGACTTCAAAAGTTATCTTCATTAATTTTAACATATTCCTTACGTATATAATTGTAATTTCATAATATTTTCCATATTTGCAGTTACTACGCTTCCAATATATCATTAAGTTAAATAATCTTAGTATAATATTAGTTAGCATGCTTAAAAATCTAATTCGTGAAAGGTACAATAAGATGACCAATCTGATCCTATCTAAAATAAATGAGGAACACACAGGAAGGACTTTTATAGAAGTGATTAATGTTGCAAATAAAATTGTTTCATAAATAGAGATACGAGATTAAAAATAACGTTACACAGCTTCAGATAATAAAAATTATGAAGCACAAATATCAACTCTTTTTGCAAACAATTTACCTTCATAAATGAGTGACGCTTTCGAGCGATTATTTTTTCCGTCGGCGGCATTTTTTCTCGTCGATGAAAAATCCGCTTCGCTCGGATGTCATTAATTATGAATCACGAGATTTCAGCAGTCATTGCTTTGACTGATACAAATGATACCAGACAGTGATAATCTTAATGTAAAATGCCTATTAATACGAGGAATAATTATTTAAAACTTGACTAAGAAAAGCGTTATAGATCATATTATAAATTGTTAGAGATTATTTTATTAGTTGTGGGCGATATACCGGTCAAAAAACTAAAGCTTACTTTCGTTTGTAGATATAATTTTGTTATTTTTTTTCTTAAGACTACAAAATACATTACAAAAAGTTTGCCGATTCTATTTCATATAATCCACATTCAAAGATTGATTGTGATTGTGTGTGTATATTTTGATTTTGTGATTTCATTTTATGATAATACTTATTTTTAAGTAACTGTGTATTAAATAAATTGAATAATTTTAGATTTTTTTTCTTAATAAAATAAACAAAGGTAAGATATATTACAAAGAGAAACTCAATTGAACTTTTTGGGCCTCGGTAAACATGGCCAGAGGCAATTGATCTCTTGTAGCCGTCCACAAATCAAAGCGCAAAGACAAGGGCCGGCTAATGCGTGTCTGGGGTATTGGGCTATCTGACGAGATGAATGGAAGGCTTCTTTGTGGTTTAGTCATCGCTAGTATTAGCTAGGTAAGCATGTGCGTTGATTAAATTTACTATAAATACGATTTCATGAATCAACGATAACATAGAAGCAATATTTTTTTAAATAAATACTTATTAGAATACTTCTTTTTACTTTCTTTTATTTCTTAACTTGTAAGTTTTTTTTTTTTTTTTTTATAGAATAGGAAGGCGGACGAGCATATGGGCCACCTGATGGTAAGTGGTCACCAACGCTCTTAGACATTAGCATTGTAAGAAATGTCAACCATCGCTTACATATCCAATGCGCCACCAACCTTGGGAACTAAGATTTTATGTCCCTTGTGCCTGTAATTACACTGGCTCACTCACCCTTCAAACCGGAACACAACAATACCAAGTATTGCTGTTTTGCGGTAGAATATCTGATGAGTGGGTGGTACCTACCCAGACGAGCTTGCACAAAGCCCTACCACCAGTAAACATTAACAACAGTATAACATTTCAAAAGACTGATTTAGATTAAAGGAAACAGGCGTCGAAATTGTTATTGTTTTGTCTCAAATTGATGTCATCAGAATTATTTATTATATCGACTTCAACATAAATACTAATATAAAAATGCTAATACTATGTTTCTACATATTACTATATAGGTATAGTACCTAAATTATTAATTAAATATTTTAGAAAAAACGAAAATCTATTAGAATCATATTAATATTATTGTAAAGACGTTTCTCTTAAATAGTAAGTACTATTGAGTAATAGTAAGTACTATCTTTCAATTGAAATTAAGATCTCAGTATCCTATTTTATAGTTTCAATATTCGTAAAATATATTAGTATTACCTGAAAAGATCAATATGGACTCTATAAGATATTAATTCTCAAATTGTCTAATTTACGAAAAACCAAAAAGTATTGCAGGTATCTACAACACAAGAATGCATTTTTATTGTGATCCATTGCTGTAGTTTAATTGGTGTTTTACTGAATTATTCAGAATAATAGATATACACTAGGAAATGAAATTGTAGTTTCAGTTCTGGCGGTAAAGTGATACAATGTAACCTCCTTGACGTGGTAAGGTGGATGTCCGAAGTGGTAGACACCATGATTTGTGTGCGGGACGAGTCCCTCGGGCGCTCTCCGTATTTCGCTAACTCTAACCTCCTTACAATTTATGTGGAGGATTTCGCTGTCCACTTGAAACAAACATTACCTTAAATTATAATGTAAATACACAGATAGTTTTAATCTATATTATATATTAATGAGTTGTTATTTGTTTATTTAATGATTAGCAAAATTTACTGAATCGATTGAATTGGAAGTTTAAATCATAATAGTTTATTGTTTTCAAAATGTATGTGATCATCTTAATTTTAACTACATATTTTCATTAAGGCATCGTTTTTATATAAATGTTATATAGCAACCCTGGTTTGTAACCAGCTTTTTTCGTTTTAATATTATATGACAAATATACCATCGAAACAATAAAAACCGTCATTTCCTATATTTAGCTTGCTTCGCATAAAAAGGGTTACGTGACTGTATTCTTTTGAAATGCAAAAATATAAACAGCAAATTTTGTAATTTATTAAATTACTATTATATTAAATTATAATTATTTAAAGAGAAAAAAGAAATCTTTCTATAACAAAAAAAAAATTACCTTTAATACCTTCTGACAAAAAAGGGCGATAATTTAATGTATATATCATATATATCAACAGCCATTATTATTATTATATCATTGTCCACTGCTGAACATAGGCCTCTCCCAAGGTGCGCCAAAGCACCCTGTATTTAATGTATAAATCTCTAGATCTTTTAAAAATACAATGTTTGTTGTTTAGTAGGCAGCCCTGATTATTAAACTTATATTAATTCGTTTTAATATATTTAGAAATCTTCGTTTCATTCATCAACATTTCTTTATATATTTATTCGTTTCTTCGCCAACTCCATGTTATCCATAAGTTTGTTTACTTAATAATAATAATAATAATGAGCCAGACATATGGACTCCATTGTCTAGCACATTATAACTCTTTTGCAACGTGAGGACTTACTCACAGTGATAACAATAAATAACAAAAAGATGACAAATCGCTGTGTCCACATCAGATAACATAAATAATAAGGTGTTGATTCAGTGTTTCACACAGGAACGCCATTTGTACTCGGGATCGGCATCATTAGTTGCGAGATGCGTGCGAGGCGGAAAACTTACCGTATAAATCCTGCCAACACTCGCCCATCCCATCGATATGATTAATAGGCGCTTCCGAATGAGTCTTTACTACACTGATTGAGGAATCGACCGTTTAAGTATTTGGAGACTTTAAAATGGTTATTTATTTATATAAATTTTCTTGTGTCGTGCATCTGAAAGTATAAATATATATTTGAATTTAATACGATACGTGACTTATGGGTATATACAACATAGGTATATGGCAAAAGTTTTAGATACCATCGTGTTTTGCGTAATACGAATAGCACTATTTAAAATGTTTAATTATATATACATATAATTTAAAATACAATAAATATTTAGTTCAAATTACATAATATTTATATTTTAACAAAATATCAGTACATAACATATACTCATACAGAACTACCTCGTCTAGTTATAAGGCTGCAGATCCCCAAGATTTGGGATCAAAACCAGGGTTGGGTTATTAAATTGGTACAAATTTTTTAAGTCCACAAATTCTCAGTGACACATCAGAGACATGAACTTGGTAGTGTCATACTTCGTGCTTCGGAAAGTACGTAATTCTGCCATTGTCTTTCCAGTCTTGTCGGCCTTTATCGACAAGACTGGAAATTGACTGAATTATAAGAGTAAAGTACGGGAGTATACACATATTATACCACAATAAAATTAGTAGTCTAAAATTGTAAAATAACGCATTGAATATAATGAAAACAATTGATTAATCTTAAGTTTGCGTTACAACGAAACATTTGTATATCATTGATATAATAATATTTATAAATTATAATACAATTTAAGTATTTTAAATTGTATACATAGCAAAACATTGGAGCTAATAAATACGTAATAATGATTTATTCGGTTTTAAGAATAAAAAAATGCTGTTAATCTTGATTGTTTGTGAATACAACTCCGTCCACAATCTTAACTATATCTCAAGTTAAGTTGAACTAGTTCGCAATGCCGCATATACTATATATATACCGCATGCTTGTCTATGAAATAGCAAACATCAAACTGCTAAATGTGGACGATGATTATAAACTCGAACGGGTTTAATAGTTAACTGCAAATTCAAAGCCAATATAGTAAATCCGCGATAAACCCGCGCCGCGTTCCAGCTGCGGGCTCTTCGCGTAATAAACGATTCACGCATCGACATTATCGCAAACAAACACCTATAAATAAATATGGCGGCAAAAATGGCGTCAGTTTATCAGCGACTGAGAGTGGACACTGGGGACCGGCGAGTAATAAATGTTATTAGATAGCCTCTGGGCTTAGTTGGGCAGTTGAGCTGTTTTTTCCAATTCTTTCGGTCGCGGGCTTTTGTTAATGCGTCTGGCTTGGATAATAAATTGGCGGAACCGTTTTTAAATGAGTCCGACCCGATTAAACATGGATTAGATTCCCTCTGACCGGTAATTGAGCGTGACGCGTGTTAGAGTTAATTGTGATTTCATTGATTATTTCTATTCGTCGATGTAGTCTTGTTCCGAATAGATTCGTCTATCATTAAAAATACTCATCATTGTAATATAATTTAAACAATCTTTTATAAATGTTAACTTTAAATTTTTCATATGTATTCAAATATAAAGGCAAGCCATTTTTTAATAATTTAAAACACAAAAATAATGTAAATGTAAATAAAGGCCTTAACTCGGTCGAAAGCAAAAATAAAAAAATGTCAGTGAAATTGATCGTAATGTTTGGTCAATGCTACGGGCTGTCAAAAGCATTGGTAAACGATCCTCCGTTATTTACCTTCAACATACACCTACAAATTGGCAGATATTTGCTAGAACGTTTTTTTTCTATCTAAGGTAAGGTTGATTTTGATATTGAACTTCATTATTCTGGTATTAATATCGATAGTTGATTTAATTTTGTTAATCATTAAAAAATATTCATTAATATTATATTATTTATTTATAACATTAAATATAATATAATTTTACTAATTTATTTATACATGATTGCAGATTATTATATATTAATGCAGATAATATAATGATAAAATAATATTATAGTATGTGGTAATATAAACTGTTATTTTGATAGGCGTTTAAACTTTATTTTAGTACGAGTAATAAATATTTATAAGCTCTTCGTATGGACACTATCGACTAGTGGCAAGTGTTAGTATTGGCAAATATCCAGCTATGAATATGATACTAATTTATGCATGATTTATTATTATATGTGTTACTATTAATGTTAAGCAAGTGTTCTAGGTGGAGTCAAACGTTTGATGGTCTATAAAGCTAATTATACTATATTATAATTGAAAATACTTTGAAGTTAATGGCGAGAGATACAAAAATATTAAAAAATACATTTTAATACATACATTGAAAATAAAGTCATATTACTTAATAATTACAAATTTTTGAGCGTTAAAAAGTTCGTGTAGAAGTGCCAAAAAATCAAAAATTCACACTTCAGTACCCGAGACCCTAAACTCGTTACGAGTGCCACTAATTACATCCACAATATCGCAGCTTAAAATTCTACATGCTTCACTCTTACACATACCATCTCTTTCGCTCTCGACTGAAATAGAACCTACCAACTGTTGCAAAACCTTCACATGTGTACGTAGATTTATCTGTGTGCGTGGGTAAACACCGGTTTAAGCCTAACTGGCCTTAATGAATCGTAATGGCCCCTATAATTCGCGGCGTAACTAACTGGCCATGTGGGGTAGCTACCCCTTCTCCCGTAAGCCCTTCACCCGTGCATCCCCAATATTTGGAAGCCAGCCATATCGCGTATGACAGCAGCGATTCTCTTTTTGAAATTTTCAGCCTAACCGCGTTTGCTGCTACGATTTGCGGTTACGTGTTTAGATTTCACGAGACCACAATTTATCACAGCTATGAAATTTCAACGTATTTTTATCGTCGAATGAACTTCTAGTGACATAGCCCTTACTTTATGATAGCTCGTTGCTTACTGCAGTAAAATACGTTGTTTGAAAATGTAAGAGTTATGTTTCGCAAACTGCAACAGCCGGCGCCCTAAGTTTAAACTAAAGCCCGAAGGAGGTCGTTATTCCTACTGTAATTTATTTAATTGCGCTGTGGCGGTAATTATTCATGAAATTACGGCAATTATGTCTTGGGAAACAATTATTTATTGTGCAAACTCGAGTCTTAACTCACATTTTATTTCAAGTTGCATCGCAGATAATGGGATGGCCGACACTGTTTAATTTTACATTTAATTCATTTTTAATGAAACCTTTACAACCTGTCAAAAATATATATACACATACATGTATGAAAAACTTAGAATATAAATAAATATGAAATAAAATACTTAATAAACATAAAGAATACTTATTACATACGTATATAATCTAGCGACATAATTATTTGTATAAATCTATAAATATAATTAATGATAACAATAAAAAGATAAGAGGTATATCTGTTAACGGTTAAGGTTATATTGGTATATTTTCTAAGTAGAATGTAAAAAATACACGAGTACAACACATAAGCAATTAACGGTTTCGAGAGGGCAGTTAGGACCACCAGTCTCGAGCACTAATTTGCACGAGCACGCCCGTCGTTATGTAGGCTTACCTCAATGACGCTGGTGTTTGATACGTAACGAAATGTTTACATAATAGAGCAAAAAATATAAAACACGAGCAATTAGCAGGAACACAGTAAATAATTATATTGAGCAATCATTTCTAGGTTTAATTTGCAGTTATTCGTCTTATTGGTGTAATATATACACGTAAAGGTAACATTTTAAAGTTGTAGCAATTGAGTGTTAGATTAATTGACAAGTAGCTATTGCATTTTATTATGAAAATTTAAACGTGGCTAGAACATGACTAAAATAATAAATATATATAATTATAATATATAATTATAGTTAAAACACTAATGGCGTGTTTCAAAATTATTTTTAAAATATAGAAAAAAAATTGAAATACAATACTGCCGGTCGATGTAGGTAGAAAAACCGTTGAAATGATATCACGTATCGAGGCATGTAAGGGAGGCGTGGGTGATATCTGTAATTTCTCTGGCTTTAGGCGCGCTGTTAAATAGAAAAAGTGGTAAAAATTATATAAAATATAAATAAAGCGGAGTGTGCTTGATCGAATCGTATCGATTTTCTTAAAATTAGAATGAATATTGTATGTTCCGTATTTGTAGTGTATTAAAAAAGTTAAACGACAGTGAGTGATTGTCTATTCTCTGTCCTGCATATTAATCACCGGTCGCCATATGACGCCGGACACTGGGCAGTGGTCTTACAGCGGCTACTTGGTTGAAATTAAAATATTTGGGACGTCACGGACGCTCGGGTCTGACAACCGCGCAACATTTGGTATTAATCGTCCGTCCCCGTTAATTTTGATAAAGATATCTGAAAACGGAAATTTGAATTGAATAAATTGAAATCTGGCTAAAAAATCCTAATTTAAAACAAAATTCTGAAGCATTATCTTACAACGAATTTCATTGTTGAATCAAATCTTAATAAGAAAATTTACTAAATAATAATAATAGTTTTAATATTCATACAATAACGCATATATTAATAAATTTTAAAATAACGTAATATTGTATCTAAACGACGGAATTGGTCAGTATTGTACAAACAGGGACAAATGGATAGTTCGCTAAAGCCGCGCAGACCGTCCTACGTGATAAATTCATTTTTGGGAAAGGTTTAATTTGTTTGCCGGCGCGCCGCTATTTGGAAAATGCCATTTCTCATTGAACAGATTACCGAGATTACGATTTCATTAGGGGCGTAATATCTTTTGTTTCTAGCCGGGGGATTCGTCTAATTGATATTTTAAGCACACGTGTAGTTTGAAATTATTTAAAGGATTCATTTGAAAGATAATATTTTAATAACATTTATTCGGTGCTCTACATATATATTAAATAATATACTCAATCAATACATATACAGTAAACGAAAATCGTGTGCGGTTGAATATAAAGAACTCGTTTTCGCCCGCGGCTTCGCTCGCGTGTAAGAGGAAGGGAGGGGGTGTAGGTAAAATTTCACGTTAATCGGTTGAGTAGTTAAGAAGTGAAAGCGTAAATGACATTATATTTATAATGTTAGTTAGGATCGTTAAAAGTGAATAAATGTTGATATGTTAATTTTTCAATGCATATGTCAATCAACGAAAAATAAATATTGATATCATATCACTAAAAACCTATACAAAGTTTAGTAACAATCGATGTTATTTGCCTTTGAAGGTAATTAAAGTTAAAGATTCCTGGAATGGTGTCTGGGACACTGACACCGCAACCGAGACGTGCGGACTTGCGGAGTGAGGATGCGGAATGGACAGGAATTAATTGCGGCTCGTGCCTGAGGTGTGCCGTAATTATCATGCCTGTGGACACTCTGATACTAGTATAAACCTCAGTTTAATTCAATGAATAGATATCATGTTTAATAATTCAAATATCGATATCCAAACGAAACTACATTTAATCGATTTCAATATTAAAATATCATTAAATAAAGCTTTTTGTTTAATAACTTTGTATGTTGTCGTATTACTAATAAGTTGATTTCAGCAAAGAGTGTCTAACGTGAGTTTTATATATATTTAATGGTTAATATAAGATAATTATGACTACTACTACTACATAAATAATAAAGTTGAATACTAATTCTGTACATTGCAATCAATCCATAAGTCGTCCGCCTAGCTTGGCTATTTTCTACATCAATAAACTTAGGCTCTATTAATTACAAGTTTCAGTCGTGCGTTTGAATATCCGAGTACAGGGTAGCGACTAGTGCACGCGGCGAGGACAGGGGACGGGCATCGAACCGCAACCTCTGCGCACGCCACCGACAGAATTAATTGCTCAGCCCACTGGGGCGCTTCGTCGGTTATCTTATTATTTAATTAAGCTCAAATACACCGTCCAACTTTAATACACAACGCATTCAAAATAAAAATTTATTTCGTTGTTTGAATTTATTTGCCTTGAACGGAGATAAACGTTACACACAAATATTCTCGGCCGAGTATCCCTTTCTTAACTCAAGCTAAACATTATTTAAAAGCTAAAACTATTTAAATAACCTGTTTCGACTATTTTTTTTATATATCTATATGTTAAACATAATTTATACAATATGTTATATTAATTCTAACTTAAATATTATATTAAAAGATAATAGTCGTGTTATATATAAATCCATGCTTACAGCTCAATGTAGATAAAACCTCCTTTACCTGAATACTTAATCGAGGTACCAGGTAATCAGAATTCTGTAAGAGTTCGTTCGATTCTCCGGGTGAGCGATAAGCCTCAGATCCGGGCGCTATGTGAATTCATCGCGCGATACTTGTGACTAATCGCCAGGATTCACCTCGCTCCGTCTTACGATAATCCCGGACAAATTATAGGGGTGCTATAAGCTGCGTGGCGGTTTCTACTCATTATTTAACAGTCAGTTGAGAAAAGTCTCTTTATTTAAGTACTAACTTATATAATAAGTAAAATACAGAGACAATATATAATAAGAACAAAAAAAACGTACACAACTAGAGTTTTGGCATTTTTATGAAATTGAAGGGATGCTGAATACTGTATTGAATATTAATCTGATTTTACAATTCACTGGTTATCGGTATAAGAGTAGAAAAATACCTAAAAAATGCAAAGGGTGGAATAAAAACGGGAATAATGGTGGATATAAAAGGCGAGTTTACGTCACAAAGCCGCATGCGGGCCCAGATATTGACAGTAAATTTCATTCATACGGCATTAGTGCCGCGCCATCAGATACAGGAATAGCCTCCGCAAACAACGATGGACGTAAATATTTAGAATGGTTATTTTTTGTCTTACTTATTAACATAACATATACTTTGATATAAACTATGACATTAAAAAATATTATGATAATAAAAAAGATATATTATGAGTCACTTCTTCTTCGATTTATTATTATTAATGAAAAAATGTATTGCACTATTATTTCAACATTCATTGCTTAGACGAATAATCTTGTAAAAAGTATTATTAAAAATAATTAAATTTATACTAACAATTTAATAAATATTTTTTTATCTTGGTAGCTCTGTTGGCTGAGTGACGTAGCGATGCCTACGGATACCCGCTACGCAAACGTTGCATGCGTGAAACAAATTTTAGTGAGAACCACCAAAATTCGCGTCCCTTGTATTAATTAGTATTAAACATTAAAATACAATTTTATTTTAGTTATTATTCATAATATGAAATAATTTAAAACATATTGTTTACATTGATGCTTGTTTATATCCATATGTATTTATATTTTTGGATTTAATTGTTTAATTATGATAAAAACAAATTAGTTTTTTGATATCTGTCGCGTACACAACGGCAATTAAACATAATTCACTGTCCAAAACTAATAATTATGATCTACGTCTTTATTATCCTCGTATTATTTGTCCACACAAAATATAAGTTATCTCAGCTAAATCCGACGCATTCTTCAAAGTTAAGCCAATATTTGGCGAGCGACTTCCGCGAGTGAGCGGGTAATTTATCGCCGGCCAAACTGAAGTTTATCGAAATACGGAGAATAACTTTATTACATAGTGACCGGAACCGGGGCGGACTCGTTCTGGCGGGTAATACACTTATGCTCACATGTGTGTAAGTTTCAACGTTCACGTGCTATCGTACCTATGTATAATGAATAATTATGCATATGCATATAAGAGATATTAAACTTTATTTTCTTATTCATGTAAGAGCATATTCTTAAGTATATTTTATTGTACTTTTATAGTAAAAATAAGCTGTCTTTTTAATATTACGTTTATTACATAGAAAATAGTAAAGTACGTAAATATCCTCTTGGAAAAAAAATTGACTCTCTTAGAAGATGTAGCTTATTTAGCCACAACGCTTTTCAACTACTAATTCATATATATAGAATACATACATGCACGTTCCAGGTTTTCTTGTCGCCGAGCACGAGTTGAATCATCGGCAAAGATAAAGCACAAAAACTCAGTGTTGCTTACTCGTATTTGAACTTAAAATATTTGGTTGAAATGTACGTGGTTTATCTATTAGACGATCTTGGGCAATTCAGTTAAATTAATAAAGTCGAGATGGCCTAGTGGTTAGAACGCGTGAATCTTAACCGATGATCGTGGGTTCAAACCCGGGCAAGCACTACGGAATTTTCATGTGCTTAATTTGTGTTTATAATTCATCTCGTGCATGACGGTGAAGGAAAACATCGTGAGGAAACCTGCATGTGTCTAATTTCATTGAAATTCTGTCACATGTGTATTCTACCAACCCGCATTGGAGCAGCGTGGTAGAATAAGCTCCAAACCTTCTCCTCAAAAGGGAGAGGAGGCCTTAGCCCAGCAGTGGGACATTAACAGACTGTTACTGTACTGCACTGTTATTAACAAAATATTTAAATTAAATAATTTACAAAATGTTTTTCCTGCGACTGTACCACTTTGTGTCTCATTTTTGTAGTCGGAGATATTTCGTCGGAATGATGAAATATGTCATATTTCGCTCGACCTTCATTGTAAACACATTTCAGGAATTGTACGTCCGGCGTCGGAAATCGTCCACGTTTTAGTAATTTTGTTTCTCAGACCTGCCGTTTTCCTTCTTAAAAATATTCCGAATATGTTTTTGTTATAGCTTTGAGAACGATTTTATATTCATATGTGATATTCAGATGCTTGTGATTTTACCACAGCTAGACAAATGTGACAAATTTCATGTGACGTATGCAGATTTCCTCACAATTTTTCCACTTAAGATGAATTATTAATTCACAAATTAAGCAAACGAAAATTCGGACTGCTTGCTTGGATTCAAACCAACGATCGTTATGATTCCGACAATCCTGGTTGAAACATTTATTTAAATTATTATTTACAAAATCAAATTTTGTATTTGTACCAGTATACTTAAATTTATGTAATGTTTAATATATTGAAGTATGTAGCGTAAGAAAGGGAAAAATTTAGAATGACATATAACTTGGGCTGTCGATTACAAATAGTAGTATATAAATATTTTAGTACATTTTTAAATTGAGTTTTTGTCCAGTAACAAGTTTAATCTAGATATTGCGAATCAAATACATATAAATATTACAACACAGTATATATATTATATCTACATCTTCAAATGAAATGTCCAATAATGTTTAATTTCGCGTTCTACAAAGCAGGTTTCGAATATGATACTGTCAAGCCTTGCTCGACTCACTGGACTTATTCATGGTGACGTCTTTAAAGAAACTCCGGACTGAGAATGTTAACTCGGTGCGTTTCCGAAATAAAGAAAGTACAGTAACAGTAAGAGCCTGTTAATGTCCCACTGCTGGGCTAAGGCCCCCTCTCCCTTTTGAGGAGAAGGTTTGGAGCTTATTCCACCACGCTGCTCCAATGCGGGTTGGTAGAATACACATGTGGCAGAATTTCAATGAGATTTCATTGCAGATTTCCTTACGATGTTTTCCTTCACCGTCAAGCACGAGATGAATTATAAACACAAATTAAGCACATGAAAATTCAGTGGCGCTTGCCCGGGTTTGAACCCACGATCATCGGTTAAGATTCACGCGTTCTAACCACTCGGCCGTCTCGACAAAGAAAGTAATTATTGTTATTTAGTTTTATAATATTTTACACTGGTGGTAGGGCTTTGTGCAAGCCCGTCTGGGTAGGTACCACCCACTCATCAGATATTCTACCGCAAAACAGCAATACTTGATATTGTTGTGTTCCGGTTTGAAGGGTGAGTGAGCCAGTGTAATTACAGGCACAAGGGACATAAAATCTTAGTTCCCAAGGTTGGTGGCGCATTGGCTATAAGCGATGGTTGACATTTCTTACAATGCCTTTAAACTATATCTTTGTTTTGTATGTAGATTGTGTGTGTATATGTTTGTTTGTTTGTGGGTATTCGTTTAATAGTAAATTATATACGTAATGAAGTTAAGCTATTCTCAATTTGAAAAAAATATTAAAACTGCAAGTATAATAACAAAACGAACATATTTACGTTCTATGTTACAACGATGTCCAGCAGCGAGTCCCTGTTTTCGATAAAGGCGCGTTTAATGCTACAAAGTGATCTTGAGCGCCAGTCGCCGGTCGCCCCGGGCGACGCTTTACCCGAGCTCTTATGAAAATTTTGTCAAGAACAAGAACATGCTTCCCTTAACGAAATATCAAACAATGTTGTAGTGTATGATGTTAAGCAAATAAGTCATGTATAAGTCATTTATAATACAGTATCCTTTAGCTAATATTTAATATTAATGGTATAAATTATTATTTAACTTAAAAAGTAATCAATATCAATTTTTTTAATTGATGAATAAGATGTTAAATATAGATTAACATTTTAATAATAATATAATACAAATATAATATAAATATAATACAAAGGGGAGAAATAATAAAAAAATCATAAAAAGTTCATAAGAAAACACATTTTTATTTTCTCATTTATCAAATCATAATTTAAAATAGGAATATGATTAAGCGGATGCAGTATGTATATCGCTTAATCAAGTGATGACCGGTGGGCACACTTGCGCCATCTATTGCAGCCATTTGTTACAATACAAGCTGATAAACCATGGATTTTTCTCATGCGACACGTAAATACGTTCTGGCTCGTTTCCCAGCTTACCGAGAAATATGGGTTGGTTCTCTTTTTTCGCCGACCATTTCATATTTGGAGCTTTGTTTTGAAAATAATGTAATACAGTCTCATTTAGATATTTTATGAAATATTTTTATAGTGTTTTTTATATTGAAATAATTATAAATAATAGTTGCTATGGACAGAGATGTGCCCATTGGTTAACCGAAGATTATATTGCAATTTCCGTGTGCTTAATTTGCATTTACAGGGCTCATGTGCTACACGTGCTCAGTGGTGCTAGAAAAAATCCTGAGGAAACCAGCGTGTGGAAACCCAGCTGTGGGATATTAACAGACTGTTACTTTTGAAGATTTTAAATAATTATCTTATTGTTACGATATTTTCAACACACATTATAAAATGAAACTTTCAAATTCATCCTATCATATACGGAAACTTCGCACGATATATGAGAACCCATTCACTGTAACTTTTTTCACGTTTCCCATGATTTAGTTGGATGTGAAGTAGAAACAATATAGCGTCAACACGTGTTAACAGTGCCATAACCGTGAAACTGCCGAACTTAGGGCACTTTGTGAAATATGAAGCGATATATAACGGCCCTTAACGCCTATCTGATTATATTTATAGCTATTATCAATGGACGCGTTAGAATCGATATTTTTAACATATTCGTAAATAATTAATCAATATTTTAAATATATTATTCCACTACTACTTGTGATATTCAATTTAACATCAAATGATACTTAATTAGATTATTGTCCTTATACATTTATATTACAAATATATCTCAACATAATACTATAACGTATAATTTTAATAAATTAATTATCCACTTAAATAAATTCTATTAGATATAACATTTTTCGTATTTATACATAAAATCAATATACGCACATAAAATTTTGAGTCTTTATTAGTTTTTAATAATACAACACGTCTTCTAAATTTTATACCGTAAAAAGGGTCGTTGAGTAAAGAGAAGGTAATATCCATAACCATCGAAAAGTAACATACGTTTAGAAAGCCATTCTCTTTTTATGGCAACTTATGTACGTACTGGAACCATGCGCCATACGTTTTTGACATTCTTGTTGTAAATAACAAAAATACTTTATGTTTCTTAATATCTGCTCCGTATAAATTTATCAAATTACTATATCATCGATAGCGACTTCCTTTGTGAAAAACATATGTTTTATTTGTTTGTTTTATAGTTAAACATTTAAAGGGCAATGTTATTTAAAACTCAACAATGGATTTCGTGATAAAAATAAAATGAATTTCTCAAACAAAATCTTATTAATTAGGGATTTATAACCAAATAAACTGAATAAAGGGTAATTTATGATTTTTAAATATTCTTTCGCAGCCTTACTAGGTTTAACTTTCTTACAAGTTCTTCACTACTACCTTCAGTAGCGATGGGTACGTAAATCAATATTAAGTATTTTACTCAAACTAACTCAACTAATATTTTTACCGTAAAATGTATTTTCTTGTTCGTAATTAAGTATGAAAATGAAAAACCTGAAATGACGCATACTTGTTATATTTGTATTTTAATTATGTTTTTCAACTGCTTAACGCCGATATAATATTTTATAAAAAATGCAATATTAAAAGTCATCTATTTAAACGATATTTAAAAAAACCTTTAAAGGGCTTCTTATAGCTTATTTTCGCCCCAGATTTTCATAAGACGAAAAAAAAATAGGAACATTACGAAATTTTAAAGAAAGCATCAAGTTTTTTAATCATAATTAGTCCCGGTCACATCTGTCCGGCTTCCCTGAAACTTTGACCGGAATCCTCGGCAGTGCTTATTGTGTAATGCGATCGTTTACGTTTGCTAAGCAACTTAACTATTTCTAAGAGGTTTCATCGGGTAACTAAGAAACAAATGAATTACGCATACATTTCTTAATAAATATGAATAATTCTTACATAAGATAAATAATGTTATAATTTTATTATATATCTTATCTCAGATTTGAGATGAAAAATCAGATTCAATAATTTTCGCTACCTTTGAGTCAATTTGATCTTTGATATTGTTCAGATGTGATTATCCAGAACTGATATTATTATCGATGGAGCTAACTCCAGGAGCCATCAATAATGGTTAACTACGTCACATAAATCGCGGCATTAATTTTACTACACAAATGTTACAATTTGGCAAGTTGTATGCGAGTAAGCACTTAGTTATGTGCCGGCGGCGCTTCGCAACTTGGCCCTCCTTACCGCTAAACAAATTTGACAGCTTCAACTTAGCCCAACTCTGTGTACATACGCGCAAAGCTTATTTTTCACGTGGCAAAATATATAATCTACCGTAAGCGGAGCGATTTAAGGTTCAAATTTGAATAATTTTATTAAGCTTATACTCATTAATAACGTTGTCTTATGTATGAAAGTTAAATCGGTCTAGTTAGCATTGTAGCTACGGTGAATCAAGTTGTCGAGATTATTAAGGTGTTTAGCATAAAGGTGGGCTTTGCTTACTTTGTATCATGTAGATAGTTTATACATAAAAACGAACACGTATTCAATCGATAATTTAATTTATTTTATATAAAATAGATAAACTTAATTGTTTTGTAAAACTGGATGTAGTTATTTCTACTAACTCGTTGACAACTGAGATGGATAAATACTACAAGAAGTACGCACAAGTTGCGTCTATACGTCAAATGTTTTTCTTAGTCATTAAATAATATGTCAATTCATAAGGTTACGTGTATTCTTATTTAAGTAATACATAATTATGTTCTTTTATTATAATTTAATTCGACAATATGTCAATGTCTATGAATCAGATAAATGTACATACTTATTGCGAATAAAAGTATAATCAGATTGCACATATTATATACGGAAGCGTACTAAATATTATTTAATATTGTATAAATAAGCCAGGTTTCATGGTTAATAACATCTGCCAATTAATTAATTACTTAAATTTCAGTATAAATAAAACTAGAGGTAAAGTGAATTTACTGTGTGTTACTAAAAAGCAGCTGTCATTTTCGACGGGATTGATCATGGAAACATGTAATTAATTCTGATTTAAAATCCGCGAGTCGGAAGCTTTTAAATACGCATAAATACAACATGTCATGGTAAAACCGCGTTCTGCCTTTATCAATTACACAAGACCGACGTTAAAAAATGTACATTGAAAAACGGAGCACGTTAAAAATTCAGGCATTTTTATAAATTCGTCTAATAGAAGAATTTATTATTACTTACACAAAGTAATATGTTTAATAAATATTTACTTACAAGCATATTATAGCCATATATGTATGTAGTCAGCTATTGTTATTGTTTTACTAAAGTATAACAAAAGACACATTTAGTTTTAAGTATAGAATCAAGTTGAGTAGTAATTGATTATCTATATGTATATACCATATTTTTTATTTGTGAAAATCTTATATGGTTGTGGATCCTATCCTGAATTCGAATCCCGGCCAATAACAGTTATGGGGTTAGAAATTCTCAATAGCAACCCGAGTCAGAATTAAGGTGTGACAATATCGTGCATCGGTAATAAAAATTCTTCCTGAGCGTGATTATTCTTTCTTTCTAGGCCTGTTAGATTGTCGTCCACATGAATGGATGTATAATATATAAGAGATATATAAGAGAGGGATAGAAAGTCTGTGTGCACACACAAATATTTACTTTAATACCTACAATGGTCTTTGGTCACAGTTGTCCAAATAAATATAAACCAATGATGACATATACATTTATAAATTTATACTAATTCTAAAAAAAATGGAAAAAATATTTGTAAACCTTATATCCTACATAAGCTGGTATAAAAATTGTCAAAATATATAAAGATAATATTTATAAGTAAGTACGACTATGTGTATTACATCTCTTTATAAGTATCAGTTTCCTCTCGAGCGCTCATCGATTTTCCGCTTTGACGAATTTGCTGGACAGCGCTTCAATGGAATATTTCAATTGGCTGTGAACGACACTTCAGCGATAAAAGTGGAAACTTGTGTAGTCGTGCGAGCATTTTATTAAACTTTCAAGCATTTCATTTATTTATATTGGCACAAACTATAAATTTCAATATGTGATCATATACTTGTAGGCATTCACTTATTACGTCTCTTTGTGTTATACAAAGCGAACACTATTAATCGATTAAACTCATTTTTGTTAAATAAATTTTCTAATAAAATATTAATATACTTAATCACGTTAATGACATGGCTAATCTCTGAAATGTTCTATTCAATTGAAGAGTACGCACTTCTTATAGAGATATTTTATATTGTAATCATCGATTGCTATGTCAATTCATTATTCGAACAAAACTAAAATTAAATCAGAACATTTTTATGTTGATTTTAAAGCATTTTAAATGAGAATTAATTATATAAGTATAAATTTGTATAATTGTAATTAAATAAATTTGCACACCATGACATATATTCATTTTAATATATTTATCATACTGACGTAGATAACTTCAGATATATTAATATAATACACTCGTTATATTTAGATGTAAATCCAATATTCATTTTATGCACTTAGTTTAAAATTAATACCCGACCTTAAACATTAATGCCTGTTAGTATCGAATATTATGCGTATACTTCAGTTCCTGTTTTAATGAAAAATCTCCGACACTGAACACAATACGAGACCGCATTTTCAAATAAAATTTTAATATATTTAATTACAAGTGGCTTAACAAACGAAAAATATTTGCTCATTTGCAGGCGAACACGATAAATTGTAAATTACTTGGAAATGTGCGTTTTGAAGCTCCGGCCAGTTTAAAATTTAAAATGGTGGAACAACGGTGGAAATGAAATTCACGGGCAAATAATGAGGGGCGGATTAAAAATGCAAAAATTGATTAATGGACCGTTGTCGAGCAAATATGTACTTAATAAGCATGACTCATTGTCGACTGCGAGCTGTCGCCGACTTTGTTTTATTTCGTTTACTTTAACTACTTGAACACATCATTGTTGAATATTATATTCGAAGACCTTTAGTAAAAGATCCAACCGATAAATTAAATATAAAGTTCTTAATAACGCATTCTTAATAATCTAATACAACAGCTAGATAATAACCTTGATTTCCTTAGGATAAAAGGATATTAATGTTTTATCTCGCAGTGTTTTATTAGATAAAGTAATATAAACAACGAACAATAAATACAAAAAGTAATACAACAAAGTCTATATTATCCGTTCTGAAACAATAAGCTGTTCATAACGATCGGAATAATATATTTTTTTAATTTAAGCCTGTGTGATATGAGTATATATGCCATTCTGTTATATTTGATAAAATATTTTCTTGGCATGACTACGAATTATTTAATTCGTATGCATAAATATACCATTCTTATTTTAAGAACTACACAGATGCTACGTACGCTTTTCTAAGCATTAGAATCCTTGACTACTATTAAGCTACTTGTACAAGAATAACTCAAGCGCGAATTTCTACCTCTTCGAAATATTGAAGACTATAGTCTGAAAAATAATAACAAAAACGTATCTTTATTATTAGGTATAAAATAAATAAATATTAATATAATATTTATACTCAAACAAAATATATATTATTAATGTAATATAATATAACTTTGGCATTATTTTACATATAAAAATGAATGTTGGCGTAAAGTAAAAGTTCGGTTAGGCAAAGACTTTCTCTACTCTCAATAGAAGACTTGGAGCTTATTCCACCGCGCTGTTCTAAAGCGGTTTCGTGATATATGGAAGAATTTCTGACACCGAGCTAGATATTAACTTTATTGTAAGCACTGGAAAATTCAGTATTTCTTGCCCGGGATTGAACCCGAAACCGTCGGTAACAATTAACGTGTTCTAGCCACTAGGCCACCTCGGTTCAAAAATAGTGTATCTGTTAGATATTAATGGATACTGATTGATCGATTATCATGGACATTGGCTCATTACATCATCATGGCTCATATACATTTTTAATTGTTCATGGGGTATGTTATCATTTTGTTGTAATGCCACGTTGTTATGATGGCCCCACATACCAAAACTCCTATAAGTATGGTATGAGTTCAAATTATCTTTTTAATAAATAATTTTATTGTTATTACAATATAAATTTTATCAATTTAACAACGTTTTATGACACGTAGTCTTTACCAAATTAGTAACTTAGTAAATATTGGTTTATTTTCATTATTTGTTAGCTTTATTTATGTGTCATATATAAAATATTTTATTTATAGATATAGAGTACATGTAGCTTAAATTAAGTGTATCTGATAAATGTAACAATTACATAACGAACACAACATTAACAAAAATAATCGTCTCTAAATACTTAAACAAATTTATAAAAGTAAATCCGGTGTTATTTAAATTAGGTACTTATATATTTATATTTGAATATGTTATTCCGCGCAAGTAAAGCAATCAATCACAGAACGCCAATACCGCATAAGCGTTACACCAAACCATTAACACGGTCGATTCGAGTCGCACGGAATCGCGTGCCAAATGTATATTAGGTGTCATAACCACGAGCCGACCGCCAACCTTCTCTTTAGATGCATTTTATACACTGCCATTTCACTCCGAGATCGCGCGATAACGGGCCACCATGCAACAAAGCCTCACTAAACACCGTAAACTTGTGAATTATTAATCTTTTTATCGAACCATGAGCCCGACATGGCTCGGTTGATGAAAATTTTAATAAATCGCCTGTTAAATTTATTAACGGTGCATTTAATGCTATTACTCCCGAGTAATAGTCTCCGTGAATACGGTCGTTTCGCGTGTGTACTTATATTGAACACTCTACTATGATATACCCGTGCTTTATCAATATTTGATTTACGAAATAATTTATATTTATTTTTCATATTCAATTAAATCAATTTAATATTTCATCTAGTTTAATCTTATGAAGAGACTACACATATATCAACATTAAAAGCATATTTTCTTGAAAAAAAAAGTGTACGAAACAAGATTTTACGTCGTAAATAACTTAAAAGTGAAATACGGTCTAACCCTTTACACAAACAGACCGAAAGGGAACTTGGGCGGGCGCTGGAGAATGAACAAATTCGCTAATTTTATCTGAACAGCGACTGAATAAAGATATATTAGTGGTCCGTGCAAAGATAAAGGAATAAATTGTGGACGCGATAAATCAGTAAAGGATGGATTTAATTACACATCCTGCGAAACCAACCAAAATAAGGCTATGTTATACTAAGCTTAGAGGAAAAATAATCTAAGCTTCATTAATGAAACTAATATCTTTAATTACACCAAATATGAGTTATAAATAAACAAGAAAGAACTTAAGCAAGGATTTTTTATAAAGAAAACTCTTTAACATAATAAGGTTTTACTATCGACCTAAACAAACACATATGTGCCTTACAAAATGCTATCATACTCGTAGTTTATGTTACAATATGAAACAATATGGTAAGTATGCAACGACCTTTACAGCCTAGAGGCAAATTGTAAATAAAGTTAATTATTGTTGGTTAAGTGATTTCAGATACAACGTAATATATTTGTCTGGCTTCCTAGTGTTATATTTGTTTGGCGAATTTTATTTTTTGATAAAAGTGGAAACACGAGAAATGTTTACCCAATTAAAAATGTGTTTTTTTCCTTGCATTTTTATTTATAATCTAACTGATGCTTAGGAATATTTACAACTTACAAATTTAAGCATTAATTTTGGGTTATCATATTAAGATTCAGAATATATTCTGAATGTTATTGGACATGTCATGTCGCGTGTTATGAAAATATCTTTAAACAGGATTTAGGTCTAGAACCAAGTAGAATGCATTAAGTCGGTTAAGAAAGATATTAAATTATATGTTTGTCTTAATACCGTATTTATCTTTTAACACTTCCAGGGGCAGTACGGTAGGCAATAGATTAGTAAAGATTATAACGTAGATACTCGTTAACTGTCTCAGAGAGTATTATTCATTTGTCAAACCTTTTTTTCTCATTGCTACTATGTCGACACACGCTACGCCATGCGTATAAAGTAAATATGCGCATAGTAAATAATTACATTTAATACATTACATTTAAACTCTACGTAACTCATCTATATATGATATTTTAAGCTAAATATTTTTGTTTTGAGATTACATTAAATTTATTCGTGCGGAATGAAAATTCATGAGTATAAACTTTATTTTGTTTTTTTTTTTAATATGTTTTTTATTAACTTATCACAAGAAATGACAAACAGCAGTAAAATTAGAAGCATTACTATTATAGAATATTAAAATCATTAATATATGACCTGAGATGGTTTTATGGAGTGAATACGTGAATTTCAACCGAAAATTACGATTTCAAATCTGGACACTCACTGCTGACTTTTCATTTGCTTCTTTTATGTTTAATTCAACTTTTTTTAAAACACAAAATGTTGCCTGAGGCACAAATGCAACAAGGCGAAAAGAAAAATTATTGACACAACCTCTGATTACAATTTCAATAGCGCTGAATCTTAAACAGTTAAACATCTAAAACATACAGATCACGGCAGGTGAGCTGTGTGTCGAAAGTCAATTTCATCCCAATGCATACATAAAAAATCGTAATATTTTAAACATTTTAATATCATAACCTAATCCATTAAGGATGCATGTTTGAGTAACTGTGTTTGTATGTAAGATTGCGTGCTATATTGTAGTCATTCCTTAATGAGGTTATTACCATGGAATATGCAACAGTAATACTATAAATATGCATGTTAAAGAACATCTCAGTATCATGATAAGGTTCATAAGACGTTACTTAATTTTGTGTTTGATTTAATAGTTAATGATAGATTTTTAGTTTTGTTTTTAAATAAGCTTTGAACATTAATTCTTAACAGCAGAAGATATATTTTCTCAGCAATGTTACATTTACATTATTTTACCATTATTAACCGCAAATTTACCCGTTCTCAATCGACAGTAAATCTCAAATCTTCGTGCTACTCAACAAATATTGCATTGAGGGATTAGAGCGGGTATCATTTACTATATCTTCAATCCTTATACACATATTGTATTTAATTACCTACTGCTTCTGATGGGAAATCGTAAGATCAATGCTATATATCCCCAAAGACATTCCAATGTTTAATCAATCTCAACTATTTCCAATTAAAAAAAAAATGATATCAATCGAATGGCTCTATAAAAATAAAACTAATTTTTGTACTTAAATTTGCCAGAACTTGAAATTATTATTATATATAAAAAAAATTAAAACAGTTCAACTTCCATTTCTATAAATGTTGCAACTTTTGCATTTAGATTTTCAAACCTTCAGCGATCTACAGGTACCCTTTATACAAAATATAAAACCCGCTAATTCCGCTAGTATCGTTGTACGGTTGAGCCCTTAATTAGTATTCTCACAGCCCCAACTAGATGCTCCCCGTGCTAAGCCGTGCGTGTCTCGGCGCGCCCCGGCCAGGCTGCCTGTCTGTACTTACTGATCACTTGATACGGGTCTTGACGTGAATGTTACGTTTAATAAAATCAGCTAAATTTATAATATTTTAATAAACAAATTGTTGAGACTTTAAATAATGTAATGAATAATTGCTATTGTGTTATTGTGTTTTTTTCTATATCACAAAGTTGTATAATTGTATATAAGTAAAATTCAATTAATTATGTTATGGTTTAATGTTCTTGATTTTTATTTTAACAAATAATATGCTAAATATGTTTAATTCGTATTTTATTACAAAAAATATATTCTTTTCATTTAAAAATTTAACCCTAAATCCCGTAAGAGATATGCAGGCGCACAGAAAAATGGCACAAAGTGAAGTGGCGTGTTTATGCATCAGCTATTCTGTCGCTTTGATTCGTGGCCCACGAATCACGAGTGTTATTTTAATTATAAACATCATTTATCGTAATTAGAGTTTTCAGAGGGCGCTTGTGTCGGCAACCGGCGGCAAATCGGCGGTCCACTTTGAATACGACAATTAGGATGCAGGAACGAACACAGCTCGAGTGCTGTTTACTAAACTATGTTTGTCGATGGGACTGAAAAGCTTGCACTGGCAATTAATGTCGAATATGAAACTGAGATGTTTAACGTACCGGTAAGTAATTTTTCAAATTTGGAATAAAATTTATTGTAAAGATGAAATTTAAAAATTAACAACATTTTTAATACCACATTACATGCCATATATGTATCATAAAGTTATGTATCACATACATAAATATTACAAAATTAATAATCAATTATAAACTATACACCCTAACATCGTATTTTTCGGCTGAAACCGTTCAGATAAAAGTGAATGAGAGGGGTTTCGACCGACCTTATATCGCTTCACATAAACCTACCGATTCGACTTTATGGAGGTGAGGTTTAACTCCCTAATAAATACTCGCTTTTCAGAATTTTGGTGTAAACCGATTAATATATTCGAATTATTTAATACATCTCATGAGTAAAGTACTGTATTACCTGTATTTACATATGTAAGATACATACATATGTATAAAGCTGAAATGGTCCAGTAGATAGAACATGATACTTGACGGACTACGTGATCTACAGGACCACGGGTTCAAATCGAAACCATTAATGAATTTTCATTGGGCCCAATTTGTATTTATCATAAAATGAAGCCTGTCATGTCAGCCAAATTCTCCCGACCGACTCTAGAGTATCGAACAGCCATACATTGTAAATCTTCCTCTAAATTCTGTTATGTAATGTGCGTTAACATTAATAATAAACAAATTTAAAAATATTAAAATTTATGTTTACTTTACCAAAAAATATTAATGATACAATATAGATAAAATAATTATAGTATTTTATAAGTATTTACTCAAACCAAACCTAAATACAGACAAGAAATACCCATTAACCTGAAGAGTGTTTCTTTAATTATAAGAATTCTTAAGCACGTTTTCTCATCAATTAAGCAGCATTTTTAATTAAGGTGTGAAAAGGCCATTATCTCGGTCTATTTGCGTACAGTGTCCCATAAATCACGGCAGACAATGGTAATGCGGCAGAATTAAAAAATACTTTGAGCGGAGCCCGCTCGAAATAAGGGACTTAGGATCTTTGCGAGCGGTTAATGAATTACTTTTGCTAATTTCTTAACAAGGGCCGGACTCTGTTTACATTTTATGCATTATCTTGATGGTTGACTTGAGCGACTAGGGCTAGCTTATACGAATGTAGATATCGTAGTCTTAGGTTGGGTGAATAAAAATATTATTATTTGTTATTATATTTGTGATCAGATTTACTTGGTAGGAGTTAGTGCAAGTCATCTAAATAGGTACCATCCACGCATCATTTATTCTACTGCTACACACTACTTAGTATTGTTGTGTTCCGGTATGAATGGTGAGTGAGCCAGTGTAATTGTGGGTATATCTTCTTAGCTCCCTAGGTTGGTGGCGAATTGGCGATGTTAAGAAGTGACAATTTACAATCAGGTACCTAATATAAGAAAAATAAATTAGTAGCGTTATACTCCTGAGTCTCGGAGAGTACGTAGGCATTGATCCAGTTGATGATGTCTCTCCGGTCAGTCAGTGTCTATTTGATTTTAACTTAAAAGCAACTTGACATCGTAATTAAAATGCTAGAATAGTCAACACCGTGTGAAATTTGGTTACGTTAATTTATTTCACATTTGCCACGTACAGTTACTATTTTGCATTTGAATTTCAGTTGGTACCGGATTATTCTGTATTAATATTCAGGTGCAATAGCCTTAAAACAAAGTATGTATTGCTATCTGGTGCGCTCTGCTGGATGAAAATTTTAGTACCTAATTAGGCAAAATTACCTAGTCGTAATAGGGATAATCGACTTATGTGGAGTGTGCCTTGTGGGAGTTTTTATAATAATTTGATAGCGTTAATATTATCTGCGATTAGTGCAATAATAAATAATAATAAGAGTTCTATACAAATCCCAGTTAGCGTCAACGCTATCGTAAAACTGGCGAGGCACACATAAAATCCTATGATTTTGTTTGATTTTCAAATAACAAGTACTGGTGACGCTATTTATAAAAATAATTTTACTGCAAAAGAAGTTTTATTTCGAATTGTGTTGTTATATCATCTATCTGTGAATATATTATAGGAAATAAACTATGATTATATTGGTTACAATAGACGAACATCGGCCCATTAGCACAATAAAAAAAAAACTTTTATTTAAACCGGCATCTTGACACCAACTAACACTTGTTGTGTTTAAACCGGTAGACAACAATACTAAGTTTTGTTGTTTGATAGAATATAATACGATGAATATTTGGTATATAACAAGAAAGGCTTGTCACAAAGCCCTACATACAGCATATAGCAAAGAGTGAATAATAATAATATTATATAGTTCTAAATGTTAATACATCCCTGTTTGATAATGAAATGCAGACAAGACAATATTATGATGTATACTCGGTCGCGCGGCCCTCGGCAGCGTCTTAATTAATCATTGAAGATTAAAAGTGAAATACGACCGCCGATTGCTATCTTCTGACTTTTTACTGATAAAATTAATAGAAAAGAAAAACTCCATATTAATTTATGAATCTTAGTATGTCGTTTAATTATTTTTGACTCGTTTTCATCTCAATTTTAATTATCATATTTTTTTTCCCAATAAAAATTGCTAGCTATAAGTAAATATTATTATTTAACTGACTGCCTCGCTGGTGTAGTGATCAGGTTAAAACGCTGCCAATTCCGGGGTCCTAGTTTTAAGCCCCGTGTCGAGTTACTAATTAGTAGTTTGGTTATTTCGACGAAATTTAGCAGTAGCAACTCGATGCTTGGAAGTTGGCTGTGATTACATTGACATACCACGGACATCATATAAAGCCGTTAGTCCTACGTCTGAAATTTCTCCAATCACATTGGATTGCCGTCCCATTTGATTATGAGAACACTTGTACTTTATAACACTCAGTGGCGTGCCATTGGAGAGACCTATGTCCAGCAGTGGACGCGAAAAGGGTGATGATGATGATGATGATGATGTACTCTATAATATCTTTACAGTTGGCTAACCTCGAATCGAAAGAAGGTCATCGTCATTATACCCTATTTTTTTTTATTATATTTGTATCCCCGGAGACGTGCCTTTGGTGTAACTTATCTTTAATTTATATTTTTATTATTTTAATGCGCCTGTCTGTTTTATTAGGCAGCACCACAATCTTACTTTTAGGATTATTTGCAATTCATTTTGAAGGGCTTAAGGCCATAGGTCAGTTTTTCAGTCACCCGCCCGATGGTCAGATCACTTTAGAAAATTGGCAGATGCTCAATGGATGTGATTAGCACAGGACCGGGAGAATCGGCGCGCCGGCGCCGGTGAGTAGGCCTATATCCAGCAGTGGATTAATGTGGGCTGAATATATAATATATAGCATATATAGAATATAAGCAATATAAATATACCTATCTAGACAATAAAGAAAAGTATGTATAAAAACAATATTGGCGGACGTTTAAGATAAAAAATGCATAGAATGCATCTAGTGTCGAGAGCGGCATGTAAAAGACGCGCTGGTGAAATCTGAAATTTCGCTAGCTTTGGGCGCGCTCTTAAGTTCTTGCAGTGCCAACGACTATAGATAAAGGTTATCTTTTACAATTAGGTGGTCAAAGGGCTTTTCTGTTTTCTATATTTTATGACTATTTATTTTAACTCTAATCCATTCATATTTTTGGCCACTTATTTTATTTTATTAAGGACCATCAGCAGTCACCTCACTTTTACATGTAATAATAAAACAAACACATTCAACTTACATAAAATGTGCGACTCTTAAAGACGGCCACAACATGCATTTTAAGGTACAGTATAAACAAATTATAACATAAGCAATATTTTTTATAATACTAAATTACTAAAAAAATTTACCACATTTCTATAGAAAAAAATAATAATAAAAATAAATAAATAATAATAACTAATAATAATTGAAAATAAAGCTGTAAATATTATAATTAACGAGTGCACTAATTTCATTTATCACATTAAAAATATATAATAATATAATTTAAATAGGAAAACAAAAATTAATTAAAAATTTCAAAATTTAAGATGAATAATAATACTTTAAATACATTTTTTCATTAATTTCTTAAACTAACATGGTTGCAACATATGTTTTTTTGTAATTAGAATTCTAATAATAACTCCAGAATTATTTTTTGTATTTATTAATGGAGTCCTCAAATATGTCAAGTGACATTGAGTATTTATGAATATATTTATGAAAACTGTAATCAACTCACTCGTCCCTAATGATTCCACATTTTTATCTCACACCTGAAAAAGTATGAGGGATGTATAATGAAATAATCGTTATGGAAATGAGTCGTGTACGGACACTCCGCTTCAGTCGGAATAATTTTACAGTTTCTCTGAGAGCTCTCCGCTTATGCTCTGTTTAACATATTATTTAAATAAAGAATATCATATTTTTATACAGCACTAGTGCTATTACGGGAATAATATGGTTTCAATTCAAAAGGAAATGTTATAGAATTTACTTATACAAGTTTCGCTTATTGATATTTAAAGTATAAAGGAGGTTCTCGATCCTGGGAATAGAAAAATACGGCCTTATTTATAAACGTTGTTTAGCGGATGATTAGTTAAACAATGCTCTGTCTTCGTTTTTCGAATGTCAAATCAATAATAATAGAAAGAGAGAAATAATTTTATTATAAAATAATTTACTTATAAAAGTTATTTAGTGGATGATTATTCAAACAATACCTTGTTCTTACGAATTGCAAATCAATAATGACAGAAAGAGATAAATCAATGTTTTACTAAACAGCGTTTGTAAATAAGGAAGTCGGAATTTAATTAACAGTCGCTATGCAACGTAAGTAAGACCGATAATTTTTCAACAACTGTAACTTGGCTAAGTTATTATGACGCCAAATCATGAACTAGATTAAAATTAATCCATTTAAAAAAATATAACATTTGTAATATATACCTAGAAATTCGTGTCACATATTTGTGTGTATTTAAGTGTACGTGGTAATGTATATTAATGTTACAATGTGTTACATACATTTAAAATTGTAAGATTTCACTGAAGCTAATACAAAAAAGTAAGAGCCTGTAAATGTCCCATTACTAAGAAAAGACAGGCTCCGATTAGGGGAAGACTTGCAGTTTATTTGCGCTCCTACAATGCTTATTGAGTCAATCTTATATGAACTAAACCAATATTTAATGCCAATTAGTCATCATATGTAGTTCAATGAAGAATCGAAAATATCAAGTTTCTTTGGAACCTGTTTTCGAAATCTTTAACGCTATCAAATATAACCATGATATACGAATCGAGTAATAGTAAAAATCTGTAATACGTGATAAATTTAAACGTATATTTATTAATTTAATAAACAACTGGTATAAACAAATAAAGTTTATACTCGATGGTAATACACTAAAGGATATTCAGATAATATGATAAATAATCTTTAATAAAACCGAAAAGTTTTAATTAATATGAACTAAAAAATATTTATTAAAATTTTAGGTATTGGGAAAAATAACGAATATAATTCGTTACATTCGAATATAACTTAATTAATATATACTTAGTTTACTTTAACCACATTACAGACTACTTTACGGTTGTCCGTACGATCCTCGGGAGATTCATCCCATGCGACGTTTCGCATGAAACTGAGATATCAACCAATGGGCGTGGCGCGCAGTGGGCGGAGCTGACGCCCATTAAACAAGCTCCACCCACAGTACGACCACGCCTGTTGGACGAAAAACGTGGCAGGTGGGCGGGACAGGCTTTGAAGTATCACTATGGACACTTTATCAAGTAATTTGTTAACATTGATGTCGATTTAAAATTTATTTCCAACCCGACTTTGATGGATGAAAAGCTTTTTACAATCATATAAATTTAAGAATGTCACGCTGTTTGTGGGGTGAAAATAAACCTTTGAATTTAAAGATTTATAAGTTTATAGGTTTAGCTAAAGTATACTGTTTTAATTAACATTATATATTTTGTATATTCATGGCATATTGACATTAAAATAAATATATAATAAATTAAATTATTACGTTTAATTCAGTTTTCATATATGAAAATAAATCAAATTGAAACGAATTCTTAAGATAGTTTACCTACTTCGTCTTTGTTGACCTTCAAACAACTTAGTATGTTCATTCTTATTCTACCACCAATAATAAATATTACAAGATTGATAAAGATTACTTATAAATTAAATATATATCATGGCAAAATTATAATATAATATAATCATAATAATATACTTTTATTATCAGACCATTTCCAGAATTTGAAGAACATACTTTCAGATATATAATATCAATAGGATTTATGTTCATTTTAGAAGAGAGACGATTCAATGTGATACCCGATAATACGTATTATGTAAAGTTTCATTACGTAACATAGACAAGGGCACTGTAAAATATGTAAGCCCTTTACACACCGTCAATGCGTTGACAACAATAGTGTCTAAGGATCGATAACGAAATGTATCCCTTGAGCCCAGGGTGAGTGGGCCTGTGTAATAATACACTGGCTCACTCACCATTCAAACCAGCACACAGCCAACGCAATACATACTACATAGCTTGCTTACACTTTGGATGAGTCTTAAACACGCCGACGGACTTATGCAAAGTCCTGCCAACGTATTATAAATGTTCAGTATTATATATCTATGATTTATAGATTTTTGGTAAAAGTTGTATATTTTTGATGTATAAGTACCTACTTATTATAGCAAAGAATAGACTAATAGAAAGAGAACAATCCAATTAATGATGCTGAGTTAGTAATAAGTTATTAAATTTAAATTAATAATAATAAATTTAACATAATTCGATATAAAAGCTATTAAAAAACGACGTTTTCAGTATTTTTTTGTAAGTGTGTAAGGTACTTTTTAAACAACTAATATATTTTGAAAAAATTATTATGAATTCATTATTTATAGCACTATAAAAATATCAAAGTTTTTCCACCGGTTTAGGGGTTTGAGTTGGAGTGGTAAATAAAATATGTTACTATAGAATAATATGAAAAATATTATTGGTAAGTATATAGTATTATATATTATATACATATATAATATTAGTACTCCGTGATAGTTTTGTATCCGTCGGAAAGCTGCACACTATTGTAATTAAAGCTAAGAGGAATAGTTAGTTAGTCGTACATGTTTAATATATATAAATTAATTGTTTTTATGTACCTAATTTATCACTGTGAATATTTATAGAAGTTTCTTTTGATCTGGCTATTTATGACTAGAGTTTGACGTCGAGTTATTTTCGTTTTATTAAATAACTTGCTTGCTTCAAGCGTAGAATAACAAGAATTTTCTACAAAAAGGGCATTGCATATTTTTCTTTAAAGGGGTATTTAACAGCTCTGATCTCACGGATGTCTAAGAAAAAGTTGAGTTATTCTAAAGAGTTATCAAAGCGTAGCGAGGCGAAACACCCGTGGAATGTCTTTGCGAAAATTGTTGACATTGCGCCGTCGCCATTGCTTAGCAGCGACGTCGGTATTTAACTGCTTAAGCTAAAATTTAATTAAGGGCACCTTGTTCATACGCTTGTGTTACAATATTTAGAGAATTTCAAGAGGTTACTTTATATGTTTGAACTGAAATTCTACATGAAATAAATAAGTTTTCTAGAAATACTATTTAAGTAAGTAGTATGAATACATATGTATACATATAAATCAGCTTGGAGACATATTTGAGTTTGATCTGGTGTAATACATACAGGGACTTAATTCGAAATAAACGTATGTGCTGTTATGACATTAGCTCAGTAAATTGTAGTGTTATAACTGTAGAGGATTAGAGAAATATTAGCCAACATGCTATTGATTTATTAGCTCACGCAAAAACGCAAATACGTTCCCATTCTAATTTGGCTGTACGTACTCTTAGATAATGTCTTATAGATTATCGATTTAAATCCAAGTTATCTTAATATAATATATTGAAACAGAAACGATTGTAAAGCATCCAAAATCTTCTACATATGTTCACCAAACAATTTTAACCAAAATTTAGCGTTAAAAGCTTATAAGCAGTGATGGTAATATACTTAGATGATAGAATGAGCCACCTCCTATGAGAAGAGGATCTTTGCTCAGTAGTAGAAATTTAAGGGCTGTTACTTATAACATATACAACTGCCCATAGACTTTGGAGATCTGCAACTTCATAAGCTAGCCACTAGATTAACGAGGCATTCAATTATATACTTTTATAATAAAAATAAAGGTCATTTTGAGGCTTGTAATGATACCACTTTGCATACAACATTTTCATAGTCAAGTCGGGATTAAAACATTATTTAATAAAATAATAACACAGCTAAAATTATATTATATTTCCATAATTGATAATAATTGATAATTAAACTGTGTTGTGTAGCCTAAACATCTGAAAATTATTATTAATAAATACAACTAAACAATATTTTAAGCTAAGAAATAATTTTAGTAATACATGCAATTATCTCTTTAAACTGATCGTGTAGTCATTCTTTACAAATGGTATTTGAACACTTACAAGAATGGATAACGATGCTTAAGATGTGCCTTTAATGTATCTCTTTGATGTCAAATACCTAGCCGTATTTAATCGCAGTAATTTTATAACATTAATGCCGTCTAATACTCCCTCATGTTTCACATTATTACAAATACTTGAGGTTTCACATTATTACATCATACATTATTTCAACCAAATCAAATGTTTCCTTTATTGATCGGTTTTCAAATTAATATTTTTTAAATATTGAGGTTAGGTTACCAGCTTTTAAATTTAAGCCTATATTGTAACCACCATCTAGTTATTGTGAGATGACATCAAAAATATTTATTATTGTTTTATCTTTTACTTATTACACGTAAGGAATTATTTCTGTAGTCGGGGCGCGGTGTCAATGGATATTTCGTACTGTTTATTTTTATCATAGCGATTACTGGCAACAAATAAATGTCTATTTGATTATTCTAGAAACATAATCTTTTTTTTATGTAATTTTGATTTTAAGTTTCCATACTTGATACTATTTTTTAAAGTCGGTTCATTTGCTTGCGTATGATTATAACTGTTTATTTAAAGAATCTAACATGTTTTTTTAAGATTTAGAAATTGTTTACCGTTTTTCTTGGCTCTTATTGATATTGAGAAATAAATACAAAGTGTATATAATATATAAATTTATTTCCTATATTAAATAATTAGAAGTTCGCACAATATTGTCAATTAAGCGAGGCTAGCGACATCTGTTATCATTGATTACTTGCCTAATTGTGCGTTAATCAGTCGTTAATTACCGACCATGGTGCAGGCGTGACGTCATTATGCAGACTAACATCGTATCTATAAGGTACGAGATCTATTGATATACTGCCCGTATGCGTTATTTGATCTAATTTGTCACAGTAATGTAATTTTGAACAGTTATGTTCTAACAAAGAAATAATATTGATAGTAAAGTATATTTAAGCTTCAAAAATAGACTGAAATACAAATAATCCAATTTAGATTGTGTCAAATCTTTACAAAGTTCGTCAGCTTTTCGTTTTGTGTTTAGGTTGTCTCCATATTTATTAATTGTGTATGCGTGTGAGTGTATGTGCGTGTGCGTGTATTCAATATATATTTTTGAATATAAGCGTATATTCAAAATGTTACTTACGCGAAATTATGAAAATATAATGATAAGCCGTTGCTTTTTCTTAATTAAAACATATACAATAAAAATATTGTCTCAAATAAAATGTTTCGCAATAAAAAATATGTATATACAATCATTATAAAACATGCATATGTATTAAGCTAATACCGTCACGCAAACATTCATTTAGAGCATTAATTTTATATGAATTAGCGTGATATCAATTGAAGTATTTGAACACTACAAACCCTAAGATAATTACTAAAAATGTAATTCACACGCCACCGGAGCCATGATACATATAATAGAAGAAAATATTGTCAACATTAAATATTTTAAAATGTGGAAATAAATCATAATATTCTGTCGGCGATCAGTCACTTATAACTTCGTAACATGACACAGTATCTAATGTCAAACTAATTCGATTATCGTTATAATGGAACATAATAGACTAATATTTAATATTATAATATAAATATAACGTAAGCTTGGCGTTCTATAGGTGAGGCAGTCGCCCAGCAGTGGACAGTAAAAAAAGAGGTTTTATTTTCGGATTCGCACAACAATTTTTGCGATTTATGTGGAAAATTATGATGTGTTGTAAATTTCCGGATAAACAGCTGTTTAAATTATGTTTATATGTTGTATATATTATGTAGTCAAGAAGAAAATCGTCGTAAAGTTTAAGCAATGTATAACATAAAGAAAAACTCAAATAAAATATATTTGTTGCACGTTATTGATTTTTATCAAATTTATTTTGCAATTCTATTACTGCCTAATAAAAAACACATAACTATATGTCTGTTTGTGAAAAAAACGCATACATTTCAAGATGAAAATTAAAAGAAAATCAATAACCGTTTTAATGACGGAAGTTGAACAACAATATTGGCACATTAATTCATTAGAGCACCGTCACATGCGTCGCCCGATCACGTCAGAACAGGGACCGTCAATCGCGAGTGATTAGCGAGTGTGATTGCGCATTGATGGCTCGTTACCGGCTGTTTGCGAAGTACACACGGTCAATCACGAATATGCCTCCGTACGTTGATATGATCATGATGTAATGCCAGGGTGTATCTTCGAAAATATCATATTCGAATTCTTTTTAAACATACATAAAAAAATCCTAACGTGTAGTCCCGACTTTCTATAATTTTTACCTCATGATACTGAACCGTTCATAATTCTTAGTTACGGGCTGGATATTACTTTTACCGACTTCGAGTATTAGTTATTGAGACTTTTTCATATTGTAATATTAGTTATTAACTGCATAGATTTAGTTTAATTAAAAAAATATTCTAATGATTTCCAAAGCATTAAAATAACAAAATTTAATAAAATTAATAGCCCGTAAATATTCTTTTCTTTACTATGTATTCCTATATCATCGAGCTCGAGATGAATAAACACATGAAAATTCATTGGTACTTGATATCTGCTTTTAATAACCGATAAGCAATAGGAGAAAGAAACCAGTAAAATGTCTAGATAATTGTGTGTGACATACAAAATATAACAAAAGTGTAGGGTATTTTTGCAGTGATCATTTCGTAAGGCGGTAGTGGATTGGAAGTGTCTGTCAGCTTTGAGCAACCACTTTTTTAGAGATGTATCTTTTTATTAAAATATAACTAATTAACTAATGTCAACCTAAATATGCTTGCATCTAAATTTGATTATTGCTACACGTCAGACAAGCATAAGTCGACTTTTATATAGAGGTATTTATATTTGGCAATTTGTCGGCATTTAAACCGAATATTTGTCGGAGTACGAATATTTTGTAAGCTAGGTGAATTACGAATACCCAACAAAACGAATATTCAGGCCAGATCGAGTTCTGTATTATATTGTGATATATGATAATATAGCTAATTTCGGAGTCAAAGTCTCACACAGTTGTACCGTTAGCATGTGATTAGCATGTTAGCATAAAGATTAGTTTTATTATATTTAGTTAAATATCTTTTAATATCTTAGTTTTTTCGTAATTAAAATAAACGAATTATAACGTTATCTTTTTAAATTTACATATATATTTTTATACAGTATATTATGCACCGGAGCTAAGAAAATTTAAGTGGATAGCATATGATCCTGCTAAGATTGTTGTATCATATTGTTTAGGCGTGCTAAAAAGAAGTGGACATATGATAATAAATATCAACTACATGCGATGGTTAACATTTCTTACACTGCCAATGTCTACGGGCGTAAGTGACCACTTACCATCAGGTAGTCCATATGCTCGCACACCTACCTTTTCTATAAAAACTTGCGTGTAATTATTTATATATGTATATTATTTTTATATTTATAAGCATTTCGTTTCTAAGTAGATATACTTGTAATTGTTTTTGGTTTTGTTATTGTTGCCCTAATAAGTGTAATATATTAGTTACATATAGATACAAGTTATTGCTACCAAAAAAAACAGATCCAAGTTTTTCAATTGTTTATTTGTATTCGATATTTTGTGAAATCAACGTTATGTTTTCTCACTGCATTCTATCGCAGTTAGTTTATCCCTTAATCCTTTAACCCTGCCAAAATATGAACTAGTGATGCTATAAAAAATAGCCATAAAGCCGTGAACGAAGCGGAACGTGCAAATAAAAGCAATGCCTCGTCGTAAAACTGTCGAATTGAATGGCGGACGCAGTTGACCGGCTGCACGGCTGTAGTCGTTCGCGCAGAACAATCCACCTTTGAAATGGTATTAACTTTCTTAATTTCAGCAATTAATCATACAATTCGATGTAGGGAAGTACAGCTAGTGAAATATTTATATTGTATTATTAAATATTGCTATATCGATTAAACAGACTGTCTATTTATAAATAGACAAATATAAAATAGTTCAGTACCATTTCCTTTGTTTATCACTTTCTTTTGTTTGATAGCTATTGCGCGATAAAAATCGTGACAGAACGGTTTTACTTATTATTATTGTTAGTGTTGGCACTTGAGCTGATAGAGGTTCAAAATTTAATATCATGTTCTCCTGAAATTTTCAATAATGATTATGGTCGAAATTATTCAAAGCCGATGGCCGAGCATTAGTTAAATTTACCACCATGTTACTATATAGTTTCGTTTTGGTTTGTGAACGAACTACACCATATGATTTAGGTTTTTAGTACTTACAGTCGATATTTATATTTTATAATATCGATTGTACGGTGCCAAACATTGCCACATTACATTACACAGTGTCAGCGTTTACGCCGGCTAGCGATATTCCGATTGAACCGATCGGTTCACGTGATCTCAATACCAAATAATCTTTAACCATTTTAGATTAACTTTAGTTACAAATAAGTCATTGATTTATATTTAACTCTATCTTTTATTATCGAACCAAAAGTAATAAAATAATTATCTGTATGACACCCATTTTTTAGTTTATTTGTGCCGCTTTGGGCAGCAGTTTTTTTTAAATTTATAAAATAAAAAAAATCTTCACAATGTTTAAAAAAAATGTACGATTAGAAAACACAGTACAATATCAGGTGCAGGTAGGGTTCATGTGGGCATTAATAATGATAAATTTGAGTCATTAATTCGTGAGGATTAGTCGCGGAAGCGAGTGTGCGCCGCCGATAACCAAATATTAACTCAATTAGCGACGAGACGCGCCGGCCCGGCATTCAAATGTCTGCTAATCCGTCCTAAAGCCGGCTGGCATTAGGAATGGTCAGTCCTCGGGGATTTAGATAGTGCCTTGTTTTTCTACACTGACTAAAGTTGGTCTTTTTATTTAAGAAAGATTTTACAATTTCAGCAATTTATGTTCAATATTCTTGCAATGCTTAATTTTTTTCATTTTTATTTCATATTCATGCCTAATTTTAGACTCCTTATAATACGATAGTCTTACTTCACGTACAAATGGGATTTAATCACAATATATTTTGTAATAAGCGAATATTTCAATGTAATCGAATTATTTTCTTAACGTATATATACACCCGTCATTTTTATTGATTTTTGTGATTTGTCTATGATATAAACTATACAGATATATAATATGTATGCGCAAGTTAGTAAGTTGTTACGATAGTTGTTTTGCCTATATTTTAAAGCATTTATGCCTTAAGTAAATATAAATAAAAATTAAAAATAGTTATTGTACAAATCGTGACCGCGTGGAATGTTGGCAAAGCCTTTATTAATATGGTTTGTTAAGTATATTAATAATGTTATATTTCTTCAGCGATGTTAACTCACTTGCTTTAGTATGAACCGTCCAAGCTAAATCATTGCCTCGTATTCTCAATATTGCACCAGCAGCCGGTTTTATGCCGTCGGCCTTTCTATGAGCTGATCGTCTTCTCTTTCTCTCTCATAATCCACTAATTTAGACCCTTGGGTGATTTTTACTTTTAATTAAATAATTCACCCATTTTCATATCAACTTTTTGACTGTGTACGATATGTCTGCATTTTTATTGTCCGATATGTTTCAGATTTAATTAACCGCTTAGCTTAATATTTACAATACTCATGTGAATGCTGTTTTAACGTGTTTCTAACTTCTAGAAATTTCGCTAGTGTGTCTGGACACCGTAAATAATGATGGATATAGTATAAGTTAAATGAGTTTGCTATATAATTTTAAGATAGTATAGATATTAACTGTTCTCTTTGTAATTTATTTTAGTTGTACTACTGTTCTGTAGTTACTACACTTTCTTAGTAATATTGTTTGTACAATACATCAGTCGTCCACGTACTCAATTAACCAACTCATTGACTCATATCGGTAATTTTTAACAATTTGTTATTAATTTCGTTTTATTAGGCTAATTTGCAATACTTCTCGGCTTGCATCTCTATAAATTCTGAGTGCAATTTGCAAAAAGGTGCGCATAGCGTCAATGCTTTCTTCCCTGTCTTCTTCACCGAAGTGGATCAACAAAAGCACTCTCCTCATGCTCCCATTCCGCAGCTTCCTTCTGTGTCATAACATTTTCACAGAAAGAGATCACTCTATGCAGCACCTCTCGCTACCGATCATGGCATTTATCACGCACAGCTGCGAGAGTTCTCCACAGGAAATGGCGCAGAGGCCCCCATGCGGCACACTCCATCAGGGCGTAGCGCGCCGTGTCCATAGGTGCACCACACTCTTGCTGGGACAAGGCCCTGACTTGCTTCACCTGCGTCCCTGGACAGACACCGTTCGCACTTGCGTCCTCCCGAAACCGTTGCACTTCCGCGAGCTCCTCCACCCAGATTTCTCAGAGCGGATCGCTCGCGATAAGCCACCGTTCATAGAATTGAAAACCAGTTCGTCCCGAGTTTGTACAACATTTGTCACTGTTTCGATCGAACGATTAAGTATTACACTTATTAACTAACAATATTTATTACACTAATTATGATTTCATGTTTTTGTTAAAAGCTCATAAAGTTTTGAAACTAAATTATAATATAAGATATGTAATACATCGACTTAATATCATCAAATTGAACTGACAAGTAATTAGTATTAATTCAATTAATTGTGGCCAATCGTGCCAACAAATGCATTGTTAGCAATGACAGATTACTTGGACAATATGATGTCTGATTCTAGCCCTCCCAGCAATTTAGTTATTACTCTGTGTTTACAGTATTATTTATTCCATAAAATGTAAAAATACGAAGTTCACTTTTTTTTATCAAAATGTATATTATAATAAGCCATTCGTAGTACCTATTTGGGGGGGAGGGGGAGGTGTTAAGTACATCCTTTTCTGTACCCCTGACAATGTGTATGCAAAATTTGTGCACGATGATCCGTTGAGTAGTTAAGATGTGAAAGCGTAACAAACAAACAAACAAACAAACAAACATTTCACTTTCGCCTTTATAATATAGTAAGGATATTTTTCTTGTATTCACTCCATCAAAGTTCTTGTGACTTATCTATTTAAGTCACTTCAACATGTGTACAACGTATACAATTTAACAAAAGATACAAAAGCTACTTCAAAATATAAGACGAAATAAACATGTTAAGTGTATGATTTATTTAAAATATATTGCAAATCAAGTCACGGAAAAATAAAATTATCGAATTAATAGAACTGTATTATTATAATGAGCTATAATAACAATTATTATGAAAATCATTGAAGTATCTGTAAAGAGAGTTCGTCACTTATAGAATCTTCCAGAATAGGATGGCTTCTAAAACTGCTGATGAGACAAGAAACGCTCTACTAACTGTGATCCAAATCATCCATCATCTACATAATTACATAAATCTTACATACTAAGTAATTATACGTATAAATATTACGTCTGTTTGGCTCTTACATCCTGGAAAAATACATCAAAATGATTTCTTTAATTGCTATTTTTTTGTAGTAGATGGTTACCTTCTTGTTTGTATTAACAAGTTAAGTTAACGAAGCTTGTATTTGTGTTGATATTGTTTGTTATGCATATGATCAAAGAAATATTTGGTTGTAACTAAAAATAATTTTCAATATAAGTTTTTTTTAGTTATCGAATGTCTCTTTGGAGTTGTAGCTTATAAAGCTGCAGATCTTAAGTTCCTGGGTTCAGACCTCAGTTTCGGTCAGTAAAATGTTATTAGATCTTTTAGTAGCAACGCGAAGCTTCGAACTTGTAGACTATGTTTCAGACCCCTGGCTCGCACCTGAACTCTCTCATGTCTCAATGGATTATCGTCCCATCGGATTATGGGACAGAAGGAATGGAGAGTGCATCTGATTTTGTGCATGCGGTTGTGAACTATTATATCCCCTTCATACTTGATTAGTCTCCGTTAAGATGGACTGCCGTTAGATGAACATTTTTATTATTATTATCTATGTATAAAAATGTCCTTCTGACGTTTATTGTAATTCAATAAACAAATATCACATCTGTATAAATGAATTATCCCAATGTATAAAGTTGCATTAGATGCAACGGCGGCCTTAACGCTAAAACAACGATCACTTCCAAAATCTTTGGGTACAGGATCAATTGTTAAAATATCTGCGACGGACACAATAAATAAATATATAGCTTAATATAAGTGGAAATACTATAAATATTAAAAATATTAGATAATGTATATATTTAATACGGAGATTTGAAAAAAAAACTAAAACGTTTATAGGGAAATATTTGTAAATTATTAAAATAAAAATTTTGGGAAGTTATTTCTTAAAAATGATGTCGACTGAATGTAAACCATCACGTTCGCGGTGCTCATGTAACACCAGATTTTTTATTACGGCCCGGCCGGTAGAATGCGTGCAGGCTTTCCTTTCGTGAGAGATATTTCAAACGCGCTAGAGAAGTTGGTTCATTAGCGTAGACTTTCTATATGAGGTAATCCCGTAGAAAAATATCCACAGGTTCTATCAGGACTGACCAATTGGGCAGGCCAATGGTCACCTATCTTAAATATCAATTAGCGAGAGAAAATTCAGCGAACTCTTGATAGAGACGTAGCTCCGCTTGCTGGAATAAATTAATAATTAATTAAGTGATACATAATATCATTATGTTTTAAAAAATATACTAATAATACTTTTATTTTATTATTGTTTTCAATCCTTGTATAATATCCGACATTTATTTAAAATAATGTTTACTTAAAATGGTTAACGTAGTAACGTAGTTATACGTGAGAACGTAGAAATTGAGATATATTTTTAATGCACGGCGCCCTTTATTTTATGTTATTCCTTGAAGGTCATTAAAACCAAAAAGATCGTTACAATATTATTTATATTGTAGCAAATTTAGAACTGATCCACTCAAGCAGCCTTTCTTTATAAAACAAACGAACCCGACCGAAAGCAAACTTAATCCAATCCGCGAGTGAAACGAAGTAAGACGTCGTCGGCTCAAACAAATTATTTGACATAATGTCGTTAATTAGAAACCCTCCTTTGTAACCGAGGGTAGGGTAATTAGGTTCGGATGCTCTGAATGGGTCCTTTTTCTGCTCGTTACGGCTAAAACAAAGGGGCAAAGAAGTAAACAGTCCGTATTCAGGCAAGAATTTGCATTGGAGTTGACAATGAAAGAAAACTTTTATACATTTCGACATAACGATCCAGTTTTGTGTAGAAGTTATACAATAGCAATTTCATAAAAATTATATCCCGAAATAATAAAAAAAATATAATTCTCTTACCTAGAAAGGACGTAGCGGAAATATTTTTTTTAATAATAAAAGAGAAAGTCTCTTTTATACCAATATTATAAAAAATAATTGAATAAATATGAATGGTAATGTTTAATTGTGGCCATCACGAATACTTGACTAAAAAAAAAAATAGTCCAGTCGCGCTTACAAGTCGTCCCCTCACAAGTTTAATTGCATCGCTATTGTTCCATTTGATTTGATTCTGTCTCTCTATGGGCACAATCATAATATCGCGTTTTAGCGACCGAGACTTAACGTCGCGTAACAACGACGTAACTGAATTTTTTAAATAAACCATAATTAATATTTTGTGAATTGAAAAAAATATATTTTCAAACTCGATTTTAATTCCAAACCAATTTTATTTATTTGGAAAATAAACGATAAAAAATAAAAACAAAGGAATTACATATTTTAAATAAAAACTAATTATATAGTTTATTGTAGTTAAACTACCTACTCTAGTAGTTAACATCATAAACTGTCAGATGATGTACAGATATTTAATTTGTTTGACGTATTCCCCCCAATGACGCCATTAAAACAAACTACTTAAGATAAATTATTAACAACAGCCCAAAGCATTAATAATATAAATAAGCCGGTTGGCGTGGTTAGTGGATGCTTGCCTTTCACGCCGAAGGTTGTGGGTTCGATTCCGACCCAGGACAGATATATGTGTGCATCAATATGTCTGTTTGTCCTGAGTCTGGGTGTAATTATCTATATAAGTATGTATTTACAAAAGAAAAATAGTTTATGGAGTATAACAGTTGTCTGGTTTCCATAGTACAAGCCTTGTACAAGCTTAATTTGGAATCAGATGGCCGTGTGTGAAAAATGTCCCATGATATTATTATTATATTATTAAATGTCACCTTGGTATCGATATCGCTGAAGCAACACGTCACGCACACTCTTTGCCAGACAATTTCAACAAACAACAACTTGCTCCTAATTGTGTTTGCGATTCCTTTACAAATCTCTTTCGCCTCGACTACAATTATTGTGAAAACTCGTTTTGAAACGACGTTAAATACGACCGAATTTCAGATAATTAACTCTGATTATGGTCTCTTAGCATATAATTCGCTTTTGTTGCAAGAAAATTCGTAGAAAGGCCAAGTTAAAGTTATATTAGAATTAAATTTATACAAACAAAAGAAAAATAAATTGGAGGCCACATAAAATAACAAAATGTTTTGTACTATTATAAAGAATCATTTTATTTATAAACAGTTCAATCGTAAATGAGTAATTAAGTATTACGAAAGATAATTTTTTTTTGAGAAAATCAACATGTACATTTATTATACGTAAGCCTTTATTATTACAATTATACATATAAATTCCAATAATCGTACAAAAAAGAATTCTGTCAATTAACATCAACGGGTACTTTGCAATATACAAATATTAATATCAACATTACAAGCTTACATCAAATAAAACAAAGATAAAAAGAATTTTGATTATTTGAGAGTTAATAAATGTTGTGAAAACAATAGTTCAACCACCGTGAAAAAATCCAATATCGGGTAACTTAAAACCCATGCAAATTCGGAAAAATCTATTATAATCTGCATCGCACACTGCTGGACGCTCTTTTCATTCGATGCCTTTTGTTGGCGGATTCAATTAAGTTTACATCGGCGCCGAGGTCAGTTAATAAAAACCGAAGCCTACAAAAATTGGCGCGTAAATCAAATTCAATAAAGCCCTGCACAATAGTGTGGGACAGGCATCGGAAAATGACGCCGTCAAACAATGACTGTTCGATGTGCTCGCGATGCGTCCCAATCAAATTTATATTACAGACTTTTACTTGTTTTCTACCTCCCTAGCTTTATTGAATTTTTTATCGCTTTTTATATATATCAGTGTAACTGATACATTAGTTCAGAATATTCAACAAAATTTTAATATTCTTTATTTATTTCATTAAAAAAATGTGTTAAAATGTTTTGTAACAATGTTTTATGTATGATGTTTCTGATTAAATACAATTAGATTTTAATCGAATATCCCCAAAACATTACTATTCGGGAAAATGATTGCAAAAACAGTCACCCTTTCACATTTAGAATTCTCGTCCATCTTTCCACGTCTCTGAATTAATCGCCCGAGAGCCGCTGTCTATTAAAGTTTCTTCGCAAGTTGTTAAGAGGCTCAACTCCCTCAAAACTCTGCAGATAATGTTAAACATTCATTTAAGTGGGGGTTCTAACTTCCGAATCGTCGTATAAATCTTCTAATTCTTCGAGCCTTTAATATTCATATCACCTTCGCTTCTACAGTAAGTCGCGATACCTCGACTTTGAATCCCTTAAACTCATTACATAATGTACCGTTTAAATATAAAACGTAACGACAATCTAAATATAAAACTGCCAATTTAAGGGATACAGTTTTGCCGCCTGTTAAAAAAGCATGTAAGTTATCTTTTATGTAGTATAAATATATGTGGTAGGGCTTTGTGCAAGCTCGTCTGGGTAGGTACCACCCACTCATCAGATATTCTACCGCAAAACAGCAATACTTGATATTGTTGTGTTCCGGTTTGAAGGGTGAGTGAGACAGTGTAATTACAGGCACAAGGGACATAAAATCTTAGTTCCCAAGGTTGGTGGCGCATTGGCTATAAGCGATGGTTGACATTTCTTAGAATGCCAATGTCTGAGGGCGTTTGGTGACCACTTACCATCAGGTAGCCCATATGCTCGTCCACCTTCCTATTCTATAAAAAAAAAATGTCATATAAATTATATCAAGTTTAATTTGTCAACCTAATTAAAATATTTTTAGTTTCTTAGCCTCAAAGTATTCAATAACAACCTAAAGTCTGGACATTGACAGTTCATCGAGAAGCACATAAAGCTGTTGGTCAGTCTCCCTTGCGAATGGCCGACATAGCTAGAATCGGTTCAGAAGGTATGATTATATCAATAAATTTCCCACGTAAAGCGAAAAATTTATCACTAAAACCGACGTTTTCATTACAAAGTCGTTTTTAAGTTGGAAATGTTTTACCAATCGTAAACGAATCCTCATCATAATCAAGTGAACATTGACGACCATAGATTGAAAACATTGATAATACCTAGTTTTTATAAACTTGAAAGCAGCTTTAAATGTAAAACTCGGGCATAGTAAGCAACTTATAAACTACCTATAATTGTTTAAAGAATCACCTTTAAAGAAATGTAAACAAACATTTTCTAATACAATCAAAACATACTAAGCTCTGACTTTAGACAAACACTTTTAAATTTCAGTTAAAATTTACTATTATAAAATATAACATAAACATTATATTTTAAGAAAAGTAAGACAACTATTAACGCTCATATAAAATATGTTTTTGAAAATAAAATTGAAACTAAGCCAATAATGGCACAAAAAATATTTTTAAATAACTAATGCTACTCGTACGAATTGCAAGCAATTGTGGGAAGCCGCCAAAACACGTAGCTCGTTCATTCGAGTCGTTACAGCAATGCCAATATTTGTAGACACCTTCTTTCCAATGAAGATGTAGTGAACAAACGAATTTAGCAGCGTACGAAGCATTTGAACAGATCTCGTTAAATTGGTCGTGTAATAACTGTCTGAACAAGTCGTTCTGACGTCGCCACATCAGCGGTTCGGATACGATCCTTCCGCTCATTTGAGGGCAATATCACAGCTTTATTATTTTTATATCTCTTATTGTACCGAATGTTCGAAAAATCACCCAAATAACCTAAATAAAACACCCCATACCTTACGATTACAATACAAATCCGATTATATTTAGCTAACCTGTATAAAAGTATCACAGACAAAACGAATGTTTTATGTATTTATTCAATTTCATGAAAGAGAAGACGCGAATCCCAGAACCGCCCAAGCCATGTAGCCGTCCGCAGTATTTTAAAATAAACGGCACTTTTTATATTCTTAGCATATTTTTCAAAAGTCGGCAGCGCAGCGTTTCAAGCGTATTAATACGCGTCCTTAAACACCCCTTACATGAATAATTAGATGTTTCCCGTTTTTATTCTCCACCTTATCTCTAAAACACGCGTTTTAAATTTGCAAACTCATTCTTCTCGCCGTATTGAGGATAATACATCTTAGCTCCGATGCGATTCTGATTAATGCCCTCGACTAGATTCGACGCAACTTTGTCAGAGATAACGGCGAAAAATAATGGGACGTGACTCGGCTAATTCGGTTTTTACAAGCAGAAAGTGCGAACAAATTTAGCTGAATATCATTACTAAAATTACAAAAAAAAAGAGTTTGGCCTTATGTTATATATTAGTATTTAATAATACTCTTTTACTAATGTAAAAGATACTATAAATTAATACTATAGTAATTAATGAAAGAGAAAGATGACAGTATAAGAACTTCCTGACGCTCACTGTTATTTATAATCGCAATATATTAAATCAGTAGGTACTACTGATTTTTAATTAATTAATTAAGATTAAAATATTTTTGCGTTTACTCTAAAATTTAAAACTTTTTATCCCATTCATGTTTGATAAGACATTTGTTCTCAGCCAAATTTTTTAGAGTAAATAAATGGTTTTTTTTTACATTGGGATAAAATAATGTACATATAATAATAGCAAAGCTTGTAAAAGCTTGATTACCCTATGGCAAGTCGGGCGTGTATGTAAAGAAATAGTAATTAGAACTTTTTTCTCGATCTATATTTATTTTGATAGGCAAAAAGATAGTATTCAAAAATCAATTTATATATTCTTCTTTTAAAACAAGAAACGTCAAAAAAGATTTGGTTAGGACGTCTAATTGCTTGTAATATCAACTGTTATATTATTTTCGGTTCGATATGCGAATTTTAATATTGATTGTGGCAACTGGTAAGAAAAATATTTTTTTTTGTTTTATATACAAAACAGTTGAGACAAATACATAAGAAAATGATCTAACTTTTATTGTCGTTATAGCTTTATTACTAGAAAATGTAGCTTCCGAAGAAGATGGTGTCAAAAGAGGTACCTATCCTTTTATGGTAAGTTTTACAATTTTCGATGTGTTACGATATATTGACGACGAGATCTTTCGTAGTCGATTAAAGTCTACGTAGATCTTAATTGAAACTCGCGGAATCAAATCCGGAAGCACCACTAAGTATCCATGAATGTTTTCACAATGTCGTTTAGGCGATGGACACAAAACTTGTGTACACTGAAAAAGTGTGGTGGAATAAGACCCAAAATTCTTAATAGGACAGATGATAGGACATTTACGGAATGTTACTTTGCTTTTACCTTTTTTAATTTAATTATCTAAAAAACTTAACTAATCCTTAAAACTTGTTTTATAGGCTTTTATTTATTATCCGGATGAAACTGTAGGCGATGCTGCTGGAGGAAAATTCATCCGAAGTGCCGTGTTGATACGAGAAAGTTGGTTAATATCTTCTTCTCTTGAAAGTGAAAATACTCTTATCGCTTTCCCGGAGAAAACACTTGTAGCAAGACTTGGGGCTATTAGTATAGATGACAAATTGGATTTAAATGAAGATGAAGAAGAGCAAGAGCGCGAGGTTCACTATAATTAATATCACATCTTAGAAATAGTTTAATTAAAACAAGTAAAATCTAAATGTTAACTTTGTTATTTTTTCAGATTATTCGAATAGCTCGGCCTTTTACTTTTAAAAGTGCGGAATGGTGGAACAGTGACATATCATTATTGAAGACTCTGTTGCCTTTCAATATTACTTTGGTAGTGGCACCTTTTGAAGCCAATAAACTTAATTCTAATGAAAACTGCTTTATGCTCGTTTACGCTGTAAGTTGTTTGTATCTGTTTTGAATTATTAATTTTAATTTAGATATTTTTTATTTAATAATTATTATTAATTTTAATTTATAAACATTATTTTTTTCGCATAAGAAACAAAACGAAAGTGCAACAGAGACAAGGAATCTAATGAAAATATCAGTTGAACTGATATCGTCTTCGCAGGCTAAATGTGGTAGCAATTTCAATAATGACACTATGGTCTGTGCTGCGCCTAGTAGTGAGAAGAATGATATTTATATGGATTCCAACTTCTGCATGGTAAAAGATTTATTGGTTGTATAATAATTTTTCTAATCTATATATATTTTTGAATATTTTCATAGTAACCATTGTAATTATTATTCTAGAGTAATAGTGGTGGTCCTCTTATATGTGGTAATGAATTGACCGGTATACAGACTTACATTGATAATTGTAAGCAACCATATCTATATCAGCTTTTAAATTCTTGGGATGATTTAATATCATGTGCAACACAAGAAAAATGTCTCGAGGAGCAATGCGCTAAAATATGCTATATTATAAATAAAGACCCAGTAACGATGGTAACGCCTAACATAACTATCACTACAGAGGCAATCATGAAGCTAGCTGATGGATATGTTAATAAATCTAATTTTGAAGAATTTATATCATCGACTTTTACAACTAATAAAGAGACTAGTGAGGCTGAAATAGAAAAAATAACTTTAACTACTGTGAAAGAAGAACAAACATCAACGGAAATGACAACATTGTCAAGCATTTCTGATACACAAACGACTGAATATACTACAAATAAATCAAGTCAAAGCACAGAAAGTGTGACTTCAGATATTCCAGACGAGCGTGAAAGAGAGACTAATGTCGAGGCTCAGCAGCAAGTTACAGTACGCAGTGATGCGTCAATAAATATGTTGTATTCATTGAAGTATTTCATGTATCTTTTTTCTGTTATAATTCTACTGGCTTAGATTTTACTTATGAATTTCATAATAGTTGATTAAATTTTGGAAATATTCTTTAGTTTCAATAAAATACATTTTATTTTAAGATAATACATTTTTTACTTTAATATTTTGCATCATTAATACTTTTAGTTCATAAATTAATAATATAAAGTTAAAATTAATTTAATAATAATAAAAACTTAAAATTGTAGTACTTACGTATAGGATTCCTTCAATACGGTCTGGAAACTTGATAATGCTATTAGAGCAAACTGCGGAGGCGTTAAGCCTGCAACCTTACTTAATTCTACTTATTCTAAAACTTTAACATGCTTCAGCCCTGTGGAACATCTTATAATAACTTCCTGAATATTGTTTATTTTGATTACTTTTAAATACCTAAAATGAATTCCAAGATTTATCCATAAAAAACGACAGGAAAGGAAATTCTTATTCTCTTTATATTTGTTTCGCAAAACAATATAACTGTTTAAGCATCACATATATTTTGTTGATAAGACTTACTAATAATAATAATAATAATAATAATTTATTTATTCAAGTAACAAGACTCATATACATAATTACAAAAAAATAAAATACACTACCATCTACTACTTATACAGTTTACTGGTCCAGCTAAAACTTTACAACAGCGGTTTATAAATATAATCTAGTATGTTAGCAACCATGATTAGAATTTTGTTGTTGTGTTTGTTTTGAACTTTTTTCGCATTAATGCGTAAAATCAGTCTATATTCGCTTCAGCAAACATCCCTAAAGCACTACAGAAGCGAGGCAGCCCCATCAGCAATCTAAAGGCGTTATTGTACTGGACACGAAGAGATTTTAATGTATAATTAGCCTATTATTAGTATGTTTATATTATTAAAACATTATTTTATAAACATTAACCTATAAGCTCATGAAACTATCGATATGACTAAAATAGCATAAAGAATATCAATTCTATATATGAATGAATTTTTAAAGTACTAAAGTGCAGAAGGAATCAGAATGTATCTTAATAGGACTAGATATGTTTAAATTTCGAAAGGGGATCGCATCGGAAAACTGTTATGCATATTTTAAAGTTAAATGTACTTACAACGAACTCACCGTACTGAATGAGAATTCAACGTGAATAGCTCTTTCTGAACTTAAAATATTTTATGATATTCAACGGACGTGATAAGTAAGCTTTAGAATATATATCGGCTAATTCAATTGGGTAAGTTTTTGTCATGCGAATATTTAAAACGAATAAAGGATATAATATACAATAAACTAAGTTGTGCTTTTGTGTATAATCTTTTTGTAGTTTCTGTATGTTATAGGTAGGCAGATGGGCAAATAGGGCACTCTTTGTTAAGTGGTCACTACCACCCATAAACATTGGTAATGTAAGAAATAATAACCATTCCTTAAATTGCCAATGCACCACCGACCTTGAGAACGAAGATGGTTTGTCCCTTGTGACTGTTGTTACACTGGCTTACTCACCCTTCAAACCGGAACGCAACAATACCAAGTATTGCTGTTTAGCGGCAGAATATCTTATAATTGGGTGGTAGGTACCAACTTACCCAGACAGGCTTTCACAAAGCCTTACCATCTAGTAATTTATGGAATTGGACTGATTATGAAGTTAACGGTAAATATTCATTAAACTAAAATATGATTTTATTCATCATCCATAACATACCCCACGAATAGTTAACGGATCACGTGACTTGTAACTCTCGTGAGGATATTTGCAAATCTATAAAAGCGGTCACTAATCTGGAGCATTCACTTAATGTAACAATGCAAGATTCGATTTTGACTCTTCTCACTGACTGAGCAGCATTCGATGTTGCAATCGCTCGATACTGTAAAACGTTACTAACTGTAACACTATGTGTGACAGGAACATTTTAATGTGTAACTTTGATTGTGAAAATGTTAGAAAATACGTTCGTGATGCTATGCGCGGCAATATTATTTAGATTATGCTATAATTGAATCCACTATTATTTCGCACTATTTTTTGTTAGGCAAAGCGCAGGGTGCGGGGAGTTCAGCCCAGCCCAGCCTCGAATCGAACACGGATCGGCTTAGACTGCTAGTTTAATTCACGTTACCGCGGATCTTAAGTCATAGGGAAAGTTGCTTTAAAGATTTATTTTGTTTAATTATTTTAATTTTTATGAACATTTTTTTTAAATGTCCAGAAAAACGATATGAAAAATAATTATTATTAAATGCTCGGTAAGAACATACCAATAAGAAAAATCCTAAGTAGTTTTTGCCAGGCAGTTGAAAATTCAAATTCTTCTTTATGAACTATTTATAAATGTGCTGACCATAAATATTCACAGTTCAAATGAATAATGGTGATGCCTTGACAACATTATTTACAACTATGAATGATTCGCCTACAATATTACAAAACTAAAAACACCTTGTATATTTAAATTAGCAAAGTATAGTATGAATAGCTTTGCCGCTTCCGTTAATAATTTTACTTTGTTCTTGTTTACAAAACAATACTATAAAAATTGCCATTCTGCAAATTTCAGCAATTAACACTGACGGCAATGAGTTAGCAAACAAAAGGAATTAATTCAACAATCTCATAAAAAGATATAAGCAGTTCATAAAACTTTTAATAATTAAAACTCGAATAAAAATAAAACTCCCCGAGTAGATAATGCCAGCTTTAGGAGACATTTGGGATCTCCCTCTTTTCTATACAAATGACATAAAAAATACGCGGACTTACACTTGTTGAGGATCAAGTTGGGATGGTTACCGCTTGGAAGTCATTTTATGGGTAAATCCCATGCCGGGGGTGAGTTAGAACTGACGACTCTTGTTAACTTATTCTAAATGCCAATTGAAGACTGGTAAATATAAATGAATATATGGTAAATATAAATGGTTCATAAAAATGAATAGCAATATAAAATTATGGAAGAAAGTGAAGAAAGTGTATTTGACAGTGTGTGTGGTGTAGTTAACTTAGAACTTCTAAAATAATTTACGAGTCGTATACAATATATAGTGTACATAATATATCTGAGTCTGCAGGAAAAATCGTGGTAGTTTTAGTCCTGCAGTGGGGCGTAGACGGACTATTTCTGCATAATTATAAATTTATTCCCGATTTAAATCGAAAATTCTCCCTTTACATTAAATATGTATATAATTATATTCGAAATCATTAAGCCGACACCATTATGTATGTATCCCCACATATAAAGACAAAGTGTTATAAAAACTGTATTAAACACACATATACCGAGGTAAACATAGTAATGATTTCAAATAAAATAATATACTATTTGATACTAATCAATTTTGGTCCACTTTGGTCACGTGGCTCATTTCACAGTCTCACTGTATTTTTTTTAAATAAAAAAAGTAGGTCCTAATTAAAAAAATACTGCGTTGTCCCTTAATGAATGGCATATGGATACACAAACATATTCAACAAGTAAAAATAAACAAAAGTAAATAATTAAACCATGATGACTACCAATGGCATATGCCATGCCATATTCAAGTTCAAGTGACATTATACCTGAGACACTCGAAAGCGCAGGCTTGGAGTAAGTTTCAAGTCTAAACTCGTTGTATTATGAATCAAACACATTATTTGTCAAATAATATAAAGTATTTGGGCTATGATATCTATATACATATATAAGCGAAATACTACTCATCACGAAATTTCTAATCTATGCGCCCGGTTGACTTGAAATTTGTCACAGTTCCTCTTTTCCCGATATAGAACGCTCAGTTTTTACACAAATCCATATCTAAAGCACATTTTTCTTCTTATCTACCCGTGCGAAGCCGGGACGAGTGGCATCAATATACAATTGAGCAGTGTGTTAGTATTTCAAGCTATGTTCCGATAAAATCAACACACATTTTTTTAATATTTAACAGTTTTCGCGGACAGCTTGAAAGGTTTTGAAATAATTATTATATTGTACTAATGATACAAATAATTGAAACGGAACCGATCATATTATATATTCCGAGACTATTCTATCAAAGAATAACGGAATCGTCAAATCTGTCGACACCGCCTCGGTAGGCAATTTTCAATCTCTTTTCTATTTATGACAGTAATAAAGCGACCGGGAAAAGTCAACAATCAATTTTGTATTTCAATTTATTCCCAACCATCCTAGTTCGTGCGGTGATAAGAAAAAGAAAAACGCGTTCATTGAAAACGGAAATTATTGCAAGAAGCCATCAGTGGTGTGCGCTCGGCTTACGCTGTTTTCTTTTTTTATTTTATTTTTTGTCGAACGGTTTCACAGTTTTGATTTGTGGGCCGTCGCGTCGGCCGGTGCCATTTTTCACGCGCCTCATTGTGTCGTTCACGCTCGAGGAAGCTTGGTGCAAAGGTTTGTTCACGTCATACCTTTATTTGGCTCGCTTCATTTGAATATGCCGTACTGTTTACGTACTTTTACTTCACAAGACAAATTTTTATATATGTACGTAATCTAGGTAAATGTTTTTTTTAATATGCAGAACGCATTGACGTAAGTTATTTCCCTAGTAGTTTATTTCCCTTAGGACATTTCCTAAGGAAATAATTAAAACATTCCTTTGCAAATAAAAAAGAAAATATTTAGTCCATTGTTATTGCTATAACAACAATATAAATATGGTATAATCATAATATATTTATGGTATTATATAATATGGTATGGTATAATCACAATATATTGAAGTAATTTTATATTTTATATAATAGAATTTATAATATAAACGGTCTTGTTTACTGATGAAATTAGAGATGGCATCGATAACATTTCTATCAGACTGTATTCGACCGTCAACGAGGGCAGGCGGGGAGCCGGGAAATTGGGGTGATTTTTCTTCTCTTTGCACCTCCGCCGACGATGTATGAAAAGTAACGTCAACACACACATAAGTATTGTATCTCCAACTTATAAAAAATATTATATAGATAATTTCAAATTATTTATTGTTTTTATAATTTTTAAAAAGCGTTTTTAATTATTTTTTTATATTAATTAGTGAAAGATACAACAAATATTTTTTTTTTGCTGTCTCTACAATTTTTGTATAGCAGATTGCATCACATGTGATCACCGCTTTTGTAGGTCTTATATGAACGTTTTGGAAACTGCTAAAGCTTCTCCATCAAATAAAGTGCATTTCCAAATTTACGCTTATGGAAACATTTTTCTTAAATTGCTAGCTCACTAGCTTATTTATGAATATATTTTTTCAATTGTAATATTGACTATTTTTACTAGCTTTTCGTTCAGTTAAAATGCAAATATAAGCGTGTGAAATAAAAATGGGATAATAAAACAAAATAAAACTTCATTTGGAACAAGATTTAATCAGCTACTTCTTTGGTCATATCATTGGTTTGAAAAGAATCTGACACATTGTGTTAATTGCTTGTTAGCAACATTTTATATAGGAATGCATGAGAATCGCCTACGTAAATGCGGAAATATAAATTAGTACACAATACGAGGATGATATAAAATATCACTAAATCAACTAACTTTGAACTATTTTGAATTATTATTAAATTCAAAAAAATTATTCAACATTTATTTTCACATTTTTCTATATTTAATATACACCGATGTATAGTTATTTAATGTAAGATACAATAAGTCTACTTATGATTACATTTTATTTACATAAATAATACAAACATTATAACAATGTTTATGATAAACTTAACAGGTATTATACAATATACAAAACGAAATAACAATCTGGCGAGCGTTTAATGGTAAAATAAATTTTATTTATGGCCAAGCCGAAAATATAATCGTATAATAAAAATTATAAAAAAAAATTCAATACAAAAAATTATTACCACACACATTGTGCTCACTTGTTTTCGATACTTAGAACAATTGAAAGTATATATCGTATATACACTAAATTTAATTATTTCTATCAGAGTTAAAGTCATTAAAATACGATGAAACCACATCTTAATGTAATTAATTACTCTTGAAACCCGTCCCAGAAAGCAGTCTTTCCCGCGTAATTATTATACGTTTCATTTAAATCGGACCTTTATTTTAGTTTCGTAAAAGATTATTCTATGTCGAGATTGCTTTATGAGATCATCTTATGAGATTAAAAATCCATTATATTTTAAAAAGTCTATCTAACATCATTCACATAAAAATTAGAATTGTCTAATCCGATTTTGGCATTATCTTTGTAACAACTATTCGATCACTAAACGCTATTCCGTCCAATTAGAAGTTTAATTGTCACGTTATTGGAGTAACAGAATATTCATTTGCCTAGAAGCATTAAAGTCAAATATTTCATATGTAGACTCATTTGTTCAAGATATTTTTACCAAAGCATGGTTACAAACGAGTACTACATTTACCATAATAGAAATGTCAATTAGTCATAATTATAATATTAGCTAATATAATAGATTCGATCGATGTAGACAAAAGAATCGAACTCGCTATGCCTTTTAACATGGAACATTTATAAAGGAAATATCTTCACTCAATCGTCACATACGTTTATATTTTGTCAGTCACATTTGTCAAAAGCACTGAACATTTATTCGGAAAGAGCGTCAAATTCACAGAACTCGCTCAGTTTTGATACTTGATGTAAGGATGAGCCGTGTCTCAAACGCGATAGTCTCAGCTGGACGCAGAGAGGCCGAGGGGTTTGAGGTGTGGGGGTGCGAAAGCCGCAGGGGAAGAGCCCGACATGTTGTTGTTGAGGTCTCCGGAACGGCTTGAGCCGTTCATCAATCCGCCCATTGCGTTGTTTGCCTGTCAAAAATAAATTATTCAAATTCTTGTAAAAAATATCATTTTTGTACAATGTACGAAGTAGCGATGATTCAATGATAGTTTTCAATAAGTGGTAACAGGTCCAAAAACGGGCAGCAACTGATGTTTTTGTGTATTGTTTTAGTGTATTGTAATCGTTCAATTCATCAAATCAAAAGAAAACATCATAAGAAAGCAAAAGTCTGAATAATTCCTAAGAAAAGTATTCATAATATATAAGTATCGGTAATGTATAGCGTGAGAATATAATCCAAGTCGTTAATAGGACTTTATTCCTGATATCAAAATACAACGTACAAAAATATTTTTATTTTATAATAAACTTACCGGTGGTGGGGGTAGATGAGTGGTTTGTCTCTTTAGATGCGCAAGCGGCGGCGGATTGTACGCCATATTTGCGAAAACCAAGCGCTCCTCGTAATCGTATTCGCATAAGATCTTGTTCTCACACAAATAGAAGCGATCACCGACACAGAATCTGTTAAACGAATGTATTTTTTATAATTTTATTGTTAAACTTAATCTTATTAAATCAAAATAAAGTTTATTTGTGTAACGTCTTATAAACTCTTCAAATCAAAATTTAAAAAATGTACTGTGTTAACTAAACGTGAAATTATCATCAATGCGGAATATATGGACCGTAAAAATGTAAGTACACTTTATGAATAATTTCAGTACACATAGGTATAAATTACATACAATTAAATAAATATATAACCAAAATTAAAATTAGCCCCATTCACATTAATTTATTGCAAATAATTATTCACTTATGTTTGTTCGTCAGCACAAATTAACACTATTTGTTATGTATTTTCAAAAAGTTTTTTTTTTTTACTTTTTTAACATATTATGTGAAAACGAATGTTAATTTGCTAAATGCATGCAAAGAACTTATTAACTCAATATGACATACTTATCAAGCAAGACAGACACATTTAAATCACGGAAATTAATTAATTGATTGCATAAAATGTAATTCTGTCAATAGTATCAGCCATTATCAAGGAGTCGTTACATTTTAAATCGAGTTAAGCACAATGCATACACACGAATGCTTTTAACAGAAAAACTACTTTCAGCAAATTGTAAATGACTTTTACGAATCTATCGTAAAATCGTATTATTTATTAACTGCTTCGCTCTTTTCTATTGAACCCTAAAAAGTGAGATGTTATCGTACATTTGTCGTTGTTGTACTGACACCAAAAAAACTAAAAATGTCTAAGAAATAAAATTTACTAGCGTGAGTGGAAAAGGTCAACGTAAACAGGAGCCAGATAACGTCAAGCGAGCGAGCATCCCTCAATGTAGCAAAACAAAAGGTATCGCCTTCGACTCGCCACTGGCCGCCCGGAACCGCTGGTGATAACACCGAACCTTATCTTTTCCCTCCCTTCGTCTTCCACCCTATGCGCTCCCCTCTACCCGCCAACTCTTTTGTTTCACTTGTCACAAAAATTAAGCGCAATAGCTCGGCTACAAATGTCTCTTTTTTAAGGGGCCAATTTCCACCGCAACTCAGTCGATTTCGCCGCTCTTAATTAACTTTATTTCCTGTTCTCTCCGTTCCTGACTTTTGTTTTTTGAGGTTGTTTTTTATTTTGCTATTTTTTGTCTGCAGTCGCGTAATGGAAAAGATGTAGAACGAAATTTTAATGACTGAGTGCAAGTTAAGCTTTGTGCGACGCGCCATTGTGACGCGTCGGCTGCGACGCGAAGTTTGACGTTTTACGTAATCGGACTTGTCTATTCATTGTTTTCTCTCCACCATGAAACGATATGATTGAAAGTGATAAGCGTTATAAATGTCACGTAAAAGTTTGTTTTCTAGTTGTTATAAGCATTCTTTTGTTATAAAAAGTTTTCATATTTTTATTATAATACTCGCTGTGCCCGCTATTTCGTCCACGTGGATTTATATATATCGCATCCTATTATAAAATGCTCAGTGACTATGTATTGTGTGTATTCGTTAGTATTATAAAGCAGCAGATTATAGACTAGTTAACCCGCTAAGTTTCTTTCGTCGGTTCTTCTCAGGGCTGGCTGTTTCTTTTCTGAACCGGTGGTAGTTTCTAGTTTGACTATCAATAAGCAAGTGTAATGCTTCAATGAAACTATTTTGAATTTGATTTGATGAGATAATGACCTACGTAAGTGAAGCAGAAATTAATGCTAATGTATAATTAACAAAAAGTTTAAAATTAAATCAGAAGTCGAATTTCCAGGACTGTCTGTGAGTGTGTGTGTATGTATGACTTATTAGGGAATAACCATGGACAGCTGACATTGCGAAGAGTCGAGACACTTTTCAAACACTTTGAAGGCTCAAGTGAGCATCTCTGTCTGTTAAGTTTTCCGATGTTTGCAACAATGTAAGGGCCAAATATATACACACGATATGACGTCACATCGTGGCACGTTGCAACGTCGAATTGCGAGTCAATAGCGTATTACGGAAATCTACGACGTGCATCGTACAACATTATATCACGATGCGTAGATTATTACGACAAAACATTACATCGCGACACGACGTTGCAACGTAATATGATACAAGGTTGTATTATGGTATGTGTTTTAACCAGAACATATGTGTTTTCTGCACAAACGCACACACGATCACCTTGTGTACTTAGCCAAGATGCAGGCTGAGTACAATTTTCTGTTGCTGAGTCTAGTTTTTTTTAATATCTGCGAATCTGGCTTCTCTATCTTTTTCAATTTCTTACGAGATTTGTCCCACACGTTTAGCATTTTGCTATACGGTGATAGAATCGACCTTTTGTGTAGGAGAGCATTAAAATTATATTTGACTAATTAAATGCTCGCTATTATAATCTAAGCTCATCAACATCAACTGTCAATAAAGTTAGTCACAGAGATAAAAAGAAAAAGAAACCAAAATGAATCAACAAAGCCTTGACGACAAACCACCTATTCATAAACACTAATAAATTGAATATCGCGCTGGCCGAGCTGAAACAAATCAAAAAGCTACGTCTAATAACCTATAACTGTTCATCGAAATCGGAATTCTTTTTTTTCTTTTGAAAATGTCTATTTGCTCAAAGCACGATCCCCCTGACAGACCGTCCCGTAACACAGCACGCACGAGGAGGAGCTATGACATTTGTAACTATACTTAGAATGGAATATCTTTTGATTAAATAAATACTAAATGTTACTCAGAATAAAACTTTGTATATTTCACATAAACGAACAAGCAATCTTATGAATTTTTAATTAATCAAATTTTTCTTTAATTACTATTTTAGTTTTTAATACAATATATAAAATTACACTGTTTGTGCGTTCCTATTTTAGCTTATGTTATGAGTAAAATAATATTTAATGTAATAAGTTTTATATGCAATTCGTTGGATTGCCTAATAGATAAATAAATATGTGGTGGAAAGATATTCTTGTTAATAAATATTAGTGATAATAAGTGCTTGTTACATTCACATTCTATGCGTTCACGCATCTTTCATCCGATTGAGTTAAAACATTGTACAGTTGTTGGTACTTTAAATTATTATATAATATAAATATAAATAATATATTTTAATGATGTAAGTGCTTAGCTTATAATAGTGAGCATTTAATTAGTCAAATATAATTTTATTGCATAATTTTTAATAATAAATATGAATATTTCCAACATAATATCATGAACAAAATCTTATCAATATAAAAAAAAATACCTCGAAACGCATTCGCTGGATATTTACTAATTTATATACTTATTATTAAAGGATAACAAAATATATAAATGAGATGATACGACTACAATCAGCATATTTAAAAATCTACAACATAACATAATCTTATGTTCTCAAAAGTGCAATAACAAAGTTTCAAAATACGTAAAGTGATATGCGAAAGGTTTCAGCGCCGAGGCAGTACTGGCCGCACTTAATAAAGGTTCGCACGATCTGCGCTTCCGTGGCGTCCGCCGCGGGCGCGCCGGCAGATTGCTACTAAATTATTTAGCCGTTTAGCGATATTCGCCCTGATATCTGTCGTCCGCCGCTTCAATCGGACAGCCCGCAAATTGGATTCAGATTTCTGCCCGGTGGAAATTGATTTGTACGTGATATTTAATAACCTGCGCTCGTTGTTATCTAAACACGTATAAAATATGCGTAGCTTTTATTAGTTTACAATTTGTCACATTAATATTATGCACTTTGTGGTCTTGTTTAGGATAATAAAATGGTTAATATAAAATTTTTACATAATTTGTATGATATGTATTTTATTATGCAAAGAAAATTTATTACACATTATTAAAAAAATAATAATATTCTCCTATCGGGACGAAGATCACCTATAAATTAGTAATTGAAGTGTGTATGTAATATATAGTTTTACAATCCTTGCACTCTTTTCAACTAAATAAAGTATTAATGTTATTATAAAGTTATTCTGTCTGTATGTTTTCTATCTTTACCTTGGTCATACGATTTTAAAGTAGCATTGAAATGAATATACAATACGCGACGACACGCGAGGAACACTAACACGACGAAGGTCCACAAGTGACGTATAAACCATTCAGAGTGGCTCCAATCTCGCGACCTTTCTATTATTTAAACGGACGAGTCCAAAGAAGATTGCTGTTTTCGCGTCTGCTATTTTATTCGATATTTTAAGCCGTTACATACAAATATTTAACTGAGACGAGAGAATTGTATGTACAATATGTATTAAATGTACGGTGGATATATTTTTTTATTTTAAAACAATAAATATTTTTTAAAGAAAAGTTTTAAATGCGCTTATGACCTATATTAAATATGGGTAATTTTAATTTGTAAAAATATATTAAATATAATATAATAAATAAATGTTTTGATTAAAACGTTTTTTTTTAATTATTGTTTGCTTTGACAGTAGACATAATAATATACTATTTGGATTATATATGTATTTTACAGGATAAATGATCTACAACATATTAACTAATTTAGATTAAAAACTTTATCAGATGACTTTAAAGATTCACTATGTGTTAACACAAATTTATATACCACCTATACTGTAGTAGGTTTTTATATGTATTGTTTATTTATAATACTTTGTAACAGACTGAATCGACAGATTCATTAATAAGTTCCAATATCGCTAGATGCATCATCGCTCAATTCAATAACTGAGTGAGCGCGGGGAAATCAAGCACAGCTTACCTCTGTTTACTCGCTACTAGCAATAACGCCCATATACCCATATAACTACTCTTAGTCAAATACTCTTCTGGAAACTAAACCCTATTTCGTAATTTTATGATGACGTCACTTTTTTTAAAAACGTCAATGTATCACTTTAGTTTTACGTGAAATACAAAAAAAAAGTTATTTTCTTAAAATTATTGCGAATTATTTAATTTTAAAAATAGACCGTGTTACAAGATGTAGGAATAAATAATTTATTAGGTAACCTTTCTCCTATGCATGAAAAGTGTTTATAAAGAGACACCAAATTTATGCAACGCACAAAAACAATCTCGATTGTTTTAAAAGCAAATTTCCTTTGCATGTTGCTTCTTATGTAGCGGAAAATTTAATCGTGCTCTTTGTTTGTCGTTCGTGAGTTGAATAAACCATACAGAGCTACCGCTAGATAGTACACCTGTCTCTCTTACTCATCACTTTATGTTGAATATTTTATCTCACTCGCAAAAGAAGTCCCAAACTGGACTCGTATTCAATACAGAGGCGTCCCTGCTCAATTTTCACGAACGCAATCGCTTTTGACAGGTGAGAAAATTAAGTGAGCTTGCGTCGTAAATCCTTTTTGATGCGATAAATGTGGAGAAGTAGCATTAAAGATTCACATTGGAGCCAAACGAAGCCTACTTAATGCATGCTGTATTCATTTAGTAAAATGAAATAAGTTGCTTTGGTTTAATTGACAAATTACGTTACCGTAACCGTACCGTAACAGCCTGTGAATGTCCCACTGTTGGGCTAAAGGCCTCCTCTCCTCTTTTTGAGGAAAAGGAGCTTATTTCACCACGCTGCTCCAATGCGGGTTGGTAGAATACACATGTGGCAGAATTTCAGTGAAATTAGACACATGCAGGTTTCCTCACGATGTTTTCCTTCACCGTAAAGCACGAGATGAATTATAATCACAAATTAAGCACATGAAAATTCAGTGGTGCTTGCCCGGGTTTGAACCCACGATCATCGGTTAAGATTCACGCGTTCTTACCACTGGGCCATCTCGGCTTAATAACAAATAAATACCTCTCTGAAGATTTTTGTACCCAAAGTAATAATGTACCCAAATAAATAAGTATTAATGTACCCAAAATAATAACTTTCATTTTAATTGTGATAAATATTATAAATAAAAAGTAGTAGTAACGATTTATCCTTCCTTATGTATCCTATATGAAATTTGATGTTTTGCTAAATAAGGTATTGTAACTAAATAAAGAAGCTTTAACATATCACATGTAACAATATAGAAAAAAAACATAAATATTTTTTCAACTTGCCTATGATTGCACTGCTGGCACGCAAAACACTCGAGGTGATAAACATTGCTGCGCGCACGCATCACCATCTCAAACGCAGGAATCACCTTGTTGCATGCGGCGCAATACCCGGTGTTGCCGAAGAGCCTGTTGTCATTATTTCGTATTATTTATTTGATATATTACAATGAAACATATTGTATTTAAATTATAGAAATATTATATTGCAAAACTTAAAAATGTTTAACATATAATTTGAGTTTTCTGTTTATTAAAATCAATTATTCTTAAGACCTAAATAAAAATGAAAACAACAAACTTAATTTCTAAAAGTACAAAGTTTATTTTTTTAGTATTTAAATGAGAATAGTTCACCTCAAATAATCTCGCTTGCATAGAATGAGATTCGCTCGTGTATACAGCGTGTGTCCGACTTCACCGAGCCGACAGTCGCAGCAGCCACATTTTAGACAGTCCTCATGCCACAGTTGATCCAACGCCTTCAGGAGATAACGTTCGGTTATCACTTTGCTGCATCCCGCGCAGATCTAGAAATGATAATTTATTACTATTTTGTTCTATAAAAGAGTATTTGCTTTTAAAACATTAATATTTTAATTAACTTTGCAAATGTAATTTAAGAATACTTCGACTTGCGTACACGAGTGTCTGTGGGAGTAACTCGTAGACATAATACTATACGAATGTAATATATTCTAATATAATGATCACCTGAGGCTGCGGCGGCTGCGTGGATGCGGCCGTGGCGCCCTGAGCGCCGGCGGGTATTGGTGACGCCCGTGCCTCCTTGGTGACGTCCATGGCTAACATTTGTGTGCCGATCCCGGGACTAGCGCCGCTTGATTGTTGCGGCGTCCGCCTCTCGCACTAACCAACAAATTAAATTTTTTACAATTATTGGCATCAACATCTAAATAAGTCTTCTTAAGACAACTGAGTAGCAATACTTTATTCAAAGTCAAACCTTGAAATTCTTTATTCCCCTAGGCAGTCTTTTTAATTTATCATTTTACTTGGCGAATTAAAAGTAAAGTTAACATCGACTCGAGTTACATATACCGTCTTTTTTCTGAAAGTGTTTAAAATAATAAATATAATTTTTTATATAAAGACAAATCATTATTACGGCTGATTTACTCTAAAAGCTTTGTGAACAATTGGATCATTTCTATGCATACTTGGATTACAAAGACTCATCTAACGCCACCATATACAGCTACGAGTACGTATTAGTACAGTTTCAATAGGCTTTAGTATTTAAAAACCCATGATAAAAATTTTTAACATTTGAAGTCATATATTTCATTTTAATTTTCTATTTTTTAAAATGGCCGTTATATTTTTTGTTACGGCTTTGCCTATAAATAACATTTTTATAAATTGAAAATGAAACCTATGCCTTTTAATTTTATGGGAATTATGTAGAATTTTTTTAAAGCAAATATACTCGTAGAATATATTAATATGTCTTGAAAAGGTGATATGGTATGGTAATTACTTTTATAGAAACTGATTCTAGCCTCCATTATAAGATGCTTTCAAGATTTTTATATTGCTATGTGCAATAAAAATCTACATGTTATAAAATATGTAAGACTTTTAAAGTAAAGTAAGTGTTTAACTGAGCAGTAATTTTATAGCTTAAATAACAAGATAGATTGTCATTATTGCGCTGTCTAATTATAAAATATTTAAATATTATATATATACAAGAATATATATATATATATATATATATATATATATATATAGTAATATACATATTACCTATATTCTGTATAAAATTGCCATTAAAATTAGCACAAACTAGTCAAGCGATTAATGAGAACGTGAAACACGGTTCGCCTTTTCCGAACTATAGCAAATTATGTACCTTAAAATAAGTAATAAAAACAGTAATTTAAACCACTCGGCTCAAAAAACTGGCCCGTGGTAAGCAATAAAGTCAAGCACGGAGCGGCATCGTCACGCTTAATTAACACTTTAAATACGGACATTTTTCAATTAAATTTGGCGACTACGGGCGTGCACAGGTGCTACTTTTCATTTTATTATTATAACGCACCTATGATCATCCGACTGGTGTCCGGTCTATGTTTGTATATTCTACTAGCAAAAACCACGGCTTCACCAGCGTGGAATTCATTTTGTGACTAGAATCCATCAAAATCTGCCATTGTAACGTCCATAATGCCTATTTGAATTATAAATATGACATATGTAAATAATTCGATAAAACGACGATCTTTTTAATATCTCGAAAACTTTAGTCCAAATAGCAAAGTGTAAGCACCAATATTTATTAGTACAGTAACAGCCTGTTAATGTCTCACTGATGGGCTAAGGTCTTCTCTCACTTTTGAGGAGAAGGTTTTGAGCTTTTTCCACCACGCTGCTCCAATGCGGGTTGGTAGAATACACATGTAGCACAATTTCAATGAAATTAAACATATGCAGGTTTCCTCATGATGTTTTCCTTCACCGTCAAGCACGGGATGATTCATCATCATCATCATATCAGCCGAAAGACGTCCACTGCTGGACAAAGGCCTCCCCCAAGGATTTCCACGTTGGCCGATCTTGCGCTGCCCGCATCCAACGGCTTCCCGCGACTCGTTCTAAGTCGTCGGTCCACCTTGTAGGGGGCCTGCCCACGCTGCGTCTTCCGGTTCGTGGTCGCCACTCGAGAACCTTTCTGCCCCAGCGGCCGTCGGTTCTGCGAGCAATGTGTCCCGCCCACTGCCACTTCAATTTAGCAATTCTTCGGGCTATGTCGGTTACTTTAGTTCGCCTGCGGATTTCATCATTTCTGATTCGATCTCGCAGAGAAACTCCGAGCATAGCCCTCTCCATTGCCCTTTGAGTGACCTTGAGCCTTCTTATGAGGCCCATTGTGAGCGACCACGTCACGAGATGATTATAAACACAAATTAAGCACATGAAAATTCAGTAGTGCTTGCCCGGGTTTGAACCTAGGGTTCAAACCCGGTTAAGATTCACGCGTTCTAACCACTAGGCCATCTTGGCTATTTTTGTTTCTATCAATTAATAGAAACAAAAAAATATTTAAAAAAAGGATAACTTCAGTGTTCTCACAAATGAAAGAATAAAACTAATTTATTTATAGTATTAGTATGATAATGGTGCTGTTGATATTAGATTTTTTATCCCTAAACCTGAATTCTACATTATTTTCCTTAGTTTTTTTTCTGACTGCGATTTTTGTTTTTGAATTTGTAAAGAAACATTTTTGTGACACTACTTTCTAGTTCAGTGCGAATCCGGTAAAGAACAAACTGTCTGAAACAATACGATGTATTGTGAACCCGTGACGAGTGTGAACCGGTCATTTTTTTAATCGATAAAGCTAAACATTATAGTTCAGATATAGGACGGAATCATGCACGCTGCTTCCTAAATTGTAAATACAAACCTAATCAATGTGAACAAACAGTAAATAGCCTTATTTTGTTAATGCGAATTCAGAGTTGCAAGCTTCATTCATATATAATTAAATATAAATAAATTTCTACATCACGACTCTTTAACTGTTGTGTCAACGACACGTGTAAAGTATTGCTCATAATTCTGAAATTAAAGATTATAAATCAGTGACATCGTTAATTTAATTGTAAATCACAAATTATGAAACACAAAGGCGTGTAACGTAAAAGATTATTAATACTCATATTTTTATATGTTTTATGTCTCGTAAATATAAGCGAGATACATTGTATAGAAAACGTAGATCTAAGACAGGTCACCTCTAAATAAGTTTCTTTGTTTTAATTCAGCTCATGCTCGGCGGTAAAGGAAAATCGTATGTGTGTTCCTTAACGAAAATCAGCGGTACTTACTTTTGGGGCGTGTTACTATATGCATTAAATTATACATATACTCATACCTGACCATTGAGCACTGAATAAGATCGTCGCTTATGTTCGAATGAAAAGAATATAATTTTATACGAACGTTAACTTAATTTTGGACGATTGCGGACAGTCACGTCAATTTGTGCCGCTTCCTGTCGCCGACCGTCGCGCGACACGGACTTGATGTAAATCACAATATGAAACGATAATGCGGTTACTGAGCATTTCAGAAAAAAAAAGAATTACGAAAGAATTCAATTTGACTGCATTTATAACTTGAATCGTCAATGAAAATAAATATTTCAATAGAATTGAGTTTCATCTCCTATAATATAGTTGGATGTTATTGCAAAAATTTTACTAAAGCTATTGCGAACTTTTCAAAAAACCAATTAAATTTATTACTAAATTTATCAATATTGGATAGTTGGTATTGTAAATCAAAAAATATATTTATAACAGAAGTAGAAAAATGCAACGAAGATTTAATTAAACATCAAAATGTAATTTTATCGTTTCGCAAATCTGTATTAAATAATTTCAGACATTATTCAAAACATATCAATTACGGCAGATCGCACTTCAATCCAAATTTTTGAAATGGACAAGCCGTGAAACGAGCCTTCGTGAATAATTACCAGCGGAAAGGTGACAGCGACATGCCACGCCACTCCGAAAACAACCCGTGGCAAATGCAGTCAGCCGAGATTAGGCATAAAAAAGCTCACGCCTTCCATTAGCATTGACTTTCGAATGTCAATACGCACGAATTAAGATTTAAAGAACTGCCGCGGACCAAAAAATACTAAAACTATACAGATTATTTTTCTATATCGATTGAATTTGCTTAAACCTGTATCACGTTACTGAGATGTATTTTGACCACAGTTAACGCATTTAGGCGGAGTTGCATCGGCATTGAAGGTTGCTTTGTGCTCCGTGTGGGTCGCGAGGGACCGCGGCGTCCCGCACCAACGTTAATGATTAACACAGACGCGGTCCGAGACCAATTACGTGCCGCCGCCGCACTCCAAATTAGAAACTATTTTCAACCATTAGTGGCCAACTTCATAATCAATTACACGTTAAAATTTCACAGCGCTGTTTCGGGAGCTCTATGTTTGGATAATCGGAGTTTGTGGTCCCACGGCGAGCTATTACGTGGCTATACGGGCCATAAAGGTTTTTGTTTCGCTGTCGGAAAATTTTAATGCATGTTTCGAATGCATTTAACTGCGATGCCAAAAGTTGCAGTCGAACAAATGAATTTATATATGTGAAATAATAGCCATGCAATCACGGCTTTAAAGCTATATAGACAGTCAAATATTAAGTGGTGGTGTAAGCCAATGTAAGGTAATGAATTTGTACTGTTTACGTATTGTGATTAGCGCTTAAATAAACGAGTGTCACTAATAAGACAAATCTTTGAGTCCATTTTAAGGCAGACTAATAGGATTGAGTGCACTCTGCTAATCATAATTCATCAGCGAGATTAAAGAATAAGCGCGACGAGGGAGATTGCGCCCCCCGTGTGGGAGAGACAATATGATTGCCACACCTGCGGAAACGGCTAAAGTAACGAGGCGGGCTAAATAATTCAACCAACTACCTTTACTTAAACTATGCTTTACGTCAATATTTTCACACCATCACAGATATAATCAATACAATCTAAATAAAAATAAAATATGTCATTATTATTATACAGTTGGATTTATTTGTTATTCCGCTATGCACACATTTAAATTTTTTTGCCTTGTTATTCTCATGGCTTGTACGGCTCGAAAATTATATTCCAGATACAAATCAGAGTTTGAAAATTAATAGTGTAACACTCCCGGCTTCGGATTGCCCTCCCATCTTCGTAAAGGAAACAGAGGCTACTACCGTATTTGTATACGCTCTGTTGTACTTTATAATATATCCTGCGTAGATTGCTCGGACAAACAAAAACCGGTCAGTAAGACACTATTATTAAACTCTAAAAATTGTTTAATCAATATACAATTGTTTAAACAATTTGTATCTACCTAAATAAATTACTTAATTAGTAATTGTACTAAATATTTAATTGAATTATTTTGGACTATCAAAAGTCCACATAAATAGAATTGTGTCCAGTTAAATAGAAATAAATTCGATTTGACAACGTCACAGCACTTTATCTTCAAAGTGTTGCGAAAACTTAAAGTAGAGTATACTTCAGTGCGAAACAGTTACTATGGCACTTATTTAGCAGATTGCTTTCCTTTAAGTTGTTCTTTAATCTAGCAATGGTAGGCTTTACACCCTCCGTCGCGACGCTCTTACATCCCACCACAGTAGCAAGTATCTAAACATCATTGTTGCAACTTTGTTAACAATGGCGCTTGTTTTTATTGTTTTATTGCCTTTTAACTATATTTTTTTATACGATGCGAGATCTTACTAACAGAAGTTATAGAATATTATTATTTATTATTAATACCGGCGTATTTTTTAAGTGAGTATAATTATGTCACATGGATGGGAAAGGCTCTCTAAGAAGAAGGTTTGGAGCCTATTCCTCCACGGTGATTTAATACGGATTTACGGTTATTATTATAATTTTTTTTGATTCATGATTTTACATTTATGTATGTAAGCATTTCATTATGAAACAACTTGTATTATTTATAAAAGATTTCAATACTCATTTCAAGATATTTTTTTAATTTAATTTAATATAGAAATGAAACTTTTCAGTAGTACGAGCTCTATATTTTCAAGCAGAGGTAGGAAAACGTGCGTTAAAAGCAAAACTTCGTTAATGCCAAACCATATTGGATTACTGGCGATAGCCGACTGCCGCAATAATATAACGAAATTCAAACATTAATAGGCTCAAACACAATCACGGATGGCCGCATAATCGAGTTAGCTGCTATTCGGCTAAACCCCTATCACGTAATCTGCCCCATTGTCTGACGCTCGTTGCGCTGATCATGAGGGCCGATTATTGTGGCAATTTCGTGTTTATTGTTTTCAGGTGTCTCCGTCAACTGGCTCAAGGAGCTAAACAATACTCGAACCGTATCTCTGAGTATGACTGTCTCATAAAATGTTAGTGTAAACACTTATGTCAGAGGATAATATTTGCTTGTTGTGATATAATCACGGAAGTGATTAAAATGTAACAAAAACAGGAAACACATATAAAAAAAAATAATACGCATATTATTGATACGAGTATGTAAGAGTGCATGGAAGATAATAAACTTGATTCCCGTGACGGCCAAAGTAAGTGATGCTCGGAAGGAATATACGTTCCGAAAGTTAAAAGTTTCACATCAGTTAGATGCAAGCGAAAGAACAAATAAGTAGATAGAAGCGGTGTCAAAACTGCCAAAAACAAAACTATAAAGTTTGTTTTATAACGGGTAGATATCAGCTTATCTATTTGAAATGTCGAACTCAATTTGGATCGAGATACTCGACTTTTATAACCTACACAACCACTCCGCACATTTCCTTATTCTTGTTTTAAAATAAAATTTCATAGATTGATTTCTAGTCCCATAGCAACCATTCCGCTATGTGAGTATTTATTATTAATATAATCATAATCAACTGAAGTGTTGAAGTCATAAAAATTAATAAGTTGATAGCATATAATTGCTGTCTTTCATTAAATATTCAAAACGAGTTACTTATATTGTATAAAGCGTCCGGTCCCAGTACCAGATCACAAACGATTCGTTTATGCCAACATGTTATCGAGCTTTAATAAAATCGAAAGCGTTTTATGATTACTAAAAGTTATGAAGCGAGTTAGCGTAACGATTATAATGTACGCATGTAACAGCATGAGCTCCAGCCGATACTGCTGATGTTTATTACATTATAAAACAAACGTCTCAAATTAATTATGGGACATACTACAGTCACCATCGCCATCGATCGTAAAGAAACTTTGATAGCAGTTGTAAAATCTTCCAAATCGTTGTCATGATAATTTATGATGCATGTTTATGGATGACTTTATGACAATAAAATTCTATATTCTCCGAATACTAGATGTTTGTGTTAAAGTTACGCGCCAAATCGGTGGCGACAGTTCCGATTAGCACGTTTACAAGACAAAGCCAAATTAGTAAACGAGTCGCGTGGAGAGGGGCAAAGTGAATTAAAGCAACTTGGAGCCTATTACGTGAAGTGAGTTATAAAATAAAGCCGCGGCGAGTAAGTTCATACATTACAAGCCGATAACCAGACGAGACTTGTGAGACACAAACCAGTCCCTTTTAGTGAAATTGAAAACTTTTTCTCTTACTCATACCGCGGCCACGACACCACTCAATTTAAATCAATTGCTTTTTATAATTAACTTACTCCATTATTGAAGTGCACTCCCTCGTTACCTCAATTAAAATTCAATCGAGATGTAGATCTATTAGAAAACGAGTTTTTCTGGCAGAAGTAATCAAGTAAATTGTTCTTACGATAAGTGCTACTCGCATATCCATTTTACGAAGAAACTGGATACGCGCTATCCAGTAATAATTATTCATTTTACTTTATTAATCTTCCTTTTTCATTTACATTTCCGAGCTCGATAATAAAGATTATCTAAGATATGTTCTTTTTTGTAATCTATAGTTATACATTAATTTTAATTTATATTTAGTCTTAGTTCCATTATAAATATCACTACATTATTGGCGTTATGGCGATGTTTTAATGTGATATTATGCAGTCGCCCTCACTAATATAATGAAGATCCCCTAGCTACGTATCTAGGGAGTGCCACTTTTACCTAATTCTTATTAAACATTTATTAGCTTAGACGAAAGCTATCGGAAGGTTTCGTAGCTAATGTTTTATTTATAATCTTTTATAGAATTGCAATTTTGCCTTATTCCGACAAATAATACACTAATGTAAGTAGTTTTAGAAACGAGAGAATTCCTCAAACAGTAGTTTGTGGCCGACGTGTTTTATTATAGATGCTAAGATGTTTAAAAATACCGAAGTTGATGTATCGTATTGTCTTGTACAACTAGATTAAAATAGAATGCAATTTTATTGAATTGCAGTGGGAAATTGAAGTATGGTGGTGTGATCTCACGGTCCAGCCTTTGGGGCCAGAAATAATTTAATCAGTGCTTGTGAATCAATAATCAAATTATGTATACCATGGGCAGCACTTTGAATAAATTGTTTTTATTTTAGGGGAGGCCATTATATAATTAACAAATCGATATTATTATATGTTTCATTTTACTATGTCTATTGAGAGATAAGATTCAGTTAAAGAAGAGATGTAAAATACATACAACAATTTTTAAGGAAAAATAGCAATCGCTTTACACATTAAGCTTATAAATCGATACTTGAACTTGTACGAATCATTACTTATTCTGAGAATTTTCCAAGAAAAATTGTTACTTGATAATTTAGTTTACGATAGGTAACTTCTCGTAACTGTCTAACTTGAAAATAAAATTATTTTAATGATTATTTTAGTTTTAGCGCGGTCGTGTTTTATTTTACAGCCGGCAGGCATGACAGTGTTGTTACTGACGTTTTAACGCCCTTTAATAAATTATTATCAACAACGCGTTCGGTCTCGTTTAAAACTTTTATATATATCATTGTGACGTCATACATATTAAAGACGATTAACGAGTAAATTTTTCGATTAATTATTTAATTTAATTTATAATGATAAGCGTAATTAAATTAGACTATTACCTAGGATTAATAATGTTCACTTCAATTATGTAAACAAATACGTATATTCATTACGTTGTAATTCAATTAATTGATAATATTGTTTTATGATTCAAAGGTAATTACGATAATAATAAATCAAGCTTTCTTATATACTTGATAATTTTAATCAAACGGTTTTTTAAATTGTTGAAAATATTAAATAAGGCATTTAAAAATGAGATGATGATATACTTTTATATTAAGCACATGGTGTGTCATAGACCGCAATATTATTATTTAGTTCAATTTATATAATCATTATTTTCTGTATAAAAAACATAAAGTTTTTAATGTAGAATTTGCGGTTTCGGTAGCAACATTTAATTATTATTAAATTAAAAATACTTACATAGGTCTCGTTATACTTCAATTATACGATCACAATGAAATGACTATATGGAGCATAGCAAACTTCTAATTGACTATGAAACACGTGTTTACATAGCAATATTCAAGTAAAAACTGAATGAAATATGAATGGAAGTAGCGACGCGCGCTCTATCGCGGCTTCCTGTCTGATAACACCCTTAATGACACGTCTGTCCTATTACACTTGTTCCCAACTAACTCATGATAGTAGCGATATTTCATTATTTATCTACACACTACTTGTACTAAACATTAACTACATTGTTTTTCTTCTTATTCGCGTAATTTTTATAGGTTCGGTTTTTTATTTAACTTTATGTTTATCTAGATCCCCGACAACCTATATGTCAAAATATATTATGACCAGATTAGTGGTTTAGTCGTGATACAAACGGACAGGCAAAGTGACTTTCGCATATATCATATTTTTTATCAACTTGGCCAATAACTGTGGAATTTGAAACTTAAATATAACATTTTTTATTTAACGAACAAATAATACAAATATATGATAAATAATGAAATATTACATTATATTAAATTGTTTATGAACAATACTATTGCGGTGTAATGACATGGCATTCAGATTTTAAATTCATGCAAATTTTCTGTTTACGTACAATACGATTATATACGCAAATATTGTCTTGAATTTTACAGTGACGTAACATTTATTTACGCCTATCAAACTCTAACCTTTACAAGCTGCGTAGACTGTCGGACGTACAAACACATTTACAGGTTGTTGCTTTAAACATTAATAGTTATTCAAATAAAATGAATACTGTTGAAGGATCATAGTTTATTTTCGAGATTGCTCGTGCACGTTGTAGAAAAAAAGAGTAATATTATTTTTCAATTCCCATACAAAGGTGGTCGGTGCGCGGCGGCAAATTGGTTGTATTGTCAATTTGGGCAGTGCGTGCCGGGGCGCAGATGAAATGTTTATTTTCAATTTCCGCCATTTTCCCGCCGCATCGGCCGCAGGATTAGAATGTGAAACAACGACACTAACGCCAGATAGTTTAAAGAAACAACCACCTTACTGACCACATTAATATAACGTAATTTTGTCAATGGACAGAACATTAAAAAATCTAGTAATCTTATCATTGCTAAATATCACAATTCATAATTTATACATAAATTGAAAAATTAAAACATGTTTTAAATAAGAAACGAACGCTATTGAATGATATTACGATGTTTACGTAAAATAGCCTTTAAATTGCTGTAAAAAACATATACTGCGCACAATATTTTGCATAGTTTTTATATTTTTTTAACTGAACACTAATTTATCTCTCCGACATTATTTGACAGAAAGAAGGAGACAGAATTGTTTATCTAGACTACTCCTACTTAAAAACGTTTATAAGTAAGACTGTTTATATATAAAATTGCATTTTTACGTTCTCAATAACGTTACAGTGACACAGCGATTACCTTTCATCTAATAGTCCGTTAAGCGTAGCTAAAGGAAGTCGTGTAAATCGCAGATCACGAAAGCTTAATCTGCCGTCTTAAGCATCAACCGGTTAAAATGGTACTAGCAGTTAATAATTTGCGTATAATCGCCGGAGAGCGTGTTGCACGTTTTCAATTCAGATCCGCGACCTCTGGTGACTGAACCGCACTATCACTAATTTGTTTAATGTAAATTAATTTATAACTTAAATCGAAAATAACAACACAGTCATATTCATTGTTACCATCTTAATTGCTTTTAAAAGCATCATGGGAGCAGGAAACTTAAATATTAGCATATTTTATTACTCATGTTTGCTTAGAGATTCCTTTGAGACGATACTTCAAACGCCGCCGGAGATAAAGGGTTTGAAGCTCACAACCGATGCATTGTCTCCCTACATACACATGTCTCATCTTTAGTTATATTTTTATTTAAAACAGAAAAGTTTTTATATCAGAATATTTATTATTAATATCAAGACTTAAGAAAAGTAATTTAAATAGTCAAAAATATGTGATTGTGTATTAAAATATGTAAAAAATAATTCTGACATAATGCAATTTCAAGAGGTATATAATAACAATAAAATATTCTAAAATTTTGACATTCATTTTTTTAGTCGAAATTGAAAAGTGATTTAAAAATAAAACAAAATGCAACATAGTTAATTCAAATTATAACTTGAAAAGCGTTTAAGCAATATTTAATTTTAAAATTATATGTTTTAGCGTAGTAAGCCACAGTTATAACACTGAGCGAGATAAATCAATAATCATTAGGTAAGAGTAATAACACTAATATTGGCTCCGTGTCTCTATATGGATATAATGAATAGGATATAGCGATAACCGACGCGCGAATACCGTCGCGTAACCGGAATACCATTAGGACGACCAGCTTATTAACTCTCTCTTTAATTAAATTATTAGAAATCTCGAACCAAGCTAATTAACGAAGAATTCCAACATTTCAGTCCACCTATCGGGTATTAATTAAAATTGACAAAGCCGCGGGCATACGAGCGCTTACCAAATATCGCCTCTATTAATGAAATGATCACTCGAAACTAATTAAATTATGGAGGTAATGGTGCGTGCATGTGATACCGGTCGAGAGAATTCGGAATAGTGCGTGTAACACCTGCGACAGTTTGGCTTTTCGATGAATACATTTTATTTTAATTTAATCTATCTATCTGTAATCTTATGTTAGCCGAAAACATTACGAAGCGTTACTTATCCTAACTAATATCGCAAGTGTAAAGTACATTTTGTCAGGTATACAAAAGGATATAATTAAAAACTAGTTGTTACCGGATTAGGCAGGTATTGCGTAACTTAGGTAGAAGTAGAAGTTTAAACAATATATTTAATATATTATACTTGGCTCAAGCCGAGATGGCCTAGTGGTTAGAACGCGTGAATCTTAACCGATGATCGTGGGTTCAAACCCGGGTAAGCACCACTGAATTTTCATGTGCTTAATTTGTGATTAAAATTCATCTCGTGCTTGACGGTGAAGGAAAACATCGTGAGGAAACCTGCACGTGTCTAATTTCATTGAAATTATGTCACATGTGTATTCTACCAACCCGCATTGGAGCAGCGTGCTGGAATAAGCTCTAAAACCTTCTCCTCAAAAAGGGAGAGGCCTTAGCCCAGCAGTGGGACATTAACAAGCTGTTACTGTACTTGGTTCATAGAATACATGAAAAGATTATCATTTTTAGATTTAATGTATCTATCTATATATAATATAGGATGCATTTTCGTGCTCTCTCAAAGGCTTATTTAATGAAAAACAACTAAATAACACATTAAATTTGCCACGACTTGGACATGAAAGTGTCGTAACGGTGTAAAAGGCACGGCACACTCTAGGCGCAGCTACATTAAAATGAGTAATTATAATAAAGCTGATATGTCCTCATAATTAACTAAGCCCGATGAAGAGTGCTGTGACGAGAGCAAGTTACAAAAAAGCGGTTTAAGCGCTGTTTATTGTAACGTGGAACTGTTTTTACATATTTTTTTTGGTTAATGATATTTAACGCTGTTTATGATATTTATCTAATGGTATAAGATTTTAAAATTATTATTTTTTTAAAACACTGATTATTTGTTAACTGATCTTATAGATGAGAAAAAAATGTTGCATAAACATGATATTATTCGTCACTAGAAATACTTTTTCGAAATAAATTACATACTCATATCTTGTTTAGTAGTAATTATTGTTGATATTTTTATACTAAATACCAAATATGTTAATAATAATTTATGTCGAGTGCAAAATCAAAAACAATATCGAAACAGATTTGAGTTTCAAGCGCTGCAGCGCTGTTTAGATGCTACCCGCAGCAGCACTAGCGCTAATTAGACGGAGTGACAACCCACTCCTGCCATAAAGCGCTGCAGATTTATCGCCACAGATTATTTATATTATGTTTATTAGGCCCTACCCTGCGCACCCTCACAGCTTGTCTACTAATTGAATTGCTTGGATTTTTATATATGTTTACACCTGAAGAATTGGTTAGATGTACGTACAACGTTATGTTATTTAATAAATAAATAAAATGACTTTTATAAGCTAATTTATACCGCCAAATTAAGGAATATACTGTTATGTAATATTTTACCGTTTTTGTAAGCAAAAATATAAAAAAATGGAGTACGCAATTGCTTAATAATGGCTAATTTTATTTATAATCATTCTATTTAAAATAAAAAATAAATAGTTTTAGTGAAACAAATTTCAATAATTTTCAAAACACAAAATGTGTTCAGAGATACAAAGGAGATTTTTCATATGTAATTGCAAAAATAGACCGCTTTAAATATCATAGCCGGTCTTTTTCTATTTTCAGCGTCCTATTTTCAAAGCTTTAACAAGCTGCCTTCATTATAAAGAAGTCAATTACGCGTGAACCAAACGACACGTGTACATTGTAATTACATAGCATATCATTAATCATTGACCAGAAGAACTAGTTATTTTGGCAATGACTACGTCTTTGATAAACAGCTTCTCCTCCCGCACGCCACGGTGATAAATTGACAACCGAAATATTATAACATTCCGAGATGCCCTAGTGGATAGATCATCACATTGTTCTTAAGTAAAAATCGCGAGTTCAAATTCGAGCACCTGAGCACTGAGCTTGAATAACCATAATTTTAAATCATTTCGGACTCGGCAGTGAAGGAAATATGATGAGAAAACCTGCGTGACATTTTGCCACCAAGCAGTATTCTATCAATACGTAGAAGAGCGGCGTAATGGAATAGACTCTTCGCCTTTAGACGACAGAAAACATTTATCCAGTGTTTCATTACTCCTTAATTACAACCAGACATTCTTTATGCTTTTTCTATGAGAACGCTTAGATGATTAATGATAATACAATAACTGTAATATCCTGTAATATCATTCTAACATCTTCACGTTCTACATTCTTTTCTACATAATTATATTTATTTTAGCTTTTAGTAAAATTTACAAGTGATGATAACTCAAATATATTACAAAAACACGAGTAACATAAGTCCACATCAGATACAATATACCACGAACAAATAAACTAAAATGAGACGCAGCATCACTACGGAAATCGCGACACTACCAAAGAATATTTAGAATTTACTTCGCAGTAGCCATGTTTAAATCGCAGCCATGCTCTTATCCACGGACACCGCTATCCGATGTTGTATCTTTCGTTGATTTGTTGCCTTGGCTGTACAGTGTGTTCTGAAGCTAATTAATTTTAATTGGATCGCAATGCATCTATTGTATACCCGACTTTTGACCCCCGAGCTCTGGACGCATCGTAATTTCAACTTGTTATGTTGCTCGTATTTCAAATTAGTCTTATTCGAAATAAGCTCATATAAAATACTTAGATTTTCTCGAATATTGAACGCTACTTTATTGGTATGTACTAAATTATTTTACTCATAAGCTTTAATTACATTTAATTTGAGTGACCTTAAGGCTGAGGCTTATTAACCTATACCTTATATAACGTCATAATTCAATACAATGCAGTAAATGATATCAGTAATCGTGCGACTTTGAATAAGCTTACTCCTAATCCGTGCATTATGCTGCATTCAGGGCTGCCACACGCAATACATTCACACTTGCAACAAATGCTATAATTTTTCCGCTCGTGCGCCTCTGCTTAAAGTTGATTCATAAATGAAATGAATCAAATGTCAGATTAATAAATCGAAAAAGGGTATTATAAAAAACTTTTAACTCGATATACGTTAAAAAATACATTAGGAATATAGAATTAATAAAATAACTTAAGCAATCATTACTTTTTTACCGCTTAATGAAAACAATGTGCTCATATATCTCTAATACTTGTAATGTTTATTGCGACGTGCGCATTTCCAGTCAGTTATTATGTCTAACTTGACAGTAGTCGCTGGAGGCTATGGTATAAAAAAATCGGGCAAACATTTTCTGTACTTGTTTAATCTCATGAGCAGGCGGCTAATTGTGCGCGGCAGTGACGATGACAGTCGGGATCTGGGGGAGGAGGAGGGCACGTGACCCGTCACTCGCAGGGAAATTAAAACATTCCGTTATTATTTTCAATTCGTTACCCGCGTACGACTGCGACGGCCTATTCTGATATTTTGAAATATTACAACATAGTTAAAAAAATATGAATATTATCAACGAGAAAAAGCTCTCTGTGAAAAGCACATTTTAAAGAGATGTCCGCAACGCACATTTTTTATTGAAATGAGTATATAACTCAAAATATAATAATAAGTATATTTATATTAAACATCAATTTATATTTAAAAAAAAGTGAATTTGAAATAAAATTAAATGAAAACTATGAACATTCTTAAATTTTAAACTTATCCAATTTTGCCTCTAATAAACAATGATATCTGAACGGGGCTAGTATCAAAGTAATATTGGCGACCGTCGTTGGCGTAGAAATTTTAATAATTAAAAATCACCCTACCTACATAGGGAACACACTGCACATTACGCTATAACACTTTTAATTAAAAATTCTTATGACTAACTATTTTTGTTATTCTTTTTAAAAGTGTTATTGGGATATAAAACGAGACGTATATAAAGCTTTTAGTTTAAATGACTCATGACCGGTACAAAAACGTGCATACGTGTAGCGGTCAACAATTACGTTCGGTAAAGTTATAACTTATAGTAATGTAGCCTCTAATAGATCGATTTCTACATTCACAAATTTTCATAGACAATAATTATCAACTTCGATGCAATCTGATATTAAATGTCATGCATATATACAGAAACCGCATTATTTCATTAACATGTCTGCCAAGTTTATTCGATGCACTCCACATATTACGCCGGCGATTTAATAATGGAATAGAAGTCTGCATTGAACAAACAAACTATTTTTAATTTCCGCTTCATTTAAACGTGCGTTGAACGATATAGAAAAAATAGCAAACATTCATAGCGAATCCAATAGGCTAATCGGGAGTTATTAAGCCCCTCGGTTCGTCCCACCTGATCGCCTCCCGGCTATAATAGAAATACCAGGGTCTTATTATTAAAATTGCTGCTAAATTGCTCCCCGCTCTCCCCTTGAATTTCGTAGGTCGAAGATGAGTTATTGACTTCATATACTATTGCTAACATTGTCTTTCAATTACTGTTGTTACAAAGATATATCATAATAATAACTAGGTATTGTACGCTGTTTTGTATTAAATAAGCTGTGTAATATAATAAACTATTAAATTATCAAGTAATAAATTAAGCATTTGAACAAATAAGTGGTTCATGAACTTATACAATTATTGAATCAAGCTGAAATACTAAAAGAAAACAACTACAATTAAACTATAATTGTATCTACAGTAAATATTAGTATCGAATTATTCCGAGGTAATACAAAGGCGTAACCTTATACAAATGTTCATTAGATTATGTGTCTGAGGTAACTCAATCAGTGGCAGTCAGTGGTATTATAATAACAGCGGTATTGTTGGCTCGGTTCTGGGACATTAATTAGGTAAGTACGTCGAACACGTCAGTCGGTGCGCTAATTAATTGAGCGTATTATTGGTGCAGCGCCTGGTCGGTGCGGTTTCAACAATAACAAGTTATGTATGTCTGATCATTTCCATTGTTTTTATAAGTTTAGTTTTCGCTTAGAATAACGATTTATAATATATAATCTTCATAGAACACTTTACAGTGATTATGATGTTAAGACAACACGTTTTACGTACAGTAACAGTAACAGCCAGTAATGTCCCACTGCTGGGCTAAGGCCTCCTCTCCCTTTTTGAGGAGAAGGTTTAGAGCTTATTCCAGCACGCTGCTCCAATGCGGGTTGGTGGAATACACATGTGGCAGAATTTCGATTAAATTAGACACATGCAGGTTTCCTCACGACGTTTTCCTTCTCCGAAAAGTACGAGATGAATTATAAACAGAAATTAAGACATGAAATTCATACATACATGAAAATTCAGAGGTGCTTGCCCGGGTTTGAACCCACGTTTATCGGTTAAGATTCACGCGTTCTTACCACTGGACCATCTCGACTATGTCACGTTTTATGTATAACAACATAAAAATATGTGTCGTTGTTAAAATTATTTACGTCGTTGCGTTTGTATTACTGGGTAATAAGTTTATTTACTATTGTAAACCACAACTAGAGTTCAGGATAATTCTTGGAAAAACATAATAACCAAATCACTCATTAATAAATTTACGCTATGATTTATTAATGGCTGACTAACATGGTATTTACGGACAGTGCGAAACCACGTTTTTTTTATAAGGAAAACGTGGTTATTACTAATAATATAATTAAATATCGTTATTTATAAATTACGTTTAGAAACAGTTTATCGCAATGTTTACTAAATTATAAAAAAATTAAAGACGCACTTTTTTATTTACCTACAGACAAAATACAAATAATTTGATAAACCAATTGGTTATACCGTCAAAATTACCGTAAATATAGGTAGATGTTATTTTACGCATTGCGTTTAATTTATCTCAAAATCCTGATGACATTTACGTACTTACGTCCATACGTACTTAGTATGTCAAAGAATGACAGATCAGTCAAAGTTTATAATTGATGCATAATTAAAATGTCACGAAATTATATCTCAGTACCCCTTTACATCACGTACGCCGCATGAATGTTGAACGATGCGTTAAAGCATTGAATACGTACAATTATCCGATGCAACTCGGGCGCCATTATTGTCTTGTCGTGTCATATACGTCGATGGTACTCCGTCAGAAACCTTCACAATGTCAACAACGACTATACAAAGTTTCAACTCGATCAGATGCATAAAGCTTGAACACACTAAACAAAAACTTTACTTTTTTTAAACTTTGATATTATTATTCAACTAGTAAATCAGTGGAATTCAGTTAATGACGAAAGTCCTTCAAAATCTGCCATTTTAACGTACATAATACCTATTTGAATTATAAATATGAAATATTTAAGTTCTTAGATAGTAGCGGGACTTTGAAATAATAAAGATAGTTGCTTTGTTTTAAAAAGAGGCAGTTATTTTGAAATAACAAACAGATTCTTCAATTTTATTTATTTGTATATATATGTTAAATACCTCAATTAACATTACAGTGAAATTCTTATATTAACTATTATTAATTTGTACAGGTTTATTATTCATTATCATTGCAATTTTTTTTCTTTCACTAATGTTTAACTAACACGTTTGTCCACTTAAACTAGAAAGGCTTCGGAAACCTAAGCAATACAAGTTATATAACAAAGGTTCAAAGAAAAATCGCATGCAAACATTAAAAAAAACTATATTATTTAACAATTTTATGTTATATAAATCCTCATATATATTTATGAGACAATTAAAAGTCAACGACGAATTTGTTTCTACAATTTACTAAATGTATATTAATTAATTCATGTCGATTTAAAATGAATCTAAAGCAAAATAATGATAACATTTTAAAATTTACTTCTTGAAAAAGGTGATATATAAGACTATTTTAGGTATTTTTCTTAATCCCTTTCATTTAAAGGCTTAAAATTATTCAGCCTAAGCTGACAGGGATAAGTAAAATATTCATTAGCTCTACAGTTGCATTTTATTCGAATATACTTAGTATTTACCCTGCGTCCAAATTATAAAGGGCTTATATTTTAAAATAGGTAATGACTTATGACATTTAATAATTAATTGTAGCGAATTGATACGTCTTGATACTCTATTAGTGTTAGGGATTGGTTTGTGACTGATTAATTGAGTGCATAACATGACGCGTCTAATCACACTGTAAAGCTGATATCGATGTTAGCTGTCTATAGCGTATCGTTTTTAATACCTATAAAGTACTTAGAGCTTAGAAACTTGGTATATAGATAGGATAATACTTACTAACATATGTTAAAGATTTCCAAAAATATGTTAAGAAGTTTAATAAGGAAGTAAAGAAGTTCCAAAGCCTTATAGCCCCGGTTCTTATTCATATTAAATATAAATTAACAGTTGCATATAATTTGTCAAACCTCTGCTAACATACTGGCTTGAAACAGTAGGCTCAGTCCAATCAACAAAAAGAAACACTTGAAAATGATTGTCGTTTACAAATATCTATTTGGAAAACCTAGTCTTTGAAGTCGCTTATTTCATATGTACCTAGCTTCGATAGGGTTTCTTAAGTAATAACAATTCAAAGCTGTACTTTTTGGCAATAACAAGCACTAACTGCGTACACATGTAAAATGTGTATTAAACTGCAAAAATTAAATTAAATATTTACTTATATATTAATTAATTAAGTTTAAATGTTTAGTGTCACAAGAAAAAACTAAAGATCGATTTATAGCGAATGAATCAAGTTCGGAATGAATTGAAGTATATGGATTAATTAAATGACTAGATTAAGTCTCTAAAAGGCAGTTAATTTCAAGACGATACATCGGTTAACTCTGAACGTGATGTAGTAATAATTATACTAAAATTATACTAAAATTTATTACTTTTATAATCAAAGTATGAATAAAACTTTAATTTTTATACTTTCCTTCATATGATTAAATACCTAATTTTTTTTTAATGAACTGCGCTATTACATAGATATAAGTGTTTCTAAAGACCTGTTATGCAAAATTCGAACTAATTTTTTGTCATCGTTATTTTATTAGATATTGTCGTACTACATATATAGTATACTGTTTTTCATAGCCATAAGTAACTTTGTAATTTTAAATGGCTCTTTTCGTAATAAATTCGGGAATCAAGTAATTTGTTGGTTATCCTCTAATATTTATTTTATTTCAAATTAAATTATGTATTTTACTAATCTATAGGGCACTAAACGAGTAAAATACTTTAATAACACAAACAAACATCTCGACAGACAAACACTATATGATATTAAAATTGTTTTGTTTTAAGTAATAACGTAGCAAACGCTACGCAACGAAACGCACATTGCACGATATGTAATAACTAATTATGAATTTCTTAATTATCCTTTTATAACGTTAATAAATTAAAAAAATATGCCTGTATACGGCATTTATGCTGTTAATAAACGAACATAAAATCTATGCACTCTAGTGTGCGTAAATATAATACATATATTTTATACATATGTGTACATCAAAGGATCTTTGTTTAACGAATATGGGTACAGATTTTTACACGACGTTTGACGACTACCTACGTATATATATATATATTTTTTTTTTTTTTTTTATAGAAAAGGAAGGCGGACGAGCATATGGGCCACCTGATGGTAAGTGGTCACCAACGCTCTTAGACATTGGCATTGTAAGAAATGTCAACCATCGCTTACATATCCAATGCGCCACCAACCTTGGGAACTAAGATTTTATGTCCCTTGTGCCTGTAATTACACTGGCTCACTCACCCTTCAAACCGGAACACAACAATATCAAGTATTGCTGTTTTGCGGTAGAATATCTGATGAGTGGGTGGTACCTACCCAGACGAGCTTGCACAAAGCCCTACCACCAGTAAAAGTCAATTCATAAACTATAATGCATATGTCCCAAAATGAAACATATGGCCCTCGTATCAATCGACCAGGTCGTGACAATCCGTATAATTATAATTAAAACCCAAACACTCACAATATTGGATCAATGACGGTCGTTTGATTGAATCGATGCGTGCTGACTGCCCTCGGTATGTTAAGCGTTCGAACACGGCAATTAGTTACAAATTTAATTTGAATTCCTGTAATTAAAATTTAATTTTCCTTCTACATGTCTGTTATAACTCGATTTGTTTAATCGATAAATTATTTTCAATCTGCCAAGATCTACTTAAAATATTAATAAAGCATACTACGACTACATTGGTTTAAAACGCATGGATGAATTTGTCTTTAAAAACGTCACAGCATCATCGCATCGTCAAAGGACAATAAAGATTATAAATACTAATACAGACAGACAACAGATAGTATTTTTTTTTTTTATATGCCCCGGTATGGCAAATGACTCTACTTCACCTGATGGTAAGTGGTAGTAGAGTCCAAACGCGACGACGGCCAGTACAGTCGGGAAGAATGTTCTGTACTAGCCGTCCCCGCCTTGCCGGCCCGCAAGATGCCTCTTCACGCCTCGTTTGAAGGAACCCGGGTTGTAAGAGGAGGGGAACACGTGAGCTGGTAAGGAATTCCATTTTTTGGTAGTGCGACAAAGAAAGGAGTTGCCAAATTTCTTTGTGCGCGATGGAATTGATGTCACAGTTAGGCGGTGACATCGAGAACCAGCTCGCGTGGACTTAAGAAGGAAGGGGGAAGCAGGAATTAGAGAGAATAATTCCTCAGAGCACTCGCCGTGATACAGACGATAGAAAGCGCTCAGTGCTGCTATCTCGCGACGCAATTGTAAAGGTTCAAGGGTGTTTGTGACCTTTACGTCGCCAATAATGCGTACTGCACGTCGCTGCAACCGGTCCAAGGCCTCCAGTAGGTACTTAGCGGAGCCATTCCAAAGGTGCGAGCATACCTGTGTTTTGTATAACAGGCACAGTTGTTGTGGCGTGAAAAAACGCCGCACCTTGTTCAGAACTCCGAGTTTTCGTGAAGCTGTTTTTATAATAGCCTCGATGTAATCCCTTGGACTAAGGTCGCAGCGAACGTCCATCCCCAGCATGGCGATTTTGCTTTGTATCATCAGCGGTGTGCCACAGAGGGAGGGATGAGGGTAAAATGGTGACTTTTTCGCTGTGAGAGCGCACACCTGTGTTTTCTTGGCATTAAACTCAACAAGATTATCAGAACCCCATTTGGCGATGAGCTCTAATGTCCTATCGAGTTCAATAACAAGATTCTCCCGCCTCTCCTCAGTTTCCGCCCGCCCAGCCACTGCGCGTCCGTGGTATCCACCATGCACTGTACTATCATCTGCATAGCAATGTATGTTCCCAAGAGAGAGCATATCATTGATATGCAAAAGAAAGAGTGTGGGAGATAGCACAGATCCCTGGGGGACGCCAGCATTCACTACATAGAATTGTGAAGCGCAACCATCTACTAAAACACGAAGGCTACGCTTGTGTAGGAAGCTGGCAATCCAGGTGCATAGCTGAGCAGGCAGACCATATGCCGGTAGCTTGGAGAGAAGACTTCTGTGCCAGACCCTGTCGAAAGCCTTGGAGATATCGAGGCTGACAGCCAACGATTCTCCATGCTTGTCGATAGCTTCACCCCAGAGGTGCGTTACGTACGCTAGAAGATCACCTGTGGACCGTTTTGGTCGAAACCCGTACTGACGATCATTAATTAGACAGTGATCTTCTAGGTAATGGATCAGTTGGTTGTTTAGAATCCGTTCCATCACCTTACAAAGTACTGAGGTGATAGCTATTGGTCGATAATTTGCCGGGTCAGACCGATCCCCTTTTTTGGGAACCGCTTGCACATTAGCTCTTCTCCAAGCCTCCGGCACACATCCCGAAGAGAGAGAAAGTTGGAACAGGCGCGTTAACACAGGAGACAGCTCCGCCGCGCACTTCTTCAGCACAATGGCTGGTATTCCATCGGGACCGCTAGCTTTCCGTATATCGAGTGATTGCAGCTCCGCACGCACATCACGTTGCCTGATTTTGATGTCAGGCATCGTGTGGCCACATGAAGGTATTGTTGGTGGCTGCGCACTACAATCATCGATCACAGAGTTGTCGGCAAAGAGTTTAGCCAGGAGGTCGGCTTTCTCCTGCGGACTGTGAGCTAGCGATCCGTCCGGATTTCTGAGCGGTGGCAGCGAAGGTTGGCAGAAATTGTTTTGCACAGACTTGGTCAGACGCCAGAAGCTACGGGAGCCCCTAGGATGCGAAATAAAGTCATGACCAATCTGTACAATGCGCTGTGCATCCGCTCTCGTGTATGCCTTCCTACAGGACTTGGAATTTTTATTGTAGTTTGCTTTCAGTGAGTCAATGTTAGATGCCCCGCTAATGCAGCCGTTGATCCACGCGCGATATGCCGCCTGCTTAGATGATACAGCGTCGGCACATTCACGCGTGAACCAACGGTTACGCGTACCCCTATTGATGAGATCGGAGCTAGGAATGTAGTATTCCATTCCTAACATGATCTCATCAGCAACAGCAGCGGCACTAGCTGTCGGGTCATTCCCACTGAAGCAACGTTCCTTCCAAGGGACTGACGCATAGTAATCGCGCATACCGTCCCAATCTGCCGACTTATAGTGCCAAACGCGACGTTTGCATACCGCTGATGGCGGCAGCTTGGCCTGTGGCACTTTGGTAGATATAAGGCCGTGATCCGAAGAACCAAGTGGAGCTTGAACCACAACCTGATATTCCACCGGGTGAGAAGTCAGCAGAAGATCCAGTAGAGAAGGCGCTTGCCCATCAATGTCTGGGATCCTGGTGGGCTGATCAACCAGTTGGGTCAAGTCGTGTGTGAGAGCAAAAGCATGAGCAGTTCTTCCAGCATGGTCAGATTTGAGGGATTTCAACCATGATTCATGGTGAGCATTAAAATCCCCCAAAAACACCAATTCCGCGTTAGGAAACTGCTCTTGCGCAGCATCTGCCACCCGACTAAGATGGTCGAATAATCGGCTTGTCTCCAAGTCACCATTGTGGGATCTGTAGAGGCACACGTAGACTCGACTCTGACGAACCAGGTCCACACGTACCACCAACATGGAGAAGGAGGGGTCCTCCAAGCAGCGCAATCGGTGACAACAAACATCCGCCCTGACGAACAAGCATACTCCGGCTTTCGCTTTAAAAGATTCTTCAAGCATGTAGCCGGGATAGTTAAGGTAGCTGGTGTCGGCAGGGCGGAGTATTTGCGTCTCCGTGAGAAACAACATTGCTGGCCGTGCTGTCTCGAGATGGTGGTGGACAGCGTTGAGGTTAGTATCGCGACATGCGACCTCATTGCCTGTAACTAAAGTATACTAAGTTAATTGTTGATTTATTATATTAAATTATGGTACAGATATCATAACAAGATAGTAATTGAATAAGTACATGCATGTCTCGTTATCGACATCTACTTAAAATATAATGTATAGTTTCCGAACGCGGCTTCCCCCGCGTGTGATGTGGCAGGTGATAGATACTGTCCTTTTCTGTCCTGATAACGTGTAAGCAAATTTCATAATGAGCGGCTGGATAGTTAAGACGTGCAAGTGTCACAAATAAACACACTTTTCTATTTATAATATAGAAACAATGTTTAAAATTAAATTAAAAAACAAGATTATTATTAATCAATAAAGTAATGAAAACTCAGGTTATCACAATTGAATTGCTATACAACACAATATTTACTTTTAATTTACCTTCTTTGAGACATGTTCAGTACAATCAATTCAAATTGAAAAATGTATAACGACATATATGTATATGTGTCACAAAACTTATATTAATAATATCGTTATAATTTTTTCAATGACCTATTTATGAAAGATTGATAAAAGACATTTTTCAATTATACAAGTACAAGTTTATAGAAAGTTTTTTAGTTGTTTGTTATCAATTATTTTCATAAATTATACAATAGTATATGATCCCCTGTATTATTTTCTTCTGAGACAGTAAAAAAAAATTAGTTTACACATTAATCTGAAAGAAAAAAACAAAATGCCTCTTTATAAATTCAAGGTAACATGTACTACTAATTAAATATGTTCTAAATCAAATCGATATAGATAAATCGATAATTTTTGATTAATGAAATTAAATGTTATTATTATACCTTGAATTTCTGAAAATTATGTTTCCATTACTCATAGCCATTGTCGTTGCAACATTTACGCTATATACTCTTCTATAAAATTCTTAACATTTTTATAATATAAATTAAATAACTTACACAAAATATGTTCCGGAGAACTCATTTTAAATCCATCTGAGTTACATACACTTTATTGTATTCTGTTTATTGCATACTTCATTTCCAAATAGATTATTTAATGTATATATACTTTAATAAGCCGACTGAAATAATTGGAGAAATGTTGATATGAAATATTAATTTAGCAGTTATTGGAAATCTGAAATTAAATTTCCGGCGAATATTTAGCAACGCTCTATTGTAGTAGTGTATATGTAAATTTCAAATTAACTAAACCATCGGTATATATAACTCATTGATATAAGAATTGTACGGTTTAAATTAATTCTTAGAATGAATGAAGTAGAATAATCGAATGAAAAAAATATCTTATAATTCGAAGTTTAATTGTTTAATGTTTATTGTTTCTGCCTAGCATGTATCATGTATTATGTTACGTTGCCATCTTGTTCTAATTTAGTAAACTAGATCAAACAAGTTACCTTTTGATTGCACTAAATAAAATAATTCAATGCATTATGTAAATTATGTAAATTACAATTAAATTATTACTAAAAATCAAAACTTCTTAAAGTAATTGACTTGGACGTTGAATATGTTATATTACTTGTTAATAATAGGGTACTCTAGCAAGACAGCCCAAGTTCTGGAGTTGCGCATCCAGTTTCAAAGGGGGTTTCTGATAAGTGGATTAATTACGTGGATGATCTTCCACCTAAATTAGTCTAACAACCGTATACTATTACACGTGCTACTTTACTTTGTAAACACCTTATATAATATGATATTATATAGCAACAATACCAGCCTCATGTCAGGTACGCTACTGTTAAAAATATTTCAGATTCATTAAAGCACTATATATAGTATAGAATATTAGGTACACTGGTTAATATTTTTATAAATACGCGTACTATCAGTACAGTCTATCGAAAAACATTTTTTTTAATAAGTAATTTTTTTTTTTTATTACTTTCATAACCATTCCAACCGACAAGGCATTGCATAGATATATATCTATGCAATGCCTTGTCGGCCTAATGTCTAACTTATAAGGCAGCCGATCCCGATGTCCTGGATTATAACTCCGGATCAAGCCAATCAAAAGATACTGAGTTTTCTGTTTTAACTGACTTTTGAGTAAGTACGGAAGTTGTTAGTATTTACACTCCCGTGCCCTGGAAAGGACATGATACCATTAACCTTGCACCTGATTACGAGATTGATTGGCCTTAGCTTACAAAAAAAATGTATATATATAATATTTGATTGCTTTGATAAGCGCAGGCTTTCATTGAGAATAGCCGCCGTGATCGAAATCAGTCAGAAGGATACAATCAAACGTGTCTGAGGTGCTTGCAAGATTTTATCGAAACTAAATAAATCATAATAATACCATTTTTTAAATCGTAAAAATAACTGCTAGATGACAAACATAATGAATTAAAAGCTTTCGTCAACTTTAAAAATAATTTATTTAAATATATATTCAATGCATAAAATAATAAAGTTCTCTATAATAACATAGAATTACAATCAAATACGTATTCTATTTTTAAAAACAGTAAGTTAACCTTTTTAATACAAATAAAGCTCAATCTAATTATAATAAGCTTATAGTTAGTTATAAACAGCAGCTGAGTAAACAAGACCTACGCAGCTGTATTTTGTAATTTCCCAGCAAATATTGAGTTATAGAAGGAACACATTCGTGGTCAATTGGTCGGAAAATATAGGGACCGTTGACAAAGACAGAGTAAATAGACATCTCTGGCGGGTCGCTTTAAATATCTACGTTTCATATGGTTTAAATTAACTGAATAGACTTTCACATATTCGCTTAAACTATAAAGTTTTATTTGTACATAGTGCATTAATTACTAAGTAATTATGTATTTTAAGCTTTTGTCACGCATACAAATTAGTTCTAAGCGAATAGTAAAACCATGAACAACCATTATAATTCACATACTAATTTACCTAGTAAATGAATATCTAATTTTTAATCTATATCCAATTAATATAATGCAAATTTAATGAGGCAGCACAAAACATTCCTGGTTGTATTCTATTACCAAATCACAATAGCAACACGATCTAAATTGGCTACTAAATATTCAAAACCAATACTCCGTACGAAACATACACCGGTAATTCCACAATGGCGGGCTAATTCAATTTGAATCACACACAATATTCTATTAATCGTGACGGACAGGTGTAATCAAGCAGCGTGCTTATTGCCCGCATTGTTCTGATCGGCGTGTGACGATGACGCCTCTGAAACTGACTCCCACGTTACATGTATCGTATTGACCACTATTTATGCCACGTATTTACTTTGTAATAATTCCATATCAAAATGTAAATTAATACGCAGACAAACTATAGCAGGTTACATTCGTAAAGATTAACTCGATAAGTGTTGGGGCTACAGCTCTGCGTCTAGCGTCTTAATTACGAGTATAATTTAACAATTTATTTTTTTATAAATACATTTAAATGAAGCTTCTTCAAAATCAAATAGTGTCCTTTGGTTTATTATAATAAAATTGATAATATGTTTTGTTTGCCATTTTTTTTTTATTTATTCTTTACTGACTTATTATGTATGCTTCCAAATAATTAAATAATCGTATTATTATAACATTTAACAAACAGAACGAACAACTAACCAAACTAAACATAATATGCAAAGATCAATATTTAATATAATAGGCACTAATAATGTAGAAATATTAATTTCCATGTATTATGTAGTATATGGAATATATTGTAACGATAAGTACGTCATATAATCTCGATAAAGATATACATACAATTAATTAGAAATATTTGAAATATGTCTGGACCAAAAAAAGAACCTCGATTTATTATTTTTATTAACCCAATAATATAGCAACGTAATTACACAACATGAAGCAATGTAAGCGGCTACCTCAGCAACAGCTGTCACAAACACCACTAATGAATAAATAATCCAAACAAACAGATAACAAGAGATGCCAATTAAACAATACACTAATTAATTCCAAACATTGGTGTAGTGGACTTAATTAGAGTAGGCATCATTATTAAACGCACACTGCACACGGCGGTATACCGGCGAAACAATGGATGGCTGATATTAATAACTGTTACACCGTTATTCAATTAAACAAAAGCACGATCGCCCAAATATTACGATATATTAATAAGAATAACACTATTGTTTATAACATAAAATAGCCTACAAAAAATTATAAACAAGATGTGGTATCTTATTGATACGTTACACGTAATACAATCCTATTAAAACATTTACGACAATCTAATAAAAGAAGCAGCCACACTATATCACAAGCGGCTTTTTTAATATCAGAGGCGAGAGCCAGCCGCACTGTCCCACGAAACATTTTCCATTAATAAAACGCGAAAAAGGAATATTACATATGAAAAAGACATATATCCGTATCGCCGGACCCGCCGCTATCTCCTCGGAAGGTAATAACTTCTTTACAAGTCCAAAGTCCGAGGGATTGAAAAGCAATTTCAGCACACCCCCGCCCTAGAGCGGGGCCGGACTCACCATATTTCTTTTTCGCCGCTACTGTAATTCGCCTTTGATTTAATCTCGAGAAACAAATCTTAGAATGTGAAACTAGCGATAGGCATCAGTGAAACTAGTTTCGCTGATTGGATTCCATCCCGCTACGAGCCCGACTGTTCTTACAATTTGAATTGGTCACTGCACAAACTCCGCTATTTGTTTGATTTCGTTAAAAGATTGCATTTCTTATTTTCTCCGTCGAGATTTTGTCTGAACGTCAGTATTACGGAATCTAACCCTTGTAAAAGGTTCTTAAATAAAAGGAACGACCAGATACTTCACTCGCTCGACGAGATGTTTTTTTACATACTTTTATAATTTTATTAAAAATTAAAAAAATAAACTAAAATAAAAAACTCTAATAGAAAGATTAATGAAAAAACACAAAATGCAGGAAATGTTATAACTAAGTATACAAAACAATAACAAATAGTGATTGAAATATAAACAAAACTAAGAGAAATAAAAACGACGTAAATGTGGTACAATTTTTAAATGAAGGCATCAACTCGCTGTAGTTCAGGCAAATGTATTGCTATGTAAACAATGTTCCGAGTCTGGTAATTAAATTATCAAGAACGAGCGCATCGAAAAATCAATTGAAATAAATCACTGAATCTATATACATATCGAGTGTCGACGGTTCAATTTGTAACGTATCAGTAAACTGGATAGAAACGTAACTTTAGCTAGTTTATCCATGGTTGGCGAAGCGTCTCGTAATATCACGTTACTAGCCACGATACCATCCTAACCGCAAAATATACTTTACACAAACCATTGTGTGGTATTATTTTATTGATATTACTATTAAAAAAATAACATTTTGAACTATAAAAATACAAAAATAATTAAGAGAACAGAAGTGCGAAGAACATCAGAAATAAAAAAAAATATGTAAACCCTACTCAATTTGAGTTGAGACGCTCTCATCCGACCGTCCGGCCGCAGATTGCTATCGTCTAAACTGTTCCGAGCGCCTTATTTATATAATCTAACTATTTGTGAGGGACAAGCACCCTTTATTATGCTATTCCTTTTGCTTTGGGTTTTATAAAGTACTTGTAAAAAATCTGGTTACAAATAAGGGATTTGAATTTCATTAGAATATTACTGCGAGTATTTTTATTTGTTTCCAATACATATACGGTATTGCACATATGTTCATTTAACGAAAAGAGAAGCTTTAATTCATGAATGTAAAATAATTCGGGGGAAGAACGTGACGCAAGCTGAAACAACGCTCACGCGTCCCACAGCCATTTTCTGGGCGAACGAAACTGTATTGAATACAGTTCTAATAGAAAACACTTCCATAATGATCGCTACTATGCAACTTTTGAAAAGAGTTTAATTCCGTGAAATAAATATTCATTATATTTGAGTATTACACGAATATGACACTTTTTTTTTGCCACATATAATTTGTTACCATTTAATCGTCATAAATAATAAATATGTTTTATTTTATCTTCAGACTGAAAAATAAAATTCAATTAAGGATTATTAATAGAAATCTGTATTAGTATGGCATGGTTAAACAAATGCTACCATTGTGGAGGGTCCTCGGGCCGCGATCGGGCCATTTACTACTGTTTTCAATTTGTCGGTCGCGACCATACATCAGTTGCGGCACGCAGCGGAAACACCGCCCCAACTTTAATACACTTACGTTTGACATTTTTCCGCCCATTATGCATTCTTCTAAGCCAATGCTTTCTGTAAATACTAGGAAATTTGTTTTACTCGGAAAGCAATTTGTACTAACAATGAAAATGTATCAGTCAAACCAATTGTTTTTAAACAACACAAATGATTTGCCGAACGTTATCAAATGTTTCATTTGTTTGTTTTTTTTTTTATTTTGATACACACATACTCTTTGGCGCATACACGAAATGTCGGGAAAAAATCCATAAAATTAAGTATCAATACGCAATAGTTCTCAAACATTTGTCGTGGAAATACCAAGTCGACATCGTTTGTCAACTTCGATGATAAATGTTCGTTTGTAATTGAATCGCGGGAGTTTGCTCTGTTTCCATACGCGAAACGAAAACGGATTAGCTTTTGACATTTTTATGTTTGTCTAATACACTAAATTAATTCGTAGAATTGGGTAGAAAAATGTGACAAAATTTTACATTTAGATTTCTTATGATTATTATCGAAATTCAAAATTGTTTATAATGATCAGCATTATTTTCTTGTAATCCTCATTAATCCTTTTCGCGTATTTCTATTTAGCAGTTTGGACGAATACTTTGGGACAAACAATCACACCCATCGTGTTATATGGTTCCGGGATAATAGAATAAAGTCTCGAATCACAACCCGTGAGTATCTTAAGACTCAAATGGAATTGCTACTGATGGACCAATCGACCACTTAAAGTTAGCGATTGCTGTTTACACGCCGCGCCGACCCCAAGTAAATGGGATAAGGGCAAGCAATTTACAATGGCTTTAGAAGCTATTACAAGATACTCAAATAACCACATTAAAAAAAATGACGTAGGGCGTAAAATAAGATGTATTAATATAGAATGGGCAGAGAGACTCCTCAAAAACGGAGAGGAGGCCTTAGCCCAGCAGTGGGACATTCACAGGCTGTTACCGGTTACTGGAGAGACAGCTTGAATCAATGTTGATTGTAATATTATATTTGTACATAAATCGTTATTTAAACAAAATAGTATATAATCATTAATTTACCCCCTGTACACTCAGTACAATACAAGTCAGAATTATATATCATGTATTTTATATAACTTTTATTGAGCAACAATAAAATCAATCAGAAAATCTAAACATAAAATTAAATTAACAAAAAGTCAAACAGTTTAAAATACGAAGACGAATACAAGACTCAAATTTGAACGACTTAATTTAACAGAGGTATTTCAAAGCACTCGGTAAAGTTTCAAACTGGACGGGTAATCATTGGAGTCAACAGCGTACCGGGTCGGCTTTCAATTTAGCGGAATTAATAACAGCGCAAATCTGACTCCCCGCTGACCACACTGTCGTAACTATAGGCTGATTGTGGATAAACGCAGGTGTCATATTCTAACTTTGTGGCCACCATGAATGTGATAGAGACGATATTAAAATAATGTCGGAATGGTTTAAAATTTACGTTTATTTTATTTTACTTTAGACATACATAATTAACTGTGTTAAATTATAGCTTAAGTTCGTCATTATTACTTTTCAACGTTAAAGTCATTCTCGATTATGTTCAACTACAGTAAAATATTCAGTAGGTAATTAAATCTTTAACAAAACCTATAAAAAACAAATAATAAAAGTATGGGTAATATATTAAAATGTTCATTATACACATGTGGCTGAGCCAGTAAGCACTAGGTATCGAGCAGTACTAATTTCGAGGACTGTTGGTGCGCGTCGGCCCACTGCGCGTTCAAATTGCCGTAGCGGTGGACGCTATTCCCGCCCGTTCATTACAGGCGATGTTTGCTACTCCACGAATGAAGTACGCAGAGGAAATGAACGCTTTCTATGAAGGGGTATTAACCTCGTTGCGAATTTCATTGTTAACCGGTCAGCTCACTCAACGATGAGAAATATACTTGTATAAACAAGCTATTATAGCGAAATCAAAGTTTTTATTTAGACTTACAAATAAAATAATTCCTTTACAATATGTCTATTATCGATGGAAAAGAGCATCGAATTCTAATTTCAGCAAGTGGTATACAATGTAACATACATAGCAATATAAAATTGCATGTTCGAATTAAATTCCATTAAAATAATATAATTTCAAAACCTTAATCGGAATTCAATAAAATTTTAATGAATTTGTTAGAACAGTATACACACAAAGCGAGTCTTACAAGAGCAAAGTAGTAAAACGTAGACACAGTTTGTTCCCTACTTAATGTTAAGTTGTCAAAATTTGCATAAAATCTACCGAACGGCGCCATCGCAGCAAACTTTTGACTGTACTTGAAAAGCGCTTAAATCGAAATGGCCAATAAATTGACGACCTCAATTTTACTTTTAAGAAATTTTATGTAGAAAACGAAACACATTACTATAATTTTGTAATTTTTTTCTTTAATAAAAAAGGGACTCTCCATAATATTTTAATGATAAAAAAATTAAACTATACTCAAAACTCAGACATATGTATATATATTATATAAAACCATTCTTCAAATACACAAATTACGCTTTTTTATAATTTGACACCCCTCCCTCTCACCGTATTTTATGAATTTTATAAAACCATTTGATCGCTGCCATATTGATATCAAAAAAGTTTTGTTTTATAGCTTTAACTTTTTTCATATCAGCATCGAATACATGTAAAGAGCCCATTTGAACGTTCAGTCTACATTCAATAAACACTTCAAAGTTAACGATGCTACAGTGCCATAAGAAAATAACAAACAAGAATCAAAGCGGTCTGTGATGATATTATTATGTTTTTTTGTTTTAATTAATAAACAACTACCGTTTTTTCACTACATGCTCTAAAGCTAATAAGCTTACTTATTACCAAAGTATGTAAGCAGAACTAGGAATTTGATTTAAACCTACTTCTAATAATAGCCGAATCAATTGGACACTGCAAGTATGTATAAATCGGATTTAAATATGGCCGCTATTAACCTCAAGTTGGGTTATATTAGTTTTAATGTGTAATATTAGACACATGACACTGAAAAAATATAGTGTTTTTTATGTAAAACATCTATTGGTGCGCTTTGGGGATAAGACTGAGCCGTATGCCGTTACGGCAAACGGCATGACGATCTCTTATGCTGTCCTTTTCTTGCCGCCGCTCCCTTGTATGATTTTAGTTTATGGCTAAAATCTCTCCCAGATTGGGTTGTCTGGATGAATAAAAAAATTAAACGAATGTACATCACATCTATTTTTTTTTTATTCCTATTATTTTTTCTGTATTATATGTTTGTGGTGTACAATAAAATACTTGTAGAACAATATGGCATTTTTCGAATATGTGTTTTTTTTTTATATGTATATGTTTGTATTTATATCCGTAAAAGTTCCTTTCTTCAAAAGAATTTATTCATTTTTACCATAATTAACTGCTTCAAATGGGATGCTGATTGTGTGATCGTAAAAACGCAATCTCACATTTTCTTATTATAATTAAAATATATTGTTCTACTTTATGTGAAATAAAGCATATTTTTAAAGTAAATTATTACGTACTATGTTACTTGATTAGGGGATTATATTTTAAGAAAATAAAAACCCTAAATTAAGACACGTGTTTCTTTCTGTCGTTCCTTACGGCAGGCAAAATGATAAATAGTTTATTCTGCATTAACAGTAAGTAGACACGTGTAGATTCTTAAAAAAACTTGTTTGACTTAACTGTTTTATATTTACACAGCTAACGTCATCCTTGTCTTGCATTAAATGAACCAAGTTATCTTAATCAATACAACAGCCGTTAAACACTCACATCGTGCACATAAAACGACTTTTAGTATATTAATGAATACTATATTGTATTCAGTTTTCAACACAAAATCTATATCAAATAACATAACACGCCCATATTTCAGATTTAGGACATTTATTGTTAGACTCATTAATTCAATATCTAAATAATCAAACTAATATATTTTATTACTTTATTTATTTCAATTAATTGGTAATATAAAAGTGAATATAAAACATATTCACTTCAAGAGTTTATTTATCTAATGTTATATTTATAAGAAGCCATTAAAACTAATTACGATTACGTTATTGTGATAATGTTATTTGCTCATTAAGAAACAAATTTACGACTGATAAGTTTATTATTAATGAAGCTCCACATTTTGTCATTATGAAGGTTATCTTGTCAAGCCTCGAATAAAAAATTAATAAGGTCTACATACCACTAAAACGTACTTTTTAAATTATAGTGTAATGTTTTTTTTAATATCCTTTCATTATTTTATTTCGTTCAATTATTGATTAAATGTAGCTTCGTAACTATAAATATAAAATTACGCCAGAAACATTGATGGTTTTATTAAATAAATATATAAAGCTTTGGAATAGCTATGAGTATTACACCGAGGGAGGTGGTTTTTATTTTTTTAATTACGCTTTACTGGACAGAGGATCTAAAGCCTTTAACCAATATGATACGATACTTGACGTCAACGGTTCATTCTTAATTGTCGATAACCCGCTGTGGGTCACGACTTCCTATTGTATCGACAATAGAATTAACCATACTCCTAAGGAAATGACATTTTCTTTTAAAAACAATAACGACAACTGAAGTCTATTGAAGTTTTTTTTCTTTTTATTTTATATTTGTTGCTAGTATTTAAGTTTATACAGCTATTTTATCTTTAGAATATACAAATTGCAACCAACCGTTGTTTAGTATTCGAACTTTTAATTTTACATCAAGTAACATAAGCTGGCTTACTGCACAATTGGGGCTTCTTTGATTAACTGTTTTTTCTAACAAGCTAAACTAATTAGATTATTTATTTTTTTACAATACAAATAAAATGTAATAACAAGTTTTTTTATAAATAATAAATGTTTACTTTTATGTTATTAAGATTTGACGGCTGGATTGCAAATGACAATTAAAGACATAAGCTTATAAAAAAGAGCATTATAAGCAAATGTCAGTTCTTTGTTTTTGAAAGTTCAAAAAGTTAAAAAATGTGACTTAGCACCTTCATCCACTTTTGTCTTCAATTATTATTGGAACTTCACTTTATTATTTAATTCAATACATGAATTGTTGATCAAGTGATAAATCGAATAGGTACATTTTGTGTCATATTCATAAATTGTGGCCTTTTCTACATACGAAATCGCTAATCACCATGTGACTTTGTTTCGGCGATGTGATTTTGGAGTTACAAAATAAATATTTTAAATCCAAAAAAAATTATCTGTTGGATTTTTTTAAGTATAATGCAATATCGGTTTTCGTAATGGAAGTATACTCTAATTCTGTGATATGAAAACTTTTTTTATGAATAAACTACAGTATTTATAATATTGTATAAATATAATTGGATACTATATATATAATAATAATTATTTTGTATATTTTGTGACGTGAATAAATCTAATTGAGCTAATGAAGAGGAATTTCTTAATTAGTGATGTTTGTACGAGCCATGGGCACACGTTCTGTACCGAAACGGGTTAATTACGACCGATAACTCTTTAATTAACCTGCCTAATAACAGAGTATTTGCATTCGAGCCGCCGACGTAGTAAGACCAATTAGGGAGAGAACGAAATCGATCAAAAATATTTGTTCGTTTATTAATTTAAACATCACGACAAACCTAACAATGTCTTTAAATATTAAACAATAACAATTAACATTATATTAATTTTAAGATCTATTAAGCATTTCAAAAATTAATATGATATTAATTTTAAAATATTGAAATAATCGTTAATATACTATAAAAGTATTTTTATTCGTTTTGTTTACTCTTAATTCTCAGCTGGAATCTCTTGCTAGTTTGTTGTGTAGTAAGTGATTATAAAGCCAATTCGTCACAAAAACAAACGTCAATGCACGTCATTCGTCACGCCACCAAAGGTTATCTATCTTAATGAGTAGACCAGGGTGCGAGGGCAAGACTTTCTAATTACAATATTATATTTAAATACAAATACAATTATGTGCATAGCGACAATGTTACTGCAGTGCTAACTGTAATATATCTAATATGCAGATATTATTTTTACGATAAATTATTTATCTGTCTGTAAATTATAGTTTGTTTTATATAATCTATATTTCTCTTCTGTGTAACCAGCTAAAGACAGGTAAGTTCATTTGAGTGTTAGTAAAAAATTTTAAAGTATAATAATTACACAGTACCACTAATGTTTACATTTAGTATTTAAAAAAAAATCTATTTATATATTTATGATGATGAAAAACCCTGCAATGATTCACGTCCATAACTATTATAATAAGCATTGAAAATGAAACCATTTTTCATTCGTATTAACGAGATCGTTGATATGTTTTTTATTTATTATTTATTTGACTTATTTCAAATTTATACACATATTTATTCCTAACGGATAATTGATTTCCAATAGTTAGTATTTTGATATAAGACTATATTATTAAGAACAAGGTCCCCAAGGTCGGTGGCGCATTGACGACGTAAGTAATAGTTAACACTTCTTACATCACCAATGTCTATGGGCGGTGGTTACCTATCCTTAATTATAAAACTTAATAATATAATTATTAAGTTTTATAATCTATAACATTTATATTATTTTAATGTCACTCAATCAGTCTAACAAATTGATCTCATAAAATTGGTATAGACGATTTTATTTTTATTTCTGTTTCATTAAAAATAAATCGTCAAATATTAATTTATGCATTGCGAAATTATAGTAAGTACTGCGAGCTCAAATTTGTACCAAAAAGCTCTTTACTGCAATATTTTACTAGTTTTATATTCTCAGCCCTATTAGTTAGGCAAGTGCTGAAAAAAAAAGTTTGCCAACCTAAGCCGTAGTGACATTCGCTCAGGATTACTCTGTGAACATAATCTGTAATTCTATTTGTTGTAAATCTGTACCATATTTTTTTTCAAGACAACGCATAGGAAGCTCATTAAACACTATTAACCTATAAAGCAAATAGAAAGACTTACAAAAATACTAAGGGTGAATATGATTGTAGCGCTGTATAAGGAATTTTTAATCTATTAAGTAAATGTTAATCTCGTTAAGTTTTTTTTTCTCGATTATGATCATTTTTGTTAACCTGGAAACTGTCGCGATGACGAAATGACGAAAAACAAATGCGATTTCACGCATTTGTTTTTCGTTTTTAATTCAATGGATATAATTGTTTTATTTGTGGTTCCAATAAAATGTTCAAATGTTCCGGATGCGATAAGAGCGGTAAATTCTTCTTCTGAAGATTTTTCGTCTTACGTCGTGTTGTTGTGTTTTTAAATTTAAACTATTAATCAAATGACGTATTAAGAATAATAAATGAATAATATAAAAAAAAATATATTGTGACGAATTTATAATGTTGCCGTAAAATATGACTTATCATTAACCGTAAACAATTTAATTAATAGTTATTTGAAAGGAATGAACGTCTTCAACGTTTTTTAAATAATGTCACATTGATATGAACATATCCATATCATAATATACGATTTCATTATTGAATTTTGGTATTCAATTAAAAAAATAAACTTAGAGTTGTGTTAAGTTTTTCTATTAAAATATTTATTTTTGGATTTGATTCTTAAATAAACCACACTATTTAATGCGGCGAGTAATTAATATTAATACCATAATCAGTTCCATTAAAAGCACATTTATACCGTTTTTTAAATAAAATAAAGATTCTTATGCAATTTAATGACTATGATCCAGGTTTAATCATAACGATATATTTAATATTAATGCCATATAAAATTATGAAACAAAATGGAATAATCCTAGTTGTAATTAATATTAGACGCGCGGTCATCGCAATGGACCAATCAGCGTTGATTAATTTGTACTAACAGCCTCGTTAATTAAAGCAGCTTTATTAATTAGCCCAAATTAATTAATGGATATGACACGTATAATATACGTTACAAACATATCTCGATATTTTATTTTAATTATAAAGTTAACTGATATATCGTTCTTTCTTGTAAATAATTTATAAGATTTCCTAGAAACATAATAAATATTCTCAAAATATAAATTAAAATAATTAACAACAGTACAAAACGAATACTCATACTCATCATCCTTCATTATTCCATTATTCAAAGGATTTTCCCGAGAAATTCAGTCTCTACATTTTTAAATAAAGATAAAATATAATTCTTCGTTATATTGATATAATATACTTCTTCTATCTATAACAAAACTTTGCAAACAAAGAAACATATAAACCAGTACGTAAGCTTATTCATTATAAACAGTCATTATCTAGATAAGCAATAAAATGTTGTCCCTTAATTGCGCTCGGTAATTATAAGAGAAGCCGTGTTTATAATTAAAACGAATGAAGCATTGCTACACTCTTTGGTCTAGTGATGTAGCTCTAATGAGCCACTTGCTAATTAGAGAAGGAACAAGCGGATACGCCATTCTAATTGGCTTTTGGGACAACCATGTCGCGCTCTTAAGTTATAAATTGAAAAGACTTTTTAAATAGGTTTTATATTTGATTTATTCTACGACTATCGTTTTTCGAATTTTATCATATATGTTTAGTTGTCCTGTAAAAACGTTTTAATCGAAACAATATGACGTATTACGAAGCGTATCGATTTAAATATTTTGGAGAATGCTTTATTCATTTTAATTTGAATTTCACATAACACAATGAAACATATAACACACTTTGATTTTCATATGCGTCTAATAGTGGGCCATTATTTGTCTGTGGATGTTTTAATTATCTCTGGATGATTTGGAAAAGTTTGTATTTGTTCAACTTTAACTAAAAAGTTTTATTTTATTATTTTGTACTTTGAGTTTGTTTTTTTGAGACTATTGTTATCTAACCGATAATATTAAAACATATAACAGCTCTTGTCTATAAATAAGAAAACCCTATAATAAGTTAACTGTAAAAAATAACGCATCTATATTTTCTTACTTCGCGTGATTACGGCTATTCTCAATATTATTCATTAGCTAAGATATACGATACTGTTCCAATTAAGGATATTAAATTTTCTTTTATATTCGTTTCGCTTTAATTTAATTGCGGCTAATAATTTCTTTAATTAACTTTACTTAACACATTTTTTTTCGTTTTAATTGGTATTATTAAACAAAAATGTCCTTCCCTCTTCATTGCTGTTATATTTATGTTAGTGCAAAATAAATATCGTTAGAAATTCAAGGAGGGGAAATTTACTAAGCCAATTATTCTCTAGTTACAATCGCTATTCATTTCCCACAACTTTATTAGTTTTTCAAAGGCTATACAAGCTACTATAGAGATCATTAAGCGGACTCTTCAAAGCTGTCGCCGCATTACACTAATTGACGCAATTAGAGGGATTGCCGAACGGAAATAAAAGTCGGCTCACCTTCATGAAACGCCGGCCCGCCAATTAGCCTAGCCGGTAATTAGCCTCTTCAGTGCACTGCAACAGCTGAGTCTCTTTTCACTTAGTAAAAATCACAGCACACTCAAACCGTGTTCATATTTTAAGAGTATGAAAGAAATCGTTCGTCACCGCACCGAAAAGTTTTTTCGCGATCGTGTTATCAGCCATACAGCTTTATACAGAGACGTGCGCTCGCCGCCGCGGTCGGGAAGCGAATGAACAGGAGTCACTCGCCACTAGGCGGGGAGTGATGCCCTTCCTTTTCCCGTATGAAAGCGTCATCATTGCGGAGCTTTTCGCACAAAGCTGCTAGATTCACATACGCTCTTTTTACTTTGGGGCGACGCTTAACGCCGTAAGTAGGCAGATTGTGCAGTATTGCATTTAGGCCTAAATAAAAGTGAAACTAAATCAAATTATTTGGAAACGTCACGCATCAATATTTTATTGTTATAGACGGTAAATAAATAATTGTTGCCAAACACTATGACTTTTTTTAATGGATAACATGTTAAGATCCTAATTACAGTTTATCTTTTACATGATTTTTCTTTAGTAAACAATAAATATAATTACATGTTGTTCACATATGACTATAGTTATTATTTTCTTAAATATACTAGCAGAAAAAAAAATCTATCCGAAAATTTACTAATAAGGAAAAAATAAGTAACACTATCGAAATAAAATGACAAAATAACGTTTAACTAAATTTGTTGAATAGCGTGACCATAAAAACTTTATCTTTTATGCAATCCGCAATCGAGTGCAAGAACACCCATTCATCATTGATAAAAATAGTGGCGACACCTCATTCATTGTATTTAGAGTGGTGGACTACCGCGAGGGGCATCCCTTTTAATACATTACAATATTCAACGGCAACTTGTATGTACCGTCTGCCGACGGTGAAGAACGACAAATAACTAAATAAAAAACCTATTGTCCCTTTGATAAGCTTGTACGATTACTTAATACACAATATCAATGATTACAATACATAAGATGTATTTTTATATCCTAAATTAAAATATATTTCATCATTTATCTCATTTGCATATACGTAGCTATATACCCGTAATAACTCTATATAAGCTTTTTTCTTGTGCAAAATATTTTTTATAAAAAAAATTTGTTCTAAAGTCACAATTTATAGTCAACAGATGTTATCTATATAACAGTACACAGAATATTAATTTGCAATTACTTTTAATAAATATATGTATTTACGTATAATAATTATTATTGAAGTGTAATTGTTGAGATTCCTACCGACTACAATCGATAGAATTCATTTTCCAAACCGACGGCAGATGGATTCTTATATGATATACAAACTATTTATTACTTTATTTACGTGTGAATTTACAAGATATTTTATCTTCCAAATATAAATTTCCACGTAAATAAAGTTTATTTTGATTTTTATATATTATAGTTATAATTAAATCATTGCCGACCATTATATCTCAATTAAAAAAATATATATATACAGTAATATTTATTTATTACACACACACTTACATTATTATTACACAGTCATGCGAAATCAATGTACAATAAAATGTTTGTTCGTGTTTCTATACTTTAGTATTTTACGAAATATAATTTAACTCAGCATATATCAGTACTAAAACAAAACCCTAAGCAATCTTCATATGACTTGTCTTTTGCTTTTTGTTTTACATAATGGAATATACATAATCCCTCCGTCATCGATTATGTAAAATAAATATTATTATAATTCATTTTTGCAGTATACATCCATGTAACGTACTTGAACGTTGATGATTGGCGATTATTTTAACCCTCGTTGAATATACTTTATTCAATTACGCTCTAACAAGCGCCATTGACTGTTTATAAGATTATATAAATATGTTATCAAATCATTATAGTTTTTTAGAATCATGAATCGCCAACCAATGAAACATATTACATAAAAAGTTAAAAGATATAGTTTATTGTTTCTTATTTAAATGTATTCTGTTAGTACCTACCTACCTACCTATGTATTACCAATATAAGAGTATTAATAGCTGTTAAATATTTATATATAAGTTAGTAAATTTATAAGGATAAACAAAAAGTTTAAGTTTTCGCTATTTATATAGAAAAAGATTAAAAAACTTATTAAAAAAAATCATAATTTTGTGGATTACTAAATATTATAAATATATTATATTTTTAAATTATTCCCAAGTTAGCGGGCTATTGTTATATTCCAGTTATATTGGTAATTTTGTAATATCTGAAGCTTATTTCAGTTATTTGGTGTTTTAGATTTCTGTTAACAGTTACAGAAATATCATACTAAACATACGACGAAGAAAATAAATTTTAAAATTGAATGAAAGAACTAAAATCGAAATAAACTTATTATTCAAAAGTTTTTCGAAATACAATATGAAATACACGGCTTGGTACTTATTCTGTACGATCGACCCCTTATCATTTAAATTTAATTTAATATTCATATCATAAAAACGCGTCAAACAAGAGCAACAGATACCCATTGTACTAAGTCTTGTTATCCATCTTTTCTTACCCAGACACTCCTGTATTGAATCAATTAAGCCACAGCAAAAGGGTTCCATAAAACATGATTTATTACTACCGACCACAATACTTTTAATTAATGTCTCGGCTTGATATTAACGTTATAATAAAATTGAAATGCACACATTATAGGATTTGACAAACGATGCGCTTGGTACGTACCCGTATGTGGTTTCACATATATCTTTGTCCCACTGCTGGGCTAAGGCCTCCTCTCCTTTTTGAGGAGAAAGTTTTGGGAGCTTATTCCACCACGCTGCTCCAATGCGGGTTGGTAGAATACACATGTGGCAGGTTTCAATGAAATTAGACACATGCAGGTTTCCTTACGATGTTTTCCTTCACCGTCAAGCCCAAGATGAATTATAATCACAAATTAAGTGCATTAAAATTCAGTGGTGCTTGTCCGGCTTTGGACCCACGATCATCGGGTAAGATTTACCTGTTCTAACCACTAAGCCATCTCGGCTCGTTGAATAAATAATCATTTATACATTTTTTTCGATATTTTTGATTACAGAAGTATGTACATTTTAGAGACCATATTAATTGCTAACATGAATTAAGCGAAGTCAGAAATTCATTTCTTTCCCGAATTGGTGAGCAATATTACATAGCCTATGAAATATTTGAAAGTTGAAATATTCAGAAAATAAGTGCAATTATAGGCTTTCGTGAACATCGATAACAATAAAAATTCCACGCCCAAGACTATAACGTAAACGTTAGTTAATCTGTCTCGAATTTGTTTTATTTTATTTATTTACTTATTTGTAATAGCACACTTACAACATACATATAAAGCATTGAAAAGAATTATTTTATTAAACAATAATAGTATATCTAATATGCATGACAATTATAAGTGTACATAGCACTTCCAGATTCAATCTAATCAAATTTAAAGTAAAAGTAACAAAAAATCATCAGTAATTATTAAATTAAAAATTTGCATCTTTTTATATTAAAAACATAATTATAAACACAAATACATTACTCCAAAGAAGAATTTTATTATAAAATTCACCTGCCCAATCATATAAAATGTATGTATGTTAAACAAGTATAATTAAATTTTAAAATATCCTGCATGAGAATCTAACTTTTTTTCCTTGCATGAATATAAAATAGTAGTTGGTAATTGGAAACTGTCAAAAATTGCTAAAGAAAACATTTAAACTAAATTACAACGAAATAGTTGCTATATATATTTTTGTTAACACTTATTATCCTGCTAAATTATAAAATTCAGCAATAATATTCCTTTTAAAAATCTAAGCGAACTGTACAGTGGTATTTGATTTGTTATTAGGTACAGTAGAATAGATCAATTTAAACGCACATGACATGAATACGCAAAATTCCTAAATAAATCGAAAGGAACGCCTTTCGTTTCTGTATCAATTTGCAATCCATTCAATGCGACCCTGACGAATTTAAGGCTGTGAACAAGCGTACTTTTTTTTGTCGACGATTTTATCACTATCTGTAATCACCCTCATTTTGTTCCATTTAATATTTTATAAATTGCAAGTTAAAAAAATATTATAATAAGTTGACATTAAAAAAACAATTACGTCAATATGGTCTTTTATATTTTTAAATCATACGAAACTTTGTTCTGTGGTTTCTCGATAAATCAAAAGTACATCACTTAAGTACAAGCCGCTTACCCTACTGTGTAAATTGATACATTTATTTTCGTCACTCGATTTATTTACTTTTTTTTACGTGAAATATTTTTTCAGGAATCATCATATCGTTGTGATATACTGTACCTACATATTTGGCTATTATTCAATCGGTAGAGAAGTTGCACGAAATCAATTTATCCTTTATTATAGATAGACAAAAGTCGAAATATTTTGGATTTACTTATGCGTTACTTAGTAAAACACTGATTTCGCTCTTTCTTTCATTATTGATTTGACAATGGATAGAAAAAGACACAGCATTGTTTATCTAATCACCCGCTTAACAACTTTTATAGTGAGGATGTAAGTTATTAGTGATCAAGTTAACTTTGTCATGTATAATTTAAAATTCAATGATTATTTGAAAGATTTTAAATCGTTATTATTGTTAATTCAAAACCGCGAACAAAACCGTATAATCGTGCCGACGGGATCGCTATTTATTAAGATTTCACTATTCTTTTAAAAAGGGCTTTTCTGATTTTATTTTTATTGAATTCGACTTAAGCCAATTAATCACTCTTATCGGTCTTGTTTCCTTGAGTTTTTCGTCGGAGGGATCGACGGCTGACCATTGAACCAACATCAATGCTACTATTGTGATCCGTTTTAGTCTATTGTTAGCCATTGTGCTATAAACTGATGGTGCCGCCGACCGAGCAGTATAATCTGTCGATTACTCTTCTAGGATATTTAAGATTCTGGGGTAACATTCAATTAAATTATACCAATCAAAGGAGAAAAATTGGAACATTTCAATGTATTACTCATATTATTTTCTTGTAAATAGAAGTAATTAATAATTTGTTATTGTGATTCATACAAATTTAGTAATTTAGGTAAGCCTCAGTTTTAAGGACGTCTTCATTTTTATTTCATATTATGTAATTTTAAATATTATTCAAACAGATTTTACTACGCATCTAGAAGCGAGACATCAATTTCGTGTTATTACTGAGCTATAATCTCTATGACTAATAAATTATTTGTCCCGATCGAACACGTGGCTGACAATAACGTACTACGATAAAAACACAAGTAACACAAGATTCGTTTTGTTAACACGCTTTCATGGAAAATTTGTCTCCAAAATCCGAATACAATCAAATTCTCTTAAACAAATCCAAAGTAATCTTCAACTCCTTATTTGGCCTCCCTTGCTAAGTCCTAGTAAAGAAAATTGAGGAAAGAGAAATTTACATAAATTAAACGGCATCTTTCGTCACTTTACAAAGTGTGCTAATGGCGGCTTAAGGCTCTCACGCGGACTGATTCAGTATCACGTGACGCGTCGCATGTTTCTCCGAGAACTTTAACTTTAATGAGAACATCAAGAGCGACTTATTAATATTAACGTATTTGTTTTAAACTATTTAATTTAAAATTTGCTTATAAGAAATTCTAAAATATTATATTCAATGATATAAATGCATACAAAATTTATTAATTTTAACTAAATATTATAAACGCTTTACCTTATTACACATTCAGCTATAATAGCCGCAAAAATAATTCAGCATATTGCATATACTTAAGGTAAATAATAATATTTATATAAGCAGAATAAGTTTTTTGAAAGTTGAATAATTTATCGTTTATCTTAAAATCAGAGAAGCGGCGCAGGGCCCATAATAAGCAAATGATGGCATGTAAAACGGCCTGTGTTGCCAACTTCGCGTTACTTATTTAAATTTTGTTTACTCGAATTGTTTTAATAACATGCCTCCCGACGAGGAATTAAGTTGATTTTAATTCGCTGCTTTAATTAATTTAAAGACGGCAATTTCAAAATAATGCTCAAAATGATTTTGCTTACCGGAGCAGGTGGGACCGAATTATAATCAAACCAATCTTTGAGTCACCTTTTAACATATCTTTGCACAAAAAATAAATTATCGTTTAAATTGTCTCGTTTGCCAGTTAATTAAACAAAAACTCACAAGTAAAAAAATAAGGTCAAAAGAAATTAGAACAAGAACCGTAAAAGATAATGAGATTCGTTTAAGAATAGAGTAAATCTAATTTCGGGGTTTTATTGCGATAGCGGATAAATGCAAAAAGTACAAAACTATTGGTAACCTACAGCACCCTGCGCGCGCAACAACCGTGAAATATAATCTTACGATAAAAATATATTTTTTAAAACATAATGACGGTCGTGGCGGTTTTTATGACAATCTGTATAAATTATAAATTAGATACAATTATTAAATTGGTTTCAAACGTAAACGATTTGTTATTTTTTAAATAAAAGTTGTTTACTGACCTTTCAATTAATAATAATTGAAAAATAATTATTACAAATTATTTACATCGGCAAATCAAATTCACAAGATTATTATTATGGATTTACTGTTTTATAAACTGTATATGGATTATTTATTTTTCAGATAAGTTTATAAAATAATATTATAATTCAAAAAATATTTTGAAACTGATTAATATTGAAATCCGTATAACATTTCCAAAAACATAAATCTGATGTTTGTTGTAATGGTTAACTTTATCAATGCAAATAAAAACTTAATATTCTATTTATATTACATTAATTTCTGAATCAACTGACAATTTCACGCTACGATAATTTTTCAACGGCCTTGTTTTTTTTTCTTTTACACAATACGGCCAAGACTAACTAATACGTAATTCGTTTAATAAATTTTTACTTTTGATATAAAAGATAGATATATATTTTATAATGTTATTGATTTTTTAAGTTTTTCTACACGTATAAAAAAAAACAAAAAATACAAACGTTTTTAATTTTTCTTTTCTATTTCATTCCTCAAGTCACGAATACAAAGGATTAATAATTAAATTCTATAGATATAAAAATATAAAAAGTGCAAACACATTATCCACATATCCACTTTTAATTTTTAATCGTAAGGTATACTTCAATTAATTACATAATTTATTTTTAAAAATATTAAATTATCATGTACATCCTCTTTTTGATTTCCTTTCAGTAAATCTATACGAAAATCTGTATCGAGTATCGCTTTTATACTCTTAATGAAATATCAACCCGTTTAAAGAATTCCTTTTTTTAATTCGAAGTTATTACACGCATACACTATAAATTTCCTAAATCAAATATACTGTAAAACGTGACGAATCGATGTATTATCAACAGGGATTAAATTAATGAGATCATACTTACCCCGCCGTTCAACCGCCATGGGAAAAGCAAACACGTGGGGAAGACGTATTGTACTTGTACCATTAGTTAGTAAACAGTCAACAAAAAATAATCAATGTATCTGTATCGTTTTGTGTTGCAAATTTTACGCTGTATAAATCAAACAATTTGGTAAAAATTCGGCAGCCTGTCTAATTTACTCTGTATCATTTATAGTTCAATGATATATCGTTGCAGTTTTTCCTGCGGTTTAACGACCTGAGCTATGGACGTTGCTTAGCGGCTGTTTAATTAAACACTTATTTCGCTCTTTCTGAAATTATTGATATGATATATTCGAAAGTAAAAGAATCAGCTTTGTCTAATTTTATTAATCTGCTAAACAACGTTTATTTGACGCTTTCACGACTTAACTACTGAACCGATCATCATGTAATTTTGAATATATGTTGTCAGGGGTGCAGAAAAGGACATAGGGTTACCTTACGTCTCCTTAGGGTACCCCCCCTCACAAGCGGGTAAAGGTATGTAATATTTTACAAATAATGTAAGTGACATACTGCTTAAATAATAACGTCCCAAATTATCTATAAATTATATCTAAAGTACCTATGTATATAAATCAGTTTCGTTAAAACCCAAGTTTAAAACTACATTCATTAATCCTATTGAGACGATTTCGATAAACTATTTCATAAAACAGTTAATAAAAATCACATGAAAAAAACAGTACAAGACCTCGTCCTAGCCATGGCCCAATCGTCCATTCAGCACGCGGCGTGGCCATAAAATTAAATAAATCCGTTATTTTTCAGGGTGAGAAATGTGCGGTCGGTCTGGTCCGGTCAATCGGGCAGTGCGGCGCGATAACGGTGCACATTTGTAAAGATTTTGCCAGCCCAACCGCCCAAGACTATTCGACTGTGTTGTGGCCATACGGATACACGAAGCTATGAAGAAACTTATGAAGGTGAATAATTTTATTAATATCTACCATTCGTTTCAAATAGCTTCAATAATAAAATAAACTCTTTCAAATAAACTTTAGTTTTGTTAATTGATTAATGTTTTAATTTTATCAGAAATCTTTAATGTGACAAATTGCACAATTTTAAAGCTTTTGTTCAACATTACCCGTTAGTACGTGTGAATAAAATCTTGCAACTGAATTTGATAAGACTTTTTTTATAGTATAGGTTGGCGGACGAGCATATGGGCCACCTGATGGTAAATGGTCACCAACGCCCATAGACGTTGGTATTTTAAGAAACGTTAACGCCACCAATCTTGGAAACTAAGATGTTATGTCCCTTGTGCCTGTAATTACACTAGCTCACTCACTTTTCAAACCGGAACACAAAAATATTACTAACTAGTTTTCTAAATATAATTAATTTTCGTGTAAAGATTAACCTAAAATTGATTATTATTAATATCAATTTACTAAAATCATCGAGATATAATTTATTATGAAATTATCCTAATTATCCTAATATTATAAATGCGAATATAAGTTTATTCGTTTCTTATGTTTTCACGTCTTAACGACAGGAGAGGACATAGGTTACCTAAAATCTCCCCCTCTCATACGAGAGCGAAGCCGCAGGAAGAAACAATAAATACTAAATACAATTGATTTTTATTTTACTCTCTATATTTTCTACTTCCTTATTTTAGGCGAAATACAGAGGATAATCTGCGAATAAATGAAAATTGATTTTAAGATTGCCCCGCCCTGGGTCGGCGTTGACAAATAATACGGATTACAGTCTCAGTATTAACTGAACTCACTGCCTTTATAGTGTTTGTGTTACATGCGTATAGCTTATTGAATTCCATTCAATTTGTTTTGGTCTAAATTAATATAACAATACTATTAGTATGAGACGACTATCGCTATTTAAATATTCTACATATGTTATATTTATAATATTCTGGGACATTATTCACACACGGCTATCTGATTCCAAACTAAGCAGAGCTTGTACTATTAAACCAGACAACTGATATACTACATATACTACTTTTCTTTTGTAAATACATACTTATATAGACAATTACACCCATACTCAGGACAAACAGACACGTTCATGCACACAAATGTCTGTCCTGGGTGGGAATCAAACCCACAACCTTCGGCGTGAAAGGTATCAAGTATTCAAGTATTTACCAACCACGCCAATCGGCCCTTCATTTATATAGTAATATTTGTTTATAAATTATAAAACTTTTTAATAAATTGATATCGTTTAATATAATATTCTAATAACACCCAGCTTTAAAAAAAAAAAAAAAAGATATCATTGAATAAAGTACCTTTCATATTTTTAATATGTAACTAAAACTTTGACGTAAGTAAATTCAAAAAGGAAAACAAATTCCGCAAGGCCCCTGCCAGGGGTGTCAATTAGGCGAGCGACCACGTGACGTCACTCATCTGCATCACAACCGCCCTGATGCAAATTTAAATACAGTTTAAACTCTTCTTTTTCGTTACGCTGGATTTTTTAACAGCAGCAGATGTTCAGACATTAGGCATACGGCGTATTACAGATATGGATATACAAATACATATATACAATATACATGTGATTCGCTTCATATCATTTACTAAGCCCTGCATAAATATTACTTAACTATAACTAGACTTATTATAAATCAAAGTATCAAAATAATGTTAAGATATATAAACGAAGCTATTATTATTACTAAAGTAAATATTGAAAAGGATTTTTTTTTCTTAAAGAATATCTACCAAAATATCTCTCCACGAGTACCAAATATCTCTCAACGATTTAATATTAATGAAGATTGATGCTAATAATAATTTGATGTAACACTGTAATCGCTAATTACGGTTTCAAAACGTTATACACGAAACAAATATATAAAAATTATCGAAACTTAGTTATTTGGTATCCAGTTTATTGATGTTAATATATTTCATTAAAATGTAAATCGTGATTGCTTGATATAAAATATTTGAAACACGTGAGCAGAATATCAAAAAGAGGCAGATAAATTTAATAGGCATTACCTCCTTTGTTATGCCAATCCTGTGCAATAATGTGTTCATTCATTCAATTAAAAATGGAACGTTAAGACATATTCGAATGAATAGAATGACGTAGAAATTATGCAGCGTGAACGCATTACGTTCAATAGTAATTGTGAAAATAATGGAACGGTCGCTATAAAAAAGTTCGTATTCGTGGGAATTTAACAGTGTAATGAGTGGTGTAAAAATTTCTTCCACTGTACAATATTGTAAGAGAAGAGGGACGTGATTAAGTTTGGGGGCTTAATATCCGGCGGGAAGGCGAAAGACATAAAATGCAGTTTGCTCGTCCGATCAGGGCTACCAATCATTAATTAAAAATATTACTTTTAAATCGAAATGTACAACCACTATAAAGAACATAAAAATTAATATATTGTTTTAAAAGAAAAAAGTAATAAAATTATTAAAATATTCAAAATATACTGTGTTTTACATTAACGCTTATTGTAATATCTTAAGAAAACAGAAATAAAAAAATACATAATTGTAGATATATATTTCAATAATAACAACAAAATTACTGGTTTTAAAACAAATTTAATTATGACAGCCCTACTAATTTGCCGCATCAACTGGCCAGTAGCGAATAGACAACGACCGAAACAGTAGGGACGCATGCTATCGAAACTACAAAATGTGTTGATATTTAGTGACATAGGAATATCAACCTTATGTCCGTGTAAGAACAAACTAATAATAGGCAGTTGAAATTTATTTGTAATGTAGTTAGCAGGGGAGAAACGTGTGTATGACGTTATAAAATAAAATTGAAGCCGCAAGGGCGCTCGCTGGATCTAATTAAATGATAAGTACGATTTAAGATTAATGTCCTGTAGAGAGATCAGAGACTAAAATCCTTAATATTTTGCATTCTCCTCTAGGTCATTCATTAGAGAGAGAATGATAACTTATTTTAGTAATTTGCTTGTAGAGTCAGTAGAGCATTCATTGTTGTTTAATTGCTTCTTGTATTGCTATATTAATGGTATTACGTGAATCATTTGTTATAAGATATAGTAATAAATTATAAGAAATGACTATAAAATAAAATTGCGACATATTTAATATAAATTGTTTTTATTTTTATAGAAAAAATAGCATAGTCACTAGATAATATTATTGGGTAATATTAATTTTTATATTTTTTTTATTAATATAAAAATCATATATATAAATAAAATCTAATATAAGAATGTCATTTTTTATAAAATATTTTATATTTATGTAACAAAATATATGAATACATACAAATACATATCGTCTCTGACACTCCTACAAATAAACAACACGCATTGTCATATCACGATAATAGAAGATTTATTGGTTAAAGTCGTTCTCACATTTAACCACTAGTTAAAATAATCTTTATTTATTCTGTGGCTGCAAAGCCGAACTTAATGGAGCGTAATCCCGATTTGGTATTAACACCAGTATAATGATAAGGGGATGTGATCGCCACATCATGTGGTGACAATGATGGTTACTTTTACTGCTGTTGAAAGATCACGTTAGGAAATTTACAGATATATGTTTTACATTATGTTTTTTTATTATAATTAAAGTAATACTTATATAAATATTTTTGGTAAACTTAATATGTGTAAAATTATATACGAACTATTTTGTTTCAAAACGTAGCTATTTATATTTTATAAAAATTATCTTATTATGCAATATTTCTGCATAATATCACTATAATAGAACAACATTTTTTTTAACTCTAAATGCTGCCTCTTTGTGACTGATACAGTAAAATTCGAGACGCGTGCTAATTGATCGCTTTCCAAAATTCACGAGCACACATTAAAATCCCCACGAAATTACTCACAGGGTTAAGAACATTTAGACTTGTCTGTATGTAATTTTGAAATTGATAAAATATTAGATATTATTATTAACTTGAATTTCTTATTTTTACAACACTAAAGTAATTTTTATTTTCTCAAACTTTAAATGGAGGTAAAGTTGCTATAATTTTAATTGAATATAAATTTTCTCAAACATTAAATGTAGGTAAAGTTGTTTAATTCTAATTAAATATAAGCGTCAATATATAAAAGAAATATTTATAATACTGCGAGTCTGTTGAATGTTAAAAAAATACATAGAAGTAAATATGATACAAATAGGTCTTCTGTGTGTTTTTTTTAAAAATACGATTTATTTTGTCATATCTATATTATTTTAATATTGCTTTAAGCCCATCTCCCACAAAACATACGGCTTATAATGAACGCACGCGTCGCACACGCGTCTCTTCGGTCTGTAATTTTATCTATAGATGCAGCAACGCATGCATGTGACGCCAACCTAAGGGATACGATCCTTCATGCAATTTATAGGTCAGATCCTGTTAAGCAGATATAACTTTAAGTGAGCATTTTTATATTTAATAATATATTGTAACCAATCTAGTTACATCATTTATGTATCTAACTGTTTCGTTGATTTTAAATATTTTTTTTTTATACCTGACGGTCTAAAGTAAATAAAATATGACGGTTTTCTGTAAAAGAAAGAAGAAACGGAGACATCCCCAGATCTCCAATAACCCGTACCGTAAATACCTGCATAGCCAGCGCTCATTTGTACTCGAACATTTTAATAATCGCATATTTTTATAAGCGTCACAGGTAATTGTGTAAATACAGTATTTTTAATAAAAACCTAATAAAGAATAGAATATGTTGAACTTATCATCACAAGAAGCGCCAATAGCGCAATGGCTTACGAACCGCCTAGCGATGTATAAGTCGTAGATTCGATCACAACCCCTTAACCCCCCGGCTATTGTCGTCCGCAATCCTAACACAAGCTGTACCCTTAATTGGATGGGGTAAATATTAATAATAGTAATTCCTTAAAAACGCGCATTGCTAGTATTGAAATAAATAGTTTTAGTATATACTTAATAAATACAACTATGAAGATTATTATGACATTAAAATATAATGCTCAATCTAAATATGCTTTATCCTCAACCAAATATATCTTTTAAAATGTCCTTATCTTATGTTGTACTGCTACACAATTCGTCTGACGTCCCAGAGCTGAGCCCCGCCATGTCTTTAGAATTTTAATTAAATTGTTCATTGGCTCAATTAAATCGATTATTATAGCGAAGCTAACGCGTCACGGACAGAGTATGCTCCACTTTTTATTATTACTGTTCGCTTTAGGTTTTGCGCTAATTATCTACATTAATGAACTTGTTTATATACTCGTATGTACGATAATTTGCATTTATTAACATACAAAAATAAACAAGAAACCTTTAATTGGAGACGAAATTATTTTAGTTTTTTCTTTACATTTCGTTGTTTACATCAACTTTACATCAATTTGTTTTACAATAATTTAACAAAAAGGTAAGTTCGGTTTGTCTATTTCTATTTTTTCAGAGGAAATCGTCAGTAGTAGATGATATTATGACGAAAATATGAATTAGTATTTTTTTTTTTTTTATAGAATAGGAAGGTGGACGAGCGTATGGGCCACCTGATGGTAAGTGGTCACCAAACGCCCTTAGACATTGGCATTGTAAGAAATGTAAACCATCGCTTACATAGCCAATGCGCCACCAACCTTGGGAACTAAGATGTTATGTCCCTCGTGCCTGTAATTACACTGGCTCACTCACCCTTCAAACCGGAACACAACAATATCAAGTATTGCTGTTTTGCGGTAGAATATCTGATGAGTGGGTGGTACCTACCCAGACGGGCTTGCACAAAGCCCTACCACCAGTAATATTATATTATAGAAAATTTATAATATAACACGAGTATCATGATATAAGACGCATTCAACAATGTTTTTAAATTACTGGCGATGGTCCGCGGGTCGCGCTATAATGCAAATAAAATGCAGCTTCAATCTGCGTTGCATTAGAACATGTTTCTTACACTTACACGTAAGAAAGTTCACGGTTCATTCATACAAACTCTTTATCTTTACAACATTAAAATATATATAAAATATGTATAAACATTTAAAAAAAGAAAGTAATTTGCTTCGCCCATCTGCTGATTCTAATCGAAAATGTAATCTGTTGTGCTTTATGTAATTAAGCGTCGGAATGTGGGTTCGGAGTCAATATTTTTATTTGTCTTCAAATCTGCAAGACAAAACAATCGTTCCCGGTTAAAAGTACAGTAATCATACTTATACAATATATATACGCAGCTATCTTTATCAAAACAGAAACAATTTAATTATGGGGTACTTAATAAAGATGTTATAAATTTGACTTCCGAATGAGTAGTTAAAATAAGTATTAAATTCACGACTTAAACTCAATATTCTTGTATATCAAAATAAGTTTTTGGCACAATTAATTATAAATTTCCAATCAGCTGAAAATTGCATGCAAAAACGGGTTGGACATCTTTTTTACGGCACTCCTTTTCTTTGGTGCCCTTGCTGGTGGGTTGGTACCACCAATCGATTCGTTGACGGCATTTATGAACAAATACACGAAGCATTCTTTGTGCTTCGAACATTACTCTAAAGTTACGGTTTTATAAACAAGTAAGTACCTTGGAAGTTATTTAGAGATGAGCTTTGACGGAAAAACTAACAAAAACTATATCGAAATATCATACAGATATAATATATCACCTACCACTCAAGCAACCAATTTCAGCCCAAAATATAGACATAGTACATCTTACAGTGAATTACACTAGGGGCAAATTAAATCGCGATGTCCTTTTAAGAAGAGGAAATGGTACAGTCTAAACATGTTATATGGTTCTTGTCATGCAGGCGGTTGCCATAAAATTGCCTGATTGCTTCCCGCTAATTATTATTGCGGGATCGAATTACAGTCTACACGCTCGCAACGGCAGCCACAGTTTGCTGCACCATAATGACTTGAAATTGAAGCTTTTTATTAAATATGAACTTAATTGGATCCCGACTAATTTATACTTCGATACTGCGTCGCCTACACATGACTAGCCTTATATAGTTAGAAGATACAATGACTTGATAGATACAAATTAAGGGCAATTAGCGAAGGTTATAAATCGACGTTACATCACTAGACCTGCTGTTCGCATCCCGGGGGCATCATCAATATATAATTTATAACTCTTCTTATTCATGCAGCTAATGGCCAATTCACTTATATATTTACAAAGTCAATATGAACGAGTAGGTATATGCATAGTCTATTAAAAACTTTTTATAAGATACGTTTATTTTATACTCTTTAATTTAAATAATATAATTCATGTTCACTTATAATTCAATTCATCATAAATTATATATAAATATTAGGAAATTAAAAAATAATAAATTCGCGCTAACAAATCTCATATAAAATGTCAAATTGTACAAACTCTCAAACTCTTTCGGGAGTACATGCTCGTATAGTTCGCAAAGTTGTTGCAAAGAAAGTTTTAAGTACAGAAACGAGCGATCAATCACCAACAATGGGACCGAGGTGCACCCTCGAGAAAAAAGTTGAACGGGTGTAGCTGATTTATTGACGTAGTTAGAATTATCGCTATTTGCAATTCTTGGTGGGTTTAGCAAACAAGTTACCGATAACGGCCGCAGCGATTACAAGTTGTACTTCAAGTGGTACCTACTTGTGATGACTGTTCGTTACGAAAACCATTTTTTTTTTTAAATAGGCAATTGAAATAAATTATCATTAACCTTTTATTATGAGTTTATTATTCAAAATAAAATATGACTTTCCTGCAATGTATTAAGGTTACATAAACATAAGTACCTTATATATAGATATAGTAGATTAATTAAAAATATAAGCATAATTACCAAATTGATTTAATAATAATTCTTTTATAACCGATCTAGTCGATGGGGATAATTAATCGTTAACTCAAAGACTGTTTAATATGCCTCTTATTTAATTCTACTGCCATTGTGCTATAAACTACCTTACCCAATTTGTACGAATAATGTAAAATTAATATATATCATGTATTTTGACATATTGCCGAATGGACTATCTCATTGCAATTCGTGCTGGAACCTATGTATTTATCTTTTAATAATATATTTAAAGCTTTAATCTCATTCGTCAAGGAGTAATAAGCTATGCCATAGCATTCAGTCAATGAGACCCTTGGACACAGGCAGTAAATTGTATTTCGTAAATTTTTATTGTTTATTTAGGATTAAATTTTGAAGAATATAATTAGTATTTTTCAAACTTCATATAGATAGAATACTCCCATAGTAACCTGCGATTTTACCCATCATTTCAATTCAAAGGTGTATTGCACAAATCAATTTGTGCATACACTTTTTATCCTATCTCGATAAATTTTAAAAAGATATGTACGTAAGTAAACTTAAAATTATTATACTATTACTTTTGGTAGACTTTAGTATATAGTACTTTACAAAGACAAACTTCAATTATTTACGTTTGCGATTTTTAGCCATTTTGAATATTACCTGTACCGGGGTAAGTAAAGCAGACAGTCAGTGAGATAGACATTATAAAAAATATTATTGTTTTGGTTTTGGTAACTTACATATAGCCATAACTCCCATAGTACCTTAAAACAGGCAGTTTGAAATAACAGACATACACCTCAACTTTATTTATTATGATTTTATTCACAAATTTAATTAATCTTACGGTAAATTACAACGCCTTCATATAATCAAAGATTAGTTTCACGCTATCAAACCGAGTTAAGGATATATAATCACCAGTCTTACGACCCTTAACCCTCAAACAGCAAGCAGTGGCAGTGAAGCCTTACATTAGGAGCAACGTTATTGGACCCTCGTATGGCCGCACGACGATTATCTTAAAGTTAACCCTGTCGTTACAAACCTTATTTGCGGTTGCTCTGAGCCGTAAACGGCTTAGTTTAAGTTAAGAACACACTACATAAAGTATCACCATAATTTTATGACTAATAAGTAATGAATTATTCTTTATACTCGAAATGCTGTAATAATTAACTTCAAAATAATTTGATAGACCATATTTGCATTTAAGATGCGACTGCTACCGTTTAATATGTCTGAAAACCAAAGTACCTAAGAGCTACCTAAATAGTTGCTAACTCAACTAAATTAAGAAATGGTGTATTTGCAAAAAAAAACTAATAGTTTTTAAAGTCAAGTGTATACTGCGCCGTATATAAGCTTAGTAGTGACCGGAGCGTCGCCGTGGTAGTTACAGTGTCCTTCGAATGAGATGCGACGCCGATGGCCGTTTTGTGCCGCGCCATGCTATTTGGCCGATATTGAACCTCTACGTTCCGTACAAGATATCTACGATTATGTTTTCAAGGTATCGTCTTTGTTTTCCACGCAAATAGATATTCAGTAAAGTTAAGTATGTAGAACTTACAATAGCAAATGTGAGTTGTAATCATAGCATAATAATATTATTTAATGTACTTATTGTTTATAAGGTTATTTTATTTCTCCTAGCAATGCTCGAATTCATTCTGTTATTGTTTTTTTTTTTAAATACATTTTAGGTATCACCTACTCAATATATACCGCAGAACAGCAACAAAACAACAATTTCAAAATTAATATTATTCATTTTGAAATTTATGCAATTAATTTGAAAATTTGATTTAATGTATTTTTTTCATAAGGTTTGCTAAGGAGGATTATTTCTAACCGTGCTATATTTAATTACTAAAAACGTACTGGTGGTAGAGCTTTGTGTAAGCTCGTCTGGGTAGGTGCCACCCACTCATCAGATATTCTACAGCAAAACAGTAGTACTTGGTATTGTTGTGTTCTAGTTTGAAGGGTGAGTGAGCTAGTGTAATTACAGGCACAAGGAACATAACATCTTAGTTCCAAAGGTTGGTGGCGCATTGGCGATGTAAGCAATAGGTAACATTTCTTACATTGTCAATGTCTATGGGTGTTAGTGAACTTACCATCAGGTGGCCCATATGCTTGTCCGCCTTCCTATTCTATATCTATAATTCTAATTCTAAAAATCGGAATCGGGAAATTTACCATATATTATAATCTATACAATAAATTTAAAAAAACTAGTATTATTTAAAGGACATACAGGAAATGAATTGAATAATAGTTCAAATAAAGACTGAAATGTTTTTTTTTTTTTTTAATAAAATAATAAATTTAAAAATGTTTACGCGATTCTATCTCTTGAATATAATCTTCGCCTTGGGCGATTTCGCGATTTATTAAAGGAACAGCTTGATCCAAAAGATTGCGTTCATATTCACTCATAACAAAACTCCTGCAAGTTTCAATGATACCAGACGGACCTACTTTGTTAGGACCTGAGAAAAATTTAGTGCCGAAATGAGGATTAACTGTATAGCTATTTACTATCGTGTAACCTCCACATAGAGCCTCCAACAAATGTTCAGTGAATTCATTAATTGACCATGCCATAGCGTGAGTAGCTGCATCAACACCTACTTTAAGATTTAAAACGTCATTCCCAGACTTTCTTACTAGACGCGTTAATGTTTCAGCTTGGCTTTGTGTGATGGAGTAATGACTTGGTAATATATTGGAAAACAATGGCACAATTGTATTATCGGAGTGACCACCAATGACAGGAACATGTAAATGACGAGGATTTACCCTTAAAGCATTACCCAGTAAAGCTCTGGTTCTAACCGTATCTATGGTAGTAATACCAAATAATTTATACTTATTGTAAGCTCTATAATTATTTAAGAGTGCACTAGCAAAAGAAATTATAGAATTAATAGGATTAGACGAAATTGCAAAAAATGCGTCAGGGTTATGTTCAGGTAAGGTTCGGCAAATTTTTTGAACAGGTAGTGCATTATACTCTAACATTTGTTCACGTGTATATCCAAGTTTACGTGGTACTCTAGATACCATTAAAACAAGGCGTGAGTACCGAACAGCAGCTGGTAAAAAAATATCTCCAGAAAACGAAGTAACCGTGGGTCCACCGGGTATTCGTGCTAATTCCAAACAAATGCCATGTACTGTATTGTCATCATCGTATATTTGCAGTCTTCTTATAAGATGGTTTAGTTTCAGCAGCAGCGCTACATTTTTTCCTATCTCACTCGCAGCACCAATTACAGACACTTGAATATATTTATACTGCACAATTTGTGTGCCTTTAAGACATTTTGAAAACAACGTGTGAGATAATAATTTGTGACTAATCATAATATACTGATTATAGATTTCTTTAAAAATTCTATATGCTATTAAACATGTTACAATCTCACAATTTAATTTATCACACTATCTGTTAGTAAAATCCGGTACGCTTTTGACATTAGATATATTTTTCCGAGTTTGTATCTACTGTCAGAAGCCTCAACTACAATACCAAGATGGTTCGTATAAAATCTGTATAAAAACAAAATAAGAATTTTGTTTTTATACAGATTTTATATGTCAACTGCTTGCATAATTTTAATTCAGTACTTTTATTATTAATCATAGTAATTTATTTTCATATATGTATCTAAAATGTTGCTGAAGAAGATATAAGACTAATGATTAATATTTGACGTACACATTTTACGTCTCTTTCGTAGAAAAATTATATACTTTTTGAATATATCTACTACGTTTTACCTATTTAAACATGTCATGAATGTTTGTCAAATCTTGAGTAAAATTTTAAACTTAACTAGCGCAGATACGATTCGTAACAAAATAATAAGCTGTAATCATTTAATATTAATTATTATATGACAAGAAATGTTACAAGCAAAAAAGTGTTTACATTTCTTTCGCAGAAAAGTTTTATCCAGAAATTACCAAGTGACAATAGTTGGAGGAGCGAGTGAAATTGGACAAACCACCGCTCTATTACTGAGAAATCAGCGACCAATCACAAATCTAGTTATTCACGACAATGATACACACACTCCCGGAGTCGTTTTAGATTTATCACATATACCTGCAATGTCTGCAATAAAAGGTTACGTAGGAAATGATTCTTTAGACATCGCGTTACAACATTCTGATATTGTAATTACAACCGGGGCCATACAAAGTCCAGCGTTATCCGAGAAGTCTAGATTACATTTTAATGCTGAATTTATTAAGTCATTTGCTACAAGAGTTGCAAAACTATGTCCTATGCCTTTCATAGGCATTGCGACAGAACCAATAAATGTAATAGTACCAATGGCCGCTGAAGTAATAAGAAACTACGGCGGTTATGACCCTAAAAAATTATTTGGAATCACTAGCGCTGATTTATTTACAGCACAGGCTATGTATGCATCTATAAATAATATGAATCCACAGGACTGTATGGTACCTGTTATAGGTGGTCATTCGAATGAAACAAGCATTCCTTTGCTGTCACAATCTAAGCCCACTTGTAATTTAAGCCAGAAATCTATCGAAGAATTTACAACCAAATTCCGGTCTCAAGAAGATTTCGTAACAAATTCAAAAAAAGGATTGTCGCCAACACTGTCAATTGCATATGGTGTGTCGATATTCGTTCAAGGAATATTAAATGCACTAGATGGTCGATCGAAACAAATACATGCGTATGTTGAAAATAACGATTTCGGTACATCGTATTTTGCCGGTATGGTGTCAGTGGATCAGGACGGAGCTGGTGAAATGCAACGATATACCAATTTGTCAGATTTCGAATGCCATTTATTGGAACGCAGTGTTGAACAACTAAGAAAAGACGTTTCTAAGGGTAAGAAAATGTTGGAACTGGCATAATTTACACATTAAATTGCCCGATGCGATTCAGGATAATTATATAATAACGTAACGTAATCCCCTAAGTTCTTATATACTTATAACATCTTTATCAGGTAATATGCACACTATATCATTATCGACATCCAGGGAAAATGAAAATTAAAAATATCAACTTACAAATTTTTATTTACATACAAATCATGTTTAACAAAATATTGCTTATTACGAACGAGGAAAACTTAATCATATCACAGAAACAATCAAATATGAATTCATTAATTCAAGTAACTAAATGCTAGAAAAATATTTTTATAACTAGCTACTTAACAAAACATTTATGGATATATATTTTGTAATACTCGCTTATTATGTAGGAATCAATACTGAACACTTTTGAGTAGCCAATTACTTGAATTTGTTTATTCAGAAATAAAATAAAATCACGACAAACTTTTTCTATTTTTATTGAATAATAGTTCATCATAACGGGCTACCTACCCTTTTATAATTATATTCATTTGGCATTCTGACTAAAATGTTGAAACTTGTAAATCTGATTTCAATTAATCGCTGCAGTCATCTGAGCTTAAATTCAATTGATTAGTAATCCATTAAAATATTTAAATTACAGTTAAAACAAATAAAAATAATTATAAATGACAACTAAAATTGTATACTTACATCAAAGTGAATCATTGAAAATTAATCAATTAATTTTTATTTCAAATTGTGACTAATATTTGACAAATGAAATTAATAGCTCTAGCCAATAAAGAAAAGATTTATAAATATAATAAACACAATATTTTATTTCTTTCAAAAGCAATTATGAATATTATTTTTAACTAGCTCCCAACTTCATAGGGCTAAAATTCATACAATACCTTACAATAACCCTTTCAATTTCCTCTCTTAAAGTTTAAATTACCAAAAATATTTACTTAGCAGATGCTTACGTTATACAAAAAAAACCTACGTTCCAAATTTCAGTATTCTACGCTAGTTTAATCAGGACCCCGACCTACGCTAGTTTATTGAGCTGAGATGGCTTAGTGGTTAGAACGCGTAAATCTTAACCGATGATCGTGGGTTCAAACCGGGCAAGCACCACTGAATTTTCATGTGCTTAATTTGTGATTATAATTCATCTCGTGCTTGACGGTGAAGGAAAACATCGTGAGTAAACCTGCATGTGTCTAATTTCATTGAAATTATGTCACTTGTGTATTCTACCAAACCGCATTGGAGCAGCGTGGTGGAATAAGCTCTAAACCTTCTCCTCAAAAAATGGAGAGGAGGCCTTAGCCCAGTAGTGGGACATTTACAGGCTGTTACTGTTAATCAGGACAAATGATTTTATATGTATAAAAATGGTGTAAGTGCCAAGGTACTCCACAAGAATTCATGTGTAAACATGTCAGCTCTCAGTCTCAGTGAGCACCTACCGCGTACCGATCTCACGCACGCATTAACGCACTTATACAAATTTTACGCTGACGACATCTGACGCTCGAAATCTTACGCTAACTCGTCTGCGGTCTGACGCTCAAAGTCTCAGTTAACCCCTAACGTGTACCGAGCGCTAAGACGTTTACACATCAAAAAATTATTACCTGATTTATTTATGTAATGATTACAATTGCCAGTAAATAAAAGATAATTAATTATAATAAAATGCAAAGCTATTTTCGCGAATAATGCGCAAGTGAACTTGGTCGATATTTATTAATCTTTTCTTGGCATAAAGCTATACGTAAAGCTTAGAAATATAGTTAAAAAAAAAACTAATTAAATATTTCCATTTATCGAAATTACAATCATTATGATATGTATTTTGTAAAGATTTTATTTGATGTAAATTTGATTGTTACATCGGTGCCATTTCAGCCAATTTTTTATTTTATTTATAATGTTCAAAAAATATTAAATGACTGATAATTTAAAAAAAATATGCTTTTGTACTAAAAGATAAATCCATTGTTGTTTGATAGGAATTCTTTTTTTCTCATTCCTTGACAACAGCTTATATTACATCAACAAGAATTATTATAATGTGTAATGTAACAACAATTTTCTTTTCAAATCGACCAATCAATATTTGGACAACAAATTGGCAAATCTGTTTGATTTAATTATCACTAGCGACATTTATTTTGTATAAAATTAACTACTAATTTAAACCGTTCTATGTACAAATTATACATCATGAATACAAACCTCTAAAATTATTTATTTTTACCTGAAACAAAAATAGTAAACATTTTAAGTTATATGTAATACAGCAGTAGGATGATATTTATATCAAATATAAAAGTGTATAAAATTCGAACTTAACATAAATATTTTTTTTTAAATCGTATAATTATTAATACAAAATAATAATTTGTAATCAGGCATTTTTACGGACTCGGTAACTGGTATAAACTATTATAACATTCGCACTTTCTCTTTCTCTTTCGCGTAATCTCTGTGAAGGATGTTTCGCTATTGAAATATAAAATGGTCGTTATTAATGCAACGATAAATTGACAAATTAATAAAGAAGAAATAGATAATTTCTATTTATATAACAGTACAGGAGCACTTTAAAAAGAAAACTCGTCTGGGTAGGTACCACCCATTCATCAGATATTCTACCGAAAAACAGCAGTACTTGTTATTGTTGTGTTCCGGTTTGAAGGGTGAGTGTGCCAGTGTAATTACAGGCATAAGGGACATAACATCTTAGTTCCCAAGGTTGGTGGCGCATTGGTGATGTAAGCGATGTCTAACATTTCTTACAATGCCAATGTCTAAGGCGTGACCACATACCATCAGGTGGCCCATATGCATATCCGCCTTCCTATTCTATATAAAAAAAAGAAAAAGATTCCTACACCACTGATTTAAGTACGGATAACCTGTACCAGCCAAAATGGTTTCCATTTTTCTTGGGTCAGAGGTGGTGGGAAATGGGTTCGCATATTCAGTAGGAATGTGTGCGCATGCGAGTGACCGGGGTTACTGTCTGTTACTCACAATTTCATTCTTCATTACTTTTACTAACTTCACTGCCGGACTCGCTCACCGACGTTGAACGGATACTGATGGACGTTTCTTTGAATTGACTGATAAAGTCCAGTAGTTTCTGGAGATTTCTCTGAGTTTTTATTTGGTCTGCTAACAACTGGCGTTTCTCTGCATTATGTTCATCCAAATTCTCTTTTAAGGTCGCTGCTCGCGCCTCCAATTTCCGCAGTTCCACGCAAAGTTTTATATTTTTTTCTTGCAAGCATTTCCTTTCGGCAAGTTTATCTAGTAACGGAAAACAATCATTGTTAGGCAATTGTTTTTTTTATTTTTTATTATAGCTTTTAAATTTCTTACTAACGATATTAATACCAAGTTGAAAATATTATCAATAATAAATTAACTGTAACAATAGAGAATTAAGTCTTTTTTTATTTTAAAAATGGAACATAGTTTGTTCCTCATATATATAGGATATAAAAAATATATGAAACAGTCATTTGCTTAAAATATGAACGAGAAAAATGCGTTTTTGGTAGTATCACAGAGTAGCTGCAAACATAACAACAAAAACGACATTCGGCTAGGGATGTGCGAGTGCGATGCGTCGCCTATCGATATCCTTTCGAGTGGATCGACTTATCTGCCGTGTACTGATCTCTCTCCTTTCATAGAGTCGGACCGCGGCGACACGCGATAGCAAGTGGTATATGCGAGCGTGGCGGTACCCGCGTAGAGGTGCACGGCGGCGGCGTGCGGCGCGGCGCCCACGGCCGGCTCGGGCAGCGCGCGCCCGCACGCGGCGCAGCGCCCGCCCGCGCCGCAGCCCGTGTGCTGCCACTGCACGCACCACGCGCACCACACCAGCAGCGACGGCACGTCTGCGCAAATATTACGTTACATATACACGTCTACCGTGCGGAGATTTTCGTTCGTTTGGTTGTTTCTATTTTGTAGGATTTCGATTTTTTTTTTTTATGAATAGGAAGGCGGACGAGCATATGGGCCACCTGATGGGAAGTGGTCACCAACGCCCATAGACATTGACATTGTTAGAAATATTAACCATCGCTTACATCGCCAATGCGCCACCAACCTTGGGAACTAAGATGTTATGTCCCTTGCCTGTAATCACACTGTCTCACTCCCCCTTCAAACCAGAACACAACAATACCAAGTACTGCTGTTTTTAGAATATCTGATGAGTGGGTGGTACCTACCCAGACTAGCAGGCACAAAGCTCTACCACCAGTTAGTATGTTTAGTAAAAGAATAAATACCATTTCTTCCACATCCATGACAAACTTTCTTAGTAGGTGAATATACTGGCTCTACAGATAGACCCGCCGGTAAGGACGCGACCCAATCTGGTTTGCTGTTGCCCCAACCTGGTCGATATAGAAAGCATATTATTATTTCTCATTAATTTGTTTTAGTAAACTGATATATAAGTTTATTTATAGTAAATAATCATTTCCTTACATACCTCCTTTATTTTCTGACGATGACCCCGAAGGTGAACCTTCTCGTGAAAATTTATTTTGACTCTGTAAATATAAATGTATATCAAATATTTTTCTTTTATTTCTAAATAGTTATCAAATATATAATATTACAAAGAAAACGTAATCCATTTGTGTTACCTGTTGCTTTCGTAACTTTGCAGAACGTGTTTGCGGCGGATCGCTGTGTGACTGCAAATATGGATATTGGTTGTACTTTTTCCTTTTCTAGAAATAAAAAACACAATAACATTAATAATTTAAGTAAGGCAGTGTACACATCGCACGAAAAATTAAGTTTCCTATCAATCACTTAAATATTATAAAGTCCCTCGCCACGTCTCTTGTCTTTCTGAACGAAATAAACTCAAAAACAATTAAATTAATAGACGGAATGATTTATCAGGAAAGTTATGGTTTATATTTATAATTTATTATGGTTTTATATAAATTGGCTAAAATTTTACGATAATTTTTCGAGATTATGGAAACGTCATGTCAACCAATATATTGCTAGATAAACGTTTTATTTATACCCTTATTCTACATGTGTGAAGCCGAGACGTTTAATATGTTATACATAAAAATCTAAGTTTATTTGTATTATATAGTATACGCAAGCGTGTATAGTACGCGGCAATAAATATTGCACCTTTGAAAAGAGACCATCGTCTAATTTCGGCTTCATAGTGTTATCAATGTGACGTTTCTTAGCCGTTGTTTAAGTGTGGTAGAGTGCGGTCGCGTCCAATACAAAAAATATGTATACACTTGTAAAATCCCCAACTTTTAACAATTAAAAATTATACTATTGTAAAAGAAAAATAATTTCAAGGTAGTTTCAGTGCTCTAGATACAATATCGGAGTGAACTATCATTACACTTATTTTATCAATCGGATGAAAGCGAGGATAAGGTGGCTGTAAAGTCTGGAGTTGATGAAATTAATGTTTAAAGATTTCGTTTAAGTACCTAAGTATTTTTTTTTTTTATAGAATAGGAAGGCGGACGAGCATATGGGCCACCTGATGGTAAGTGTTCACCAAACGCCCTTAGATATTGGCATTGTAAGAAATGTCAACCATCGCATACACAGCCAATGCGCCACCAACCTTGGAAACTAAGATTTTATGTCCCTTGTGCCAGTAATTACACTGGCTCACTCACCCCTCAAACCGGAACACAACAATATCAAGTATTGCTGTTTTGCGGTAGAATATCTGATGAGTGGGTGGTACCAACCCAGCCGAGCTTATGAAAGCTATATAAAAGTTATTGTTTAATTTTTTATCTCCTAACGGTGCACTAATACGCGAAAACCTCTACAACATAATTTGCCTGTAACTTACAGGCATCATGTCGTAACTGCCAAAGATAAATTCATTCTTGTCATTCGAGGATCGTTTGCGACGTTCATTTCTCGTTCTCTCTATTATATCTTTTTGCTGTAGCGTAACCAAGCCAATGAGTCTGAAAAAATTATGAGAATATTATGTAGCAATTATCGTAACTAATTTTATATGTATAGCCCACTCATCATAAACAAATCTTAAGTTGACATATTCCAAACCATTTACTAATATCTGGGTTACATTATGCACTACAAACATTTATTGATAAATAAATCTATTATATATTCGTAATATAACACTATTCTATACAAGTACTCGTATCTATTTTAATTTTACTTCCAAAGTTACAGTAACAACATTGCTGTCATTCAAAACGCCATATAATCGCAAATCCATAACATATAAATCCATTCAAGAACTCGATATCGCGTCAAATCAAAATCAAAGTTGTTTATTTGTTTCCACTCCTTCTTTGGTTGTACTACCGTAACCGTAACCGTAACAGCCTGTGAATGTCCCACTGCTGGGCTAAAGGCCTCCTCTCCTCTTTTTGAGTTTATTTGTATTATTGGTTGTACTAAGCTATATCATATCCTGATGACCGATTTTTTTATATAGAATAGGAAGGCGGACGAGCATATGGGCCACCGGATGGTAAGCGGTCACCAATGCCCATAGACATTGGCATTGTAAGAAATGTAACCATCGCTTTCATCACCAATGCGCCACCAAACTTGGAAAACGAAGATGTTATGTCCCTTGTGCCTATAATTACACTGGCTCACTCACCCTTCAAACCGGAACACAACAATATCAAGTACTGCTGTTTTACGGTAGAATATCTGATGAGTGGGTGGTACCTACCCAGACGAGCTTGCACAAAGCTCTACCACCAGTAAAAAAAATTAAGAATCTCAACCACAGCGTCTAATATCAAACTGCATTAACCCAACTACACAAGAAGAAATTACTATGCAGACAATGGGCACCTCCAGGTATAATTTTAAAGAGTTGCGCCAATGCACACTTTTTCAGATTAAACTGCACACGATATGACGTGTTAAAACGTGAAATTGGTTTATAAAATTAATTGCATTAAGTGATTGCAAATAATACCAGTCCCCTTAATCAGTAATTATGAAGAAATCCCAGAATTCTAGAAAGAGACAAATACAATGTTAGATTGTCTCGCAATTTATCAGCTATATTTCTTACTTGATTGATGTTCAAATCATTTTTTTAACCTATATATGAAGTCTACGTAGCACTTTACCATCTGGCTAAACCATGATGCATGATGCCTTCTTACAGCCTTTTATAGTCTTCTTAGAGCCCTAATAAAAAAATATATATTATTTCAACACACCTCATAAAAACCTCCTTAGGAACAGGTTCTCCAGGTTCGGGGAGAGGTGGTGGAGATGGTGTTGGAGAAATATCCATTCCCAGGGAAGAGTCAGAATCTGATTGATTTTCCTGCAACTCATCGTGATCTTTCTGAATTTTACCTCCTCTGAAACATATAAACACTAAATTAAAACAAATTATATTTATTCATTATGTAAATTATTTAATTTCCTGGCTAGATTTTCTCTATGCAATTAATTATATGTAATAAGATTATTATATAAAATGAATAATAGGATAAATTGTACTGTTGGTTAACATTTATATTTAAAAAAGTACCCAGGTACTATTGACATGCCCAAAAGCTTACCCTGACAGCTTATACTGAACAATTAAATTAAAGAAATAAAATATGTTGTTAATGCTAGTTTTTTTTCATATTCTAGCCCTATCATATTCAGCCATCACTCAAACTTTGTTTATTTGTTCTTGGCACTTACATTAAAGTTATTGACATAGTACCATCAATGTATAATAGATAGTGAGTTATGTCTGGTTTTTTTTTAATTGAAAGAGTCATTGCATGATTTGCCGAATATCATCTAATATAATAGACTATTTTACTCATAAAATTTCTTTATGTAATATAACTCAGGTGGCATATTTATTATGAACATAGAAGTTCTTACTGTACAGTATTTTATTGAATAGTACAGTATGAATTTATACTTACATAAAAGACTCCTTTACTTTATTTAATGCAATTGCAAAATTACTTCTGCTATCTTGAACTATATTTTGCAACTGTGCTACATTTTTTGAATAAACATCCTTCTCACTAATATCAATATTATTTGTGTTCTCCTTTTCACAGTACTTATTTTCATTGTCTGAATCAGAAACATCATTATTAATGTTTTCTGTTTTAATCTGGATTTCATTTAAAACTGATGGTTTTAAGAGAGATACAGTGCGATTTCTGTTCCGATATTGCACTTGATGATCTCTTAGTTGTTGAGCGACATATCTGTTGTCATTTTCTATGCTAACTTGCTTATTTCTAGCCCTTAGACGCTGTTGATATAATTCTAATTCCCTGCGAAGTCTATCCACTACTAATTTCTAAAAATAAAAAAACACTCATTATTTTTTTAAATTGCACACAAATAAGCATAAAAATTTAATAAAGAAAGAGTACTTACTTGAGCTTGACCTATAGCTATTATTTCTTTCTCAGCTTCACTAACTTTATTTTTCAAATTGGCATTCTAAAACAAATAACAACATTAAAATCATAAATATGACCAAATTTTTAATATAGAGTTGATGTTCTTACATTTTCGTCTTCCTGCAAACGCGCAACCCATATCTGAAAATTAGTGACAGTTTAAGTTATAACTTTATTACTGTACATCTTCGTTTGTGTTATCAAAACAAAAAGCTATATTGAATTCAATTATACATTACCTGATGAATACGAATTGCGTTTTTTAAATCGGTCTGTGTTTTACGAATGTCTTCCTTTATTTCATTAGAAACTTCCATTATAACACTTAAAGGAACTTTAACAATTGTTTAAACTATTTTTAAAAGTAGAAATCACAATAAAAAACTAGAAAAGTATTTGCCAATTGTAGTTAAAACCATTTTCCGCACACACTGTTTAATGAAATTCAAAAAGCGATAAATTTCAACATAAAAAACAATATTTTTTAGTTATCCAACTAAATATTTACGAATTATCTTTCTAAAGTTTAAGCCATAACTAAAATAAATATATTCAAGGTCCTTTTCTTCTTTTAGTTCATTTTTCTGTTACATATAATCAAAGTAGAAAGAAAATATACCTATGGTATGTATACGCTACAACAAGTACCAACAAAGATTTATTTTATGAACTACTGTAGAATGTAGATAAACATAATTATATGAAACAAAAAAGTTATATCTATATCTAATATTATTATATACAATATAGTATATACATTGCTATGAGTAGTGCTATATATACTGAACTTTTTTTATTTTGTATCCCAAGGAATCATCTGTTAAGCCTAATAAAATATTAATTTTATTAAGTTTTAAACTAATAACTCGATACATAATATTGTTGAATTAAAAATGACAATATGAAATAAGTTTTAAGTCAAGGAAATCTGAAGAAGTCCCAGAGAAGTTTATTATAAATTAAATATAATATATTATTATATCTAGGTATTGTGTTTTTTTTTACATTTTTTTAATGTCATTCAAATTTTAAATTTGTAAATAAAAAGTTTATTAGAATTATTAATATGAAATATTAAATTTTGATTAAAAATGAATAAAGTTTTATGTTTTTATCTTCTTTCTTTGGCTTTATAGTTTTCTAAACTAGAATCTGAGGCAGGAACAAAATCAATATTCTTTCATCTTTGTCATGAGACTTATCATAATCTGTATTCGGTTCGGTATTGCATTTTCGTTTTCGGTAAAGAATTAATAAATGGCATTTCAATTTTTAATTTTCAATTTCAAATCAATTTCATCTTTCAATTAGGTACGAATAAAAATACGGATCCTTTTTAATAAATAATAATTGCTAACTAATCTTGTTAAAATATTTTAATTGGAATTGTGTCTACGGTTTAACACTTAGTATATGTCCCACTAATACTGCATAACCTTATTATTTAGCCAAAAGAAGAAATATTGAATAAGTATTTTTTCTACATTTTTTGTTACATTCGTTTTATAGATAAAAAGAGTGCCGGTTACCTTGAAAATGTCGGTGAAAAGACAGGCAACAACAGAGTTAAATCATGAAAATTGGGATCAAGATGATCCTGCCGAACAAGAAGAGGAAACAGGTGGTTTTAAAATGGCTTCTAAAGAAGTTCTTGAAAAACGCGTAATACGGACCGCTAAACGACGTTCACAAGCCACTGGAGATGAGGTAATATTACTATTTATATTGTATTTTCACTGGTAAATGTGGCTTTAGTATTATTAAAAATAAACATTTATTGATCATAATATGTCTTTAGTTACATAAATAGATATAGCCAACAATTGTGTTAGTTTATTAATCATATTTTTTTAATTTACAGGCAAAAAGAAGTGTATTTAGTGGATTTAGTGCTTTTAATAAAACACAACCAACATCATTTGACTTTCTTGCCAAATTAACTAATGGAAACAATGCTACAAATGTATCACCACTAAAGTCAGAGACTTTAGCAACATCTAGCACTTTTAATGCCACATCAACTGGGGCTACAACAACAAATTCTCTGAGTAGTGGAATAGGCAGTATGACAAGAACATCAACACCTTTAGCAAAATCAGCTTTTGGAAAACCAATGAGTGAATCATCTTTATTTGGAGCGCCAACAACCAATTCAGGATTTGGACAGTCAGTTTTTACCACATCCAAACCTAGTACAGCGGCAAATGAGAGCCCATTCAAAATGCAATCTGCACAAAGTGCAACATTCAATACTACAGCCTCAAAATTAAATACTAGTGCTGAAAAACCAGCTGCTCAGTCATCTTCAAACATATTTGGATCATCATCTACAAGTGCTAATAATACAAAATCTCTTTTTTCTTCCACAAATACTAATTCAACACCATTTAAAGTGCAACCAGTTTCAAATTCTCAACCCAGTGAAGATAATAAATCAACAAATAAGTCTGATAGTCAAGAAGATAAAAAGTTGATATATTACAGTAAATTAAAAAGTCTGAATGAAAGTGTATCAGCGTGGATCAAAAAACATGTTGAAGAAGGTTTATGTATTTTAACACCTATCTTTAAAGATTATGAGAAACACTTAAAAGATATTCAAGATGAGTATGAAAAAAGCAAAACAGAAAACACTACTGATGATAAAGCAAATAATGAAGATAAGAAAACTACTTCACCATGGGCTGTTAACACAAGTTCCTCAGTATTTCCCACTTCAAGTATGTTTTCAAATAATAAGGGCAATGCAACATCACCAGAAAAAACATCAAATTTAACAACATGCATAAACACTCCCACCAATGTATTAACAAATAACTTTTCAACTTCAAGTCCAGCAAGCAGTGGATTTTCATTTGGAATAAAAACACCATCTGCAAACACATCACCATTTGCTCTTAATACAACCACCACCACAGCCAATACTAATGGAAGTACTCCTTTCTCATTTGGAATTGGAAAACCATTCAGCTTTAACTCAAATATTCAGAAAAATGAAGAACCAGCTAAACAAGCTGAAGAAAATGAAGATGAACCACCAAAAGTTGAATATACACCTATTGTAGAAGAAAATAGTGTGTATGATAAAAAATGCAAAATATTTGTAAAAAAAGATGGAAATTTTGTAGACAAAGGCGTTGGCACACTCTATGTTAAAAAAATAGAAGACAGTGGTAAACATCAGTTACTAGTACGAGCGAATACATCTTTAGGAAATGTACTACTGAATTTGATATTAGGCTCATCCATACCTACTCAGCGTATGGGTAAAAACAATGTAATGATGGTTTGTATCCCTACTCCAGATGCAAAACCCCCACCCACATCTATACTTATAAGAGTTAAAACATCTGAAGAAGCAGATGAACTATTGGAAACATTAAATAAATATAAATCCTAATTTTTTTTTCTAAATGTTGCTATATATTGTCTAAAAATAAATTGCTAAGATATTATATTTTGTAATCAACTTTAAATGTGCAATTCGCATATCAGTTTTAAGCAATAAAATATTTTAGTTTACATTCCTTTTAAATTAACATTATAATAATCTTGTAGGTGGAAATATGTGTATGTAATTATGTTGTATACTGTTTTATTTTACCTCTGTCCCCTAAAGTTAACTAAGATTTTTTTTATATATGACATCATAATATTTATGAGAAATGTAGCCATTATTTATAACTATCATCATCACTTGACCATTAGAAAATAAAACTAATTAATTTCTAAGTCCCTAATTAAAATAACGAAGATATTCAAATCCAATAAAATAGCAAATAATGACAATTTTAACGATTGTCATAAAATAGCAGTAATTTTGACTATTTATTAATTTAGTTGTTTATTTTTCTGAAATTTGGCATAACATATACTGCATTTTTGAATGAAGTATAAAGTCTGGACTTACAAGAAAACTATATATTTAATCTAAAATTAAGAAATAAAGTTATTATTGTAATTCTATTTTATTATTTTCCTATAAAATGTGTTATCTTTCTGGAGAACAATAGCAAATGTTCAGTTAGAAAATGGCAATGTAAGGCATTTTATATAAACAATAAAAGAATGTTATGCTTTCCTATGGTTACACAAGCATAATTTTATTGAGAATAAATTATATTTCACATCTATATGTTTAATATATTAAAATGAAGAAAATTTAACAAAAACTATAAATATTACATACATAATTGTATTTATCTCAATTTTATTTAACATTAAGCACATGTCTATAAATTCATAACGCAATAACAAGTTATAATTGATATTTTTAATCTTAGCCATACAAGTAGTTTTATGTGCCTGCTATATAACTACTTGATATCATTTGACCTAGGCCCATCTGAATCCTTTGCATGTGAAGTTCTACATTATTTTGAAACAGTCTTTGATACTGAGGCTCTAGTTTCATTTTAATTTGGTCCATAGTTCCTTGCAGAACACTTAATTCATATGCATTTTGATCAGAATCTGAGAGACTTTTAACCTGTAACATTAAAGCAGTAAGGTCTGTTACAAGATCTATAACATTTGATTCTTTGATAGACCCATTGTTATTTTTTTCTACAAGAACAGCTGCTTCTTCTCTGCATTTTTCCCTAAGATGTGAAGGAGCCAACATTGCAGCTAAACTTGGCCCAGGTGCAATTTGCTGACAGTACATTTGGATTTCATTTATATATTCTTGCAAATCCATATTCATTCTTTCAAGATCAATAACAGTAGCAGCATACTTTCTTTCAAAATCTTCAGGCATCCTTTGACCAAATGACTTTCTCTTCTCTGCCTCGCAGTTATATTCTTTTAATCTATTTATTTTACCTTTTTTAGCTTGTAATATTTTATTTAATTTAACTATTAATTCCAATAATGGAAATGGATAACTACCTATTTTGGAATCAAGATGTTTTGACAAATCATTACACCCAATCATAGGATCACTTTGGCTATTAGTCTTGTTTGGTGCAGAGGGTTGGTAAAGATTAAATATTTCTTGCATAACATATCTTGGTCTAAATTTTTGAGCTATGCTAGACAAACATATAGTGTCTGGTGGTTCATTTGATAAAACTTCATAATCTGGAACAGAATGTGTTCCCAGTTTTGGCCTCTCAAAAGTGATTCTATATGTATTATTTGATGTATCAACTGCATCAATACAACCTGTAAACAAACCATCTTGAGGCTTACGTAACCTTGCTGTGACTTTAGTTCCTACAACTAACTGCATAGGTATTTCATTAGGCAAATCTTTAACACATATATCAGCAGTTTTTCGTTGTTGAATATATCTAATCAATTTTCTTTTTCTTTCAAGTTCTTTACGTTCTTCAGCAAAAAATGCTTGAGAGCATCGCCTAGGCTTACCCATCATTCTTCGTATTTTTGCCCACTGAACTTGTGTCAATTTCTTGTTAGTTAACTGAGGAAATGATTCTTTAAGACAAATTATAAAATCATTTTCACCATCAAAGAGAGCCTTGTCAATGTTACTGTAAAAATATTCAAAACAAACCCACTTATGAGCTTTTGGCAATTTCAACAAATTTCTAAGCCTCATACCTATTCGCTGACCACTCTTGCGATCTGGTGATTGATTACTCACTTTTTCATCATTTTTTTCAACAGTCTTTGGTGTTTTTGTTGGGGATTTTTGTTTTTTGCCACTAGATTGCTTGTTAGGAGTTTTTGCCAATATCTTAGGAGTTCTTTTTGGAGATTGCCTTGGTGGTGAAGTATTAACGAAGTCATCAACGAATATAAATCTATTTTTTTTCCGTATACGGGCAGGCATTCCTCTAGCATTTAATTTCTGAACTGGTTCACTTGGCGCTGGTTTTGGCGGCAATTTAGTACCAACTCTGTGAAGTCCCAGAGCAGCAGGTCCAAACGCAGGAGGTTCTTCGTCTTCATCGGGCAAATCAGTCTCCATCGGTTCATCTTTAATGCTATATTGAAACTTGCTTGAATTTTTTTCATCGTTATGATTGCCTGGAGACAACACAATAAAATATTTAATAACACTAATAGCAAAATTGACAATTCGATTCTCTAAGGAAATTATCTAATTAAAAGTCAAGTGACTAACAAGTATTCACTATCAAATCGAAAATAAATATTAAAAATAAAGTGACAATTCGTCTACAAATTTGAATTTTTTCAAATTTTGAACCTTTGCTGTAGATCATACATTCCAAAGTAGACGACTCTAGGTGGCTTAAAAAAGATCATAGTTCGATTTTTTTTCAAAGAATTTAAATTAGGTATTAGGCACCAAGAAAAATTAAACAATCTTAGTATTAAAAAACATAAACAAACTTACTTTCCCATTTATCCGCCATGTTGATGTCGTAAATTTGATTCAATTTGAAGATTGAGAGCGCCAACTTTATCAATTGACAACGTAGGTCTTTACATTATGGTACGCAAATAATTTGACAAAATTTAGAAATGTACTTAATATTTTGTAATTTTAATTGTTAAATTCTGGCTAAGTTATTTTAGCAAATTTTTACTTATTTATGATATTTTCTTTGAGTATCCATAAAATATAAAATAAAATATATATAATAAATATATATAATAAAATCTAGTTATTTTTTTGTTTAATACCAAATTTGGTCACTTGTGCAGATGTTGTCTGGTTTTAATATTTTAGAATTTTAAAATAATGAAATAATTACTTAGTTAATTATTTATTGCATTTAAATTACTTTATTAAACAATATGTTACCTATAAAATTATAATCGTTTTATCAAAAGTAAAAACTGTGAAGGTATCATATATCTTTTATTAAAATTTGGTTTATCTGAAATACTATAGTATTCTTTATTATACAATTAAAATACAATATATATTATTGAAATAATATCGTCTTCATACTTTCTAAAAAGTATTTATTCTTGATTTGTTAAATGTGTATAGATGTACATTACAATAATACTTTAATAAATATCAATATAATGTTATTTTTTTACTGTAATTTGTTTTTCATACGTGTATGTAATACTAAGTGTCGATTAATCAATATATACTTTGAATTAATACATTGATCGTAATTTATCGTAAATAAATATTGATTTAAAAATTTGATAATACTCATGGTAAGAATTATCAGAGTTTTTTAAACATTAAAAATTTAAAGAGTTAACATCTTTTATTTCAAAAACACAGTTTGATTAACGACTGACGATTGATAGCATTATGTTATTTGTCAAATGTCAATTGTTGACTGTTCTAGACATGTCATTAGTAACGTTTGAAATTGAATACAAATTACACAAACATTGAGGCGGTTGGATTGAACTTTAATTGTATACAAATTAAAGACAATAAAATACACTATTATCACCAACTAAGACCGTTTATGATAAATCACTTTAGTCAGTATGGTGCAAAATGATGACTCTTGGTCGTCAGATGACACCATAAGAGTTTTAATAGCTTCAGATATACATTTAGGTTATCTTGAAAATGATGCTGTACGTGGAGAAGACAGCTTTGTCGCCTTTGAAGAAACCCTTTCTCTTGCCGTACAATATGATGTAGATTTAATTTTGCTTGGAGGAGATCTTTTCGACCATGCAAAGCCATCACCTAGTTGTATGTTCAAATGTACACAGATTATTCGCAAGTATTGTTTTGGAGACAAACCTATTAATATCGAAGTGTTATCGGATCAACTAGATAATTTCTCAAGAATTGTTAACTATGAAGATCCAAATCTAAATGTTTCATACCCCATTCTTTCAATTCATGGGAATCATGACGATCCAGTTGGACATGGCAATGTCAGTTCTCTAGACATTTTATCTATTACTGGTCTTGTTAATTATTTTGGAAAGTGGACTGACTATACTCAAGTCCGTATTTCACCTGTACTTTTACAGAAGGGTGAAACTAAATTATCATTGTATGGTTTGAGTCACTTAAAAGATCAGAGACTTGCTAGGCTATTTGCAGAAAAGAAAGTGACATTTGAACTCATAGAAGATGGTAATGATTGGTTTAATATCTTGGTGTTACATCAAAATAGGGCAGATCGGGGACCCAGCAATTATATTTCGGAAAATGTCTTACCTACTTTTTTGGATCTTGTTGTATGGGGGCATGAGCATGACAGTCAAGTATTTGCTACAAAAGATGTAAAAAGGGAAAATGAAAGTTTCTTTGTTATCCAACCAGGAAGCACTGTGGCTACATCATTGGCAGCTGGGGAAGCCCTACCCAAGCATTGTGTATTGTTGCAGTTACATAAGAAAGAATATATATTAACACCTCTTCCACTAAAAACTGTACGCCCATTCATATTTAAGACAATAGTTCTCTCTGAAGAGAATCTTGGAGACGAGGGTGTGAACGAAAATGAAAAAGTACAAATTTTTTTAAAGGATAAGGTTCATGAGGCAATAACTGAAGCTGAAGCAATTCGAAGTGGTGACCCAAAACAACCTGCTTTACCCCTTATTAGACTTAGCGTGTTTTATGAACATGATGGCCAAGATTTTAATCGTGTTCGATTTGGTCAAAATTTCAATGGCCTTGTTGCAAATCCAAATGATGTTCTTATTATGAAAAGAGAGAAAAAAATTCGTGAAAGAAAAGAGTTCGACCCAAATAACACAGAAGATGTTGATTTAGGTGGGGTGGCTGCTGAAGCGACTGATGTAGAATCCTTACTTCGTTCTTACTTCGAGGCGCAACCGCAAGACCGTCGGCTCGCAGTACTATCGGTACGAGCTGTAACCGAAGCGGTGAGAGACTTCACGTTAAAACGCGACGACGACATTTTTCGTCGCGTTTTAGATGCTCATCGTAAACACTGCGTCGATTTCTTACTCGAATCGAATGCAGAAACTCCAGAGGAAGTGAGTGATAAAATGAAACAGTGTAAGGAGTCACTAGACGCGGCCGATGCCGATCTACTCAAAGCTCTTATATCAACAGCTTCCAAGAAAGCGGAAGTCGCCACCAAGCAGTCCGCATTAGCCAAACACGAGTCGATCGTGGTATCGAGCGACGAAGAAGCGCCACCGGGGCGAGGGCGGGGAAGAGGCGCGCGTGGTGGTCGCGGACGTGGCCGCGGCCGCGGTCAAACGCGTGTGGCCTCCCCACCTACGCCAGCGCCGGTGCAGGAACGACGCACGCCGAGAAGGGCAGCAGCGCAGAAATCTTCCTCAAAGTTGCAAAGCCTTATATCCGAGCGATCCTTTCGACGTCGGAGGGAATCATCGGACATTGAAATTTCAGATTGAATAAACAATAATATTGAAATAGCTACTGTCCATTTTTCAATTTTTGAGCATTGTACAGTAATATTGTTTATACATGTTAGTTGTGGTAAGAATATACTGTCCCTTTTCAATTTATAACATATTTTTTAAACCATGATAGTTCATTTTAACATTTAGTTAAGTGAATTAGTAAAAATAGGATTGTATTATTTGAAAACTTGATAAATTAGTTTTTTGGCCTTATGGATCTTATTAGATTTCACACATAACTAATTAATTTACCTTACCTTATATATACATCTTTCATAAAAAAATAAATATGAAAAAAGCAATAATTTCAGCTCTATTTGTTAAATTATTTACCTTCAAATAAATCGCTTAGTAATTTTAAAAATGTTACACGATTTTTTTTTGGCATTCCATATTATGTACTTACGATGGTAAGTAATAATGAGATCATTATGGACCAAAACACTACATGCCCACAGAACTAACTGGGTCTTATGTTATTTTAAGAATTTTATATTATTTTAGGTATAACATCCCTTATTACTTATTGAATAAAAATATATTTTTTTTATTTAAAAAAATTAGTAATTGTTATTTTTTAATAATACAGGTACATAACGATAAATTTCATAGGTCAACACGATTTTTGATTGTGACAAGAGGGTATGAAATTCTGATAGATTTATCAATAGTTAGACGAAAAAAATGTATATGACCCTAGAAAGTTAGTTTTTGTATTCACGAGAATGGTTGATCAATAGTTTAGAAAAAACAATTTTTAATTAAGAAAAAATTATTTATTCATAAATCGAAATAAGTCGAGATGGCCCAGTGGTAAGAACGCGTGAATCTTAACCGATGAACGTGGGTTCAAACCCGGGCAAGCACCTCTGAATTTTCATGTGCTTAATTTCTGTTTATAATTCATCTCGTGCTTTTCGGTGAAGGAAAACATCGTGAGGAAACCTGCATGTGTCTAATTTCATCAAAATTCTGCCACATGTGTATTCCACCAACCCGCATTGGAGCAGCGTGGTGGAATAAGCTCCAAACCTTCTCCTCAACTAGGGAGAGGAGGCCTTAGCCCAGCAGTGGGACATTTACAGGCTGTTACTTTAACTTTTTACTTTTACTTTAAATCGAAATAAACATTAATATATATTTTTTATCGACTTTTCCTACTTATAAAAATATTACATTACAAAATAGTTGAAAAACGTTTAAGTGTTACTTTTTTTCTTACATTTTTATGTGTACTTTCTCACTAACCCCTCAAATGTAGTCCCCCATCATATGTTCGTTGTATTGGCCCTGATAACGTTGTTGTCCATGCCCATTATATCTTAATGGAATTTCTTCTGAAAATAACATTGAGGCTAACTCCATGCTGTTATAAAATTTTTCTTAATGAGCATGCAGCATGTTATGTACTTTTAGAGACATTCTGCAACCAATATTTTCTAGTTTTCTAACATGTTACCAATTAGCTCTCGGTTACTTTCTACTTTGTTATTCTGTAAAAATCCAGAAACTACTAGTTTTATACACAAACTATTCCAAAATTATTGTTGAGCACTAGTAAGTAAACTTTTGGAATTTTAATCTCCATTGGCAAAAAGTTTTTTGATTTGTGCATCAACAAATATTTCAGCTTTAACGTTCCTGTGACAGTACGAATTTACGAACTACGAATTCTTCTTTTCTCTTAGTCTTCTTGAAATCAGTTTTTTTTTTCTTATCACATATGAAACTTCTATACATGTTGTGTCACTGTTACAACTCTTATTTTTTCAGAAAATTTTATAAAAAAATACCAGAATAAGTATTTAATATATTTTTTTCTTTACCGTAACTCCTAATAAAGCATCATAACTACCATTAAAGCAAACTTTTTAAGGAACGGGAATACGGGTATTTTTCCTTTATGTTGGAGATTTTAACAAATTGGCATTATAACTGTGTTTGCTATTTCCAAGAAACGCATCTTTTCCAATAAATAACTAAAACTGTTATACAGATACAATTTTTATAATATTTTTTTTATCGACTTACACGAAGTAAATTTCGTAAGTTCAGTTTTCATGCATATATTAAAAACGTCGTTATATGTATAGATCAAACCACTCAAGTCCCTTATATCTATTATCTTATGAAACCATAGTTTGTCTTTTGCCAACAAGTTACTTTTACAATCTTTACATTTGAGTTTTTTAATTAATTTACTGATTACAAAATCAGAAATGTACCCTACTATTTGAGAAACAATTTCTGACAAAAGGATTTACATGTAATATTTCACTAAGCTCTTTGCAGTAAGTCTGATAGCGTACAAAATTATTTTTTACCGATTTGTTATTTAAAACTGAATCGGCACTTAATTTTTTCTTTTCAGTTTCGTTTGGTTATTCAGGTGGAGTAAAAAAAAATCGTATAAATAAAAAATATATAAAGTTTTAAACTACTCAATTTTACTGTTCTAGAGCAACCATTTGTTGGCCAAACGTTGGTGAATATTGGCGCGTGGCTTGGCTAAAAACTAAATAATTGTCGTTTAATTAAAATAGTTGGGTATTTTATTATTTATATTAAAACACAGTATTTACTTACCGAAAGTATGATATTCCGACCTATGCATTTATTTAGTTTTTGAACTCACACTGAGGCATTGTGGCACGTTCGTGCAATTGAAAGTGAACTAAATTTGAAATAAGACCTCACATTGAAGTGAGACGTTATTCGCTCGGCCGTTTTTGAGACTCTAACCGGACATCTCGTAGTATTGTTGATGGAAGACTTCAGGACTTAGATATTAGAGGGTTTTAGAACTAATAACAAAATAAATATAGCATAAATAAAAAATTAAAGGTTGATATAAAATATACTTGTTGCAATGTTACATTTGTTAGTATAAATTATTAAAAAATATATAATTTTTTGAAGAAGATACATGAAAGAAATTATAAATTAACAATTACTTTGTAATGTTCTTTATTGATTCTTTAACTTAGTATTCTATTCATAGCATTAAATGTGAACAAAAGTCACAATTCATGGCTAATGAAATTGGTTATCAAAATAAAGATATCATGTGATCAATATTATCAGTCATAAGAAAATTAGCAGACCGCGCTGGAAGCAGAAACCAGCAGCGTACGGCGTAGGTAGCGCAGCGCAGTGGCGGCTGCAGCGGTCGGTTCGCGCCCGGCGAAGGCGAGCGTCGGTGAGGTCGGCGTCAGGCGAAAAACGGTAAGTCCGGAGGTTGACAAATTAGGGCGCTCGACGCGCAGGCCCAGCGCAATACACACCGACTCCAGCGACTTCTCTGGTTCAGAGCTTTGTGTAGCAATCAATGCCTGCACTCCCAAGGTTCTACGATCTTCATCTACAAGAATAAATTACAATAATTGTGATCGTGATTTTTTGGATCCCTACCGCCAGAAAATCGTTTAAAAATAATATGTCTTTAGTTTTAGTTTGCTAGTATACACTTGAAAAAAAGCGTAAAAATAGTCAATATGTTAAAATAATAAAACAAACAAACAAAAAAAATAGGCGGCAGGACATTGGGGTGAGTTGTTACCAATGTGTGTTAGCAGACCGAGGTGATAGTTGGAGAGGCGTTGTCCAAGGTCGTGACGCCAGGGCGTAGACTCGCAGCGTTCTACGACGCGCTGCAAAGTAGCTTCTGCAGCGCGCTTTTCCTGGGATCGCTTCTCGTGAGCCCGTGCCAATGCTTCTTCCTATCGACAATGTCCAAAATGTAGTAATTAATATAAGTATAACAATCTAAATTATTGCATGAATTGTTTTCAGGATGGGCTAATTTGGCCGAGTTCGAATGTCAGATGATACCTCCACGAAATCTCCAGTGAGTCTTGCAAGGTTTTCCCGCAGATAGGAGTATAGTTGTTCCGCGGCGAGCTGTCGCGCCGCTTTCTTTGTTGTAGAGGTGGCCTGTCGCTCGTGCATGCGCAGGCGCGCACGCATTGTGAAACGACGCTGGTGCGGCGGGCCTGTGTCGCTCACTAGCTCATATTCCGGCTCACCCAGTCGGTATTCTTCACATAGCTCTTTTAACAGTGCAACATAGCTACGTGAGTCTACAGCCGGAGCTCCGGTGGTGCCACAGGCGCCTCGCGACGGACCTGCTTCCTGCATTAACGAGTGACTCATTTTGTTATATATTGAAATAGTTTTGCTTCTCAACATTCAAAACAGTGATAGATTGGCACCACTAATGGCATCAATTATAACTGCGTCATTAAAGTATTCGTATAATATAAGTATAGTAAAAGATATTAAATTCATATAATATTATTCAAAGAAAGTACCAAGGCAGGGTCATCTGAGGGTAAGGGTGGCGAAGGAGGCGGCGGCGAGGGTGGCGAAGCGAAAGGCGGTGGCACAGAGATGCCGCGCGAGTGTAGTTGCATGAGCATTCGTCGCGCTGCCTCTTGCTTGGCTTCCTTTTTAGAGCGTGCCTGTCCAGTTACTGTAACCCCATATGCTGTGCAACTGTATTCAAATGTGGCCTGATGTTGTGGACCCGACTAAAACATTTTGTAATAAGAAAATTTTCAATATAATATATTTTTGTAAGCAGTGTATCTTTTTATATAATATTATAAAATTTTAATAATATATATAATACAATTTACTGATGATGTGTGGATGTTTTGGCTTGTCTAATGTCGACATATCACTTACTAATTATTCTATAAAACAATGTTTAATGCAAATAATGCTGGGCTGGCTAATTGTTACAAAGGCTGTAAAAGTAATGTTTACAGAGGTAAATTGATGATGTCATCAACTTACATGGATCAATAAGCTTAATATTGATCACATAGTTTGTTGCAGGTAACCACTTATCATCAGCCATTGTTAACTTGTTTATTATATGCTTTTGTACTTTAATATATTATATTTCAATACAAAGTATGCCCTTTATTCAAGTTAATTATGTAACGGGCTCAATTAATTTAGTGGAATAACAGTAATTCACCTTGTTCGACATATTTGGTTCTAAGGATTTTAAATGTTTACATTATCATTATTGTAGAAATTTTTAACCTTCCAGATTTAAATGTTTAATATTAAAATTTAAGTCAATAATTATTTAAAATATTCATTAAAAGTAACAGATTTCTCTTACTTGAGATATGCATTCATAATTGGGCAATTGACCTAACTTGATCATCAGCTCTTGCAACACCGTCACCGCTGTTTTCATTTTGGTGCTAAAGAGAATAAAGAAAAATTTATTAATACAACCTGTGCGTATAGCGTGAAACGATAATAGACGACTTCCATCAAATAATTAAGCATGTAAACTAGTAATGAGCTCCTTGACATTACTAGATTACTTTACAATGTGTTCAATACAATCAAAACATAAATGCACATCCACAAATGTTGTATACATAATAAAGATTGCAATATACTAAATTACAAACCACGTTTGTCAATGGGCAATGATTTATTGATTACGTTTAAAGCGTTTGAAATTAACATACAATCTTCAAGTTCGTTCAGTAGAATGAAGGATGTTTGAAGGATTTTGCCCCTTTTATTCGAAGAAAGATAATATATATAGCAATGATATATCTGTTAAGATAAATACTTCATGTTATAAATTAAATACCTACAAATGAAACCTTATCACAACACAAAAATAGAACCAATAATTTGACAGTTAGGGTCCGTTCACACAGACCGGCTCGGAGAGGAGAGCAGATTTTTATCACGTTGGAAACAGTGTTTTGAGTGATTGTAGTAAAGTTTATTTTTGCATTTGCACCTTTTTTGTCATTAAAAATGCCTGAACGCGCTTCGTGTGAAGTAATAAAAGGAGCCGACCGGCTCCGCTTGCGTGCTCTTTCTCGCTCGCACCCACTTTCAGATCTCTTCCAGCCGGTCGATGTGAAATAGTTGGCGGCTCCGCTCCGGCCAATTCCAAGCGTATACGACCCGGTCTGTGTGAAAAGAAAAAAGCAGGCCGATGCTCTCCGAGCCGGTCTGTGTGAACGGACCCTTAACTATGTATACATCACAATAACATATTGGATTTGGAATTATCACTTTACTATTCTATTATTAATAAAACGTAATAAATGATGTAATATATATTATAAAATGTGAATTACTGTTTATTTATTAAATTCAGTAGTCTGTGTTTACAGCACTTGCATTTTTCCCTGACATAAAAATTGTAAAATAAAGTAAACCTAATAATCTTATAGCTGATATATTGTAAAATGTAGGATATTGAAGGAAGCAATATTTTAAAGAACGAAAATACATTCTGTTTTGAACGAGGGTGTTACAGATATGTTATAAAGAATAAGATTAAAAAAATAGCACAACATTTTTTACGCCAGGGTGGTGAAAACTCTAAAATTGGCTTCATTATTTGTAATGGTATACTTAGGTATACCATTAGTAGGCGTAGGCAGAGAAACTAATAGACGCAATGACGATTTGCTTCTCACTTACATAAGAAAGAGAACGAAAATTATGTTACAAATGGTTTAGACAGAGATAGAATTATCAAATCTTTTGTCCCTTATCGCGTAACCAGATTTGGTGTTTGTTTTGCTACTCAAGTAGCGAAACAAACTTGATAGTTGGTGCGTTCCTTGTGTTTATTGTTCAATGTTTGCTTATTTTTATGTCAGAAAACGATTCTGATCCAGTGAAAAGACCGAGAAGCAATCCTTATATCATATCGAAGGTTATACAATGGTGCATTGTCGTATTATTTCATGTTAAAGCGATAGTAAGAAGAAAATTGCCGGCGTGTGTTTTCACTTGTAAGTACGACGGTTTCGTCCCTAAATCTAGTTTCTCAGTGGTGTTTATTTATGCCATAGCATGACGGAACCTTATACTGCATTAAAATCCTGAAGATAATAGGATTTTCCAGTTTTTATCATTCATAACCTATAATTATTTATCATGTAAGTAATTTTTAGCTGCCAGCGTTAGCTAAAAAATGTCCCGATTTTCGATAAAAAATATCGACTCGTTGACAATGTAAACAAATAAATACGAAAATCAATAATAACCTAAAGTGCTTCGTTATATATAAATATGTTATTTTAATTTATCCGTTCTCCTATTTATAATTTCCTAACGACAACATTATTTAACGTTCTTCATGAATTTATAATATTATTAGATTCTGATTCGAGAGGTTAACTAAGAAATAAATGTGCCAATCATTCTTTATTAATAATTTAATTGTGTGTTTTAGATTTCAACATCTGAGGAGTATGCTAATCCATCATCATATACATCTTCTAGATAACGGAAACAAAAATTGGATTTGGAAACACGGTTTTTAGGTGTAGTTGGAAAATAAAAAAATATTTTAATTAAAAAAATAATAAAAATTAAAAAGTAAAATTTAATAACCTCATTTTGTTTTAATTAAATCCTGAAAATTATTTATCTCCCAAAACAGGGAATGCAGTTACTATGGTAACATTATACGCAACATTGACAAACTATCTCTGTCTCAATCGCGGTTTCACGGCCCCTTGGTCTATTTGTTTCTCTGTCTACGGTCTACGCCGTATAGTTTGTCAATGTAATATAATTGCGTATAATGTTGCCATAGTAACTGCATTATTTATTAATTCGCAAAAGCTGCGGCTTCGCCAGCCCGGAATACAGTTTGTGACAAAATTCATTATACATATTTTGCTTATTTACACATATTTTGTGTAGATTGCAGTGATTATGTAAAATAAAAAATGATTTTTAGTTTTATTTTTTTTGACGTATACAGAGACGGATCTATATAATGGCTTTATGTGTTACAGCCCAGGCCCCTATTGATACAAAAGGGGCCCCAGCCCCCATTGAAGGCAAGATTGTGAATATATGTATACATATCATAAGGTTGGTAGCCCTGACATCAATTAAGCCGTTTGTCCGTCTATCGAACGGAACGGGGGATTCCCTATCGCATGTTTTCGATATATTTTCTCGTATAACAATCATTCGCACTTCACAGTGGGCAGTCATGTATCGATTTGTCTGCGGGCAACTAAATGACAAACGGACTAAATGTTAATGTTTATGGCGTTCTCTGCTTAATGTTTAGCTTATCAATTACTAATATGAATACCTACTTAAAAGTTATAAAGACCGGACATTTTTCATATTTTTCTTATAATTGAAAGTAATCAGCAAAATTCATCACGTATAAGATATCACGGGATTTAGAAACTAGGAATTAAAATAATATAACTACACATAACCTGTTGATTTCTTTTGCTTTTCTGTTTTTTTCCGGTACCTTATCTAGGTATAAGGTACAGGAAAACATTATCAAAACAGTTTTCTTGACAAAATAGTTATATTATAGTTTTTAAAAGTTGATGTGTGGTTACACAGAGGACACGACTACTAAAAGAATGTCACCATAAGCAAATATAATTTAAAGCGCAGGAGATTTCCAAAAATTGTGATTGTCTAAAGTTGGCTTCCCACGATGCACAAAAACACGCACCGTGGGGATCCTCTGTGGAAACGCAGACAAATCCGTAGCAGTGTGTCGGATCCACCGCGAGTCGATTACTTCAGAGGTGCGTTGCGACCTCGTACGATGCGTTCCTGGGTCGTCCCTGTAAACACAGACGAGCATTTCAAAACATATTAATTTAGTTGAGAGCCACAATAGCAACAGCCCACGGCGGCTACGTTCTTTTTCACTTTGAATTTTTGAATGAGAAAACCTTTAGGTACAACACTATCCAACGAATAAGAGGTTCCCCTAATAATAAAAAAACGGATCTATTTCGAAAGTTTTTTTATAGTATAAACGGACGGTATGGTTACCTGATGGTAAGTGGTCATCACCGTCCATAGACGTTTTATTTCTCTATTTTGATTTTCTCTTAGGCAAAATTTCTTCATAATTTAGTAATTTTTTGGTTTTATTTCACATATTAAAATGAAAATGTATTATATAAACTTTTTTTATATTACCCATGACTGTCTATTATACAGTAAAAGATTATTTACATTAATTAGGTCGACGTGGAGGTCGATAACGTTTAAAACATTCCTCTTTCAACAAAGGTTATTGTTTCGGCCGTATTATCTCTATTAGTTCAAACAATGTCAGCAACAACATATAAAAGAAAGCGAGCCATGCCGATCCAAGCAAAATTTGTTGAGTCAATTTAGCACCAGGAATTGTATGCCGTCGAACCATTATCTCAGATTATTGTTAGATTTATTATGAGATGATTATATTAGACGCGAGCAGCTCGAGCGTGAGCACGCAGGTAACGACGCCCCCAGAACAGCAGTGCGTGAATGAATAGGATGCAGGTATAGATGATCAGCACGCGCAACACAGCGCAAGCGGCGGCACCGCCCGCATCTTTCGCGCCTGGCGAAAGACGCCGTGCCATCGCGCCTCCACTCGAACACTAGCCGTCAACTGTCAACGTCTGACACTAAAGATTTTAATTATAAGGGTTTAAATAATAATGTCTGAAAAATAGAAATAAAACCTTAGAGTTAAGACGTCACAGATCAGTTTTTACTGAAAACGTATCAATACGAATAATATTATTTATAAGTTGCGAAACTGTTTTTTTATAAATGATTGATTTTGACTAGCGACTTTAATATAATAAGGTGTCGTAAGACACATTGGGAATGATAAAATCACCAAGTAGGTGAAATAAAAAATAAAAATATGTAGACTAAATGCTGTGAATTAGTTTGTTGTACTTAATTGTTACGTGAAATACTAATAATAATGTCCTCCAGACCACTTTCGGCCACGGCGGCCAATCTCAAGAGAGATTAGCCAACTACGCAGGAGATATTATAGTGCACAAGTGTGTGCGCAAACACAAGTGCACTCTCTATTCTAGAAAGAGTTCAGGCGCAGGACCAACGGCTTTACGTGCTTTCCGAGGCACGGGAGTGTACACACTTCCAACTTCCAGACTTCGGGCTGCTACTGAGAATTTTCTGACAGAAAAACCCAATAACTTTTTATTGGCCCGACCTGGGAATTGAACCCAGGACCTCCAGGTCTGTGGCCTTATATCAAGCCACTAGACCAACGAGGCAGTCAAACGAGGCAGTCAGTCGTGGAATACTATACTGTGTATAATTTGCATGTTTTAGAAATTTTCATGTGATCTGTGTTCACATCGGATATCGATTTATTCATTAATTCAATACATTTTTTTCGTATACAGGCAAAGTAATAACTTGTTAAAGTTTAACGGCTAAAACCTCCTTTCCATTTAAGGAGAACGTTAGGAGCTTGATCTATGACACTGCTTCACGGGTTGGTGGTACGTTTTATCCGACACATACCTACAGCCAAGCACGATATGAGTTATAAACATAAATTAAGCACATGAAATTGCAATACTGTTTCGCTGGATATTTAACCCGCGATTTTTCGATTATAACAATTTTGTCTAGTTAACTTATTTATACTATTTAATATTGGATCTAAATATTTAAATTATTTAGTAATTAAAATGACTATTAATACTAGTAATTGCCATTCTTGTCTTGCGACTTGGAAATCGATAGTTTTATAATTAACTAGCTAATCGTACCGACTTCGTACGGATAGATAAGAGGAAAAATCTATTTTGGATAGTATTTGTGTAAAACCGTTCTTAGTGAGCGACTACGTCGGGGAAGGAGTAACTGTGAAAAAGTCAATCGGACGAATAGTTTAGGAGATCTCGTGATGAGTGGTATATGTTTAGATGTGAAGGTGTAGCATAAAATTATTAAAAATATCTGAAGGTAAGTCCTTTATGGGTGCCTCCTTTAAGCCAGCCATCGAGCTAGGATGCCGTCGACGTAAAGAAGACGGATAAAATAACATTAGCGTCTAATGCTCGTATGATTTTTAAGTATATATAGGTACGAGTATATTATTAAACCTGAATATTTGACTGAAATTTGACTTACGTAAGATATGCAATGCGGACATCCGGACTTTGATCGGTCCAACCATAATTCTGCATCTTTTGAGGATCGTGAGCCAAAATAGTTAATGTTGTTATAACTACGAGCCGCTTTCAATGAGCTTCTGTTTACGTTATCATACTTTCATTGATCTGAAACGAAATCCCAACTCTTAAATGTAATCTGTCTGAAAAATATATTTTACAATTAGGTACTTAAGAATTATAAACGAAATTAAGATTATACTGGTGACGATTCTCATCTTTAATTACAAAAAATGTTTTTAAATATTATTTTTAAATATTTTAATTTTGGAGGGCGATAGTAGCTACGACACAGTTTTATACTAATGTAGTTCCTATCGTATCTATTGCTTAAGATATGTATAATTTGTTCAAAATAAATAAATAAAAAAAAACTGAGTGCTTTAGGGGTTTCCTACTTTTAAATAACCTGAATATCGAACGTATTTGTTTATTAATCGCTGTCGTCGCTTTATTTTTATATGGACACAATACAAATTTTATGTAAAATTTAAATTTTAAGAAGCGGCGAAGAAAAACCTAGGTGCTAGATGTTTTGAATTTTTTTCTTATATTAGATTTTTCAATGATAGCTACTTTTATGGTAAAAAATTAAATGTTTTAAAGTAGTTTACTAAACCGTTAGGTACCTGATTATTTAAAATCTTTCCTTAATACCATACATAATGTGTATTTTGTTTAACTATGTATGTATAGTTTAATTTGTTTTTTATCTTATTATTACATTATGTTATAATTATCATATAGTGTCATCATTTTATTAGGTATATGACGCTTATTTGGCTCAAAACTAGACAGTTTTGAGCCAAATAAGCGCCATTTGCGGGATTTTTTGATTTACTTCTTTAGTTTGAAAAAATCTGCAGCAGAAGCGCATCTTTTTCTAGTAGAAGTAAATAGTAAGGCTGCTATCAGTGAGAGAAGTTGTTGTGAGTGCTTCCAAAAGTTTAAGAATGGTGAGTTTGAGGTCGAAGACAAAGAAAACAAAGAATTGGAGATATTATTGGATGAAGATCGGAGCTGAACGCAAGAAGAACTTGCAGTCACATTAGAGTGACTCAACAAGCAATTTTGCATCGCTTAAATTGTTTGGAATAATCCGAAAGCGAGGGAATTGGGTCTCGTATGAACGGAAGCTGTTAAGCATTAAACGCCGATTCTTCACGTGAGAAATCCTGTTTGCCAGACATAAACACAGGGGTTTGTTTAATTTTAGTATTTTAGATTCTGTCACAAAACTTGTTGTATATCCTGTGTTATATATTTTTTTGTGTTGAAAATATGAACGTAGTCCGAAATTAATGACGCTAAACCTCTTTAGTGTCACTCTATTAGAGAATAGAAAAGAAAAATCCGTCATTGTAACCACGCTTCGTCTTTTTATTTAATCTTTCCCTAGCCTAGCTCTGTGAATCTTTAAATTAAACTAGTTTTCATTATTGTGTTTCTGCGAAATAACGATGGCTTTGGAGATGAATTGTTTTTTATATAAAATTGAAAAAAGTTATACAAGTAAATAAGTGGTCATCTCAAGCAATAAACATTCGTATTCGAAACGATTTTTTAGGCTTTTAACTTTGATAGGAAAATCTACGCTATTTACTTTGCAAAAAGTACCCGCGTTTATTACTTGGGTTAAATTTCTGTTATACTAGGAATAATAAAAAAATCCTTAACCTTAACAATATTAACGAAACATAGCATTTAGTGATTTAATTACCTACCTTCTTAAATTATGTCCTATACATGAAGTTGTAACTCTTAATACACTTCACTAAATTTTATGAAATAAAAACTAAGCGGTTACCTTGGAATAATAATATACATAAAACATTGGTAATATTCACTCCCTTTGAAGATTACCGGACAAATAGACAGATAGATATAAAAAAAGCCGTATCAATTAAAAAAAAGAAATCACAGACATAAACTTAAATTTTATTTATTTGTGTTTAGTATTTACAGATTTAGCCAGATAGATTCATATGTGCCAAGCCGCCGAGGATCAATGTCTTGAAATAAGCTCGAAGCCGTCTCAGGATTGACGGGAGATAATTTATGCCAAAAATAAATATATTTTGACATGTATTTTATTTGTATACGTAACACCTCAATTATTTTCTCATTTATTTCATATAGTACAACAATGTAAGGGATAACAAAACAAGATGAAAAGAAGTATTACTTTATTAGGTTCTTTTATGTTTAATAAATATATAAAGGCTTAAAATTTATTTTATGTCTTCTAATTATTTTTTCCAGTCTATAACTGATGAGCGTAGTAGATATGATACATAACCACTACGCTGAATCTGTACTGTGTATCTACAATGTTTGTCTTATTGATTTTATTCTTTTTTAGTCATAATCAATTTAAAATATTCGGTTAATAAATAAAATTTGTTTCTGAAAACCTCATTGACATCATAAGAAGTATTTACATTGGACTGATACTATTATATGATATACATATTTTTAAAAGCCCCCCACCATCTGTCTTTTTGTTTGAACGCGACAAAAGCAAAAACTAGCGAACTGATTTTTATATGGATTTCACCAATGGACAGAGTGATTCATGAAGAAGGAATTAGCTTATAATACTTGTAGATGATTGTTAAGGATGTCGGTAAATTGCATCATGCCGACTTGGGAGCTTTACTGGCGTGCGCCGCACATATAAACCAATATATTTATATGCATTACGGTTTACGATATAAACGAAAAAAAAGAGTTTACATAAGAAATATTTATACATTATTATTTTATTGCACCCGTGTCAAACCAGTACGGGTAGCTAGTAAGTATATAAAAATCAAATATTTTTTTTAATTATCAACTGCTTTTTTATCATTTTAAATATTAGATTATTAAATATAGAATATTAGTGATTTTATACGCGTGAATCTTAGCCGATGATCGTGGGTTCAAACCCGGGCAAGCACCACTGAATTTTCATGTGCTCAATTTGTGATTATAATTCATCTCGTGCTTTACGGTGAAGGAAAACATCGTAAGGAAACCTGCATGTGTCTAATTTCACCGAAATTCTGCAACATGTGTATTTCACCAACCCGCACTGGAGCAGCGTGGTGGAATAAGCTCCAAACCTTCTTCTCAAAAAGGAGGCCTTCAGCCCAGCAGTGGGACATTCACAGGCTGTTACAGAGTGATTTTATTGTGTTATGTTTATTTATTTTTTATTTACTAATTTGATATAACGACTGCAAAAAGAACAACCTAAAGAAAATTTAAGCCCTTCATAATTTTATCGATAAAAATCTTCGATATTCTTGCTACGTTTTAAAGTTTTGTTATAAAATTTCTTAAGTGGAATCAAGCAATTTTCGTAGCTATAAGATTTTCTTTGGTATCTAATAAAGGAAAAATGTTGATGTAGCATGACATCAACGACACAGTAAATTAATTATATAATTTCAATATTGGTTAAACATGCGTACAAGGTTATTACACCGGGGAATATTATTATTTATTAGATAGTAAATGTATAATAACAAGGTAAGTAGTTACTTAATTTGAATTTTATTTACATATATCATCGGGTATATAATAAACGTTTTAAGTTATTATTTGGATGCATTTATTAGAAATACAATATAGTTGTAATTAAAAGTATGTTTTAAAAAAAGTGTGGGAGAAATTCTTATTGATAAATAAAACTAATTTGGACGGTATTATTATTATTAGTAAGTTGATGGCTTATATATGCTTATTTGATGCTTATAGTTTCGTATTGGACCACCACATGAACAAATATTTCGTGCAGCAGGTCGCAAACAACAATTTAAATATATATGTGAACAGGTAAGGGGGTAAGATTTTAGAAAAATATCATAAAATACAGTAGCAATTTTATGTATACTTTATGCCGTTATAGTAATATTTGGAGTAAATATTAGCTGCAGTACTGATTTGCATGCAGGACTAGCGGTGGCGGTAGCAGGCAACAGGAAAGCAGGGTTGAAGGGCCGCGGGGTCGGCGGGTTGACGGTGGGGCAACGACCGCATCACGCGAGCTTTTTCACGTGATGCGATTAGCGTCGCGATGTAAACGGTGTAGGCGATGCCAATGTAGGTCAGCAGAACACTCGACACCCTCCTCGCCACCACACCGCACCACCCACCCACCAGGTGTTCGCTGTTCGCCGAAATCACATCAAATCGAGAACCATGTCCTGATTTTCGTATTGTACTGTTATGAGGAAGGTATTCCAGGACAAGTTAAATTATATAATAGTTGGTATTATATTTAGTTACGGACAATATTATACATGACATCATATTCTAAGAATATTAATTTGAATCAGCCCTGTGAAAACTGGTACTCAAAAGTCATTTGCTCAACTTAAATATTGGTTGCATGAATGCGATGAGGGATTATCCCATAACATGCAACTCATATCGCCAAGCAGCTGACGTTGTATTGATCTTGCTCGTTGACAGACGACTTTGCCAGCTGACAATAAAATATAGCAATCATACATGACCCAAATAGTGAACAGGTCATGACTTCAGCTATGTCTTAACTGACCTCTAAACTAGTAAATAAGTTTTTTATTGATTAAAACGTTTGATATTTTGTTATGATCTGTTTATTATATTTTTTGATAAAACAATTATAAAACAATTTATTTATTTTTCTTAAAATACTTGTGAAAATGACCATCTTTTTAACCTTCACACTAGAAGGAGAAACAATTTTGAATTTTATAATTTTAAGCAATATTGGGAAATTAGTAGGGCTCATGACACGCAAGACACCGGTCTAGCTGATAAAAGCTTCCTGGTTGTACAATTTCCTAATGGAAGGCAAAATCCAAATAGAATGTTGATTCTATCCACTCAATTGCCATAGAGGCATAGATAATACTGTCACGGCTATTTAAATAAATAACTCTATCAAAAATACTTTACGAGTACAGTAAGCGTACGAATGGTTAAATTTAAAACTGTCTCATTTGCATAGGACGTGCTTAATATAGGCCAAGAATAATGTACCCAGGTAATTCGGCGGTCAGCAGATATCATAACTATATCTATTATAACATATAACAGCAAGCAGGCAATTTCGTTGTTCAGTTAATCCAGGTAATCTGGAGACTAGTTCAAGTTAAGAATGACGAATTATTTATTAATTTCTATCCTATCCCACATGTTTATCTAACAATCAGTATTGGAGCAGCATGGTGGAATAAGCTACTAATTTCAAACCATCCCTTCAAGCGGAGAATAGGCCTTAGTCCAGCAGTGGATCATTTACAAGTTGTTACTTTACTTTACTATCGCATAATTTGAATTTTGACTATGAAATGCTAAATGTCTGATCGTGGTATAACTCTTATCAGTATTCCACCATAAAACATCAATATTTTATTTAGGTTTGTTTTGGTTTATAGGGCGAGTGAGAATGTTTTGATAAGAATATTCTTCGTAATAATTTATAATATAACAAGAAATGAATACTTAGGATGCAGTTTAAAAAATGAATATACCAAATTTAAGCTACTTAAAATAGCGTTGTTCGTATATATTTTAGGATGCTTGCTTGTAATAACTACCGTGTTATTTATTGCCTAGAATGCCGGTGAATCGATTTTTTAAAATTTTGGCATTTGATCAGTAAGAATCGTGTTCCAAGATTTAAGAAATGCATCATAAAGAAAGTTTGAAGATAATATTGTTCATATACACTTCTTTATTTTCTTCAAACTGCTTCTATTTCAACAAATCTTTCAAAAGAGCTTTACACTGAACGAGCAATATTAAAATCGCAGTGTTGTAATCTACGAATACCCAGACGTAACTTTTCTTAAACATAACGACGCAAGGGGTTTTTTAATATTAACGGTGAAAAAAATGTTGAATTATCTTTGTTACTTATTATTATAAGTCCTCATGATCAGGTTTACGTTATTCTATGTTTTTCGTACTATTCACGTATTTACCTTTTAAACTGCATTAAGCAATTTGCTTTAGGCTTAGCTTTAGAGAATTTTAAATCATAATGATCTCTTTTTTTAAGATCAACGTTAATAAAGGACTATGATAATTTTGTTTTGTTATTCTCCAACACAACCAAGTACAAAGTATATTCAATATAGCAAAAACAACGCAAACGAAGTTTCCAAGTCATTTCACGTTGTCCGAGCCCAGCCTCTAGTAGAGCTACAACTTGGGCAGCATCCATCGGTGTAGTACATTTGGTAACAATAACTGTTACTTAAACATAAATGAAACCATAATACACAAATTTTTGATTTATTTAGTCTTTATTGCATACAGTATAAAAAGGTAAAAGGAAGATATAATGAACTAAAAGTATGCGAGGGCGGCCATACCACTTAAAGTTCGAGCATGCTTAGCTGAAGCATGCTCAAATGAATGAATGAATTCGTTTGAAAGAAACAGGTTACGTATTCTTAATCTTTCGCTCTTATTACAACCTTTTTAATAACCTTTTATAATTCAAATATAATCGAGAAGACTATCACGATATAGTAAAACATAGACAAAAAAAACTACCTCCATTTTAAGCCAGTTATAAATGCTCTCGTGTCAATAAAATAAATGAGAACACTGTAATAAACTTACACGTAAGCCGTGGGATATTTACTAAGGCACCTATAATCTTGTATAAGTTCTCAGAAATAAACCACTAGCACGGACTACAAAAGAGTTGTATTCGCAACTTGAATAGAAATACTTCAAAACTAATCGCCAGAACTACGAGCCTGCCACGTCATAACGAGATATAAATTGTTTTAATTTGTATAATAATTTATTAACAAAAATAATATAATTTATAATGCATATAATAAAGGTAGGTACAGTCCGTAAATGAACACACGGCTGACCGTTTAGTCCTCACCTCTTAATGAGAAAGTTTGGAGCTTATTCCGCCACGCTGCCCCAGTGCAAATTAGTGGACATGAATTAAGTAAACAAAGCTCATAATAATTTATTGATTATTGTCCGAGTTTGAACCCACGATCTGCGTTTAAGATTTATAAATCTTATCCATTGGTGTTAGACATGAAGCATAATATTTTACTATGTTCGAATTCCATGTCAAGTATTTTGAGAAATATAAACTATACTTGTAACTATACAGAATAGTTTTATCGTACAAATATATTGTGTACTTATAGATTAAGCGCGCGAGCGTACATTGTAGATAGCTGAAGAAATTAGTATCGGAATGGTTGCGATCAATATGAAATTCAGAGTGATAATATTATTTTATTACGAGGCGCGGCGCTCTCACCGCCACGAATTCACGATCTTTTATTATTTTCCCATCAATTTATGCCGCACATCATGTCGATATAAAGATTATAACATGCAATGGCATGACGAAAAGTAAGGATGTGGTAATTTGTAAATTAAGTCCCAAAATAATGTACGCCATATTATCATTGTGCATTTGTACAAGCCACCTGTCAAATTGTTAATGCAAACCGGGCGTTCATTTCAGGCCGTTTTTCAGGCGGCCGGCGGCGTCGAGCCAGCTGTGTCGTTTCCTAAGTCATCGTTGCATTCATTTGATTTCAACGCCCACTACTTAAATTGCTTTTAGGGTTCTGAGTAAACCATATTTATCATATGGTTTATTTTTAACTATCGTTGAACATCAACAACGTAAGCCATTACTTATAAATCCATACCATCAAATGCAAATTTACTGGTGGTAGGGCTTTGTGCAAGCTCGTCTGGGTAGGTACCACCCACTCATCAGATATTCTACCGCAAAACAGTAATACTTGATATTGTTGTGTTCCGGTTTGAAGGGTGAGTGAGCCAGTGTAATTACAGGCACAAGGGACATAAAATCTTAGTTCCCAAGGTTGGTGGCGCATTGGCTATAAGCGACATTTCTTAGAATGCCAATGTCTAAGGGCGTTTGGTGACCACTTACCATCAGGTGGCCCATATGCTCGTCCACCTTCCTATTCTATAAAAAAAAAAAAAAATGCAAATTGATGAATTTAATTTTAAATTATTACTTTATTTTGTAATTCTAATTAAGTCGATCGTTTCTTCTTATATTACGTATATTTTTGTACTAGATATACTAAATGCCTATAATGACAAACTTTTTATGAGAATGTAAGTTTTAAATTAATCTAAAATGCACCCGATCATGTTGGATTCTTGAATATAAACACGTTTGTTATAAGTCTTAGTAATATTTTAATAATACGCACCGTACGTACATAGGTTCATACATATAGTTTATTTACTGGAATCGTAATTATCAAGAGCTAACAAAATTTCTTCAACGATTACTATGCTAGCCATGTAATTTATCATTATAGTACCATTTTGTTTCAAATCACTTTTATTCTAGACGTAAAGTGGCGGCGATGTAAAAGTGCCTTGGTCGAGATTTGTATGATGATCAAAACATCTTTATGGTCTCATCGATTTTTAACAGCGGCGCTTCGAAGCATAGAGTGATAAACTTAGTAAGAAGGTTGAAGAACTCTTATTTCTTATATGGTAATGTCGAATTATAAATACTTAAACTGAAGAATCATACTTATTAAAGAATATTCTGTCATTGATTTTATAAAAGCTGATTTTAAATAAGTTTAATATAAGATCAAAATTTGAATGCATTTTAATCTTGATTAAATAACAATTTGCAATAGGCATTGTAATACTAGGAAAGCAATTTTGGAACATAAAGCTTTTCTAGCTCAAGCGGTAATTCGGCGGTCTCCATAAGAGCTGGCCATCGATATCGATAATATCATTTTCTTTTGTAAAAACTAAATCGAAATAATATTAAATATCTATATAGTAATTTCATGATCCACCAACCAATAATTTTAACCATATGTATATAACAAATCTTTTTGTAATTTGCGTTTAAAAGAAATTACATTCAGTTTTACATCAAGTTTCTTTGGTACATCCATTTTTATTAAGAATGATAGTTTTTTTAATTATAGAAATTATTTCATGAAAAAATACCAGTTTTGTAAATTTTATAAACTCAATTACTTTACTACGTTGATATTTGCATCGAAAAGCTTCCACATTTCAAGCTCAAGCTTTTTGCAATTATTTATTGTTATTGACTTTAATGGTCGCGTCGTCATATTGACAGCACGTAGGAAGTCCAGTCTAGAAAATTCTGATAGCGAAGATAAGAGAATCGACAATGACGGGATCGTCGTGTCCCGCCCTAGGGACGGGCGTGCGGCGGGCGGCGATCGGACGGCAGTGCGCGGCGCGCGCGGCTCTCGAAGAGTCGGCCGCCATCGCCAGCCTCGTGAAGGCTGCAGCGCGCCACGTGCGCGTCCTGTGCGCGATTATCTGCATCTTTATTCCCTTTAAAATAGAATTTACGACCGCCTACCGTACCTTGATAGGTAGGTCCGAGCGCCGGCTCCCTACCTCTGTTCGACACGCGACCGCGCGATGCAACTTTCCGTCCACGCTCGAACTGTGTGCAGAATACTAGTATAAGCTTTGTGTTGTATCTTTACGGCATCGGTTAATGGGGCGAGCCATAATAATTTAAATTATGGTATATTTCGTTTCGTGTTTTATTTCCAATTACCGAATTTAGTAGACCTACATACACACACTTGGTAAAGTGTTAAATAAATAAATTACAAAAAATCTTATAAGCGTTTAATTTATATTATGAGCAATAAACGTATGTGGGTTTATTACAACTGGTCATTGCCTTTTTGTTTTAAACATTTTTATTTCGGCTAGAAATTACTTCTGGTAGTAATGATACTAATAGATAATAAAAGAGCAGCATTATTCTATACTATTCAACTAAATGTAAAAAAAGTTTCCAACGTAACTGTAGACAATGGGATCGAATGTAAATATTTAAATCATTCATTCGTAGTGTTTACTTAGCGAGCGACTGGTGTTCTTGCTTGTTCTTAAACACTTTTAAAAAACCTGCCATCGTTTCTTTATTCTTAAATTGTAATCAAATAAACAGCCCATATGATTTACGTCATTATTCCTAAATTTCCTGTTGTTATTATTTATTAAGTGTACGGTAAACAAAGTCATAATATTAATGGTATCAATTGATTTATAAATCGTGAGTGGATTTGTGAATATTTTTTATATTAAAATATTGAATGTTTTCACAAAAATTCAACTACCTAACAAGGATTTACCAAGACAACAATAGTAATCTATAAATAAGAATAAGAAAATCTTTATAAAAAATGCTTTATTTCGATGTGTAATGTCTAAAAATATTTGTAGGAAATGTGTTTTGTCATCGATACAATAGGTAATTACTCTAATTTGTAATATTTTAAAGTAATTTGTAATCTTTTAAAGCACAGCTGCATCGCATATCGCAGTAGCATCTTAAATAGTGATTAATACTTGAACATATTGAAGATCGGGCTGAGACGAAGACAGCGATACATCATTTTTTAGGTAAGTACTAAATATAAACCCATTTAATCGTGCAACGCGATCCATCTGGGATCGTGGAAAATTAAAACGTATCTTTGACGAAGCTCTGTCCGCTTCGTCAGAACGTCATGTATATGTCGAAAAACAGTTTACGATGTAATAAATAAAGAGTTTCAAACGCGCAGAGCTGTGCTCCGTCAGGCCAACGACGCGTCGCCCGACCGCACCGCGCTCGCCACGCTGGAGGCGCTACGCCGTCACTCGCGGCAGATCGCCGCGCGCCGCGTCCGCCGTGTGCAGGTGTGTCTTTTACCTCGTTGCGCCGCCTTCTCGTCGATATTTGAACTACGACTGATTTTGCATCTTGATCGTTTTATTACAGTTCACAGAGCGAGCAAGAGATGGCGCTCGCGGCGATGGTGCTGGTGAGTGTCCGATCTGACTCCACCCTCCCTCTTAACGTATCTGCGCTAAATATATCCGACCACATTGTATTGCGGCAAAGAGGCGCGCGCGCCGTACTTCGTCTGCAAGAAGCATAGTGGTAGCGGCGGCTGCGCTCGCGAGCGCGGCCGCCGGTCATTGTCGGTTTGTGTGTCCAGAGAGCGGTGGCTCCGAGATGTCCGGCGGCAGTGGTGGTGCTGGTGACGGCGAAAGGCGGCCCTCAACCTGTCGCGTTGAGTTGGGCGCGCTGCTGGCACCTGAGCCTCGTCCGCTCGATAACAAGGTTAAGGTATGAGTTTCGATTTTATTTCTGATATAATTAAAACATTTAAGTGGGTTGGAAGCCGATTCGCAAACTACACATGGCGTAAGCACTCGGGAATATTTGTTGTAGCTAAATGCTTAGACCATTATATTTATAATTTTTATAAGGAAAATCATCCGCTTTATAATAAGCAGCCAGCAATCGTTGTAAATGTAAAAGTTAACGTTAATTCGCATAATTGTACACAACGTGAGGTGACGTGGAGGAGCGGCTGCCCGCCCTCGCCCTGCGCGACCCATTTGCATAATGAGTATATCGGCTCTCGAAGGCTTCGACACTTCGACAGCGACCCTACGACATTTCACCGTTAACAGCTGACCTACTTCACTTTTATCGTCTTTCATCTCATGCCGATTGGGTTTATGAAGATAACATTTGCCAATGTAGGAACACCTAAAACTTTGCAAAAATACTATAACTGTACAACGAACTCATGTAAGCTCGAGTTCATTTTTAGTAGTTTTTTAGCAAATTGCATCCCACGTTTAGATTTAAGCGTTGATGTTTAGCGATAAATTATGGAACTCTGTGCTTTGCAAGCAGATGGAATGTAGTTATTTTCGTAATATAAATAAGAAAAAATAACTACACGCGTAGTTCATTACTGATAAGTGTTGAAAATCTTCTTGCATCAAATTAAGACATTGAATTTGGTATATTTTTAATTACTAAATGAATATTTTACAACCATAAAAGTCTTAAAATCAATGGCAATTAAGATATTCCAAAAAAAATATTTGCAAAATTCCTAAATATCACTAACAAAAAGGTTGCCAAGTTAAATTTATTGCTATTTGTTTTCTTTGTGGGCTTTTTTATTAACATCCACATAAAGTGTTGGTGATATAAATATATTCGCCGTGGAGTACCGGCTTAGAATAGTACTCCCCCAATCTCATCCCGTGGGTGTCGTAAGAGGCGACTGAGGGACGGGGAAAAGGGGGGATGGGCAGCAGCGTCCCCCCTCCCATAAACATCTTACCCCCTACTGCGCTCGCCAACACGCCTGCCCAGCGCGGTGAGTATGGGCAAACCCCTCCCTAAATGGCAGATGCGCCCAAAAAAAGGCCCCCAGTTACCGGCAAGCCCGCTAGGCCCGACCAAGGTAGCGGTCGCGGTATCGGCAGGGCAGGGGGTGCTAAGAATCACCGGTTCACGGCAGGCTACCGTATAAAGCGACTGAAAATGGCAACGTATAACGGACGCTCGATGAGGCTGGACCATCACCTCGCCGAATTAGAAGTAGAGTTAAGTCATATAAACTGGCATATACTGGGGTTATCTGAAGTCCGAAGACAGGGGGAGGACACGATAACTCTAGAGTCCGGTAACTTACTCTACTTCCGCGAAGGTGATAACCTCTCCCAGGGTGGTGTCGGTTTTCTAGTCAAAAAGGATCTCATTAGCAGCATTGTGGAAATCAGTAGTGTGTCGAACCGGGTAGCGTACCTTGTCCTAAAACTTTCCGACAGGTACTCCCTGAAGGTTGTACAGGTATATGCGCCAACTTCGACATACTCTGATGATGTGGTCGAAGCGATGTACGAGGACATCGCAAAGGCCCTCAACGACACCTCGAGGGCCCACTACAATGTTGTTATGGGAGACTTTAATGCTAAAGTGGGAGTACAAGATAGCGGTGAATCAAAAGTCGGACCTTACGGCTTGGGCTGCAGAAATCACAGGGGGCAAATGCTGGTAAACTTTCTCGAAGCGCAGGGGCTTTTTTTGATGAATTCTTTCTTTCAAAAGAAGCCTCAGAGGAGGTGGACCTGGCGAAGCCCCGATAACGTGACAAGGAACGAGATAGACTTTATCATTTCGAATAAAAGGCACATATTTAGAGATGTTTCAGTGATCAACAGGTTTAATACCGGAAGTGATCACCGCTTGGTTCGAGGCACTCTAAATATCAACTTAAAAGCCGAAAGATCGAGAATGATGAGGTCTACTCTCCGACCTACCATGCTCCAAGCTGCTCAAGGCTCCGAAAAGTTCCAAATGGAACTTCAAAATCAATTCACCGCGTTGGAAACCATAAGCAGCATTGATGAGAGAACCGACACGCTGGTCAAAATACTGCAAAACACATCCCGCAAGTGTTTTCCGCCACAGAGAAGAGACAACGCACCAAAACTCTCTGCTGAGACACTCGAGCTCATGAGAAAACGACGAGAACTACCATCGTTTTTGTCAGATAAGGCCTTAAACCGAACAATAAAAACGCTGACGCGACGCGATCTCCGACGCTCCAATACCTGTGCCATCAAGGCTGCGATTGAGCAAAATCGGGGATCGAAAGTGTTCGCTCGCAAGTTTGGGAGGCCGCGTCTGACAAAACTTAAAACTGAAAATGGTGGGGTCGTTACCTCTAGGCCTGAGATTATCGGAGAAGTAGAGAGGTTTTATGGGCAGTTGTTCTCTTCAAGATCGGATAAACCCGTGGGAATCAGTATTGATGACCAGCGCGCCCCTCTTATGCGCCATTACTCCGAGGAGCTCCCGGTCGTTGACCAAGGAGAGATTAGGGCGGCTCTAGAACAGCTTAAAAACAACAAAGCTCCGGGAGATGACGGAATCACAACAGAGTTGCTTAAGGCAGGCGGGACCCCGGTCCTGAAAGAGCTAGCAAGCCTCTTTAATTCCGTCATCCAACATGGCAAGACCCCGGAAACGTGGAGCGGGAGTGAGGTGGTACTGTTTTTCAAGAAAGGTGATAAAACCCTCTTGAAAAACTACAGACCAATCTCCCTCCTGAGTCACGTGTATAAGCTGTTCTCCAGAGTCGTCACGAACCGTCTCGCCAGACGACTTGACGAGTTCCAGCCCCCAGAGCAAGCCGGCTTTCGATCAGGCTACAGCACCGTGGACCACATCCATACTGTTCGGCAGATTGTGCAGAAGACCGAAGAGTACAATCAGCCGCTGTGTATGGCATTTGTGGACTACGAGAAAGCCTTCGACTCCATCGAAACCTGGGCAGTGCTCGACTCATTGCAGAGATGTCATATCGATTGGAGATATATCGAGGTACTGAGATGTCTGTACAACGCCGCTACAATGACTGTCCACATCCAGGACTGTAAGACGAAGGCGATCCAACTGCGCAGAGGGGTGAGACAGGGGGATGTAATATCCCCGAAACTGTTCACCAACGCGTTGGAAGACGTTTTCAAAACGCTGGATTGGACTAGGTATGGAGTCAATGTAAATGGCGAGTACATCTCACACCTTCGATTTGCCGACGATATCGTCATCATAGCAGAGTCGCTGGAACAACTCACCGAAATGCTGCGTAGCCTAGGCGAGTCTTCCCGGTGTGTCGGTCTCGGTATGAACTTGGACAAGACCAAGGTCATGTTCAATAGGCATGTCGTGCCGGGACCGATATACGTCGAGGGGAAACCTCTCGAAGTTGTTAGTGAATATACCTACCTAGGACAGATAATACAAGTCGGTAGGAACAACTTCGAGAAGGAAGCCGATCGAAGAATTCGCTTGGGATGGGCAGCATTTGGCAACCTTCGTCAAGTCCTCAAGTCGTCTATACCGCAATGTTTGAAGACGAAAGTCTTCAACCAATGCGTCTTACCTGCCATGACATACGGTGCCGAAACGTGGACACTAACTGCGGGACTAGTCCACAAATTCAAAGTCGCTCAGCGTGCTATGGAGCGAGCTATGCTCGGAGTATCTTTGAAGGATAAGATCAGAAATGAGATTATCCGGAAAAGAACCGGAGTCACCGACATAGCTTGCAAAATTAGCAGGCTGAAGTGGCAGTGGGCTGGTCACGTATGTCGTAGGACCGATGGCCGTTGGAGCAGACGAGTCCTAGAGTGGAGACCGCGAATCTGCAAGCGCAGCGTAGGGCGCCCTCCAGCCAGGTGGACCGACGACCTTAAGAAGGTGGCGGGCACCAACTGGATGCGGAAGGCGGAGGACAGGGAGCTTTGGCGCACCTTGGGAGAGGCCTATGTTCAGCAGTGGACAACGATTGGCTGTTGATTGATTTTTGATTGATATAAATAAAACCAGTAGCTGTATAAAACAGCATTCCTGGGAAATATCAAATGAACTATCTCCGTTTTTATTGTCAACGCGAACGAAGTCGGTATAAGTTAATTTAGTAAGCACTCTGTCGACAGCGACACAGCATACATGGCATGACAGAGGAAGAAAATGTGGTCCGACCACATCAAGAGATGGCAGTTCTGTCTCTCGAGGAGAAGAAATATCTGCTTGGAGTAGAACGGGGTGACGTTGCGGGAACTCGACGTGTACTGCAGCGGGCGCGAGACACCGGTCATATCAACGTGGATTGTGTGGACCCGCTCGGGCGGAGCGCGCTTCTTATGGCCATCGACAACGAGAATCTTGAGATGGTTGAGTTGTTACTCGAATTTGGTGTGGAGACGCGAGATGCATTGTTGCACGCCATATCTGAGGAGTTTGTGGAAGCGGTGGAAGCACTTTTAGACCACGAAGAACGAACGCGGAAGCCGGGAGAATTACACGTAAGTGTCTCATATCCATATGATATCAGACCATCTTTTAAAAACACTTGTTGAAAATACTTAAAGCGGTTACTGCCGATTTTCTTAAGTAAAAGAACTAAATGACAGCATATTTTATATTTAAACGTAAACTAATATTAATTTTATAATATATTAAGTGTAAGTTTTGTTTCGTGAATGTTGTTTATTATATACCTATTGTATAAGTAACTAGAGGTCGCTTGCTACGAAAATTTATGATAGTACGATATAAAATTTATATAATTAAATAACGATTATAATATTTTTGTCAATATATTAAAAAAACTATCGTTCTAAATACAGTTTCAACTTTTTGGATAGGCGCGCGATATTGTTTAAAATAATGCCTGTACTGGTACCATTCTCCAGTACCGCTTTTCTCTCCAATTTACTTTCAAAAAAACTTTTGAGAAAACAGTTTCAAACAGAAATGGCCTTACCAATAATATTAGTAACAATAATGTTGCTAATATGAAGTTGGAATGTTCCAATGTGAATGTAATATAAATAAAGAAATGGTATTGCGACGCGAAATAACTTTACAAATTGTACAAAGTAATAAAAATGTGTAAGTAACGACATCATATTAAATAGTAAATGTACTCATAGGAATATTAGAATGTCATGTAATACAATTAAATGCGTATATTGTGTACGGTACTAAAATGTATATTTAATTTTGTGTACAATACAAACATCCCTCCGATGCATACCCTAAGACAACGAGAATGTAATATTTGTATTATATATTTCAGAGCTGGGAGGCGCTACCACCCGAGACGGCTACGTTTACATCTGACATAACCCCCTTAATCCTAGCTGCACACCGAGACAGCTACGAGATCATTAAGCTGCTGTTAGACCGCGGCGCGGCGCTGCCAGTGCCGCACGACGTACGCTGCGGCTGTGATGAGTGCGTGTGCTCGCGCCGGGAGGATTCGCTACGACACTCGCGCTCGCGGATCAACGCCTACCGCGCGCTCGCCTCGCCCTCGCTCATCGCTCTTTCATCGAAAGATCCAATCTTGACGGCTTTCGAACTTTCATGGGAGCTCCGACGTCTGTCGGCCTTAGAACACGAGTTTAAGACGGAGTACCAGGAACTACGCGTTCAATGTCAGGAGTTTGCTACCGCGCTGCTTGATCACACGCGTACTTCGCATGAGTTGCAAGTGTTGCTTAACCACGAGACGGGGTCACCTCAAGCACCACTTACCGAGCCTGGGGCACCTGAGAGAATGAGATTGTCTCGCCTTAAACTTGCCATTAAACTGCGTCAGAAAAAGGTAAATTTTCAAATGTTGAAAATTTTTTCCTGAACTGACCTGACCTAATAAATGGGTCTAAGAGCAAACTTAATGACGATTTTAAATCGATACACATTTTTACAGTTCGTAGCTCATCCCAATGTGCAACAATTATTGGCCTCTATCTGGTACGAGAGCGTCCCGGGATTTCGTCGCAAGAATATGTTACTTCAGGCCGCGGAGATGGTGCGGATCGGTGCCATGTTCCCGCTTTACTCTCTTGCTTACATCGCAGCACCTCATTCAACAGCTGGAAGGACACTGCGGAAGCCCTTCATCAAATTCTTGTGCCACTCGGCTAGCTACTTTATGTTTCTCTGTTAGTATTAGAATTTAACTAATTTTAGAATTGCATCTATTATTAGAGTTTAATAGAGTTACATCATTGTATTGATATATTTAGTTGGTATACGCAAATCTGACATTATTCGAGATGAACCGAGGCTTGATTGATATGACCGGTAGCATAAGATTGAAGATTAATGTAGTCGTTTTTCCGCAGTCTTGCTGATCCTGGCGTCACAGCGCATCGAGACCGCGGCGGGTGGTATGCTATGGGGCGCGCCGCACGGAGCCCCGCTGTCTCGTCGCGGGGCGCCGCCCTCATTGGTGGAGTGGCTTATCCTGGCTTGGGTCAGCGGTCGGTTAACTTCTTGAATTTTTATTTATTGGTATTCTCCAGAATCTCGTATCTTCTGCACTACACTGCATATACACAATACAATATAAGAGACGCGTTTGTTGCTAATTTCACACGAATGCTGCACAAATTCACGGATATTTCGTTAAAAATACTTTTTTCAGTCCTAAAATTTGATATTTTCGTTATAAGGTTTGATTTGGAGCGAGGTAAAGCAGCTCTGGGACATGGGGCTTCGCGAGTATGTACATGACATGTGGAACGTGATCGATTTCGTCACCAACTCATTATATGTGGCTACGGTTGCGCTACGCGTGGTCTCACACTTTCAGGAAAGCCTGTTCTAATTATTATTTTTAATTATATATTGTTACTCGCGTAGAAAAACCTGAATTACTATAAGTAATCAACTCCTTCTTTTTCATATCCTTATTCCTTGACATTTATGATTTATGATTTGATGCATTGATGAACGATTTAAAATTTGAAATAATTAATATCAATAGTTAGATAGACTTTGAAATAACTTGTCTTTATTAGGTACCTAGAGGTAGTGTGTAATGTAGGTACTTATTATTCTTTTGGATTATAGGTTCGTCGTGAAATGTCGATGGGACTTCAATGGAACCAACCGAGGGAAAAGTGGGACGCTTGGGACCCTATGTTACTATCCGAGGGTCTCTTTTCTGCTGCAAACATTTTTAGCAGTTTGAAGCTCGTTTATATCTTTAGTGTCAATCCTCACTTGGGACCGCTGCAGGTGTCTCTAAGCCGCATGGTTTTAGACATACTAAAGTTCTTTGTCTTAGACATACTCGTCATATTTGCTTTTTCTTGCGGTGAGTAATAAAATATTCTTTACTAACGAAATATATAGATTTTGTTTCAGCGATTATAAGTTATTTAATATAAACAGCACATTATAGCATTATTTTATTTTAAATATTGTAATTTATTAAGTCCTTATATATTAAAACAAAGGTCTCAACCAGCTGTTATGGTATTACGCTGATATGGAAAAGAAAAAATGTAATGTTGGAGCCTCCCTCACCGCCGCCAATGGCACGCTGCCAGACCCCGACGCTTGCATCGTCTGGCGACGCTTTGCAAAGTATGTCCGATTTTATGTACTCGTATATTCATGTTTCTATGTATAAACAAACAGATGTGTACTATAAAAGCTCTGTTTGTCTCCAAGTCTCTTCGAAACAATGCAGACTTTGTTCTGGGCGGCTTTCGGCCTTGTGGATCTGGACTCCTTTGAGCTCGATGGAATCAAGATTTTTACTCGCTTCTGGGGAATGCTTATGTTCGGCACTTACGCCGTCATTAATGTCATCGTGCTGCTCAATCTACTCATAGCTATGATGAACCACTCGTATCAACTAATATCAGTGAGTATTCATCTATAAATTTAAGTACTTTAAAAAATGCAACAAAAATAGGCTCGATGCTATAGCCTGTCTGTCCGTAGCGCAACAAAAACAATCGGATAACTAGATAGGTATTATATAAAATTTGTTAAATTTGCTTTGATGTAAAGTTTCGGTAAGTATATAAAATTATCGGTTACATCATAAAACGCACAAAGTAGGTATGTAGGTATGCTAACGAATTAAATTTCATCACACAATCCATTTGAGTCGAGAGCGAAGAAAATAGACCAAAAAACAATTATACTTAGTTAAAAATATTGTTTTTAAAATACATACCTTTATATGTTGAACATGAAAGTGTAAGAATTTACAAGCTGAATTTCTGAAAACTTGTACTATTATTAATTTAAAATCGAGGATTTTGAATTAACAATGAAATAGGAACTATCGTTCACAGGAACGCGCAGACGTAGAATGGAAGTTCGCGCGCAGTAAGCTGTGGATCAGTTACTTCGAGGAGGGTGGCACAGCACCGCCGCCCTTCAACGTAGTGCCGTCACCCAAGTCTGCACTGTTTGCGTGGCGCTGGCTGCAACGACGGCTGTGCGGACACGCGCGCGCCAAGCGCGAACACATGCGCACCATCCGGGTGAGCTGCGAACTGCGATCACCAACACACAGACTTCAATAACTTTACCTTATATGCCTTCTTTTCAGAGGAAAGCGAAGCAGGCGAACGAGCGAGACTTCCGATATCAGGTGTGTTATCGCTCTGAAGATATTCTTCTTATTTCAAATGTATACCATGCGTAAAAATCTCAAACAACACAACTGTGTTGTAGGCAATAATGCGCAACCTGGTGCGTCGCTACGTAACGGTGCAGCAGCGACGCGCGGAGTGCGGCGGCGTCACGGAGGACGACGTGAATGAGATCAAGCAGGACGTGAGCGCCTTCCGTTGCGAGTTGGTTGAGATCCTGCGCAACTCTGGCATGAACACGTCCACCGCCAACGCCGGAGCTCCTGGTAATTTCCGAATACATTACTAAGATCGTGTTTGCATGTCGCACCGAACGTGTTTTTTATCACAGACTTTTATGGCTTTTACCACTAGACTACAAAGATCTGCTTAGGTAAGATGATAGAGTGTATATAATAGGTCTTTACATATAAAATTGGCGTTTTGTACGGGAGGAATATAAAGTCAATTTGTTTTTGTAAAATATATTTAATTAATCAAAGTATGCACCGTTGGTCTAATCTATGCCCTTTTGCCATCTCATAGGTAGTTCATTGATCCCTTTGCTAAAAAAAACCATGGGGGCGAGAATCGATAAACTCTTTGAAGGCGGTTTGGACTGCCGCATCGGAGTTAAAAATTTTTCCTTGTAAGAAGTTGTCGAAATTCCGGAAAAAATGGTAATCTGTTGGAGCAAGGTCTGGGGAATTCGGTGGATGTCGCAGACATTCCAATTGTAGCTCATTTAACTTAGTGGTTGTTTGTTGTGCAGTGTGTGGTCTTGCATTGTCGTGAAGCAGCAGTGGCCTAGAGCGATTGACCAATCTCGGTTGTTTAGCAGCTAGTTCTTCCTTCATGGTTGGCAGTTGCTGACAAATGGAAACCTGCCATAATCGTTTGGCCAGATTTTAGAAAGCTATAGTGAACGACACCGGCGCTAGTCCACCAAACACTCCCAAGTAACTTTTTCTGAGTCCATTTTCGTTTAGGGCAGGATTTGGATGGGTCTCCAAGGTTCAGCCATTGCGACGAGCGCTTCCGATTATCGTACAGTAACAACTTTTCATCACAAGTAATGATTCGAATTAAAATCCCTTCATTATTGTGTCGGTTGAGCAAAGTAACACAGCAGTCGATGCGTGTTTGCAAGTTCGATTCACTCAATTCATGAGGTACCCATCGTTTAAATTTTTTTACTTTCCCGATTTGCTTCAAGTGGATTAATACAGTTTTATCACTTACCCCGAAGCCTGCAGCTATTCTGAAGTGCTTTGTGATGGATCCGCTTCCACAATAGCCTTTAATTCTTCATTTTCCACTTTGGTCTCCGGCCGTCCTCGGGGTTGGTTCTGAAGATCGAAATTTCCAGAACGAAAACGTTGAAACCAAAAACGTACCTTGCTTTCTTTTGCGACAAAGAAAAAAATAATGAGGAAAAAATAAATGAATGACTGTTTACAAAACTCGAATGTACCAGCTAAATGAATTTATAAATTTGAATTTGGAATTCTTAACCAAAGAGGAGATATGTCAGATCAAAGTGGTCAGTACGACAAAACGCTAATTTCATATGTAAGGATCTAATAAAGCATAAACGATTGTTCGAAAAATTTAATATGAATTCGCACGTTTAATAAATAATTATAATGGTCTCATAAGTTCTAATAATACCTAATCTTTGTTTTCTGTAAAGAAGTAAGTCTTAGAAAACTTATTTTGAAAAAAACTTTATACTATCTAGGCATTTCTATCGAAACAAAAATTGAAGCTAACGATCAGTCCTATCAGGTGGTGGCGGTGGCAAGAAGAATCGTCAGAAGGAGCGACGCCTAATGAAGGGCTTCAACATTGCGCCGGGTGGGTCACTGGCACCCGTGGACGAGTTCCTGGCGTCGCTGCACCACGAACATGGCGGTGCACATGGTGCGGCGCACCACGCCTCACTATCGGCATTGCTAGGCGGCCGCCTGCGCGCCAGCCAGTCTAGCCTGTCGGATGGTGGCAGCGGCGCGCTCGGGCCGCGACGTAAGCCCACCTCACACAAGCGGCGCTGGGGCACCATCATCGAAGCCGCACGCGCCGCCCGCGTCTCTAAGCTCATCGGCCGCTCGCGCTCCGAGGACTCCGTCTGCGACCATGCTCGTCCTTCGCCTAGGTACTTCTTTTCTCGAGCATAGGATCTTGATTTCGTAATTCGTTCTCTATTATTGATATGCTATATCGCACGTACTCCGCGTATTCGTATCTTCGTTCATTCTGTCGTCTCACCCCTTCGTCTAATTTACAGCGGTAGCGAACGATCGGATTCCGGCAGTGACTCACAGCGTAGTCCTGAACGAGTCACGCGTAGCGGACCACTGCATCCTTTGTCGGCTCTTGCAGCACTTAAACGAAAGCGCAAAAAATTTTCGGACTCGCGCCGTGCGGCAGAAGGAGCTCGTTCGTCGGCAGGGGTGGCGGAGGCATTGCAGCGCGCCAGCTCTGTTCCTGCGCGGGCTCCGCCCGTTGCGCCACCACGTGCTTCTCGCCCGCCACCAGCTTCCATTTCGCCCTCAACGACGGCCGAGAGTGTGCCTGGCAAAGGTGGTAGTCGGGAACCGTTGTTAGCAAGTCTTGACGATGACGCGCATAAGGTATTTATAATGTGTCAGGATTGCAACTTTTTCATTAGCCTTTTTGTAGCTGTCTAAACCACCAGCAAAATGTTAGGAATTTTAATTATATGTAATTGAAATTGATAACCAATTAGCTGTTGTTATTAAAATTTAATTTACTTTTATTTTAATTTTTTTTAGTAGTGTTTTAAAAACTTTTGGTGGTGCCTACGTAATAGGTAACACTGCTGTAAGTTAGACAATATCGTTTATAGAAATAAGTAAAGACTTGGGATTCCATAGAATTTTTTTTTTACAAAGAAAAGAAAAATAAGTCTTCGATGTATTATCTATAAAATTACAATAAAAACATAAAAATCGGTTTACAATTCAACGACTTGACATACGAAGTCTGAGCGTGGACATAATTGGGAACATACGGCATACCTACAAACGTCCTTTCGGCGAAATAGCGAAAAATAGCTTAAAATTAAAAAAAACGTTTTCAGGAGGCGTGCGGGCAGTGCGGGTACGCGGCTGCTATCGAGGCGCCGCCCGCAAGTGCGGACGCAGACGCGGACGAGGCGTGCGGGCGCTGCGCGTCGTTGGCGCGGTTGGCGGGCGTCACACCTCTTCACGGACACGTGCCGCATCACTCGGCCGGCTGGCTCTAGCGAGTCGAACTATCATCGATGAGAACATGGTGGAGAATTTAGGATGTTAGGATGACCGATGATAAAAATTAAATTATTCCTCATATATTTTAATGACCGACTTTATACTCTATGTATATCATGCGGAAAAAGTTCCATGAAATAATGATTTTAAGAATGTTATCGATAATGATGATTTGTATAAAATAAATATTCATTCGCAAATGCATAAAAATATGCACGCTAGTAGTCGCCGTACAAACGAGTATTTATCAAAGAACTACGTACATATGAGTTAGTCGTTAGGTAGTTTAGTCGATATTTTCCTATTATTATAATAGTTAAGTAGTTAAAAACTGTGACTATTTATAGAACACCAATTAGTTAAGTAGATGCAAACTAAGGTTAATAATAGTTTTATGATAAGGCCTAACTATTTTATATACCTACGACTTATAATATGTATATTAAAATAAATTATTAATCAAATAGATATTAATATTAAATATACGATACAATAATGTGTTCCAGAATGTTTTCCAGTTATTAGTTACTTGGTCCGCGCCCACGGAAACATAATAGTAATACTTAGGACTAAGGTCGAACAAGAAGAAACAGGGAATTTATGTGAAACATGTTGTCCAATTTACTGAAACTGCATTATATTTTCTGTTAATAAGAAATGAGCTTCGTGCACATTGGTTCGTATGAGATCAACGAGGGCTATGACCTTATTTCACCGTATCTCTATGTTTAAGGAAATCAGATTTAGTCAACACCATTTACAAAGTTATTCAAAATTGAGGTGAATTCTTTGAAATTCGACGTCAATGGAAGTGACCGATGTTGGATAGTTTTGACATGTCCACTCTGCATGCACTAAATAGCAATAGGTGCCCGATACTTGGTTTAACGAACACTCGCATTTAATCGAAACATTTTGAAATATTTTATAAATAGAATACATAAATGTAATTCTAATGGGTAGTTTAGTTTGAATAGCTTGATCTTTGGTGTACTTGGCAACAGCTATTAGTTTATATAATCATTGGCATTTCACCTAGCGCCTCTGCTCAGTAACAAATTGAAAATTGTTTTCCTTTTTTGGAGTTCTGAAATGATACAGCTGAAATGTAGCCGTTCCTTGGTCATGTATAATTTGACTAATGGTTTTCTTATACGTTTAAGTGTTTTCGGTGTCGACGCTTTATAATGCTACTTTTCGATTGACGCCATCTGTAGATTCGGGATCTTTAAAAGATTTCCGACATAAGTTACACGGTAGATAGTACTTTCTTAATTTATTTTTAAATTTACCATGATGTGATGTGATTTAAAAATCGTTGTTTACTTATAAAAATTGCCTTGGGTATGATAAACAGTACGAAGCAAGAAGCCTTCTTTTTTACGTCATAGATTTTTGTTAAAGCCATTTTGTATTTATCTACAAATAAAACAGCTATCTAGAGTGAATTTTGTTTGGAAGTCTTCATCCATTCATTTATATGTATATACTTTTATATTTTACTAAGCAAAACGCTGTTGTTAGATATACCAGTTCATAGGTACTAATACACAATACTTAGTAGTGTTAGGGAGGGATAAACGACGCATATGATGCGATTTTTGAGTGCGTGCTGTTGTATGAGATTGCGCACCTTCTGCCTCCCCCGGCCAAGCTCTATCTGTTTAAACGTTCTGAAATGAATCATTATCATAATCAATGAATACCTACTTTGTACCGATCATGTAGTAAGTTTACAAACTTTTACTTTTACTAAGAGAACTAAGAACCTATGTTAGTTGATAGTCCGCCAGTTTTGGGGGGTTGAGGAGGTGCATCTTAATTATAATTTACTTAATTATCGTTGGGTATGTGTACTTGTATCTCGAGTAGGATCACCGGAGGCCTTCACGTGTTTAGTTGTTTGCGGTGCGATACACGCGCAGCTACATAAACGATTTATATTTTATAAAGAGTTGTTGTTTATTTATACATTATATTTGTATATAACGGTGCGAAGTTTAATAAAATAAGCACTACATGCCTTGTTGTTTTATTTAAATTTCTCTTTAAGTACGTTCACACATATATATATATATATATATATATATATATATATATATATATATATACTCCTTACATATGAAATTAGCGTTTTGTCGTACTGACCCTTTTTAATCTGAAATATCTCCTCTTTGGTTAAGAATTCCAAATTCAAATTTATAAATTCATTTAGCTGGTACATTTGAATTTTGAAAACAGTCATACATTTGTTTTTTCCTCATTATTTTTTTCTTAAGTGTCGCTAATTACCGCACAATGGAAAATATGAAATATCGGTATATTTACGAGTACGAGTTCTACCGTGGCACCCGTGCTGCAGAAACAGCTTTTTTTTTTTATAGAATAGGAAGGTGGACGAGCATATGGGCCACCTGATGGTAAGTGGTCACCAAACGCCCTTAGACATTGGCATTGTAAGAAATGTCAACCATCGCTTATAGCCAATGCGCCACCAACCTTGGGAACTAAGATTTTATGTCCCTTGTGCCTGTAATTACACTGGCTCACTCACCCTTCAAACCGGAACACAACAATATCAAGTATTGCCGTTTTGCGGTAGAATATCTGATGAGTGGGTGGTACCTACCACCAGTGAGTGAAGCTCGAAGTATTAATGATGTGTACGGCGCTGGTGTTGCAAAAGAAAGCAAGGTAGGTTTTTGGTTTCAACGTTTTCGTTCTGGAAATTTCGACCTTCAGAACCAACCCCGTGGACGGCCGGAGATCAAAGTCGAAAATGAAGAATTAAAGGCTATTGTGGAAGCGGATCTATCACGCGCACTTCAGAGATAGCTGCAGGCTTCGGAGTAAGTGATAAAACTGTATTAATCTTCTTGAAGCAAATCGGGAAAGTAAAAAAACTTAAACGATAGGTACCGCATGAATTGAGTGAATCGAACTTGCAAACTGCTGTGTTACTTTGCTCAACCGACAAAATAATGAAGGGATTTTAAATCGAATCATTACTTGTGATGGAAAGTGGATACTGTATGATAATCGGAAGCGCCCGTCGCAATGGCTGAACCTTGGAAACCCAGCCAAATCCTGCCCTAAACGAAAATTGACTCAGAAAAAATTACTTGTGTGTTTGGTGGACTAGCGCCGGTGTCGTCATGAAGAAAGAAACTGCTAAACAACCGAGATTGGTCAATCGCTCTAGGCCACTGCTGCTTCACGACAACGCAAAACCACACACTGCACAACAAACAACCACTAAGTTAGATGAGCTACAATTGGAACCCCTGGACCTTGCTCTAATAGATTACCATTTTTTTCGGAATTTGGACAATTTCTTTTTTTTTATAGAGCTTAGTCACCATTTGTGACTATAACGCTCTGTTAGTCATACAATACACTTATTTCCTTAATCGTAGGCATTTGTTAGTTAATTTGTATAATATTTTCGCCTCATTGCTGTTAGGAAATGCCATAAAAGTTATATATTTATCAATAGTTACCGTAGTTTTAAAATACTAATTAACATTCTGCCAAAGTGACTCGCTCCGAACACATTCCAGTAATATATGATATATGTCCTCAGTTACACCACATTCGCTACAATTGGCAGTTGTTACTTTTTTAAGTAAATACGCAAATGAGTTTTATTGGAAGGTGTCCGGAACGAAGTCTTAAAGCCGTAATGAGGTCTTGACGACTAAGGTCACATTTGTCTATTCATGGCTCATTCCAAGGTTGTGGTTGCATTGTTTTATACCATATGCCCTTTTCTTTTGAACGTTCATCAAAATATTCTTTCCACCAGAACCTACATTTTTCTTTATACATCCAAATAAGATCAGAGAAATATGGGTCCACCCACAGCTATTGTTATACCATCGACACTAGCTTGTTTTGTCAGGTGGTCCGCTATCTCATTCCCAGTTATTTCAACATGTGATGGTATCCACTAAAGAGACACAGATTTTGTGGTTTTATTTAATTTATCAATTTGATCTAGGATAGTGTAGGCTATTGAAGTACCCCGATAGCTGATGGTGCATTTAGTCAAATGCTGAAGAGCACTCTTGGAGTCTGTTAAAATTACGAAATTCTGAGATTCAATAGAATCAATATATGACAGTGCCTCCGAAATTGCTTGTAATTCTATGAACATAATACAATGGTATTTACTAAGTTGAAATTTCAAATGATTTTTAGTTTGAGCATCATATAAGGATCCACCTGAAGCTTTTTTATCTTTTGATCCGTCTTTAAATATTTGATAATGATTTTTGTATGCATTGTTAATAAGCTGGTTAACTAATGTTTTAATTTCTATTAAGCTATATTTATTTTTTGAATTTTTAATAGCATAAGGTTATTTATATCAATATTGCTAACCCAAGTTTTTAAGGAGAACATGTCTAACTGCTTGCTACGTTGAATGGGGATCGATTGTAATTCTGCATGGGTTGTAATCAGTAAGGGTTTCCGTTTATTTTCCCAATAACTAAGACTAATTCGAGTTAGATATGTTGGAAAGCAACTCAATGACTTTATTACTTTTTAAATATTTAGATTTGAGCCAAAATTTTCCAGCTAAGTAACGTCTACAGATAAACAAAGGTTGCAAACAAAGTCCACTCTCCATGACGTGGATAGGTGTAGTTTTAATGAAGCCCCCTATAATTCTCATTGCTTGAATTTTAAATAATATCTAACTTATTTAGATTTCTATTAGCAGCATTAGCATATAAAAACATGCGTAATCAATTCTACTTCTTATTAAAGAAGTATATATACGTCTTAAATATTTTGGGTGAACACCCCAACCCGATCCAGCTAATACCTTAAAAACGTTAAGACATTTCGAAGCTTTTTTTACCGTTTCATTTATATGTTTACCCCAGCGTAATGAACGATCCAACCATATCCAAAGATATTTCACAGATTCGACATATTGTAATGTACAGTTATTAACTTTTAATAGGATTTCATTTTGTTTTCTACCTTTCGAAAATAGACAGACTTTAGTTTTGTTCGAAGAAATATCAAGACCTACATATTTGTTCATTAAATATATCTAATGCTTTTTGTAATTGCATTTGTACATAAGCGATATTATTATTTGAAACATATAACATAATCATCAGCGAACTGTGAGATGTTAACAGAATCATCATAAACATCACAATAAACATGAATCGTAGCTATATTAAATAATAAGGTGACAATGGATCACCTTGTGCCAAACCACGAATATTAAGCCAACGGTCACTCAGAAAGTTCCAAAGATGATTGCAAATTTTAATTTTAATGCCCACACCAAATCTATGTAGAATGTTTAAAAGGACTGAAATGTTAACATTGTTGTAAGCATTATTTATATCGACAAAACATGCAAGGGTATATTCCTTTCTAGTAAAACACATCTGTATATGAGTAACTAGATTACTTAAATTATCGTGACAAGATCTAGTTTTTCGAAAACCTATCGTATCGCTCGAGAACATATTATTTTTTTCGAAATACTATTCTAGTCGTTTGTTAAGGATAGAATGAAAGATTTTTCAAAAGCAAGATAACAAGGATATAGGACGGATGGATAAGTAAGCTTTAAGTCTCTTCCTGGTTTTGGTATAGGGACGATTTCAATATAACGCCATTGATGAGGTATTACATTCAGCGAAAAGAATTTATTATATAAATAGCGCAAAATGAGAATACCTTTTTCTGGTAAATTTTTTAACATTGAGTATGATATACCATCACAACCAGGAGCCGTGTCAGTAGACTTAATAGCTAATAAAATCTCTTGCATAGAGATAGGAGTTTCTAAACTGCTATTGTGAATATCAAAATAGGGCTTGGGTGGCAAAACATAGTCGGGGGTCAAGGATTTTAAAACATCTTGGGTAAGTTGTTCATCAATATATGACTTTGTAGTTCAATATATGAATTCAGTTGAAGAAGAAGTTTGATTTAATGACGAACAATATTTATGCCAGGAAATAGAATCAGCTTTTCGAATTTTTTTTGTAGTTCAGATTTTTTTTTTTTGTAGAATGTCGAGATTACTTGGTGTTCGGTTTTTTCTAAAGTATTCTAAGTAAGAGCCAGTCGACTTTCTGCAACTAATTTTGATAATTTACTATTCCAATATGGTTTCGGGGTAAAATTACCTGTTGGATTTTGATTTATGTAACTATTTGGAATATACGTATCCGCTGCTTCATTTAAATATGATATAAAAACATCGTAAGCCTGTTGAGGATTTTTTGTAATCTTAGGTCGGAGAATATGCGATCAAGATATTCCCGATAACATGGCCAGTTCGCTTTTTTAAAGGTTCGTGTTTTAAGAGGTTTTAATATGGGCTTAATAACAGTTGTCAATTTGATAATAAGGTGATCAGTTCCTAATGTCTCATTAGTCACTTTCCAAATAAATTTCTCAAACACGTCAGATGATACTATTGATATATCCGGAGAAGACTCTTGTAGAACGCCGTTAACCAGTCTAACACAAGTTGGTGATGAATCGTTTAATGTTGCAAAATTACTATCTAATATAGCTTTATAAATTTGAATGCCTCTTTGATCAACCCTATTTGTATGATGGCCATTAAAATCTCCCAAAATTAGTGTGTTTTTATCAACTAAAGAAAATAAATGGTCCCAATCACTCTGACTAGTTCTTACGGAGGAAGGACAGTACACTACAATTATATTATTAATATGTAAACAATTAAAAATTTTAACAAAAATTATTTCAATGCCTAAATTAGGTCTAGAATTTAAATGTATCATTTGAGCTTTAACAGAACGATGAGTAAGACCTGCAACGCCTCCATAACTATCTTGTCTATCCACTCGATGATTGTTATATTCATTAATTGTAAGGTTCGTTTCTGAGTTTAGCCACGTTTCACATTCAGCAGCAATATGAATTTTCTCTTGCACTAACAACTGACGGAATGCACCTAGCTTCCCTTTTATACTATTTATGTTTATACTCTGTGCGTTCCATTGCATAATATTAATCCTATTCAATATAACTTCACTTTCCACTGTTAAAGAAATGTTTAAATGGAGACACAAATTCGAATTTCTTTCGATCACACTCATAAACCACTCCAATAAGACTACTATAATCTGTTCTATCTTCTTCATCGCTGTAAGTTTTTTCATAAAAAGAATATTTGCAAGCTTCTGTAGCAAATCAACAAATATCCCTTTTTTATACTATCTTCCTTATTACTATCATCTTCTTTGATGTCTGCCATGATAGATTCAGTCTGAGATAAAGCATCCCAATTAAATGTTTCATTCAATCAACAGCCAATCATTGTACACTGCTGAACATAGGCCTCTCCCAAGGTGCACCAAAGTTCCCTGTCCTCCGCCTTCCGCATCCAGTTGGTGCCCGCCACCTTCTCAAGGTCATCGGTCCACCTGGCTGGAGGGCGCCCTACGCTGCGCTTGCCGATTCGCGGTCTCCACTCTAGGACTCGTCTGCTCCAACGGCCATCGGTTCTACGACATACGTGACCAGCCCACTGCCACTTCGGCCTGCTAATTTTGCAAGCTATGTCGGTGACTCCGGTTCTTTTCCGGATAATCTCATTTCTGATCTTAACCTTCAAAGATACTCCGAGCATAGCTCGCTCCATAGCACGCTGAGCGACTTTGAATTTGTGGACTAGTCCCGCAGTTAGTGTCCACGTTTCGGCACCATGACATATCATGGTAGGGCAAATGTTTCATTAGTAGATGTATTTTTTTTATTAGCACTACTTTTGGGTTTTTATTTATTTTTATTTTTTAGTATGGTATCAGATGTCTGAATATGTTTCGTAGACTTTACAGCCCCGGCATAGGTTAATTGACTGGGTGAAGTGTAAGGAATATCTTTCGTTTGAACTTCTTCACATTTATAATTTTCGTTCTTTGCTGGTAAGGATAGCGAAACGTACATTTCTTACGCCTTTTTATAAGTACAATTAAATTCAGCCATGATTTCACGTATTTTTCTTTCTTTTTTGAATACAAGGCAATCCCTGCTCAATGATAGATGAGATCCTAAATAATTAACACATTTAAGATTTATTGACTCACAGTTAGCATGATTAGATCCACACTTAGGGCATATCACTTTTGTACTAGGGCATATTTTTTTACTATGACCATAACGCCAACATTTAGAACACTGTGTGACGGGAAATATATATATATATATGTATATATGTATATGATATTAAAATTAAGATTGAGCCATATATATTATACATACATCGATACATACATATATATACATACATATACATATATATATATATGTATGTGGGGGTAAAGATGAACCTTTAAATCCTAATCGAACTGCTTCACTCGTTAACCAGGCCGATTCGCCGTCTCTCCGCATCAATCGTTTTACAGATAGTAAATCTCTGTCACTAGTAATATTTTCTTTGATATCTTCTTCGCTTAACTCAATTTCTACATTCTTGATGACACCATATGATATTCCTACTTTATATCTATTGTGCATTCTCCATCTTTTTTCTATTAAGTTATTACATGACATTAATTTTTTGCACTTTCTTCATGTTCAAATTGAATCAAAACTTTATACGGGTTTATATATTTTATTCGAGATATGTTTAATATATTTTCTTTCTTTAGTAGTTTTGCTAATTGAAATTGTTTAGGCATTGTCTTTCGAATACACACAATTGCTGTTCCACGTATTCCTTTTCACCATAATTTTACCTTTTTTAGTAATAGTTGTCCATTTATTATTTGAATCTAATTCCCTCATACGTTTTGTTGGTCGGCTAGTATTTTCTTGACTATATTCTTCTAATTCATATGTACAGGACATACATCTCATTCTCCTGTAATTGAATTTGTTCCCTCGATGTGTTTACGCTATTAGAGTCGGTGTAAATAATGTTATCGCTTTTCATAGTAACGCACCATACGACCGGCCGCCGTAATCTTAGATAAGACCGAGCGCGTCTTTCTTGGAATTATGATGGCAATTAGTAAACAACAACAAAAAAAACGACTGCACTACTAAGACGTATCGTGCGAACGTGGGACAATTTCTTACAAGGAAAAAAAAAATCAACTCCGATGCGGCAGTCCAAACCGCCTTAAAAGAGTTTATTGATTCTCGCCCCCATGGTTTTTTTAGTAAAGGGATCAATGAACTACCTATGAGATGGCAAAAGTTCATAGATAACAACGGTGCATATTTTGATTAATTAAATATATTTTACAAAAAAAAAATTGACTTTATATTCCTCCTGTACAAAACGCCAATTTCATATGTAAGGACCTAATATATATAACAGTGCCGGCCAGGGTAGAACGAGAGGAGCGACAGCTCTAGGTGCGAAAATGTCAAAAACAAATCCCCGGGGTACATAAGCGTTGTATGATCTTTTAAATGAAGTAAATATTATTTATATAATATTAACTGAAATGAAATTTATGTGAAGTGAACGCATCGACCAATGGGCGCTGGAGGACAGTTTCGCTTTACCATGATCAAGGGCCAGGGCCGGCGATGTATATATAGCATAGTCATAGGAGCAAGCCTCTATATTTATATTATTATGTAAAAATTCAATTTACGTGAATCGTACGTGCTCAGTGTACGTACGTTTAAGTTCATACAAATAAGCCATATCCAAAACGGCAGAAATAAAAACACATTGTTATTCGTCGAGGATTTATTAACGGTCTCACGCGGTGAGGTCCAGCGGCACGTAATCACGCTGCGGCGGCTTGCGCACGGCGAGCAGAAGGCGACCGGCACGCGCACTGAGCAGCACGGAGCAGCCGCCCGCCACGGCGCCGCGCTCGGCCGCCAGCGCCAGCTGGTTAACTACGCGCCGCTCCACCTCGTGCTTAATCGAACGCGCGCCATAGTGAACGTCGTATCTGTAAGCACACGGGGTTCGTGTCAGTTCTCAGTTGACGTCAAACTTACGCACTATGTAGGGAGTTTCCGGTTACCCGTCGGCGAGCGCGCCCAGGACGCCGCCTTCCCAACGGAGCTCGACAGCATGTCTGGCACGCGCCTTTTCCGCCCAAGCGCGCAACTCCATTTGCACAAGCGTCAGCAACTCCTGCCGCGAGAAGGGCAGGAAGTACACGATCTCGTTGATGCGGCCGAGAAACTCGTCGCGCCCGAAATGCCGCTTGAGGATGGGTCGTACCACCGTGTCCTTGAACTTGCGCGACACCTGCAACGCCTCCTCCTGCTCACCCTCGCCCTCAGACGGAACGAAGGCTTCGGAATTCTCGTCGTACTCTTCTGTAAATTATATTATATGGCGATAAGAAGATTTTGAAAGCCATCGATGCCGTGAAAATTATATTTAATCATATCTGTATGAATAGTGTGATTTCTGGTGATTGTTTTATGTTGAAAATGTTATACAAGAGTGATACTATGTAGATGAGCTCACTTCTGGTCTGGTCGGTGAGTGCGGCGGGCGCAGCAGGCGCGGCGATTGCGGGTCGAACCCGCTGCGCAGCGAGCGCCTCTGCCTCGTGTCGCAGTCGCAGACCATACTGCGCGATTTCATCCGACGCTAAGTTGGACGTCATCACAAAGATCGCATTCTTGCACTCGATCAGCTTACCCTTTCCATCAGTGAGGCGTCCCTATTTGCAATATTAAAATAAAGGCTAAACTCTATTATTATAAGAAACATAATATGATTGTATGTTTGAGTGTTCTTTGCGTTGTACTTGCGCATTATTTGGATACCTCGTCAAAGAGCTGCAGGAGCACTGTGAGAACGTCAGGATGAGCTTTGTCCACCTCGTCGAATAAGACTACAGCGTCCGCTCGCCGAGCGAGCGCCCTCGTTAACTGACCGCCTTCTTCGTGACCTACGTATCCCGGCGGAGCTCCGATCAGCTTGGCTACCTCGTGTTTCTCCTGGTATTCGGACATATCAAGTCGTATGAACGCCGCGGGATCATCACGATGCATATATCTAGCAAGCTGTTTCGCAAGTTCAGTTTTACCGATTCCGGAGCTTCCCAAAAAGAGAAAAACAAGCGGATGTTCTTCGTCCGCCCAGCCATTTTCTTTCCGGCGCACAGCAGCGGCAACAGTCTCTATGGCCGCCGTCTGTCCAACGATATACTGTTTTAAACGCTGTTCGAGGGGAAACCGACGTCGTTCCTCAGCTGCGGCGGCGGCAGCGGTCTCTTCCCAGCGATGAATGTGCTCGAGAATAACGTCGCGAGTGGTAGAAGGGTCCCGAGCATAATGCAGCGCTCGACGTCCGGCATGGTCTCGTGCTGTAGGGTCAGCACCGGCTTCCAGCAATGCTTTGGCAGACGTTGACGAATCAGATAGAGCAGCGTAGTGAAGAGCTGTCCAGCCTAAGAAAGATGCGCGGGCATTCATTGCACTACAGAATTCATCTTCTCGTCTCTGTAAAACCTCTAGTGGATGTGTACCAGATGAGGCCGCGGCAGCAGAGGCCCCTGCGTATTGTTCACGTAGATCGGGTTTTGCTCCAAGACGAAGTAGTTCCTTCACTGTAGCTGGCTGATCGTTGGCAGCCGCGACCATCAAAGCCGTCCAGCCCAAAGCGTGTCGTCTGTCGGCTGGCCCACCTTCGCCATCACCAGAATTTCGTCCGTCATTTTTTGCTGTTTCTAACTGTCTAAATTAAGTTAAAGAGAATAATTAGAAAGTACTAAAAACAATAGAGAAACAAAAACAAAAATGATTCAAGAATGATTCATGAGTAATATCAAGTGATGTTTAGTAAGACATATTTTCATTACTTACTTTCGAAGTTCTTGAACATTCCCAAGTTTTGCAGCAATAAAAAATCTTTTTTCTGTAAAGAAAGAATGTTGCTTTATATTTTTTTTATAGTATAGGTAGGACGAGCATATGGGCCACCTGATGTTAAATGGTCACCAACGCCCATAGACATTGGCATTGTAAGAAATGTTAACCATCGCTTACATCGCCAATGCGCCACCAACCTTGGGAACTAAGGTTTTATGTCCCCTGTGCCTGCAGTTACGCTGGCTCACTCACCCTTCAAACCAGAATATATCAATACTAAGCGGCAGAATATATGATGAGTGGGTGGTACCCACCCAGATAGGCTTACAAAATCCCTATGACCAATTAATTTAAAAATACAGGTTGTTTTAGATCACTAATAAATGTAATGCAAAATATATTTTACTCAAGGTTTTCAAAAGTAACTCTAAATTAACATTTTATAAATCTTCCACATAAGTTTAAATATAAAAAAAACAGGGCAAGTGCGTGTCAGACTCGCACACTGAGGGTTCCGTAGCATGAGACAATAGTGAAATATTTACCAGGTTAATTTAAGATTTAGACTTTTTTTTTAATTTGTTTGTAAAAATTATTTTCTCCATTTTTTTTAAGCAACCAATTATTGGTTTTCGGATTTTTTTCCTTTACTTGTGCTACAAGATATTGTTTCTTGTGAAATTTCATGATTCTAGGTCAACGGAAAGTACCCTGTAGATTTTGATTCCTGTGTATTGGCTACATAAACAGCCATATCTTTTGATTGTGTAGACTTAGAGGTTTGATTTTTTCACAGCTCCAAAGGACTTTATACCTTTGTACATTTATGGGTTCCTAAGAAAAAAGGTCTTGACGGACTGACAGAAAGATAGACAACAAAGTGATCTTATAAGGCTCACCTGATGGAAAGTGAACATATTTAATCGATTTGCTTAAGCACACATATTTGAAAGATTTTTTAAATATATTAACACAAAATTAAGAAAAGATAATAGTTTGCTGAATATAAGTAACTAATTTAAGCATGAACAAGTGTATGTAAAACACATAATGTCAGTGGTGTGAGAAATATTTGGTATTACAAGGATTTTTGAGCTGTAATGAGAAATCAGAACAAACCATTATATACATAATCAGCAGCGATGAGCGCTAGCCCGAGTGAGGCAGCATGTACGGCGTATCGACGCCGTCTCGACGAAGACGAAGCTATTGAAGTACTTAGATTAAATGTGGTGCTTCGTCTTAGTGGCACTGCGAATAAACGTACTGCACCGAATCGAAGCGCCTTCGAGGCTGCGGACCGTATTGTTGACATTTCTTACAGGACTCAATTTAACCTGTGAGCCTAAATAGTTTTAATAATAATTGCAATTGTGTTGTGGTCTAAAATTTATATGTAACCCAAAGCAGCACTGATGTTTCTCCGCATTTTCGGTGTTAAAACCACTTCGTCATATTTTTTTAAAGTTTAGTTTTTATTTTTATTTGTTGTAACGACTTACATCATTTGTTAAATGAGAGATAACTTGACATTATTTTGTTGTTGAAAAGTCACTGTCATAGTCAAAAGAATTAAAAGTGTACGAAATCAGCTGATATGTTTCTTATACTTAATATAAACAAACACAAAATGAAATTTATCTATATTTATATAAAATTATTGTTTAAAAATTAAGACACTTCAACTTTTCCTTATTGAAATATATTTCAATCATATTTCCAATCATTTCTTTTTATTTTCCGAACGCAATTTATGATATCATTCTATTGCTTTCAAACTCAAAGGTGATTTCTATTGGCTCAAGTTGACAATTGACTGTTCAATAAATTTCAATTTCATTAGAGGTGTGATATTTTATTTAACAGAACTTATAAAAATAAAATGAATGCCTAAATTTATTACATAAATACAGTCTGTCTTAGATGTTGTATGAAACATTTTGTTTTTATAAAATAGGTTTGTTTATAATTGCTTGTTCCTAATGTGTTGACATATGAAGTGTGTCTGTTTTTATAAAAAGTTTCGCGGGAATTTGTCGTGTATTATTAAGAAATGGCTTTGGGCGGATCAACGTTCCTGCAGAACGCTACGATGTTGGAGCAACTCCTTGAAGAGATCAATTTTCAGCGGACCAAGGAGATGCGGCAGTTGATGAAGGATGGTAAGTACTATTTACTATTTATACTTATAGTATCAGTCGTTATAATAAGATTCCAATTAGAAATAATTTGTAATTATTTTTATTGTATTTGACTTTCATTTCATTTTAGTTTTGACAGTAGATTTCATTATACAAAATAATAAAAAATATTCTCTGGACCAAACACTTGCAGTAAATTAAAAAATAAATAAATTAGTTCAACTACAAACTTATATAGTCGCATCTCTATGATATAATGCTTAAGACACTGCTATGGAGATTTTATTTAATAGTTTTTTTTGTGTAAATTCTTGATCTAATTGTTGTCATATGTACCTTTGCTTTTATTACACTGAAGATGTTTATATCCTGTACCAATCGATCAGAAGTAATGATATACAAACCTATGGTTCACATATTCTATTTTATTTGCTTATATATCATGCATTACAAACAGTTCTTGATTAATATATTTGTATATAAAATAAAACACTTCTAATTAATTACATATATCCACTTCAATTATGCTTCCAAATTTCCAATAACAACTTCACCAATATTCGAAACCATTCCTAAATTTATAATGAATACATTATTTTAGATCTTAACAAACAATACTATGTAAATTAAACTAAAAATGTATATTCGTCTTTACTCCTGTAGTTGAAATATGCTATACAAAACAACAATGTTTTGGATGTCCTTATAAAATATACTTTGACTTTTTAAATAAATATATATATTATTGTATATAAAATACAACACTTCCAATTAATTACATATATATATATATATATATATATATATATACATATATATATATATATATACATTTATACATTTTAGATTACATTCATAGTTAAAAAATATGTTTTTATTAACCATAGTCATCAGTAGTTGAGTCACCAGATAATAAGTTGAGTCTTATGCTCGTACATTTTAAGCAATGAATTGAATACTGCAATGTCATCTCATGATATTAACACATGTTGTTTTTCTTTTATTCTTAAATATTCACAAAAATGGTTTATGTCTAAACAAATGCCCCATTCTTACATACAATATATGATTTTGTAATTGGTTTGTGAATTCATGGTCGGTCTTGTTAAAAATAAGTAAATAACCAGTAAAAAAACAATATTTTGCTTCCTTTCTAAGTATAAGTAAAGTTTAACAATAATTGTTTTAAATACTTGAATATGTTGCACTTTTCAGTGGACACTATTGTTAAACTTAATTACTTTTTTTTGGTATGCCATGAGCTATTTTGGCACCTGATAATGAACTGCTTACCAATAATGTGAAGTTAGTTAGTCACTGCATAGACATTGGTACTGCAAGGCGTATAAAACACTTATGGAACCTTAGAAGTTGTTCGTTGTGCCTTCAGTTACACTGGCTCACTCACCTTTTAGACTTTTTTAAATAACTCTTCCCCTGTGGTGTAGCTTTATGTTATATAGCCTCTCTCAATAAATTGGCTATCAACCTCAAACAGAATATTTTGCACCAGACTGGTAGATCCTGAGATAAGTGCTCTCAAATAAACATACAAACTCTTCAGCTTTATATTATCAGTATGTCTGTTGTTAACACAAATTACAAGGACATCACAGGATCGATTTAAATACAATGACTATGTCAGATCTTTAAGTCAGTTCCTTGTAGATATTTCTAGTATTGCAGTAATTCTTATTGTCCAAGCCAGTTATATACAATACTAGTATGCCTGCCTGTTGGAGGTCCTGGGTTCAATTCCCAGGTCGGGCCAATAAAAAGCTATTGGGTTTTGCTCTCAGAAAGTTCTCAGTAGCAGCCCGGGGTCTGGAAGTTGGAAGTGTATACACTCCCGTGTCTCGGAAAGGACGTAAAGCCGTTGGTCCTGCGCCAGAACTCTTTCCGGTCGTGTCGGATTGGATCGGATTATGAAAGCTAGGGAATAGAGAGTGCACCTGTGTTTGCGTACACACTTGTGCACTATAATATATATCTCTCTTGAGATTAGCCAATTGCGCAGGAGATATTATAGTGTGTACGTCCTTTTCTGTAGTTAAGACGTGAAAGCGAAACAAACAGACAAACACATTTTCGCATTGATAATATAAGTATGAATACACATGTCATAGAGATACACATAGCTGAATGTCTTCTTTATTTTATATAACGTATTTATTTTATATTTCTATGGTCAGTGTGCTTATTCAGTATAAACAAACGCAGGCTAAATTAATGACAGGACGAAACTTTCGATTACGCAACACTGTATATTCATATTCAACATTCACTTTATGGAAATTGGTTTTGAATATATATCAGTGGCGAATTTACCCGTTTTTCAAGTATAGGCTATATATATTTACCACTTTGCACAACAACAAATGTTAATCTATTTCGAGTGTACAATAAAAGGCAAGCAGGAAAAAATATCGGTAAGACATCTTGAAGACTTTTTTCTGCAAGGCATAAAAAATCAATCGAACAGTCTTTTTTTCGTTCGGTATATGTAATTATAAATCTATTAAAACAATTGTTCCCTAAATTTGCTGTCTAACAAATCTGCCACTCTTGGCTCAAGTCTACTCAGCCTGCTGGTAAACAACTGATCGTATATGTATTTGTTATTTATTTTATGTTGCGTTATGTCGAAAATAACACTGATTATGATAAAGTGAAGAGATGGCCTAAGGAATATAACACGTGGATTAGAACAGAAAATTTTGGGTTCAAATAGACAAGCACCACCGACAATAAATAAAATAAAACGAAGCTATTTAGAAAAGACATTTATTGAACTTTGAATTACAACAGCAATGGTACAAACTGTCATTTATTATACTCACTAACAGACATCGATCAAACTTCAGTGTTATAAATACGTTGGGGTTTTGTAATGGCTTTGGTGAAATTTTGCAATATTTTCATAAGACTGTCTCCACAATTCCTTTATTTATTTCTTTTCAAATATATAATAACATGTACAATAATGTTTTTTTTTTTTTTTTTCTTATATTACTACTACTTTTTAAGAACACACATTCATTCAAGGGACTGCTTGGCCGATTTTTAATTGAATACCGATAGTTTAATTTGCGGTTTCGGAATGTGTTAGTAAACGCATCTCGTTTCCGAGAACCTCTAGTAAGATATAGTACAACTTTTTTCTTTCCTGGTGATATATTCATTTTATTTCATTTAACTGAGTTTAATATCACCTCAATATTAGTCTTAATATCCTACCATAGATTGTAACAAACAATAAATTAACAAATAAATATAATACATAGTTTATAATGTAAAACTTTGAAAATATTTTACAACAGATATGCAAGAGTATCCCGAATCTCCAACATAACATAATATTATGGTTTCTTACTATATTATACAATCGGTGACTGTTATCAGGCCGAAACGAAAGCTTACATTAAATTCAATAAATAATCGTAGCATTATGCAAGTTTAACATCGAGCCTTGGCAATTTTTCTATAATAATTATATCGACACTGCAGTAATATAACTATATTTAAATACATTTTTAAAACTAGCATCTATCACATATCAATTATAAGTAAAATAAGTTTTCGCAATTGTTCCTTTTAATTTGTTTACGAGATTAAATTATACATAGGAATATGAAGCGATAGCCAAATATTTAATATTCATAGGAAAAAAAACTACAAACGACTTTCGATACAACGGTGTATGCAAATTATATCTAAGCCATTGTTTTAAGTTTAGATCAAGATTTATTTAAATTTTCTTCGAAGGCACTTTGTTTTGTATGACCATGGATTCTTACTCTTAAAAATAAATTAACTATTGCTGTGATTATCTTATACGTCTGGATTAATAAACGTGCATTTTATGAATAATAACAACGAAAACGAACTGCTTTAACGTTGAACATATTGATAAATGCTTATTTCAAGAATGAATATGAAGTACACATGTATTATATTGCAGACTCAGGTTTCGTGGTCCTGCAGGGCACGACGTACTGGACAGATCTATTTGTACGCCACTTCCTGTTTCAAGAGGAACAGTCTATCGACTGCGACGATTTACTGTTTTTTGTTCGCAAACGTCACGTCAAAGGTTCTTCGCGCTACCTGCCCAAGTATGAGGTACGTACCTTTCCAATTCTAATACAATTGTTAAATTTTAGGATTTCCTGATAATATTATTCACATTTTACTGTTTTGATAACGATATCATATATTCATTTAAATGATACGAGTAACTTGATAACATTATGTTTTTCATTTAATACGGCAACTCCTGAAACGAGTATTAAGCATGTATTCAATAGGCAGTTTATAACATATTAAATACTTTATTGATAAGACTGAATTATGTTATATAATTGTAATTATATTATTATATTTGTAAACAAGTATTACATCTTAATTAATTTTGTTCTAAATTTGTTCTTACTATATTAGCAAGTAGACGTCGCAACCAACTGGCTACAACACATGTTTTTTAGAATCCAGGTCAGATTAAATGTATTATGCTATCTAATTGTTACTCGATATCTAGTAGTGCCTACGCATGAATAATGGAAAATGATAGTTGTCTGGTTAATAACACTACATTAAGGTTCTAAGTAATAAATTCATTTATATAAAAATACTTTTGCAATCAGTAAATGATTTGTGCACCTAATGTTCCCAAATATCCTATAATACAAATAGTAGTGTTAACCTGCACGAGATTCTCTAACGAAGTGCCTCGCGTGTCTCGCGCGGTGTTCAGGACACCGATACGAACTGCTTGATACGACCGATCGCCAATGTTTATAGGTTAGCACCATTTGGATTATAGATACTATATTCTATTAGAACAATCTTTGGATATACAAAAAGTTTGCATCGATAACAGTTGTGTATTTCATTTTAAACAATATAAAAATATCATTTCTTACAATATGATGCAATTACAATTACAACATGAAAAATGTACAATGCTGTTTACTAGTCTAGACGCGCCACCTCGCACACTCAATACAACGTTCATATTCTCTCGAACTCGCACTCAACGCACATCAAAAACTAATCACAGTATATTTTGTTAATAAATATTATTTTTTTTAGTTAGACTCGAGACTGTTCAATAACCACTTATAAAATATACAATTTATAAAACAAAAAAATTTACAACATTTGATAGTACGTAATTGATCGATTATTATTGTTCTTTGTCAAATGAAAATCGAATCTTAAATCTATTTAACAATAAAAGCTTACGAAGTCGTCGATTAAGAATAGTTTGCAATAGGTATAAGGTTATCACATTTGACACACAGACCGCACACGGTTTCCAAGCTTCACCGGCTCACCCGCCGCCCGGTCGGCCGGTTTGTTCGCAGACGGACGTGGAGGTGTTTCGCAAAGACTCCAAGAAGTTGCCCATCGGTGACCCGGAGATCGACTGGGAGGAGACCGTCTACCTGAATCTGATCGTGCACCAGTTCGACTATACGCTCACGCTGGCCATCTGCACGCGGACCAGCCCCAAGGAGCTGCAGGTGCTGAAGCGGCACTCCCAAAAGGTGAGCGTCATACGCGTTCCGGTGGCGGCGACGACGGGCGAGCGCGTCACTAGCTGAGCCGGCTGAATAGCTTGGTGCGTGGCCAGGGCAGCGGCCAGTCGTAGCGTCGCGGAACTGGCCCGCGCACGTTTCTCTCCAGGTACGTGAATAGCCAGTACCACCATTCACGCTGTATCATGTAGTGATTGTAACCGTTGCCGCTGCGATGCGGTGTAACGAGCAACGAGTGGAACGTCCAGAACAATCGCGTAGTTACGTAGTACGCGATTACAACATCTACCGTGTAATGACCGTGCGCCAGCAGCACGAACGATACGCCGAGAAGAGCTGAGCCCCACATCGCCCAGTGTACCGGCCATAGCTTCTTCGGTGAGTATTCTGCTACGATTAGGTAACTCAACACTAACACCATCGTATGTCCTGAATATATATAATCTCCGCAATATGTATGCTTTCCATTAATAGACAGGCCGAAGCCAGATATCAAATAAAACATTCTTCTGATAACGAGCAGCGGTGTTGTGTTGTTACTTTTAGGACTACAATAATAGGTGGTACTGGAAACAGGCAGTACGGTCACAAACATAGTGACTGACCTGTATAGATACAGTAGGCCGATTATAAAGAATAGTCGTCGGGCGACGATAAATCGATGTTTATGGAAGACGACGACTAACATGGCAACCGTCGTAGATATCATGATCAAGTATTCTGACACAGCAAGACCCCAGTCCCGCGCGGTTATATTGTCGAGCACAATATCGTTCAGAGGTGGCGTTGTGTTTCTATCCGGAAGCCGCTCGTGTACTAAAGACAGTGACATCATGTTAACACATACGCATAAAAATAGAAAAAAGAAAGATAATATTGTCTTCCATATTTCTTTGGGATATCTTTCCTCGCGAACTGTGCCGGGTGGTATCTCCACCATGAAATCGCCAGCATGAGCGCGCTGAGGGGAGTGATCTTGGTCCGGATCAGACTCATCAGTAGTAGGCTGTGGCACGTCCGTCTTGACTGTGCGTGCCAACAGCGGCTGTCGCTGCATTAACTCCGCTTGGCTTGGCATGTCTCTTCTGCTTTCGCTTTGGTGCCGCGATGCGTTGTTGTTTAGGTCATTCCGTTTGAGGCGCGCCTCAAAATTAATGCCCTTGATTTCCTCACGCGCGGTGTTGGTAGCTATGTCAACATGGCACAGCAGCGGAGGCGTAGGTGGTGAGGGCGGCGAGGGCGCGCACGGCACCAACGCTAGCTGCTTGGCAGGCAGCTCATTGGCGAGGTACACGCGCACTGAGTCGACCAGTGGTTCCGCAAAGTTGATCTGCTTGGGTGGTGAGGGCTCCTTGTCCGGGGAGCGAGCTGAGATCGTCATCCAATCACCATTGGCTTGTATTGGGCCTGAAATTGAAATAAACCACATTTACAGCACCAGTTTTATTAGGAACGAAATAAAAACGGTAAATAATATAATTTGTAATCATTTTCACTGTTATTTGTGAGTTTACAATTAAAAATTTTGCTCCACCTCCATTTTGACAGTAGTGTTTAATAAATTGTCAAAATAACCGGTTTATGAATTTATATTAACGCTTATAGTTTGTGTTTATTCTTTATGGCAATTAATGATATTAAGTAAAACGTTAAACGCAAACATTAATAAAACTGAATCTATTATGTTAATGATATACTTGTTTTGTTCTTCAAAACATAATTGCGATTTCACCATTACAACAATTATTTGCACTTACTACGAGCAAATGCTGCGTATTTTATAGTTAATTCTAGATGGTTTATTGTTGTAAACAAATGAGAGGGAAACGGGGTGCACAGTTCAAAGACCGTGGATACAAAGCACGAGGGGCGCGCGGTGGCCGCTCTCCTTTGTGGCATCTGCTAATTAACGATTGTCTGTTAGTTTGCTGCGAATCGTGTTGCATCGGGGTCTGCACGTCCTACTACGGGATGCATTCGCAAAACGGACGAATATAGATCGGTTGAAACGGTAAATTTATCTGTGCATATGTGCGATATGCTCGTTTAACTTCACAGTGCACATGCATCGCGGTAGAAAGCGCACGGAAGTTGCATAGTGTACAGTATCGGGACTCACTCGATCAATGTGTGAGCTGTCATTCCGGCCGAGCGCGGCTCCTCATCGATTCGGCGTGTCGATAGTCCTATGCGCCCGATAGAAAGCCAGGCCTGACTCGCGTCCGGCGAATTAGGGATAAACGAGGTCGTTTCTTTACACTATCTAATACACATCACTTTTGGAATGCGTGGAAAGCGCTCTGAGCTGAGCTTCACAGGTCGAACTTCACTCACACTGTTGCACTGCGCACTGTATCGCGGCCCCAATCTCGATGAAAATATTCTTTTATTCGACGGGCTGCGCGGTTGCGAGCGATCTTGTATGGTGACGGCCGCGTACTAGAAAAGATGTAACACTGGTTGGCTTCGGTATGGCAGCAGCGGCGCTCGTGTGCCGTCGGGTCCCTTCGCGCACGCTCGGCTCAATGGGAATGATTACGCGGGGTGACGTCACCGACAGGCGCTCCCCTCCTCGGCCCCGCTCGGTGCTCTTATACCGGTGACTAGCGGCCCTACTACGTGACCGCAGATGACATTCACTTACTGGTATCATTCATATTCTATCATTATTTTAGATATTTTTATATACAAAAAAATAATCATAAACTTGTCGATTTTAAGTCTTCAAAGTGAATAAAATACGGATCAGAGTATAACTAAGCACAAAGAATAGACTACATCAGAGGATAATAATCATATCTACATATATGTATTGGATACGTAAAGTAACTTAAGCAATGTTTAACATTTCCATTAATATAAGTTAAAGACTTCCGTATGTTGAGGCAGAAAAGGAACCCTTAGAAATTTCGTCACCGTCTGATTTTATCTTTCTGGTTGTATCTCTGTATAAGATGTCTCTGTGTTTGTAAGTGTGCGTGAGAGAGAGAGACAAAGAGTGATGTTTAAGTGTGATTTTTTTATGTCTATATCCATTGTGTAGAAAAAATGACCAATTTACAGTTCAATATTAAGGAAATAATAAAACTATTTAAAAACTAGATTCATGTATCAACTATTCGTGAGGATATCATATAGCACGCACAAGAACAGTTTTAAAAGTAGCTTATCCGGTATTTCTGAAATATATATTATTTTATTTTTTTACCCTACACAGAGGTTAGTGCTTATTTATTATAAAACCAAACATAAATATTCGAGTAAACGTCCTCACACGTCAATATTAGAACCTACCTATACGAAAAACTCTATTACACGTGACAGGGTTTTAATAAGTTATTAAAATTAAAAAATCTTTCCAATCTTGGTAACTAAGATTTTATGTCCTTTGTGCCTGTAGTTACATTGGTTCACTTAACCTTCAAAACCTGCACACGATAATACTAAATATTGCTCTTTGACGGCAGAATATCTAGTAAGTGGGTGGTATCTGCCCAGACGGGCTTGCACAAATTCTTACCTACTAGATATAGATACTAGTATTGTTTCCAGCACCAAGAGTATGCAAAAAATTTAGTCTAATTTAAGTGGTTACAAGATTTCATCTCCGCGTACTGATATGTGACAAATAGATAATTAATTGAATAGTTTTTTATAATATTGATAGTGCTGTAGTAATATTTACATAATTATCTTATACGTATATTTTTATCTGACATATCTCACGATGATAAAATCACGATAATAAAAATATATAATAAACCACGATAGTAAAAAGAACATTAATCTCATAATACAAAAAACTAATTTAACCAAACGAATACGTAGATAAATACGGGGATAGATTATGGGACGAAAACTATAGTCAATTACTTGCTTGAAGCCGGTTTTGATAGCGACTTACTATTCCGGCGTTTACGCCCGGGTCTCCGCCCCCGCTTGCCCAAACTTACGGAATCTTAACGAAGGTCATAATATTGTGACCCAAAAAGGCACACATATATCTGGTATTATTGTGTCAATCGAAAATGTAATGCTCTTGTAACGATTCTTGCCTGTTTTTCCTTTTTTTCTATAGAATAGGTAGGCGGACGAGCACATGGGTCACCTGATGTTAAATGGTCACCAACGCCCATAGACGTTGGCATTGTAAGAAATGTTAACCATCATTTACATAGCCAATGCGCCACCAATTTTGGGAACTAAGTTGCTATGTCCTTTGTGCCTGTAATTATACTGACTCACCCACCCTTTAAAGCGGAACACAACAATACTAAGTACTGTTGTTTTGCAGTAGAATATCTGATGAGTGGGTGGTACCTACCCAGACGAGCTTGCACAAAGCCCTAACACCAGTAGTTACATAATTAGTATTTCACTAGGATAAACCAGTCGCAAACTGTCTTTCGAATCAAATACGATTTACAACCTATAAAAGGAAAAACTGTGACTGCTAATAAATAAAGTACAAAATACTTTTTTATCTCATTGACGATACTTATAATTTTGTTTGTTTAAATGTACTTCGTAATAAAAGCCAGAAAAAAGGTAACTGTTCAAATTTAAATACGAACTACGTGGAGGTGGATTGAATAAGACGTGGAGTTGAATGGACATCCTTCACTTTTACATTCGTAAAATATGAAGGAATCAATCGCCAATTGAGGTCAATTGACAATGAGACCCAGAGGCGAGATCTCGCTTGACTAACAACTGCATCGAATATTTTTTGTCTAGTTTTACTCAACTGCTTTTAAAGAGCAGTATCGATTTTTGAGTATTTGTGTATGTTTGCCTCTTTTATAATGCCACGAAGACTAGATTTTATCATATGAGGCGTCGTTATATACATATTTATTGTGGAATTGAAATAGAACTTATGAAATGAGTCAAGAACACTAAGACGATTGAAGAATTCTTTTTCGACTGCATCTTGCATTTCTAAATCAAATCTTATTATTTGATTGTGTTTATTGAGTCTGTTGTATTACTTCGCCTAAAAGAATAGTATATTATTTCTTAAATTAAAATTGAAGACAATAATAACGTAACATTGAAATCGATATTAACTACATAGCATGCAGCAGTCACTAAGGTTTACACGTCTAGACACATTTTTAGTATCGTTTGACGACATTATGACCGGTATAATGTTACAACTGCAACCACTAAACAAACCAGCCCGATATGCAAATTAATGTCTGTCAAGCAAGCTATTAAAGTTCTTATAGTTTTAGCAGGGTGGTTCAGAATAGCGCGCTAGGAAGTATTGTAAATCCTGTTTGTATAACGTATGATAAACAGCGCATCTAAGAACAGTGATTAAATGGATAGACTAACTGCGTAGGTATAATTTTAATATTTACAATTATAATGTAGATAAATATTATAACTTTTTTTTCATCAGCCTACTAACTACAGTAAATAAATTTTCATATTAATAATTTTATAAGCTGCAAAAACAATATAATAACATATGATTTTCAATTTGCCAATGCAAACAAAAGCCAGCATTCTAATTTCTATTTAACCTTTATATATATCATTAAGTTATACTAATAAATCTTAAAGTTATAAATAATCAAAGTAAACAGACGTTTTATTTCAATTTACGATGTATAAGTTCCGACGATGTTTGTCGATTCGTTCGATATGTGACCAGTCTCTGGAGCCAGCTCAAAGCTTCGCGGTCAAGGTCAAATGGCATCTCATTGTGTAACAGACTCCTCCCGACCGGCTTTCATTATCAAACACCACTTTAATAAAATTATCCTAACGGTATTTTATATTTCGAAGTAATTGTGAATTATATGTATTTTTTCGAACTCGGACTTATGTACTGTATACATAATAGCATCGCGTAATTAATAAATAAGCACTATATTAAAAAATTAGAAAGTATGAGAATATTTAAGTAACGTGTATCTTAATTTATGTCATTTAATATATATGTGTGTGTACATTTTTTTTTATTTCATCCGGAATATTAAATACGTCAGAAATTACGCAACGGAAGGAAACTCAAATAAATATGTATATTTCTGTCTAATTTTAAATTCAAGTTTTTATAATTTATATTTTTCTTGTAAAGTTAATGCGTAAAGTGTATTGAATATAAGTATAAAATTAAAAATATATTAAACTCGTTATCTTAGACATGAATAAATTACCTCCTTACCTAACTTTGTATTGTTTTGTAGTTTTTTTTTAAATTATTTTCTTGTTGTTTTTTATTCCACATTGTTCACTGTATTTTATTAAGTATATTAGCGTTCTGTTCATATAATCCTATAGTATATCTTTGTACTAAATAATAAAATAGTCATTCCTTCAAGAACATGTTCTTAATCCATTGACGCCTTAGTGTAGTAGAGAATGATGACGTAATGATATATGAAACTTGGCAACGAGAGCTCTAATGAAACCTTACGAATCCAATCTGTTGCAATTGCTAAAAGAAACCCTACATATTAAATCGATGTTCAATGTAAGAAAGTATGTAATCGTGAATCCTATGTTTTCATGCAAAACCCTTTGTGACTTCAATGGGAAAGAAATTGAATCGATTGAAATTTCTCCTAGAATACTTCTCAATTTTCTTAACAATGGCTCGCCGCTCGAAAAATATCGATGTTTGTAAGGAAAAGTTAAATTATATAAAGTCCGCTCTCTGTGATTAAATTTATTGTAGTTATACGATGACTATAAATAACTATATATAATTAAATTTTATTCTTACGCTTTCAAATTTTATTTCTGGAATTTTGTTACTAGCTTAGTTTTTTCTATACCAGAAAATCTTGTATGGCAAAAAAAATTGTACTTCCATTTTGCTTGAACACAAAATTCTCTTGAATTCGGTATTGTTCACATTGTTCTAACTTCTATCTATGCCTGTATAAAAGTTATTGTGATGTCACGTTTCAACTCCCAAGCATCGTGGATGAACATTACTGTTTCCGTTCGTTTTTTATTTAACTTGTAAATACCAAATCATCGTGTAAAATGTATATGATGACCATGTTCTCACGTCGATAAAAATAAAGGCATAAAAGTATTGAGTCAATAGGAAGAGCAAGGACAATGCTATTTTATATTGAGGGGATGGATCTTTTTATGGTGACAGAAAAGTAATCTAATCGTGGACATAAAAATATGAAATAATTAGTAATATTATTATGCAACTATTTTAAAACGAAATAACGTATCACCGTACAAAATCTTATCCGAGTAACTTTCCGACTCAAAAATAGTAACGAATTGAGAATAATCGTTTATTCGTTGTGTTTAATTTTAAATTATTTACAGGCACTAACACTTTTTGCTCCTCGATTAATTAAGAGCTTCACGGAATCTGTCGGTCATGCCATTTGTTCCATGTGTTTTTACAAAACTTATAATTAAACATGTAAACAAAATAATTGTAAGACTGAGAATATTTAAGGCCTTAGTTCGAATATGATAAAGGAACACAATTATAGTGATACACTATATATTAATATAAAATTATTGTTTCTAGATTCAGTCTAAAATTATTGTGATTTAGAAAGCAAGCGTTGTTCTGTACGATGTTATTGGCTCCTTAAAAATGGTATGCATATCGTCATGGATGCTTAGCCCTAGCAGTTAATGATGACAGTTTTTTGTACAATAAAGATTAAACTAAATTGCAGCAAACAACACATTAAATTTAAAATATTTTCTTAAAGTAATTTTTAATACAATGTTAATTTATAAAATGCCATGTTATTAATGGAAGTATATATCGAGTTATTTCAGCATGCAAATGATTCTTCGATGCACGTTGGCAGGTGTACGCGTCTCCGAGCCGGCGCAAGATGGACACAAAGGGTGAGGGTGAGGAGATGACCTACCCCCATATTTGCTTCATGGTCGATAATTTCGATGAGGTAACGTTAATTTGAATGTTGTCATTATCACTATTTATGATGTCCTAAAATAAGATGTATGGTAGGCGATTTATTATGCCACGACTTGAAAGTAATAAATTAAATGACGAGTCAATATGTCTTTCGCCAATTGTATTTTATTGTCATATATATCAAGTTTTATAATACTAAGTTGTATCAAAATGACGTGTCCATCTCGTCTACTATTTATGATACACGGGTTTCTTATGCGCGTGCTTAAAAGTGTCGCTCAAATGATTTGGCAAACGAATGGAAGCAATAAAAAATATACAAGACGCCATCAATATACTCACTATAAAATATCAGTCAGTTATATTAAAAATAAGGCGATCTGCATCAATATAATGTATAACCAGTATAAACAGTAATTTACATATAAAAAGTACGGTTTATATAGTTATAAGCTGAGTATATACAGGATTCGAGCGGACGTGATAACGGTTATTGTAGTGGCGGCGCCAAAGCGCAGAATGCCAGAGGGGGGAGGGGATATCGTCCACTGTTTGACTAACAAGAGTAAAACGATCGCTATTGAAACTTTGCAGATTGCAAATACCAACCATTGCAGATAACTTGCTGACGGTTTAGATATATTTATAGCTAACAGTTGAAGTTGTTTTGGTAACGTTACAACGTAGTTTCTTCTCTAAACATCGGGTCCGTCGTTAAAGATCGTTAGAATTTTGTAGTACTATATTTATATGCATCCGTGATGTCTTTACGGACGATATCTCTAGCGAAAGTAAAAGACCGTCACGCTTTGGTGGATCATCGTCAATGACAGTCGTGTTAATGATCTTACAAAGGCGGCCATCTGTTTTTGTTATATTTGCAGTTCTCAAATACCTACATAATATTTATACCGTCACTTTTATCGTTCGTTTCATGATACGAATAATTTATCCAATATAATACCATATTTGATAAAGTTATTATTATCGTTACTTAATGATTCTCTACAAGTGGTTTAATTGATTTTTAGAGATTAATTTTTCTAATATATACATTATATGTTATATTAATTAATTATTAAATAACATGTTTTGTTTTTGTAATCGATTTAAAAAAAATACAGTTTTTTTTTAAAGTTTTTAACAGTTAAATGCTTATTTCATGTTTTAAAATATTTTAGCTGATAGGATGAGTGTTCTAAAATTGATGAATCACATGAATTCGAAATAAGTAAATAGTTACGAGATAAAAACTTATTTGTATGACTAATATAATACGAATAAATTGAAAACCATCCACGTTATATTGCCAATTGCCCCTATAGTTAACTAAACGATCTGTTAAGGTGGACGAACTTGACCGATTTCCGCGCCATTGGGACTATTATTTTTAACCGACTTTAAATATATGAGGAGGTTATTTGTTTGACGCGTAAGATTTTTATTTTAAAATGCGTGTATATAGTCGTATATAGTCTACCATTATTACTTGATTCCATCCTATAATTCATAAAAAAATTTGTTACTCTTTCACTAACATTACTTAAAACTTGTTGAGTTTTATAATTGAGAGTACATCGTTTATATCTGTCAAGCATAGTCTTTAGATTTACATAAGTATGTATGTACAATTATTAGAGATAAGAAATAAATAAATAGAGCCTAAGATCATCTTATCAAACTCAATGTTACGGTTTGAAAACCGTTTTTGCCGCGCATATGTAGATATTTAAAACCTGACACATTCTTAAGCTGGCGTAAACCGGTATTATAATTGTCTATTAGTTTGCGGAAATCGAGACCTTGTGACTGTATTTGATTGCGGCTGTTTCACTACTCGCTGTGGATGTATGATCAAGATCATGGACTTATTTTAAGTATGCCATCGATAGTGCATGCAGTGCAGTTGCCTAAAGGTTGCTCACATCATCACATATTACATACATACGTTTAATGTTTTTGCATTTTAGTGTTCAGGATGATTTAATATTTTTTAATCGCGGTAATATATATTTTTTTAATATAAATAGCGTATTTTTTAATTTTTTCCTTCCTTGTAATATCGTTGTTATGACAATTATAAATATATTTTTTTTGCGGTAAGACGATTCTAAAAACAAAACCTCCATTACTAAACTACCTAAATATTTTTTAACTTTAAATTATCAACAAAATGTAATCTTTCTTTGAGTTTTATTGTTACGCTCCCTAATTGCCTCTTAACTTGTCAACTGGGAATGGCTGATGGACAACGACAAATGATTTAATGTATATTGAACCTTACAGTTAAAAGATTAAAGTATATTATATTATTTAATCGGCTGTAATTGCAAATCATTGAGTAAATTGAGTATGTATACAGAAAATAACATTATCATTTTGAACTTTGTCTAACACGTTATAAGGATCACATTTACCTGTAGGATTGTTGATATGTACATTTATTTTTCGCATAGAAATTATCGTCATATTTCCAGTTCTCCGTCTCAATCAGTTTAAATAATATGTTTATTGTTACTCTTGTCATAGCTTGCATCGACTCCTATTAACAAATTAGTGTCGTTATCTTTAGTTAATGATAATTTTTAAAAGCATTAGCTTAAACTGGAATGTGGGCTTACCAAACGATGTTATTGTATTTTGTTTAGTAAATCGCTTCTAAGTGGAAATACGTTATTAAGTAATGTTTAACGATCACAATGTGTATTAATTTAAAACGTATCCGTTGAGAACTCCGACCTCAATGAGGCAATGGGACAGAACTTCGTCTGTTCTCGTAAGGGTACTTCTCATTGTCATATATGCTTCTCGACTCAGTTTTAGTAAAGCATTTATTTAGCTATTGCCGTCTATTTCTAGTCGATATTGTTGTCAAACTCGTTTAATTAATTCATTAAATTTTTTTGCCGAATCCGAAAAGTTTAAAAAAAAATAAAATAATTTATACGTACATTTGAAGTAGGTAATGTTTCCAAATGCTATGAATAAACGAGTCAATAATAACATCAGTTCGCAGGACATTACAATACATACTTTAACTGAAGCGAGATCAAATGCAAATTATAATAATACTGCTTTTCGCCCGTTTTGGAGAGGGCGGTGGGTTCAGGTGTTCGGTTTGTAATTTCTGTAATCCTGACAACATGATCGGTTGAGTGAAACAAATTAATAAACTCACTTTCGCGTTTGTAATATTTAGAGTAACACTTGCATTTACTATCAAAATTTTAGGAAAATACATTTACTAGAAATTAAAATCACTGCTTTGGAACTGCTATAATGTTCCGTGGTTCTTTGGAATTTTGAAGTATTGTACGTTTTGGCGCCGCGGTAGTAATTACAGCATAGCCCTCCGGGCCAATTACGCGACGAAATTGCTTGGAGCAGCTCCAGCCGCCCTAATTACTGACATCTACCAGCGCAATGCTCTAATGAAAAAATACTTCCGGACTTTAAAGAAATATGTAAACATCGCATACATTCCAGCTTCTAATTTGTGAACGCTATTATCGTCGCCTACCTGTTGATCTTAAACGCGAGGTATGCTAATGAGTCGGCGGGGCTGTACCAATATCAACAAAACATGTTTGTTCTCGTGCTAAACGTTATGTTCAAGGCCCCGAGTTCAATCATTGCGTTAGCTATTTGGTCCTCATTGAGTATTATTTCGAAATTGACTAAACGCCTTCTGTCTCGATACATTCATTTTTTTTGTCTTAATGTCGTCGGCAGTAGAGCGAGTAAATCTATTAAATGCCGATTCACTCCAATTTGAAAGGTTTTCGATTGTAAATTCGTTATAAAAATGTTCAGAAATTTCCCACATTTCATTGTACAACAAGATTTCACTATTGATAGCTGATTTTGTATCCAAGTATCTAACCGCTTGAAACAATGATGTCTTTGTTCCAAGCTCTGCGGACAAGTCAATCGTGTCACGGCTACCATATTTTCGTTTATCTTTATTTCTCACGAAGTTTTATATTTTATGTTTAACTATCGGTCATCACGAAACTCATTTACATCTAACCCTGGAAATGATTATATGTAAATATTTGTCATTTAATACACAATTGTGAATTTCTCGGAATATTTAAAAGTATTCCTAGGAGTTAAGTTTGTTAAGTTCTAATAAGTACATAGTAATATGATAGTCGAAAATCTTTATGGAATATTTTTTAATTATTAAATTTTACGGTTTATTATGACAGCGAAAATGTACATAAAATACCTAGTGACATTGAAACATCATTAAAACTGACCTTATTATAGTATCATATTGTATTAGTAATAATCCAATTACAGGGCAAATGTTACGTTCATCGTTGCACAATGATTTTCACATAACCTCCATTAAAAACATTAAAATATTTGAATAAATTCAAATGGATTCTGTCACAAGCACCTACTTTTTGTCATGAATTGTAAATAAGCCATCTGATTGGATTGTCGATGCGTCCGAAAAAAAAAACAAGAATTAAATACCTCTACTAATTTATTTAAATAAAAAAAAGCGTTATGTAATAAAAATTTTGCCTGTTGTTAATTGTTTTAACTGTTTTTAATTAAGATTCGGCTGAAATTCTTTCACCGGCTCTCCTTTCGATTTCTTAATAAACAATAAGTAAGTGTAATTCTATATTGAAAAATGATTTCGACTTCATTTGACTATTGTATGTGTTATCATACAAAAGTCGTACTGATTTTATTTCATACATGTATAAGTGTATCTTAGGAGTTTATTCTAGTGGAAAGCGAATAACATTATTAATGACACAAAACAGATTGAATAACAAAGTACTCCAGAAACTACGTGTAAGGTAATTTATAAATTTCAATTCTTTGGCCACTCGACTGTGACTTTGACGGTATATCTGTCTGTCCATATTATTGATTACAGATTGGTTTTGACGATTTGTTAAGACATTTTTTTATTTCCGATAATCGTATCTCGACAGACGTGTTCTCCGTGCCTTTGGAGTATCTTTTCCATAATTTGTATTTATTTTATTCCAATGTGCATGCATTAAAGCGAGAAAGTATGATAAAAAATAGAGCGACTTCTATATATTATATTTTTTATTATAAAAATAAAAAAGTTTTTTAAACATTTTTTTTATGACACATTTAAAATTAAGTAAAATGTAAGTATTATTTTTACATATAATAAAATATTCACATTACATCTAATATATGTACTCGTACATACATATTATGTACTGGGTGTTCGCCGTGGCTCCGCTTTAACTTTTTTTTTATTATAGATCCCGTAATTTAGATACTTAAGTTGTTATTCAGGTCTTAGGCTATATATATGTAATATTTTATTGGTTAATTGATAAGGTAACAAACAAACAGGACAGAGCTACTTTCACATTTATAATTTTAGTAGGGACATATAAAAAAATGTGTCATTGGGTATCTACTCACAGTGAACAAACCATCTTTACCCAGAATATAGTAACGATTATTCTTTGATCCAAAAATCGGTTGTGAGTAAGACGAGCGTGAGTCACTGTGGCGTCGACGCTGCAGTCACACCGATTCCTATTATTAAATGAAGGAATGACGACGCGTCTTATCACCGCGATTACGATCTGAGCTAAATAAACAGACGGAATGTTTTGACTGAGTCTAAACTGATATACAATAACAGCCTGTTAATGTCCCACAGCTGGGCTAAGGCCTCCTCTCTCTTTTGAGGAGAAGGTTTCGAGCTTATTCCACCACGCTGCTGCGGGTTGGTGGTGTTTAAATAAATATATAATAATAAACATATCAATAATTTAACACCGCATCGCAGCTAGACCTGTTATACAAAATTTCTCCTAAATTTGGCATTTTCGTTTACTGGCACAACAGCCTAAGGCGCTATTGTGAAGTGTACCACAGATCAGTGCCCAGGCTACAATAAATTACTGGCTAATTGAAAAGTAGCTGAGAAAGCCTTCAGAAATTCTCTCGGTAAAGGTCAGATTCTATTGCTCTAAGAACCATGTTCGTACAAAAAATAGATTGATTTTATATATAACACGATAATTACTCCGGTATACAATATTTTTACTAGTTACAATGATTATCGTATTGTTCTCATTCGAATTAATAATGGCCTAATGTGAAGCTTAAATAAAACTGTATTTAAACTTTAATACATATATATATATTTAAATGGATTTTATTAAAAAAAACATTTAACAAAATCCATTTAAATATATATATATGAATACTTAAAAAGTTAATTTATAAATAAATACGCAAAATAAATCAGTATGACCTTGGTGTTAATGTATTATGATAAGACCTTTTATCGTTCAAAGATCACTTTGAATATAACGCCATCAAACGTAACATTAAAATGTTTTATTTGTTTTCATATGACGCTTTAATTACGGCTTAAAGTAATATTCGTTTAAGATAAAACTAATTATTCAATTGAGACAAAATTAACTGTTGATCACGGACGAAAGTGGAGCTCATTGATGGGCAAAAACTACTACCGATACGCAAACAAATACTAACTCAGACATGCCAAATTGGATGAAAGTACTTCCGCAACAACATTACAGATACAAAAGTTATCGTTGAAAATGTAATTTATTTCGTCTTTGTTATCTGGTGGATTGTTTTGGAAAAAATGCGAGAACACCAGATAAGGGATTATTGTTATCGCCATTATCGCGGATAAAGATTGAGCGCATTTTTATAACGATGTCTGTGATATCTACAGCTTTTGTATTATTTAACAATCGGATTTTGTTTTTATATTTATATCTAATAACTATAAGCAACCTGATTTTTTTCAGCGTGTTTGTAAAATTTTAGTATGTAATAATTTATTATTTCAACGATTACATTGTCTTCAGAATTATTTCAGCTATTCGAGCGTGATTTAACAAACATTTAAACATAAAGTATTGGCATTAGTGGTAGAGCTTTGTGCAAGCTCGTCTGGGTCGGTACCACCCACTCATCAGATATTCTACCGCGAAACAGCAGTACTTGGTATTGTTGTGTTCCGGTTTGAAGGGTGAGCGAGCCAGTGTAATTACAGGCACAAGGGACATAACATCTTAGTTCCCAAGGTTGGTGGCGCATTGGTGATGTAAGCGATGGTTAACATTTCTTACAATGCCAATGTCTAAGGGCGTTTGGTGACCACTTACCATCAGGTGGCCCATATGCTCGTCCGCCTTCCTATTCTATAAAAAAAAAAAAAATTTGCTCGAAATGGTCTGATAAGATAGATCTTTTGGCTGTTTTTTGATGACGAGAAATAATACGCTTTTGGTACGTAATTATGATCGAGGGAATATTGACTATTTTTATAGTTGTAGATATGTGATTAACGTCGATATGTAACATGAATAATTTGAGGTTAATAGCAGATATCGCGATGTTATCTTTTATAATTTTCAATTCAGTTACGTCCGATTACTATATTCAAAAGACAATTAGTTTATCGCTTAAGGTTGGTAGAATTGTCTACGAGTCGTAATTCAAAAGCGTCCCAATGATAAAATATTTCGTAAGTGACGCAAAAATTTACAGGAACGACTAAAGGCTCGTTTCTCATAGCTCAAAGATTCGTTAAATGTAGGTAGGAACAGCTTAACAGTATTGTTTGTATTAATAATACTCCACTTAATACTTTAAATATTAAAGTTAAGTTATTAGGTTAAAGATATCGTCAAAATAATATCTCTGTCAGGGCAATATTCCGTTTACTTTGTTTATCAAGATTCTGTGCTTGAACGTCATCTGTTGGCATTGTAAGAATTTATTTATATTTTCCGAGATATCGCGAGTATTGTTCTCTGATTGTAAATATTTCTGATACGAAGTTTATTTTTGTTTAACATTCGGCTGTTGTGTCCAGGTATTCTGCGACATAGTCGTCCGTGATGGAGAGATGGTGTGTGTGGAGTTGGTGGCCAAGGGTCGTGGAGGCGCTGCTCAAGCCGTCATCTTCCTCGGATCTATTCGTTACGATGCGCTCACTAGAGTTTATGATGCGAGGGTAAGTATTTAAAACTCACATTTTAAAATATAAACAACAGGCAAAAAAAGATAGTTTGTTTATCAAAATTGTTGAACCATCATATATCCTAACATTTTTATACATTATAATTATATTTACGTACATATTAGAAATATTAGTATATAAAATTAATTTAACTAAAATACTAATGGTAAAGAATTAATTATGGTATATTTTGTTTCATAAAAAAGTCCTACATCTATCTTAATTTATAAAGTAATTAAGCATTTATATAAAATTCTTTTGACTTGCCGACAGATATCGCTTGAACTAAATCAGCAATGAATATCTAAGCGCAAAATTATAACAATATTAATTATAGTATTGTTATTAATTTATGATAACGACGATATAATCCTTTTGCATAATGTTACAAGAATTAATCAAGAACCTATCACAGTCAGCGGTATCACAACAGATCTACACTTTTACTGGTAAATTAGATTATATAATGATTAGACGCAGATAATGATGATTGAATCGTAGCTCTGTGGAACAATTTATTCCTACTCGTAATCTATTCATGGTTTATTATTGTTAATTTGAACCCAAAAATGATAGTAATTTTATCATTATATTTATGAAGACGTCTCGTCCCGTCGTCCAGGGCCGTTTGCTCGGAAGTAATTAGTCTAGAAAACCTCATTAGTCGTGACCTTGCTCTATCATCGCGAGCGATTGCTTCCAAATTAAAAAAAAAAAGCTTTAAAATGATAGGGATTAAATACTTATGTATGTTTACCATATTACAATCGAAGGAGGAAAGATAAACAAACGTTACATTTACGTATGCGCTCTTGATTTTCTTGTAGATCTGCTGTATTATGCACAACGAACAGTTCTTGATACTAATACTTACTTTAATTTTACTTCCAAAGTTCCGATATCAACTTCGCCGACAACGTTAATTCCATAAATTAATCCACAATGTTTATAACGATGACTATTCGAAATTCGACCAATCATATTGCGTCAATTCAATGTCAAAATTGTGTATTTATTATCTTTACTCCTGCGATTGGAATAGGCTATAGGAACTTATTTTCGTAAAACTATTCTTCTTCAAGTTATTGTTATTGTGACCGTGGTATAAATCTAGCGTTCTCGTATATTTGAGAATTGTGCTATAAATAAATAGCCAGGTGTGATAATATTTTTTTTCACGCATAACAACATTTCGTACTAAGCAAGGTCAAAACATTGGTCATTTCAAGAACGTACAAAATAAGTTAACTTTTGTGTAATCATTCGTTTCCTTCATTGTTATGTATATTCTCGAATGTTACGCGTACTTGCACTGACATACGACTATATCTATCTCCGTGTCTCGTGTACATAATATGTATGTATATCTTGGCGATTGAATAGAAAGGAATGTTTTTGCACTAACGCAGTACATCGTTAGACATTGCAACCAGTTACAATTTGAAGCTTATTAAAAGAATTGTTTTTTATTATGTTCTTGATGTTGTTTTCTGATAATTCATGAAATGTTTTGTTTTTTACTATTGAAATTGTAAAAAGATGATGCATTGTGTTTATAAGAGTAAATATATCAGTCATTTGGCAGCGAAACTTAAATAAGACATAAATTAACGGTAGCAATCAAATAACTATATTATTAAGTGAGATTAATTGTCACGCACCCGCTTGCTTAGTGGAATGACCGTGACGTCACATCGCCCACGCTCAGTGAGTACTTCATTACTTGTCTGAATCATGGCCGTCAAAGAGTACAGTAATTTAGGATTATATCTTAATGCAAGGAGATGTTTACAACCTTTGAGTAAGCCTTAGAGAGCGAGGATAGTTATTTGTGACGTCAAGACACCCACAATCTATGATATCACTCAAATACCACTACTGACAATATGATACATGCGAGCTATATGAGGAGTGAAAAATGATGCGAAATAAAGTGAGAATATTTTAATGTTTATGTGGAGTGAAAAAAACACAGCCAGCGTAGTCCGAGTGACTTCATTTACCCGTCCTACTCTTTAATATTTCGCCGGGACCTTTAAAAGAGCTGATCATTATTATCTGCGGCGACTAAGTCCCAACTTACTTCGCTTATTATTTACTCCGGATGGATAATTATTTTTCTAATTAAAGCATAGTAGTTTTAGGTATTTCTCGCACGAACGCACTAAATATGTAGTACTTTTCCGTACGTTTCCGTACAGTTTTGATTAGTAATCTATTCTAGGCAGTCGACCAAAAGACGTAAATTCGTCGTTTCTTGTATTATTGTTCGATATAACACGATTCCTTAGTAGGTCGTTCGTATTTTTTACTTACGTACAATACGGGTCAATATTTTTATTTATTTGAATTTATTACATCATAAAGTTTTCCTGCTTCCTCTTCTATCGTGTAAATGGTAATGCCAAAAATTAAGCTGAATCCACGTAATCACCCTATTGATTAGTAAATAATATTACACATAATTAAAATTTTGATTGTGTTATTAATATTATTTAATTATATTGAATTAGTGACACTTATGTATTTTTTTTTAAATGAGCTATTAATATCCCGCTGTATTGACAGGAGATTATAATTGTTGTATCAAAGTTTGTGGGTGTAGTGGTTCGTTTATTTTGAAAGAGCGAACGAATAGTAAAAAGAAACAGAGTTTTGGTCCCTTCTTGCGGTTCCAGCTTGGTTCATTCATATAAATTTCATCAAATTCAGACAAACAGACAATGTTTCTTTCGCGTTTATATTATAAGTATGTTAGTATAGATAGCCTGGTTACTTTACTTATTCAAGAAACGGTTGAAGTAGAATTGTGTACGAGGCGTAATGCAAAAGCTATTGGCTGGCTACTTACTGAGCAGAAGGTTACGAATAACGGATAGTAGAATAAATGTATGAAGATGACAGATACTGGTGTTTAAAAAAAATGTAATCGTCAATTATAAGACACTTCTACTATTCGCAAGCAAAACGAATCGTTTTTTCATTATAGTAACCGGACTTGAGAACATTCTGATGCGCTAATTTTTTGTCATCTGTCAGATCGATATAACGATAGATCGAGCTATTTAGCCGGGGTCGCGGTCGACCCAATGGCCTACTGGCGTCGCTAAAGTCACAGGAGGGACCGACGTAGGGTGAGTCCGGGTGGAGGAGGGTGGCGCGATATCAACAAGTTTTCGTCGCGTCGCCGCGTCGCCGAACGTAATGGATGGGGTCGTATTAATGACAGTTAACTGACATCGCGCCTATGCCACGTGACTGATTTCATGATTACAGGTGTTTAACACTTACATTATGAAAAATACAGGAGCCAATTATAATTTATTATTTTAATAAAAATAATTGTTGGGCTCCGTCCAAATTCAATTATATTATTGTTATGTCATTTGAAGCTTTTTTTCACGTTGATTTAATTAAAATTTGATTATTATTATGGAACGGTTTTTACTTTATTCTATAGTTAATATTATCAATTATATTTTGCAGTATTAATTTCTGCGGGGTTTTTCATATTACATAGGTTATATGATATGTATTTATTAAGTAGGTATGTTGAGGTTTCAAAACAAGTTATAATATTATGATGTCATAATCGGTGCGACTATTTTAGTATTTGTAGTAAACTAGTTTCCGCCAGCGGAATAGCTCGCGTCTGAGGGGGAGGGGTATTAGGTATTCTATGGCCTTTTCTGTACCCCTGACAACGTGTATGCAAAATTTTATAAAGATCGTTTGCGTAGTTTAGGTGTGAAACAAACACTCACTTTCGCATTAATAATATTAATAAGGCCAGATTACTTGATTCCAACCTCGTTTATAATATATTCCATTTATATTTTATATGTATAATACGTGTATAAGGACGGTTTTATATCTAAATGTTTGTTTCAAAGTAATGATGTAATATATATATTTTTTATATATTTTTCTCAGACAAATTCACGATGTTTTAGATACAATATAAGCTAAATTAAGCAAATGAAATTACGTGGTGTTGCCCGGGTTTTAATGCGCAATTTTGGGTTAAGGTACGTGTAGGCATTATGAGCTCAGATCATAGTCAGACTGCTCAGTTAAACCTAAATCATTTGCTCGTCATTTATTTTCCTTATGCTTCTATTCAATATGATTCGTCGCTGACAGATATCAGCGTTGTAAGAAATATAAATGATATCGTACAACTGCGATGCACCCCTAACCACATAATAGAATTTATTACGTCTCTAGTAATTATAATTACAGTACTTATAATAACCGACGTTACTGTCTCAGATAGGCTTACACGAAGCCCTTTATTTATTAAATTAAGTATATTTCTGTGATGCTCTTAAAATATTGTTTTTTCTAGGGCTATGAAAATTGTCGACGCTTTCGAAGAAATGATTGCCCAAAAGCGTTCATTTCTAGGACAAACGAGTTCTTTGTAAGCGTAAAGTTACTCCTCGTTATAATAATATGCTTCCAAACTTGGGGTCGATAGTCGATATAAATGTCTTTGGCTCGTTGTGAACTCTCTTTCCTTGGAACTAGGATGCCCTCATTACTCGAAGGGAATCTTTTGTAAACACGAGACAAAAGAACTAAAGAAAATGTTGAGTGCGATTATAATTTATGGTTTTCATAAAATTGTTATACTTTTTCTACAGTCAATGTAAAATAGAATTTATGTTTTAAAAATCTTCATACAGTCTCTTGTAAATACTACAAAACATAAAGTAATCGTATTTCTGTTTCAATTTAAACTATACTTCAGCTGCGACCTCTTTGTCATTTTTATAGAATTCCGTCGACTCCATCGCAATAGTTTATTGAGTTAACATTACATCATAAAATGAAAAAAATCTTTACAATGTGTCGTATATCAAGGCTTACATGCACAGGTATACTTGCTAAGAATAACTTATAGCTCTGAAACATGCACGCTCCAGTTATTTCTGCAAGCGATATCTCCAAGGAAGTCTGTCAGGCGAACATTATAACTATTAGATAATATTACATGTATTAAGAAGCTGAACAGTTCACCTAGTGTAAAAGATTAAGGATCTTGTTAAACATGGTAAACAAAAAAATATGATGACGCTACTTCACAAACCGTTGCATTCGGCAGATGAATCATCAACGGTCGAGATCGACTTATGGCACGGCAGATGGCAGGACGGACGACAGGTGGTCACATGCTTACAAAACTGGCGTACTACTGCTTACTACAGACGTCGAGCCGTGTGCCCTCGGTCATTGTTCCTGTCGAATGTCACGCTTTAAAAATAAACATACAATTAGTCCACGTTCGGAACCAATGTTTAGTAATACAACGACGTCACAATCCATACATTTTGGAAAATCATTATAAAATAATCACTGTGTTACAAATATTTTTAATTTTGTAAAGTTCAGCAGTGATAAGAAAAAGTAGAGAAATGTTATTTTGTGAAATGTATATACAAAAGTATACAATAAAAATTATATTTATTTATTTTAAAACTTTTTTGACCACCACAATGTGTAGCATAAACTAAAGCCGGACTTAATGCCTGAAGGCATTCTCTACCAGTCGACCTTTAGGCTAAACAGAAATCCGTGAAGGCGGTAATTAATAATCAAAAATATACATACATACAAATATAACAACAAAAAAATAAAAACAGAGCTAAAATATATATGTGAATAATATATATTTAAACATATGAACAAAAGAGTATTATAGATGTCATAAGATGAAGAGAACTAGAAACTTTCTGACAAAATATGCTCACGGAGACGAGAATAATACTTCTACAGATCACCTGTAGACGTACGAAATGACGATACGATACTACATACTCGTACGTGAACGTACGACCTATTACACGTGAATAGGAATCTAAATATATAACTCCATAAAATTAAAAAAAAAAAACGCCTTTGCCGCGAAATAATTCATGCTTATAAGATCAAAATAATTAAGAATTCCGTTTTTAATCTGTATTTTTATATGGTAACTGTTTCGTATTTTAAATTAACACTGGCTCACTCACACTTCAAACCGGAACAAAACAATAACAAAAATTGCTGTTTAAATATTCTAAATTAGATTATTTTGATATTTTTTTTTATAAATTTAGTCGACGCACGTTCTAATCTCAGAAACTGTAAACAATAACGGCGTTTGACAAATGGTATAGAGCGGCTGAACTAGAGTTCAAAACGATTCATTCACATATTTATATGCGTTATTATTTAGTCAGCAAACAACAGCGAGGAAGTATTTCGTGTCATTAGAAAGTGCGAAGTATTATTTAAACACTGGCTTTATTTATTTCGAGCCAATTAACAACAATGCGGAATGCCAACATTTATGATTTAATTTAAGTCGTTTTATCCGTTTATTTTTGTATGAAATGAACTGTTCATAGTTAGACAGTTTATTCCTAATTAAAATAGTTGACATTCATGTGTGTTTATAAGATTTCAAATTTATTTAAAAGAAGGTAACTTTTTTTTTCATTGTACATCGATTAATTATAACAAATAATACATGAATATACAAAGATGAAAATCCAATATTGTTTACGTGATACGCGTTTTGTTAGAATCACAATATCAATATTCTCTGTAACAATTTATACTAATATTATAAATAAATGCGAAAGTAACTCTTGTCTGTATGTTACGCTTTCACAGCTAAATCATATTGAACCGAGTTGATGAAATTTAGTATGAAGTAAGCTTGAACCCCAAGGCTGTACATAGGCTATATACCTAATACCTACTCGCCCCCCTAACATGAGGGCGAAGCCGCGGGCGAATACTAGTTTATTTACAATCAAATATTTCATTTAAGTGGGTCTGCCCTCCAGCTAGTTACGTTACTCCGATGTGTTCATATTCATTTGTGTGTAATATGCTCGTTCATCGACAGCAATCATCATTGTCGACGAAGGTGGCGCAGCGCATGTCGTTCGGTCTGCTGGGACGCGGAGCGGGCGCAGCGGCGCGCTGCGAGTTCGTGCGCATGAAGGGGCCGGGGGGGAAGGGCCACGCTGAGGTTACTAACAATTTTGATTTATATTAATTTCTTATATCGTTTGCTATGCGACATTATAGAAAATACTTAATATAGTAAAATCATTTCCGATGAAAATTCCATTAAAGTTAATATCATGGTCCAGGGTACAGGCACCACAACCAATATACCATTAAGTATTAATGTAATACATGTATGTATCATAGTAAGGCTCACACTCACGCAGGTGGCGGTGTCGCGGCCGCGCTCGTGTGGTGCCCACACGCCAAGCTCGGAGCCCGGACTCACGGCTGCCGAGCTGTGGGACAGCGACTGGGAGGACGACGACCCCGACGAGCTGTTCCTCTATCGGAACCAGGTGATGCCTCCTCCTTTACTCATCCAATACTTTGACATTGTACCTTTAGCTTACTATTTACGTGGTATGCTGATGTCTGATTCTCAAGGCGTGTAAATTTTAAAAGCATATCTTAAATTTCTTCTCGTAGAAACTACTGTAATTTTCCTCTAGATAAGTGTTGCTCGAATTATCAAATATTTGTAACAAAGTCAATTTGAACAGGGCTTCTTATAATCGTTTAAGTTTTTTATAAAATATTAGCCAAATTAGTTGATATATATCGTTATTCCTTAGGCTCCTAGCTCTGTTATGTAGCCTATAATAATTAACCCTAATTAGACTTCATTAGACGAACGTTCCTAAGACTAGCGGGTTCATACATACAAACAGTACATATTAATATATTACATTTCAGTTCTAGTATAATTCAATCATTTGTTTTAAAAAAATCTTAAAGATTTATATTGATACAGTTCTATTTTGTATTTATTTATAAATTTGGCGCAATATCACTTTTAATTGTACTCTGTCCCCAAAAACAATTGCTTATGAGGAATCGATACAACTGTGTGGTTTTAAGTAAATTATCAGTCACATGACAATGATTACGTATATGGGTCTATTTGGCATCGCTCAACGCACAGTGACGCAGCTCGAGAGTCCGTCACTCGAATGCACTAGATGCCATTGTAAGGGGTGAACCGCCCCGTGATTGTTTGTTAGACGTCTCTCTGGGCTGTCTACCGTTAGAACACGCTTAAAATAATTAAAAGTAAATTAGACAAAAGTGTTGGACGTAAAGAAACAAAGAGAAATTAATCATTTGTTTCATATGCTATATATAATATATTTTTTAAGAAGAAGAAAAGAAGATTTTGTAAGCTTTTATCGACTAATATTTGACGATACGATATCGGAGATAACGATTTAAATAAAAAGTGTATGATTTAACTCTTTATGATACTTTTATGTATGCAAATGTTTTCTTAATATTTTGAATGCAAATAATGAAAATTAAATTGTTGTACTTTTGTTTTATAGTGGTTAAAGATTAATCCTTTTTTTTTTAATTATGTTATGTTTCCGGCCTGAAATTTGTCTAGTGGCTAGTTTAAAGACCGTAGATCCGAGGTCTGGGTACCATCCCAGATTCTGTATTCCCGGAGTTTATGACTCCCGCGCCTCAGAAAGCATGTAAAGCCGTTGGTCATGTGTCTGAAATCTATATGGTCGTTTCGGATTTGCCGTCTCATCGGATTATGAAAGCGGGGGAATAGTTAGTTCACTTGTGTTGGCGCAATTGTTTTAATTTATTTTAAATAATTCAAATATGTACTGTTCAGTTAGTCCTTGTTCGATTCCCTTGAGAATAGCCTCCGTGGTCGTAATTGTTTAAGAGGACGTCACATTATCATCAATAACCAATTTTCTCGTATTCATCACAATATAAGGTTTAATATATGGCCTGAATTGAAATGTAGAATAGCGATTATTCTAGACAGACCTAATGTGACGATTATAATAACCGAAGCCCTACAACGAATTCCAGCGTCGCCTGAGTGACCCGAGCGCGAACATAACGACGTTTGTTCGCGGCGGGTGGCGAGCGCGCGAGCGCGACGATAAGAGTCGCTCGGAAAACGAGGGACTCGATTCACTCTCGCATGGTTTGGCGGAGGTCGAGGCAGGCGACCTGCGTGACGGTGAGTGGGACACTTGTATTACCTAGCTCGAATCATTTCGAACAGTAGGTATAACAGTATTAAAGACTCGTTCTATAAAAAAGTCAGTGCACTATGGACAAGCGTGTGCGCGTGATATAATAAGAGGTGAACGGTATATTACGTTTTAATTTTATTTATCTTTTATTATTTTAATCAATGACATTTATTTTATTTTATTCCTTTGCATTACTTCTGTAGCAAATAGCAAAGTGCCTTATATGCAGTGTCGTTATACTTAGATTACGCTTCAGGCTACGAGTCTTTGATACTAGCTTATGCAACCACCGTGTATAATATGCTAATCACTATTTGTATCCGACACCCAACAGCAGAAATTATTTAATTTAAAAGAAGATAGCATTTTGAATAGAAAAAAAACACACATGAAAAAACTAGCATTATGATCGCTTGATCCGACATAAAACTTTCGTAAACCTAAAGCTTTTATGATTATCCGCGGGGAGAATCATTTCATTTTGAGTGCATTTATATTTCTCATTTAATTTCATCGACCGATCATATTAGTATGACATGCCTCAAAGAGCCCTGTCACATAAGACGCTTCCATTTACTTGTTTTTGTTGTCGTGATCGCTTTCTGCTTGATCTGAGGAACATGGCGTATGCGTAAGTTCGACGGCTCACCACAACCAAAATTGCGTGCTTACGCAAGCGAGGCTTAATTGACAGTGTATCTTCGTCGCTGCAATTTTATTTAAAAGTTGAGGGTTGGTATACTGCTATTATTATTAACTATTTCTGGTTTCACTTACGTTATTTATCAAAGAATGCTCGATTTGTTTTGATGAGATCGGACCATTTTTGTAACCATATATCACGCAGTCGATTATGGCCCGCCGCTGATGCAACTCGTTGAAATCATGCAATTCTTTTGTCGAGCATTTCTCGATAAATACCGTAAGTAAAACCAGACTGGTTAGTAATAATATTATGAACATTCACGGGTTAATTAAGTAAGAGTATTCGTAATTGCTCTCTCGGCGTAGAGAGCCTTTTTGCCCGCCCGCAGGAAGCCCGCTAGCCCGGACAGAAATTGGCACGCCCGTATTCACTATCGCTCGAGTTTACACATATTCCGATAAATGCATCAGTTTAGTCAGCTATGATCGAAATATGTATCATTCAGCTCATTACGCTACGAATGAAACTCATCAGTACGCAACAAATAGACAATAAAAAATGTGGCGCTCGGTATGATTCCACAGCGACCACGAGTCGTACGCTCGGTTGTACGAAAGCTTTGAGACGATCACAGTAGCATGTTGCGATTTGAAATATCGAATACGATCCCACGGGTTAACGAGTAGTGCTGTGCGTCCGTAGGGCGGCGGGCTTCCTCGGTGCGCTGGCGCGGCTGTTGCGCGGGCGGCGCAGCGGGCGTGCCCGGCGACATGCGCGACGTGTACCGCCGCGCGCCGCCCGACCTGTCGCCCGCGTGCCTGCACACCGTGTCCCCGCGCCGCCGCCCCGCCCGCGTCACGCCGCAGCCGCCCCCGCTGCGGCCCCTACACCTTGCGCGACCGCGCCGCGCCCCGGCCGCGCCCGCCGCCCCGCACTCCGTCCCGCCCGCCGACGCCGAGTGCGAGCTCGCCTGCGACGCGTGCTGCCTGGACGGACGCGCCTCGCCCGCGCCGCCGCGCGCGCTGCACGAGCGCCTGGCCGGCGTGACGGTGCGCGGCGAGGAGGAGCTGCCGAGCGAGCCGACGGGCGGGCCGCGGGGCGCGGGCGAGGCGGGCGGCCCGGGCGGCGCGGGCGGCGCGTGGAGCGCGGGCGCGCGCGCGTACGTGACGCTGCCGCGGCGGCGCGGGGTGGCGGCCGTGCTGTTCCGCAACGCGCCGCTGCCGCCGCGCCGCACGACGCCCGACGGCACCGACATCTACTACTGGTGTGACGTGCCGCGCCGCAAGATCTCCGGTACGCGCCGGATGCGGACTTCTATAGGCCCTTTCGGTTCCCGGTCCGAGACTATTGACAGTCTGTTCTATCGCCGAGAAAGGCGGCTTCGCCTCCGACACCGTCATTTCGTTATAGATTAATTACTTGTGATTGATAAATTTCGCAATGAACGTAACATTCGCCTCGTTCGCGCAGAGCTCGACGATGGCGCATACAACCCGCTGTGGGCGATGCGCGGGTTCACGCAGACGTTCCACCTGTGGAAGGAAGGCCGACGCGCGCAGTCCGCGCCGCTCAACGCCTTTCTCACCTACGTCACACTGCCGTGGTGGAGCATCGCTAAGGGTGAGTGCTCTCTACGGAAGCTCCGGACCGCTTACACTCGTCCTTAACCGTATGTTACATGGTAGCTGAAATGATCTTGTATATCAGTGAGACCTTACTCAAATGAAATTCGTTTTTAATAATTTCATAATGGTTGACACTTTTGTAATTGATTATGTGATCTTATTTCAGATATTCTTGATCATCGCGAGGAGCCGATCCTGACCTTCTGAGAGGAGACTCCCGGGGTCTTCCGCCCTCTCCGCATTTTGTGCGAACTTATATTTACAAACGTAACAGCCGCCACAGTATGCGAGGACGTTCTCGTACTAGTCATCCAAGAATTAAGTCAAATAATATCTTAGATACATTAACAAAGTGCATTAACTTTTAGCGAACTTTTATCCTTTTAAATATATTTTTGTTAAAGTATAACGAAATAAATAGTCGTCAATATATATGACAAGCGCCGAATGTATTTCTCGAGGAACCATCTAAAATGAATAATAGAAAACAGTATCAATATTATACCGTATAACGTAAATGTGTGATACAATTATTGAACAACACCACCGACACTGGCGTATAGTCTGGCCGTCGTGAGCACGCCAGCACGTAGCACACGAGCACGTAGCACGCGAGCACGTAGCACGCGAGCACGTAGCACGCGAGCACGTAGCACGCGAGCACGTAGCACACGAACACGTAGCTCGCGATATGTATGTTGCAATCAATTCCTCGTTTTAAACTTGTCTTTCGTCTCGGTAGGACCCTTGGATTACATATTGGAGATCTGAAACCCTTGTTACATATATAAAGTCAGTGACCATTTGAAAACTATATCCGCGTTCAAAGACGAGTTGCCCTTTATAAATCACTATTTTTTACCAAAAAATACAAAGAAGGTAAGACATTAGTTTGTTGTTGATATCTCTTAATTTAAAAAGCAAACTTCCATACGTGTATACATTCATGCAAAACAGTGGTGGCCATATAATGATCAATTAACAACGTTTTTTTTATAATTCATTATATAAAATGATGAAATATATATAAATGTAATGTTGTAATTGGCATGTTGTTCGTAACCACAATTTGAGAGAAACACTAAAATATGAACTAAATTTAAATTTTATGAATATTAGTGTTTTTAATTCTGTTCTTAGTAAAACTTCGAGTATTTCGACAATTAAAGTGTATGAATTTGTTAGTGAGTCTCTCAAACTGAATTAGTCTTAGTTTTTGAGCCTTTTTGTTTTAATTTAGCGTGTAACGTTGGGGCCGACATATAGGCTGCTTAGAAAGGCCCCTTAAAAATATATAAAAAGACATTTTTATTAACGTTTATTAATTTTTATTAGCAACAAATGAAGTCAGAAAAAATAAAGAACGATTGATAAATTGTTTGAAAATACGCGATGCTGTCGAATGACTTTTCTTTTCTTCAAAAGCCTTCAAATGATGTCAATTCAATGTGACTGCCTAGTAGATTGTCAAATATTTGAACAGAATAGAAGGTCATAGTTTTTAGTATTTCAGATGGTCTGCTATTATTTTGTATGAACAGTTGCACGCGCGAATATTTATATTACCTTATCTATTGGATTGAATAAATTTTTTCCTCGTGTTTTGGAAATTATACGCTTCAGATTTTACAGCAATCAATGGCGTGAAAAATTAACCGATACCGATAGCGGAAAAGTGTTCTAGCGGAAAAGAAAAAAATCTGCTTATTAAGTATTTACTAAAAAATGAAATACTAATACTATGGGTTTTTATTTGGAAAATGAATTGTAAATCAATAAACATTCTTAATTATATGACCATCACTGTAATTCGTTTATTTATTATTGTCATAAAAAAAATCAAATAAATACTAGTCTTCCCTAAGTCACGTTTTAAAAATATTTATTAGTTGAATAAGTATGCGTTTTAAATTTTATTTTTGTATCAATTGTAATCGCTAACGAATAATGTAGAAATCAAAAAAGCGATTTTTAAGTTATATACTACCATATAATATTTATAACAGTTTGTCTCAATACAATTTGTACAAAATGTAATATAATTTAAAATAGATATGATATGTTCTTATATTGCTTTTATAGTTTAAATGCTACGCCTTAGTGAGATTTTTTTCAAATTTAAGTCATGAAAAATCATGTCATCATCGTCGTGGTTCCTACAGGCGCATTACCAGTAAATTATTTTTTAATTTCTGCGTCTGCAAATGTTTGCAATTCTTCAGAAAGTTATCTTGTATTTTTTTTGCGATTTTAATTATTAAACGTCTTAACTAGCAAAAGCATACATACAACACAGAGCAATGCATGCTACCTCCGTATTCCATTGATGTTTACCGCCTATACGGAAACACAATTTTCACACATTTGTTTTGCATTTTTTTTTGACAATTAAAGCTAATTACAGAAACTCTTGTCATCAACAAAAACTTGCCAACTATTTTTTATGGAGACTCGGGTACAAAGGGAATATTTTAACAATTAAAATTTTATCTATAATCTGACATTAGAAAGTTCGAAGCTAATTAGATGCCAGGTTTTTTTTAATAGTTCCTTGCGTACATTTTTTAAATGTTCTATTTCGGATAGTCTATTTTTACTTGATGTTATGATAACGACTTAAATATTTAATCTCAAAATATAACCCATTATTGTATAACATTGAACGATTAGAAATCCGAGTTAACGACCGGTAATGGTCGAGCTGATGTAATATTTCACTGACCATTTAACTTAATTACTATTTAATTATACAAATAATCTATTTATTTAATATGTAAAATAAATGTAACACTTTTTAATATGTTTTATAAATGTAATTGTTACCTACTCCACGTTTCGTCTCTCTCTTGCTGATAAGATCGTATAAGTGTGAAATATACGCGTATTTATAAATCATATTGTTTAATATTTATTAATCTCAGTTTTTATTAATTTATCAATAAAATTAATTGCGTCTTATTATTACTTTCTTAAAGACATGAAATGCAACATTAATCTAGCCATAATATAGCATTAATATAATACAATTAATGTACCTAAACAAAATGTTTACCATAAAAATATTTTATTTATATTTGAGAAATTTCGTCACAAGCGTCACGTGGAACGAAACGTATTTGAATGTGATACAATAAATATGCTATACGTCGTAATAACATTCCGAATATTAAATAATTTTATAATATAATTGTAATCGTCATATTTAGTTTAATCTTATGCGACCGTGTCACGACGCATGTCATGTTGCTAGCTAGGTTAGATTATCTAATTTTGTATTGTGATTTTAAAATAATCTTTGATATTTAATGATACGTTTTTTCGAAGTGAAACTTCTTGATTTCATGAGGTCGAAATCGAGTGTAACGTTATGTAAACTTTTCTGCCGCAGAAAAGTTTCGCTTCTGTCAGTTTTCGCGCGCTTAAATATTTTTTTTTATATTAGTGAGACAATAGTTTGATAACACTTGGCCTAAGTTATTTTAAATGAATATATATAACTTGTGACGATGACAGTAATGTAATATACATATGTCATTTAATTTTATATATTTTAAACATATAAATAATTCCAATTACTTGCTCCAATAGATCTGACAAGAAATATGAAAGTTCAGTAAGTGGAATTAAACAATAATATAACTTTTATAATTAAAAACTCAGAATGTCAAATAAATGGCCTTAAAAATAAATTAAATATTTATCTGATATTAATAACGTTTCACAAGAAAAGTTTATTTTTTTGTTTTATCAGTTATTCTGTACAAGCTAAATAATAATAATAATACGTTATTTTTTATAAATTAATTTGAGTGGCACATTTAATTATCTGTGGTAATTCAAAATAAAAATGGCGCCGTTCTTAAATTTTCATTTCTACATTCTGCGGAGTTTTTTTCATAACATTATATATATTTTTTATATTGTGCGATAGACTAAGAAACTATTCTGTATTCGGTGTGTGATGTTTGTGTGGGTATTGTAATTCAGAGTGATCTGTGAATTTATTTTAAAGACTTTTTTATGATTTGATCAATAAAATTATAATCTCATAAACACACTTGTTTTAATTAATTGTTTTGCCAGTAAGGTTTTATATTTTATTGTTTCTCTTTAACTATGGAGATGATTGGACTAGAATGCGAAGAGATGAGATTACGTATTGTGTGTGTAGGTTTTTCGTTCAACCTTTTTAATGTATCGGTGTTAAGTGTTAGCTTTTTGTGCTCCTAGAACTCTTTTGCACCTTTAAATTCATCCTTGTCAAGATCATAAACGATAAAATGATTATAGAACCCAAGATGGTCCAGTGCGCAGAAAACGTTAATACAAACCGAAGATTGCATATTTAAATTCAGGCAAGCAGTTTTTATGGTTTATGGTTTTTATTTGTGTCCAATATTCGTTTCGTTCTTCGCAAGTGTGAAGGACAACATCGCGAGGAAACTTGAATGTGTCGGATAACATTTTGCCACATGTGTATCCATCAACCGCCACGGATCAGTGTGGTGTAATGAGCTTCGAACCATTTTATTTTTAATTACAAATACAAATAATAACACTGGCAAATAATCAATGTGATGTTAAGTGATCATTAATAGACATTGTCACTAAATTTTCAGAAGCTAAGATGGTATGTCCCTTGTTCCTGTAGTTACACTGACTCACCTACCGAACCAAACCGAATACAACAATACTAAGTATTTTGCTATTTAGCGGTACAATGTGTGATGACTGGGTGGTCACTAACAAGACAGTACAAAGTTCTCTTAAAGAGGAGATATTGGCCCAGCAATAGGATATTCAGAGACTGCTACTTTACTAATAGCTATTCAGTGACAAATATTCGAAAGTAATTAACAATTAACAAATGAATATCTTTACCTTTTGTTTTATGATTTCATCAACTTTGATCCATTACTTTTATGAATCATATTTACCTGAAACAAACAAGATATTAATTAGTAATACTTACTAAGATTAATTAAAATAGCACCCCAAAGAAAATCATCTTGCATTATCAGTTATTTTATAGGTAGGCTATTCATAACATTTTTTTCAACATTACACAATCATAATTCTCATAAAAACAATAGCAGATTTTTTATCGATTTTATAAAAAAAATATAGAAAGGATTTTAAATATATTTTTTTGAAGGTTTCATTCACTGTGAAAAATCTTTTCCTATTTTTATTCGCCACGAATATTTCAGAAACAAAATATTTGAGAAACTTAAGAGTATATTCCTGGATAGATAAGTATGTTAATTATTTGAGCTACATTTATAATACTCGCTGGGAAATTTCAAACTTACATTGAACTATTGCGGTTTTATCAAAGGTAGTAAGTTTTAATCATATCTTGCTGCATAATCACAGTTAACGAGTTTGCCGCATAGACGTCATCAGTTCGCCTGCTAAAACTTACAATGACCGCTGTTATTCGGAGCATTTGTGACAAATCCCCAAATAAGCATGTCTGGCACGAAAGCCGCGTCACAAGGTCGCGTTGAAAATAAATGCAATTTAATAGTTATTTTATCAAAAAGTCGTCAACATTTTATTTGAGATGCCTTTACCAGCCGTGGAATTAACTTACTAAGAAAGGGAATATTTTGCATTACTACGTGCTGCTGTTTTGGGTTGTATAAATACCGATAATATCACGAGAGGAAAACAATCGGATAAGATAAGTAACACCTGTGGTGGGCGTTTGAGGCGCTCGTGACAAAACTTCATAAAGTTATCATAAAAAAAATATGTTTGGCAACCTTCTCTTGATTAATTTCAGCTATATTGGTTATTTATATTCCATTTTGCTACATACTTACTACTATATTTATTATTATTTAAAAAAATACCAATATCTGCTGTAGTTGTCTTGTGATGTATATAGTATATAGTAATAGTAACAGCCTGTTAATGTCCCACTGCTGGGCTAAGGCCTCCTCTCCCTTTTGAGGAGAAGGTTTGGAGCTTATTCCACCACGCTGCTCCAATGCGGGTTGGTAGAATACACATGTGGCAGAATTTCAATGAAATTAGACACATGCAGGTTTCCTCACGATGTTTTCCTTCACCGTTAAGCACGAGATGAATTATAAACACAAATTAAGCACATGAAAATTCAGTGGTGCTTGCCCGGGTTTAAACCCACGATCATCGGTTAAGATTCACGCGTTCTTACCACTAGTGATGTATTAAAGTTTAATTTTACTGTCGATTTGCTTAGTCTGCCAAGAATGAGAAATAAAACATTTTAATTATAATGCGATTTCGGCTGTATTTGGCAAGGATCAGAGAGGCCGCATCGCTGCCCTCCTGCGCTGACCTTACCTCAGGAGGAAGAGTGAATCTCAGTACAAGCGATCCCAAACTAACCCACCCTCCTGCCTCCTCCAATGTACGAAATGTTATTGTTATGCAAATAGCTATCTGCAGGAGGTCATATGCTGGAGTACTAGCGCCCCTTGATAGCGTCCCAGGGTATTGAAACCGTTGCCAATGTCAAAATTTATCGATAGAGATACGTATGATAGCGTCACACCTTTAACTCATCACCAAGCCGGTAGTGGTAGAAGGACCGATGTAATTTACGGAAAGAGCACATCGATCACTCTTCTTAATAGATCTGAATATAATTTCCCTCCGTCAAGATAGGGTAGAGTCCTTGGATGGAGTTTGCAAACTACCATTTTGCATGAATGCCCAAACAGATTTCTTTCAAGTCCTTCAATAAGTTCTTTCCAGGGCCTAACATTAGCGCCCATGACCACTACTTGGACTGCCTACTTGACCTCTCGGAGCGCATCGTAAATTTACGCCATTTAAATTATTATGTATTTTAATTATTTATTTGAAAAAGCACATCTACAATACATATATTAAAAACTTTTAAACTTTAAAACGAGTAACATTTCTCTGATACTTGTACCAATTACAGATATGCATACGGGATTAATAGATGAAGACTAAATTAGGTAGCAAATGAAAGTTTACTTCGCTTCCTCAAAGCACTTAGCCAACGTAGTCAAAGAGTAAGTAGAGTCCAAAAACGAGCATATCCTGTCTGATCCGACGACAGTAGGCGTGCGGTATGCGAGCACGCGTCCAATCTATCAGTAATGAGTAGGGTTACCATTTACAAAACAGAAGTACATACAAAAGTCAAAAGTTTTAAATGATTATGTAGATACCTAATATCTACCTACCACAATAAAACTACTATATAATAAGGATAATCAATTGTTCTTAAGGCATGTAGTCTGTTTTACCTGTTCAATAATATAAATTAACTTCTTCTAACTATCTTAAGTCCCAAAGGAACAATTTATATGAAACATTAATTTATGCATAAAATAACATTGGATATATGTAAATACAAAATATGTTTATTTATACAGCCAACTTAATTCAAAATAGGTGATATCTCCAACGAATTTCATTGATGTGATGCTAAAATTAATGAGGTGCAATTTAAGCGACGAGAAACTAGCAGTTCCAAATAAATCAACAACTATGGTTGTCCTAAAAGTAAATGTGTGAGCGGCGGAAGAGGGTACTTGCTGGGAGCGACCAGCGCTGTCTTCGCCTCATTACCGGGACACGCGCTACTAAGGTGAGTACGCTGAAAGTTGTCTTTTTGTGTAAAAACTATACCTAACATATTTTGAAGTGTTATAAAGAATTATGAATATAAGATTAGATTTTTTTAATCTATTTTATTGAACAAGTTACGGTGTATCTTTATATAGCTTTCATGTTATCATGTAACAATTATATTTAATTGCAACAAACTGTCCTAGTTACCCACCACCATTTACGTGTCATTCCCAATTCGAGATTATCTAAATCGACCTTGACACGGCTCTGTCTGACGTCATTACTACTATTAGAGTGAGCCATCTATATTTATACAAAACAATTATGTATTTGAGGATCAAAATTTTGAAATATCAAATAGTCAAATATGTATTTTCAAGCAAGAAAAATAAATTGTCAGTGACTGATGGAATAATTAGCGACACGGGTTTAATATTTTTGTGCGATCGCGCCACAGCAGCTAGCTCTGACCACATGACTTCTGACCCTTTATCGGCCACCGCCTTCCTATCGCGCACTTCACATCCCGGCGCTGCTCATCGTTCACATATTTTACACTGGTAAGTTTAAAAATTTAAATTTAAATCTAATTTTAATGTATTTATTTAATTATTGTTTTTAATTTTGCTGTAATCAGCAATAATATTTTACATTGTAAATAGTTAATAGTATAAAACAATAAGCTTTATTTAAAATAATTCTAGAAGCAAGAAATGTGTACTTTGATAATGGTACGAGGAATTCAACATCATCTATATTAACACTTTCATTTAACTTTACTTCACTCCACTGTCTAAGTAATTCTTCTTGTTTATGTAGCCCATGCTTAAATCTAAAGAAAAACTACATTTTACGTACTGTATTTCCTTTGTATTTCAAGTATTCGTGAGCTCTGAAGCAAGATGCTCTGGGTCTGGTGTGTGACGTTGCTTGCGTCCAGTGCACTAGGCTGCGAGTTGGTTCCAGGAGATGGGGGTGGGCCAAAGTCTCCAGGAGACAACTTCTATCGACTTATAATCAATGGGGACGTGGAGAGATATGCACCTGATCAGAGATATGTTGGTACGTAAACTTAGTAATAATGAGAAGACAATTTTGTATCATACAATTTTAAGCAATAGGGTAGAATAATGTCTCATGCCTAACTAAGCTTCTGTTTTATTACCTCCTTCTTAATAAGTAAATTAATATAATATACCTATTGACACTTATCATCAGCTAATGTACTGTAATTACTTACAATAAATATAAAGTAGTAAAATACAATCGTTGTGAAACCGAGAACAATAAGAGTTTCCAACGTTATGATAGTTTTATCCAAATGCAAGTCACGAATGCGCAGGCGCAAAGGAATTCATAATGTTAGAACGTACTTTACACATAAAACATCTACCAATATTTTGCAGAAATAAAGGCGAAGTGATAAAAAAATACTACGGTCGTGACCTAAATGTTACTTTTAATGATATATGTTTTCGTTACGATAATAGCTATCTGTATGTCCTTAATATAAATACATAAATACATATACAAAGGATATTATAAAATGTATATCATAACACTGGCACACAAAGAACTTTACTAATTATCTTGCTCAATCATCTCCTAATTAGAAACCCACAGTGGGACTGATGATGGGATACATAATACATATTAACTAATATTGTATAAATAGTCGGAGCAAATGGCTTCATGCCTTCGCTCGCGTTGAATTTATTTTCTCTGGGAAACCTTAACTTGTAATCAATATTTTTTTAAATATAACATCAATATTTATTTATTTTATTTTATTAATCCTTTATTGCACACAATTTACAAACATATAATAAAACAAGAAGTGTATATAGTATGCAAAGGCGGCCTTATCACTTTTAGTGATCTCTTCCGGGCAACCTCTGTAAAGAGAGAAATGTTTGTTTTTTTTTAGCCAGTATCATTTGTCGGACATAGTGTGCGAACAACTGAAACTTAAAATGTATAAATATATTAACGTTTTAGAAATTTTATAAGTTTTATAAATTTATTGTATAAATTAACGTTTTCATATATATATATCATACTTTTTCAAAATAACCTGCACCACAATAAAAAAATTAATTTCACTGGCGGTTCTTCGAACGAAGGTATAATTACATAGATACAATCCTAACTACAATCTTGTTAACTATAAAATATTAATATAGTTGATAACCACTATGATATATTAATATATACAGACTCATATGAATTTAAAATCCTTTAATACTCAAGACACATATTTCTAATATGACCGATTGATCTTGTATAACTCATATTAAATGACATTTAGAATATCAATCACCAGTTATTGTGTATTTTAAAACGTCATCACATTTTTGTAGTCTATCATCATCATCGTGTGAGGCGTTACAGCTACGGGTGGGCCTTAGTCTGGTCCAGTAAAGCTCTCCAGTTCGATCTATTTGTGGCTTTTCTTCTGTCCTGTTCGACGCCGTCTAACCATCTGAGCTTTGGCCTGCCTCTACTTATTGTAGTCTATAAACATATTGAATATGTGTTTATGTCGCATTGGTCTGTTAGCTTAATATATTATGGATACTGAGGTCCCTTGGGTTCAAGCCCCGGGTTGGGTGAAAAACAAAGAATCGGTTTTTCTGTAGAAAAAATTGAAAACGAAAATATTATAAGATAAAAAATATATATTTAAGAACTACTCAACAAAACTTAATACAATTAGCGATCGTATAACGTTTTTTTTTTTTGTTTTATGTACAGATAATATACAGGGATAATATTTTAGTGTTATTTTATGTAAATGTCAGAAAAATATTGATAATATGTTGTGTTGGTGGGTAAGTCTGGAGAATTATTCGTTTATTATGATGTCGCCGCGATAGTTTTAAAAAGCGTGAATGCTATATTCCAATCTAGAAACTGTTAAAATAATAATTTAAATGCTCCCTTGAAGCGAGTGTCAATTTGTATACTTAGTTTAAAGCTAGATCTGTTATAATAGCCATGATATAGCAAACATAAAAGCTATTTGGTGGGCTCGCGTTTGTATGACTTGTGTTAAAATTTTCTACCTTTATTTTTCGAAATTCCAAGTAAAATGTTTCCTGTTACCGAAACTAATTTCAATTGCGTTATTATGAAACTCACGTAAATTAAAGCTATAATATATATATTTGTAACGTATTACTTATATAAAATCATAATTGAAATAATAAATAATTATTGGATAAACTATTTTGATTTACTTAATTAAATTAATTTTGTTTCAGTAACACTCGTTGGCTCTCGCACTCACGATGTAGTGCAACAGTTCACTAGATTCCAGTTGACGGTCGACCCGCTAGATCCAGCTGCTCCGAGAAGTCCTCATAAACAAGGCCAGTTCCAGCTCTTTGCGGACACTCTCACTAAGTTCGATGAGGAGTGTGTTAACTCTGTGATAGAAGCTGACGACCTGCCCAAGACAGAGGTGCAGGTCATGTGGAAGGCGCCACCAGCTGGTTCTGGATGCGTGATTCTAAAGTGAGCTATATATTTAATATTTCTTAATTTTAATCCTGTGTTGTTATTTCGATTTGTAAATTAAGTTAAAGCCCACAGCTTACATAGCTTGAAGTATGCAATGTAATCGACCTGACCTCATAAAAATATACATAGGGCAATGGTATATGAGAACGCGAGCCGCTGGTACGCGGAGGATGGGCAGCTCACACGTCGCGTTTGCGAGGACACGTCGGTGTCTGCGCCCGACTGCTGCGCCTGCGATGACGCCAAGTATAGGGTACGTGTACCAAGTATAGGTAACTTGGGTATAACACAACAGCTGTAATACTAGAATTGGACATTATTCTTACTTCATTTCATCATTTTTTAAAAGTCTTTTTGATAATTATTATCTTTATTGAATTAAATGTATACATATATAAATTTAAAAAAAATGTGTATTGTATGCTTGCTCTTAGGCGTTACAGGGTGCCAAAATCTTATACTATCATATTTTTATATAAATCAACTTTCATCATTATTTATGTTATAACATAGGATATGACGCTTTTCATAATAGAAAATATCTTTAGTTGTAAATAGAAAGAACTTTTTTTGCTTTTGCCAGGCATTGCATTTGATTATGAGTTACAATAAATAATTAAAACTGATTTATATCAAAATTTAATACGATATGAGGTTTTGACTCTTTGTAACTCCTAAGAGCGTACAACATATCTACATTAGAAATAACTTTAATAATGTAAATGTATTTGTAGATGGTGTTTGAAGGACTCTGGAGTCCGCAGACGCACCCTAAGGACTTTCCCGTGCAAGCGTTATGGCTCACTCACTTCTCTGACGTAATCGGAGCGACGCATCGCAAGAATTTTACTTTCTGGGGTGAAGGCGAAATTGCTACAGACGGCTTTAGGTTTGTTATTATCAATTTCAAACATTAAATTAACAAAATATTACTATATATATCTGTTTTCGATTCCTTTCAGCAGTTCTTATCATATCTGGAGGTTTTTTTTTCAATTCTATATTTTTCGTAATAAATAAGTCATAATCTTAAAAAAACATATTCATAAAAATCGTTGAAATGTTTGTATATATCTTCATATGCGGTATATTTCAAAAAGTACCTATCTATTCTTATATATAATTAATTAAAGTAACGTGATAACCATTTTCATTAAGTCGATTATTGGGGAAGGTCGCTTGCGGAGTGGGGCTCCGTGGGCTTGCTGGAGCGCGAGCTGCGGCAGCGCGGTGCCGTGCTGCGCTCCGTGGTGAAGGCGGCGGGGTTGTGGCACCCGCGTCTCAATCAGAACACTACTGCTTCTTTCACCGTCGATCGCAAGCGCAATTACCTCTCACTCGCTTCCATGTTTGGTATGTACATTATATACATACGCTACTCAAACCAATTCAACCAGTATTTTTTGCACTTTATACACCGGCACGCCACAGCGTTGCCACTACCTAATACAAATAAACAGAATAATGTATGGTATGTGAGGACTTTTTAAAATTTTCTGCAAACATTTTATTTTTGCGGTACTGATCAACTTATTTGCTGTTGTACAGCAAATATTGATTTACTAAGTCCTTTGTGCTTGGAATGAGTTGCATATTGCAAATATTTATTAGGATTATAGTATGATTGTATCTGCTTAAATTATTTTTAAATAATATCAAGTTTTTCTAAATAAGTAAAAATTCATTTAGGACCATCTCCAGACTGGGTTGTGGGTGTGAGTGGATTAGACCTATGCAACAAGGACTGTACTTGGGTGGAATCGAAGGTCATCGATCTTTTCCCCTACGATGCTGGTACTGACAATGGTATTTCATACATGGTAAGAATATCACTGGATAGAGGATTATCGTTTCGCAATAATATTATTTAACATGTGCATTTATTTTTAATTATAATCGTAGGAAGATGTAAAATCGTTGAATTTTAATGTGTAATGCTCCTTACCAAAAGTTTTGCACCTATCAGTTCCTCTTGTTGTATTTTATTATAATGCCCTCAATGGAGTCTAGTCAACTGTGCAGGGTATATTGCACAAGTTGGCATTTTACATCCCCTCATTCTTATAACCCCGACATGACCGGAAAGAAATCCGGTGTAGGCCCAACGGCTTACGTGCTTTTCGAGACACGTGTACAAAGTACCACCTTTCAAACTTAGATCTGCTGATGAGAATTTCTCGACGGAAAAACAATAACTTATTAATATTTTAACTCTGAGTTTGTCTCTCATGTTCTCGGGATCTGTATACCTTTCTATTTAACCAATAGACTGATGAAGCAGTTTGGATATAATGTTTTAGAGAATATAAATACCAGAAATACATGATGTAATACTATGTGATAATATATGTTCTTCAGGTATCTTTTAACGGTGGGCAGATTATAATAATGTAAATTTCGTTAACAGTCTCCAAATTCAGAAACAGTTCCTCGTGAAAAGATGTACCGCATCACGACCATGTACCCTGAAGACCCTCGTGCCCCATTTTACAATCCGGATAAGAAAGAGATCAATCCCATGGCTAGACTCTATCTGACTAGAGAAAAGCTGATCTCCAGATCGTGTGATGAAGAGACGCTGCAAAGCTTAGTGATTGAAGAAACTGAAAATACTGAATCTGCTAACAGACGTGAGTTTTACATACAGTTTTTAATTACATGTCTGTAACCAACCAAGGGACATAACATCTTAGTTCCCAAGGTTGGTGGCGCATTGGCAAAGTAAGCGATGGTTAACATTTCTTACAGCGCCAATGTCTATGGGCGTTGGTGACTACTTACCATCAGGGGCCCGTATCCTCGTCCGCCTATCTACACCATAAAAATATATTAAGTAAATCACTTAAAAGTCCAGTCATTTCAAATGTTTTGGTTTGTTGAAAGGACATGTATAACCTATTATAATTTTAAGCTGAAGCTTTTTTTAGAAATTTATTGTTTATGTCAACTCAAACCTTATTCAAAATATAAATGGTATTCTGTTATATATTAAGTAATATTATATTTTATTACTATCAGCAGGCCATTACAATAACATAACAAACGCAACTGTAATTTTACTTATATTCTCCTTCTATCTTCTAGCACATTGCGTAGACTGCGGTAGTCATAATGTCAAAATGCATAAAGTATTTCGGTCTAATAATATAATTTATTGATACAATATTTTGTATATATAAAAAATAAGGTTTTGTTATTTAATCAAGATGTGTAGATAATTGTTCTTAATCGTTGTCTTTCTATATAATTTTTAAATTAGGTATATTTAACATCTATATATTTTTCGCATAGTTTACGTCAATGGCATTTAATTTAGAGAATATTCATCATTGTATAAAATAATAGCTTGCTTTTGTTATGGGTTATGACATTACGTATGTGTGGTCACAGCTGAGTGTGCGGTGACGGAATGGGAGTCTTGGTCGGCGTGCTCGGTGACGTGCGGTAAGGGGCTGCGTATGCGCACGCGCCAGTACCGTATGCCGGATAAAGCCCGCATGTTCGCGTGCGACCGGCAGCTCGTCTCCAAGGAGATGTGCGTCGCAGATGTACCGGAGTGCGAGTGAGTGGTGTCACCCTTTGTTTATTAAAAATGTTTTTAGTAACTGTGTTTTTTTTAAAAAAAACCTCTTGTCGATGGAACAGTTTTACTTAAAAACATTATTTATTTATTCTTATGGAGTGATAAAAATAATGATATCGATAAATATACTTATTAAAAGTTCCATAAAACAAAACAGAAATATTTCCTTAACAGAGACGATGGTGCAAATGAAGCCGAACCAGACGATTTAGATGTAGCACCAGTTGAAGCTGGTGGTATCTGTGAGACATCAGAGTGGGGCGTCTGGAGCGAGTGCTCGGTTACGTGCGGCGTCGGTATCAGCACGAGGAGACGGTATTTCATTAACCAGATGGGCATAAAAAAATGTCCTTTGGTGGCACTTGGTAGGTTCATCGTAACTTAGAAAATAACAAAATAGTTTTTTAAAGGTAAAATCATTTTTGAATTGACCCCGTCGTTTTACAGAGGAGAACCGTAAATGCATGGAGCCGCACTGTACGGAGGCGGATTTGGAGTCAGATATCTCGGATCCAACGTGTCCCACGAGCGAATGGGCAGCGTGGTCGCCGTGCTCGGCATCGTGTGGGCGCGGCGTGCGTTTCCGCACTCGGTTGCTGTTGGTGCCGGCAGATCGCCAGCAACTTTGCTCCACACGTGTTGAGCTACTGCAGCAGCGCCCGTGTGTGGAGCGAGAGGACTGCACCATTGACATGATGACGGCGAAACGTGAGTTATCCATCGATCCTCGCGTAAAATGACTACTTACTTTTATAACCTATGATACTTCTTACGATAAAAAAAAATGAAAACAAATTAGTATGAAATAAAAATACGCTTTTAGGGATCATAATAAAACGTAACTAAATAATTAGATAGTCCGGCAAAATGAGTTACTATACAATTGTAGAAGTGACATTCTTGCTAATTAGGTATCTGCATGGAGCCTCCTGAGCAGGGTCCGTGCCGCGGGCTTTACCAGCGCTGGGCATTCGCAGCGCAGAAAGGCATGTGCGTGCCCTTCAACTACGGTGGCTGTCGCGGGAACAGGAACAACTTCATATCGCAACAAGACTGTCTCGATACATGCAGCGTTATACTCGGTAAGAAAGTTATTCGTGTTACACTCACGTGTCTCGAAAATCACTAAATATTTTTATATTTTAAGGTGATAATTGGTAGTTAATAAATGCTAAGGCTGATTGTGGTCGCGCTATCGGTCAGAAAGGTGAAGCGCTTTGCTTAGTCACTTGTGTTTTTTGTTGATATAGATTTATCAGGACCACTTAAGGTTAATAAGTGTGTATTCCAAATTGTCTGAGATTATATTAGGAAATATGTTGCTATGCTCATTTAACCGTAAGATTTTTCCATATCTTAAGTAACTGCTCATAATATCTAACAGTAGATTTTACCTCTAGGGCGCCCTTGTAGCTTTTTCATATTAAAAATACTATCAACAATAATAAAAATTTAACAACCATCAATTTATGACTATTGCAAACTTCAACATGTAAATCAGACTTTATCGAGTAAATACAAAAGACGACAGATTACTTAACAATTCAAAATATAATAAATACTATTAGTCCCACAAAAGGAAGTGTATTTTATAGAGGACGGCGCCGACCAATGACGAGAGAAACCAGTGCGCCAGCACTCAACTCAATAAACACAAACAGTGACCGTTCCCATACTCAAACACGACAAGGTATATTACAGAAATCAATACTAAGCCAAGGCATTAAATATTATTTTCGGCTTATTCGATTTGATAATTCACTTACAACTCTTTAAAGACTGCATTATTACTATTTTAATTAGTCTATTCTTATGCTAAACAGGTTTGCATTGATATATACATTTTGCTGGATACCACGCGGATTGCAATTTATCGGACGTCAAAGCAGAACAAATCTTCAGACACATATCAACGACAATTATATAAATAATATGAAGTTTATTAAAGAGATGATACTCTGTCATTTTAATGAGTAAAAGTTTGAAAGTAATAATTAAAGAGTTACCTGCTCACATTCCAATATGATTGATGAAACGTGTCGTTCGTTATATCGGAAACGCGTCTTGGTTGACGGCCTGTACTTCCCTACCGATTAGGTATTATGCTATTGAACATAGTGTGTCGCAGAGCGTGCTACATTGTTAATGCGCTATTATTGACGAGCCCCGTGACCTTATCGCGAGGGAAGGCGGGGAAGTTATGTTTGTTCTTTATAATTCAGTCATTAGTGGTCACAAAGTGAGCGATTATTTTAAGATGAATGTCTTTCTCAAATTTGAAATATTCAATATTGATCGCATTGTTATATAGGCCAAGATCATTTCTAGAAGTTGTCGTAGTTTAATTAACATCTCATCGATTAACGGACGCGATAACTTTTTTTTTGGTAGTTTATAATACATAGATTTTATTTATCAAAGTTAAAATAACATCTTAGTTTTCATGGTTGTTGGCGTATTGACAATTTATGGGATGGTTATTATTTCTTACAGTGCCAACGTCTATAAATGATGGTGAACACTTTCTGTCAGGTGGCCGATTTGCCAGTCAGCTTAGCTATATTTAATAAATAAAAATAAATTAAATATTAAAAATCTAATAAAACTTGATAAAATGTTAAGGCTAACAACGTATCAAGTTCCGCGTATAATTCGGAGATGACGTAATCCCAAAAAAAAACACTCATAAAATGAATTCCACGCAGGTATCATTTGAAAGGAAGAATTTTATTATGTAGTCAACAATACTATGAGCCATTGGTGACCTTTGGGAACTCGACAATCGTCATACGCTTGGTAGCATCGTGTAGCTGTCGTTGTATTTATTTATATTATCTACTGGTTACACGATAAAATGCCACTAATAGTTCCATCTGTTTTGATTTTCAATTTTGTATGTGACATTTCATATTTAGAAATAATGTTTAAATTTAACCCTTTAAGGTCTCTTACATTGAAATAAGAATAAAACATTTTTTGCCACCCGAAAATAAACTTACACAGGAGAATTATCACTTTCTGTGCTGGTTTTTTACCAAAATCTAGTTGTAAAGTACTTTCTATGGACACTTGGTACCAATTTGTAGTTTTTTGTACAGCAACAAATTATAAATGTAATATAAAAATAAATATTGTTGTTAATTAATAAAAACAACATTTGTTCACTCTAATTAGTTGGATAAATAAAAATCACAAAAAAAGGGGTCATTGATATTTTGATGACTTTTTCATTAATCTTCTTGACACTTTTGTTTATTCAAATAAAATAAAAAGCATTTATGAGTTAACTATTAAGTAAAGGGGTAGATGAATCGTGTTTCAATAGGTAAGCCTGCCACAGTAAGTATAACTCATTTTATATAAACGTAATCATCAATTAAAGAGATGACAGTGTCATTCGCATTTCGCATTGTTTTACTTGTTTTTTCCAGGCTTGTCAAGCAAAGGCTTATCTCGTACAGACAGAAATTATTTGAATTATTTTATTTTAAGGTCAATACCAAGAATATATCATGATATTTACGATGATGATGTCCTTCTGACCGATTTCGGTGACGGCGGCATTTTTCAAACGAGTTTAACCAACAGCGCAAGAAATTATATCACAAGTGTGTGTGTGCGCGTGCGTAAATAATTCTAGTCAATATTATGTAGATTTTCATACTATTAAAATAGCTTGGCTGTTTAGTTAGATACTGGATTCTTTCGTTCTGTCTTATTAATTTGGCATTCGAAAGAAGAAGCTATAACATTGCTTAACTAATCACTCATTATAACAACTATTATAAGGCCCTTAATTATCCCTTACATATGAAGCACATAAGTTTTCATGTTGCAATCGGTTTATATGTTCAAAGCAATCATACAAGTTAACGATAATTTGATTCTTGCCTTTGATAAATTAAAAAAAATGGTTATGTTTTTGACTTGAATAGAACTACAGAATCTGATATGTATTTTAGAGTGTAGGTAGGTATTGGGATCGTATTAAAATAATAAACAATTTTACAAAAATATATTATCATTTGTACATATTTTCTTTAACTTCATAAGGCATAGTAATTAATTCTAAAAAATAGATTTTAAATAACGACTTACGGTTACATTAAAAACAAAGTATGTAAATTTTAAGAAAGACTTAAGAAAGAAATTATTTTATTAAATTTACAATATTAAAAAAAAAACGTTAATAAAAGATGAAGTATTCAATCGTCATTTGGAACTGAAGTCAATGAATGATGATATTTTACTGATGGTAGCCGGTAGGGCTGTACTTGGTATTGTTGTGTTCCGGTTTGAAGGGTGTAATTACAGGTACAAGGGACATAACATCTTAGTTCCCAAGGCGCATTGGCGATGTAAGCAATGGTTAACATCTCTTACAATGCCAATGTCTATGGGAGTTAGTGACCATCAGGTGGCTCATTTTCTCGTCCGCCAACCTATTCTAAAAAAACGAATAAATTGAACTCATCATGGTTAAAAAAACAATGTCAGCAAAAAAATCGTTTATCGCTTTAACTATAAATCTTCCTCCTTGCGTTGCTAATTGTAAACATAATATTAGCCAGATGTTTTCATCTAATTGATTTCGCTGAATGACTTCGAATTATCAGTAATTGATGTAATTTATTTCTCACCTATGATTAAAATACATCTTACTCTGTTTGAAAGAAAGTTTGCAAAAAAAAAACGTATTGAGAACGGTGTATATAAATTGGTATATGGATTTTCCTTGAAGTCATCTCTAAATCAAGAACAACGTAAATAGATGAGTGAGTAAACGATACTACGAGCTACATTCGGGTTTCAGAACTATTTGAAGCTTTATGAATAATGACAGTATTTTAGATTGGCCCTTCCTCGGAATTATCTTGTTTTTGTTCAATTTTTTTTCTTTCTACTATTTTCTGTTAACTTAAAGATTAATGAAAATAACTCAATACAGTTTATGTTCATAAAATTATTTTGTTTGATGTCCAATCAGGCGGAGCAGCCGGACAAGCCGCGGTGCCTCAAACTGGCCAGACCGCAGCCAGTAGCCGCAACTCTCTTGGTGTCAGCGAAAACTCCATCAATCTCGGAGCGCCAACTATCAATGGTAATGAAGCTCAGATTCACTTTTTATGATCATCCGTATACTCTTGACATATAAGCAAATTCATCTGAATACAAGTATAATTGACCAGAACAACGAATTAAAAAAATAAAGGCAGAGTCACTTTTGTTGACTTTCGAACATAATATTATCTTTGACACTTCATATCATTCCAATTGTAATTTTGCATAGTGAAGTTAACATATCTATAAACAATATGAATATCAGCACCAAATAGTTATGTTTTATTATCACTCATTCAATATCTCGGTCGCAGGGTCCTCGCAGTCAGCCGACTGTCAGTTGAGTGACTGGAGCGGGTGGAGCCGCTGCAGCGTCACGTGTGGTATCGGTTACCAGGAGCGCACAAGGACGATACTGGTGAGATTTTTTTACCGTAAATAAAGAAAAAATAAACGTTAATGTACGAATCGCATGTTATTAATCTCGCCAGTGGATAATTAATTAATAGTAATCATTGAGTGCGGAGATGGAACACAAATTATTATACTTTTAGTTGCTGACATTAGGTATATTATATAATACTCAACACGTGTTATCGGCAATAAAAAACTGTATATAGTGAATATATGAAATTATATCACATAATTGAGGTTAGGTTGATTGAATTTTATTCCTTTCTACTCGTGTATATGTGTTGGAAAAGACGAGGTGATTTTTGAAAAAAACAATATGTCTCAATTTCGACGATCTTGGATTAATCGTGAAGACAGATCCATCGGATCTTTTTTTTGTCTATAAATAGCTTCAGCAGTTACTAATTAAAACGTTGTGCACAATTTTAGATACCAACTATCGGTAAAGTATACACGTAACTTTTTGAAATGAGAGATGTAATCATAAAGCTATTCTCTGTTCAAAGGATCAATGAAACGCATTATTTTGATGCTAATTTCACTAACTTTTTGGTGTTTGAATATCTTTTTCTGCTCGTAATAAATTTGTTCAAAGTATATTTAGCAAATGGAGAAGCATCATACGTCGGTATGTGCGTCGGTTAGTCTATAAAACAGGTAGCAAGTGGCCCTTGACTGAGACATTACATTCCACGTGCCCTATAAAACTATGTTTACAGATACAAAAATCTAAAAAAAAACAGATTACATTAAGAATTGCTGGCAAGTTCATTAGTTTTAATTTTTAATTATATGTTATGGGTATTCTTAATTACACATAACCCTAAAATGTTGGTAAATTAAATATAATATATGTATTGTTCGTTATTATCCGATTTATGTCCCTAATTTATGCCTAGCACGCCCAGATTTATGCCTAGGCTTAAAGTGCATTGATCTATGGTCCCCGACAGCCTACCCCCTGACTGTCGGGGACCATAGAGGTAATACTATAATTTTACTTACATAGGGGTAATACTATAATTTTACTCTAACCACTTCGGAATTTGTGGTATCAAATGCTACGTGGCTAGTGCCTTGAATCTCGAAGTCCGGGACTACATAGGAGTCTCGATATTATTGGTAATCGATGTTTGGTTTGATTTTTTTTATTATATTTGCGTCTTGTTTGTTAATAATAAGTAAAATAAAACCATATGTAAATATAGTCCAGTATGAAGTTTCATAGAGCAATGACCTCTACTTTGCGTATGATGCGGGATAGCGGAAACACACAATAACTCAGAACTACTTTGAAACACGTTTTAATGTAATTTAGCAAATTATTAAATAAATTGTAATCGACTAAACAATTAAATAACAGTATTTAAAGAGATTAATATTAATTTTATTATTATTAACAAATTACGTGTCATTTATATTACGGTTTTAGTCTCTAGCTTTTTCTTTTTAGATTTAAGTGCCAAAGTTTTTATGTAGAACTATCTTTTCTGAGTATCTTTTTTTGTGAACAGCTGTTACGAAACTATCACGCGTAAAACCAAAATAAGCGACATTAAGTTGTTAAGTGTTCTTCTATTTGTGTGGCCTTCGTGGTTTTTGGCAGTTTTCATAATACCATGGCCAAGTTTGACGTTGCAGCGACGAGGGAGAATTCTAATGGCTTGTCGCTATAACAATAGTACAAATTTTCACTGTGAAATTTCTTTATTATGTTTCGAATTCGTAATTGTGTAATGTTTACTTTCGTTTCAATTAAAAACTGTCAAGAATGGATTTCGGTTAGCAGGTTATAATGATTGACTGCATTCAATAAATTATATATAAGTACATTAAATCAATACTGTCGCGTGAAAACAATAAATAAATCCATCAACGGACTTCACTATTACATCATACTCGGGCATTTTAATGTAATGTCGCATCAATAAAGGCAATTAGCCGTTTGAAGCAGTGCTTTGCCAAGGTTATATTCATTGAGATTTATTTATGCGTGCTATTGTAATTTAGGTATTTTAATTTCGAACTTCAAAAGCATTTGTTAATTTAATCTCAATAGCTATAATATTTATTTGTAATTAATGATGATGAGTAGTGTAGCTATCTTATATTTTATTTTATATTAGCGACTGCTCGTATGTAAACGAATTCGTTAAGTAATGGCTACTTGATGGTACCTAAATATTCACATCAATTCACGAACATCACCTATAAGTCTTTTATAAGTGGCATAGGTGCGTTTAATATAAAGAAGGTGGTACAAATAATTCTTTGTCATATTTATTGCTATAAAATTGCCCTAAAATAAAATAATGTGTTTTATATACAGTCTCAGCCGGGTCCGGGCGGCGCGCCTTGTCCCACGCGTCTCTCGCGACGACGTCGATGCTCGCGTGTGTGTTAGCGTCGCGTGCAACAATGACTGCAGCGTTCGTCTGACCACTCATTACAATCACTGTAAGTAAAGTGTCAAAGACCTCCTCTCCCCTTGAGGGGGAGAATTGGAGCTTCATTCGACGCTGCTCTAAAGCGGTTGATGGATCCTCACGATGTTTCCTTCACCGTCGAGCGGGAGTTTATAATTAATTTAATAAGACAAATTTAAATAATATTTTATGTCAATGTTTTCAAAACTCATTTTTACATACTTTCAAATGTATCTTAATTTTAAATTAAAAAGCTTCTAACTGTATTTAGTTTTGTTTAACATGCTAGTTTTTTAAATATTCTATTTCTTTTTCAGCTACCAAGAATATTATTCAGTTACCATAATCGAAGAGTGGCTTCTACTTAATACTCATTTGTTTATATTTTTAAGAAATACATAAATATGTTTTAGCAGGAAACTTGTTTTATTATTACCAGTTTATAAATATAATTCTTCAGCGAGTTCTTAGAATTATTAAAACATGTATTTGAAAATACTAATGTAGTTGAAGCAACGTTTTCAGAATTATTAATTTATTGGTGTATGATTGGAATAATGGTGGAGTAAGCTCCAACCGAAGAAGTGTTCATGCTGCTCCAATGCGGGTTCGTGACATATGCTAGCTTACAATGTTTTCACACGAGCCGGTGGATAATAAATACAAGTTAAGCACATGAAATGTCAAAGATTGAATCCATGCGATCTTCAATTAAGATTGTACATACGTGTACAGCTAAACTAAGGTTGTCTTGGACGCTATTAATGAGTATTAAATATACTATAGATACATATTTTTCACCTAAAAATGCCTTAAACATGAGCTTTTAATCTTATATATTGTAAAGTAATTAGATTTATCCAATTACCACTAATAACTAACTGTCATTAAGACAACGTGTCGTCTTTTTTTTTTTCATTTTTCTGGCGTTTATCAATCGTTCGTGTTTACTCGTGAAGTTTGGTTAATGTCAGTATGCAACCAACCATTGGATATAAATGGTCATTTACAGTAACAGTCTTCATGTCCCACTGCTGGGCTAAGGCCTCCTCTTCCTTTTGTGGAGAAGGTTTGGAGCTTATTCCACCACGCTGTTCCAATGAAATTAGACACATGCAGGTTTCCTCACCATGTTTTCCTTCACTGTCAAGCACGAGATGAATCATAAACACAAATTAACTACATGAAAATTTAGTGGTGCTTGCCCGGTTTTGAACCCACGATCATCGGTTAAGATTGACCACTGGGCTTTCTAGGTGCCTCTTAATTACACTATTTTCTTTATTCTGTCGCATTGTTTTTTTTACAGTTAATGGTTCTGTCGCCATTTTGTTTTTAATAATTGAATATGTTTCCTGAAATTAATTGGAAATATAAAAAAAATCTCTTTTGTACGCATTCATGTCATATCATACGACTACTTCGTACATTACATAAAACCTAGCGAAATTCATTCAATTGTTGATAGTTGAGAATATTCGCAACATTCATTATCATCAATTATAATAAACACGCTCAAGCAAATGTAAATTTTTTTTTAATTGTAACAATAATTGATTAAACATTTTATCGTTACCTGAGCAGAAAATCTCGACAACTTCCTGTGATTTCAACAACAGCGAATGTCATTGAACAACAATTGATCTCGTAACTAATCCTTGGCATTCACTAAAAATCCGAACAGATTACGATTAGATGTTTTCATAAAATAAATTATTATTGTACTTTTAATAATGCTATAGTTTTTGCTCTGTGATTGTAATTTTCTATTGAGTTATTTTTGTACATGTTTTTCATTATTTAATGGAACTATTACAAGATGCTGTAGTAAGCTTGTGGTTAAAAAGGATTTGTGAAAAATATTATAGCATATTAAAAGTAAAAATTTCTATTTATTAACTTGGACAACGTTTGTATGTCAATACCGTCGCTCAATTAACTCAATTAAAAATTAGCTAACAATATAATCTTTATCGATTGTGACTATTTGTTCTTTTGCCTTATAATTGTAATATAACATGAGCAATTGGTATTGCTTAATATATAATATATTTCCAGTGGGCTTGCTTTGTAAAACCAGGATCCTGGAGTGAGATTTAAAAAATCTTATAAAAATTAAAAAATAGAAAGGAAGCGTCATGGTCGCGGAAGAAATAACGATAAATGCTACAATTTTTTTGTAAAATAACTTGTTTCGCGGTTGTTTAAAATGTAAGGTCGAAGAGCAAAAAACATTTGAACAAAAGGATAATATGAAAGAAGGTTAACCCTCACCTGTTAGATGAATCATCCGAGTAAAAGATAGTAAAGAAGTAAAGACCTTCAATATAAATATTCGCTGGTCAAGGAAACAACGGAATGTTCGGAGCACCTCAATCATGACTACGAATAAGTATGTGTTTCTTAAAAACGAAAAGCTAAGATGATCCTGCGGAGAGAACTCGTGTCATCGTCGTATCAGGAAAAAACCACCGAGTTTCACGTGCTCAATTTGTGTTTATAATTCATGTCGCGTTCGACGATAATGGAAAACATTGTGAACAACCTGCATCCGTGTGCTTTATAGAATAAGATCCAAACACAATATAAAAGGCGGCCTGTGTCCAGTTGTGGGATAGAATTAAACAATATAATTAACGGTGAACATCTGATAGCCATCTGTCCATGTTCGTAATTAATATTTATGCACGCCTCTCTTCTCTATTATTACCGTCTTTTTAATACAAATTATTATTATTATGCTAGACGGACGAAAACATTTATATTTTTTGTTTATTGGAGCCAATTATGTTAGCCAGTACATGTTTTTTTTTTATTCCGAATAAATTTTATTGCTTAAGAGTTTGCTGTAACATATATACGAATATATACGAATCGCTCGTAGATCACTTGGTTGGCGATTAATTTCGGGGTGCACTTTTATATACTATCAGTCATTCTTTTTTTGAAATTTGAAACGAACATAATGTTTCCCATTACCGAAAAATGTATGAACTCCAATTGAGTTATTATTAAACAAACGAAATTGAAAGCGATCAAAAAAGAAATTTTTGTGTACAATACCGTCAGCTAAAAACTATATTTTTAACAATTAACGAAACATCTAGCCTATTTCATTTCAATCTTTATTTTTATGTCACAAAAAACACCGCCAGCGTCGGAGACTCTTGCTATATCTAACTATATAGAATAATACATTTTACCGTTTACAGAGCGCCCCGGGCGCTCGTTATATCATGGCTTTAAGTAACTTTTATCAAGTTGTTAGTCTGTTTGTAAGCAGTCCATGACGTAACCATAGAGTGGAGGAATCAAACTGGGCGATCTCATAGATACAAAAACATATCGTAGGAAATGAAATGTGATAAATAAAAAGACTAGTTAAATATATCGTACGGTTATAGTGTAAAAATATTCGATAAACTTTAAATATTTATAGCTTAAAATAATAATAATATCACCGAAGCAATTATCATCATTATGTATAATGAACACGTCTGTCATGGCATTGAATTTTAATGTACAAGCAAAACATTTTCTGAATTTACGACTTTTTTATAGCAAGCGTAACAAAATAAAGAAAATATTTAAGCTAATATATTAAGAATACGGTAATTTTCCGCATCACCATTAAATAATTTTTCCTGTAAGTATCGTTTATGCATCGCATTTGATTTGCAATCTCTACACGCCGAGTCATTTCCGGGCGTGGAGTTTTTCTATAAGAAAATCGTAGAAACTCTTCGCAGAACTCTAACGTTGAATCAGATGCCCGTCTCGATTGCCTGCGGGCGAAATAAGATCATCGCGATCGCAGAGCCACCTACCAGGTCCAATATAAACCGAGAAACCGACTCAAACACATAAACTGTTTGGCAGTAGTACCCAGAGTGTATTTAAAACCTAGTTAATGACTACAAGATACAGCAATCATTCAATTCATGCATTTTCGTCGGAAATATACTGATGTACATCGGCTTTACAGTGAAACCCTTTACAGGATTATTTGAAATATTACAGAATATATTTTGATATCAAAAGCATCTATTCTGTTTAACATAACATATTCCGTGCACTCAATTGACATTTCGCCACCTCGATCCGATACGAAAGCTGTGTAGCCGCTTGTGTAGAGCTTGATGATTTACATCAACGAATGGCAGGGCATTAACGATTTAAGGCATGGTTATTACACCAGTTATAAGTGTCATTTCATTCATTTAGTTTCAGTCATTTGTTTTCTAATATTAACTATAAATACAATATATAAATTAAGGTAAAGTTTGTGAATGTTGACTTATGGCTATTTTGCCTTTGAGGATGAGGTTTGGAGCTTATTTCACCAAACTGATCCATTGATGGTTGGCAGAATTTCAGTGATAGTAGACACATTTAAGTTTCCTCGCGATGTTTTCTTTACCGCCGAGCATAAAATAAATTATGAAGACAAATTAAACACATGAAAATTCAGCGCTGCTTGCCTGGGTTTAAGCATGTGATCATGGGTTAGATTCTAAACACTGGGCCATCGCGGCTCATGTATTCGCGATACAAAACAGACGTCCTCCCATATTTCTTCCTAAACACAATTAGCCTTCAGAATCGTTCGCTCTTGACCTACAATAACTCAGTGCGTAGTGACGTCACCGTCTGGATTCTGTGACGTCATCACTTCACTGGCCGGCCTTATTGACCATTGATTGTCTTGGGATAGGCGTAATGTTCTGACATACTTGTCGGAACTTTCAGATAATAAGCTGAAAATAACAGATATTATATTGTTTTACAAAGACTAGTCCTGAAACGGGGTGTACCCCTACTTGCTAGGTTAGCCTATTTATCACTTTGCGACCTCTGTTGCTGCTTTACACTTAACATTTTCCGATTCCACACCTTTACATACCAAAACGATGACACCTACAACGAAGAATACCACAACAATTACACAAATACGATTTTTTACATTTAAACAAGACACAGTACATTTCGGAGCCTGACAGTGTACATATTTTATCCGAACAAAGGCTCCACGTACATAGTATACCAAATCCACCGTATAGTGTCACAAACCATGAACCACCACATTATCACAGCATATCTACTGCTGATTCCTAAACGACTCAGGACGGGTTCGTTCCGCCAACCCTACACCCGTAGAGCACCCATTACAAAGGCATCGACCGTGGCTGTGTATCCCTGGCTCACTAATTGAGAGAAACGATGCCGCAACTCAGCGCGTCCGTGGACGTCATTCAACGATAGAAAATCTAGCCAGCACGATGCAGGATGTCAGCGATATCTTGTGGCAGTAGCAGTAAACAAAAAAACAAAACTATGTTTGACATGGAGGTTTACTTGTCAACCGCCTCCTACGTTATAAGACATAAACCTAATAAATATAATATATAATATGTTTTACGTATATTTATAATAAAAAGTATATATTTTTATGTGTCTATTATTTATTTGACAATTAGGTTTATTTCGCAAATTTTATAATACTTTGTGAAATAACAGTCATTTTTATAGTTAACGAGGCATATTGGTATACTTATTCAGCAAACATTAAATAAAAGGCTGAAATAAACAATTTATCCAATTACTCGGTCCGCTGGTGAAAGAGATCGCTCATATCAAGATCAGACAATGGTAACCGCAGTCAACAATGACATATGCAAACAGTCAATAATATAGTATAATTAAATGAGTATATTTTCGTTTCCTTATACGTTCCCAATTGCCGTTGCAAGATATTTTAAGAGGTAGGTTAACAACATCCCTGTTCGCCGCTGAATTTTACTTTAAGTAATTATTAAAATGGACGTGGCGTGAATGTAAAAAAACAATAATTAATGAGTATTTCGAATGACATAACATCGGTTTCAAATACTGTAAGCCTATTCAATAATTTACTGTTTTAGTCTATAGAGAAATAAGTTAATAAGAGTCTGAGAAATAATACAAGTCCTAGCAAGTACCGTAGAAATGGTAACGAAACCAAACATGAGTATAAGCATATCAGATTCAATAGTTAGCGGCAATGAAAAGCAAACCTAAATAATCAGAGTAAAAAAACAATAACACAGAAAGAAACTATAAATATTTCAGCTTCCCTAGCCACCTAGTGCCTAAAGTTACTGCTTTTTTCGCTCTAACTTAGAACCGGCGCTGTAGCGTATCGACAATGAAATAAAGAAGAGAGTTAAGACACAATTATTTCAAAAGAGACGAGTTTCCGAAGGCAAAACTTTATACGCATTTACTGATTTATATTTGTAAAATAGTAAAGCGTGTATTTAATAAGAGTTTACACAACTTTCATTTTCATTATTATATTATATTTTTAGTTTTCAATTTAGGTGGTGACGTGATTGAGCTTACATACGAAATATTTGTGAATTTATCTCTACTTAAAAAGGCAATATACTAAAACATAATTTAAGAAACGCAGTGTCCCTGTGTTCATGCGTGAAGTCCATACACTGACTACAAACGACGTTCTAATTGAGCCGGCGTGTTTCCATTCCCAGAAGACGTACAATTTAACTTTAGTCAGCTTAAGACGTACAATTTTGGTCCAATTAGATTTAGTGCTTATTCGAAGTATTACCAATACGTTAATTTTATTGATATTTATATTAAATCTACCGATAAAAGGGTATCGGTAGTATTCATATTTCTATATATTGCCTCGTTGGTCTAGTGGCTTGATATAAGGCCGCAGACCCGGAGGTCCTGGGTTCAATTCCCAGGTCGGGCCAATAAAAAAGTTATTGGGTTTTTCTGTTAGAAAATTCTCAGTAGCAGCCCGGAGCCTGGAAGTTGGAAGTGTGTACACTCCCGTGCCTCTGAAAGCACATAAAGCCGTTGGTCCTGCGCCTGAACTCTTTCCGGTTGTGTCGGATTGCCGTCCCATCGGATTATGAGAGTTAGGGAATAGAGAGTGCACCTGTGTTTGCAGAAATTCTTAATAAAGTCGTTTAATATTTATAATTCTATATTTAAATTCTCCAAATTTACCTGGAAATATTTCAATCGCCTAAAACTGATTATATTCTATACATATATGTATATACAATTAAATTTTTATTTCAGTTATATAATTACTGCCTTACTTTTAATTATTCCATACCCTATCTATCGTTCTTTCGTGCTTCTAATATTATGTGTGTAAAAATTCATCAATTATCAAATAAATTAAACAAAACATTTTAATTTGGTATTGTTATTAAAGGAATCGTCGCTGCACCGTTGTGGAAACGTTTGAGAAGCGAAGGCCGACCACCAAAACATTTCGAGGTTTAACTACGTTTCTATATAATTATCGCGATCGCTAAAAGTTCTTGAATAGATCTTATTTTTCGGTTTGTTTTAACGTAGTTTCCATATGAGCCGCCATTTACGCGTATTACTATAAAGAAACTTCTAATCTTGCAATTTTTAGTAATTAGGTTTTGATAAGCACTTTGAACTGTCATTGCTCTTTTTCATAAATAAAATTACATATTATGTAAATAATATAGCGATTGGGAAACAAATGTCTATGACTCACGTCTTAATGGTAATTATCGATGTGCTGGATAAACCCTACCAGGTGGAGCACTAGTTACTTAAGGTGACAAATGTTAAATGTTAGTATACTCGGAGTTACAATAACTTTTTAGTTTGAAATGAAATAAAATATCATTTAATTTTTTAATACAAGATTGTTTCTACCTTAACATGATAATAATGCGATAAATGTGTAAGTAATAGACAGTTAATTAAGATAAAATCCGAATATGTTTTATTCAAAGTAAAGCTAAGTTCGCCACCGGGGCTAGGTAGGTTCTCTGTGTCCCGGTAACCCAACTAGGATTGTTGGTTGTATACAACCATCGGGGCGTATGGTAGTTTTGCGTATGGTACTAGCGATTTCGTGACGCCCCCCGAAGAGACGGAGAGAGTACCGCTAATTTTAGTGAGTGTTTCGGTGCATTGTACGTTCAAGGCGCTGGTGAGTCCCAAATACCCCCTTAAAAGCTATTAACCATATTTATATTCATTATTAATAGTATAGAGTGGATCTAAAAGTAAACAATTCATTTTATTTATCCTGAAAAATCAAACTACTAACTACACGGTATTTAATCATCTTCATCATTTTGTACAGACATGACATTCTTATTAACGAAAATATTAAATATTAATTAAAGATGTAACTAGCTTGAATAGTAGGCAAGAGAGACTTACGAATGCGTATGAAATTCGGCTTCCTCCTTCCTACGCTTAATGAGTCATTTTTCATTAAATGTAGAGTATTTAGTTATTGACTGCCTTGTTGGTCTAGTGGCTTGATGTAAGGCCGCAGACCCAGAGGTCCTGGGTTCAATTCCCAGGTCAGGCCAATAAAAAGTTATTGGGGTTTCTGTCAGAAAATTCTCAGTAGCAGCCCGGAGTCTGGAAGTTGGAAGTGTGTACACTCCCGTGCCGCGAAAAGCACGTAAAGCCGTTGGTCCTGCACCTGAACTCTTTCCGGTCGTGTCGGATTGCCGTCCCATCGGATTATGAGAGTTAGGGAATAGAGAGTGCACCTGTGTTTGCGCACACACTTGTGCATTATAATATCTCCTGCGTAGTTGGCTAATAAAATAAAAATAAAATAAAATCTCTCTTGAGATTAGCCGCCGTGGTCGAAATCGGTATGGAGGACATTATTTAGTTATGACATAAAACTAACCTGTCCTAATTTCACAAAAAGGTTTTATTAGATTTTAAAAGATATAAACAAATACGTACTATATTTTAAAGAAATCAGTATTGCGCTAAGCGACGCTATACTCGTATCAACAATAATATAATTGAAATATCTCTAATATCTGAGCAAGTATGGTTTACATTTAGAACGTATGACTGACAAATGTCGTTTTATTCACGATGTTTTCTTTTACTGATAAGTATCAGATGTAATATAAATTAAGCACACGAGAATTCAGTAGTGCTTTTCCGAATTTTAACCAGCAACCTTCGATTAATACGTTCGATTAATACGTTCTATTAACTGCGCCATTTTGGCTCTTTGTATAATGTTTGTATCGAGTGAAAGTAATTTTAAACTAAAACTGTATCACGTTGCGCGTTGTATCGAAACACCTAACTTTAATTACTTTCAGTAAAATACAAAGTTCTTACATGTGAATAAATAGAACATTAGATATGAATAAACTCATTATATCATTAGTTTAACCATAATTTTATATAAGACATGTGTATAACTTGTGAAGTTGGTATTTTCTACTAGTGCCTTATGCTAGTACTTGCTGACACGCAATATCGAGGGGGCCGATAAAGAAATCGTGATTGTACAGTCCTAACTAACCTAACCGAACCCTATAGTTGAGATTGTGATTCAGTCTGAAAATTAAAACATGCAAACGAGTCAAACAGAAATTAAAACCAAATAACATCTAATATGATCTACCAAAAGCACGAACACCACCTCTGTATATGATTAGTTAAGAAATAATTACATAAGTTTTTCCATGAATAAGCCGAATAAGTACCGATAACCAGCAGTTTTTAACACAAGCAGCCATACAATCAGCGACTAGCTGCGATATTCTAGAGCGGGATATTCTCGATCAACGTTTTCTGCATAAAATTATTCACAATAAGGTTAAGTGCAGTGACCAACTTCATCGAAAATCCTTCACTGTTCCTCGCAAACATCCCCAAAGTTTCATTACTAAAATATTCCATACCCCGAAAACTCGTCTTGGAAAGCTGGCTCCGATAGTGCGCATATGTACTCGACATAATGAATTGACAAAAGTTATACATGGCATTGACATCTTTCATGACAGCTTCATTACTTTTAAAAAAAAGCTCATGGATTACTTTTTCTCAGCGAGTCCATTATCAAAATAGTGCGTTAAGATCCTATTGTTGTTTCATTTTTTTTTTTTTTATTTAAATTTATTTTTTATGTTTTTGGATGTTTTTTTTTATATTGCGTTAAGCATAGATTAATAATAATTATTTTTTAATGTATTTTATGTTGACGCGATACTTTGTGAATGTTGTGTACACTTTTAATCGATATACATATCAGAAGTTGATTATTTCTCTGTGAATGTTATGTATGCCACTATTTAATAAGTATATTGTTAGTGTTCCTATTAAATAAATAAAAAAATAACCAAAACGAAGTCTTGCTTAATAAATCTTTCGATACGTGAACGAACTTGAACCAATTTGTGTAGATATGAATTTTGTATGATCCTTAATTAATACCGTGGGTTCGGTGGTCGGTGGTAGTGGCGCGAGTGTTATTAATGAGGCGTGTCCCAATCAGCGTCACGTGTACTCAAGGTGTACTCAAGGAGCCTCTGATTACATATAAACTGCCACACGCGAAGTGGACACGTTTATATTCACTTATACCTAATACTCTTAATATTTTGATGTTGTTAAGAATGGCTTTACAGATTGGTTTAATTATTAAGGTATTTTGCATATGATATCTTCTAACTAAATATACTATGATTTTGCGTTTGTTTACTGAGGTTAAGTTATATAACCAAGTTATAATTCATTCTATTGCCAAAAAGTAATACGTTGTACTGCAGTTTGAAGAGGGCCAAACAGTGTAATTTCTGGCGCAGGCAAACACATGTTAGCAGTGCATTGACAACACGACACTGACACAGCGTAGTGAAATATGCTTAAAATATGTCCTGATAACGTTGAGGTGAGGAGGCGTTTGGTTAATAGTGGAACATTAACAGGCTTACTTTTTTCGTCTCACAATTCTGGGTGGTAGGCCTTTGTTCATGCATCTAGGTAGGTACCACCTTCTCATCACATATGCTACCGCCAAACAGCAGTACCGTTGTGTTACGGTTGGGATGGTGAGAGTGCCAGTGTAATCATAGGCTCAAGGGACACAATCTCTTAGTTACCAAGGTTGGTGGCACATTGGCGATATAAAGGCTGATTAGTATTTCTTACGGCACTAATGACTATAGGCAGTGGTGACCACTTACCATCAGGTGGCCCATTTGACCTCTATGGACAGAAGCGGTAATCTGCCTTCTGAATATAGATATAAAATAGGTCATGGGTATTAAAAATTGTATAAAGTTAACATGTGAAACCTGAACCAATGTATTGACGCTGTTGCGGTGACATTTGCGAGAGTCGCAATGTTCGGACCGCGATACGTGACGTAAAAAGAGAATGGATGCATTTTACGTAAGTGGCATCACCCTTGAACTAAAAACTGATGCCGAATAAGTAAAAAATAACTAGAGATAAATTAAAAAATATTATTGCTAAAAATGACATCTCGAATACCTATTTTTATTTTATTTACAATATGGATAAAATCACAGAATATTGAACACTTTCCTTTATCTGTAAATCGATCACAATTTTTTTTTACATATGTTGACCCATAAAATTATTCTATCATAAAATTGACACTAATTGATATCTGGTAAGAATATTATATAATAAGTGTTTAAGAATAAACATAATATGTCATTATTTATATTCTATTCATAATCGTTGTTTTTTTGCTCTGGTTTTGAGTCGATGAAAACGTTTTCTGATACTTAAAACTTTTCTATATCAACCATATTCATGAACATATCCTATTTATTCAAGGTCGGCACAGGGCGTATGACAAGCATTTGCAAATGTTTGCGCCTGGCCGCCATCCTTATGCTTTCCTTGGGAATATTTTTTGCACGTGGATTGATTTCCCGCAACCAAATGCCTTTATAGCGACGGGATTTAATATATGATAATTAAGAAAGAATAGACGATATTCTCAAAAATCCGGAGCACACTACTACAAGGATGTTTGTGTAATATCGGAATAGACGGATACATACAATTTATTGTTACATTTTAATATAAATAATTTTATTGATAATTTATTTTTACATTAATTTGACTGTAGTTAGCTGTTTTGACTTTTTCACTATAAGATCACCTTTGCGTGCCTTTTTCTTCATCTATTTTACATGTTGTAAAATTAAATATAAATAAATAAAATCATGTAAACAATAGACGTTGACCTTACAGTTGTTAAATAAAAAAAAGTACATATTTAGATAGATATTCAGATACATATTTAGATAGATTATATAGAAGTAAATATCGTGCGATTGGCAAGGTCGCCGAGCAGGAAGTACGGGGCGGCAGGTGTGTTGGTGATGGGACGGTAATCTTCTCGCCGAAAGCAACCACTCGCTATATGTTTTCCTCAATATTTTGAACACAGAATTTACTTATCATATTTAATAAGCTTGATTAAGTTATAATGTTTTCGCTTTATCGAATATAACAGTTGTTTTTCTTTGTTATCAATGAAGCTGTAATCATTAAACAGTTGATATATTTTCTTTGAAGCCGTAATGATTAGAGCAATAATGCACGTATATAACAATATCACGAAACTAAATTATAATGATCACGACTCACTATATTGTTTGAATGCATCATAATAAAGTACGAATATAAACTATCTTCAAACAGCCAAACTGCCACGAAACTATAAATTTTATATGCATATTTTTTATATAAGATAATTTCTAAGATTTAATTTCTATTATAATAAAAAAGACATTGAAATGTTAATTGTAATAACAGTTTTGATACTAAGGTGGAAGCACAGCTTATGCACAGCGTAAAGCTCCAGCATTTGGTTCCGCTATTTGAGTAATGTTTTTGTATTTTATACGTCATGCTGGACAAATGGCTTAAAAATGAATTAGAATAGCGCACACTTCGCCTTCATTGAATCTTTTACGCTATAGACTTACGCTTTATCTTTTAAGCCCCGGGCGTCGGGGCTGTGATGTCGTCTCCGCCGAGAAGCGGCCGTTTACTGTTCCGCTCCGCCGTCTCCTTCTGAACCATGACGGTCTCACAGAAGGAGACTACGGTCTTTCACGTTGATTCCCTGTAGAACATTGCCGACACGATTGTTCGAAAGGAGAGGTCATCCGACTTCGCCAACCAGGACCTGCTTCTTCGCGCTCCACGCGGGGCACGCCTCCAACGTATGCTGGGTAGTGTCCTGGTCCGCTCCACAATAGTGGCACATCGCTGTCGATTCGCGTCTGATCTTACACAGGTATTCTCTAAACAACCGTGACCGGTCATTACCTGCATAAGTCGGAAGGTAACTCTTCGCTTTAGTCTCATCCAGGCTTCAAAGGCTTGTAGGATCGCTCTGACGATGCGTTTGAGCACGTGCCATTTTTCGCAAAGCCGGTCGTCACAAGAGCTCTCCAGTGTTCCCGCCTCTTCAAAACCTTGAGCGCATTTCGAGAGGCGCACTTTCACTGTTCTGTTGGAGGATGCGGGTCTGTTTTTGGACTCTCGCGTCCATATCCGCCAGAATGTCCAAGGGCGGAAAACGCGTTAGAACGGTTGCCGCCTCGTAGGATATCGTGCGATATCCCCGTACTATGCGGATGGCCACTCTTCGCTGCGAACTTTGGATCTTAGTCATGCAGCGGCGGTCGCCCGACAGCCAAAGAGATGTGATGTGAGACCAAACGGGTGCCCCATAGATCGCAAACCACTGGCATAGAGACTGTGAACTGCCTCCCTCGGTAGGACCAAATGTACTTCCTTAAGGCAACACCATAAAGTTGAATTTTCGTCATTGTAGTAAATAATTATATTAAAAAAAAAGTAACAACTTGGGTTGGATTCAATAAAGTAATTGATATTACTCCTGATATCAGAGTAATGTATATAATTTATATAATTTTAGGTAAAAAATAAGTTTTGAACTACGGGATTAAAAGATTTCTTTAGTTCCATAAATTATTTATTATTATTTCGTAGGCATTAGCGCTATATTAAAAAATATATTAATTACCATTCTAATGTTGCTTTTTTCTGACTTCCATTTTTTCATCAGTTAAATATATTATTTTTATTAGTCATTTAACCTCTTTAAGATTACTTTTTCAATAAGCGTTGAAAATACTGGGTCTCGCTAAAAATACATTACATTAAGACAGGTCACAGGACGGTATCTATTCGACGTCACTTGAAACAAATAAATAGTTACGTCGAAATCTTTCAATGTTTGCCAAAACTCTCTGATATTAAATTATGAGGCATTGAAACGTTTGTTTATAGGAGATTTGTACGAGTTGAGAATTTTAATATTCAATGTGAAATGTATAATCAGACTTCGGTTTAGTTGCTTTAACATTCAATTATAAAACGATTATAAATTCATACAAAACAATGATTAATTATTTTGATCGACAATTATGTTATACATATAGAATGAATACATGAATTATAATAATTTAATTACGTCATAAATCACTGTTATGATTTTATTAAAATATTTATTTTTATAGTTTGCGCTTAAATTTTATACACAAATAAAAGCTGTTTCTTATTTACGCTAAGTTATTAAGAAATGTTACTTTTGTTTTAACGGTTTATTATTTTGCTTATCATGAATCAAACGAAGACATATTAAAACTTTATTAAAATGATTATAATATTATTTTATGACTTTTTCTAATTAAAAGTTTTTAAATTTTGATATTAAAATCTAAGATATTAAAATTAAGAATATTTTTAGTTCAAAAGGATTGTTTCCCTGGCTAGGAACAATAGCTTAAGTAAATAATAGTTTCTGCTTTTTCGATGAGTTCAAGTTGGAAGTTCAAAGTTCAAGTTAACTTACATAACAAAATATTTTTGAGTTACTATCATACGCTTACTTCGATCATATCCCACGCGTAGAATTACTGCATTATACAATTTAAAACCGAAAATCGCGTGTCAGCGACGTTCCTCGCTTTAGGTATAAGGTTGTGTAATTTAAAATCAAATATTGTAACAAACATGTAACAAAATGCCAAAAAATATTCTAATTGTACACATTTTTATTGATACACATTTATTAATATTGTAAATAGGCAGTCTGGAAAACAAACCACCCGATGGTAAGTGATCACCGATCTTGGAAAATAAGATGTTACGTTTCTTGTTCCTGTAGTTGTGTGAGGAGGTAAGATCAAACTGTTTTGTATAACTGTACCTAGAGGAGGTACAGTTGTAGAAAAATGTCCGCAATGCTTTTTGAATGTCAATTGATACTGACCAGTTACTATCGATTACATTATAAATTTTATAGTAAGTAGTAAAACATTTATTTTTATAAATAATTAATTTAAAAAATTAATGTGTGAATTAAGACACGTGACGTCTGTAAGGCAGCGACATTTAATAAATAATTGAAATAAATACGAATCGAAGTCTATAACGTTTTTTCATCGACACCAAAATATGTGTTTTATTATTTTTCCACCAAGAAGGCACACGGAAAAATTAGCCACCTGATGATAAGTTTTACAAGATTTTTAATTTGTATCATGTAAATCACGTGGGACAGGTCAAATGCACAGCATTTGATTCTTTTTTTGTTTTCTTATATGAAAGAGTTCCTTTAATCAACTAACTAACTCTTTAAACGTATCACCATTCTTGACCCAACAACAATTTAAGTGATTCCGCTCAGAGTAGACATAAAGTTATCAGATCTCTGATGCACTCTCAAGTTTTTCGGGTAACCTATTGTAGCTATAAGTAAGTAGGTATTATAAAAAGACAAAGTAAAAATGTGCCTTATTTTTAATAATGAAATTTGTTCATCCCTTTATTTTCTAATTAGGTTCGTAACTAAAAGCAGAGAATACACGCGAGAGAGCGCGGAGTCAGTGCGCTGATCACGATCCTAGCAAATTAATTATTTGAACTATTGTATTCAACATTAGATATACTTTTTTGTTGTTAGACTCTTCATACCTTCGTATCTTTAAAAGGGCACTGATTAAAAGTGAAACAAATATTTTTAATAAAAATCTACTTTTATGTTATGCACATATTACATATACTTTATACAGATATTCTTACAATTTTCGCACGAAGTAGGCAAATTGTATTAACATTATTTTTAAATTTACTTACAAGCCCTCTTGCATGTTCATATACTTTTTTTTATTATACTTTATAGTAAAAATTAAACTTAAAGAACTCGAATCGAATGGATTTGTAGATCATTATAGGAAATTATTACTCTGCATGTGGGGGCCAAGCGAGCCAAGGTGCCATGTGTGAACTCGTGGGCCCTAACTACAAACACCATTGTTTATATGTAGTTATTTTTTGTTTCTTGCACGGTGAATAAAGATAACATTCTGGAGAAAGTTTTATGTGTCATCCCACACATGATTTGCCACATGTATGTATGTCTAGAACCCGCAAATTGCTGCCCGCGCGGTAGCTATTAATGGAAACGGCTTCAAGCCATCTCATTAAACCTAGAGGACTTTATTCAGCAATGGGACGTATACGGGTTGTAATATTACTTTATATGTCTACTCATAAAGTACTATTGGCTTAATAAATGGAGAGGTATGAAAGTAAATCTTCTGTTCCGCTTGAAACTAGTCTGCTGAGTTACCAAACCATGACAGCATCCATGCAATTAATAGGTATTGTAGTAAATTTGTTTATTACTAGATGATTATAGAGGCAAGTTATTAGCAATATAATGTATGATTGTATTCTCGCCGCGCCCGACACAGTTTTGGTTCATTTCGGGAGCGAGGTCGGCATCAGCGAGCTGAACAACTTTAATTTGAATACTCTTTTGTTACGTCAGAATTCCGACAACATTTTTAATGTCCAATTAGCGTGATGTGTAATTTATTATATGAGTGACATCAACTTTATATTCGAGCATTCCTTGTATTATAGTAATTTCTGCAGCGTGTCCTTGAGACTGATCGTAGCCTAAATCTAGTCCCGTAGTTTATTAACTAAAAGAATACCGTATTAACTTTAAGTATAGATTTTCCGTGGATATTTAAAGTTGTTGATTCTCTTAAATATAGATAGATAGATAGATATTAACAAATAGTTAAAAATAAGTGCAGGATGTTTTTTTAAATACCGGTCAGACTGGCAGACCGGTCTGACGCGAATAACATTTACCTATATGATACAAATCCGCTAGTAGGTATTTTATGATCAGTAGGTTAGTTTTTAAAAAGCAAATGGGTTCGGTGCGAGCAAATATGTATTAATTTGAAATATATAATTTATTTTATTTTAAGATGTTTTACTTAAAAAAGTAAGACATTATTGTCCAGTGGGTAGAACATGTAAATCTTCATCAAATTTAATTTGCATTTATAATACATACCAATTATTTCATACGAGCATCAAAAAGTCGCATTTCAAAAATATGTATTCCTTTATTTAAGTTTTAGCCGAATTCAAAAAGAAGGAATCCAATAAGAGATATATACGAGTACTTGCCTACATTGGAACGATTTCAATGATTCTTATTTTATTGAATACAGTCGGGTAGTCATTTGTTTTGTATATATTACTTGATGTCTTTGCCAATGGTGAACTTAGTGAATTTAGTAAATAAGAATAAAAAAATCCACAACTCCAATCCAAAACAACAAGAGCAGTGCGTTTGTAAGTGCCCTTATTTAAAAAAACTAGGATAATGACCATGAAGTTTCAACTTTCTTTCCTCGAAAACACTACTAGTTTTTCCAAGTTAATGATGACTTTTGTTTTTATGAGTTTCCAAAGATACACAATGTTCAACGTAATTACTAAATGAATAGCAAATAATTTTTGTTACACATTATTGTCCAAAGAACTTTAATTAGCAAAAATGAAGTAACAGCTCTAATCAATATGACTGTATGAACGATGGTGAATTTCGCGTGAATGAAAGTAATATTTTGTAATGAAATACGGTAGAATTCTAGGCGCGGTTTTGACGCAACAAACCCGATGGTTATCACGGCCAAACATTGACATCTCGAGTATTTAAAAGACGTGAAAATGTCTTATTTAAGGAATTATATTTAATACACTTATCACATTTAAGTGTATCTTAATAAATATACTGACTCGAAAATTGATGAATTAATTATTAAAATGTTAAAATGATTAAGACATCTGCTTTATTAATCTCATGTTCTTTATTCAAAGGTTGTCTGAAAGAGATCGCTCTCTTAACGATAAGACCGTCTTTTGTAGATACCATTAGTAGATTTTTGTGTATATTAACTGTATGATTATGTAACTCTCTTGGTGTAAATTATATTGTATTATAATCTATCGTAATGATTATTAAGAATTATTAAGTAAGTTAAATGTATGTAGGTATATATTTTTTAGATATTAGTTTAGGTTTAGGTTGATATTGACCGAAATCTTCGGTTAATATTCAGATTTTCTATTTACTAAAAAAAGCAAGCACTACTGAACTTAAATGAAAGAAAATATCTCGAGAAAACCTGCATGTGCCAGATGTAACTCTGCCAAATATATTCACCAAGCCGCATTGGAGCATCCTAGTGCAATAAGTTATACACCTTATGCTTAATTAAAAGGTCTTTGCCCATCGGTGGGACCAGTGTTTAAAGGCTTAAGTCAGGCAGGTTATATTTATAACACTTTAGATATCGACTAAAATAATCTTCATCAAAAGTTATGAACCGAAAAAATTCACACATGTGTATAATTTACAAATTCAAAATAATCTATACTGGAATAACGGTTATCCATAAAAAATAGTTCTTTGTAGAAAATGCTAACAAAGAACAGCCGCTGCACAATTTCGTTTTCAATCACCACATACACACCACAGAGCGTTATAGAAATTTGGTCTTTAAAATTCACCGAGTAAGAGTTTCAATAGTATGCCAAATATAGATATTATAAACACATGTAGAGACGTGAAATTAAATTAGCGCGGAACCAGTACGAATCCCATCCAAGGCCGACGTCGGAGCTTGTAGTAAATATTTTGAGACGATTAAATATGGCGTTTTATTTTTATTATAGAGGTAGATATTGTCAAAAAATCTCGTATGATAATGTGGACTAAAGGTAAAAAATAGTATGTTTATAAGGACGCCTGGTAGAAATAATAAGGTGAAATTATTTCACATAATTTATTTTAAAATAAGCGATATTTTCTCAGGATATGTTTATTAAAACAATGCTCAAGCGGTTCGGGTTTTCACAATAATATTCAATTAAGTACTAAAATTGTTATGTACACAAATCGCTCGGCGATAATATTAGTCTAGTAAATTGAATAGACACGGTTCCTTAGAAACGGCATGAACACGAATGTATTTCGTAACTACAAATATATGAATGACCGAAGGAATTTGGCTCGCATATAATGCAACATTGTTCTCGTGTACGCGTCGGATACTACGTATTTTCACCTCAAGTGTTTCATCTTCCTGGCATTATGTTTAAATAACGATGAATGATGGATCATACATCCGTGTGCTACAATTACACTCGTATCAAATGCAAAAATGTTGTGTTTATTGTAAATCACTCGAAATTCCTATCGATGAGGTAATCGACATCAAGGCTTGGAAACTCCGCAGTTTGTAATATTTGGAAGTAGTTTGTTATAATTTAAAAAATCATTACTATACTTAAATTAAACTGAAAGGTAGTCAGACGTTTATGTATCGATTTAAATACTAGAACCAACATGTCATCCGTCGATAATTGAGTTCGTAATTTACAAACCAAGTCGCAATTCATCATGTTTTAATCCAGACATCGGCATCGGTCAATCGATTGGGGTTGGACGCGGAAGCGTCTCTATTAGCGGGCGAAGCGCTCGTCCGCTTACTAGCCCTGATACCGCGCTCGCACCAACGATATTATTTTAAAGTTTAACTATTATAGCATTTTTTTTGACAATAATGTAATAAGAACAGTTATATGCGAATATTTAACATGATTAAATTTTAATTTTAATCTATATAATTGTAATTAATTAATATGTATAAGTTGCCGACCATCATAAAATCTCAGTTTTGTTTATCTACCTATTCACTAACTAGGTACGTATTAATTACTAGAGAGCTATCAGGTATAGACTCTACACACAGAGCGTTGGCGTTCTGACAATATTGATGAAAGATATTAAGATATCCCCATTCCCACGACGACTTATTTGACGACTTTTTTGACATATTTCTAACACACTCACTCTACTGGTGGTAGGGCTTTGTGCAAGCTCATCTGGGTAGGTATAACCCACTCATCAAATATTATACCGCAAAACAACAATACTTGGTATTGATGTATTCGATTTTCAATTCTGCGTGAGCCAATGTAATTACAGCCATAGGAGACATAACATTTTAATTTCTAGTAGATGGTTAACATACCATCAGCTGGCCCATATGTTCGTCCACCTACCTTTTCTATAAAAAAATATATAAAAAATAATTCTCATTAAGTTTTGTTCATATATTTTTATACAATAACCAACTATTTTCCGTAACTTACAATATTATAAATATGATAATGTGTAATAATAACTATTAAAAACGCACTTTTAAACTTTCAGTTTTGTTTTCCAAAATATGTACAATAATTGTAATAACTAGAACGAGTCTTCTTCTGAGCGAGTGATAGGTATATTTTCACTGTTTGTGTAATAAGAAGTTAGCAATTACCTTTGAAACGATGATTTCGCCTAGACTTACCTTTATATATCTGCCTTTTACACGCTACATTTGTCAAATACCAGTTTCTAATTCTAGTTTATCAGTGGTTAAAACTAGCCTTAACTCACATCTAAGGATGAATTTCATTACTTTAACAAGTATATCGAATTTCATTTTTACTCTTATTAGTGGTTCAGACAATCAGTTTAACTCATTTGGACATATTATGATATTATAATTCATAAATGCAATTTTATCGTTTGCATGAGTGCAGTGTTTTTTATTGTTTAATTTGATTAAAAAAGAGGTAACTTAATACAGTCTACTTTATCTTCTAGATATATTTTTGCCTTAGCCCAGCCATGGGATGTGTACAGTTTGTAACTTTTACCACGTGTCCCAATATCGAAGTTACGATCCGTCCAAAATTACCGGCATTTATTATTTTATATACATTGTTTTCCCAAATTAGTTCAAGCAAAATTTTTCCTCGTAAAAGCAGTATAAACTCATTAGTTCTTATAACTGAATATTAATAAACAACAATATACTTGTACTAACACGACATGGCACGTGGCGCCGTGGGGCATGGCGGCTGGTGTTGCTCTTTCTCAGAATTCCGAGGATATTATTTTACAGCTAAACATAATTAAAAGCTATACATTTTACCCGTGCGAAGAACAACTTTACACGGGTAAAATAAATATTATACACCAAGGTTTTTTAAGTAACAAGATTAACTTCGGTTCGCATTCAGATCAATTTATTTTAGACTACGTTAATAAGAAAAGGCTTGAATCTCAAAAAATTAACATATGAACACATCACATAGTTTTTGTAAGCGCTGATAGAATAAGCTGGCATAAGACATTAATTTTTTATAGAAAGGCACACTAGCCTTTTGAGTTCACTGAGTCGTTTGTTCCAACCTGTTTCCTTGTTGTTCTAACGACTAAGTTCGCCCATTACAATATACTAACACTATAAGAAACATAGCTAAACCATTTATTATCTCGGCAATGTGGCGCACGCTAAGGGTTATAAGACTACGTTTACAACTGTTATTCTCCATCGAACAAAAACAGTAGAATGTCACATATATTGTAAATATTTCATTAATGTCTTCATTCGGAGAAAAAAAAACCTTTTAGACACAAAATAATATTATAGTGTCACCGTTAATCTTATTTGCTTTGTTGTTAACAATTGCAAAAAAACAATTATTTTAAAAATGATGTTGCGAAATCTAGATACCTTAGGACGATCCCAATTTCCTAAGGTTCTTTGGTGAACGTAGTGTTTATAAACCTCTCCCGCTTGATTCGCTCCCGATATACGCCGACCTTCGCCTCCATAGCGCGCCTTGGCTTAATCTGTTTTATTCGTGCTTTGATTTGCTATCAATGGTTCTAACATCATAAAGAAAATATTCGAAAGTATTCTTCATTCGATTATTGCAGTATATGAAATATAACTTTCACAAAATTAGGTTATATAAGCCGTTTAATTTTATAGAAATATTCAGATTCAGATTGCAAACAAATTGTAATGTTAGCCCGGATGATATTTTTCTTGACTCTGCTTACTAACGATATTTATTTCCTTTTAATATCTAGAATTGTGATGGCCCAGTGGTTAGAATCGCGTGAATCTCAGCCGATTATTCAAGCCCTAGCAAGCACCACTGAATTTTCATGTGCTTAATTTGTGAACGAAAACATCGCGAGGAAACTTGTATGTGTTTATTTTCACTTAATTTCTGGCACATGTGTGCCAGACCCGCATTGGAGCAGCATGGTGGAATAAGCTGCTAACCTTGTCCTCAAAGTGAGAGGAGGCCTTAGCTCAGCGGTGGGACATCGCAGGCTGTTACTTCGCTTTAAATACCTTGATCGCAAAACTTTAAATTGGCCTCCATAATATGACATTGAAAACATTAAAATTGAGCTACATACATACGTAGTTTGACCGTAGATGCATGATTTGTTTATAAACATCTAGGAACGAGCAATGACGAGACGTCAATTCTAGATGCGCGTGCGCCGAATTTGACCCTGTCCTGCACATATGACATTGTACGAATTATATTTCGTTACTATCACTTTCACGGTAATTCTTTATATAATCTATACTTCTTTATAAGAAAGTCCTAATTAACCATAAAACACTTATGTTACGAGGCCCTTTACAGGATTTTATTTTCTGGCTGTTAGTTATTTCTGCTGCTGTTCGTCCATGGACGCATTATGAGGACATTGAACAAAGTATTTTTATATTTCTGTCGTTAACAATATAAAATTTCTTTCTAGATAGTCCTCTCCGTTAATAAAATATAATATAAAATGTGTTTCTACATATTGTTATTAAATTTATTAATCTTATATTAAGTAATAGTTTGGATTATTTGCAATTAAGTGACTAACCATTAAAAAATAACTTAATTCATCCGCGAACGTTGTTGATACTTATTTGTACAATACTAAATGTGATTTAAATATATATTAAATCGGCGCGGCGAAATGTTTTATAGGTTATAAATCAGTATCCAAATGAACATTACTTATAAATAACATCTAAATAGCGTTAGGAATGTTTAAATGCATTGCAAATCTATTAAGTGCTCGCGACAAACTCACTATATTATTAGCTTTGCCAAATACATTCAATCGTTAATTGTATTCAATATTTGTTTAAGCAAAAAAATACGTTCAAATACCGATTTAAAATTAAATGAATTGTACTTCTCTTACCGAGAAATAACTATGGCAGTAATCATTTATACTCTGTCTCAATTAATGATTATTTCCAAAATAAACCTTTATCTGTCGACTAATAGTTCAAGCGAACGAAGTCGCGAGCATTGCTCGTTTAATATTTCTACTGAATAAAGCAGAATCTATGTGGTCAATAAACCATGAACTTTGATGATTCACGATGAAGATACATATTAACATATACGTGGAACCATTATGTTATGGCCTGCTAAGAGACGGCGAACATACGCGCTTACGTCTAAAAAATTGATCGTAATCACCTGCGAGCATCGCTTACTGCAGACGTGCCATTATTTGGTACTATTTGTACCTGTATTTGTACGCGATTTTTTTTTTTTTTCGAACACGGCGGCCAATCTCTGGAAAGATTAGCCAACTACGTAGGAGATATTATAGTCCACAAGTGTGTGCGCAAACACAGGTGCACTCTCTATTCCCTAACTCTCATAATCCCATCGGATGACGGCAATCCGACACGACCGGAAAGAGTTCAGGCGCAGGACTAACGGCTTTACGTGCTTTCCGAGGCACGGGAGTGTACACACTTCCAACTTCCAGTCTCCTGCTGCTACTGAGAATTTTCTGACAGAAAAACCCAATAACTTTTCATTGACTCGACCTGGAAATTGAACCCAGGAGCTCCGGGTCTGTGGCCTTACATCAAGCCATTAGACCAACGAGGCAGAATTAAAATGTAGAGATTATTACATTATTTTAAATAATCTAAGAATATTCAAACAATGAAAAAATAAGCCGTACACTTAACCATTGGGTTCATTTGAGTGGAAAATAATCGTTGAAGCTACACGACAATAAGTACTTTTACGTAATATTGTGTTAGATTAATTATATGACAGATAAAGCTCGCACAACAGATCAATGAATAGTTATAACACTCAAAGAAACATAGGGTTTTTATTTTGATTGCTTGTGATATGTATGTTAAAGGTGTGTAGATAATATCTAAAATAGGTTCTCAGCAGCGACTTATTCTACTTCGTCCAGGATAACAAGTGTCCTATAAATATAGGCTAAATAGCCTGGGTAAATAATGGCAATCACGATCTAGTGTCTTTAGAATACATTTTCGATTTTTTCGTTTTGCTTACAGAAGAAGTGACAGATGTTTATTTTAAAATGATTATTTAAAATAATTATTTTGAATAATGATTCATTACGTCAATTACATCGTCAAAACACACTTTTGAAGTTTTTATTATAAGCTGCGCTTTAACATTATATTGTATCGGACAAACGTATATAATTTTCTCATAAATGTACCAAAACGCAAACACTTTCAAGCCACTTCTGACTTGGAGATACAGGGTGTGAACTGCTTACGTCGTCAGTCTTTGCTATATAAAATGATGACTCATTATGGTGACGTAGGAAATAAACCACTGGCAAAGGACTATAAGCGTATTTTATCCAAATATGGTTTTCAAGAATAAAACGAGAAATGCTTGTGTATTGTCTTTTGCAAATCGGCGAGAGTCTGGTGTGTGGGCCGGGCCATAAACATCGCGATTACAAATAATTGCATTGATAATAATTGCAACACAAGGTAAGTGATAAGATAAGAGATTCCTACAACTACTATTTAAATCGTAGGCTTCTAGCGCTTTACTCATCTTTTTATCTATTTTTCAACTCCAGAAGAAGACAATATTATATCAATTTTAAAATATTAGGTCCTTACATATGAAATTAGCGTTTTGTCGTAGCTGGGACATTTGAGTTTTGAAAACAGTCATTCATTTGTTTTTTCCTCAAAATTTTTTTCTTTGGTGTCGCTTATTACCGCACAATGGAAAACATGAAATATCGGTACATTTATGAGTACGAGTTCGACCGTGGCACCAGTGCTGCAGAAACAGCTCGAAGGATTAATGATGTGTACGGCGCTGGTGTCGCAAAAGAAAGTACGGTACGTTTTTGGTTTGAACGTATTCGTTTTGAAAATTTCGACCTTCAGAACCAACCCCGTGGACGGCCGGAGACCAAAGTAGAAAATTAAGAATTAAAAGCTATTGTAGAAGCGGATCCATCACAAAGCACTTCAGAGATAGCTGCAGGCTTCGGGGTAAGTGATGAAACTGTATTAATCCACTTGAAGCAAATCGGGAAAGTAAAAAAACGTGAACGATGGGTACCTCATGAATTGAGTGAACTACATGCGTCGACTTCTGTGTTACTTTGCTCAACCGACACAAAAATGAAGGTCAACAACTACAAACCATGAAGGAAGAATTAGCTGCTAAACAACCGAGATTGGTCAATCGCTCTAGACCATTGCTGCTTCACGACAACGCAAGACCACACACTGCACAACAATCAACCACTAAGTTAAATGAGCTACAATTGGAATGTCTGCGACATTCACCGTACTCTCCGGACCTTACTCCAACAGATTACCATTTTTTCCGGAATTTAGACAATTTCTTACAAGGAGAAAAATTCAACTCCGATGCGGCAGTCCAAACCGCCTTCAAAGAGTTTATTGATTCTCGTCCTCATGGTTTTTTTAGTAAAGGGATCAATGAACTACTTATGAGATGGCAAAAGTGCATAGATAACAACGGTGCATACTTTGATTAATTAAATATATTTTACAAAAAAAAAAAGACTAATTCCTCCCATACAAAATGCCAATTTCATATATAAGGACCTAATATATGTAAATTATTGTTTCTGAGTAGGTTATTGTTGAGTTTTCAGTATTGACAAAATATTTATATAAAGAACATATGTTAAATATATTTATAAACTAAACGAAGAGCAATGGAATTATGTCACATTAATTACTAAGCCTACTTCAATTTCGTTTATTTACCTTAATAACATTACGTATTATAAACGATTTCTAATAGAACGGTGAGTGTGTAATGTGATGTTAAGTCACTGTGTCTGTGTAGTACACATAACATCATGATTATGGCGAATTGGCAGGGTAAGGAAGAATGGGAAGAATTAATATTTTTACAGTGCCAACGTCTACGGTCGGTGGAAAACACTTATGATCAGGTGATCCATTCGCTTCGTCTTCCTTCAAATTTTATATTATAATAATAAAGATAAGTAGAAAATAAATATATATTTTCCTTTATTATTTAAAATATGCAGGTGAACTGATGGTAAATGGTCACAACTGCCAATTGACATTGGCAGTGTTAGGAATATTAACCATTGTCAATGCGCCACCAACCTTGGCAATTGCGGTGTTATTTCCCGTGTATATCTCACCAATAGCACGCATGTTCCGTGGCCCTCGGTTTTGGAAAGTGGTCATGGGCGGTCAGCGGGTCCGCAGTTGGCGAGTGAAAGCATCACAACACATGTACCATTACGTAACCAAATGCAATCACAGTAGATAACACATTTATGTTTTGTTACGGTCATTGACAGTCTTTTGTGTTCCAATTGAGTATTACTTAGTTTATTTGTATTTTGTTTAAGAAAATAAAAAAAACATGTATTTTGTATATAAACACTTAATACTGTCTGAACTAAACTGGTTCTAACATATTATTCAATACCATATTATGTGAGTGTGGAGCGTATGCAAAACAGTAATTAAGGTTTAGATAGTGTGAAAATCATGACGGCGTGGAATGGTAGAAAGAATTCCAACATTACCTTATAATATCGCAGCTCTTTGAACAACAAAATGCGCTCCAGTAACAATTGGGGATGAATGAGATGTTCCCTTATTTTTTTTATTTTTTTTTGTCGCTGGAAAAACGCATTACGCGTTTCCACCACGGGAACAGTGGAGGGATATGTGGGGCTCGCCGATGTCCGAGGCGCCGAGTGCGCCCCGAACAACGGAATACCCACTAAAAAACCAGCGGTACCCTTTCTGTCATAACAAGGAGCGCCACGGGATCGCTTGCGCATGCTACCACGACGCTCTGACGGGCGGCCTGCCTATGCAGGCCTCCATTCTCTAGGGGTATTACCAGGGTACTGAAAACCCCCCTAGTCCTGGCGACGCCTATTGTGGCGAAGGGAAAAGGTGCGCATAGCGCCTCATTCTTCTCCCCGGTCTTCTTCGGCGGAGCAGGTTTGCAGGTGTCCTCTTCCCACTCCCGCTCCGCGGCCTCCTTCTTCGACATCACATTTTCACAGAAGGAGACCATTTCCGACCAGCACTCCTCGCTTCCGAGCATCGCGTTGATGATGCTCGGCAAGGAGAGGTCTCCACCGACAACCGCCACCAGGGAATGCCTCTGGGGCTCCGTCACTCCGTCAGTGTGTGTTGCGCCATGTCGATTGGCGCATCACACTCCTGGCAGGAAGGTGACATTTCACGCCGTGCTATCTTGTGCAGGTACTTACCGAAGCAGCCGTGCCCGGTAAGTACCTGCGTCAACCTAAACGAGAATATGCCTCGTTTTCTTTTGACCCAGCGACTCAAGTGGGGACGTAACGCCTCCACTATCGCCAGGCGCGCTGTGGGGGACCCCAGATCCTCCTCCCATCGGGCTATCAGGGCTTGCTGGGCTAGAGCCCTGATCCGCCATAGCGATCCCGGTCCTCCGACGTTGGGTAGGAGGCGACCCAAGGCGGCAGCTGTGTTGACGAGCTTCTGGATGGTGACACTTGCCCCCCGAGGGGGGCCTCTCCGTGGACCGTGGAAAAGGAGAGCCTCCGTTTTGGATATGGAGACTCTCAGGCCCAGCATTTATATTCGGTTCACAGTCAAAGTTGTTCCAACTTCGGGCAGGCGGGCCGCTTCCCCAAAGTCCCGTCCCGTCGCGGTAATGAGGGTATCGTCTGCAGAATGAGATGTTCCCTAATTATATATATTGAAAAATCTTGGACGGGTTTTTAAACCTGCGATTAATTATACAATTACAAACATATATGATTTTAGTAGTCATCTTAAAATTGGTGTTTTTTAAAACTGTATGTTTTATATGTCAAGTAGATATTGGGTATTAAAGTTGTCTAATGTTAAATTAAGTATCTAAAGATTTACTATCAGCCATTTATTTTAAAAACTTAAGTGTGGAACGGTTTATCTTTGAAATCTTCTTGTCATTTTAATGTTAAGTTTATATTTTGAATTATATAGTACAGTACCGTACAGTAACAGCCTGTTAATGTCCCACTGCTGGTTTAAGGCCTCCTCTCTTTTGAGTAGAAGGCTTGGAGCTTATTCCACCACGCTGCTCCAATGTGGGTTGGTAAAATACACATGTGGCAGAATTTGAATGAAATAATGAAATTAGACACATTCAGTTTTCCTCACGATGTTTTCCTTCACTGTCAAGCACGAGATGAATTATAAACACAAATTTAGCACATGAAAATTCAGTGGTGCCTTCCCGTGTTTTAACCCACGATCATCGGTTAAGATTCACGCGTTCTAACCACTAGGCCATCTCGGCTTTTAATTATATAGAAGGAAGGGCAAATAGAATAGAATAGCATACAGTCTTCAGACCAGTCGATATTAACTCATATTATCAACACAAACTTATTTTATTTAGCAATGAATGTTACAAGAAAATACTTATATCAACTTATTTTCCTCATTATACAAAAAATGTTCGTTAAGTGACAAAGGTATTTTGCATTTTAGTTGAAAAACATTAAGCTTTTACACAATACAAGGTAATTCAGTTTCAAGGTATTGATGCATTCAAATGTGGAACCATTAAAATGCATTCATGAGTTTGTTAGGCGTCACGTAGGTACTTACTCCTGTGATCTTATTCTGATTGTCGGCGATGTCATTGTTATATTCTGACCCGAATCAAGCAATATAGTCGACGTGGTCACTCGGTCTAGATATTCCGAGGTCAGGTTTTGCAAAGGCCTAATTGCCGTCTGGCGGATCATAATCAGAACCGTAGAAAAATTTATAAAATAAAAGTAAAATAAAAAAGATGATTGTATTGTACCTTTAGTAAAAAATTTTTGTCTTATTAGTAATTGGTAACGTTTGAGTAAGAGCCGATTTCCACAGGCTAATATTAATATATATCATATTCAGCATCCAGAAGTGAAACTGATTTTTATTACCTCGATTTAAATTTTTTAACAACGCTGTTGTATAGATCAAGGAATGTCCTAACATATTCTGACAACCAATGCGAAGTTTTTTTCTATCGGAGGAAAATATCATTCAGCAATTTATAAAGATCAGTTAGTTATTGCAACTAATTTATAAAACTCTTTGAAACATACCACTTCTCCTGTTTTTTTTTCTAAGGTAAGAGCGGTCACAGGTGCTCCAGTTTGTAAACGTTACGGTCACAGTGTCAAGGCTGGGTTACATTTACACCGTCGGACGTAGCGATCATTTTATTACATTTATATATGTCAAGTATATGGGCAGGTAATCGAGTGATTTATTCTTATGCTTTATATATAACATGCTATCTTAGAAACATATAATGATTATAAAGTGGATTGGACTATTCGTTTTTTTCTACTAGAAACTTAGTTTCAAAACCTCATTAAATACAGCGCCAGCCTTGACTCTCCTTCTTAAGTTCATGGACATTAAGGTTAAAAGAACTTGTAACTTTATATATTATTTTATGTATTACCAGTTTGCATTTATTTTTAAATTAATTTCAGTCCTTGTATTTAATGGGTAACGTGAGCGCGTCTTGCTGTGCAATATTAAAACAAGGTGACGAAACCAATTCTGAATTTACACAATGAAATATAACTTTTTCTTGATATTATATTTATGTATAACTTAATTTATAAAAAAAAATTAAGATATGGCATCACAGAAAGTTAGTCTAATAATTATTGGTTTTTTGTTATTCGGAAATATGCTTAAAATAAGTCACTCCAATAAGAAATGTGTGTCTCATTCATTGCCAATACATCATATTTAAATTTGGTCCTGGTTGGTTTCACTTTAAAGAATGAAGTCAAAATAAGCCTACGAGTCTTAAATAAATTCTAACGTATAAGGCTGACACAGGATGCGAACCTGTTATCACTGCTGGCTACTACGACAAACATGGTAAGTTCTTGTAGCACCGATACATCTCATTACATTCTTGTAATGATGACTAGATAAATAAATACAACTAAGGAGTTCACACTGAAGTGAAGTTGTTTCTATATAAAAGTATTTCAAATGATTTCTAATGCCTAATTCTTAAAAAGATACAGGTATCTCGAATACATAAAGTGTAAAATTACATCAAGTCTGTTATTTAATAAATAATCAATCAGAGAATTTTGATCTGATAACAAATTAACAGGTCACGATCAGAAAAACAAATTAAGTATAAGTGTTATTTTATAACATACTAGCTTTGGAAAAATCTCTCAAAACTTCAATGAAAATGCAAGAGCTAAATCGTTTGTTGCTTACAAGTTGATTTCACTTACCTTTTCCATTCAGCTGAGTCCGCAAACGTGCTAGTTCCCTGGACCGACTCCGACTACGACGATGCGTTGTTATTCTTCGCGGCGACCGTGCCATGGCACCCTCGGACCCCATCAACTCACATTTCCACTCATAAACCTTGGGATCCTCTACTACACACTGCACCTTCACAACAACTACACCTTTTAATAAAATTACGAGGTGACTCTATCAACAACTCAAAAACATAAACACATTTCCTAGTTGGAATTCAAAAAGCGCGGTTGTAAATCGGTCGTAAAATGTGATCGTAAGGCACGCGTGTAGTGGGGAAGGCACTCCGAGGCACTGAGCACTGAGCGCCGCGGTTCGTTGTTGGGGCGCGCCGGACGAGGCACACCTCGCCTTACCTCACTGATAACGTGATAACGGCTGCACTGCGAAGCCTGCCTATGACGACACGATAGTAGTTTATTTATTTTTACAGGATTGTTTAAAAGTATCTACTAAAATTATGCGTTAGTGTTTACATATCCTTAAATGATTGCTGATGTGATGAAACCAATTATTACAATTTATTTATTAAATTAAAGTACATATAATAATAAAATTAGTTTCAGTATATACAATATTTTTAGTCTTATTTTCGTGGGATATTATAGTATTTATTCGGTTTTTGCCGCACCCGGATTTAGTTAGGGCAACATACAATTGGAATCATTCGTGAAAAAAACATCATTCACTTAAATCTATTCCGACATACTTGAATGTCGTTCCCTGAGCTGTATTTATTGTCACTGTAAACGATCCCTGCACAGGAAATTGTATCCTTTTAAAATTAAAACGTAAATCTGTTTTTAATGAGTACTTACTATCAACTAACCGACTAAGTTACATTTGTCGTCCAGAGAATCGGAATTGCGATTCCAAGGGCGGAAATGCTGCCAGCATTCTTGCCACCATTCCACGCGGTCAAGATTTGTACTATTTTAACCCATTTAAAATTTTTATTTGTATTTATTTAAGGCTTCACTCGTCAAACTAACTGATTAAGCATAAATTTAACAAAACCATGAATAATAAATATATGCGACAACAAAACGAAATACCTACCTAACCTATAACCTTTAACTTACAAAGTTATTTACAAACGGATAATAAACACGTATCTATATATGAGTATTTTCATATAACCTACTCAACTATCCCTTGTAATAATATGTCAAAACTATAAAAAGTACTAAAAACTATCGATGTCGATATCTTTCATAAGAATTAAGAACAAAGTATATGTATTTTAGAACAAATTTGATACTCTACAAAAGGTTATAGTCAACCTTAAAGTGCGAGTTAACCGACATAAACCAGCATAGCTGAACCCTATTTAATATGATTGATCATATAAATCTGAGTTCAACTTACATTCCAAATATTCAAATCTCTCAAACTCTCCATAAACTTTCTATCATAATCATTTTACAGACTATCATTTACATGTAGCTAAAATTTCAGCCAATTCAACTGAACAGTTATTTTATAGCAATTTTATCGAATAAATGTTCGACGTGATTTTTTAAATTGACATAACTTTATTATAAGTTAGCCATAATACATTAGTGAAAACCGCACTCAAATCCGTTCAGCCGTTTCTAAGATTAGCGTGCACAAGCGCACAGACAAAATTTCTAATAATGATTGTTTTGGGTTCTATTGCTTTGATAAAAGATATTATTATTTTTACGTTAAATGTGTGATACACATATTTATCATTTTACTGTTTAGGAATTATCTACCATACAAACCGATTATTGAAAAGTCTTTGCAAAAACCTACTAAATTTAGCTTAAGATGTGATTTTTTATTGAGCTGTAAGGTACATGGGTGTATAAATGTATGTGAAGTTTAGGCATATCTCCAAAACGGTTCCTAATCTCCTGAACGCTAAGTGCGTTAAGTGCTAAAATGTTCTATAAATATAATTTAATATGTCTATATCTTAATTCATCTCATTTGAGCGCATTTTATATTGGCTGATTTATTGATTACTATTTTTAGTTTCTTAGTTATCTGTACGGCCGCATCATAAATTTCATAGCATTCGGTTAAACCATTTATTAAAAAATACACATTAAAATATTTGTTAAAATAATTGTTTTGGTCAACATTATCTGTAGTTTATGTACAAGATGGAGGTTTCGCGCAGACCAGTCTGGGTAACACCGACTTACCAATTATTCTATCGCCAAACAACAATAGTCTATATTGCAGTGTCAAGGCTTGAAGGATGAGTAAGTTAGCCTAACACACACTAGGGATATAGCATGATAGAACCCATGATTGGCAGCGTCATTACGGACTAAATTGAACCATTCACAGGTTACCAAATACTATTCTATTAATTAATAATAATCAATAAGTAAATAAAAATATTGAAATGGTATTCTCAACCAATAAAAAAGAAATCTTTGTTAACAAGATCGTTATTATCAAACTTTGATATTCCGTCTTTAAGTGAGAGTACACAGTATCGTTAAATGTTTTAAATAAATTGACAAACAACAAAACTTGTGATCTCTATACTGTTTATGTAAGTTTTTATTTGTAAAAGCAGTTGAGCACAAAAAAAAAATAGGAATAATTTGTATTTAAATGTTTGTATATAAGTATGTTGTATAACCGCGTAAGAAAAAAAAAACGCGTGACGTGATAAGACGTCTGCCAGATTGTCCCAGGACTGGTGGTAGGCGTTTGTACAAGCTCGTCTGGGTAGGTACCACCCACTCATCAGATATTCTACTTGTTATTCTTGTGTTTCGGTTTGAAGGATGAGTGAGCCAGTGTAATTACAGGCACAAGGCACATAACATCTTAGTTCCCAATAGGTGGCGCATTGGCAATGTAAGCGATGGTTAACATTTCTTACAATGACAATGTTTATGAACGTTGGTGATATCTTCCAGTGACCTTCAGGTGGCCCATATGCTCGTCCACCTACCTATAATATAAAAAAGTACTACTACGTACAGTCAGATAAATCGCTCGGCTCGATACTGATTATATTAAGTACGATAATTGTTTGAATGCATAACGATCAATTAGTAACATTCCAATGAAACTAATTATTTTAACATTTGCAATGGAAAATTTGTATCATTTTGTGTATATGTGAATCAATGGTTTTGTTTCACTATCTCAGCTCACGGTCATGGTATGAATAAGCTGATCGATCATACTCATCCGTGGCATATAATTAATGTTTTTTATCTTATTAACGCTAAACGATTTGCATTACGTCTCTATATACGAGTAATACTTATTATTACCTCACTTCTTTTTTGTTGTTAAGACTTGCTTATACTGAGTTATCATATAGGGATTCGATTTCAATATACTATATCATATCATATCGAGTTTTAAAATTATATAAATATTTGTTGATTTGAAATCATGACATCGTCCAATTAAGCAGGTTTTTTAAATTCCTACTTAATTCTAGCATGTGAGGGGAGGAAATCAGTTGCTAGCTTTCTCTAGTCAACATTTCAAACAAATCCATTGAGTACATTTTGCGTGAAAAAATCACTAAATTGTATCCATCCATCGTCACAAACTTTCGGGTTTATAGGTAATATTAGTAGGAAGTTTGTATGGTAATTCCAATATATATTTTTTTTTTATAAAATAGGAAGGCGGACGAGCTATATGGGCCACCTGATAATGATAAGTGCTTACCAACGCCCATAGACATTGTAAGAAATGTTAAGCATCGCTTACATCACCAATGCGCCACCAACCTTCGGAACTAAGATGTTATGTCCCTTGTGCCTGTAATTACACTGACACACTCACCCTTCAAGCTGGAACACAACAATACCAAGTACTGCTGTTTTGCGGTAGAATATCTGATGAGTGGGTGGTACCTACCCAGACGAGCTTGCATAAAGCTCTACCACCAGTAAATTGTAATGTGTAATTCATACCAAGAAATAATATATATAGTCTATTATATTTATTTTATTATTTTAAAATATCATATTTAGATTTTTTAATCCTCCTGAAAGAAATGTATGAAAAAGGAAACATTTGGATCTTACACATCAGTTTTTTAATAAAAAAATATTTCGATATAATTAGACGTAGAGAAAATATTATGACATAAAAAATGTATTTAGTCTGCGAACATTTCATTGGCATGAATTTGTTATTATTTAGCTAGGCGTGTTTTAATTTTGAATGTTTATTTTAACTTTTATTGTGTGGGTTTGGTAGGCGGGGTATAAAAAAACACATTTTAAAGAACGAGAACAAATCATATATTTCAGTTACATTCACATCTTTGCTTATATTATAAAAGACCAAGTTCGGAACTATGTGTCAATCAATATTAACCCTTACAGCTTTACTTATCTTTATTGGAGTCACGACTAAAGTCGTGTAGCAAACGGTCCCATTGGTCCCACGTGGCTAGATATTAGTTTACAAAGGTAGGTTAGGACCACGTTAATAATGTAGCTATATATTTTAAATATTTGCAATAACATTTATCGCAAGGATATAATACTATGACCAGCTGACATTCATTTGACGAACTAATTTGGTCAATGTTAGTTTATATTAAAAAATTAGATTAGATGGATTAAGCAGATTTTACAATTGGAATACCAAATCTGACTGGACTAGTAAGATTAATTACATACAATGATTGCGTGAATGTTACCTCTTTTATAATTGTTATATATATTTTTTTATTATTTGATTCGATCTCTTCGTTATCAGAGTTATGATGACTTTCAATGTGAAATTTTTCATTAATAAATTTGAAATTTAAAAAATATTTTAAAGAAAAACGTAATTATATTTCGCGATTGGTGGTGATATGGCAAAGTTTCGTTTAATATGATGGTGGTTATAACATTTCCAAGACACACAGGTCCGAACTCCGCCTCAAACTTAGACGAGTTAACAGTTAACAATAATAAACTGTTAGAGGTATATGTGATAAATATCAGTAACACATCTTACAAAAACCCGCTAGCAGTCGACATTTGTAAAGACTCTGAAAGATTTACTTCATCAGTTATATCACAATAATTCAGTAGAAGTTATCGACGCGTTCAGGAACTGCTCACTCTAAAACCGTAAACTTGTCACTTTCAATTCGAGGGGGGTTCTTGGGTTGTTTAAGAGAGAGCAATCCGAACCGAATCGATTTACATTTTTTTACTAAAATATATAATAGCTTCATTGATAGTTTGAGAAAAAAAAAGTAAAGCTATTTTTTTATTTGGGACAGAATTGTAAGGACTAAAACGGAATTATTGAATTTAAGGTGCTGATGATTTTAATGAAATATAAATTCGTGCTTTTAGAACTTGCTTAAGCGCTTATTGTAATTAAATTCTTCATATGATTTAATAACAATAACAATATAACGATTTATTCCAGTTAATGATATTTTATTATTCGATTAAAATGATAATTACTTATTTGTTTCAATGGGATCGATAAATGCCTTCAAATGACAGTAATTTTGTAAAAATTTTGATCCTCATTTTTATCAATCGTTTTACAAATTTAATGATTCATACATAGAACTAGAAACATACTGTAGCGTATGTCAGTGTTGCCTCGTGAACAAATCTTATTTGGAAGGAAGAAATGAATAATGTGTTATAATATTGGAGAAATATTATTAATTTTTTTTTTATATAATTTTCTATTTGAAATAATGATAACTAAAATGCTCTATAAATGATTTCGAAAATCGAATGTTAAGGCGGTGACATTGCCTTCAAGTTTTTGAAACGCTGGATAAAGTAACATTAACTAATTTGGCTTTAATTTGTACGCTTATTGGTCGCTTATTGCATCATCGTCTGCGTTTGACCAATTAGCATTCAGATTAAGTATAGGCAATATGACTTCGTTTTCATAAGCTGGAGATGATTAAGCTTATCTAAGTGTTATAAGCAAATGCATATGAGATTTATAAAATTAGGGCCTCGAACTACACATACCTACTGTTGGAATCATTCATTAATCGGAAATAAAATGTTACAACATTAACCAATAAATATAGTATCCAAAATGTCTTTACAGCAGACACATAACTCAATTGACGATATACCCAAATGGTTCAAGTCCCGCTGAGTTACAATTTTATTTATATTCAAATTCGTTATACTAAGGTGTACTTTTCATAACTTTGGCGAAATTATGTGCAATTAGCACGATTTATTTATTGAATATAATAATAATTTGTTGTAATTCAACCCATAATCATTCCGTGTAAAAAGAGTGTGACGTGATAAAAAATTTAAACTCCGAGATCAGACAAATGCTTAAAATTAAGAAAATGTTATTTATTTATTAGTACGACTTTTCATGTATTAATTTTAAACCGACAGATCTCAAGACCAGACATTGAATACTGAATACTAAAATTATTTTTTATAAACATGAATACAATTAGCTAACATCGATAATTATACTGGACACCTACAAGCATTTATTTATAATTAACATGAAGCTTTAGCTAAACATAATGAGGTAACAATAAATAATAGCATTACCTTCCTTTGGCCTTAGTTGGGTAACAGTAAAGAATCAATAAGTTACGTTTGTACTAAAATCGAGACATTACTTCAATGTATTATAATTCTAATAATATATTAATATTTGTTATTATAACTTGGTTAATCTTTGGTCATAATAATAAAAAAGGAAAATTTTATAAACATTTGATTTAGCGTTAAATATTATGTAAAAATAAGCTATTGGCCTCACTTATAAACGTTGTCTAGCTGGTGCTTAGTTAAATACTGATTTTTGACTTTTCTCTCTTTCTAACATCACTGATTTGACATTTGAAAGAAAAATACAGCATTACCTAATTACCCCCTAAACAATATATATAGTTAAAGCCATAAATGTTAAAAGATAATTCATTTTTATGTTAATTTAATTAACAGAAAGTTATGAATTAAAACTTAATTTAAAAGATAAATTGGTACGAAAATAAATAGTGACCGTTAACGGTTTACATGATTTTAAAAGACGATTTATGTCGAATAAAATATAAATAAATATCAAATTATATACAAACTCAACGACGCCCGCAGGTAAACATATCTCATTACATATATAGATCATTACACTGATTCCCAATTATAGTGATAACTACACACATATGTATGTATACACTTAAGTAGATGAGTATATAATAATATGATGAAGACTAAGACATGCGCATGTACTGCCCGCGGGGGGCGCTAAAGCCTTAAAAAAATGTATATTTAAAATTCATTAAAATGTGACGAAAATATTTATTTTTACTTTGTACGTCATTACGACGATCTTGAAGTACATCTTGCACTCTGCGGCTGTGGGGAGCGTCGGTCAGCTTAGGAGCGCGGCCGCGGCCGACTTGTGTCGTACGCGCGGATGACGTCTGCCTGCGACACGCTCGCGCCCTCCTCTTGTGAGAACGCAAACCCATCTGTGCACACACAACATCACGCTCACTGTCTTTATATTCTTTCAAGTCTAAATCATAATATATGTATGTTACTCATTCGGTTGCAACTTTATTAAATCATCTTTTGAAAATAAATACGTCTTGTAAAAAACAAAAGGGAGGCAATTAGTTTTAAATAGTAAAGAGCAAATGAGTCACGAATTACACCAGGTAGGACACCTTTACTTATGCCTTTACTGGTTCACTGTAATGGTTGAAAAATATTGCAAAGTTATAAATATATTAATTTTGTATTTATAAGACGATAAAATTTAAATTTATAAATTATAAAAAAAAAAATACAAAAAAAATGTTTTCTTAAAGGAAAACGATACCAACCATTTCATCGCGTCCCGCTCGTCTAACGAAGTGGACTAGATTTTTAAAAAATGCAAAAGAATTTGATTTCGATTAACGCCTGTGCAAACACACAATCAAAGTGTACTACTGAAGCGGTCGTTCGAGGAGTTCCCGGCGCCAGTGTGTGTGTGTGTGGTGCGGTACTCACGCGACAGCTCGAGCTCAGTGGCGGCGCGCGCGGCGGAGCGGCGTCCGAACACGCTGCGCACGTTCTGCAGCAGCCGCGCGGTCTCCGTGAGGCTGCCACACAGAGCTGCGTCACTACCGGCCGTACGCGGCAACCCCTTACCCCGTCGGGAACGACCGTCGCTCCCGAATCTAATCCCCAATGTTTCGTTCGAAACCGAAGAAAATATCTTTCGGTAGCGATCGAGAACGCGAAACGATGACTAGCAGAGTGTTTTCATTCCATCTACAAGCGTGTAAAGCGAGAGGAAAGCGGGAGGGTAGCGGGTTAGCGCCATGCGAAGCCATGCGTATACTCACACTGCGCCAGCCTGGCCACGGCGAGCCGGGCGTCCGCCGCGCTACGGGAACAACCACCGTTAGTTAGCACAATCATGCCGGACCATCCGTAACCGTCGCGAGTCGGATTCATAAGTGGTAGAAAACATTCGGCCACTAACTCTTTGCGTGTCACGAGTGTGGGATCATGAACTGCATTCTATTGTTTAATATATAACTTATTATATACTTAATATTATTTCTTTAAGCTTCATCCTTCGTGTGTACATTTTTTAATTGTAGTTTTTTTGTTCTTTATCCGAATGTTTTTTAGCACATATGCATAAATTTGGATATCAAAACTCTATAATAGACAAACCAATTGAAATTCAACATTTTATTTAACATAGATATTAGTTACAACTATATGTAAAACGTTTTCTTATTTATAAATTATCATATATTCAGAAATAACAATTTAATACAGTACATAAATATTAAATTTTCGTTAGCAATCAATATCTCATGGCGTAATATCGAATACTATTCCACAAACCTTTTTGTTAAATTGCGATAATTGTAAATAACGAATGTAATGTAATGAAACAAAATAAAATGAACAGTACATATTTCAGTGCACATACTACGTAGTGATAGGTTGGTATACATAAGCTTTGATAATGTCATGTATACGATTAAAATTTAAAATTGACATCAAGAGTAGTGCAACAAAAGTAAATAAAAAAAAGCACAAATAGAATTTGGAAGATTGTATATACAGCATATTATGTACAGTTGTTTGTTTATATACTATATATTATATTACAATTTGGAAGAACGATTTACGGATTATGTTATTTCATATTTTATTTAAGTCAATCAGCATTAGATGCTTTGGTTAAATATTTCAAACATTAAATCGATGTAAATGTCAACAAATAACTTGCAATACTTTGCAAAATAACTTTTAGTATAGTGTATTAATTACTAACGTCAATATATGACAAGAATTTTGTTAACAATATAATATATAGGATATTTGTAATATTTTCGCAAAATATTGCAAATTTCTCTCTAATAAAGGTTTATTAGTACATTAAAATTATTATTTATCAACAGTAACTGTTGATATAACTTATGAACCACACTTAATTTATAAAATAATAAATACAATTTCGTTAATCAAATTAAAGTCACGCGTACAAAAATATAAATGCTAGCGTACTAAAAATAAGTACAATATCTAAGATTATACAAAATTCATCTACGGATCACAATGCTCTATGATTACTAACAGCCTTTCAAAGACGGAATATTTTTTTTTACATCGAATCGATCGGATACATGTACTAGACATCTTACGATTATGACTCTTTCTAAGCTCGTAACTATACTTAATGAATTATTTCAAAAAATGAGGTAAGTTGATATTAGGCCATTCAGATGACTCGTATTATAATAAACCCGTGTTTTCAATATGTTTACATATAAGCAGGCTAAGTTTGCTGTGAGTGGCATGCATTTATGCTACTTGTTTAAAATATAATTAATTGTAAATAATATGCTATGCTGTGTAAATGAGATATATGCATAGATAAATGTTAATGCAAAATCATTCAGTGTCTTTTTAAAATAATGTTTGCTAGTTTGTGAGCCGTTGGTAGGCCAATCTAAAGCGTCTGTTTTTTTTTTTTGTCAATCGGAGACGGCGTCTGAAGATATGACCACAAGAAAATTTAAGTCGAAATCTTAACTTCATTATAAATAAATATTTTCAAGTACATGTATCTGATCGCTATTACACACTAACCGATTGTAATAACAAGATAACAGTCTACTCTGAATCCGCATCATTAATTATCATTAACTACTTATTTTAATTTTAATGAAATATAAATACTAACGAAACTGTTAAGATTTTAATTGTAATACTTTATATGAAGACAGTGATGTATTAGAATATTATATTTTGTAATATATTTAGTATCTAATGTTGCAGATTCAAAATTACTGAGCAATTAGAACAGCGCCAAAGTTAAGCATGTAATAACTACAAGTTTCATTTGATTTTTTTTTAAGAAATAATGTTTTATCTTTGTCGCATCTTAGCAATTATGTTCGGATAATAACAATGGAATAAAAAAAGTATAATTTTGTATAAAATTCCTTAGCACTAATTTATACACATCGAAACAAATATACGTCAACAGTAAAAAAATATTACAAACTCTGTTATCGTCTAATTTAGTAAAACCCTAGCGACACCAACTCTAAGCTGAAAACGTGGTTTTAATATAGGAATTAGCTTAAGAAGAATTCGTTTTTTTTTTTAAACTAAGGAGCGTCTACACAATCAGAATCACCGTTTAGATTGTTTCACATTCTTCGATACGATATCTGCGTTACGTATTAGTATGTAGTACTATGCTAATAAGCCTGTCGAGTTGTGTCTATTCAGAAATATTCAGAATAAGAACTGAACGAATTATTTAAAGCGCAAAACCGATATATAATTACCGAGTACCTTCTAACGAAATCCGATACCGTATCGGACAATGTGTAAACCATCTCAGCGAATTCGTACATAATCGTTACCTTTTAAAGGCTGTAATTCCTCTCATATACCAAATGAGGTAAGTCCAACTTGCAATAAAAAAAACTGTCAACATTAATATTAGAGTCGTTTATGACCAATATTTCAATATTAAAATATCACGAGACATCGCTTCGAAAATATCGATTCGCGACTCGGAAGGAATGTACGAGTACAATCAGTTAAAAATGCTATACAAATACTGCCTCAGAGGAACATTCGTTAACGTTAATATAAATTTAGCATCAGTCGTACTGATAACGGTCGCCCGCGTAGGCGCAGTCTTGTCTCCGGAGACCCGGACCGCGTCGTCTACATCGCAAAGGCTAGATATGTAAGGTGACGTGTCGCGTGTCGGCCGGGTGTCAGACGACGTGCGAGAGGCGCGCGCGGGGCGGGCGGCGCGGCGCGGGGCAGGCTGGCGGCGGCGGGTCGGCGGGCGCCACGCAGCGCCGGCGTCGCGCGCGGCCCCTGCGCGCCACAACACAGTCAGCCCGCGCAAGCCGTGCGTCGGCGCCCCGCCGGCGGCGACGGGCCACTCCGTATCGTCGGATAGTATGAGTAGCGGTTTTTCGAGGAAGGAAAATACGAATACCGAAGAAGATAACTAGTGATTATTTATCTAATATAAAAATAAATTAGCCATTATAGTGAATTTTAAAATTATTATCGATACCGCGCATCAACCGAATAACTATCTATATTGGTATAGAAGGAATACGTAAACAATAGACATGTTATGCTGAAAAACTAATATGCATTATTATTTATCTACGTAATTTTTAAATCTTTAGTCCGCGTTGTGATATAATTGTAATGAGTGACGTGACGGAGAGGAACGTCATGCGGTTACGTCGCGGGCGGGGCGCCAGTGCGAGGAGGTGGGGGGCAACCAAACGGAACAACTCATATACATACTATACACCGATATGCGTGCACACTACACTCGTATGTGACATGACAAACTGTCTATGGATTTTCAAATATATGTACATATAAATATAAAAAATAAACGAAGTATGTACTTAGTATATACAATATTTATAAAATGCAATATATTTACGAATGGTCAGGATTTAGATGCTGGTTTTAATTTAGTCATCAAAAAGTGCATTTAAATTTTAAAATACATATGTAAAGGTTTCTATAAAGTATTTCATATTGATAATTTACAGCGTTAAATACTTTAAAAATTTAATATTCATAAACTGTCTAAACTAATAAAAATCTTTGATCTAAGACTAAGCCACATGAAATATCTTGAGATATCTAAAAATATAATTTTGAATCTTTTTTTTTTCTAAAGTTATTTAAAGAATTTTCTATTTAATGAAGGCGACACCAGCTAAATAAATGTATATCTTGAAAATTTCTATAAATATTTACACTTTTTTATAAGTCATCGTATGTCTTGTACATTTTAATGACACAAATGTCATTTACAGCTAACCAAATTTTAACACCGATCGTGTGCTATCTTGGCAGTGATGATGACAGATGACAAACTCGATGATGACAGTTTCGACATTGCAAAACCTGCGAGCTGATGAGCCAACTTTTGGCTGATATTTTTATTTATGTTTAAAAACTCGGACGCTTTATTTAGGTAAATAAATATTTAATTGTTATCTGTTATGTAATAATAAAACTTGTAATAATCAGGCTTTGTCTGTCTGTCGTTACATTCACCACGCGATGCAATTTAAACATTTTTTTTTTTATATATAATATCATTAAAAATCCATAGACCTTATTTATGCAATAATGATTACAACATTAAACATAAATAAAATAAAAACTACTTTATGTAAAATATAACATTACTAGTTGGACGGCATTCGGCAAGCGTATTTACACAAAATTAGAATGACTTTGTTAATTTATTTAAATATACAATGACATATATTAATTGGCAACATAATACACTATTACTCGTGTGAGAATTACAATGTTGTAAATTATTACGACGAAACAATCACGTGGTAAGGCTGCAGGCACGTGCTGATAAACCACTGGCTTTTTGAATTTGAAAAGTCACTACAATGTTGCCATTTTAGTGCTTCGGAATCAGATTTGGCGACATTTTCGTTACCTTAAAATAAAAAATCCGCATTTTTAGCTAGCTTTTTTGGCGCTCCTAGGTTTGAATTATAAAAGGAAAACGGATTCGGATCGGATCGTAACGGATTCTAATTTAGTTTCGTGAATTACGTCGTCCATTAATGAACCGCTGATGATGATGCCACACATCATGATGCCGCATTACTGGTGATAGAGTTTTGTGCAAGCTCGTCTGGGTAGGTACCACCCACTCATCAGATATTCTACCGCAAAACAGCAATACTTGGTATTGTTGAGTTCCGGTTTAAAGGGTGAGTCAGCCAGTGTAATTACAGGCTCAACGGACAAAACATCTTAATTCCCAAGATAGGTGGCGCATTGGTGATGTAAGCGATGGTTAACATTTCTTACCAATGTCTATGGGCGTTGATGACCACTTACTTTTTCTATAAAATAATAAAAAAAAAAAACATTTTATTATGACATTTATATTTGTTTTGTGGTTTGTGAGTGTTTTGTCTTTAGTTATAATATTATTTGATACGTGTAAGCAAATTTAATCGCGACCTCGAATACCTTATCCGTCCAACCGGTTATTTTGTGAAAATTCATTTAGTGCTACTGTTTAAGTGCAAATATTATATATGTGTATTATATACCAAAACAATATAAATAACAAATATATAAACAACACACTACACACGATAGCTGTTTTATTTTATTTATATATTATATTATTTTAGATAGTGACGTGCAAAGTTAAGATAGCATAAATATAGAGTATAAATAAAAAGTAATTTGCGTTTACAGTAACGCCCATAGACTACGTGGAGTTTATGTTGCTCCCGACTAATGTATTATTTTCTTTAATATAAATAAATATGGAACGGTTACATAAACGCCTATTATTTATATAATTTACATAAACTTACATATATTATATAATTGTTAATCACATCTAAGTTAGCACATTGAAATATGCAAAATATGGAACACAAAACAAACTTCAGTCTCACATGTTTATATATAATAAATACTCTTTTCAATAATGTATATAAATTACAGATAATATGTATAAATATAATAAATATTAAGAAACAATAACTATTCTTGTTTGATAAAACAACTTTTTATTATTTTTATCTAATTTAAAATAATTTTGTACAATAATATTGACAAAATATAATTAGCAAATCAATACGAATGCTTTTAATTCAACTAAGAATCACATCGATCGATCGTTTAAAAAGTTTTTCGTATTTTAACAAAATATAATTTACTATAATTGTTGTTTCTTATATAGATTTCTCTTTTCCGAATATGAATTCTCGCCGGACAGTCACATAACTATCCATTATCCATATAAAATAAAAATAATGCTGTGTGCTAAAATCTAATGAAAAATGGAGGTCGTAAAACTATTTTGATCAATCATCTGCTAATTTACCTCGTCTAAATTTTTTTTTATAATAAACAACATAGCAAATTTACTAGAAATTGAACTAATGTCGCAAAAAAAAAAAAAAAAATTATAATTATACTAAAACTAATGTATATTCATTGTTCCCTAAATATTTTTAATTTACTATATCGAATCAAATAATCGATTAATTGAAGATCTATTTAAATGAGAAAAACTCAACTGAATTGGCTAGAGATATCATACATAATGTTTATAGCAATTAATATTGTAATTCATGATTAATAAAGTCAAAGTCTCTGATGGTATATTATGTGACAGTCAGGCGGTGCGAAATGAGTGGAGCGATAGATGATGGTACTCACGAGTGTCGCGGGTGCGCGAGTAGCGCGGCGGGATCTCGCTTCTTGATCTCGCTCTCCCGCACCGCCTCCGTCATCGTCTTGAACGCCGAGTTATGCACGCTGAAACGAATTTCAATCTTATTACTATAGTGTACGATCAATTTTGCGTTGACAAGATATTTTTTATGTACTTTTAAAAATTTCGGTTTGAAATGAAACAATCCTTCATCTATTCACATCTCGCTCGCACCTTGTGACTATCTATACTCACTCACCGGTATAGATAGCGACAATGCAAAATGGAGAAGTAAAAACGATCGCATGCCTCATCTTGAAGAGTGGTTAATATTTTATACGATATTGGGCGGTGGAGTCAATATGAGCTTGATTAATTAGTAAAGTGTACTTACTATAAAAGGAAAGGGACCGTGGAGTAAGATTTTATGGATTATCGCTGGGTTAATGTACTTATAGGGTATAATTTTGAAATAAAAATATTCTATTTAAATAAATATTCGAACTATGACCTTAAATGCTACGCTATATAGTATATAACAACAGACACACTACAGCCGTTTAATAAAAAACGTTTATTTTATTTACAAATATTACCGGTCAAAACTACGCATCAATTGATAAACGTAAACACTATGTATATAGATAATTCTTAAATTTTTATAATAAACTGAGGGTTATTCCGATAATCAGCATATTTGATCACTTCAAATGCAAAATTATCTTTAACTCAACTATATAATACAACATTAAAATACTACCGAATAAACCTATATTAATAGTTGTTTTTAGTTGCTAATTTATTTAACTATATATAGAAAAGTCACTTGTATTGATATAACTTCCGATTTAGAGTTGGAGAGAGGACACATGCAGCGGATACGGAGGGGTTCGTCCTCTGGGCACCTCTGTCTTCCGAAACCGAGGGTTCGAGCCACGCTGTATTGATTGTTGATAAGTCAGGTGAAGTATTATTTTTTGCTTACCAATATAATTCAAAAGGATTTAGAATTACAAAGATTTGTATGGGAATATTGTTGGATCTGTGAGGGTGGACACCACACACCAGTGTGAGGTAGTGACGGTTACAATAGAGCACTCACACGGTGATGATCAGGTCGGGCAGCAGAGTGGCGACGGGCACCAGCAGCAAGCCGAACCAGAAGACGAGCGAGCTGAACACCATGCGGTCCATACCACGCATAACTGCGCCGATCACCACCACCGGGTACAGGTTGCTGCCATAGAAGAAGACACATAATATATTACTCTATACGTTCATTATGTTCTTAAATCGCTTGAATTGTTTTGTATAGTACATTTCAATTATTTATCTATTTAGGATTACCAACATGACATACAGTATTTATTATCATACATACTTACTTAACCACGAAATACAAAAGAGAAACTAAGTTTCTTAAATAAAAATGAAAAAATAATATTTATATTTAAATTATTCATTTAATTTAAAACAACGAGAAAGTAAAAAAAGTTCTACCATTCAGTAGCATTTTATATATTTAATTACCATAAGTTGTGATACCCTTTAAAACATAAATTAATAAGTGCAGCTTCGTGGACGCACCTGTATACTAGTATGAAGAGGAACCAGAGAGCCAGCGAGCCCCAGATGGAGACGTGCGTGACCCACGTCCACGAGTGCGTCGCCAGCCCCGCCTTCAGGCACACTGTCGCTACCACGAACTGCAATCAAATACTTATAGTATAAATTTTACGTTTATTTTAAGATATTAGTTATTTTAGGAAGGAAGATGATTGGGGCCATCTTAAAGTGAGTGGCCGCTATCATCCATAAAAAATGACCATATAAGAAGTATATGCCGCATTTACACCGTCAATGTGCTGCCAAACATAAGTTTAATTATACTGGCTGACTCAAGTAATATACCAAAACACACCAACAGCAGAAAAATATCAATACTTGGTGTATTGATATTTTTCAGTAGAAAAACTAACCAATGGTGGTGCAGACCCATATCAGCCTGCGGAACGACTTACCACTTTAATAAAGTGAGTTATTTATTGGTACTCACGGTGTAAACGAAGTTGCCCAGCACGAGATACCCGCCGTCTTTGCCGCTGGGCCACAGCACGTGGTGGCTCGTGAGCAGTACCGGCAACCAGAACAGCAGTATTGAGTGTAGCAGCGCGTTCACCGCCCACACCCAGAACACGCGCACGTTGAACAGCAGGCCTTGCTGCGATGGGATGTACAGCACCGGGTGCTGTCGCAGGAGAAGGAAAACATTAGTCGATTCGTTTACTTGTCGAAAACATTTAGCACGAGTTCCTTTACTTCACTTATATTGTCTTCTCAAATATTTCACACCTCACTCTTTGTAGTAAGTAATATCTTTAAAATGACAAATAATGAACTAAATTCATCATAAGGCAACTCACCCTAAGCATGATTTCAGGCGAGCAGATCTTGTCAAACAGTCCTATGGCGAAGGGAGGTAGCGCCGTGAATATCACGTTGTAGAACCCGATTGTCCACCTCTCGAACAGAATCTGACCAGACCTTTAGGAAATACCTTCCAGTTATTATTTTTGATTAGACGGATTTATATTGTTAATATGATAAATTATTACATCATCGAGTATGAGGCAATAATATAAAGCATTTTCTAATTACATTCGAATGAAAAAAAGGACAAAAAAAGCAAATAACTTGAAAAAGTCGTGCAAATTTGAGAGCATATATTATGACTTTTCTTGACCGTTACTCTGAAAATATCTCTATTAATACTCTGTGGGAGGTGGGGATATCTTTGTGGTTTCAGGTGTTAAGTCGTTCCCTATGTTCTTTTTCGAAAACACTGACAACGTGAATGCAAAATTTCTTGATTATCGGTTGAGTAGTTAAGGCGGAAATTCACGGTAGCATGTGAAAGCGATCCCGTGGCGCTCCTCGTTAAGACCGAAAGGGTACCGCTGGTTTTTTAGTGGGTATTCCGATGTTCGGGGTGCACTCGGCGCCTTGGACACCGGCGAGCCCCACATACCCCCCCCCCCACTGTTCTCGTGGAGGAAACGCGTAATGCGTTTTTCCAGCGTTAAAAAAAAGTTAAGGCGGGAAAGCTTGATTAATAAACAAATTTTACGCCAAATTTATAATAAATAATAAAGTCCAAAACTAACCAAGCTGAATAGATAGCGAACCACAGCTCGATGACGTAGAGACAAATATTCTTGTAAAATGAGTACAGAATGAGTTTGCTGATACGCGAGTAGTTCCAGGCTCCATGTACCAACAGCAGCCGCACCAGAAACCGGAACTGAGGATAAATTATTTACATTTTAAAAATATTTTTTACGAAAATGTTGACGCCATTGCGACAATATTGCAATTTGCTATCGTTCGCCCCTCGGCGCGAATACCTGTGCGATGCTGTAGTCGGAGGCGCAGACGGCCTGCAGCCCCTCGACGCCGGAGATGCCGACGCCGACGGAGGCGCGCTGGATCATGGCCACGTCGTTCGCGCCGTCGCCGATCGCCAGCGTCACGGCACCCGTCGCCCGCGACACCATCTCTACGACCTAGGTAGGGAAACGATTTCATTTAAAACTAGGCCCCTTTGGCTAACTTCTTACGCACACATATATTTTAGTACGTCACCTCTGCCTTTTGTATGGGCGACACTCTACAGCACACGACTACTTTACAGGACACGCAGAGGTCGATGAAGTCTTTCTTCAAGTCGCAGCCCATCGCGTACTTGAGCGTCTGGCCGTCGATGACGAGTGCCACTTCGTTTTCCTTACGTAGGTTTTCGCCGAAGTCTGTCAGGTGACGCGACAGACTCTCTCGCGTTGCCTGGAGCGAAATTATTTTATTGGAAATAAATAACTACTAACATGCAGAAATCCTAGATAACTTATTTATTATAAAAATTCATTCGTTTGCTAAAATCAATTGTCAATTTAAAAAGGAAGCAAATAAGTATAACATAAAAATTACTGTCAAAGACTTGCTTCAGTATTGCCTTAATACAGACGTCACAGGTATAAATACACAGTAAGAAAGCAGTTATATTTCAATCCCTAGCCGTCACAACGGGTACAAGCGGAGCGTACGTCAAGGCTCTCCTCGTTGAGCAGCAGCAGCGGCATGGCGGCGTGCAGCAGGCGCGCCGAGTGCGCCACGTTGATGGCCGTCTCCTGCTTGTCGCCCGTCAGCACCCACACGTGGATGTTGGCCTTCAGCAGCGCCGCGATCGACTCCGGGACGCCGTCCTGCGGAACGGCCACGTTAGGATCGATTGTGATTGGAATTGAAGCCCTCATATTGAATCGTAATGAAGCATTTTCAAGGATGACATTGTAAATTTTACTACGTAAAATATATATAACATTTGACCGCCTCCTAAATATAAAGAGATTCAAATTAGTTCAGCGCGTCACCTGCAGTTTGTCCTCGATGGCGGTGGCGCCGAGCAGCCGGAGGTTGTTCTCGATGAGGAGCGCAGCCTCTTCGATTTTCTGCTCTCGATCGTGTATCGCTATGCTCGCCTTGTGATACATATTCGACCAGTCCTGACGGAAATTTGGATTAAGCATAAGGCCCAACAAAATTCAATCAATAATAACACTCCCGCTCATTTCGTTCACCTCATAGACGCGCTCGGGCACGTCGGCCACGGCGTAGACCAGCGTGCGCAGCCCCTCGGCCGCGAAGTGCTCGAGGTGCGCCAGCGTGGCCTCCGCGTAGGGCGCGGCGCGCGGGCCGCCCGCCAGGCGCGGGTAGATGACGGAGTCGGCGCCCTTGCAGTACAGCTTGATCTCGCCCGAGGGCGTGCGCACGAGCACGGACATGCGCTTGCGCGCCGACGTGAAGGCGAGCACGTGCAGCACGGCGAACGTGAGCGAGCGGCCGCGCGCGCGCACCGTCACGGCGGCCGGCGTGCGCGTCTCGAACGTCCAGCCCCACGCCGCCGCGCCGCTCACCAGCGCGCGCTCGTCTGCGGGCCGAGCGACTGTTCAATTCGGGGCTCCCGGGATCGACACAGGTGTGGAGAACACACACACACAATAAATAAAAAAAGATAAAAAAATATATATTTAAAACAATTAATATTAATTACGATGCAAACCCGAGTGGACGGCGTTGTTAAAAAGTACCGGTGGCTTGTGCCTATGCGCCGTCCACGATCGTCGCAGCGGGCAGTGATTTTTTACTTGCATTACCCTCCACAAGTGATATACTTCGATCGCCCTTAATATAATTGTTTTCTCGTCTATGTTAAAATTATAGTTAATGCAATTCCGAATATTCTTTCTGTTCTGATTACCGTGATTGAATTTATATGTATGTTAGTGTTCTCCTGACTGTATTGTGTTGTGAATTATATGTGACTTTTATTTCGTCCGGTAATAGGCTATCGAACACATTGTTAAGTGTTAGTTGCATTTGAACTGCCATCACAACTAAACTGGGTTACCGGGACCGGGACGAGACGGAGCACTCACCGGGCGACGCTGCGTGGTAGTTGATTACGCCGTCGATCGGCTCGGGTATGACGGTGTGGCAGACGGCCAGCATGGTGAGAAACTCGGTGATGACGGGCGCGCTGGGATGGCCGCTGTCGAGGTTCTGGTACAGCAGCGTGTCCTCGAGACGCTCGTTTGGACTCGGTTTGTTGTAGATCACCTGTGAGTTATTATATTGATATTTGGAGAGAAAACATCATAAAATAGCTCTGCTTGCAGGGCAGTTTTAGCCCTCAGATCACATTATTTAAAGATTAATAAAGAGGCCCAGAGGCCCTACCTCGGCGATGGAGCATTTGCGAAACTCCATGACGTTGCAGGTGAGCGTGCCGGTCTTGTCGCTGAACACGTATCGCACCATGCCCAGCTCCTCGTTAAGGTTGGAGGTCCGCGCCAGTGCCGGCGTGTCCGTCTGTTCGTGGTACATCTCGCCATCCATTGCTATGAATTTTGCCTGTACGCATCGTTACACAATCAACATATTAAATATAAAAGAATATGGCGTTTTGAAGTAAATATTAATTGACACATGACAACAGTATTTATTTACAGAAAATTATTTATCTTACGATCACCAAATAAGTGTCCAATTAGAAGTCACCGAGGACAGTAATGGATCTACCGATGTAATAGCTACACAAATAAAAGTTAATTTAAAGTATAGAACTCACTTGAAAAAATCTCACAATTTCAGCAGTAACTTGTAAGGATATAGGTATAAGATTGTTGTATAATATCAAAAAGGTTAAAAAGTTGAATCCGAAATGTGCATTCTGTGCCTCTGTAACAAAGAAAAAAAAAAAAATTAAAATATATCTACAAATAAACAAGAACAATAGGCGAACAACAATATAGGTATAGTAAGTGCGTACCGTCGAGGCCGGTGTACCAGTCCGTATTCATGCGCAAGCGCAGCCACAGTTCATTACAGCCGGCGCTCAGCAACGACAGCACCAGCAGGATCATGAACAGCATCAAAATGTGCGTGTTCGTCTGACGGTCGATCGACGACCGCTTCAGCGGAGCTGCAGAACGAACCAATAATGAAATTAAGCTCGAAATATTAAACCTAAATGGAATTACAAAGCATCGTGTTATTTGCAACAACTAGAGTTATTGAGATATAAGGGAACATGTTATTTAAATATCGCTTTGCACGATGCAATAATTGTCATTTAAATCGTTGTCGTAGTACATAGTCGATAAAGATAGCTACCATCGTTATTTTATCTTAATTTTTCTATACCCTTGGTGGAGTTCTTCATGAGCTTGGTCTCGTGGCCCGTGTAGACGACGAGCGCGTGCACCCAGGCCGTGTTGCGCAGCATGGCGCCGCGCAACAACATCTGCTCCAGGTTCAGCGGCAACGTCCTGGACACACATTCGTCATTACTCATTGCTCAAATGTGATCCACATTTCAGTTGTCATTATAAGAGATCATATAATATGTAAGGGAAAAAATAAATTTTATATTTAAGGATATATTAAAATCATACTATTTTCCAAAACGAAGAAACATAAAAAACCTTTTTTTTAAATTATTTATTCTATTTTCATGTATCAAATATATGAGAGGACGACTGCCTCGTTGGTCTAGTAGCTTGATGTAAGACCGCAAACCCACTACTGGGAACTGGGTACTGGGTTCAATTCCCAGGTCGGGCCAGTAAAAAAATATTGGGTTTTCTGTCAGAAAATTCTTAGTAATAGCCCGGAGTCTGGAAGTTGGAAGTGTGTACACTCTCATGCCTCGGAAAACACGTAAAGCCGTTGGTCCTGCGGTCGATTTTAAAGAACGGACATGGGTTGCGAGGAGGTCTTCTAGGAACATTAATATTAAATCTACTCAACAGTCTATCGTCATTGATTTTTTCAATAAATACTTTATAAAGCAACTTCATGTCTAGTAGAGATCTTCGAATCTCCAGTGGCTTTATTTAAAAAAAAATCTAGTTTGTTTTTGTAGGACTCTAGCTGATTTGAAGCTTTAAAACGAAATACCAAATGTTTAAAGTTATTATAGAATAGGAAGGTGGACGAGCATATGAGCCACCTGATGGTAAGTGGTCACCAAACGCCCTTAGACATTGGCATTGTAAGAAATGTCAACCATCGCTTATAGCCAATGCGCCACCAACCTTGGGAACTAAGATTTTATGTCCCTTGTGCCTGTAATTACAATGGCTCACTCACCCTTCAAACCGGAACACAACAATATCAAGTATTGCTGTTTTGCGGTAGAATATCTGATGAGTGGTACCTACCCAGACGAGCTTGCACAAAGCCCTACCACCAGTAAATTTATATTGGGCCGTGCGCAAAATCCTCCGTGTAGTGACGGAGAAAGAATACAATTCACTGCCCCTCTCGTTCCCATGGGTGTCGTAAGAGGCGACTAAGGGATATCTGAGCGACCATCTGCTCATCTGGTGGTAGGATGTTAAACATCCGCCTGGCTTGTTACCACCGTACGCATGGTGAAAAACTCGTGAAGTGGCTTGCAGCCGCGTTTCGAGGTCAGCCAGCGTACAGCCAGTGTCCGAGCGAGTATTGCTGCGATGGGTGTTGGTCCAATGGCTTTTGAACCAATGCCGGGGGAAACTGTATTGACCTGCCGGACAGGGAGACCCGAAGAAACGGCTGTTCCGCTGGCCGCCCGTGGCATTGCTTGCGTGGCAACCTTCGCTGCCACCGCTCAGAAACCCGGACGGATCGCTAGCTCTCAGTCCGCAGGAGAAAGCCGATCTGCTGGCTAAGCTCTTTGCCGACAACTCCGTGATCGATGATTGTAGTGCACTGCCACCAACAATACCTTCATGTGGCCACACGATGCCTGACATCAAAATCAGGCAACGTGATGTGCGTGCTGAGCTGCAATCACTTGATGTACGGAAAGCTAGCGGTCCCGATGGAATACCAGCCATAGTGCTGAAGAAGTGCGCAGCGGAGCTGTCTCCTGTGTTAACACGCCTGTTCCAACTTTCTCTCTCTCTTCGGGATGTGTGCCGGAGGCTTGGAGAAGAGCTAATGTGCAAGCGGTTCCCAAAAAAGGGGATCGGTCTGACCCGGCAAATTATCGGCCCATAGCTATCACCTCAGTACTTTGTAAGGTGATGGAACGGATTTTAAACAACTAACTGATCCATTACCTAGAAGATCACTGTCTAATTAATGATCGTCAGTACGGGTTTCGACCAAAACGGTCCACAGGTGATCTTCTAGCGTACGTAACACACCTCTGGGGTGAAGCTATCGACAAGCATGGAGAATCGTTGGCCTCGATATCTCCAAGGCTTTCGACAGGGTCTGGCACAGAAGTCTTTTCTCCAAGCTGCCGGCATATGGTCTGCCTGCTCAGCTATGCACCTGGATTGCCAGCTTCCTACACAAACGTAGCCTTCGTGTTTTAGTTGATGGTTGCGATTTACTATTCTATGTAGTGAATGCTGGGGTCCCCCAGGGATTTGTGCTATCTCCCACACTCTTTCTTTTGCATATCAATGATATGCTCTCTCTTGGGAACATACATTGCTATGCAGATGATAGTACAGTGCATGGTGGATACCACGGACGCGCAGTGGCTGGGCAAACGGAAATTGAGGAGAGGCGGAAGGATCTTGTCATTGAACTCGATAGGACATTAGAGCTCATCGCCAAATGGGGCTCTGATAATCTTGTTGAGTTTAATGCCAAGAAAACACAGGTATGCGCTCTCTCAGCGAAAAAGTCAGCATTTTCCCCTCTTCCCTCCCTCTGTGGTACGCCGCTGGTGTAGCTCCTGGTGTAACTCCTTTCTTTGTCGCACTTCCAAAAAATGGCTTACCAGCTCACGTGTTCCCCTCCTCTTACAACCCAGGTTCCTTCAAACGAGGCGTGAAGAGGCATCTTGCGAGCCGGCAAGGCGAAGGTGGCTAGTGCAGAACGTTTTTCCCGTCTGTACTAGCCGTCGTCGCGTTTGGACACTACTACCACTTACCATCAGGTGGAGTAGAGTCATTTGCCCTTCCGGCGAATATAAAAAAAAAGAAACACTCTTACTTAGCATTAGCCTCCTTAAGCATCCCATTAAACTCATAAAGATGTCTGTTGGGCGGCTCACACTGCACCGTCGCTCTGAAGTCAGCAAGTGCAAAGACCGTATCCAAGCAAGATGTATCTGGACTAGCTTGACGTATCTTGAGGTTAGTTTCGCCGTCCAAGTTCGATGTTTCGATGAAAGATATGCCTTGGGGTTCGCTGAAAGAATAGAAAGACATTTTTTAGTCTAAATTTTGTAACAAATTTTACAACATCAATCTAGAATTAAGATGTCATATTTATTGCCTGTATAGTGTAGTTGGCTGGAAGTGAACTAGACTTAAAGCTATTGGGAATATCTGACCAGAAATTAACAATCAAATTACTTCCTAACGCCTGCTGAGTTAGGAAGTAATCATTGTGTATTAGAAAGTAATCAATCATTCACACTTCTCACATTTCCCGTGACGCGGAATGCAAGCATGGCCCAACTGTAAGATAAGAGCAAATTTATGGACTACAATGTAGAGAACGCAAGGACATAACATTTTCTGCTCAGGCTACTAGAGATTAGACTCAGTGCCAAAAATTAGCGCCAGGGCGACATTGTCTATTTTAGTTAGAATTTATATTGTAAGAGAATATGTGTTTAAAATATAAAAAAACTTACCTTACATTCTTACATTTTATAACAATTTAACTAAAATAATATGACAAACAAACAAATTATTATTATTTCAAGCAGAAAAAAAAATCAATATTTAGAGCTTACCTAGAGGCCAATAACACAAGGTCGGCCGGAAAAAACTGATTGTTGAGAACTTTGCATATGTCGCCGACTTGAAGTTTTTCCCATCTGATGCTTTGCCATCTTCCATCCCTAAGCACTTCCACTTTCCGTCGGTTTGTCTCGTCATCTGCTCGATGACGTTTCTAGAACGAATGAAAACAAAATAAAAGCTAATAAAATATACCGGTATACAGAAAATTCGCGTTTGTTAGCTTATGTTAGATAGATAAGAAAGGCTGATTGTCATTTTATGTGTTGTATAAACATGTATATAAGAATACCTTGCTAAAAGTACATTCAAGCTAGTCGATTCGTATTCAAATCGGTCGATTGCTAAAAAATCTCGTTTATTTTTTAATTCAGTACACGTGTCTATTTGTGAAAGTGACCACTGACCGCTCAACATCAGGACTGTTTGGTCGTCTTCTTTTCTAAAATAAATATAAGAAAGAGATAAATCCAGTTTTGTTTCAAAATCGTAGTTAATTTTATCTAGATAAAAAAATATGAATTAGGCATAAACTAAAAAAGTTGGTAAAAAATATACAAATAGCAAAGTAGATAGTTACTCACTTTGAGACGTTTTATTACTATTTTCTAATAGCAATATGAACTATGACTTACAAAATCCTCGACGACTTCCTTAATGGCGCTAACAGTAAGTATAAGGATGAGCGGCGTGAGCGTGGTCCAGCGGCCGGTGGGCGAAACGTCTGGGATCTGCTGCAAGAGCGCGATCAGCAGGAAGAAGCAGTTGGAGTAGCGGCGGAACTGTTCGAACAGGAACAGGGGAACGAACGACGGCACGCTGGGGAGGAATCGCAATACTTTGTGATAAGTCACTAGGCAGATCCTATATTACTGAGTTTTATTGAATCCTAGTAGAATAAAGTCAGTGGTATAGTTGTAGATTGAATCTATGGCGAATGGAATATGGCCAATGTGGTCAGCAGAAAATACTCATGTTTGTATCATAGTAGGACTTGTGGCAACATCGTTACCAAATAATTTAATGGTATTTCAAGGATTTGCCAAACTAGACGCTGCTTATAATAACAATTTACATTGAAAACTGGTGCGTCTTCGCCGTTCAATGTTTGGAAAACGATATCATTAATTTACGGCATATATATATAATCTATACTAATAATAAATACTGACAGACGAAATTTAGTATGAAGCAAGCGTAAACTCCAAAGATAGACTTATACTCGAAACTTATATTTTGAATCCAGCCAGTAAATAATAAAACAATATTAAACGTTTCATAGAACTTATACTATTACAATCATGATAACTTTTTCTTAATATTTTTATTAACTTTTTACTGCATATATTATCATTGACCTCGGTTATTTTGGTTCAAATGGCTCAACGACACGGTAATGTCAACTGTTCGACCTACACTTTCGAAACATATGGAACATGTAAACAAACGCATGTAGGCCGCCTTCCCTCAGGCGAGAATTCCCGTATATTAGGCGTGTGACATCATATCATGACGCCGGGCAGCGTGCCAAGCGGCTGCAAATATCTGTCGTGCGTAAACATTGCGATAACGTTACATTCGCTGTAAAAATTAGGATCTTTAAACGCAAAGTTAATAAAAACGTTCATTTTTTTTTTTTTGTTTGATATAATTTTTAGGTGCATCTACTTTTTATACGATTTAAACAAACTTGTGAATTTCATTCCATTGCTTCTTTTAAGAAATACGAGCGTGCAGCAAAATTTTTATTCAGATATAAAAAAAATCTATTTATTTCGTGAGTTTAGATATTCCCTAGTCACACATCAATGCGCCATCAGGTGACATAGGATAAGTATGTTTGCGAAGACAATAGTAATCACGTTGTTATTCACATATCAGACGTCGGAAGCTAAAAGTGGATGCAAAATTGTAATAAAACGCATAAGGTCCATTGTTTTGATATTAGAATCGTTATCGTTGTAGCAAAGAAACACGAGTATATTACAAATTATTCAGGTACAAATATTTACTTCATTATTTTACTGGAATTTATTTATATGACATAGTATTATTTATAAATAACAATGTTTTCTAGTATGAAGTAAGAAAAACCTTTTAAATTTCGAAGCTTATTCCGCCAATCATCCGAAACATGGTGGTTTCCTCGCAATGTTTTTTTTCACCGCCAAGCACGAAATTAATTATAAACTCAAATTAAGGACCTGAAATAATAATTAATTAATAATTCATAATTCATGCTGCTTGCCGGGATTTTAACCCGCAACCCGGTTAAGTATTCACTAACTTTTATCTCAGCTCTTTTCCAAGTACAATGGCAATATATTGAGTTTTTCGCACATTCATTATAAAATATTTTACAAATAACGACACACGCACGATATAAAGTAATAAAATACCGTTGTGATTTCAATATTGAATATAATATGTAGTGCGTACTGAAGTAATTTTAGATGCCGTCGAGTTTTAATTATTTAATATAATAGGTATGGAATTCATTTGTATTCCAGGCAACCCGTCGACCGTCGAATATTATAGGGCTTGCATCGGGGCCAGACTAAGTGATGTCATGTGGGGCGAGCTCGAATAGGAAGTTAGTTTGTCACGCTTGATTAAACATTAGTTCGTTAACAAAATCGATGTAAAGTTTATTCAAGAAGCACTTTTTTAAATATGTAAACGTATACCAATTCAATAATCTTGGAAATAATTACCCTGGGTGTCAATTCTACCAATTTAAAACGCTTAATATATGTTCCTGGGAGAGGGCACTGTACTGCCACTGTCAAAATCGTATATGTATTTTTAGTATAGCTAAATAAAAATATGCTCCCGATTCTATTCCGATCCAACTTCAGGCGAACCGCGACTGGATCGTTGTGTTAGTAGAATAGGAAAATGGCTTAATGGCAAAGATTACAAGACCCCTGGAGTGCATAAGATACGGCAAAACAGTCTAGTCAAATGAAAATCGAGATCGACCGAGGTTCTCATTATCATCAATATATGCCATTTAACGCATCTCAAAGCTGTGTATTTAGAAGGAACGTGTCCTTCTAAATACACGTACGATATATATAAGAAACTAGTTTTTACTTTCAAACTCGTCTAACTTTTTTTTAGAAGCGAATATATTTGATACGACTCGTGTATAGCCTATTTTAGGTATTTGGGACCATAACAGAAACCTTCACGCAAGTCTAAAACAACTCATTTGAATGAATAGCTTGGAAACGCATAAGACGTAACCAATTTAAGGTATTTTTTATTATCAATAACTTTTGAACTTTACGAGAGTTTTTGTATATTAAAACCTAATTTTAAAAGACAAATGAACCAATCAGTTACTTAATTGCAAGTAAGTTTCATATTCTATTATCGGTTGGCGGCAGAGTAATTGTATTTTATTGTTGATGGTAGTAATCACTTTTACAAAATCGATCAAAGCAGCCAATTTTTTTAGTAAGGAAAAAAAACATTCGATTCTCGACCTTATTGTAATGTGTCGAAAACAGATTTACGATGATACACTACTTTGATACATATTTTTGAAATATCATAATTTATAACACATCATTTTATATTATTTAATCATCCAGATAAATATAACCCCTTTTTTAAGCGGGATTTATGCCACGATGGTGAGGTTACGTCCGCTTACCTGACTAACCAATTCCCTCATATATGGTGTTTTTTAAAACAACCATGCATGCATTAATGAAATTAATGCAATTACTATCGAACATAATTTAATACTTACTAATGAATTCTCTCACAAAGGCTTTTAATCTGTTTTTGTTAAACAATATTGATAATGAACGTTTGCTGAAAGCTATTGAAATAACATTGGAGTGCTTAAGCTCAATTTAATCCATGTTATTTCGATATCCAAGTAATAGATTCGCCACCTTAACATTTCTAAAATTTTTATGCCCCCCATACATAATTTTTAACCTTTAAAAATTGTTTTGTTCTCTTAAGAAATATAAATGATAAATTTTAGGAAGAAATCACTATGAAATTTCAAAACATAATGAAAAACTGAAATAATTTTAATATTGATTTTTCTATATTCATTTAGTGCGATCCTTGTGCTTAATCCTTGAAACACTGCTCTGGATACTATAGTATTTTTTTTTGGGTTAATATTAATGTTGTCTCGTCTTGGCGGGGGCGTCATTACCGTGCCCCCAGATTGAAAAACATATTTCAAATTTAATCTTTATTCTATTACGAAACCATATTCATTATACTAAGTGTATAAAGTAATAATGAAATCTTAAATTCCGATAATAGAATCAAGGCTACGTGATGGTATTAATGGTGCTTGAGGGAAACCTAATAAGTAAAGGGTGCTAAGCTAATCGAATTAAACGTAGTGAATAAATAAACTCAGAATTAGAAGTGGAGAAGTGTCTTTGAAATATTTTCATAAAATACCTACGAAATTAACAGCGCATTTAAAATCTCTCATTCAAAATATGTAGTTACAGTAGATATTATAAAAGTAATTAAAACTATCGGTTATAAAGTAATGACCGACCACAGTAAAAATAATTGAAAGTTATAACTAAAAATAACTTATAATAAAGAATTAACGGAAACGGGTTAATTTCCTGATCTAAAATGTATAACCTATCCCAACCACAAGAGGAGCAAACATAAATAAACAACATTGAATTAACGCGATATCATTGGTCGCGATCTTGAATAATCTATGATCAGGCATTACGGATTTGAGAAAAAATAACGTTTTAACTGTCGACGAAGTTATTATCGAAACTTTGGAGATAAAATTAAAGCACTTATTGTATATAAATAAAGATATATTCGTAGAGAACTATTTGTACATAATAAACACAGCATGCATAACTTTAAAAGTAACTAACACACTGGCGTTATAGAATATTAATAAACAAAACAATTGAAGGTGTGGATGAAAGTTATTTTTTATTTAAGCAAAAACAAATACAGTGATAAAGGTAAAGCTCGTGACCTAATTGTTCTTAATTACTTAATTAAGACAAAGGATTGAACAAGTTTTCATTAATGGAATTAAATCTTCTGGATCTGTACGAAACCATTGTGTTCATCAAGGATACATTTTAGTACTTTTTTTCTATTTTTGCTATTTTACTTAGGAGCGAGCTACAGATATTGAACTGTTATCATTCTACAAAGAATTGTCCGGTCTATTTATAATCATGGAGCTCGAGGCTCCCCTCGGGATGTTTTTAACGAAGTTGACACACACGCCGAAGCATCGCAATATATTATTTAAAAAATGATTAATAGATGAAACGGATAACCGGCAATTATCAGGTATTCGGCTTTATTTTTATATCCGGCCGGACTTGGAAAATAACGAATTTTATTAAGTAAGATGAAAATAAATCAATGTAATTTTGATGTACCACTTAATTTATAGTATCCAGTTTTACGAATGAAATAAATAAAGTTTTTTTTATAGTAATATAAGTATATTTAGTCGCAAAATCTCTTTTTATACGAAATACCTTGATACTGAGTAAATCTAGAAGTAATATGAATATATATATTAAGGGTTCTTGAGAAAAAAAAAAAACCGTGAAACTACATATAGAGGTGTATGTTTATCTATTAAGCGCTACCGGTGTGCTAAGCCGGGGCGGGTCGCTAGTTTAATTTAAGCTATGGCTTTGTATTATAAGCCTAATTTAGTATTCAGTTTATATCTTTTTAATATTTCATTAACCAAAAATAGCATATCGTGCATTACTCACCTATACTTTGCAGTTGATATCCTGTTGTTAACAAACTTCTGTGGCTGCGGGCGGTTGACGAAGATGACTCGATTCTGTTGCTCATCCGCCGCGCCATCGGTAATGCCCGACGTTGTTGCCTCATCCTCATCTAGAGGACAAGATATATAACAATAAAATATAAGTATATAAAGACTTAATTTACTGTCTCGTATCTTTGATGAAAAAACGGAACCAACAGTCCGGTCGAAATAGACATCTCAATTTACAATATATATACACACTATACACACATACATATACATACATACACACATATACATATAGCCGATACAAGTCTTAGGTTTACTATTATAAATGAAATATTAAAGAAACCTACTCATCCTACGTCTTCTTAACAGCGAGTGTTATTATAAAAATATTTTAGAAAAAAACTGTATATCATGGAACTGTCTACAAAAAATATATTTCTTAAGTAGATATGAGATACGTTTTAAATAAGAACCCTAAACTTTAAAAATAAATACTATTCACACAGTTTATCGATAGTGGTTTTAAGTGTCTTAGAAGGGAGGTAAAACAGAAATCTTGCTTTCGGCAGAATATAAATAGTCTTTTTCGTTCGTGTTTTAGTTTATATGAATGGCCTATGTAATTATATACTTTGTGGTAAGGGTATGCGCTCCGCTTGGGTAGGACACTCTCTCATCACATATTTTATCGCCAAATAATATTGTTAATATATATTACTCAGAATTGTTGTATTCCTTTTGGACAGGTGAGTGAGCCAGAGTAACTTCAGACATAAATTCTTAGTTTCCAAGGTTGATGGCGCATTGGCGAAGAATGGTTATATATATCTTACGGCACCAATGCGTGGCGGTGGTGACCAATAACCATCAGGTGGTCCTTTTGCTAGTCCGTCTATTTATATTATAAAAATGTACATTGTAAAAACAAAACAAGTAACACAAATATGAAAATTAACAGTAAATAATGATAAATTTATTTTTTGCCTTTATTTAATATGGAACGAATAACAAAGTTCTTTAATTACTCGTATAAAGACTAATAGCGGAGCAGCCACTTCCGTTACGCTCTGGTTCCTTTATTAAATTAACGAGAGATCTTTCCTAAATTCATATAATGTATTCTTTATTATATAGTATAATATGTTAAATAGTTTTAATCGTTTTAAATGAATATATACATTTAATTTGATAGGATTCAAAAATTAATTTTTAAAGAAGAATCGTATCAATTCAATAAGATAAAATTCAAAACGAATGGAGCAAAAATACATTTATTAAATTAGCTTGCCATTATCATATTCATTTGGCGTCGGTTTTGTGTCTGCCTGAGAAAACGCTGTTAGCACGAAGTTGATACCGAAAATATAACAAAACAGTTTTTCTGTAAACCCTTTACCCGCCATTGAACTTTTCTTAAAAGTATCTTTCAAAAATATCTGACAACATATAATTGTTAAAAAGAGAAACATTAATTTTTTTCATCTGTTTAATTTCAAACGTCTTATTGGAAATACAAACTTTTAACTTATATTTTCGCCCTCGAGTGGTTAATGCCATTATTAACGGGCTTTAAAAAAACTACTATAATTTTTATATATTCAATACGTTATATTATCTTTTATTATGAATGATGATAATGTCTTCGAGCATTCTTAACGGAGATTCGCCAACTGCGCACTCAGGATATATTATAGTGCATAAGTGAGTGCGCGAACAGAGGTGTACTCTGTTTCCTTATTCTCAACATCCGATGGGACGACAATCCGACACGAACGGAGAGATTTTAGGTGCCAGATCTTAAGTTCTTTCCTGACACCTTGAACTGTAAGCACTGCCAATTTCAAAAATTTCAACTGCCCATACGATTTTTTGGCAAACAAAGTCAATAATATTTTAATGATCCAATTCCGAATTTGAAGCTAAGATCGCGGGATCTTCAGCCTGATAAGATCATTTATACAAGTATATTTATAGATAAGTATAACGTTAGATTGATAGATTTATAGTAAGCCACGTCTATATATTTTTGAAAAGATTAACAATGAATCATATTTCTATCAATATGTTTACATACCAAGTTGTTTATATCTCATAAAAACAACTTGGTATGTAAAAATAGATATGTCTTTCGGTAACGGCGACGTGGATGGATTTTCAGCTTGTGGTACTCAAGGTACGTTGATATTTAATTTCCAGATAAATATAAGTGCAAAGTGCACAATAATATAGTCACGGACACCGCTAATCGTTATAACAGCGTAAAGTATAGAAATAAAACACATTGAAGCGTTTATTTTTTTAAATTTGACTCGACTTTCCAATTTGTAACACTTCTTTAAATGGAAAAAGTAATAAATAACGATTAAAGTGTTTCACGAAATCAAATAGGTATCTTTTTGATAAAAAATAATTTGTCTTATAAAAACGATGTAATGAGAAACGTGAAGAGAGAATCTGGAGAGCTAGTCTAGCTAGAAAGTTACAAAAAGAACCGAATTATTTAATTTTGGTAGTTTTTAATTGTCGTCCATCAAAAGGAGCACACAAAAAACGTTATGAACTTATCAATAACTGTATCTATACGTGGCTCACGTCAGGTCATTAATAAAATCAAAGTCATGGTAAACATCTTTAGTCATAATTACGCCCCGCCAGCACAAAATCACTTCGATGATTACGTAATGACAAATATTATTACAAAACAGTAATAAAACGCTGAACATGTGAATAAAGTTTAACAGAAATAAGAGAAAACGAATGCCACGTCGTATAAAGAGGTCAAGAAGACGGCTCGCTGAAGAAAGCTAGAAATTCGAATGAGCACTTAGGTTTCAGAAGATAAGTGTTCTTGTGTATATGTATATAAAACTAAAATTTCAGTGTTTTATTTCGTCTGAACTAATTTTGGTATTGTGTGATGTTGTATATAATATTATTTTTCCATGGAACATAACGATTTTCATTTAAAACTTAAATTTTCTCGAAAAATCAACGATCAAGAATTTCTGATTGCAAATATTTCGTACAAACTTGTAACGTGTTTTAAAAAAAAGAGACGATTCAAAATACCAATAAAAAAAATTCAGGGTTTTCATAAAGGTGTATTGTGTCATATACTATAATATATACATGATTTAACGTTATATTTATGAGCTTATGATACTATACTTTATCAAATAATAAACGTTCATTTCAAATGCTCTCTGAAAACTTCAGTAGTATTAAACGTCCCATATAATGTTCTTCAGACATTCTTCCAAGAATTACCTATATTATAGGTTACGAGATTTTGTTGCTTCTGATATATGTATGTAATTTTTTTTTTTATTAGTTTATTTGTTTATTACGCTTTCACGTATTAACTATTCGACCAATCATAATGAAATTTTGCATACACGTTGCCAGGGATACAGAATAGGAAACAGAGTACATAACACCCCCCCCCTTAACTCTCACCCCCTTGTATTAAAATTTTTATAATATGGATAAATCTCCTTAAAATGTAGGGTACCATGCGTATCAAGCCGATGATCGTGGGTTCAAACCCGGGCAAGCACCACTGAATTTTCATGTGCTTAATTTGTGTTTATAATTCATCTCGTGCTTAAAGGTGAAGGAAAACATCGTGAGGAAACCTGCATGTGTCTAATTTCATTGAAATTCTGCCACATGTGAATTCTACCAACCCGCATTGGAGCAGCGTGGTGGAATAAGCTCCAAAACCTTCTCCTCAAAAGGGAGAGGAGGCCTCAGCCCAGCAGTGGGACATTAACAGGCTGTTACTGTACATGCGTATCCGTAATCAATCAGTACCTAGATTTTTCAAAGAAAATACATTTTATTTATAACATAGTAAACATAACTATTTTCATACAAGGTTTACTGTGAACGAAGTCGGGTGGATAGAGTAAAAGCTATTCGAAACTTATGTGTGTTTTAAAATGAAATAATTTCAGGAATCAATTTATTACACTCTCAGCCACTTAACACGTATTAACAGATCATTAGATTCCCAAGTGAAGATTGCTTCTAATAAAATACAAGTGGAAATAAAATTTTCTTTATTTAATTCAATTCATATTTTCTTTTAAGAAAACCCGCAGATCGCTATGTTTATTGTCAAACTCACTCGCAATCACAATCAAATGCTATTTGACTATGAGAGTACCAGAGTAGACTACCTACTATGGTAAATAAGATTTGTTTTCTATTCGAGATATTTTTTACGAAAGATTGCTACATTTTTAACAATTTATATATTATTGCTTCTGTGGTCTAAAGTTTTCTAAAGTCCTATTATGTTAAAAAAAGACAAATAATCTACCTAGGTTTTTTCATTTCGTCTCAACGTACTGCGTATAAATCACGGCATCGACAACATGTACATGGCAAATTTATCCGATCCTTAATGGCATAATCAACATCAGTAAAGTTTACGTTTAACATTATTAAGTCGCTTTTAACACCAAAAAATATCATTAAAGAATAAACTATAAATAGTTTAATAATGCCACTAACAGTTAAAGGTCAACAACATTTTTTAACGAATCCATAATAAATATCATAGATTTTCAAAATGTCGACCAGATATCTATGTCAATGTTGTTAAATAAACTCGTATTGTAAATACGGAATACACTGTTTAAACTTCTATACTAAAAAGGGTTTCCTTAAATGTACTAATAGCTCATAATATTAGTTTATGAGGTGTCAGCCATCCAGCCCCGGATGGCACCTGCACTAGGTGACAAAGCAGTGCGAAAATAGAAATTTCACCCAAAAAATGTAATAAAATGTAGACATATTTTTAGATTACAGGATTGCTCGTCTGGAACTGCAATGATTATGTTTATGCGACTTTAATTCTAGATAATGGGATATAGAGACATGATCCTGACATGCATCATTGCATAGGTCTCTTAGGTCAAGAACTCTTATAATGACGCTCTGCCGCCATGCTCTATTAAATAAAAATAAAATTTTTTGCATCCGATTTAATTGTAAATATTAAAGTGTTGTACTTTAATGAAAATAATCTTAAAAAAATATATTTTAAACCGTTCGTAAATGCTGTCTATGTAAGTATAATATAAACGCATATGATATGATATGTATCAATGTTTAACTTGGGACCATCCATTTATTATAAAGTATTATAAATATATATACATTAGCTCTAGCTCCTCGTCCCGGCATCGCACGAGTAGAATAAGGGGCTAACATTGCATGCATTTATATCGTAAAAAATATTATAGTTGGAATACGGGGGCGCGCACCTGCAAAGCGCCAGCAAAGTCAGCAGGATTTTTTCCGAAATCTTTAACAATCATGGATTATCAGCCAATTCAAACAAGACTTTAATATAATATATTATACACATAAACATTCCCCATTCATCGCTACATTCATTGATGAAAATTGAATGGAAATGTTTTTGAGTTTATCGCGTTCATACAGACAGACAGGGGAAATTTGTTAAATAATATGAAGTGATGTGTATACATATCTCTAGCACATTTATCGCTTCTGATCGTAATAAAAAAAAACATTAGTACATTTTGTTTAAAATGCCGTTTGAGAAACCCTATAGATACGCAAATAAGTTAGCCTTACCCTTTGACAGTGTGTGTGCAAATACGTACATAATGCACCGAGGCTAACATTGAAGGCTCGCAATAACCAGGTTTCAAGGTAGCATGTGCCGGGTTTCCATATGGAGTTATCCATGTATGAAGATAACCTAAACGTTCAAGTTCAGATAGACGCAAAAAGTTTTTAGTTATTAAGGTTGGCTGTAATTAATAAAATATTAATTACAAATTCTTGACCCCAACTCAGGAACATTGCGCCACGTCAAGCAAGCAAGCAGACACAAAATAATAGCAAAGCAATTGTTTGAAATACAATAATTACATTTCACATACATTATATAATTTGAGTGAAATGAAAAATGCTTTTATGAATATAAATATTAGTATTGTATAATCACATAAAATATATTTTTAAAAAGGTTATATAAATCATCATCTAGATAAGAAATATCTAAATAAACTCACAATCAAACAAAAGTTAATTCTGTTTTCTGAACCTTTGTTTTTTTTTTTTAATATTATAGCAATTCATCTAGTTGCACTTCGACAACAGAAAAAATCGAAAAATAAAACAAACATCGATCAGATCGACTAAGCGCCGTTACGAAAATATCTTCGCCAGATTCCTGGATCATAAACATTAAAAAAAATATCATTACTGTTTATTTCAAGATAAGGTCCACAGTTTTATATAGCTCTCTGATTTTTGCGCTTCAGGGAGTTGCGCACGCACATGTGGCTGTACTTTCAGATATTTTATTAATGCCTTACAAGTAAAACATTTAACAACACCGAAAATGTACTATCAAATATAATATTAAGTATAAGTATAATTAATAACGTGCGTCTCAATCTTCTTCAACTGTAAGCCTCTTTTAGTATCGATCGAAGTTAATAGGTTTCTCCGTACGAAGTACGCTTCAACCGTATCTTATAAATATGTTTTCTTAAAATTTCCTCGTCTAACGCAGGCTTATTGTAACTATAAAACATGAATCTTATAATAATATTGCAATGACGGTGTTTGAACGTGAAACATTGAAACGATCAATTATATCGGAAACATATTTTTTTTACACAGAGGCCAAAACAAACCTTTTTTGACAAACATAACTGCTTGTCAGTGCACTGATCACTTGAAAATACACGTAGGTTGTATGCGTGGCATGCATAAGATAAGATTGGTTATTATAGCTTATACATTTATCGGTAGTTAAAATTTACTGCCTATTTATTTTTAGTAAAACGATTTTACAAGTCATAAAGCTGGAAACGAATATGAATAGAATAGATGATTAAGTGTCGTATTATAATCATCCAGCATCAGATTTCACTAGTATACTTTTTTAGTTCATACCATTCACGTTTGTCTTGTACCTAAAACGATGCCTCATTCTTCAGAAGACATATCTGCTTGACTTCAGATACACAAACAATATCATTATATTCATTAGAACTTTTTAGAAGCGCCTTATCGCACGACACGCATTCGCCAAGTGTGGACTACACTTGGGGAATGACAGTTAGGCTAAAATTACCTATGTGGGTTTGTTTAACGTTTCTTCCTATTTTTATTTTATTTTAAAATTTAGTTTTTATGGGATCCTGTTGTAAAAGAATAAACAATGTCTCACTAAATAATAAATAAATGTAAGTTACTTCCTTGTATTGTATTGTACGTCACAATTTATAGAAAAAACTGTTGTTTTTACAAACATACATAACAATATTATGCATATTATATTAAAGAAAAAAACAACTAAAGAAAATACTATACACAGAATAATACGAAGACGAGAGCTACACGTGCAAGAATTGATAAGACGGTGAAAGAATTGTCATATTCCTTATAGAAAAACTTTGCTTATCAAGAAATATCTTTTTATTTTACATTATGCGATACAACCGAGTAGAAAATAATATTTGAATTAATATTAATAAAACCAACAAAGCTATGCAATTTAAGGAACGTTAAACTAAATTCGATTAGAATAGATTACCGTAAAATAAATGATGAGTGGGTGGGTGGTGCACCCCCCAGACGGGCGTGCAATGCCCTACTGTTATTAAAAAATGAATGACTTATACATTTTAATATACTTTTATCGACTGTTCTAAACCCTAACATGAACTGAAACATTATAATAAATAATGTTCTGTTTCCAATTTTTTTTTTATTAAAAAAAGATATACTGAACTATTTGTCTTTGCCTATTTATAAACAGATAAGCAAAAATCGTTGATTTATTTCAAAGAATCCCAAAACGGATGCACTAAAACGCTTGTACTAAAAATAGCATAGAATACGAATTTTATGCTGCAATCGAATGAATCTTGTGACTGAAGTTTTAGTCTCCAGTCCATAATGCAGATTTTTGATTATTCTGTAGACTTAGAAAAGTTTAACTTGAAATTGTCGATCGAAATTTCCTAAAACCTTTCTCTGCCATCTTGAAGAAATTGCTATTTTATACTTTTTCATTGCTATTATAATATGCTTTACAATTTAGTTATATTATTTTTTAAACACGTTGAATTTGAAAAAATAAAAATACCTTGCAAACAGATTTTCGTCGATATATTTGATTTATGATATAATTTATGATTTTTCTTTATTGTTATAATGCATAAGATATATAATAATAAATAAAATTTCCTTTTTAAACAAAAACATGCATTTATTTTCAATACTTGTAAATTACATTGATATATTTATCCTCTTACATACATTTGTCTCTTTTATTATTATTTAAGATTGTTTTGTAACTGTAAACTGCATCATTAATATAATGACTTACGACTATTTCTATTACCTTTAGGCATTTGTGATAACAACTTGGAACAAACATGGAATGATTTTGAATAAATAGTGTTAATTTCAAATTTTATGTACATATGTTTAGTTTAATGTAGATAAATAGATAACGAGAAGATGAAATGAGATATCACACATACCTACTCAGAACAGATGATGCAAGTCATCTTATTACTAAAAAAAATTATATAATCTTTATATGCAATGTTCTGGAATGACAAGGTTTTTTGCTCCTTACAACCAACTTTCAAATTAAACAAAAACACTTTTTCTGAAGCTTAAGTGCACTAATGTTTAGTGCTACTAAAAATATTTTGAATTATATATTGTACTAAATGTATCATATAACAAACAATGAAAAACCAATCAAATAATTTGTAAATTATCCATATCAAATTTACTAACATTAACTTGTTGAATAATAAGTATTTCTAAGAAAATAAAGAAACTACTACCTTGGGTTAATAAAACATGCCTTGATTCTAATCAGACTTGTTGGCTGTGTCAAGGTCAGTACACAGCTACTAGTGGAGCAGATGTTAAGGTTAACCTGAAGGTTTTACTGTAGTACGTACATTTGATTTAGGACCCATTTGTTTTTTCTATGTTGTATTGTATATGGGATCAGTCTGAATTAATCCAATTGGTCACTCAAATGCTGATTCACTGGTGGCTTAAATGCATAATTTATATGTATGTTTGGAGCGTAACTATTGGTACCACTTTGTAATGATAAAGTGTGTGTGATAAAAAAACGACTTTTTGAATTTAAAAACTAATGAGGCAAAATAACAATTACAGCTAGAAAAAATAAAATAATGGGGACAAAAATGTTCCCCAAAAGTTCTCCAGAAGAAAGATAAGATATAATCATAATGCTAGTTATTTAGGACTATACTTTTATTTTATGATGCATGCTTAGGGATACTTACTCAAAATTATATTGCTGCCTATTTTATAAATAAATTACTTTTAATTAATCCTTGTCATGAACATACAAGGTTTTGTTCACCTTATACTTAATTTAAATAATTTAATATAGCCATTAAATGATTCACAATTTAAGATATCATGAACATGAACAAACAAAAAATCCAATAGAATATTTTTTTAATTATTTATGATATATATTGTAAATGGGCTGATGTTAAGTGGTTACGACTGGATATGGGTTCTATATCCATTTACATGGGTATGTGTTCTATAAATAATATTACCCGTTCCTTCGTTGCCACCCGTTACTATTATACATATACACCCGGTACTAATTCGAATTATGCCTGTTAATAAGAATAAGCTTTTTAGATATTTACATGAAATATATTGTTATTTTTCATAAGATTCCATCATTCCTTTATGTTAATTTAAATAAATAAATATTAAAGCCCTTTGTATTTTTTCTACTACATAAAATAAAGCTTCTCCGGGATGGATTTGTTGACAGTTTTTTACACCCAAAGAAGTAAAAACTCTATGTAATTTTAATTGTAACAAATCTTCTAAATGAAATTCTTCATGTAAAGATTAAATAATTGTTATATTTTAAATTACATATTTTTCCCTTAAAGATTTTTAGCAAATGTCAATGAGAGTTTGTTACGTAGTATAGCGATCAAATGACTATAATACTGTAAATTTAATTTGGGGAAAAACCCTGTTGTTGTGATTAAATAAAATAAAATCAGTTTTTATACGACGATTTAATGGTATAGGCAAATACAGTAGACTATTGTATTACAATACCCATCTCGCCTGCTGTCACACTTAAATAACTAGTAAATAAAAATAAAATATATTTCATCTCATCAATCAATTGGCTCATATCTGATTACGAAAAGTTTGAATTTCTTTTTATTTATATTAAGCCTTGAACGGCTTTTAGTATTATTTTAGGTTAACATATTTTGGCCTTTTATCTTTGAATACAAACAGCTATCAGACTAATTAATTTTGTATTATTTAGTGATGATAGAAAATTAATATATTCATTAATGTAAGATATATGAAAGGTTCATTATTCATAAAAAAATAATACTATATTTACTAATATTTTTAGTAACGATAACTGAATATTTTTTAATATATTACATAGATATTTCTTAATTTCATTTGCATCTAGATGAAGATTATTTTAAATTCGTTAACTTACGTTGGTTCATTTTGAGCACCATGGCTCTGTAGAACCGCGAGAAAGGAGCCATCACGTTGTGATTGTGGAAGAATCCAGCTACATACTCCCGAAAAGCCATTCCAGCTGCTTAATTATTACACTCACAAATCAGTAAGTCACAATTTCATAAATCGTTTAAACACTAAAAAAACACTAAATTTGACACACATTATCACCGCGGAGTTATTTCGATTTTAAAGTGGAGATAGATCGATTGTTTCGTCATTTTTATCCGTACTAGGTACTTGTAAATATTTTTTGCGTTACCAAAAATAAAGCAATTAACGCATACTATTAGGAGTCTTTTGGAAAATGTTTATACTCTCCTGAAATTACGTGTTGACATCACAAACAACCGCTACACGTTCTATCGATCTTGCTTTAACTTCCACCGCCCACAACAAACGATAATGATGTGAAAGAGTTGATTATTTCGATTGAATAATATCGATATTACTAAAGTGACAGTTGAGCTTCCAAAGTGCGAATCATTTAAAATAAAATTATAGAAAGCATAGAAAAATAATCGAATAATTTATAATATTGTTTAAGAATTAGTTTTTTTATTATTAATTATTTTAATAATTAATGTTATACAAATAATGTATGTATGAAGTCTAATAAATATTATAATATTGTAAATTTATTTATAACAATAAAATATCGATATTTAAGCTTTCTGCTTACAGCAAATCACTAACACAATCAGGAGCGCTTTACGGATAAAATAAGAACTACAGTGACATTGACAGTGACCTACAATTGCCATAGTTAAAAATGTTAAATGAAATGATTATTAAATTATTATAATATTACCATTTATTGTATGTTAGAGTTATGATAAGGAGATCCTGTTTAGTTTTTATTTATCAGCTTTGCAATATATATTTTTTAATATAAAGATAAGTAAAAAAATATCCGTTATTCACGAGGTTACCGAGTTTTACTTTAAATTTTAACTCTGACCAATCACATCAAATTAAATCAAACATCCAAACAAATAAGCTCTCGCATTTTTATCTCGCATACAATATAAAAATAGCTTAAATTGCTAACTAACACTGTGTTCACAAAAAAGCTTTAATTTTTGCGCAATATTTTCAATTTATTTTATAGGTGTATTATTTTTTGATACTATATAAATAAAATGTAATACTTTATTAACTGAAATCTATTGAATAATTAAAATACTCAGTACCTATAACTATAACTGGTGAATACGATACAAAATTTATATTGAAATTTGCAATATGTTAGAAAAAATATGCGACGAGACTCGTTATATGGTTATAATATAATCTAAATATATACGTCATTTGAGTGTTATAAATTAACGTTGAGTAACGAAACCATATATTGAACGTTTATGTTAACTTCCTTTGCCCGCCAAGGTGAATTTGAAAATTCTGTGTATCTGTCTGAGATTTCAAATAAATATTTAAACATTATTTTTTAAATTTTTGTCTGTATGTCTGTTTGTCCGGAATAATCTTTAAAATGGCTAAATATTATCAATTGAAATAACTGAATTATTATAAGAAGTATTTTAAGGTTCCTATTTAGTGTTTATTTTATCAAAATCGGTTGAGCCTATCAAAAGTTATAAAATTACGAGTGATTTTATTTTTTATTATAAATTATGTTGTTCCCGTAGATGGCGGTGGCTATACAAATTAGTAATACATATACAAATTAGCATTCGCGTTTCGTTCAAATTTGCGTTGTTATTGTTCTGTCATCGTTTCGACAAATTGTATTGATTTTTTTTCGAAAATTTAATTATTATGATTTACATTGATAATTTTAAATACTTTGTGGCTTTAGGTTGTTATTATTAACATTTTATCATTGTGTTATATTAGCCTTCATTACTTCAGTTAATATTTTCGTTTTGTATTTTATAGACTTTTTACTTTTAAGGTTACCTATTCCATAGTTGTAGGGCTTAATAATGCTTGCATAAATTGTTTATCTTTATTTATATTTTAATTAGATAAGAAGAGTTGTAATTTTTTTCTACAACTTTTAAGTGCATGTTTTTTCATTAGTTCAAGGTCTTTTAAGGTAATATCTTTTAGTTTTGAGTTTTCATTAATAATTGGATGGAATAAGATTTTATTTGAGTTTATATTAAATTATTTAATTTTATCTTTATTTATAATTTAACTAGATTTAGGGTTGTATTTTTTTATATTACTAGCTGCTGCTGTACCAATGGGCAACTATATGTAGCATGTTCACGTGAAAGTCATGCCAAAGATATCGTTGTTCTAGCAAATCGAAATACTACACATAATGTAGTATATAATTACAATAATTAAATAAAAAAAGCTGAGATGGCCCAGTGGTAAGAACGCGTGAATCTTAACCGATTATCGTGGGTTCAAACAACTGAATTTTCATGTGCTTAATTTGTTTGTTATTATTATTCATCTCATGCTTGACGGTGAAGGAAAACATCGTGAGGAATTTGTCATATGCATGTGTCGAATTTCACTGAAATTCTGCCACATGTGTATACCACCAAACCGCATTGGAGCGTGGTGGAATAAGCTCCAAACGTTCTCCTCAAAAAGGGAGAGGAAAAAAGAAAAACCCTATTGTTGTGATTAAATAAAATAAAATCAGTTTTATGACGATTTTTTTATGACGATATAATGGTATAGGCAAATAGTAGACTATTGTATTACATTACCCACCTCGCCTACTGTCACACTTAAATAACTAGTAAATAAAAATAAAACATATTTATTAAATAAAAATGATCAATTGGCTCATATCTGATCACAAAAGGAGAAGGCCTTAGCCCAGCAGTGGGACATTCATTTTTCTTTATTTACTAGAATAATAATAATAATCGCACTTATATCATAAATACGAAAGTTTGTGTGTTGTAAATATTTGCTGTATAATTTCAAATACTACATGATTTATGTATGGGCCATACCCATGATATAACTTACAAATCTATCTTGTAAATCTAGTGTACTATAATTCGGTTGTTAGTTACACCAAAGCTAATTGGATGTAATGTATGTATAAGTATACTGATACCGGCCCGTTTTGGCAGTGCATTCTGTAATATTTCGAGACCATTGGGTATCGACTAACCAGTCGTTAATGGCGGTTGTCCCACGTTGGGTGCCAAATAGATATCAAGCGAATTCAATTTTATTACCAGATAAATGTTTTAGGAAGGTCAATTTTGCGAATTAGCTAACTTAATAACAATAATACTAGGGTTGTATTATTTTAACTTAACAACAGTTACCATCTAGAAATGCAATGATTGAAACAAAGCAGGATCCAATTGTATATAGATGAAATGATAATTTAAGTAACATAAAAAGTTTGTTCATTAATTTCAAATGTAAACGTAACCTAAATTGTCTACTTTTTATCATACCACATGTCAAAAAAATATATTTTTCAAACTAATTCTATTCATAGGAGAGGTTAAAAATTAAAATAAAGTTACGGGTTACAGGAATGAAGTCAATACATTATTTCTGGGCCAAAGTGTTCGATTTTACAATAATATGAAGCACACATTTAAATGAGCCATTTTTTTTTTTATAGAATGCGCCACCAACCTTGGGAACTAAGATGTTATGTCCCTTGTGCCTGTAATTACAATGGCTCACTCACCCTTCAAACCGGAACACAACATACCAGTACTGCTGTTTTGCGGTAGAATATCTGATGAGTGGGTGGTACCTACCCAGACGAGCTTGCACAAACTCTACCACCAGTAAAGTTAATATTAAAAGAAAATTTAATGGATAATTCATATTATTATGTTAACACCTGTAATAACCTAACGTTTCGATTTATGTGTCTTGTTAAATTTGATATTCTAAGCTCACAGTATTGTAAAGTCTGTAAATGCCCTATAGCTGGGCTAAAGCCTCCTCTCCAAGGTTTGGAGCTTATTCTACCACGGTGCTTCAATGTGTGGTGATGGATATGACATATGGAAGAATTTTAGTGAAATTAGTCACACATGCAGGATTCCTCGCGATGTTTTGCTTCACCTCTAAGCACGAGAAGAATTATAAGCACATGTAAAGGAGCTATTTTATCATATGTTTTTAATTACATTACTTAATATAAACAAATCAAAGATTTATTTATATCATATATATAACGCATTATGTAATCTGTGTTAATTTCCTAAATTGTTTTCCCGAATGAAAAAAAAATTACCAGAGTAGCTGTAGAAATTTACGAATATGAATCGCTGTTGTGAGTGTGTGTCTGGGCAGTGAAACACTTTAAGATAAAAAAATGTATTTCATACCTATTGATATTAAGCCGTTGATACGACTTTGGTACGACGGAACCAAGACATCCTGAAGCCTTTTAAAGATATTGAAGATTTCGTAATTGAAAGAGGGAAATAATACTACAAAATTTTCTTTTAAAAACTTATATATATCGTTTTTAAAAGAATATATATATACGTATATATAAATAGTCTGACTGCTTTTTGCTAAAGATTTTTACGTAAGAGATAGAGTAAATAGTCATAAACGAAAAGGAAATCACGATGTGGCACATGTTTTAGATATTGTGAGTATATTTTGTAAACAAAAACATTTTACGATTTAGACAGGAAGGTACGTTTGGCTAAGAGTATATTATAAGGTGTTTTGAAGGACACAGGAAAAAATATGTGCTCGCGTAAAGTAGACACAGGTGGAAAGATTATTTAGTGCGATACTTGTGGTATTTTATTTTTTATATATAATTTAATGCGTGTGTGTTTTTTAAGAAGTGTTTTCTAAGCAGGCGGCATATCGCGCGTGGATCAACGGCTGCGTTAGCGGGGCATCTAACATTGACTCACTGAAAGCAAACTACAATAAAAATTCCAAGTCCTATAGGAAGGCATACACGAGAGCGGATGCACAGCGCATTGTACAGATTGGTCATGACCTTATTTCGCATCCTAGGGGCTCCCGTAGCTTCTGGCGTCTGACCAAGTCTGTGCAAAACAATTTCTGCCATCCTTCGCTGCCACCGCTCAGAAATCCGGACTGATCGCTAGCTCACAGTCCGCAGGAGAAAGCCAACCTCCTGGCTAAACTCTTTACCGACAACTCTGTGATCGATGATTGTAGTGCGCTGCCACCAACAATACCTTCATGTGGCCACACGATGCCTGACATCAAAATCAGGCAACGTGATGTGCGTGCGGAGCTGCAATCACTTGATTTACGGAAAGCTAGCGGTCCCAATGGAATACCAGCCATAGTGCTGAAGAAGTAAGACTGCGGCGGAGCTGTCTCCTGTGTTAACGCGCCTGTTTCAACTTTCTCTCTCTTCGGGATGTGTGCCGGAGGCTTGGAGAAGAGATAATTTGCAAGCGGTTCCCAAAAAAGGGGATCGGTCTGACCCGGCAAATTATCGACCAATAGCTATCACCTCAGTACTTTGTAAGGTGATGGAACGGATTCTAAACAACCAACTGATCCATTACCTAGAAGATCACTGTCTAATTAATGATCGTCAGTACGGGTTTCGACCAAAACGGTCCACAGGTGATCTTCTAGCGTACGTAACACACCTCTGGGGTGAAGCTATCGACAAGCATGGAGAATCGTTGGCTGTCAGCCTCGATATCTCCAAGGCTTTCGACAGGGTCTGGCACAGAAATCTTCTCTCCAAGCTACCGGCATATGGTCTGCCTGCTCAGCTATGCACCTGGATTGCCAGCTTCCTACACAAGCGTAGCCTTCGTGTTTTAGTAGATGGTTGCGCTTCACAATTCTATGTAGTGAATGCTGGGGTCCCCCAGGGATCTGTGCTATCTCCCACACTCTTTCTTTTGCATATCAATGATATGCTCTCTCTTGGAAACATAAATTGCTATGCAGATGATAGTACAGTGCATGGTGGATACCACGGACGCGCAGTGGCTGGGCGGGCGGAAACTGAGGAGAGGCGGGAGAATCTTGTCATTGAACTCGATAGGACGTTAGAGCTCATCGCCAAATGGGGTTCTGATAATCTTGTTGAGTTTAATGCCAAGAAAACACAGGTGTGCGCTCTCACAGCGAAAAAGTCACCATTTTACCCTAATCCCTCCCTCTGTGGCACACCGCTGATGATACAAAGCAAAATCGCCATGCTGGGGATGGACGTTCGCTGCGACCTTAGTCCAAGGGATTACATCGAGGCTATTATAAAAACAGCTTCACGGAAGCTACACAAGTACGGTCTTGCATTGAATATTGCTCGCACCTTTGGGATGGCTCCGCTAAGTACCTACTGGAAGGCTTTGGACCGGTTGCAGCGACGTGCAGTATGCATTATTGGCAACGTAAAGATCACAAACACCCTTGAACCTTTACAATTGCGTCGCGAGATAGCAGCACTGAGCGCTTTCTATCGACTGTATCACGGCGAGTGCTCTGAGGAATTATTCTCTCTAATTCCTGCTTCCCCCTTCCTTCTTAAGTCCACGCGAGCTGGTTCTCGATGTCACCGCCTAACTGTGACATCAATTCCATCGCGCACAAAGAAATTTGGCAACTCCTTTCTTTGTCGCACTACCAAAAAATGGAATTCCTTACCAGCTCACGTGTTCCCCTCCTCTTACAACCCGGGTTCCTTCAAACGAGGCGTGAAGTGGCATCTTGCGGGCCGGCAAGGCGGGGACGGCTAGTACAAAACATTCTTCCCGACTGTACTGGCCGTCGTCGCGTTTGGACTCTACTACCACTTACCATCAGGTGGAGTAGTCATTTGCCATCCCGAAGAATATAAAAAAAAAAGAAGTCGGACTAGGTAAATAATAATACAAAACTTACACTATGAAAAGAAAATCATTTGGATGAAATAATTAAGAACGAAATGGTAATAATTTGGTATCCCAACCTATGACTATCCGTAAAAATCGATTATGCCAATTAAGCGATTGCCATATTTAATAGTCCGTATTATAACATTTTATTATCTTTATTTTTTTATAAACGTACGCGTGTAAACGAGTAGCTTACTTATTTTTTTATAATATAAATTATTCTTACATAATTACACATTCTACGATCTAAAAGCTTTTCAGTATAATATTAGTCTGGTAAAATTATAAATTTACGTAACGTGAATGTATAGTTATGTTAGTAAGTGATTCTTAATGAGCCAATTAATTTCATAAGGTCTAATCAATTCGTCAATGACGTCGACCGCAAATCATGACGCGGTTAATACTACATAGGCACATAACATAAGTAGGTGTTTATAAGTAGTTTACTGGTGGTAGGGCTTTGTGCAAGCTCGTCTGGGTAGGTACCACCCACTCATCAGATATTCTACCGCAAAACAGCAATACTTGATATTGTTGTGTTCCGGTTTGAAGGGTGAGTGAGCCAGTGTAATTACAGGCACAAGGGACATAAAATCTTAGTTCTCAAGGTTGGTGGCGCATTGGCTATAAGCGATGGTTGACATTTCTTACAATGCCAATGTCTAAGGGCGTTTAGTGACCACTTACCATCAGGTGGCCCATATGCTCGTCCACCTTCCTATTCTATAAAAAAAGGTACTAATATTAACGCATTACATATTGTTTATGCAGTGTTAATCGCGTATAATATTTATTTGCGTAAACATTTTGCGGTTCGCTTTAAAGAGTTCCCATTATATTATGAACACGGTATAACTTGAACCCGCTTCAAAAGTCTATATTAAGGAATCCAACGGAAATCGAACCTTGGCTCAAATTGTTAAATAAATTTTAGCTGTTTTTTTAAAGCATAATAGCCAGGCCTATGTTAAGGTATTAGTAATGATCTTTACAGTGTCAAGGTCTATAGGCGGTGGTAACCACTTAACACTAGGTGGCCAGTCTGACTACCTATTTTAAGCGGAGTGGAGTAAGTACGACCGTTCTACAATATCTCAAGGGGCTAGGATCGAACCTGTCACTTGTGTACATTGCCAGGCAGCCCGTAAACCATTTGCTCCAGCTTTATTCTACTCAAAAAAGTTGTAGTAGTTTGAATTATTTTGTTTTAATCAAGTAATAAGTATATTTATAGTTGTTTAAGTGAGAATACGTTAGTAAAACTGATATTAATTCAAGTCATTCAATACTTTGACCTTGAATCCATAAATAAATAATTAGTAAAATGGTCGAATCAGGTTCTAATTACGTCGTAACCTACCTAGGTTAAGGTAAATAGGTAATGGTATTTGATCGTCATCCACGATTGTGTGATATATAACAAGCCTTTTTGACAAAACTATTTACATAGTGCTTTATTAAAATTAATAAAATTTAGTATAATTTAGTTTGTATTTTCTCCAGCATAAAGTGTCGTGCAAAATTTTGTATCGCTAATTTTGTAAAATCACTGGAATATTAATAATAGTATTTCATATATTATATTAAATTTATATTTTCTAATCTATATTAAATATTTTCTTAAAGGAATACGAAATAAATCCAATAATATGAATACTCGTTTCGGTTTATTTTATTAAGAGATATAAGCCGTTAATAATAAAATATTATAGTTGTTATGTATTAGAATTTTATCGCATTGTAATTTGTAGCCCAAGTTTTCCATATCACGCCGCGGACATGTAGTTAATATTATTTACAGCCAAAATAAATTATAAAGATTATAGACAAACATGAAAACGAAGTGTAGCCTTGATAGCAACTTAACGCCTAGAAATTACTGACTATACTTATAAACGTTGCTTAGGGGGTGATTAATTAAACAATGTTGTGTCTTCTTCTTTCGTTTATTAAATTAGTGATGATAGAAAGTGTCCAATCTGGTAACTAAACACCCGCTTTATAGCTCATTTATTTTACATCGCTATGCTTCTAATGGATGATAATCTGCACCTTGATTCCTTAAGAGCACGTGTAGTTCAAAAGCCGATCGATTGGCGGTGCAAGGCCGAAGCTGCACTTGTTTTGTTCTCATTATCTCACGTGTTACAATGTTAATTTTAATAGAGTTAATGACATAAAAAAATCACCGAGTTGCGAAGGCTTAGTTACTTAAACGTTTAAAAATTAATTTCGAACAAAATGACAACTGAAATCTCAGTCACTTGGAATGGTTGGTTTATATCAAGCTGCGTGTTTCACAGCCAACACTCCTTTAGTCTGATTCCATCAGTGCAAGTAAAGTGCTGGGCACTTGGAATCACTAAGTCCTAGAAATAGTCACAAAGGCAGCGTGAAAAAAGTCTGAAGTTGGTCTCGTACAAGCTACGTGTTAATTGAAGCAAATGTGAATGGTAAGAGTGCTCACGATTCAAAAGATTCAACTCATTTGCAACAAATGCAAAGTTTCAAAGCTTTTATGCTCCGCGGCTTCGCCCGCGTATATTTAAGTTGGTCTCGGTGTCTAAATGTTATACATAACTATATTATATTTATTTTAAGCTTGCCGAATATTGTTCTCTTATATTATATATAAGGTAAAAGAAATGTATAGGAACAGTTATCTGCTTATTTTTTTATATTAAAATTAAAATCTAATGAATTTTTGATCACTTTTCAACGACAAGTTCATGGAGCGAAAAAATAAAACATCTACGATTTTCGTATATTACATTAATTTGATTAGAGTTATTTTCATTATTATCTGAGTCTAATATTATAATTCAATAAATAAAATAATAAATTTAAGACTTTCTATTTTTTGTGAAGAGGCATTCTTATATGTTTTTAGCCTTGTCAGTAATTTTATTACCTACTAGAATATATTAAAGATAACTATTTCAGGCGACGTGATAGAGGCGTCGATTTTGAGTCATCCACTCGAAAAGATAAACATATATAAATAACACGTTAATCGATAGCCGATGAATAAAAATACTGGTGGTAAGCTCGTCTGGGTAGGTACCACCCACTCATCGGATATGGTATCGCAATATAGCAGTACTTCGTATTCTTGTGTTCCGGTTTGAAGGGTGAGTGAGCCAGTGTAATTACATTTTTTTTATATGCACCGGGATGGCAAATGACTCTACTCCACCTGATGGTAAGTGGTAATAGAGTCCAAACGCGACGATGGCCAGTACAGTCGGGAAGAATGTTCTGTACTAGCCGTCCCCGCCTTGCCGGCCCGCAAGATGCCTCTTCACGCCTCGTTTGAAGGAACCCGGGTTGTAAGAGGAGGAGGAACACGTGAGCTGGTAAGGAATTCCATTTTTTGATAGTGCGACAAAGAAAGGAGTTGCCAAATTTCTTTGTGCGCGATGGAATTGACGTCACAGTTAGGCCGTGACATCGAGAACCAGTTCGCGTGGACTTAAGAAGGAAGGGGGAAGCAGGAAAAAATGGTGGCGCATTTGCGATGTAAGCGATTGTTAACATTTCTTACAATGCCAATGTCTATGGGCGTTGGTAACCACTTACCATTAGGCCATATGCTCGTCCGCCTATCTATGAAACAGACTTATGTTATAAATGAGAGAGCAATTTTTATTAAACATGAAATTACTTAAATTTTATGTTTAAAAAAGGGGAAAGAATAAATAGTAACTTTAGTTCAATTTTTTAGCCACACAGTTCAAAGAAATGGTTTACATAAATTATATAGTTTTTATTAAAAAATTTAAAGGATATTTGAATATATGCATGTGAAATAAGTTACATACATACTTGATAAACTTTTTATTTATCAAGTATGTATGTAACTTATTTTTCAAAGCAACATATATTTAATCGAAAAATCAAAACAAAATACAATATTATTTTAGAAGTTTGTATTAAATCACAAACGTGTGTAAATTTTCAAATAAATCGGTTGGATTGTAACGATTTAAAGTAACTTTAAAAAAGCTCGTAGAAAAGACGACACTAAAATGTTTTAGCATTGTATAGCGGAATAGATTGTTTAACTCAATCCTGACTGTATTTTAAAATTAATTATATTTCATTAATTAAAAAAATATATATCGTAGCGTAAAATTTTTATTTAAAAGTCTGGTCAGGTAGCTAGTACAACGAAGGAATCAAATGAACAACCTTATACTAAACCTTACTAATGGATTACGAAACTATTACTATTAGGCAGATTAATAACTAGGCTAGTCTGCATTCTATTTCCAATAACCTGTAATAATATGTAATAACATGTAATGTCTTTTCTACCAAAGTTAACGTTGATTTTGGTATTTGTTTCTTAATTAACCTTTTTACCTCGTTTACGTTTAAAATTATAATTTGGTCATACTTATCAAATCATTAATATTCCCCTTCACAACAAACTACTCACCTAGCGGTCGGAATTTCGCCAAGATTGCACGGAATGTCGTCCACATAGCTTTCAACTCGATCTTCACCGCACTACATCGTTACTACCACTTATCATGTTACTACGTAGACTTTACAGGACAGTAAAGTAGTAGTCGATAACATGAGCGACGTAGAACAGGAGGCAGGTGGCGATGTACATCATTATTAGAATTTGAACCAACATGATGTTCACCCTCGGCCTGTGTCGACTGACTGTGAGTTAGGAAACCCTACGCAAGGTGAATGTCGATGGCGGAAAATCTTATTGTATTATTACGTAAGGCCATGTGACGTTTCAGGTTTAATAATTGACCTACACTTTTATGGAATCTCGCCCGTATAATTTAAAAGGCATAATCCAGTTCTTTTGCTTTGTTTATAATAACCAACTATTCGTGCACAGGCGCTATATTATTGTATGAATCTTTATGTTTGATGATGATTTTTATGCTAACTATCTCTTTTTTCTATCGGGATAAAATACAACAAAGCACGGCGTGGTTATATGCAGAGTAGAATAAAGCCACTCTATCGCAACCCGTAGGTGTCAAAATAGCTATATATTTTTTCTTATCTATCATTGTATGTACATCAGCATTTAACAGCACAACAAATGTATGGTGATGGAAAACCAACCCACGAGCAAAATAACAGCCAAGGTGGCACAAGGATATGGTCACAAGGGTGTTATATTGAACTTGCAGTTACTTGCTTCACGGTTGTTTTGGAGAATACGAGAACAAGGAAACGAGAAAGGGCCGATACTACTCGGCGAAGACGACGTCGGCGTCGTCTCGACCCTCCAACAGTCCCGACGCCTGGAGCTTAAAAAATAGGGCGTAACCCTGCGGTTTATGCCTGAAGTGGTGCCTCACGTATTTCAGATGGACCTGAGGAGGACAGCAGCCAGAACGGCCTCGCGCTGCCGTACGCACTAGCGAGGAGTGCGTGGGGACGAAATTACCTTCGCCCCCTGAGGGGAGTTCCGCCGAGCCACGAGCGGACACACAGCACGGGGGTGGTGGACGAGGACGGCCATCGTAGTGGTTTTAGTGGGTAAGAATCTCACATAACCCGGTCCCTAACCCTAAGTGACCGGGTTCCTACCTTGTTGAAGGTTTCCACTGCTTGAAAAAAAAGGTTTTTACTTTTGGAAGGAGCGAAACATTTTTAGACTCAGGCCGCTAAATATTTCGAAGTGCTATAAATTTTATGTCAGAAATAAGTCAATATTAAAACCTGTCGGAAATAATGCAAATGCAAGTTGCATTCAAATTATTAAATTTTACATAAAGGAACCACGTGGTTTCTATCAAGCTCACCTATTGTGTTTATTAAAAAGCAAAGACAACAAAGCGAAGCAATTAAAAAGCAAGTTTACTAAAAATATTTTAGATTGATTCATAAAGTGTATGCAAGTTTTATTTTTCTTTGTGATTTCATCGCGATTTCTTTTACAGAAAAGGTTTTACGTGCAAACGACAGTTGTAAAATATAATATAAAGTCTATTCCATGAGACGTGACATTGGCTGAATATTTTGCGCACAACTACTGCAGAAACACGCCATATAAAAAGCAAATTATGTCAAAAACATCTAAATTCTCTAAAGATAATATATATACTTCTTTATACAAATGTAAGATTTATGATACTTAGATTACTATATGTAACACAGACCAAAATTGTGTTTCAATAAAATGCTTCTAATCTATCTTAGTCTATCTGAGTATAAATCTGGATCTGAATTCTAAAAACAAGGAAAGCATCACATTTTTTGTCAACGATTTATAGTGACACAATTTTATGTGATATGATATTGATGTATATATTTGCATTCGAATTAATTTCTTAACGGAATAATCTAAGCAGGTTGTACGGGAAAAATATATTTATACTGAAATTTTCTTTTACCATCGCAAAAAATGTTCAATACGAATACAGAAAAATGTTTTACATTTGATAATGCATTTCACTATATAGGAAATAATGCTAAATCCATACAAGAGCTAGGTTAATAATATTTAGTGTAAATATATTTAAGTAACTCATTTACTTACTATTTATTTGCTGTCCGTCCAAAACCGTCGTAGCTGGTAGTGTGAGTCCATCTATGGTGTCAGAGCTGATCACCTGGTGTAATGGCAGCTCCACTGTATCTGGCGAGCCCCCGGGCCACGCCATGTTACATCACTGCATCACCAGGCACGTAATCACACTCGTCGCATTACGATTCAAATACTCTTTATATTCAATCTATAACATTGAAATTGAAATTCAACTTCGAACACTTTTTGCCAAATATTTTTGATCCCTTTGTTTTTAATTTTTTTTATTTAATTTTAATTTTTCATTTACATGTACCTACATATTTCAATATCGTTCGTCATCACTAGTGCATTTAAAAGGCTTGTTTTAATAATTAGCATATTTGTATACATAAAAATAATAATAGTTTTCCAGACCGATTTCAGCCACGGCGGTCAATCTCAAGAGAGATTAGCCAATTGCGCAGGACATATTATAGCGCACAAGTATGTGCGCAAACACAGGTGTACTCTCTATTCCCTAACGATCATAATCCGATGGGACGACAATCCGACACGACCGGAAAGAGTTCAGATACAGGACCAACGGCTTTGTGTGCTTTCCGAGACACGGGAGCATAAATCTTCCAGACTCCGGGCTGCTTTTGAGAACTTTTTGACAGAAAAACGCGATAACTTTTTACTGATCCCGACCCGGGATTTGAACTCAGAACCTCCGGGGCTGCGGTCTTCCATCTAGCCACTAGAGTCTAGACCAACGAGGCAGTCATATACGTATACTATGTATGTATATATATAGCAAAGTAAAAATAATAAAATTATCTACTATCCAATTTGAACATGCTGGGAATTTGTAATGTAAAATATTGTCTATGAATAATTATATCCACACTACGCCCACTCTTTCCCGAATAAACTTCACAAAGCTGTGCTTATAATATTATTATACATTACTGTGCAGTAATAACGCTAAAACATTAAATTTTAATATAACAATACGCTATACTTTTTTGAATATATAATGAAATAATATTTGTATCGAAATAACATTTATATTTCAAAGTATTTACTTAATACAAAGAAGAGCATGAAGCGTTACCTACGTTAAATCGAAAATTATTTTGAAAAACTTTAATTACCGACATTTTTCCCACAGATTAAAAACTTGAATCTTGGATAAAGAATCGTGCAAAATGGCTTTAAGCAGCGATCCGAAGCCACTTCTTTTGTTCGTTAAATTGCTCTTCTTGCACTTTTATAAAGAACTTAACCTCCGTGCTAGTTTACAATTTAAAGAAGGCAGTCTATCATAATTACGGAGTAAAAACAAACTTTTAATGAATATTTATAAAATATATTGCTATATATTTTATAATAATAAACTATAGCATTATTACATTCTTTGTTTTCTGAAGCTTATTTACTAAAACGCTAAATTTAATGCGCTATAAATGTGTAGTGATTCAGTATTCCCGAGAGTGAATTGAATGAATTGGGAATTAACATTCAATATCCACTAACAAATGCGATTTAAAAGACGATATTTTATTCACATGCGTAAAATTTACTAGTGTTAGGGTTAAAAGCAAGCTCGCCTTAGTAAGTGTCAATATATCATATTTGGACCACTTAAAATATATATTATAATAATATATATTATATTTCACTATCTAAAATATCTGCGTAAGTATATGTATTTAAATGTGTAAACTGTAAAGAGTAGTAACAGCCTGTAAGTCTCAGCCGAGTCCTACAGCTGGGCTCTCCACTCAATTCTGCTCTAATATGAGTTGTTAGATACACTTATGGCAGGTTTTCATCCAACTTATGCAGGTTTCCTCACGATGTTTTCCTTCGTCACCGAGCATGAAATGAATTATAAACACAAATTAAGCACATGGAAATTCAATGGCGCTTTCATCTGTTGATATTCACGTGTTTTATTCACTGGGAAATTTCGGCTCGAGAATATATTGACATGTCACAAATATTTCTATAAACGTTATTTCAGATTGACTGGGGAAAGTCGAGTAGTATGGATTTGGTTCCGAATCCATTTGCCATTTGATATTGGGTGACTGGCATCTGAAACGTTAACAAGTTTCAAGTGTTACCTAAGGCTCTTTACATTAATAATGTATATTGAAAAAGGGTTAAATGATATGCTTGTTCTTGTTTTGAATAAAATTTTTGTACCAACCGTATAATCAAATGTAAATAGATTGGAATAAATAATAATTCAATAGAATTATCGTCATTGTATCATTACTAATTCAAAGCGAATAAGCTACTCGTAAGTAAGTGTCCGACAGAAATTTTGGTAGTATATAATATTTAAGACATACAACTCATTATGTAAATATTTTGGAATTGTAAGAACCGTTATTCTATAACAAATATAAATTGCGTGAACTAAACAGATTAAAAACTATCGAAATTTTATAAATTGAATCCGTTTACAATTTTTCGGCCGTTTAAATATTACACCTCATTGTCTCGTAATGTACATATGTACAATATACATATGTATTGATTTGTATGGACTGCCTCGTTGGTTTAGTGTCTTGATATAAGGCCATAGACCCGGAGGTCTTGGGTTAAATTCCCAGGTTGGGCCACTAAAAATTTATTGGGTTTTTCTCTCAGAAAATTCTCAGTAGCAACCCGGAGTCTGGAAGTTGGAAGTGTGTACATTGTCGTGCCTCGGAAAGCATGTAAAGCCGTTGGTCCTGCGCCTGAACTCTTTCCGGTCGAGTCGGGTTGCCGTCCCATCGGATTATGAGAGCTAGGGAATAGAGAGTGCACCTGTGTTTGCGCACACATATATGCACTATAATATCTCCTGCGTAGTTGGCTAATCTCTCTTGAGATTGGCCGCCGTGGCCGAATTCGGTTGAAGGACATTATTCATATGTATATATGTACGTTTATCTATATTGTGAGTGGGCTTATTAAATAAATGTGATTATATTAGCGAATACGTAAATATACTCATTATAATTTTTAAATTGACAAAATATTAAGGGGTTTTAGTGACACACCTTTAAGTCCTAAAATAAAATAATAATCGTAATAAAGTAAAGGTTTGTTTGAATAGATTTGAAATGTAGAAAATTACAAAGGCAGATTCACAAATACTATTAGACGATGGTAACAGACTTTTATATGTATGTTATACATAGCATTGTACAAAACATTAACGGTTTTTTGCATTGTCATTCCGTCGCTAATCGTGAGAACTAAGATCTTAAGACCCTTGTGGCCGTTATAACACTGGCCCATCACCTTCCAACAGTTGGTCTTATAAATAGTTACTTGATAAATTTATAATTCAGTAAAATGTATAGGCACCCAAAAAGTAACAAATGATACTTTGCCTATTGGGTATATATTTTATATATTTTTACTGTTTGAAATACGAAAAAGACGATTTTTTTAAATATTCTCTCCGCTTTTACGTCACAATATAAATCGTTACTGCAATTATCCCAATAAAACAATGCTTAACTGTATAAGTAATACTTCAGAGTCGTGATGGCCCATTGGTTAGAATGCGTGAATCTTAACCGATGATCGCGGGTTCAAACCTAGGCCAGCACCTCTGAATGTTCATGTGCTTAGTTTGTGTTTATAATTCATTATGTGCTCATATCGTGAGGAAACCCGCGTGTGTGTAATTTCTTTAAAATTCTGTCACACGTGTGTCCACCAATATACATCGTAGTAATGTATAACACAGAGGCAAACCTTGTCTTTAAAGGGAGAGGAGGCCGTAGCCGGGTAGTGGGATATTCACAGTCTGTTTACTTACTTACTTACTCTTCAACAATCTTCTTCTGTCAAATGTGAATTTACTAGTGAAAGAAGGAACGACATCATTTGTGACAATTGACTATTCAAATTTTATACAATGGTTATTAGAACAGGGATTACACAATCCTTTGAGTAACTATTTATACGTCTCTATATTTTGCAATCCCATTGAGTGTGTACGCAAGAAGTAGCGGGAATACTGTAATATAAGTAGACATAAGTCCTTGAGATAGTCTTATCTTAATAAAATGTAGTTCATTATATTTGTCACGAACGCAAGTAAATATAATTAATAAGAACATAATGAATCTTCTCAAAAGTCTGAGTTTTCTTAAATTTATATTTTATTTATTCCACGAACTACGAACAAAACGTAAATTAAATTTTAAAATATTTGTAAGCCAATTTATTACATTGAATAAGGTTATTCTACTTTCTAAGCAATTTTAACTTTAGTTATTAAGTTGTAATATTTTTAATATTGGATATAAATTCAATCAATCATTATTTTTCCGAAGATTTAAATAGAATAAATAAATATTTACATATCGTCAATATATATATTTATAGTCCAAATTATGATACATATTATTTTGGTGGCGGTGCGCAATAAGCTTTAGCTCCCGGCTCTGTTTCTCTGAGTCAGCGCACGATGTAAATAAACGGACTATATAAAGCAAAAAAGTTTTTTCAAATCGGACTGGTGATTCTGATAATCCTGCAATTAGCGTAATTATTAGCTGTTCTATATAGTTGACCCGCGGTAATCGTCCCCTGTCTAATCCGGCATACCTTATACTCTGACATACATTGGCATATCGGATATAATGCTAGTCGGATAGAAGGATGTCGGATAACATCGGATCGGAATCGGATAAATACAAATGCATATTGCGACATATTTTCTTCAATGTATATTCTATTGTGACTTGCTCGCGGTCAGTAACTATTTAATTTGTAGGATTATAATGTACTCCTTCTCAAAAAGATTACGTGTTGCAAAGGGTCTTTTACAGTACTCTATAGACCAAAGCCTGACAAACTCGATCATCTGACGTCGTCTTGCAAAACGTTTGTCGGATTAATGCGGGTTAACTGTACTTTTAAATGACTGTTGATTTTGTCTTTTAAATGTTGTATTACAAAGTTCTTATTTAAAATTATTTGTTTATAAAGTTATAATTATTTGTTTTATTTTGCATTGCAATAACACTTCATTGTTTTTTTAAAGATTTTAGAAAAGATTATTCGACGCGACTCATGCAACACCTATTTTACTTTGATATTAATATAACAGAAACCTTCACGCAAACGCCAACAACAGATGTACACAGTTTCAGCTCAATCGGTTGAACAACGTGTGAACATATAAAATACGCACAGAAAGAAGCACTATATTTTATAGAATCGTATTCAATACTGTATGTCTATCTAACACGTAGTAACATGAGAAAATATACTTTATAAAGCGTTAATTTATTTTCATTGTCGTTGCCAGTATTTTATAAAGAGGCATCTTGGGTAAGCGATATAAATATTTATAACAAAGAGTTTTTTTTTTAAATCTTGGTTATTTACAAAGTATTAAAGTAAGCGGGATAATAAAATAAAAACAACAAGTCGTATACATCAATTTCTTAAAAACAAGAAAGAAAACAAAAAGCAAAATAAATTGATTCTTTCTACCAGCTGGGTCTGAATTTAATATATTTAAAAAGCGTAGATAGCTAAGTGATCTGCAAACTTAAATCTAAAGCGAAAATTGCGGGTTCAAGCCCGGGCCAGCACCACTGAATTTTCATGTGCTTGACTTGCTTGACGGAAGCAGGAGATGAATTAAAAACACAATCACGAGAAAAACTGCATATGTTTCATGTAAATCTACTTGTGTCCACCAAACCGCATCTATTTATTGAATTCATTGAAACAAACTACAACCACCAAACAAAATTAAATTTAGTTTATTATATTCTATCACCGGCTTCAAAATTTCAGCTCAATGAGCTTAAGCCGACTTAAAGTTCAGATGCAAAAGTGGTTCACATAATAATACGTGAAATAAAATCTGTATTGTATCGAGATTTTAAATTCTTTGCTTTATATATAAACTGCAACATTCTGTTCATGATTCAATTATAAGATTTACCTTTGAGGACTTAGGGCGGCTTAGCCGGGAGTTAAGAGTCAATGTTTTCCCTAAAGCACTTGTCTTTCTTCAAGACCTACTTGTGCAGTGAAATAAAGTAAATATTAAAAAAATAATTTGTTTCTTTAATTACATCATTAATTACGTAATTAAGCTCTGACTTGTTTTAGTTCTCTGGTCTGATTTAATTTCAGTTAAAATAACATTTACTTCATTATATTTACAATAATACAAGTATTGTTTATAAAACAATAAATTGTATCAATGGAAAATGGAAAAATTATAAGTATATAGATTAATATATTAATACTATGATAGTTTATAGTTTAGGAATATACTTAAGACTATGTGGTTTATTTATATGTTATAGGTTATAGTTGATTTTAGTGTTTAACAATAAATAATTATCTAAAACAAAATTACGCCATTGGGCTGTTTTGTTAATATATAATCAAATCACACAAAAGCCACAATTTTGGCGCTTTCAATGTTAACGTACCCGTTTTAGGTCACCTTACCTTATAGCTTATTATTATAAGGTCGTCAAAAAGATAATTTGTCAACCAGAAAATAGTACGCTGCGTAATCTATTAACTATTATACAAAAAAGTAGTCGGGGCAGATCCTAGTTATTAAATAGGGCAAGAAGTAATATTCCAATTATTGTGCAAAGAAAGTTATTGAAAATCCATCTTATGTCCTGTATATTAGGGTTGAGTTTTTTTCGTCAAGAGATTTTAAATTACGATTCAACGTGGAAATGATTCTAGTATTGTATTATTCCATGTAGCCGAGATATCCACATCAGAAGTCTGTTTATTTTTTAATATTACAAGTATTAGTAATTTTTCTGTTCATTTTCTTTAATATTTATATAAATAAATACATAAAGCTTTATGTGTATTATATTTTATTATTAATGTGTTTAATTTACAAATTAAAAATACAAATATAATTTACTTTACAACGATTTCATCTTTTCAGATTTGATTTCAGAGTTAAATCAGTTCTTTAAATTGATTTATTCGTTTGATATCCGTGAGTAATATATAGGAAGGATTTTTTTATAAACAAACCAGAGGAACTCCGCTAACATTTATTTAGAAAGAAATGTCATCTTAATTTTTCACATCACATCATTGCTTTCCATCGTTACTCTTCATTATTTTAAATAGACTGACCACGAATAACGCACACTGAACCGAGAATCGATTTTTAAAATAATTATACGTTTTTAATTAAATATTATAGACCGACTGAAACGAATCAAACTAATAACCAAAAGTCAATTCAATACAAAATAAAAATCGGTCAACCGCACACAAGCTCAGATATCAACTAAAGAAGTTCCCATATAGATAGAAAACTACGATAAGATAACGTTTTCTTTAAACAAGCCGTGGCGATACATTCCCATGGTCGCGGTAGACACTATGTCTTTTGAAAGGGTGTGGTGAAAGGCGCGCCTGCAATCTCTGACCCTCGGCCTATGACGGCATGTGTGTCCATATCCAGAATTAAAGCACGCCTTTACAGGGCGACCATTGAACGGAAGAAACGGTCCCCTAAACTAATATTAATGAGCTCGACCTAGCTGCGTTATATGGTTACTGCGTAAATAGTTTGGTCAGTCGGTTAAACATTATTTCAACGATTATTCTATTAAAGATAGTGTGACGTTGTTTTTTTCTAAAAATAAGTAGTATGTATATTATGGTATTTATTATTAATTTAAGAAATTAACAAATATCGTTCGTGTAACCATCATTTACATCATGTATTAAAACTATGAATGCGCTTTAATTTATTATTAAAGTTAGTTTAAGAAAAAATACTTACTCTAATTATATAAACTCCTTACTAAACAAATAATGAAGAGCAAAAGATTTTTCAGTGAGCATACTACATCCTATTTCATGGACACCCCGATAGAAACGGGGTTAACGTGTTAGTGACACAATGTGGTCAGTCCCGCTTTCCCGCAGTTTTTCGTGATTAAGTCAGGCGAAGTCGGGGCATTGTTGTCTATTATAATAGTCGTAATGAGAACGTCGGACAAAGGAAAAATAAATTATTTTGACTTACAAAAGACATATTTAGGTAATCTAGGCGCGGTTTCATATTTCTACGTAATTATAGTTTTTTAACGGATATAGTTTCAAAAACACTAATGTAATAGAATATTTATTTATATATCATTTTAAGAATGTATTTTCTACGCTCACGTCAATTTAATAAGCTGGATAGAGTTTAATACAAATTGCTGGTTGCTTTTAATGTATCTAAAGAACTGAATAATCATATACACAGCCTCACTTCGAACCGGAACACAACAACACTAAATACTTCTGTTTGGTGATAGAATATCTGCCGAGTGTCCCTACCCAGACGGGCTTCCACAAAGCAATACCATCAAGTAAATCACTAGTCATGAAAATAATTAAACAACATTAATGAATAAAAGATTTAACTATGTTCATCTGACTTTGATCATGTGAAGGTCATAACCAGATTTGTGCACTATACAGTTTTACTGGTGGTAGGGCTTTGTGGCAATACTACTACACTACTCATCAGATATTGAACTGCAAAACAGCAGTACTTGGTATTGTTGTGTTCCGGTTTAAAGGGTGAGTGAGCCAGTGTAATTACAGGCGCAAGGGACATAACATCTTAGTTCCCGAGGTTGGTGGCGCATTGATGATGTAAGCGATTATTAACATTTCTTACAATGGCAATATCTTTGAGCATTGGTGACCACTTACCATCAGGTGGCTTATATGCTCGTCCGCCTACTTATTTAATTAAAAAAAAGAAATGAACATAAAATCTAATATGAATAAATGTGTTTTACTAACCGATATATTACTGCACACTCCGAACCATTGTTAAAAGTATATAATAACTCTAAGCCGTCACGTAATCGAGAACCAAGCAATTCTGTGAAAGTATAATAGTGATCAAAATCCATGAACTAAAAATTCCAGACGAATCGCTATACAAACGGGTGTAGTTGGAGGCGGAAGTCAATAAGTAATAAAACCAATATGCTGTTTCATACCAACATTTATATTTCTCACATTTCAAATGCAGCCCCTCGAGAGCGGTCCGAGCGTTCTCATTATCCAAAATAACTACTCGGGATCAATAAATGTAAATAGTACTTGGTTTCGCTTTAAGCGAAGCCATGGTGATAAGGGCTTACTTTAGTATTCTGTCTGACTGTATTTTTGTCATATTTTATTCAATTCACACACGACACGAATTCGAGTGTTTGTTTACAAAGAGCTATCGACTTTACTTTTAGTTAGTTAATTATTCATTCGGTAAAGGATAAGGGATCAGAAAACGAACTGCTTGTGACTTTGACGCACAGTACAAACTGGGTGTAACCATAATATGCGTACATAAACAGCGTTATGTACCGAATATTTACGAAAATCAATTTAAATAGTCTAGTTACGTTCTCTGTTTACTGAAGTAATAGCTCACCCTGTAAATAACTCAGTGCTTTATCCTTTCTTATGGTAAAGTAAGTTTAATTTGAAAAAAAAAATCACGTATAAGAGCATCGAATACGTTTTTAAAATTTACAAGGAATTTTGTGTTTTGTATATATTACTCAATATAATCACCGATAAGCATATCGATTATTATATTATTTTTTATTGAATAGAATAAATTTCAAATATAAAAGATAATATATTTTACAATAATAAAAGTTAACTTGAGTTTGCGTGCGTGAATACTTAAAATAAAAACATAAGTATAACATTTAACGGCCTTACTTATAAGCGTTGCTTAGCGGCTGTTTAGTTAAACAATGATTTCGCTATTTCCGTCATTATTGATTTGACATACGAAAGAAGAAGACAGAATTGTTTAACTATTCATCCGCTAAGCAACGTTTATAAATATGTCTGTACGCTCATAATACGTACTATATTAAATAGCTTTGTTTTGCTTTATTCAGTGAAAGCTCACCAGTATGTTATTTTGTTTCACTTTGTTTTTTTTTTTTTCTTTTTGTTAAGTTTGATGTGTTGACGAGCTGGTTGGCGTAGTTGGTAGATACTTGCCTTTTACGCCGAAGGTTGTGGGTTCGATTCCCACCCAGGACAGACATTTGTGTGCATGAACATGTCTGTTTGTCCTGAGTCTGGGTGTAATTATCTATATGAGTATGTATTTACAAAAGAAAAGTAGTATATGTAGTATATCAGTTGTCTGGTTTCCATAGCACAAGCTTTGTATAAGCTTAATTTGGGATCAGATGGCCGTGTGTGAAAAATGTCCCAGGATATTATTATTATTATTATGTGTGTGTGTTTTAATTATATATGTTAGTTTGTGTAGAGTTTATGTTTGTTAGTTTAAGCAGCATCCAAACAAGCTGATAAGGCTTATGGGTGTCAAGAACAAAAATAAACATTAATATTTTTTTGTTAATAAATAAATAAAGTATTTATGTCTTAATAATGACAATTCCAATCTTAAACGTAGCCGTAGTAAATATCAAGTTAAAATTATTAATTTAATAGCTAGCTACACACGTGATTTCATAATAATAATCTGTGACAATATTAGTGAAGTTATCTTGTAAGGTGTTCGCTGAGAATGTTGTTTGCAATATGAGCTGCAGTTAACTTGGCTTAATGTTCCTCGCCAGTCGCCACCACTCCACTCTGACGTACCTTTATTATTTATTTTTATATCGCTACGCTTCGAGCTGAATTTTTAATTTATTTTTTATAAAATGTTGCTTTTAATTTAAAGTACTTAGTAAAATGTTTTTTTTTTTTCACTAACAATTTGCCACTAATTAAAAAATAAAATTTCAGAAACGTGTTACTAGAAAATACTGGCCTCATTTTTTGCTTTAAATGTTAAATTCTTTATAATTACGGAACGCATGTCTTTGGTATCCAATCGATACTATATGTATTTTTTAATAAGCAAATAACAGAGAAATACCAAATCGAAAATCACTTCTAGGTTTTAATCTACGAGTATAAATGTAGAAATTGATTAAAATTCGGCTTCCGAGCCATTAATCACAATAACTTCCATATGTTACGTTAACATTGCCTTCAATATTCTGTATTTCTAGTGATGTAATAACGGTTTCACCCGCGTTATTTTACTTTGGGTACTTGTAATTTCTCCTTATATTATGTTAGTGCGTTCTACATGGCATGATTGATTAAGCTCAGATTTACACAATCAATTTGTTTTGTCAATATCGCATAGGTGATTCTGAGGGTAAGTTATTTATAGGCCAAAATTATTTATATTCACAGAATAATATGTTATATTATATAGCCATATTCAAGCTATCTCTATTCCCTGACTATAACGTAGTACTCGTCGTATATGAAAAAAATCGACACGTCCGAGGAGATCGCGGAGAGAGGCGGCTTTATATTATTTCAAAGACACGGGAGCGTAAATACTCCGAAATTCTTAGCTCTAGGCTGCCTTGTCTGTCAACGTATTCTAATATATTTATTTTGGGATATCTTAATGTGAACCTCTAGATCGATCAGCCATGTAATCTACCCTGACCTTACTCTGCTGAAACAAATGTGTTAAAGCTTTACTGCAAAAAATATTACGTAATTGTTTCGAAATATAATATCACTTATTAAGACCATTGACCTAAAATGTTAATATTCCATTCCAACTGACTCTTATATGACGTTTGCCCTTTTGATAGTTGAAATGTTACCTTTAGATCGAAGTTCATGTACGTTATATGAAAATTGAATGAATGTTCATTTTATTACAAGGATTTGGTTTGAATTTTATGAATTAATAGATTTTAGTTTGCATCAAGTTTAAAAAATATATAAAATAAATTTTTACATTATAAAATTCTGAATTTAAATATAATGTAACATACAAAAATAAAATCATTTATTTATAATGAACAAAGAAAAATATTTGCGTGTTTAATTAATACAATTTAAATAATATACCAAGTACATTTCAACTTATTCTTGACGCAGCTTCCATTTCCAAAATAATTTTGGTTTGTGTTACAATATCACATTATTAGCCGACACGTTATTATTATAGATGGTGAGAAATCCTTAAATATATAGTAGGCATTTATTGCGTAAGAAACAGTCGCAAAACAAATGGTTTTATTTATGAGCAACATATCAAACAATAGAAGGAAAAATATTGCGTTAAGCCTTTTCAAACATTTCAGCTTAAATCTTTAAAAATAACATTTCCCTTTTTGACATTATTTCCTTGTGGGTAATTAATTCCTTTAGCGTTAGAAGGGAAACTGTTAATATTCAGTTCACTGTTCTATTTCCTTATTACTTGAGCTGAAATCAAATTGTAGCACTGAGAACGATTCGAACTCCATAATTGTCAGTCTAATTGTCGTTATTTATAGCGAGTAAATAGCTTCTTATAATTTAAATACATAGATGAATTATCCTTTTATTTAACATCACACATATAAAAGAGATACAGAAGTACTTAACATAATATACACGTTTGTAAAAAGGGACAGTCGTATGGTTTGATAGCGATTTCTTTCCAGTAAACTTAGGGTTAGTATTGTAATAACAAATACATGAATGGTAGTGCAATAATACTGCTAATAAAAAATAGATAATTAAAACCATCACAATCACAGTTGTTTTTAAATTGAAATATATCAATACGATTCTTATTTTCTTTCTCATTAATGATAGCTGACCTATGACAACTGGAAAATGTTTAGATAGTTATATAAATTGTTATGTTGTTTAACTGCAAATTATACTACAACAATGAAATTATATACGATTTTTTATAAGCCCAACCTCAGATTTAACTCTGTCTTCTTTTTTTTTAGAAAAGGTAGGCGGACGAGCATATGGGCCTCCTGATGGTAAGTGGTCACCAACGCTTAAAGATATTCATTGTAAGAAATGTTAATAATCGCTTACATCACCAATGCGCCACCAACCTCGGGAACTAAGATGTTATGTCCCTAGACCTGTAATTACACTGGCTCACTCACCCTTCAAACCGGGACACAACAATACCAAGTGCTGTTGTTACCAAGTTTTGCACTAGAATATTTGATGAGTGGGTAAGTCTCTAAATGGTGGATAAGTCTCTAAATATTGTAAAAATATGATAGATAAAATTAATTTGAAAATAAATAAAGGTGTTGTTTGATTAAAAGTTTCTGTGATTTTATTACGTAACAAGAGTAAAAATTATTAAATGAAAACGTTAAAGAAAAAATGGAATACGAGTTGGTATTTACTGCCCTTTAGTACTAATTTATTTAAAGCCAGGCAATACGGCACTTTAAATTTACATAAAAGTTTAAACTGTAAACCGAGGCAGTGTTGTTGGTTAATTAAATTCACGTTAAAATATATAAAAGACTTTCTTTATTAAGTCACAAGGCAACCATTAACGTAATTTTTCGTTAAACTGTCCAATTTTTTGTTTTTTAACTGATTATGGGTTTAATGTTTGGAGGAAAATATTAAATTGTGTATTTAAAAAATGTTTGTTTGTATATATTTTTATAAATGTATGTGCATATATGTTCTTAAAATCTTTTCTTTCTTCGACAAGATATAATGATATTATTTCGAAATTAAATTTAGCCGACGCGTTATAGCGGCATGAACTCCTTATTATTTTTCATTATTATTAACAGAAAGGCAGATTTCTGGTTGTCACATCCTATACAAAATGATGCCGTCAAAATTAGTTTTGTGCTTATTATTACATCAGGTCAACCCCTTTTTAAAAAAGGAACAACAAAGTCGTTTTTTTGTGTCGCTATAACTGAGAAATGGAATAAAAGACACTAAAAAGTTCGATTCAGTATTTATGGTATTTTTTTAATAGAAACTGCATAAAGTTGCTAATGTTAAAAAGCACCTACACTAATTTATATAAATATTTTAACAATGCATCAGAAAAAAACGTATAGCATATTGTTGATGTATTTTAACATTAGAAGAACTATAACATTCGTAGCACTTCTACGGATGTGCTACGAACAATATATCAATGACCACTTACCGTTCAAAGTAAATTCAAACTGTCACACATTCCTCGATAAATAACCTAAGTGAAACGAGTAATTATAATAATTAATTAAAAAATTTTAACGTATACGAGCGTTTAATATTTAACAATCGTTATTAAAAAGTTTAAATATAATTGAAAATTCACAAAATGTTATGGAGACTCCAAGTAGAGTTTTCAGAGTCCGAGTAGAATCTTGATGGGCTTTGAGTCGAGAAGTATAAAAAACTGGCGTGATTTGTGAATGCAAGTGTCAGGCATAATTAAAACGCGATGCTTTCCACAAGATCTCACAACAATTTATAGTTAAAGCATAAATCTTGACTCCGTTTTACACAGTCTATAAGAAAAGGATTTGTTAACATAATAAAAAATATGAGATCTTTTAAGTTATTATGATATTTTTATTTTAATAATAATCAACTTTAGTTCCTCATCTTAATAAATAAAATCTTATAATTTTATTTATGACAATTATAAATATTTTGATAAATAATATGTATTAATGCAATACTGGTGCTTACCACCCTACTGGTACCCTACTGGTGGTAGGGCTTTGTGCAAGCTCGTCTGGGTAGGTACCACCCACTCATCAGATATTCTACCGCAAAACAGCAATACTTGATATTGTTGTGTTCCGGTTTGAAGGGTGAGTGAGCCAGTGTAATTACAGGCACAAGGGACATAAAATCTTAGTTCCCAAGGTTGGTGGCGCATTGGATATGTAAGCGATGGTTGACATTTCTTACAATGCCAATGTCTAAGAGCGTTGGTGACCACTTACCATCAGGTGGCCCATATGCTCGTCCGCCTTCCTATTCTATAAAAAAAAAAAAAAATATAATTTTTAATCTAAAATCATCGAATTTATTTGGAAATCAAGCTTGATTAGGTATTTGATTTAATGGCAGGATTCATTATTTATTACAGTCGTGATTTGGCTTCACATTTTGTAGTAAAATGTCGTAAAGAGAACTTCGTCAGATGTAATAACGTACCCGAGGACAGAAAATTAACTAAATAAATCCTTTTGAGGAAGAAAGGTAAATAATTCTTAAATTGAAATACAAAATATGATTCCTTTAGTGAATGAGTAAATAAATTTAAGCATTATTTAAAAAATCATTACAGGAAACCCATTATAAAATAAATCATTGTTTGTGTGAGAAACTTGATCGTTCATCAAAGAAAACGAAATTATATCTGTACTAAAAGGACTTACAATTAGTAACTTTACACTTTAATGTTAGACGAAAACATTGCGTATAATGGCGTGAATATTGCGTATTTAAAACCAACGTAACCGTGTGATTGGGGTAGAGTAGAAAAGAGTCCCATATCAACGCGTGCCTGTCGTAAGAGACAATAAAGATAAGGAAAGTTTTCTAAATCGTAACACTAGGGACCATTAAGTGCTTCAACCAGCCACATGGTGGCTGAGAACAAACCCACTACTAATTAGCAAGCATTCCTAAGAGGAGTTGACGTTAGTAATTGACAGGCCGCAAAAATTTGACAAATCCTCATTTTTTTGCATTAGTTGGATGCATTGGATTTTAATGAAGACGAAGCAGATGATGAAACGATGATTGTGTAATAAATACATTTAATTAATAAATAATATGACTTAGCTTGAAGGCAGTTTCAACCAAGTATTATCGAATGAAAAGCGCTAAGTGCATTTGCACAACTTGGATATCATCGGTCATTAAACTTTATAATTACTCATAATTAAGAATATTATATAAATTAACCATTCCATTTATTGTTTCCACCGTGAGTTGCAGATAGATATGACATAAGATAATTTCGTATTTTCAAATTCAGGAAATATAATTATACAATGGTAGTTAGACAGATAAAAGATATAAAATAATACATTATTTTAATATAAAAATGAACGCATACTAAATAACTCATTCTTACTTTATACTTTACTACACGAACTATAACTTTCTAAGCTTTATAGCTCAAAAATAATAATGAACATACACTGTTTATTTTACGTTACACATAAAAAATTTAGTGGCCCCGCTACACTAACACGCTCACAATGACTCTATCTACATTATTAAGGCTCGTTTTCTACTAAACACAATGTGATAAACATATCGTAATAGTTTCATAATAAGGCCGCTGAATAGCGCGCATTTTTTATTCAGGATCTTTCTACTACGTCCATTGCGAAGTAACCAATACACAGCAGTTATGGTATATCGTCTAGTCGTAATATAACAAATCGATCTGATATATTGTTATCTGTAATTAAACCTACTGTTAATAGTTAAGTAAATATTAAGTGTTCTTCTTGAATTGTCTTTACATTTTAGATTTTTTCAAATGTTATAAATATCATGTTCAATGTATGATATATAAATGCTTTATTCACGCGAAACTATTTATGTTGCATTGTGCGTCATAAAGGAAATAATATATCAAATATGGATTAATAATAATAATATGCAATAAATAAATTGATAAATTAATTAATATATAATTAATATCAGCTTTGTTAATTGTATGTGGCCAGAAAGTACTAACTTCGCCTATAGTGTTTTAGTAATCGACATCAATGCGTTTTCAAATAATGTTTTAATTAAAGTTCAAAAAGATTGCAGAATAATAAACTGTGTGCGATTACGGGCTTAAATAAGTATGTATAAATCGAAATTAAATACAGCTGCTGTACATATCATGATTGTGGAATGGTGACAAAAATGTAGCATTTCTCCGTTGAATCGCAATTCCGATTATCTGAGTGAAAAAAGAAACAGCTACTGTCACCAGTGGAGGCAATAAAACAGAGTTATTTGTTGTAGAAATGATGATGAGTTTTATTTTATATTATTTAATTCTGCTTCGTTGGTCTAGTGCGCTTGAACTCTTTCCGGTCGGATTTTCCGTCCCATCGCATTATGAGAGTGAGGAAATAGTGTGCACAGGTGTTAGTGGACACACAAGCACTGTCCTGCATCGTCCTGCATCGTCGACTAGTTTCCCTTGAAAATTGCTGACGTAGCCGATATCTACCTGAAGGACATTATATTACAATATCTACAGAAGTAAAAGAAACATGCATTCAAACACATTTGCATAATACCTTTTCCATATATCTAAATATAATGTCCCACAAAAATTATGAATATAAATTTATTATTTTTTATATGTATACGCTTTACGTTTGTATATCCGTCTTATATGTTTCATATCAAACACATTCAATAAATATAATAAAATAAAATTCCAATTTCTTCAAAAATATGATGATTATTGATTTAACATGCAAATGCTTAAAAAATATTGTTGGACTCCAAAATCGATACTCATACAGTGTCAAATTTTAAATTTTCCCTATTGACATGTCAAAACATTATAAATATGATTAAGTAACAATACTACTAATACCTGTTACTCGACTCGTCTTCACGCGAGATTCCTCAAGACTCCCGAGATTGTTACAAGATATCATTATAAAATTTGGAATATTTAGATTAAAATTTCATAATTGATAACGATATGACATATCATATATTAAAAGTTATGAAAATTACTGTCTATATTGTGTAGGTGTCCTAGCTGCCCGTCCCGACCGTACCTGTACGAAACAGGTAAAATTCGTACACCCCCTTTAAGTTTTTAATGTAATTGAAAACTAATATTTCATCTATCAGATGTTGAAAAATTTATTTCGTATACAATTTGCGTAAAATTAGTTCTTACGTCTATGTCGCGAAAGAAGTAATTTTCACGTAATCAGGATTCTATTCTATATTATTATTATAAATCTAAAATATATATATATATATATATATATATATATATATATATACATATATATACATATTAGATTTATTAGGCTTATCACTTTTTTACCAATAAATTGAATAAAGATTAACGTATTTTTGGGGTGATTCTGAAAATAAAAAATAGGCCTACCACATTTTACATACAAACATTTGGAAAATGAGCAATTCCTATGTGGAAAAGTTGTGGACGTTGGCGGCCGGTGTTCGCAGTCACGTCATTTCCTGAATTATTTATATGAGCGTTTAGAATATTAGATATCTGCAGCTGAGCTTAACTACTCGAACATATGTAAGTAGTAAATTTATATGTGTACAATTTTAAACCTACATTTAAAAGCCATTTCCACTAGGAGGTTTTATCCTATTTGAAAGCGAAAAAAAAACCTAAATAACTGCTAAAAAAATTTTTAGTAAATAAGCTTTAAAGATTTATGGTTTGTAAAGCAAACGAAATAATCTAATTTCTCGAATCACAACGAGAAAACCCGAACCTTGTCAAAGAGAATATTTTTTGATTCTATTTTAGTGTCAAAGCCAGCAAAATCTGTATATAAAACATCAGGTTCGAACGAATTTCGTACAGTTTTTGATTATTTTTATAAAGATATGAATAAGAATGACATAATATGAAAGATATATTATAGATGTAAACAAAAATTCAAGCGATATTGTTTATTATTTATATATTAACATTAAGAGAATAATATAATTAATAAAACATCTACAATTTTTGAAATCAATCACAGTATCTTATTCATGTATTATTTATTAAAATGAAAACAAATGACGAAACTAGATCGATTCGATTGTATATTAATCCTGTTAAATGAGATAATAATTTGTAATTGTTTTAGTTTTTAAATATTATAATAATATGATTCAAAAGTTTTATAGATATTAAAAGATTTCTATAAAAAAATGAACGAACGTTATATTAGCGCTAGATGAAAACCATGTGCGGGCAGTTAGGATCTCAGGGCTTGGGTCATCATCACATATTCTACCGCCAAACAGTAATACTACATATTACTGTATTCCGGTTTGAAAAGTGAGTAAGCCAGTGTAACTATAGGCACAAGGGACAAACAATCTCAGTTCCAACGGTTGGGGGCGCATTTTTGAAGTGAGGGATGTTTAATAATTCTTATAGCGCCAATGCTTATGGGCGGTGGTGTTCACTTACCATCATGTAGCCCAATTCCTAGTCTGCTTGATTATTTATAAAAAATTATACATCACAATAATACTATTTGATAATAATGTTAGAGTGAATCAGTAAGGTAGAATTTCTATGAAGGTTGAATATTCAATTCATTATTTAATGAAGTTAAAGTTAACAACCTAGACTTAAAGAGCCGAGAAGGTTTGGTGGATAAAACACGTGGATGTCAAATATCACAAAATTTGCTTTATGTGCTAAATTTGCGTTTATAATTTATCGATTGAAGTAAAACATTGCGAGGAAACTTGCATATGACGAATTGCGTGATGGAATAAGCTCCAAACCTTTTCCTTAAGAGATGGGCTTTTGTCCAGAAGTGGGTACTCGTTACTTACGATCTGTCTCTTATTTATTTAATTAGATTTAAGTATAATGGTTAATATTTTATATAGAACTAAATAATTCAATTAAAAATTTATATGTAAGTGAAAATGGGCAAATAAGGAATTGCTGAATCTTTGCCAGCCGGATTTAAAAGATAGAATGTTCGCGCCAATTAATTAATTATCTTACTAAGTACAGACTAATAAGGATTAGTCTGTACTTAGTAAGATACATACATAAGTCCATTTTGTTTTATTTACCGTACTTTATCATTTTATATATATACTATTTTAGAATACATTTAAAATTTAACAGATACAAAATTAAAAATAACGAATAATTCATTATTTGCTTTCACTATCAGCAATATCCAAAGATTTTGTACATTTTACCTATTTTAAGGAGCAAAAAGTTCATTTTTTCCTAACAGTATTTTTAAACGCTTTGAAGTTCATTTATATTTAGCTATAATTATGACTATAAATATTCACTGTTTTGTTTAACTTACGATCACGAGTGTTCACACGAGTAGCGTGTTAAGTTTAGTCGCGGGCTTTACATCGGTCGTTGTGTGACACGTGGGGCGGCGTCGCGTCGCCGGCTTCGACTGAGGGAAATAGATAAGCTCAGACAATCTACACCTGGGATTACGTGAATTATTGTCACGGTATTAATTATTCCGATTTTCATGATTTTATAGGGTTCATATTAATTAATTACTTAATATTCGTGTTTGTAGTAAAATTTGTTAATCTAAGTTAAAGGTTTTTTTGAGTTTTGTTTTAGGCAGACATTATTTTTCACAAGGGACAGGTTCATATCTCAGTAATATCTTGATACTTAATGAATATATGTATTTGTTGTACACGACAAATTGGATGCATTGGATTATTGCAAGTTGACGAGTTTCAACTTCGAAAGTTCTTCCATAATAGCAGCCCGCGCAGCAAAACTTTTGGAAGATTAACGGCCTTACTTACAAACGGCCTTAGAGGCTATTTAATTAATCACGGATTTCAACCGTTTTGTCATTATTGATTTAAAATTCGAAAAAACATACACAATATTGCTTAACATTATTTAACTAATCACCTAAACCCACATAAAAACTAATGTTTTTTAGTAATTATAGTGAAGTTATATACGTGAAGTGTTAATAGCTATAATGTTGTTATCGTTACAAATAGTTAAGAAGCTTAGAATGCATAATTAATCTTTTGAGTCTGTAATTATTATTGGCTCAGTAAATTTTCCGAAATGGCCCAGTGGTTGAAAAAAGTGAATCATAACACTTAACAAGCAAGCACCGCTGAATTTTCTTGTGCTTAATTTGTGTTTATAATTCATCTCGTAATCTGCAGTGAAGGAAAGAATCCTGAGGAAACATAACCAACAACCTGTATTAGAGCAGCGTAGTGGAACCTCTAGGCCTCAAAAGGAGAGGTGAGCTTAGTCCAGTTGTGGGATAATTACTGCTCACTCTTTACACATTTAAATTGTACACGTAAGTAGATATTGTAGGCAGGAAGTAAAATTATTTTAAGGTTGTCCAATACGTCAATGTCACCTACTCAGACTAGCTTGCTGTACATTTACACCAGTAAAATTTACGTATAATTGATATTGTCTTTGTATGTGTAAAATTTGCTACACGTGTTCCAGAAAAAATATAAATAGAACTTAGAATGCAGAAAAACAAAAATGGCATACGTGGGGGTTAATAGTTCACATGTCTATTGTTTACATTTAGTTAGTTTGGTTTTTTGAGTGATTTATTTAACATAGATATAACTAATCGTAAAGTTGCGCCTTAAAATCACTATGACCATATATTTTATTATCAATTGTAATTCTTCATATACATGTTTAGTAAAAATAGAATTGAATAGTACAGAAATTGAAGATTCTTGGCGCCAATTTCGGGTCGAGCCAAAGAAAGCTAAAAGGTTTTCTGTCGACAGAGACAAAATTGCAGCCTATAGATATCAACACTCCTATGACTCGGAAAGTACTTAAGGCTGTTCTTGCGTCCAATCTCTTTCATGATTTCAAGATCATGAAAGTGAAGGAATAGAGTCTTCTATTTACATTAGGCATATGTCAAATCATTAAAATTGCTAAATTGTCTATGATCTCATCCCAATATTCTTGATCTTGTATTGACAGTCTGCCACAATGCTACAGCTGAGTGAGATCTGTAAACTCAGTAATAATAACCAAGTAAATAATGTTTAATAATTATACATTCTATATAAGCGCACACACTTGTGCCCTATAACTCCTGCTCTGTTAGTAAATTTTCGTTAAGAAAGAGTGTGGACATCCTAGTATAGTAATATTCTTCTTAACGTCTTTCTATTTCGAGCGTTATTATTCTAAGGGTCACAAACACGTCACTTCAAAGATGCGTGTTTCTTTCCCCTGTTTCATCACGCTACGTGACGCTACTGGGAATACTCGAGAATTGGATTATAACTTTATCAACTGCATTTTACAGAATTTAAAAGGTTTATCTTTATAACAAAGATAAATTATTTTCGTTCTAGTTAATATTAATATTTATTTTTTGAATTTTGATTAATAAATATTGAAAAATAGATTCTTATTTATGTCATTTTAAGTAATTTTATTAAGGTTAATGCAATAAATTAAATTCAGCATCGTTACGTTCGCCGAGATTGCCTAGTGGTAAGAACGCGTGAATCTTAACGGATGATCGTGGGTTCAAACCCGGGCAAGCACCACTAAATTTTCATGTGCCTAATTTGTGTTTATAATTCATCTCGTGATTCAAATAAATAAAACTTGTATTGTTGCAATTGGCTAATTTATCATTATAATTTTTTTTCTTAAATGAGTATAACAGCCCTCTATGTATGTGGAAAAGAGCTTAAATGTTATCATATAAATTGTAACGAACCTATTATACAAATCTATTGATGTCAGGATACATTGACCTGTGTTGTTAATCTTGCGTATTTTGGTAGATGATATTTTCGTGTGTTCCATATACGTATATTCTAAAGTTACTGATAAATATAATTCATACGTACATAAATAAAAACACCTAGCTCAAAATTTGATTTTGATTTGATCGTGATTATCAAAGTCATATGTGACATTGACCAAAATATATATTAATTTTATATTATAGGAAGGCGTATGAACATATGAGCCACATGATGGTAAGTGGTCATCAACGACTAACGTATAGAGATTGACATTTTAAGAAACGTTATCGTTATAGCGTACCATCGCTTACATCGCCAATGCGCCACCAACTTTAGGAACTAAGATGTTATGTCCCTTGTGCCTGTAATTACACTCGCTCACTCACCATTCAAACCGGAACACAACAATACCAAGTACTGCTGTTTTGTGGTAGAATATCTGATGAGTGGGAGATACCCAGACGAGCATGCACAAAGCTCTACCACCAATAAAAAATAGTTATACAATCATAAATCAGTTTTCTACGTTTCACGACCGATTTCGGCCAAATCATCGCAAATAGCCAATCTCAAGAGAGATTAGCCAATTGCGCAGGATATATTGTAGTGCACAAGCGTTTGCGTAAACACGCACTCTCTATTCCCTCACTCTCATAATCCGCTGGGGCGGCAATTCGACACGACCGAAAAGAGTTTAGGCGCAGGAACAACGGCTTTACGAGCTTTCAGAGGTGAGTATACACAATTGCAACTTCTAGACTCCGGGCTGCTACTGAGAATTTTCGGCAGAAAAACCCAATAACTTTTTATTGGCCCGACTTGGGATTTGAAAGCAGTATTTTCATACAAATGTACAATTTTTGAACATAGTATTAAATTTTACTAGGCTTATTTTAAATAATAATTTCATAACAGATCTGATAAATACATACACGATTCCTGTTCAACGTTAATTTACAAGACTATCAGTAATCAGGTTATCCTGCAATACATATGTAAAGCAAGCAGCTATCGATGTTTATATGAATACATAATACCGTGTCTGTGAACTTACAAGTTACAACTAGAAATGCTAATGAATGTGGAACGCTTCTATCGATTAATCTGCATTGCTATGCGAGTTATAGGAATATTGATTTCTATTTATAATTGGGACCGTGATGAGTTGCGGGGAAATATTAATATCAGAAATTTTAATATATTCAGATTCTAATAATTCTGTTATTTAAAAAGTATGTCTGTGTGCGTAAGTTCTGAGTAGAAATTATTAACGCTTATACCCAGAACTTGTTATTAGCAAACTAACGCCAAATAGTTTATATTATAAAACGAAATTTACCTCGAAATTTATGTCTATATACATTGCCTTTATATTATATATAATAAATCAATGTATTCATCATTCACTTGCTCTTATCTGTTAATAACACTGCAAGTAAAAAAAAATTGGCAAATTTTTATAGCTAGTCTCCTGGCCTACCCGGGCCTGACGCCTACTCTCCGTATGACCGCTTTTGCTGGATGGAGTGAACTTATCATATCACCAAAACTACGTAGTCAGCTACGTAACGTAAACTATAATTGCTTGTACACAATTTCGGTAATATGTACATTATGTTTATATAATAGTGACTCCATTAATCTCAAGGCTGATATCACGTTTGTTGAGTTGAAGGTCGATCATTAAATTTCCAATAAAGCTTCAAACAACATACCCTAATGAAAGTGGTGAATTCGCTTTTGACTGTTGTCAATAAAAAAACTTATTCATAAATGTGTAATGATGATGATGAAATTTTCCTGACCGATATCGGCCACGACGGTCAAAGGACATAGACCGAACCACAATGGACAAAGTTGCAGCTTTTATGTGCTTTCCGGGACACAGGACTGTACACACTTCCAACATCCAGACTTACATCCAGAAAAATTTTCGACTGAAAAGCTTATTATCTTCTTATTGGCTTGACCAGGAATTTAAACCCAGGACTCCGGAATTTGGCCAGCCTTAAAGGCTGAAGAAGAATGTATTCGTACATGGTTCAATGGTCACAGACAGATCAAGCTATTAAAGTGTCCATTAATCTCCTTTTGCTGAGCAAAGATTTTTGTAAAAAATATGACTTGCAATTTTTTTAAAAAAATACAATATAACAGATTCATACATACATACATAATATAATAGATTATTTACGATTAAAATCAAAATTAACTTATCGTGAGTCTTTAATTTAATTTTAGTTAAATGTAATGTTAGCTTAAATGTAAAGAAAATACGTGAGCTACATCGAAGTCAGGTAATCATAATACCTCTGCTATTAGGCATTGATACAGGTGCTAGATACCTTTATTGCAAAAGCGATGAAATTTATTGGGTACCAAGATAATAATAAAAACTATTCCTTTTTTGTTAACGTACATGCATTGAGAGCACTAGACGAATATAAAACTTGCAATAAATTCGTTTCTACATCGGACTGCGTTACATTTTTCATTGTTTTTTCAAAGCCCGAAGCTTAGGTAACTCAGAAACAATGAAACTAGCGAAGTTCTGACACGCTACACATTATTCAGTGACTATCTTTAAAAAAGTCAGCGAGTATGTCGTCAGCGTTAATTGAAATGTAAAAATAGTTGTTTTGCTGTTGACATATTTTATATTTAGGTTTATTTTGTTGCTTTGTTTTAAATCTCATATTGCAGAGGAACTGTTGAACTTATATATGCGTGTCTTTGTTAGTTGTTGGTTTGTACTTCGTACCTTTATAAAGTAGCGAACGACTTGCAATGAGATGGGAGAGGAGACACTTAAAGGTGAATACAATCCAAGCCTATGACACTAACAAAACTTTTTTTTTTGGTTTTAAAAATATTGCTGTGTATGTTTTTAATAATTAAATATGTAGGAAGAACGTGACAATAGACCATTTGGTGACAAGTTGTCATCATCGCCTATAGACATTGGGGCTGAAAGAAGTATTAACCGTTCCACTGCGCAGTGCTACCAGTGCGCAACCAATTATGGGAATTAAGATTTTATGTACCTTGTTCCTGTAGTTACACTGACGCACCCACCCTTCAAACAGTAACACAAAATGCTAAGTATTGCTGTTTGGCGGTAGGATATGTGATGAGTGAATGGTACATACTCAGACGGGCATGCAAAAACCCCTACCACTAAGCATACTAAGTAATACAATCCAGCTGCACGTAATATTGTGTTTCGAAACAGTACGTGAATGCATAAACCATGTTACAATATTTCACATTTTTATTTTACTTTTAATCACAATATTAAACAAATTACAATTTAAAAAAATTATAATGTTAATATAAATAATATCAAATATAACTATTTTTTTAAATTACACCTTTGAACTGTAATCAAATTTGTTTTATCGAGTCATGTAGGTATTAGTATCAGTTTAAGGATTATAAGTAGAAAGACGAAATACTAAGCATTAGAATAACTTTTGAGTTGTGCGACTCTGTTCTATAATCCTTAAGACATAATAATGAGTGTTTATCGGTAATGTTCCTTATAGTATCCAATCGGAAGTAATAACATCAATGGTTTTCAGTACATTTTTTCGGATATAAAAAAATAACCCTATCTCGGATATTTTTTATGAGTATCGACTCCAAATATTGTCATATGCATTATAGCATAAAAAGGCAGTTTATATAACTTATTATCTAAACATATCTACAGAGACTTATTTTTTAAGCCAGTCTTGCAGAGACAGTAGATGGAAGTGATGGAGTGAGTAGGATTCGCGATCGTACTGTGTCAGCTACACGCGAGAGATCTCTTGGGAGGTATATCCATATAGAGATAAAGGAAGTACACATGAGCAAATAGCCAGGGTCAGAGAATTATGGTCTGTTGATGCAAACTGTCAAGCTTCTAGTCCAGCGAGCTTTGATCCTCAGATTGTAGGCCTAGAGATAGTATAAGCGGTCCTTCTCCATCTTGGTCGCTGGGTCAAACTTCATATCTAATTAGAGAATAAATTTGTTGAATAAATTGTTACACATTTGGGTAATAGAATAAAAAATAAATATAAATCTTTTATTTCCTACTTCCTTTTTTCTATAGACAACTATATAATAGATCGTTTTTACAATTTATGATTGTTTGATTGTTAATGTTTGGTTGTGCGTAACATATGTAATAAAAGCTAGATAAATAAGATGTTAACGTTTAACTTTATGTCATTAAAATTTCTTATTAAATCACAAACAAAACTTAAAATATTTGAATTCGAGTATAATACAAATATCGTGTCGCACACATATATACATGCGTATATTATACGTTTTGATTACGACATGATTAATTGGTTCAATCAATCAACAGCCAATCGGTGTCCACTGCTGAACATAAGCCTCTTCCAAGATGCGCCAAAGCTCCTGGTCCTCCGCCTTCCGCATTCAATCGGTACTCGCCACCTTCTTAATGTCATCGGTTCACTTGGCTGGAGGGCGCCCTATGCTGCGTTTGCCGATCCGCGGTCTCCCCTCTAGAACTCGTCTGCTCCAACGGCCATCGGTCCTACGACATATGTGACCAGCCCCCTGCCACTTCAGCCTGCTATTTTTGCAAGCTATGTCGGTGACTCCGGTTCTTTTCCGGATAATCTCATTTCTGATCTTATCCTTCAAACATACTCCGAGCATAGCTCGCTCCATAGCACGCTGAGCGACTTTGAATTTGTGGACTAGTCTCGCAGTTAGTGTCCACGTTTCGACACCGTATGTCATGCCATGTAATGTAAGCTTAAACTTTATTAAGAAAAAACTATTGTTAACAAAACATAACTTTTTACTAGTTCCGTATAATGTATATTAATGTATAAAATAATCTAACTCCCTGTTTACGCCATTAGATATAATGTCTCATATACTGACATGACATATACGACAGACTTGATACACAGTAAAAAACACAAGCTCATTATGTATATCGTCTTTTGTAGAAAACCCTTACAATTATGCTAATTTAAATTTACGGTCTAAATCCATAATTAAATATAAATGTATATTTTCATTAGAAATGTATAATTTTATTGAAACATTTTTAATGTGCTAATTTATTTTAATTTGCTCATGTCTATCACTCATATAAGTTTCCTTATCTAAGGGTTAGAATTATGTATATATAATGTTTTGTTCAAGGTAGGTTATAGGTATAGTTTTTGCCGGGCCATGGGTTGGTCCGGAAATAGGTGCGGACTACCTATTTCCGCAGTGTACGCCACGAATTTTTACCATCACTTTATTAAGGGGTAAAGAACAACTGGAATGGTGCTTGTAATGTATACGTTGTTTATTTATAGAATGCTATAATGTGTTTTATAAGAAACGATATTTGAACTTTGATATTTTAATGGGTATCATTTCTTAAATATGTATTATTTATTTGCATTTAATGGAAACAAACAGTAAATAATAAAATTTATAAATATCGTAATATTAACAACCAACAAAAGTTTCCAATGATTAACTAACACATAACAAGCTTAGATGCAACGGATACATTATGAATTAATTAGAAATTAGGTATAAAAGAGAGAGAGAGAAAGAAATAACAAATTTATTTAATTACATTTCATTAAATCAGTACTACCATTAGTTAGATGTTTTTGATTTAACGATTAAATGTGACAAGAGAGATATGAAATATATCACAATCTAAAAACATCTGGTTATACTAAGTACAACTCCTATTAAGAAATAAATTTTTAGCTAATTTAGTTTTGGTTATAGGAACATAGAATGTTTCCTTACGTCTAGCATTGATACGCGGACAATGGAAAAGCAATTTAGAGAGTAGATAGGGCGAATCAATATGATTGTTTATAATGTTATATAATAGTACCGGATCGCGTTGAACACGTCGGTCAATGGCCGACATCGGTATAACAAAATTGGTACTTCTTTTATAAGTTGATATTGTTCTAAGAACTTTGATAAAACAGTTATATAGACGTTATTATGTACCAACGTATTTGTTTGCGTAGACTGTAGTATATAAATAGATAGAAATTGATATAATTTAGGATAATTATATTATAAGATTTACTTGTCAAATGTCATAAAAAGGTTTCCGTAAGCTCTCTTCTGAGGAAATTATGTTTATAGTAAATGTACGAAATCGGAATATTATTTTATATGATAATTATATCATAATCATTCATAATTACATGTCAAACAGAAATTTTATAACGTAATTTCGACGATAACGAAGTGATCAACGGATACAGGTGATTACAAATGGGTTTAAAAATAACAGATTCACTGGTTCTGGGTGTGCAAATATTCTAGATGCAGACATGAAGTCACTCTTCATTCAAACTATAAATTGTATATAACGTGTCGGAAAAAATCAATAACCAAAAGAAGGTTTAAGCATAACAAAGTTACATAAAATTTTCACTGTTCGTTCTATCACTTCCTATTTTCTTAAATGTCAGTAAATATCAAGGTCGTTGGCGCCCAATATGGGGCTGGCATTTTTGTGAGGGATTCTAAAAGGCCAGTAATTTTTTTTTTCGAGCTAATAGATTGACTTATTCACTCTAGGTAAATATATTTTCTACGAATAAAATTATTCTTTAATTATACTTAAAGAATCTTCGATTAGGTGTGAATGTAAAATCATTATAAGTGGTTATTTATTGAATATCCGGAAGGCGGAGGACAGGGAGCTTTGGCGCACCTTGGGAGAGGCCTATGTTCAGCAGTGGACAACGATTGGCTGTTGATTGATTGATTGATATTGAATATGATCTAACGACAAAAATCTGAAAAATATTAAATAGAATTCGCGTATAAAACAAAAAAAAAAATAGCCCAATATCGGAGAGTTTTCAATATCGCCATCATATAACAACTTCAGTGATATTAAGTGAATGACACTCAAGACAAGATATAAAAACAATTTCATTATTTAATAAAATATGTATTTATAGTTTACATTATAACGTACAAATAAATAAATTGAAATGAATACAAATTTACTAAATATTTTCGGTATTGAAATAAAATTAAATTGTCAACTACCAAGAAATTAGATTTTTAATATCACCATAAAACTCGAAGGTTGACCTCTAGACATGAAATAAAATAGAAAGTATAAGTTTTGCAAGTAATTAATTGTCCGGTTTAATCCCATAACAACGCCCTGCTTGCGTGTTATTCGTGTTAAATTAACGCGAAATGTACTAAAAGATTTATGGGTTCGCGTTATGATTACTGCTTCTTTTGAATGCGTCGTTGGGTTAATGGCTAGCTTAAAAGTCTGCAGATCCCGAGGTCCTGAGTTCAAACCCTGGTGCAAGAAAACGCTATCAAAATTTCTGTTAATAAATTCTCAGTAGCAGCTCGAAGTTAAAAGTTGGCAGTGTTGATTTCCCGTGCAACCTGATCTACGGTCTCTCCTGTTATATCGGACTGCCTTCCCATCAGATTATAAGGTAACACTAGTGCTTAAGCATACACAGACATGGCAAATTATTATGAAAGGAAACTTAGCTGATGTGTGTATAAAAATATGACCAATTGCATGTTTCTCTAAAATAATAAAGAAATAATTACTTTATTTTCTTTATATTAAGGTTACCTAGAAGAGATCACTTTCTGAGCGATAAGGCCGTCTCTTGTCTCTTTAATTTCTTGTCTGTATTTTATTTTTAGTTTCATTGGTGTACAATAGAGTATTTAAATTATTCCATCTAATTTCGAACGGTAATCGTCTTTGTATTTCCTACGGGATCACATATTTTAGTCCTACAAGGAGTTATCTTTGCTTCGAATACAAATCTTCAACTGGCTACAATCGTGGACACAATTTATGTTACTTCGCGATTTAACAAAAGCCATCTATCGAAGGTTGATGTGAACTATGTGCTTTGTATACTTTAATACCCCTCCCAGGACACTGAGACGAATATTTATTATTTGTTTAAGGAATATTTATACCGAGCGTAAGCAGAATCGTCTAAAGGAATAAGTTTTCCTTGTACAAACTTCAACATCCTTTTGCTCTTCCCAAGAGGATGATATTAGAACGTTGTGTATTTTGCATTTCATTATTTGCGTCAAGAATTATATGCACTAAGTTTTAAGCAAATAAGACCACCGAGTAAGATTGTTCATATAAAAAAAAAATTAAAATAGAAGATTCATATAAAATTTATTACATTGTGCAAGTCCGCCTTGGTACCATACCATACACATCACATATTCTACCGCCAAACAGCAATACTTAGTATGTACCGTATGCCAGTGTATTTGCACAAAGGACGAAAAATCTTAGTTCCCGTAGTTATTGGCAAATTTATGATGTAATGAGCGGTAGTGATCACCTATCATTAGAAGGGATCGAATCACAAATGACATAGCCCCAAGAATTGCCGAAACACGAGTGGCAGAAAAGCTCTCGTGCGGATCCTGAATCGGCAGACGCTGAGTGTACTGGCACCCATAAGATAGATCGACGATCTTGTGAGGGTTAAGGTCGTGAAGATTTTTGCGGGAGGCCTTTGTCCAGTAGTGGACGTCTTCCGGCTGAGATGAACCGTGTACCGACACGGTTAAAAAATACGTAACTAAATATAGTTTATAAAACATATGACTGATGAACACATATTTTAATAACACTCCCCTGAAAGTAAGTCACGTCAAACGACAATTGGGTGGTAAATAACAGTACTCATGTTTTAATTTTGATTAATAAAACAGGGTGGGTTCTTATATATATATAACAGACATACACAGATAATTGTTACGTTGTAGAACAACTAGAAAGTTTTATCTTTAACATAAACTTGTTAAGTCGTTTTCAACATTACTACGTAAATCTTATTACCTGGACCCTAGAGAATATAAGCTTAGTGTAACCATGTATTATATTCGTCTTAAAGGGTATCGTTACCCTAGAACATGAACTCGTGGTCATGTTCTTTCCTATTATATTATTAGAGTCTACGTCACAGTCAATAACTCTGTCTGTCTGTTACGCTTTCACGGCTAAACTACTGAATCGATTTTGATAAAATTTGGTATAAAGCAAGCTTGAACCCCAAAGGAGGACATAGACTCATTCTTTATCTAATATCTGACATCCTTCTTCTATTGCGCGAGCGAAGTCGTGGGCGAAAAAAAGCTTAAAATATATTTTAGAAGAGATGTCGTAAGATAAGTTACTTATATAAATTAAAAAGAGAACCCTTTTGGTTAAAAATCTTCCGCAGATCAGCTGTTTTCATGATAGCTAGCAATATTTTAAAAATGTTCATCGATGGTGATTTAGTTGATAAAAATAAAATAACAAAAAAGTTCAAAACTATTCAAAGCACGAGTATCGATCTTTGATTATGTTCTACGTGTTTATGTTGGTTAATTGCTGACTTTTGTTAACTAAAAATTTGTTGTCAGTAAAAAAAACTGCCGTAACATTACAAATACCGTTATATAGAAGGAAAATGTTCATTTTAACCTTGTGACTATAATAAGACTGAGTTACAATCGAATGGGCTGAATTTATCTACATCAACAATATAAAAATATATGTTTGCGTAGGGACCGTATTCTGGTTTAACTTTTTTTTTAAATATGCTGAATCACTTAAATATTTATTTACACAAGAATGTTTTACATTGAGGCTATTATAAATACTTATTTATTTATAAATAAAAATAAAAAGCTATTGTACAAATCATGACTACCAGGAAAGGTTACATAGACAATTTCCCTGTGGAATTACTGTTTCGCCATTTTTTATACCAGAAAAGGCCACAAGATGGGGTGCTAATTGTTATATGTTTTGGTTGAAGTACAGTAAGAGCCGTCTAGATAATTCAGGTGTCATGGCGATGTATTCAGTTTTGACATTATTAATACTTCGAGCCACCCATTTCATTCATTAGATTCATTATTTAGATTATTTTCAAAATAATAATAACAATATTTAGTTTTCTTTTTCTTTAAAGGGTTTAACGTTATTCACAAAATTTTTTGACATAAAAAGAAATATAAGAAATATAAAAATATTATGCATATAAATAAAATAAAAAAATGTATATATTATATATCATTACAATATATATAATGATATTTTTATATTTCTTTTTAATGTGTATTTTCAAGTGTATTTTTATTTATTTATTCAGTCAGTCTTATTTATTTATATGGCCATCACCTGTTCAGTTTGTCGATTCATTTACGTTTACCCATAGACATAGACTTTTGTAGTCTTATAAAATTCGAATGACAATATGAACATTAAAATATCTTTAGGTAGATATCTACAGACATCGAATCGTAGATTGCTGGTTAATTTTTGTATGACATTTCAGTTTACAAACGTCATTAACCGTCATCCGATTCTGACTTCGCTTCCGATAAGTCTAAGTAGTAACTATAACGTTAAAAATTAGTTATTCTCTGACTCTATTTTAATTTATTGAGACACTGATTGAAGATCGATCTGTAAAATGTTATTTAAATTTCAGACCACTTTTAAATGGTTAAACATGATACTTACCCATAAGATCCCAAGGTCGAGTGTAGAGTTGGAACAATCGCCATAAGTATTGAAATAACCGCCTACAATACACGTACACCAGTCTATACACGGGTTTTCGGTCTCTATCCCCATCTGAAAATATTTAGATTATTTTATATGTAAATGATACACAAAACTAATTAGGTACTAGAGGTATCGACAATTTACACGATAAATTGAATGTTCAGCTACACGTTCTGGATGAAGATTGTACCAACTGAGAAGACACGAAAAAACTCAATCGTTAAGAAGTTGTATTCGTTCCTACTATTTATCCAAAATAAAACAAATAATCAATTATTTAAAATTAAATTTGAATATTCATACAGTATGAAAATCAACAAATTACTATCTGCTTAATCAATGTTTACATAATATAAGAATTAAAAATTCTGAATCGAAATATTTTTTATTCAAGAATGCTCTTGTAAGCTATTTTAATAGTCATTGTGTATGTATGATTCAATTAAATGCTAAAGCTGCCACCGGTTCGGAATAAACTATCTAGTGGGAAGAACTGGCAAGCAACTCGGTTACTAGTTAAGATTTTAATAAATTATTTAGCAAAGTTAAAATCTCTGCTGATTTTGTCAAAGATATCAATATCTCGCCCCAGAAGGGATACATTTGCTTCGCGAAGTCGGAAACTTAGTGTAGGCGGAAACATTACTTGGAAGTTGTTCAATTGGATACCAAAAGTTCTCTAATGGTGTGATTTTAGAAATCTATGATATTATGGATTCGAATCTTTTAATTATATAACAAAATTCATATACAGTATTATTGGAAATGTCTTGAATACTAAGTTTTACAAGTTCCTAAGACTTAACTTAGCTAATAATTATTGTATATTTTTTTGTTAAACTTTCCTAAATAGATAAACTAAAAAACAAAACGTTATCTAAATACAAAACATGAGTAAAATAGTTTGAGGCGTTTCCGAGATACACGAAATAAATTTATATACATATATGTATATTGACAATCAATACGACGCATAACATGTAAATATATTTTATAGAAAAAATATTGTAGCTGATAAGCGAAAAAAAGATATGTGAAATTAGAAAATTAATTAAAAAACTAAAGCGCGGGTAGACCAGACAGATTTGAAAACTATTTTCCATCAAACGAGATGAGTTTACATTACATTACACAAAAAAATATTTATTATAAAAATTGCGTATAAATCAAGCATTATCACACCTAATACTTCATGTTATATTCATTATGATAAGAATGATACTGTGACGTTATTCGTTCATTTCGTTACCTGTTTATTATATTCATTATATTGTAAGCAAGCAATAATATCAAAACAAGGAAATAAAATGGTTTTTGAGTAGATTTTATTTACGATTTACGAGTGTGTATTTTTCTCAGCTAAGTATCCATGTACTCTGTGCCATGTATTACGAGACCAAAAGTGCAATATCGTAAAAAAGAAACAACAGTGACACGCACGTGTGTCCTTTGTTAGGATATTTTTAAAGGCATTCGTTTTTAGTTCTTCAGTAACTTTTTCTAATATGACAGTTAACACCAAAGCCATAGATGAATGTGGCTGGAAGAACAGAATACAGTGGGCATATAGAGAATGTTTGGGAGAAACAATGAAAAACAACCAAAACTGAAGTCTAAGAATCTAGTAGAAAGGTAAAATAACAAAAAAAGTGCACTGGTAAGAATTTAAACTCCACTCCTGAAAGTTTTTTGATAGGTATTTGGATAATATGGTCCGGATTTTTTACAGTGTAACTTTAAATGATTTAGCCAAACACAAGATATTTTTTTTCGTTATTAAATAATTTTGTCTATATCAATAATAATTTGTATTAATTTTTCTTACAATTATGGCAATAACATTCTTATCCTTAACGTTTAAGATTACTTTTAGTTAAGAACGTAAAAGTGAAAGTAGCTCGTATTTACTTTTATATTGTTTTAATGGTCTCTTAATAATATATGAGGGTGATTGTGTATTTAACTGTTTTGACTGAAATAAATAAACATTTAATGTTTTTTTTATATATAAATAATATGTTGATGCGCCAATTTTTGTCATAAGCGGAGATATAACCCGCGACCTTTAACACAACAAGCACTCACTATGTCAAGTGTGCCAATGAGTCATTAAATCAAAGATTAGCCGTGCTCTATTAATATAAATAATCTTACCATTTACATACGAAATCAGACGTTCATGCGACTAAACAAACTGATAACGCTTCCCTAATCGTATTTCAACTTTATTATACACAATAAATACGCTCGATTCACTTAATAAAGCTCATAGAGATACGTACCATAACGTCCAAGGTCCTCGTATCCATTCCTAGACTGCATATCCCTCAGGGGAATCATATTACCTTAACGGCACTAATTTCACTTCACTACAAATAAAACTTGTGTGTTAATACTAGCGTGAAGTTAACATTTTGCTTTGGCGCGTAACGACTGATGCGCCCGCTTCGACACGACGACGCGGACACACGAGGCGATATGCGATAGTGGTCATTGGTACTATTTATTATCTTTGTGCAGCTATTTGAGTGTATAGTGAAATAAACTTTAGAAAATTTAAAGTAGGTATTAAAATATATAGAATTTAGCATTATACTATCTTTGAACCGTAAACGTTGTTTTATAAACATAACGCTACTCAATCACAGCATCATCATCTACACAATATAAAAATCCTTGCAACTCTTAAGCGAAAACCTGAAAACTGGGAAGTATGTGACCAACTGCACTTAGAGAGGTTTTGAGTCCTTATTTAGCGGGACTTCAAAACAAATATTTGCAACGCAAAAATGTCCTTTTTCTGTAATATATAACATTTTAACCATGTCTTTTTTTCTATTAGGTATTCTCGTTTATCTTAGCTTGATAATATTGTAGTAAAACTATTACACTACCACTCAGATATATAATCAAAGGTGACATATAATTAAAGGTTAATAAATAACATGAACATTAGTTGAGGGCTTTTTTGCATGTTATTTTAAAACAATTATAACATTTTTTGTAGTAATAGTAAAAAGGCATAGTATGTACGCAATCTATTTGTTTTTTAATATTTGAAGTTCTTTAGAAATGTTTCTAAGTTACCATTTTATATAAAGTAAAAAGAATTAAATTTATTACAGAATAAATTACCTATTTCCTTACCTTAGGACTTTTTAGATACTATTTATCAAAACAAACATGATAATATTGTAGTTGTATTCTTAGCTAATAAGTATTTTCTACTTTGAATGTATTATACCGATGACCAACTTCAGGTTCCAATTATTACTGTCTTTCCTGTAGAACTGCACATTCTTCTGTAGGCTTGTTGGGTTTAAAGCTCTCGATTTATACATTTTAATAAGCAAATTGCTGATATTAAAATATAAAAGTTAATTAAAACATCACATTCGAGTATTAAACAAGCAGGGTACAAGTAAATTATTTACTTAAATAGCTTTGATGAAATACTGACCTAATCTAGTAATTTCTATCCGGCGCTAATGAAATTGCGCCGTCCACAAATTGCAACGTTTTAAATTAATTAGGAAATTAAAATTTTCTTTGAAGCCAAGAAGTAATAGTTATTAGTTCCTCTTTGACAAAATTATAGGTAAATTTTTATAGATTGTCTATAAAAAGTCTATCGCTACCTATAAAGTTAAAATCGACTCATTAGTCGGGCCAATTTAGAAACAGTATCCTGAGTTCAAATTATATCTATAGAACCATTTTATATTCTTTTTACAGAAATGCTTTGATCATATTTTTATATAAAACATATTATAATTATAATAATTATGATAGATAATATAAATACATGCTTTTAAAGCTGGCAGACTTCAAAGGACCGTCACTAGGCTGCTTTGTTCGTTACCTTTGCCTGAACGAAAACGGACCAACAATAAATACGATTGGCGAATGGCGGGAAAACTAACATATTAAAAATGATTAGTTTTTGTTTTAATATCTAATGAGCCCTAATGAGCAACTTAACTATCAATATATTTTTATAATTTTGTTTATCCTTTGCATTTTTTTTGGAGAAAAGGTCTTAGTTAATTGACTTGAATGGCAATTGCCTAATTATTAATTATTATTGAAATCCTTGCCTGCATCTAAGCAATCTCCAGCAATTGCTTACTTTACCGGCGTCGACAATAATTTTCTAAGTATTCATGGAACTATTGATTTGTAAATATTCCAAACCTCTGATAAGAGCAATTGTTAAGATCTGGTAAGAGTAAGAGTATTGACGTATTTTTATTTGATTATATCAAAAATGTGCTATGAATGTTAATTATAATAATTCAAATACCCGTTGAGTGTTTCAAGGTCTTTGTTATTATTTTATAATAATACAATATTATTACTTTGAAGCTTACGTTTAATGTCAATTCATTTGTGATGCATTCTAACTTTAAACATTTAATAGGATGAAGTATACAGAATTAAATTTTATTAAAATTTATTAAGAGAAAACGAAACAAAGCTGATATTTAGACAAACAGACTTTTAATAGCCACAAATATATGATGTTCCACACAATATGTATTAAAAAATTTTTTATATTATTTTCAATTAATCAAATATTTTAAGTATAAATAATTATGTTAAGTTGTTATAAACTAATACTGTTGTTATTTATTAAAGGTGCAGAGTCTTCGGTCTCCGATTTCTCACTGTCGCTCGTTGCTAGAAAAGAAAAACATTTTAAATATTTTTTCTAAATGTCCTGATATGTCATAAAAACTTAATAATCAAATACCAAAAGCATGCAAACGAATGTAAAGCGAAACTATGTAAACAAGCTACAATAAAAATGTACTTTACACATGTTAAAGTATAAAGAACTCGATTAAACAGAAAAAAATCATTTAAATGATTTGTTATTGTTAGAACTATAATGTAGAATATAAGATCAATTTTATGTAAGATCACTAAAATAATTAGACAATTTCCATTATCTATGCGATGTTAGTGCCATACGAAAATTCTAAATTAAAAATAATAATATGTTAAAACAAGGCAACACTGGTGTCACTGGAGAAAAGTAAACTTTAGTGTGTCTACGATAATACTTGGAATAATAAACACTTCGCCACGATTAGTGCAGAATGTCGTATGCGAAGCGATTATTTTATAAACACAAATAAAAATTTAAGTACTTTTCTTTTTGTTGTTTATGGTATTATAAAATCCATAGGAAACAAATATAACTTTTAATATTTTTGCTGTATGTATAATTTTCTAAATAACCAAATTCACATACGACCTTTTGCACTTATCAAAGTTTGAATTCAAAAACTATCATTAATAAAAATAATAAAACCCAACACTCATATAATGATTGAATTCACACTTATTATAAAATGTTAAAATGATTTCATTATTAAACAATACACAGACTACATACTTAGACTAACGTAAGTTATTATTATAAATGTATAATAAATAAATATTACAAAACAAGCTTACAAGCTCCACTAACCTGAGCTTCCTTAATTTTGTAGCCTATTCAATTATAACTACACATTATGTTACTTCTGAAATTTAAAACCTTATTTTGAAACCAGAATAATTAATATTAAAAAAAGTCATTTTTACATGACTATACAGAGAGAAAACATTTAACGTGTTTTTTAATCTATGATACATGAAATATTTAATATATTAATATTATAATATTTATTTGAAAATAATATTATGAATAAAACAAGTATTGAAAATGTACATTTGCTTATATTTCACATAAAATTACACTTGACAGTATTATACAGTGGTTGCTTGTAACTTGTATTAACACATATATACACCACCTGCACACATGCAAGCGCTAAATCCTAAATAACTGTAACAGGGAATTTTTAACTTATACAATTTAAAAATGTATTCCTCTAACAATAATTCATCGTCTAATGTGCTATAACTTACTACTTCAACAATATATAATAACAAATTGACATAGTTTTTAATAATATTTGATATACGATTACAGCAAAGTCATAGATAGCCATACAAAACTAGTGATGTACTATTTAATGTGCTTTTTTTTTGGTTACAAGTATTGAAAATGTTTAAGTTCCCCTCGAGTATTAAGTTCAAATTTTTAATTTAAAATTCAAGTCATTATCATCTATTACAAGTAACATTTCCAATTCTTTCGACTATTGTAGTTGTCATACCATACTATAGTACATACTTAATTTATCCGCAAGCATTTTAGCATTTACTTTATATTTTATATACATACAATACATTGAAATAATATAGCAGGGCCAACACCGTTTTTTAATTATGCAGTCCATTCTCAACCTAATCACTTTTAAAATATGGTTGATAATGAAATAGCAATTAGTGTCAGTAATGTTTAGCTTAAATATTTCGTGTAATAAATAAATGAGTTATTTTCGTGCATATGTTAACAGAAATGGAGTATTTTTTTTTTCTACAAAATCTAAACTTTCTAGAAGTTTTATACATCAGTAATCCGGGCAAGATATTAAGTCTTATTATTTTTCAAAGGAGAGCAAATGGTAGTCATTTTTCGCGGTACTTTAGTTACTGGATTTAAAAGTATTTAACAGACAGTGCTATCTACTGCATCTAATTCCGCAATAAGTTATGTATAGATTAGAAAAATATGACTTAAGTTTCGTACTTCACGGTTCTGATATAAAGTTTGTGCACATATAATATACACACACATAATGGGTGTACAACAGTGGGTGAGCCAAGTTGTAAAATATGTAGTTTCGCTCGATTGATTGATATTTAGCTGTTTTTTGTACATTAGCTTCAAAAGTGTCAATCCATAAAAAAATTAGTCTCTTTGAATGATATGCGAATGCGAATTCAAATTCCAATATTATATTGTTAAATTTATTTGAATTACTATCATTTTATATAGCAATATAAGTAATGCGGTGTTTTTTATTAAAATACAATCAACGCGATCAATCGACAACGAATACAATTAATATGTCAAACCAGTTAGAGTTGTGTATTAACGTTTTGCGATAACAATTTATACAAATAACTTTTTATTCGATTGCTGTAAAAGTTGATAATTAAATTTATATTCGAGTACGAAATCAGTCACTGATGATTAAAATTTTCATTCATTCGCAAACGCGCACCGCTTTTTTCACAGTAAACAAGTACTACGAAAAGTGATATTGATGGTAAGTAATGAACACGCAACTTACGGCCTATCTCTTTCTATTTATATTTCGTAACAATTGTATCCCCAAAAGCGATCTAAAACAACCAGCAATTCATTTATTTATATTTCTACACGGTCATATTATACGATCAAGCAAATATATATTTACTAAATAAAATATACCAATAAACCCGTTATGTACCAATTTATTGTTTATAGCAATAATAAGGTCCAGTCTTTATTTGCTATCGGTCGATATAATACATGTCTTTCCATGAAATCAATAAATATCTTCATTTTCTTATATATACTATAACACTGTTTTAAGATTGAATGTTAGAATTATTTAGTTTGAATTAATTACTCTTTTTTTTTACTACAGCAACATATGAACAATCTTTAGAATTTAAACAAGTCGGATTAGTATTTGCTATATAAATGCCTAAGCTATTGTGTTCCTACATCAACTGTCAACTTCTCAAAATTTACAAAACGTTAACAAATAAATATATATTTACACAAACAGACAAACAGAAAAAAAAGTGTCAAGTGTAAGACTATACATGTACTGTCTATGGATATAATTCCAGAGAGCATTTATAATCTATAAAAAAAAAAAAAACAAATTGATCATTTAATTTTGTTCTAAAATTCTATCGTTGATTAAAAAAAAAGAGTGAATACTGCAACAAAATGCATGTTTCAAAGAAAAGTAACTAAGTAGTCGATTTGATAAATTCTGCTTAAAATTTGAGATGATACTTTGACAAATTATTTTCCCTTTCAACATGTAATAAAGCAACATCACAGCTTTATTCGAAGTTTGGTTGATTTTATTTATTCAAAAGAATCTATTTAGTTTCATATGTGATGTTTTTGATGCTAGCTTCTAATATAAGGCTCTCTGGAGTCTGAACACTAATTAAAACGCTTAGTTTTTGAAGCACGTCGGTTCGTACCGTTTCGTTCAGCGTGTTTGGGCGACGTCGGCATGCTGAGCGGCACGGGGGGGTAGGTGATGCGGAACAGATGGATTTTGAGATGATCGCATATCTCGAGACATATCTGTCCGCAATATCTCATTAAATTCGCAACCACCCATATCTGTGGATGAAAGTATTGAAATCTTTAATATCATCTTAGATATAATTGAGGCAAATTAATAATTATTTCTTCATTTAATAATAGTTACACTGTATATGTATCTTATTAGTCTAACTAATAAAACTAACAAATGTAATTTAATTTGTATACAAAGATACATATGGTAATTAATTTCATAAAAAGATGAGACTACGTTTTGTGAAATTAAATATTCTTTTATTTGTATAATATAGGTCGATGAACGGACAAACGGGCCACCTGATGGTAAGTGGTCACTTACAACGCCAATAAACCGTTTGCCTCGTTTTTAATTATTTATTTTTAGAATACTATCGGAGTACATAAGAGTATATTTTGTACAATAACTAAATGTGATATAGAAAGAACAGTCAGAAGTGTGGTAATTTAAATCATATTGAGACTCGTTTATTAAAGTACTTTTTGCAATTAGGCTGGCAATAGAAAATTTATATAAAATCAGTCATACTCGTTACAACATAACAAATTAAATTATAAATAAAAACTTAAAGGTGTATAATTAATTACTTACTGTACAAAGCCAAAGTACGTAGTACTCTGGTATCGCGTTATTGAAGTACTGGTTTAGGAATAGCATGGCTGGACCAAGCAGCGACCAGTCATAGTACTCCATCTCGCTCTTAGTCATGTGAGCTACCTGGTTTTTGTAGAAATATTTTTACAAAACTTATAATTATACACTTTTAGAACATTTAACAAAACGTCCAACACTTAAAATGTCAATAAAAGCGATAGTTGTTGAAAAATCTATTTAATTTTAGATTATTTTTTTACCTTATAAAATTTAAATATGTATATTTTAATTTTATTAATACATATGAACTTTTCATGGTTAACAAAACGGTATCTCGTCTTGCTGTAGCGATTATCTCTCATCTTAATAATATTATAAATGCGAAAGTTTGGATGAAAGTTTGTTACTCGACAACGCCAAAACGGCTGAGTGGATCTGGATGAAACTTTGCAGAGAGGTAGATTATAGTCTGGAATAGCACATAGGCATTTTCATCAGGCTCATTCTTATCGCGGAAAAATGTACGTTTGCCGTAAAATAGATAGATATATTTTTGTTTTTTTAGAGAGCAAGGGATCGACGTGATCATTTGCGTAGTGGTAGTTTAGGTTAATCTGGGAATAACATTGGCAATTTTTATCCCAGAAAAATGTACGGGTACGGGTTTACAGTCAAAACCCACATTGATTGCATTTTAATCAGACCATTTTACACGCAAACACAGCGCGCACAGTTAGTTTATAAATAAGAAGGCGCACAGGAGTGGACAAGCCAAGTTCAAACCGTTTTGTATATTATCCATAAGTATTTCCTATTCTAATAAAAAAAAAAAAAACGATAATAAATTTTAAAACCTGCATGAACTTACCACAAGTCTATTTGTAACTTTAGCAGCTACCATTCCAAATGCGAGTATATAAAGGGCGGGATGATTCTCATACACGTGAGACTCGCTCTTCTGAAATATGATGAACGCCGGCACAACCACCAGCGAGAACGGGATCACTGGTGATAAGATGCTTGTACCCTAAGAAAAGATACGCTGTAGCATGTTCTCGTATCCAAAGATAATGACTCGAAATCCGTTATACGACATACAGCATTCTTTAAAAATGATTTCAAGATATAAATCTTTAACAAAAACAGTGTATTCATATAACGGATCGATAAACCGAAGCTACAAAGCTACATAGCATGCACACTAGATAGCATTTCAAGCAAGTTCTACACATAAATATTACATGCAATTAGTAAAGAAAATGAGTCTAATCAAATACAAGACGACATATTCCAAGTCTACGAGACGGACACGGCGAAATCTACAAAAGAGTTATTCTCAAATACACATCGGTTAATTAAACGATCAGCACAAACATGCTTTAGCATTTAATTTTGCGGACACGTGATTATGACGTCATGGAAGGTGTCTTCGATATGACCACGTGTTTTTTCAGCAAAAGGCTTAAAATTTAAACTCTTACTGCAACCGTGGAGCCGTTTTTCCCAACTCCACCCTTCATAATGACTTTAATGTAGCCGAATATTAAGGTAGCCGACATCAGCACAACTGCGTAATTGGACATCAGGTTCAAACTGATGTTGAAAGGCGGGAACTGTTAATATGTGATGAACGCGCGTAATGGCGACGATACAACGTCATGCGGTTATGCGTCCGGCGGCGTAGCGGCGAACGCGGGCAGCGACCATTATTGAAAAAAAAAGTAAAAAAAAAACATGCTATTATTAAAAATAGTATGCATTAAACTAATAACATTTAGATGCTAGTGTGCTATCTTCACTCATTCATAATAAATAAAATAATAATAAACAAAATAACCACGCGAGTTTTTGGAATTTATTTTATTCCTAAGTATTTATTTAAATAAAATTAATATTAATTGAATCACGAAAAAGTTGTGCATTATCGCTATAATTTTAATAAAAATATAAAAAGAACGTAAAAAGCAAAAAAATATATGGATATTATTATGATATATGATGGTGACAAGATTTCGTGCAAGATATATATACAATATTTACATATAAATAAGACATTACAGATGGTCATTAAATTCCATATAGTGAAATATATAACAGTAACAGTCTGATAATGTCCCACTGCTGGGCTAAGGCCTCCTCTCCCTTTTTGAGGAGAAGGTTTGGAGCTTATTCCACGACGTCGACGTCGACGACATCGCGACGAAGTTTTTATATATCTTTGAGTGGAGTGGAGTGTGTTGCTGTATTGTTTATAAAGATATATATTTACATTAATCAAGAAATTTGTGCTGTGATAATATAACAATGCACATTTTTTAACAAAACGCATCGAATATGAAAATCTAAGGTTGCCATTGAAATAGACTACAGATGTGTACATTTGCGTGGAGTTTACAGCGTTATCGATCAACAACATTTTATTTTATATTTATATTTAAAACGTCGATAATATAAGCTAAAATAAAATTCAAAGCAATATAGCATTCCACGAGTACCTGCTTTAAAAAAAAAAAACAAGAATCACAATTTGAAAAAAACACATGACATTAAAAATTTCCGCGTATCTAAGTTCGCTTCAACACCAGACCCCACACCGTAAAACCGCAGGCGGATCCAAATCATTCATGAACATGTCACAACTCTTACGGCAACCGTCGATCCATTTTTGCCGCATCCCCTATCTCGAAAGGTAGTCGCGAAGTTGATGGTAAAATACAATGCAGCCGCAAATGAAACCGACGTGGCGAGCAGACCACACGGTAAGCCTTGAATCTGATTCGTGTGAAAATGAACGATTATAGATAAAAGCAGAGTTATAGCATGTTATATTATGAAAGTAAGTATATGTGGCATGAATTATAGTGCGGTGATTAGGATTAACGAGTTTTAATACTTTATAAATATATTAGTGTTTATTTTTGTTTTTTTAATGTACAAATTGTCTTATTCTATTTTTAAAAAAATATTCGAATTTCATTTCGAATTCGAAAAGAAATGAGTGAAGACCCACATGATAACTTATATAAAAAACGACCACAAAAATATTACCTACATAAGTAATAATTATTATTAATCTAATACAATAAAAATAACCTAAAATATTACTAGTGTATTGTAAAAAAATATTGATCATGCTCAATGTTACGTTGAATAGTTACATAAATTATAAAATCAACAATATTTTTCAGGCCGACGTTGCGCCACGAGGGCCATAATCAAAGAGCAGTCTGCGTTGAAGATATTATAGAGCACAGATGTGCGCGGAAACGCAGGCGCTCTTTCTATTCGGAAAAGAGATTATCTAGAGGAAAACGGAAGTTCGCGTACAGGCGCAATAGATTTAAGTGTTATCCGAAGTAGGCACGGAAGTGTTACACTACCAACGTAACTCCGCGCTGCTATTGAGAATTTATTGATAGTAAAGTTTACTACTTTACTAAGTAAATCCTTTCTAGTAAAACCAACGTAGCTCAGAGCATGATCGATGTCGTATAAAACAATCATGCTATTAAAAAAACCCACATGATAATAAGCGATGATTTGAAACTTGTAAGGACTAAAAGAAAGCTACGTTAATCAACTCGGAGAGCCCTTAAGAACCCATTTAAAATTTTCGTTAGTTGTATTAGAATGAAAAAAAAACAGAAGCTAGTCGAGTAAAGAAAAAACTATGAGATAATAACTAAAAGGCCAATTAAAACTACATTTGTATTTATTCAGTATGAAACAAACAAAGTCTAGTAAAAGAAGAAGTAGACAATAGACCAGTAACCCATGGTGCTTTGGTACTTGTAAATGTTGACGACCCGGGAGTTCGATATGCAATTTTATATATATATTTTTAAAGGTATATGTATGTAGTCCTTTTGGCCTATGGACATATGTATATTCTGGCTTGCACTGCAAGAAGTATTAACTACTTCTTACACTTCAATTTGTATCTGATGCTACTATCGGATTTTATGCTTTATCCCTTGTGTTTTTTCACTGGGTCACTCTCACTTCAAACTAGAATACAATACTATACTTAATGTTGAGTGGGCACCTAGGTGGGTCTGCAATCGCTATCGTTGATTTCATTCACTATTGGTTAAAGTATTATCTTGATTATAAAGAATCGATCTCCCGGGCCGAGTACAGCGATATATGGCTCACAGCGACAGTGGAGCCATTCTTGCCGACGCCACCAGCCGCGATGGCGGCGGCGAGAGAGGCCAGCGTGAGCGCTACGCCCGCCACCGCGACCACGCCCAACGAGTACCGCACCTCCAACGTGCCCTAGAGCCAGTCACTGACATTGTTAACATTTTAACTATTTTTTATTTATTAACATATTATTCATCGGAAACAGGTAGAATCTCTACGACGAAATTATAGAGATAAAATTTATGAAAGATTAAAACGTGAAACAAGAAGATGTATAGCTTACACTGTAATTATAATTTTAGACAAAAGAAAGTTTTCTTACGCTTTCTGTTAATATATAGGTCAAATTAAACTGTCCTCATTTTAAAGAGAAGCTTCTAATAGTATATATACAAGTATGTTATTTTAATTAATTCTATATTTTAAGGTTACATGCACCGAAACCGTTATAGCGGTACAGTAAAGTATATTTCTTACTTTAGTTGAAATATTATGAAGGCGAATAAATACAATTAAAGAGCATTTCTTAGACATATGTAACATTCCTATGTAGTAGATAGTTATCATGCACAGGATTTTTTGAGATATTCGTATTTATTGTTATTTTTAATTTGGAAATGGCATTATTGAATGTCATGTGGGTGTTTTTAAAAGGAAACAGCAATTATGTTGTGTATGTATAACATACATTTCTTTTCATATAAATATTATACGATTTATAGTATTCGCATATATAAAGTATAGGTTTAAGAACTATTGTTAATGTCTTCTGATGTATTCTTACCTACAAAAATAATTGTAATTTGAGTTGTAACATAAAGTTAAATTACATTACCTTAGTGGCCCAAGCATCGGAACCCAGTACGGCGGATATAAGGTGTATTCCGATGATGGCGTACTGCGCCTCCGTGACGTCAATACGTCCCATTTTAAGGGTACCCGTGACATATGCTTGCCAATGAGCGCAATAGAACAACGTCATTGCACAGAAACACTGAAAGAATAAATATATTTACATATTATTCATTGTAAGATAACTGGAACTTGGCTGCTGCACTTTCGTGCATTCGTTTCGTTCGTCATTCGATACAAAATTACCCAATATTGTAAAGACGAAAGTAACATGTCTGTCTTTCTGTTACGCTTTCGCGGCTAAACCACTGAACCTTATTTGATGAAATTTGCTACGAAGCAAAGTTGAACCACAAGGAAGGACATGAGCTATTTTTATACCTAACATCTCACGTCCGCCCCCCCAACAGGCAGGCGAAAGCTAGTATTTGCTACTAGATGGTCAAAATGGTCTCGGACATATTCAATATGAGTACGGAAATGATGATTATTTTGCAAGAAGTTCATAAACAGTTCGTCGACCGACATGTCGTAACATCTCTATCCTGTATCTAATAAATACATCCCACAAAACGCTATGCGCTAATTGCTGTATTGCGCATTAGAAAACATTACACGCAATACGAGACGAAGGAACGAACTTAATATACGTCAACTCAATCTGTTCTTAACAATATGTAGTATTATATATGTATATTTTTTATTTATATTTTGTTATGTTTCCTTGTAGTCTCCACAGACGCAGTCTCCACAGTTTTGTTCGTGCCTTGGTTGTGTCTTCCTATATCACTTTATACTTTGGTAGTTTTATTTTTTATTTATATTTTGTTATGTTTCCTTGTAGTCTCCACAGACGCAGTCTCCACAGTTTTGTTCGTGCCTTGGTTGTGTCTTCCTATATCACTTTATACTTTGGTAGTTTTATGAGTCTACGTGTTTTAATTTCCAGGCAGCACCACAATCAAAATTGGATTGCATTTTTTTATTTTGTCTACATTTTATTGCGTCAGTTGTATTCCTTGTAGTTGTGAATTGATTTTACTAGGATTCTGGACTCTTAGGCTGGTCTGGATGACAGTCTTGTTTTGGACAGTCTCCTTATCGATTGCGCAAACACATTCATGCGTTCGCTATTATGGTCCGATAACTCGGGCAGGAGCGGCCACCGCATTAATGCATTTTCTTAATTGCTTTTTAATTTGTAAAATCACACGACCTCAATTTTCAAGTGGTAATTTTGTAAACATTTGAAGTACTTCATTTTTATTAGAGGTTTTCTCACCACTTTTTCGATTTAAAAGTATTTGAAATCTAATAATATGATTTATGAAAGTTATTAACCTAATTTTAAAGAATATATTCCGATATTGAGACACTGTTATCAAAATCGTAACCAATAAGATTAGAATTTTCGTAGTTAAATTGATAAGATAAACATTCGCACGGTCAACATACCAATGACGTTTCACACTATTATATGTTCTGTCATCCCTGAATTTCACCGAATTTGGGTGAAATACAATGTTCCGCTAAAGTTGGAAAGTTGCCAGTTTCTAAATGACATCTATCGTGATATCGTGCCAAGTTTCCCGGGCGAGAATTCCCTAGACAACTAACAGTACATTTTGACCTTGTTCACTACTCAATGGAGTGTTTTCAAGGTTAATCGTCCGTAAATCGATATATACATATAAATTGTACTATATCTATACAGTAACAGTCTGTAAATGTCCCACTGCTGGGCTAAGGCCTCCTCTCCCTTTTGAGGAGACGGTTTGGAGCTTATTCCACCACGCTGCTCCAATGCGGGTTGGTAGAATACACATGTGGCAGAATTTCAATGAAATCAGACACATGCAGGTTTCCTCACGATGTTTTCCTTCACCGTCAAGCACGAGATGAATTATAAACACAAATTAAGCACACGAAAATTCAGTGGTGCTTTCCTTGGTTTGAACCCACGATCATCGGTTAAGATTCACGAGTTCTAACCACTAGGCCATCTCGACTCACCATATCTATATATCATATAAATTGAACGAAGATATATTCGAGCGGAGAATACTAGATCAAGTGACGTCATCATATTCGACGAGACTTATACGCTGTAATGACTCCGATGAATTTGATTATATTATGACTATAAAATATACAAACGGAAGCATTTATTAACTGTTGGGAGTGTTTAATCGGTAACCAATCGAAGGTCGACATTGCTATTAGCTAGCATATTATTATACGATGCGAAAAATAAGGTGAAACGAATTGATCTAAACCTCTTATATACATATATAAATTAGTGGTTATTTTGCGTTCAATGCGTTTACGCATCGTGTATTAGATTGAGTTGATACATTTTATAGATGTTGCACTTGCGTGTAGGTTTATGAAAAACGTATATAACGTATATAAAAGATCGTAATTGTTTGTAAAAAAATTCAGACTTCTCTGTCCCTTCCTGCCTGCTATATAGTTCGATTAATAATCTAATCTCCGGATCGATTTCGGCCACGGCGGCCAATCTCAAGAGAGATTAGCCAACTACGTACGAGATATTATAGTGCACAAGTGTGAGTGCAAACACAGGTGCACTCTCTATTCCCTAACTCTCATAATCCGATGGGACGGCAATCCGACACGACCGGAAAGAGTTCAGGCGCAGGACCAACGGCTTTACGTGCTTTCCGAGGCACGGGAGTGTACACACTTCCAACTTCCAGACTCCGGGCTGCTACTGAGAATTTTCTGGCAGAAAAACCCAATAACTTTCTATTGGCCCGACCTGGGAATTGAACCCAGGACTTCCGGGTCCGCGGCCTTACGTCAAGCCACTAGACCAACGAGACAGTCAATATTTTTTAATAGTTCGATTACAAATAAAAACAATCAACATACCTGAAAAAACATCCAAGTCGGATACTCTCCAAGCTTCACAGCTATACACGCACCAAGGGCTATGAAGACAGTTGATATACTGTCACAGCCATGGTCGAAGAGCTCTCCCAGGGGCGACTGGCTGCCAGTACGCCTTGCCTGCTTACCATCTATGGCATCCAAGCTCTGATATATGAAGACTCCAAGCGCGCAGAGAGCGCACGCCCATCGTGGTGGTTCTTGCCTCGCATCCGGACTATACCTGCAAAATAAATTTATAAATTATTAAAAAGAGCCGATATATTCCATTGCAAGCGCGATTAACATTCCTAAGCCTTGTATTCAGCGGAAAACTTAGCCGAGGAACCACTTGTCAAAACATTATCGACCTCTAAACTTTTGTTTACATAATCTTTTGAATTTCATCAAAAGATGTAGTATAGTGTATCAACTAAATTAAAATACTCTAATGTGCGTGATATGATTTTTTTATAAATTTACTGATATGAATTGAAACTGAATTTTAGAAATGTGAACGACAGAATGCTTATTTTTTGTAAACTATAGTGTCTTCGTGGTTATTATAATAATAATAATAAATAACTTTATTCACCAAAAAGAAACAAAGACAATAAAATTAAGGTACGAAACCATAAAAAAAGAGTTAACAATATCATAATTTGGTGAAAAGGTCGTAGTCTCAGCTAGGCTGCTTTTCAGTCTACGCCTTGTACATATACTGCCAACACAAACGCTACTTTCAGTGCTGTAAAAGTCTCTTATTGTTTGCCAACAATCCATGCTAAAATATTCATCTACGTATTTGAACAATATAATTATCATAACAACGTAATTTATAATTATTTATATTGAAGTATTATATTTTCGTATTGTTAATTTATATGAGAGGTTAAGAACAATAGACCTTACAGCTGAGAAGAACGAATATGAATGTAGAAGTGTGGACACATTATTTTTAACAGTTAAGGTAGTTATTTATTAAAATAATTTCAAAGATAAATCCAAAATAGACCATAGATTTTTTTTTTGTTTTTATACAACAGATTAAATCTAGAATCTTTCAAGTATTTATGACATTACATACTTTAGATATATGACCTAGATAGGTGGGTACCTAGTAGTGATTTACATAGACCTCTAAACTTTACAATAGAAATATTATTTCTTCCGGTATAGGGTAAACTATCCAATTACTGGAACTTTTAGGCAAAATTTTGTATCGATCAATTGTTTTTGTGTGTATTATACTGTGTTTTAAAGTTATTTTATCCTTAAATACTTTACAACGTTTTGTTCATGTTGAATGTTTTGGCCGGTTCCAAGGTTCCTGTTTGAATATATAAGTAATTAATCGTAATATGATTTTTGTTCAGTATTTTCGAAATATAAGATAGTAGTATAATTTATGAGATTTAATTATTATTAACAATCACTAATTTATAATATATATATAATCGGGGATTTCTTTATATATATATATATAAAGATCCTTACTCGATGCATAGCTGCCCACAACACAGGCCGCGTTTCCGCGCTGTACGGCAATGGACAACCTTTGCGCCAAGTAAGACCAAGAGCGACTCTCATAACCCTCTCTCTAAGGCGACGGCCGATCTCCCTGATAAAAGCAAGGGCATCCGACCCCCAACATCCCGATGTCTCGAACGCCAGTAGCACAAATAAGTAATTATCACACAAGGCATATTCTCCCACTTTCTCTCAGCAGCCCCAGCCAACCGTGTGTTGAGCCAGTTGTGAGACCGCGAAGGTATTGACACAAGTTTTCGAAATATATATATATACACCATATGTAATGCAGGTATAGCTTTGCAGAGTAATTTCTTCATTAAGAATTCTTTTCATTTATGCAAATACAAAATAAATAAATTGGTCATATTTTGTTAAAATATTTTTTGAATAATTCGGCTTTTATTATTTAAAGCAAAACATATATTTTCTCTTCGCTTTTTCTTTTACAGTTAAACTTGACTATCTTAGAACAACTTGGAATAATGGATAAACTATCTCTCTTAATACTATTTGTCCATTACTAAAATAGTACTATTGATGAATCTATTAAGACTTAAGAATCCAGTACCAGGATAGATGGTAAGAAGTTCAGAGAAAAGGGGGTAGTCTCCAACAACACACGACTATATGACAACCAACGACAACAACAACCACAGTATATCAACTGTCTTCGAAGCCCTTGGGGAGTATCCTACTTGTATGTTTCCCGGATATTTTGACCAAGAAGTGCCGTGCGCTACCACGAGGAAATCATAAAACATGTTTCATTACCAAATTAGACATCTAAACAACAATTCTAAATCGTTAGGTCTGCTCTAAAATCAACAAGACACATCGTGTCACATGGTGTCGGTTTTATGTTGAATTAAGCAACATTAAGCTATCTATTTTTCAGACACAATCAAGTAGCTGTTATTACAAGTAGAGTATCATAAGAAAAGAGTGCCCTTTTAAGAAAAGCTTTCGCCACTTCTATACGAGAAGGTTATCTTTTTACAGGGGTTTGCTATATTTGCACAAAACCGATTTCATAATAATGAATTTCTTTGGCAACGTGTCAAATATTAAAAAAAAATAATCTTTAAATAGTCTATGATTTTTCATTGTCATAAAGTAATACAAGCATAAATTAAGTCTTAACCTTGGAAAAAAATATTGTGTAAAGTATAACGAATATTGTTCCTAGTTGTTACCGTCACTTATATTGGAAGTGTGTATTTTGACAACTATTTATTATTGCACTTGCTAATTTGAGTTATTTAACATACTATTACTATGTGACATCACTCGTAACAAATTGAAATCAGTAAACATTATAAATATTGTAAATAAATAAAATTTTATAAAAAATCAATGTAATGACAATTTGTTAGTTTGATTTTATAGTTATTTTCTTATTTTAATTTTTAGATAATATAGTCAAGTGCTAATAAACATATAGGTGTCAACAATTGGGTTGGTTACCCTACTATTGTAAAAGCATTTTGAGCGACCCTAAAAAAACTGATTTAATGAAATCATTAAGCAGTCAAGTTCATGTTCAATGACCTCTCATTAGCATGTACACGCTTTGCTGAAGTGTAAGCAAAGAGTTCATTTTAAAATAGTTTTGAAATAAGTAAGTTACAGATAAGATATATTAATTTTTAATTGACTGTAATGTCCAATTAAAAAATTAGAGTATTTTAAAATCAAAAAAAAAAAATTAAAATCTTAAACTTATCACATTTTGATTTTGTACAAAACTATGGATTAAATATATTATTAAAATTTGTATTATATGCATGTTATTCTAACTAATAAATTTGTAAGTAAGTTTGTTTGTTACACTTTTTTGACTTAACTATATAATCAATCTATATGAAATTGTGTGTACACTATGACAGGAATACAGAATAGGATGTAGGGCACCCAACACATCCGGATGAAAACAAATTAGTTGATATCCTTATGGACAGCTGACTGTAATAATATCTATCACACATTTATCATCAATGGTTTCCAATCAATAAATAGTATCTAGTATCTCAGTATCTAGTATAAACCAAAATTATCCTGCATTTTGTGTTTAGTTACTGTATTAGGATTGAAGCGGCAGATGTGTTTACCTTGTCTTTCAGAGTAACTTATATGAAACTTTATTTTATAATTTATTATTTGTTCTAATCTCTTCTATAGATTACACTGCAATAAAGTTTGAATCTCCTTACACCATTGTCTATATGTAATGATAATAATGTCCTCCAGACCGATTTCGGCCACGGCGTCCAATCTCGAGAGAGATTAGCCAACTACCCAGGAGATAATATATATAAAATAATTTTCTGACAGAAAAACCCAATAACTTTTTATTGGCCCGACCTGGGAATTGAACCCAGGACCTTCGTGTCTGCGGCCTTTTAACAAGCCACTAAACCAAGGAGGCAGTCAACATTTAACCAAGCAAGAACCATCAACTTCAACTCAACTCTTCAACCAAGAACATGGTATGTTACAGAGTAATAATGTTTTGCGGTAGAACATCTAACAAGTATGTGGTTCACACCTGAGAGGTCTAATAGAAGCAGCTTGTAAAAGTATAAGTACACACTTAAAATATTAGATAGTAAGTAAATAAAATTCAACGACGATCAGGTTGGCGTGGTTGGTAGATACTTGCCTTTCACGCCAAAGGTTATGGTTTCGATTCCCACCCAGGACAGACATTTATATGCATGAACATGTCTGTTTGTTCTGAGTCTGGGTGTAATTATCTATATAAGTATGTATTTATAAAATAAAAGTAGTTTATGTAGTATATCAGTTGTCTGGTTTCTATAGCACAAGCTCTGCTTAATTTGGGATCAGATGGCTGTGTGTGAATAATGTCCCAGGATATTATTATATTATTATAAAATTCAATATCACTAACCAAAAAAAAACCTTTTATTGCAAATTCTTAAACAATGTTTTATTTATTTTTTCAGCTTATCGCTGTCCACTGCTGGACGAAAGCCTCCCCCATAGAACACGAACCATCCCGATCTTGGGCAGCCCGCATTCATTCCATACATGTCACCTTTTTCAAATCGCCAAGATATATATATGATCTTAGACTCCCTACTGTCAACCTCACCTGCCCTTGGTGCATCCTGCTGATCAACGAAGGAAGCTCTGGAGCCCAAAATCGTGACGGTATAACTACACACATGCTGGAATCCGAAAATGCAAATCCTGATAGCGGGCAGCAGTGCTATCAGCGAAAAGATTTCCAGCTCCTATGGTCTCCAACCTGCCTGCCAAGCTTGGTGACTAAGGCAATAAACCCCCCTAATTGAGCAACAATGGTAAACAATGTCATATTTGTCATTTCTACGAGGGAAATGGGAACAAGTTGCAAATAAACATAAGGTGTAGTCATATGCATAGTTATGGTCATATTTATGCAACCAAGTGCAAAGTTTTAATGGTATTTACAGTGTAATTCTTAAAAATACTTCATTTTAAAAGCAGACTAGATTCATCATTCAGATCAGTTAACATGCACAGATGATGTATTTATACCTTACTTTATAATTTTTGATAATAATGAAACAAAAAATCCATTTATATTTTGCAGTATAATGCAATATCTGCTCTTTTTTATAAAGGTATGAATTGAACCAAAATAATTGCCTCATACATACTATGTATAAGAATTATTTTTCACTAATTTTTATGTTTACACCAACTAGAAGCATTATTTTAATTATTTGATAACTTTATGCAAAAAGGTTTATTGTTATTTTTTGTATTGAAAAACATAGCCTGTGTTTGAAATGACATGTTTAAATAAACAATTTTACTACAATCAAATTACACTATACTGTATATTTATTTTGTATTAAACAAACTCCCCACTATTCTAGATATGAATATTAAAGAGCCATAAAGCTTATAGATACATTACAGCTTTAAATTAATATCTTCTTTCTTTTATATTAAGGTTAATTTATCACTCATTTATGAATTTATTTTATTAAGTTTCTTTATCTTTATCATTTTGATATCTATTATTGTATAAGTCTGTACTAACCAAGAAAGTAATCTAATTTGATATACTTTTCTTTCATCTCCTATAACTGTTGACATAGATTTGAGTTTTATTATTATAAGTCTCAGAATTTGTATTAATCAAATGAAGTATTAATTTATAGAATTTAATACTTTACTATGTTTCTATTACACGATTTAAAGCCAATTTTATACACAGTTAAATAGATGTACCACTTATTTTAAGTTAAGACTAAGTCATCCTACTAAAGTAATTAAAAATAAAATAAATAGGTGCACTAAATAGACTAGCCTACCTATTCAATATATTTTCGTATAAAAAGGACCTAACCTTCTTTTAATTGAAATAGAGCAAATTTTTAGTTATCTAATATTTGAATGTTATAATAGTAGCATAAATACATATAATAATAATTCATTTATTTTCATATCTCATCAAACGATGGCGCGACTTTTTCCTCCAATAGCACGATAGCAATTCGTATAACGGAAAAGATTATCAAAACAACGATACGAATTTGGTCGAAGACCTCTGAATTGCACGACTAATTTAAAACGGTAAAAAATATTCGTAAACTAGGTTAAGAGTAAGCTGTCTGTAAGTTAAAAAGCAAAAATGAAAGTCGTTCCGCTAGGTAACATTACGACACAATTTTCGCAATTAATAAGCCGAAGAGAGACGAGATTGACAATTAAATTTATACTTACCAAATCAAAATAAGTGTGGTTACTATATTGACTATCAAACCTAAAATGGTAATGAGATTCGGTGCTAGCCACAAGGGCGTCTTCGAGACCAACCAGCACCACCAGGGCTGAAGCCAAACGTCTAATATACTAGCACTTGTACACGAATATTTGTGTTCACTGAGTCTTTTTAACTGGGCAGCGTTGAGAATCCTTTCCTTGTAAAACTGCATTTTTAGTCACTGTCACGACATTTAACAAAATATTATATACACGCTACACTTTTCACTACATTAACCCCTAGATCTTAAATAAGATAGGAAAAATTTGCACGATTTATCAAACTGTACATCGTAACACCATGTGAACCAAAGGCATTTTGACGTTTTTGCCAATAAAATTAGTGGTGTGGATACTGATGAACCATAGACAAATAATAATGTGTCAAATAATCTAATTTTGCAATAATTTATAGCAATTAATTTGTTATTGATGATAATAATAATATAATATGACTTAATGGCTTTCAACGACTATTAAAATTATTTTTTTATGATAGACTGATGTTAGTGGCTCATACAACTTGGCGTTGCATTTTTGTTATTTATCTGTTTTAAGATATTTAAAATCTAGAACATTTTTTACATATTTTGAGATATAGCTGCTCCCGTTTACGTATAAAGTTTCTTTGCATTTAGTAAATTGTGTAATATCTGTTATTTTGCTTTTTCTTTCATTATGGCGGGTATAACGGACAACGGAGTCGTGAGACGTCAATAAAATTGATCATTGACAGTTGACGGTCAGATAAATTAAAGAAAGATTGCCGCTACCTTTTGAACGTAGACAGAGAAACTAATAGACCAAGGGGCCGTGAAACCGTGATTGAGACAGAGATAGTCTCTTAATGTGTGCGTATAGTGTTGCTATATTAAATGCATTCCCTGTTTTGGGAGATAAACAATTTTCAAGATTTAATTAAAACAAAAAAGGGGGCTTAAATTTTACTTTTTAATTTTTATTATACATTTTTTTTATTTATACAAATATTTGTTATTGGCTTAATGTCAGTCACTGTGACATAAGACATATTTTCGTATCATTTATAACGATGTATCCTGTTGTTTGTACCTAGTATGTTCATCACTTAAAACTGTTAAATTTAATACCTCTTATAAAAATTAGAGACTTTTAATATCAGGCTCATCCTGAAATTATTTTAAATAAAATATAAAGCAAAAATCCCTACGCATCCATAAACTTATCTCTGCATTAATTGAATCTGCACGAAGTCAAGGCTGGTCAGATGAGTTCAAAGAAGAATATGAAATAAAAATCGAATTGAAAATACAAAATTTATTTCAACAATAATTACACAGTTATAATATAATACTTTTCAAAAATACAGTTTACAATTATTTGACGACTTAAGAGAATAATAATATAAGCACTTTATGCACAAAACTGAAGTCTATACTTTGTCCTTAATACTAAATATCTACATACAGATAATGCATTCCTAAAATATATTCATTTAAAAGTTCATATTTAGTTTCATTTAGCTACAAAATAATATTTTTACGAGAGAAGACATTATTATGTACATATTTGTAATAATTATTAATAATTAAGTATGTTTTACATTGTAATTAGCTTTATACAGAAAGATGTAAAATATTTTTTATTTTTATGTGTGTCTAATTCGTGTTTGATATTTTTCTAAAAGTACTTTTAAGTAGGTAGCTTTCTTTTACATATATATTTTACCCAACAACGGCGAAGGAAAGAAATTAATTCGTTTACTTCTATTGTTTAATTTCTGCATCATATGTACATCTTCATAATATAATATATAAATGGATGTTTGGTGTATATGTTTGAGAGTAGGTACGTCATCGCGGCTACCCTTGATCGGTAATGTTGTTTAACTCGTGAATTTAGAGACCATAGTCGCCTTAGGGATGTACCTTTCGTGCATCCACAACAATACCTATTACATAGTTGAGATTTAACTATGTTAACCTTGCGTACCTACATATTAACAAATTGGTAAATTATTTTTAAACAATTTGAAAACAATATGATTTTTTTTTAAATAAATATTATGACTACATACTTTTTGTTTTGTGGAAAAGCTTAATTTCCAATTTTTATCACTTTTGTACTTTTCTAATTTAAGTCATTTAATAGAAAGAAATATTCATAATATAAGGCACTTTTTAATTGTTACATAATTTTAGAAATTTAAAGTCTTAAAATATCAGTTACGATCAGACTTTCTAGTTCAACTCGGAGTAAATAAAAGTCCATAGGTTTTAAATACAATTTACATTTCGAGAGCCCAACTAACTGAAATCATGACAAGGTATTTCGATAGCCATCGGCCTTTTCATTCTTGAGAAAAGGGAAGGCTTGATTATAGGATCAAACTAGGATCATGAAAATAAGATCGTTAAGGCGACGACTACCGCTATCTACTTTTAGCCTGGCTTTTTCTGGATTCTATTCTTTTTTGCAATGTTGTCAGCAATGCACCCAAAACGTTGTGTCCTGGTAACCTTTTGCCAAAAAGCAATCGCTTAACAGAATCGTCATATGTTAGAAGAGCGACCATGTTTTGTAATAGAAATCCTTGGCAATATTCTAAAAGTTGTGTTGCTCCATAAACCTGAAAAAAAAACATGCATGAAATTATGATTACAATATGTATTATTCCTGTCTAATCCGCTGTTCTGCATTCAATCATCAAACTGAACCAGATTTCTGTGTTAAATTAATAATAATTAACATGATTATACATTCTGTTCTAAAAATATTTTTTCAATGTTTTACTTTATCCCAATTGTATTTATATGTGAGAATACAATTTAAAAAGTATATGCCCAATGTTATATTAAAAATGTACAATATTAAAAGAAATTAAACCTTTGCGTGTATGTAGACGGAGACAAGGTTATGCAGGTCTACAGTCTTGGCCGCGCGCGCCTCGCAGTGTCTCTGAAGCGGTAGCAGCTGGAAGAAGGAGGCCGCAGCCAATACTTCCAGCACGTCGCCCTCCGCTACATCAAGTCCCGAACAACCGCCCGAGTACAGGTACTTCATTACTTGCTGTGACAATGATTGTGAAGAAAGTAGATATAATTTTATTGATTCGAATTTACATCACCTTTGCTCCGAGTTAGGAATTGAATAATGAAAAGGTTTGTACCTAAATTGTTATGTTATTATAATAATTGTAATGTAAGTATATGATTTAAGATTGCTTATTTGTTACTAACCATAAGAATATGTTTTATAATAAAAACGGATGCTATAATTATACATTTAATATTATACGTTCATTATATATCATGAATGTTTTTTGTCGTCCAAGATTATAAATAGAATGAGAAGACAATTAAAAGAAAAGTGAAAACATAATACTATGAGAAAACAAAAAGGATATAGTAAAAAAAATAATTAATTATAAACAATGCTATAAATACGGACCTTCATGCAAATGTTAGATTAATTTATCTTGTTTACATTGGGTAAGATAAGCTTTGCCTCTTTTTTATTGTCAAAATATATAAAAATCCGTCATATTTACAAGTACAATAGTAAAATTATTAATTTTAAAATCAGTTTCTTAGGTACCTACAAAAAACTCATACCTCAAATATATGATATCGAATATCGTTGATCTGCACAAGCGGCGGCGCGCTGGCGGGCGGCGCGTCGGGCGGCGTGCGCGGCGGGGCCAGCATGGCGCGCAGCCGCGCCGACTCCGACACCAGCACTATCTTGTGTCCGTAGAATAAGCGGCCCTCCACCCTAAGATAATCACTCGTACGATTTTATCACCCGCTTATAAATAACAATATATTTTTTATTAATACTAGATGTTACGTATTTAACGTTTATTTCTAAATCGTGTCAAAATGTCCATGATTTTTTTTATTATTGTATAAATACTCCAACATGATAATATGTGTGTAGCAGTTATAGGGAATCAAGGACAGGTTTTTTTTTTATTTGAATCAATTAATATCGAAATAGAAATTAGGCGGTTCCGTTCTTTGAACGCATCTATTGTGTGTTTACCTGAATGTGACGTCAGCCAGCGAGGGGTTGTTGACGTACGAGGGATCGACGCGAGCTGGCGCGGGCGCGGTGGGTGGTGGCTCCAGAACGGCGGGTACGGGTTCCCAGCCATAGCACGCGCACAGAATATCTGCCAGCAGTAGTACTGTGCCTTCCTTCTAGTGATCCAATTAAGTGCCAATTAGTATACTAAGTCACTCGTTAAATCATTTATATAAATAATTTTATAAGGCTTCACAAACAAAATAAAATAAATATAAAAAATGTGTAAAAAGTTCTTAGTCAATGTAGCTTAAACAATAAGATTAAAACTATAAGTACCTTGCTATATCGTAAAATATTGAAAAGCAGAGGGAGACACTCGTAAATAAACTGTTTGCTGTAGTGACTGTCGTCTGACGGACACACCTGGAATTTAATATATTAATGGATAACAATTTTAGAATATGAATTAAATGTAATCTCCAAATATATTTTTATTTCTTATATCATAGTTGTGAATCTCCATCGTTACCTGTAAGAAGTCTTGTAATAACTGATCTATCACATGATCGAGAGATGCTTCTGCGGCGGCCGCTAGTGACAGGGTCCATGCGTGGAGAGACCAGGGAACTCCAAGCGCACGCAGCTCAAGTGTTATATCTATAATAAAATTAAAAATTATATATTCAAAGTTTGTTCAATAATATTATCCAGAAGTATATTTTGAAATATGATATAGAAAACAATACATTTTTTTTAATCTAATTAACAATGAAAGAAATACATTTAAAGTTATTACTATTAGGTGCAGAAACGACTGGTGCGGCTATGGGCTTGGTGGTAAATTGCACCGAAAGCAAACTGCATTCTGTCACCTAGTACTTAAATTGTAATTATTATGATCACCAAGTCCGTTGTACCTAAGTGATCAGTCTCAGCGGCGTAGTACATGGCGTCTTGCAGCGCCCTCTGCTGCTGTTTGGTGAAGGGCGGCGGCCGGCCGGCGACAGGTGGCGCGCCCTCCGCCAGCACCTCCTCCAGTGACAGCACAGCGCCGCCGCCCGCGCGCGTGCCGCCGCGCACCGCAGCGCGCAAGCTCGCGCGCCGCCCGTGAGTGCAGCACACCGCCACCGCGCTGCCAATCAAAACATCAGTACATTAATAGGTGTCGTATTATATTCAGCAAAGAATATAAATCGGCAACGATACTATCTTAACATACAAACTTAACATAAATATGTACAAAATGTTTACTGACCTGTAACAGCCATACTGCGCCGCAGCAGAATAGCACAGGCCATCATTGAGCTGCGTCGAGAGGAAGGGGTCAGCACCATGGGATAATAGCAACTGCACCAATTCTAAATTCCCGACGCCACACGCCATCTTGAAATAAATTAATTTAATCTAAGTTATACATGTATTAAAAGAATTGTTTTTGGGATTACATATTGGGGTTGTGATGAAAAACATTACGAACTTCAGTCAACATTTATCAAGGTATTTTTGAATAGTAAAACCAATAATTATTATAGATTTAGTATGTATAGATTATGTATTATATAGTATATGTATGTATACCTTCAATCACCTTAATTTTTTTTTCATATAAAAATATTGATATTAAAAATTGTATTTAAATATTCCTGTTTAAATATATAATATATACCTGTAGAGGTGTGAGCGTACACACGTCGTCGCCTCGTGCGGGGGCGCCGTCCACACGCGCACCCGCCGCCAACAAACGACGCGCCACTTCTACCGCGCCAGCACCGCTGCATGCGTATACCAAGGCGGTCCATCCTAATGACACGCAGAACGTAACAACTTTACGATTTTTGTCTATACATAGCGAGTGGAAATTATGAAATTGAAAATGATCTCAATATATATTTTTTAAATACATATTATTGATTCAAAAATTTGTAAAATAAAAAAGGACCCAATAAATAATCCAGATTACATAAAGTAAACAATAAATTTAAAATTGGAAAGTGAAGTACCGGCGGTGGGGGGCGTGTATCCAGGACTGGGAGCGGAGGCCGAGTGCGATGTGAGTGCGGGAGTGCGAGGTGACAACAGTGCGCAGTGCTGAGCTGCTGCACCTGCTGTCTCAATGTTGGGATCCGCACCCGCTTCTAGCAGCATCTATTGATAAATTCATCTCAGATATACCAACACGATTAAACGTGAGTGCTAGTGCAACGTTTTTGTGTTTTATTATAAGAAATTTAAAGTTATTAAAAACACTTACGGCAACGACTTGCTCATCACCGGCCAGTGAGGCTTTCATGAGTGCGGTGAGGCCCGACGCATCTGTGGCATCGATGCCCGCCGGCGGCAGTAAAGCTCGTACCCCGCCCACCAGCTCAGGTCGACCGCTTAATAATGCTCGTTGAGCCAGACCTAATGCCGCCCGACTCAATTCGTCCGGTGTCCGTTGACAACGTGACCACGCCGGTTCTATCGCCTCTTCTAGACTATCGAAGACATATTTTTATAAATGAATTGTATTAAGTGATAAATCTTCTACTACTGTTAATAGGAAATTAATTTAATTTTAATTTTTTTCTTTATTTATAATATATTTATGCCAATCATGCTCTCCACCTCACGATCGCACTATATTATAGTATAATAAAAGCAACTCACGTGACTGGCCGCGGCGGACAGTCAGCATGCGGCAGCAGCAGCCTTGCTGCTTGCAGCACGTCATCAGCGTCAGGCACGGCGGGGGGCGGGCGCAGCGTGGCGTGTGCCCGCGCCACACGCACCCACTCACCCAGCGGGGGCAATGCGCCCGCGCCGCGTTCGCCCCACAGCCCCGCTCCACCTGCGCCCGCACAACCCGCACCAGACGCGCCCGATGCGCCGCTGGATGTATGTTCCAACTGTTAAAAGATTACAAGCAACCGAGTCGTAAAATATTAAATAAGTACGAATAAAATCGACGGCTACGTATACTCTAGAAGGTCGCGGGCGGCTCTAATCGCCATGTACCAAACTAAAGAGGGAGCTTATGACTTATACGTATGTAAGTTCATTATTTTACAGTAGTCTCTTATTATTACCTGTGAACATCGCATAAAGTAGTATAAAGCTTGCTCTGCACCGGGGGACAGGGGCGGGTGTCGGGGATGCACCTGCCGCAGCACTGCTCGCAGTTCCGCTGCTGATCCCGCACACGTCGTCAGCAGCACTGATGTACCCGAGCCGCCGCTGTTGTTAGAGCCGGCCGATGCACCTGACCCACCTGCAATGCTTCTATTTGTAAGATAGTATACACAAAAAAAAATACGGTTTCAAAAATTTAGTTAAGAAAAAACATAAAACTCTCTATTTATTTATAAACATATTAATAATTACATATTTGCAATACTTGTTTCTGTCCATTGAAATTTTGGAAAAATATGAATTATATACTTGAGTACGCAGATGGTATGAAAAAATGTCCTACTAACCAGAACCATTAGTGGTTATTCCAGAATCGTGGCTCAAACCTAACTGTCTGTGTTCTGGTCGTGGTGCCCCAGAGGATGAACCAGAACCTAGTGAACTCATGGACTCCCATCTTGAGAGGGATAACGCTCCTGGAATATTACAATTATTAGTAACTAATGTTTATACCCTTAGTAAGTAATAAACATCCGGTGCTATGTAAGGATTCAAAGATGAAATAATCCCCGATCTCTCGATAAAATGAATTATAGTCCAAGGTCATATTAATGTGTTCGTGACGATTGCACTTTATATGTTTGATCATAAATATAAGTTATCCATTTTGTTCCATCTATGTCAACATTAAAATTGATCAATATATGATGAATCAGTTCAGTGGTTTGATACTTAGAGTTGTATAAATGATGATGTTTAACAAGAGTAAATACCTGACGCAACTCTTCCTGCGTTCAAGTGGCTATAGGGTTGTAATAAGCCCCACAGATCCGCGCACGTGGCTACTGCGTGGTCGATGGTCGCTGGAGTTATGGGTAACGCGGCAGCACTGCTACCAGCGATTAACGCAATCTCCTCTAGAAGCGTTTCTACACCCGCACAAAGATAAATTGCCGCGTACCTGTCGATATTTTAAGATAAATTTCAGTAATTTTATATCTCTTTTCGAAAAGATCATTGCGTTCGGGTAGGGTTTGAAAAAACTTTAACTGTTAAACTTTTAATCAAAATGATTGCGATACATAATAGAAGATATTTGCTACTGATAAAAAACGAATGTTTCGTTAATCTCTGCTAAGCTAATACTGTACTGTACTCTGTGAAAGAAGTCATTTACTGACTCGTGCACGAAGGAAGCGACGCGTACATCCAGCATCCATCGCTGGAAGCGACCGGGCGCGAGACACGTGCGCGCGCGCGCAGCTGAGCCAAGCCGTCGTGCAGCGCTGCCAGAAGTTGCGTACATCGTGGCTGCGCGCTGACAGCCCTACGAAGAAACACACGGTTATTATTATTAATATAATATGTATTTAATTTCAACTCAAAACCAAGTTATAAATTATTTTCAAGAAAGAATACCTTCGTTCATGTCTTGGGTCACCGAATACTAACCTTGTAACCTAACCTAAACTACTAATGTGTATCTTTCTGCCTATAATATATGTTTTATATTTTTGACATTTATTTTTTCTATGAATTAAATGTTAATGATAATGTTACCTTGATGCAAGCGTCAGCAAGCGGAGTGCTGAGTACAATCCGGAAAGCGCCGGCCACCTCGTGCTTGGAACAGAAGCCAAAGTTCTGCGACAGACGCTGAGCCTCCCGCGCGATCCGGACTAACGCTCTGTGAAGCATTTATTCACAAATTACCGCAAAAAGCTTAAAAAAAACATCTTTAGTAAAATACTATATGGCAGTTTCATCTAAAACAAGTCGAGAATCGTCAGCTGTGCGATTTCACCATAAGTAATTTATTCTGTGTTTGCCTTTTTGTACTCTGTCGAGAGCTGATACTGTTTTTTGACAAATTAAGTTTCGCTGTGATTATTATGATGAAATGCTCTTCTTGACTGCCGCTTAGGTAAATTAAAATAATATCGAACCTTTGTAATAAGTAAGCAAGGCGCGGTGGCGCGTCGGGCGCCATCCTTGCGGTGAGCTCCCGACAGCGGCCCGTCTGCAGCGCCCGGCTGACCTCGCCCGCCGTCCATGGCACGCATCGGAGCTCTACTAGCCTGTGGATTTATTTTGTAACACAATCTTAATTAGTAGCCAAAAAATAGTAAAAATCTTTTTTTTTATATACACGTTTAATCTTATAATAAATTTAGCTACGGGAGTCATTTTAAAAGGAAATAAATCAACTGCATAGAATATTTTACAATACTGGTGACCATTTACCATTCAGGTCGCTAATTTGCCAGTCTTTCTACAGTATAAATAAATAAATAAAAATCGTAATAGTAAAATGAATAGTGTTAATGTAAAAGTGAGTTGTTTAAAAAATATGTATCCTAAACCTTCGTACCTATTATGTGAGTCCACCCACACGAACTCATCTGCACTAGTGACGTTTGTGCACACTGTATCGAGAGAGGGCTGACGTACCAGTGGCGCACGTCTTCGTCGAGCGTCGCCAACACTGCCACCATCTGCATAATTTTATATGTTTATTATAGTAATTAAAATAATTTAAAAAAGTAACAGTAACACGATCTTTATAAAATCTTTAATAGATATAAGTTCTCTACCCAACTACACGTTTTCGGAACGACCATTATGATAATATATTATAAAAATAATAATTGATTGTTGTTATTAGTTTTAAAATTGTACCGAATATCCTTATTTTAAAACTTAATTACTAAACCTAAAAGTAAATACATTTGTTATTGGATAATTAATATATCTAAGAAGTTGTAACCTTGGGCTCCATTATTACTGCCGCCGCCAGCACTGGAAGCCCCACTTGTCGCCGTGCTACTGCTGTCACGGGACCGAAGTGTCAGCTGTTTGATCGCTGACCTAATGTCCTCCAGGCCGCCCCCACCCGGCCAAGGTGACTGTAACTAAGAAACCATAATATAAATAATATTGAGTGAGTAAAAGTCATATTTACTATAATATATCTTGTTTATATATTTACTTATTGAAAATAAAAACTTTACTTTTTGTACGTTTAATTTTTTGTTTAAACATTATGTAGAAATTACTATAAAGCGATGGAATAAGTGCCAAACCTTGTAGCGAGAGAAGGAATTTAAGCAGAAGTGGGATATTTTCTTTTTATTAAAATTCTACAGGGGCAATTATAATTTGTAAATATAATGGAAATTGCAATTTAGCTGGCAAATAATTTTGTCAAATTTTGGTGTGCATAATATATTTTAATTTTTTGTCATTTGTAAATATTGTGTCACAGCATACCCTAGTAGTTACTTGTTATGATGTTTGCTTTAGTTTTAAATGTCTACCTTATTATGTGGTCGATGCTTTGTCCTTGCGTGCGGCGGTTGTCTTGATCTGCGCGGCTCGTCTCGGCCGGCTTCTCCGCCACCGCTGTCCGACATGGATGCGTGCCCTGACGATCTGTTCTCATCCGAACTACTATTGCATTCACGCACACCATTCTGAAATGAAAATAATTTTGTAATGTATTAATATTTCGAATCGATCGATACGGAAGCTTGCGTCTGTACTTTATAAAATCGCAAGTTGAAATCCGTGCAAGCAGCACTGTATTTTCATCAGCTTATTCTTGTTTACAATTATTTCTCTCATGATTACTGGTGAAGGAAATAAATGAGAAGAAACTTGTATGTGTCGAATGAAGTTTTCAGATCTATACTGTTCAACATGTACTGCAGCACCGAAAAGGAGACCTAGCATTTGGACATTTTCAGGTTACTTTTCTGGTCATATTACTTTTACACTTCAGTATGTTTTTAATTTGAATCTTTGTCGGATAATGTATGTACATTTAACTAAGACATCGTGTGCATTGAAGTAATACATGCACTTAACGAGAGTATTGAGTCATCAGATCGAGCTAAAAAATCTTATGAAATGAGCTATCGTGACGGCGCGCGTCGCAGATGCCCGAGCTGCCATTGTCAACGGCGCTTTCGTTTTCGATCTCGTAACTTCCCACCCATTACGCTTTTCCCTATCAAAAGACCGTGGGATTTCGTTAAATACAATGCTTATTTATTTTTTAGATAACACTTTCGCTGTATACGCTTGGGTAATTTGTGTAATCAGTGCGTTCATGTCTAATTAATGAGATGCGAAAAATTATGAATGATGGATAAAAAAAATCGTCAATCTCATCCTGTTATGTAAATACCTTTTTGCTAAAAGTCTAAACGCAAATAAGTGCGTTTTTGTTTTGTTATTGAAAAGTAGATTATAATTGTGTCAAACTCAATCACAAGGACGTGTATCGAGAACTAATTGTCTTGGCTAGTTTACACCGTGACCGACAATTTTAATGTATTTCTTTTCATGCAATTGAATGTAATACTATTCGAATCCCGTAATATTAATATCGTAGTGGCGTGCGCGGGCGCATTAAACTCCAATTTTATCCAATCGTTACGAATTGACAGATAGAGATAATGTACTCACAACGAAATACCGTAAAGCTGTTGTGATTTAAAACGTGAGGTTGTATTTAAATAGTTCTTCTTAACATCAATCTTGATACGGTTTTACTTTTAATCGACATTTACTAATTTACACAGATAGCATAATACAAATATTAAAATATTTAATTTAAAAATAATCCTTCCCTATCTAAATATTAATCCATACCTATTAGTGCTAGCATTCTTACTAATATTATAAATGTTCGCATCGTGTGGTTATGTTTGTTTGTTAAGCTTTTACGTCTTAACTACTCAATCGATCATAATGAAATTTTGCATACACGTTTTCAGGGGTACACAAAAGACATACCTCACATCTCCGAGGCTGAAGACGCGGGCGGAAATTAGTTTAACCTAAACTAAAGAAACTTTAATTAGAATTTAGTAAGAATTTTAGAAATTTGAATAAAAAGATTTCATTAAACAGTTTAATTTTGTAACGAGTTTTAAGTTACAATGAGTAAAACCTTTTCTAGCGAAAATATTTGATTTGTATCATTTTCGCCAAAAGTATGTGTTAAATTTTATTTTAATCAGTTTGTTCCATTTGGTTTAAAATTCAGTTAATATTTTATTTAATTTTTTTAACTATAAATATTTGACCCACACATAATAGCAAAAATATTAAAAAAAACTGATAATTTTTAGGTTTTAAATTATAAAAAATATAATACATAAATATAAGATAGATGTACAAAAACTAAAATAGATTCGCTATAATATTACTGTGCTGAGAAGGAAGAGAAAAGCGTTGGTCGGATCGCTGGAAACCGCTATAAATTGTGTTGCTTGGTCAATAACAGTTACATCTGTCTTCGAGGTGGATTTATCGCCTCTAAACACCATAACTCTAGTAATATCAAAGATCTATCGAAAATTGTTTTATACAGTTTCAATCGATAACAAGAAAAAGGCAAAAAAGAATTAATAAGATATACATATTCATTTAGGATAAAAACACCAGAGATAAAAGGGATTTCTTTACGTAGCATTGAAAATATATAATAAAAATATATATATTTTGTTTCAATCTACACTGATTGATTCTTATAGTTTAACATGATAATAAAATTCTTTTACCATGTTGTTCTAGATATCCACTGTAGTATTATATAGTTTCTTCTCATCATCAACACTTGAAAATTTGAAACCGATTGATCTTACATATGATCTCTTTTACACGATACATTAACAGAACAATTTGCGCTCAAAGAAAGCGTAAATACACCCCAGAAAAATAAATTAAATTCTTGGTATCATAGATCGTATTATGTAGAGACTTGGAAGTTGGCGATGCAAATTATTTACAACATTTGATAATGTATGTCACCTGCACTGGCGCGGTCTCCACAGGCCGATGGTCATGCTTGGTTCGTCTTTCCAGTGCATAGCTGCTCTGTACTGGAGCACTACGCACTGGGGAACTGGCTACAGTGATTTGAGAAACAGCGCTCACTGGCTTCAGTTGTGCAGCGGTTGGTGCCTCTGGAGACGTAGGGGGCTGATCTTCCACATTTGCTAGAAGATAAATGAAGACAAAGAATTATATAAAATTATTGTTGTGTATATAAGTGTGTGATATTTTATGCAAAACACGAAATCAATAAGAAAATGTATTTTATTCTGGCAACTCGGCACGACGTTGAAATGTTATATCCTAGGTCAGTCTTCTTTATATTATAGGAAATGAAAATGTTACGAGTGAACAGTCATAAATTCAGTTTCAATCCGCTAATAATAAGTTTAAATTTAATTTAACAATTCCATTAGGTAGTTATCATAGGTATGGAATTTCCGCGTTCTTTACCTCGGAGACACGATAAACTTTTAATGAGTAACAGTTACCGGCTGAAGGCGCATGTAAAATAACGGGTGGAATTAAATATACTCCATCAAACAACGTGTTCGCTAGAAACTTGGGACCTTTATCTTTGTTCGAATGTTTTATTTAAATAGGTGATATAAATAAACAACTTATAACGTTTTGTAAAACGTTATTTGCTTGAAATTTATATTATTCAAGTGCCTCGTTGGTTTAGTCGATATAAGGCAGCAGATCAGGAGGATTGAACCAAGGACGTCAGGCCAATAACAAGTTAATATGTTTTTCTATCGAAGAATCTCAGTTGCAGTCTGTAAATTTGATATATATTCACTCTTGTGCCTCGGACAGCACATCATGTCGTTGGTTCTGCGTCTGAATTTTTCCTGTATTGTCGGATTGCCGTCCCATCAGGTGTGAGAGTGACGTACACAGTTGTGCACTATAATATGTCTTGCGTGTCGATATAAACGATATGGAATGGCTAATCCGTTACAACCGGAAAGAGTTATGCCACATCTTTGGGCATATATATAACAGGCAAGGGTGTTATAAAGTTATTGACAATCAATAACTTTTTACCGTCCCAAGCCTGGATATTAATCTAGGACCACAGCATCTGCAACCTTAAAATTAACCGCTAAATCAGCAAGGTAGTTGAATATAAATATCATATTTGAAGTGATATCATATGGCCTAGGTAATAAATTTGTAAGCCGACAGTTGTAAAGTCCAGCTACGAGTTGACCAACATCAATAAATACTTCAATAATGATCAAAGCCGCCGCTATCTTGTCTCATCTATTTTAATGCGAGTAAAGACGTATTGATTAGCTAACACAGGGCTGGTCTAGACACGAATTATTCGAAAAGAAAACAGTAAAATTTAAGACTTTATTGAAATCTTGATTCAAAGAAAAGACTTGCAAAACAAATAAATATTTTATTTCAATTAAATAGAGACATATATTCTGAACATGACCTTGGTCTTGTCCAAGTTCATGCCGAGACCGACACACCGGGAAGACTCGCCTAGGCTACGCAGCATTTCGGTGAGTTGTTCCAGCGACTCTGCTATGATGACGATATCGTCGGCAAATCGAAGGTGTGAGATGTACTCGCCGTTTACATTGACTCCATACCTAGTCCAATCCAGCGTTTTGAAAACGTCTTCCAACGCGTTGGTGAATAGTTTCGGGGATATTACATCCCCCTGTCTCACCCCTCTGCGCAATTGGATCGCCTTCGTCTTACAGTCCTGGATGTGGACAGTCATTGTAGCGGCGTTGTACAGACATCTCAGTACCTCGATATATCTCCAATCGATATGACATCTCTGCAATGAGTCGAGCACTGCCCAGGTTTCGATGGAGTCGAAGGCTTTCTCGTAGTCCACAAATGCCATACACAGCGGCTGATTGTACTCTTCGGTCTTCTGCACAATCTGCCGAACAGTATGGATGTGGTCCACGGTGCTGTAGCCTGATCGAAAGCCGGCTTGCTCTGGGGGCTGGAACTCGTCAAGTCGTCTGGCGAGACGGTTCGTGACGACTCTTGAGAACAGCTTATACACGTGACTCAGGAGGGAGATTGGTCTGTAGTTTTTCAAGAGGGTTTTATCACCTTTCTTGAAAAACAGTACCACCTCACTCCCGCTCCACGTTTCCGGGGTCTTGCCATGTTGGATGACGGAATTAAAGAGGCTTGCTAGCTCTTTCAGGACCGGAGTCCCGCCTGCCTTAAGCAACTCTGTTGTGATTCCGTCATCTCCCGGAGATTTGTTGTTTTTAAGCTGTTCTAGAGCCGCCCTAATCTCTCCTTGGTCAACGACCGGGAGCTCCTCGGAGTAATGGCGCATAAGAGGGGCGCGCTGGTCATCAATACTGATTCCCATGGGTTTATCCGATCTTGAAGAGAACAACTGCCCATAAAACCTCTCTACTTCTCCGATAATCTCAGGCCTAGAGGTAACGACCCCACCATTTTCAGTTTTAAGTTTTGTCAGACGCGGCCTCCCAAACTTGCGAGCGAACACTTTCGATCCCCGATTTTGCTCAATCGCAGCCTTGATGGCACGGGTATTGGAGCGTCGGAGATCGCGTCGCGTCAGCGTTTTTATTGTTCGGTTTAAGGCCTTATCTGACAAAAACGATGGTAGTTCTCGTCGTTTTCTCATGAGCTCGAGTGTCTCAGCAGAGAGTTTTGGTGCGTTGTCTCTTCTCTGTGGCGGAAAACACTTGCGGGATGTGTTTTGCAGTATTTTGACCAGCGTGTCGGTTCTCTCATCAATGCTGCTTATGGTTTCCAACGCGGTGAATTGATTTTGAAGTTCCATTTGGAACTTTTCGGAGCCTTGAGCAGCTTGGAGCATGGTAGGTCGGAGAGTAGACCTCATCATTCTCGATCTTTCGGCTTTTAAGTTGATATTTAGAGTGCCTCGAACCAAGCGGTGATCACTTCCGGTATTAAACCTGTTGATCACTGAAACATCTCTAAATATGTGCCTTTTATTCGAAATGATAAAGTCTATCTCGTTCCTTGTCACGTTATCGGGGCTTCGCCAGGTCCACCTCCTCTGAGGCTTCTTTTGAAAGAAAGAATTCATCAAAAAAAGCCCCTGCGCTTCGAGAAAGTTTACCAGCATTTGCCCCCTGTGATTTCTGCAGCCCAAGCCGTAAGGTCCGACTTTCGATTCACCGCTATCTTGTACTCCCACTTTAGCATTAAAGTCTCCCATAACAACATTGTAGTGGGCCCTCGAGGTGTCGTTGAGGGCCTTTGCGATGTCCTCGTACATCGCTTCGACCACATCATCAGAGTATGTCGAAGTCGGCGCATATACCTGTACAACCTTCAGGGAGTACCTGTCGGAAAGTTTTAGGACAAGGTACGCTACCCGGTTCGACACACTACTGATTTCCACAATGCTGCTAATGAGATCCTTTTTGACTAGAAAACCGACACCACCCTGGGAGAGGTTATCACCTTCGCGGAAGTAGAGTAAGTTACCGGACTCTAGAGTTATCGTGTCCTCCCCCTGTCTTCGGACTTCAGATAACCCCAGTATATGCCAGTTTATATGACTTAACTCTACTTCTAATTCGGCGAGGTGATGGTCCAGCCTCATCGAGCGTCCATTTAGTTTATGTTTGAAGACGAAAGTCTTCAACCAATGCGTCTTACCTGCCATGACATACGGTGCCGAAACGTGGACACTAACTGCGGGACTAGTCCACAAATTCAAAGTCGCTCAGCGTGCTATGGAGCGAGCTATGCTCGGAGTATCTTTGAAGGATAAGATCAGAAATGAGATTATCCGGAAAAGAACCGGAGTCACCGACATAGCTTGCAAAATTAGCAGGCTGAAGTGGCAGTGGGCTGGTCACGTATGTCGTAGGACCGATGGCCGTTGGAGCAGACGAGTCCTAGAGTGGAGACCGCGAATCGGCAAGCGCAGCGTAGGGCGCCCTCCAGCCAGGTGGACCGACGACCTTAAGAAGGTGGCGGGCACCAACTGGATGCGGAAGGCGGAGGACAGGGAGCTTTGGCGCACCTTGGGAGAGGCCTATGTTCAGCAGTGGACAACGATTGGCTGTTGATTGATTGATTGATTGATATATTCTGACCATCAAGTGCCCATGATTCTTTTTAATTAAAAAAATACTATAAATTAAATAAATAATCTCACTGAGTGACGATATACGCAAAGTGATTGGCAGTGGAGAGGCCTATGTCCAACAGTGGACGACGAAGTTGTGATAATATATATGTATATTCGGTACGCTTACATACCTGCTGATTTTGTTCCGTTCATTTTTTCGTGATTATTTTTTTTAAATGTAGCAGCTACATACAAAAAAAAAACGTAAAACAAGACACTCTGTACTTCCTTTTATAGAATTTATATTACTGTTCCTAAGGAGCAAACTATCTTAGGCAAAAAAATTTTTTACAAATATGCATGTTCGATTATTACCACATTTAGTCTACTGTTCAGCTTCATACGTTCATAAAAAGTAGCTGTATGCAAATAATTTATTGAACTCTGTTCTGGCAGCCCTTTCTGGTCCTTATAATTAATTAAGACAAGGGGCAAGACTTAATAGGCCCATTTGTCTCAAACGTGGACAAGCAACTGTGTTTTATTTATATACTCGTATATACTAACTGTTACCCGCTCGCCTCACTGGACATAAACTATGTAACTCATTAATTTATTGATTAGGTACTTTAGTTTCAGGTGAATTAAATATTACAATGATCTTGAAACAAATGGCTATACCAATAAATGTTTATTAAATATGTCTGTTAAGCAACGCTGTTTTCTTTTTTTGAATGACAAAGCAATGAAAATAGAAACAGGGAAATCTTATTAGCTGAATACCCGCTAAATAACATTTATAAGTAAACCCGAAATCTTTTATTTTTAACTACAGATTTAAAATAAATTCACAATTCCGTAACTTCTTCTTAATATTCGAAATTAGTCAGGTTCTTCTTTAGCAAATATATCAATGTAATTTAAGTAACCGGCATTCAAGTAAGTTGTTATTGTAATTCGATAACTGCAGTGTTTTTGTAATTGTACACTTATGATTTATGTAAGTTACAATAAATATTATACAGAAAAATGTTTTATACCACAAATAAACATTTACGCGAACGAAACCGCGGATATCAGCTTGTTTTAGTATAATCTATATATATGTCTATTGAAGTCACTGTCAAATTTGAATCTCGTCATAAAATCCATGGACTAAGAAGAATTTATAATTTTAAAAGAAAATTTAAATTTAGAAAGAATAGAGAAAGAAGAATTTGTAATTTATTAATACACAAACAAAAATTACGAACAATTACAAGTTTTCGCATCTTACAATCAACTATCATCGACATTGCACCACTCGAGTTCACTTTTAAATAAAAAAAAAACATTAGATTTCCTTCGAGATGGAAAGCGACGGTTTTCATTCAGCTTGGGAAATTACTCACGATTGTTACAATTTACACTTTTTACATTTCACGACAAAATCGACGATGACAACAAGATGTCGATATAATTATAAACATGTAGCGAGATTGAGTTCTTTATTTTATTTATCAACCGGCTGTAGTGACTTCGTACGGTTAAAATAATCTAAGTATTCGCTTTTACTTTGTTAATACGCTGTACAATATAAGCCGCGATTTTTGGGCGTTTATAAACTTTGAAAACTACAGATCCTAATCGCTATTATGTAATTCCTCAAATAAGCAACATATTAACATACTCCTTTCCTACCTAAAAATATCAAATATAGTAATATAAAAGTTATATGTAAAAAAAAATTGTATCCACTTTATATGATTTTTATGTCGACACTCATTCATTAGTTTTTCTGTCAAAGCCCAAGTTCGGCAACTAAATATATTATGTTCACAAAGAAAAATACACATAAAATCCAAAATAATGTTAATAAAATCTAATACTTGCAAGTGTAATTTCTAATCTTATCCACGAATTTGAAATAATTCTATTCCTATTTCTTTCTATGTGCCATATTTAGTTGCTATTAATTTTCTTAGCTCATATAGTATCTCTTGATTAAAAATTATTTTTCTAGTTTTTTAAGCATAATTATATTTTTAGAAATCCCATATAACAAAATAGTCTCAAAAGGATTGGGCAGGAACAGCATTGGCTGGTATAATAATATGGTATAATAAAAAAAATATGTACCCACTTTTACAATTAAGTTTTAAGCCTAAAGTTACACTATTATAACAAAGAACGACTTATTTATTTGCTTGTTTTATAGGATTCAAGCAATAACCGTCATCATAACAATATACTTATATGTTGTAAATATTTAACGATATTGCTTTTTGAAGGAATAAAGAACGAGGATAAACTGGTGGTAGGGCTTTGTGCAAGCTTGGCTAGTACCACCCACTCATCAGCTATCAAAACAGCAGTATTGGTATTATTGTTCCCAAGGTTAGTCGCGCATTGGCGATGTAAGTCTATGGGCGTTAGTAACCACTTACCATCAGGTGACCCAATGGCTCATCCGCCTACCTATACTATAAAAAAATGTGAATAGCTTTCCAAGTGAAAGCTTCGAAAGTGTAACTTGTTATTCATGAAAATAAGATTTGTACTTTTTTAGTTCATAGATGTCTACAGAAAATTCCACAACATCATACATACAATAAACCTTTATGTTTTAAAAATATATTCATACTTCTAAGAGGTCAAGTTGAATAAAATATTGAATTTTAGGCTGTTATTATAAATAACCATTTACACGTTCCAATTTGGCTTAAATAGTTTTGAATACATTATAAGATATTTGAATAAACGCATGAATAGAAAATAACATAGAGCTGCTGTACATACATGGTACATGTACGTGCACTGTATGTACAGACGGATAGAGTTCTAGGCTTGATGGTGAATTTATCACAATAAAAACCTTAATTTTACTCGTGAGATCTCGTGACGCGTAGCTATTTATTTATAATTTATTCACCATCCTTGCCCCGATTGCCGTTCGTTAACCTTTGTTATTATCTTCGCTTTAATTTTTTTTTAACTTTAAAATAAGAAGAGTATTACGTATTTATAATAAACTAATTTCATTTTATATCTTTTGAATATGATACAGATTTTAACAATATAACAATGGCAGTATTAATTATCTAATTATTTTTAACGAGAAATAACAAATTATAGCATGTAAATGTCCCACTGCTGGGTCAAGGCCTCCACTGCTTTATGAGGAGGGTTTGGAACTTTGAACTACGCTGCTCTGGTGCGGATTAGTTGACAGATTTTCATCCAACAAATGCGGGTCTCCTCACGATGTTTTCGTTTACCGCAGAGCATGGAATGAATTATAAGAACTATTTAATTCATGTAAAGAACGATAGATATGTACTTTTATGTATCTCATTTATATTTAAGGTTAAAAATGAATAACCATGAAAATTAACATACTTATCTGGATAAAACATTCATACAAGTAAACATTTATTTTTGTATTTTTACGTGTGAATGAAATGCATATAAACAATTTTATGTAAAAAAAACTCGTTTGCCGTTAATTTATATCTAATTTTAAAGATTCAATAGTTCAATGGCTTACTATGTAAAAATCGTAGGTTCGTTCCCGACCCTTGGGCTATTGTCGTCCCGACTCCTAACACAGGCACGCTTAAGTGGAAGTAAATAGGAATATTAGTAATTCCATAAAAAACGGGCATTGTTATTATTCTTGAATCAACGCCGGCTTTCTTATTGATTAATGATAAAAATATCATACGTTTTGAAGGTGGTTCCGCCGGTGGAGGCGGCGTGGTAGCGCGGTGCGCGTGCGGCGGCGGTGAGAGACGGCGCGCATGCGCAGCTGCTGCACCTGCTACACGTACGCGCAACGCGCGCGCTCCTGACACGCTCGCGCACCACGCACCTTCTTCAGACGGCCTGCATCCACTTGATGGCCTGAAATCAATTTTTGATATTAGAAATAAAAAACAATATACAATTATAATGCTTCAAATAAGCCCCAAAATTGAAACTTTAAATTAATTGAAACAGAAGGAGAAGAAGGAATGAAAATGTATCTTTACTAAGCAGAGGCCGAAGATTTGTCACGCACTTATTTCACCACGCCGCGCCGTTCAAATGGCGATTGTTTATGGTGTATTATACACTTATGAAAAAATATCATCCAACATATGTATATATGTATCACGATATTTTCCTTCACAGCCAAGCATAAGATGAGCTACAAACATACATTAAGCACATGTATAGTCCCTGATGCTTGCCCAGATTTGCATCCGTCTCCGAGATCTCACGTGTTTTAACAAAAACGCACAAGACCATTTCAGCGAATATGAACCGAGGCAATAAGAAAGTAGTGGAACATGATCTAGTTGGTCGAATTAGAATTTAGAAATGTATTATTAGTTGAATATTAATCAAATGTTTTCAATATCTTTTTGTAAGCCAATACGCAAATGAATGGTTTCATAAACGATATTCACAAAAACACTAAAAGTAGTAGTAGCAGTTTTTAACATTGATGACAATACTTTAATTATTATTAAAAAAAATAATCGTAGTTAGTTTAATTAAGGAATAGTACAAAAATAATGTCTTTATTTTACAAAACTATATATAAATTTAACGGCTTCTTATTGCAATTTACGACTGATCGAGGTCAACCGTCTGGTTATGAAGATCTTAACATACGATTGAGAGCATTGCACCTCGCGTCAGGCGTCTTAATGCATTAAGAAACAATATTGCGGATTCGAGTGCGTTATTTATATAATTAATGAACAAGTTTAATGCAACTCAAGGACTCCTGAGCGATTCCATATATTTAAGCTTTATTATTTATCATTTACCTTTGTTAAATGGGATGTTGTGCAAGCCCAGCTCGTTAGGTTCCACCCTCTCATCATATATTATACCGCTGAACAGCAATACTTAGTATTGTATTGTTCCGGTTTGAAGTGTGAGTACTCACTCACAGTATAATTACAGGCACAAGGTACAAAGCATCTTAGTTCTTAACAACCTGTAAATGTCCCACTGCTGAGCTAAGGCCTCCTCTCCGTTTTTGAGGAGAAATTTTTGGAACTTATCCCACAGTAGTAAGAGTAAGGTAGAATACACATGTGGCAGAATTTCAGGAGTTAGACACATACAGATTTCCTCACGATGTTTTCCTTCAACGTCAAGCACGAGATGAATTATAAACACAAATTAAGCACATGAAAATTCAGTGGTACTTGCCCGGGCTTGAATCCACAATCATCGGTTAGGATGCTAGTGTTCTAACCACTAGGCCATCTCGGCTATAGCCGTATCAATAACGTATAATAACAATTATTACACAGATATACATATACATAAATATTGATTTAATTGGATTATATAGTTCTTTGTCATACCTTTGCATAAAAGCACTCAAAACGTGGCCCGTTGACTATGTCATCTATTGGCGAAGAGTGACGTTAAGTAGAATGTAATTAGCAATTAAAAAACGTGGGAGACTGAGTCCTTATTTACAAAATATAATCAATTCCCTCACGGTATCGATATTGTACCGATGAAAATTCGACTATACGTCATGAAAGTTATTCTTATATTCTTAAAACGAAATAAATCTGAGTTCTTAGACGATCGTAACTAAACTGCAGCATTCTTACCAAGTTACAGGGTTTTTACAAGTAAAATTTTTAATGGAACTTCACGACAATAGACTCTGCCATCGTTTTGATTTATATATATATCACTGCTTCTATATATTTCATTGTGTATATTTTTTTATCCTATAAAAAATACATACAAAAATTTAGAATATACGTTAATAATAACTTCTTCTTATTCAAGTTTAAAAGTTTTTCCCATTATGATATAAATACCAATGTTTTAACAAGTACTCAGTTATTATATGTCATGCTTGGCATCGTAAAAAACCTGCATTTCTTTCTCAAATAAAATTTCCACCAACCGAATTACAGCAGAATTGTGGAATGGGCGCTAAACCTTCTCTTAAGGGAGATCATTGCCCAGCAGTGAGACATTTACCAGCTGTTACTTATTTTATATATTATTTGATTGTAATAAATAACATCGAGGGATTCATACCAGGAATCAGAAAAACGAATTTGCTTATTAGTGACGTTTAGTTTAGCATATTTCGCTATTATATAGAATGTTATTTAAAACAATTTATGTGGTAAGTTCAAGTAATAAACATATAACGGTATTATAACAATACCTATCTCAGTGATAACCGCGGTCGTGTGACGAATTTGCGCGGGCGCATCCGATGCCCGCAACGAATCGACCTAATGTCCTTTAGTTTCACGACTGTGCAACTGTTCCGTGAATTACTCTCGTTATAAATGACGGTTTGTAACTTTATGTTTTTTTTTTGTTAATTAGCAATCATTTCTTTGACACGTAGTTAAAATATCTATAATTCAAACATCCTTACTTTTAACGGTTTGTTTAAGATACAGCTTTTTTTGTAAGCAAAACAGTTTATTGTTTGGTTCACTTTTTTTCTCGTACTTTTACTTAAACATTATAAGATATTTTCGAAACATCTCGTAAACAATATTTTTATACAAACTATGTATATACTAACTATATATATATATGTATATTTTTATACCTCATATCTGATCTGGGGACCAATTCTACTAACAAATTGTCACTTTACCGCAATCGAATCGGAGTGTAATCGTTGCCGTTTCTCCGTTTTCCTATTCTTCAATTTAATTTTTAATCTACTATTGACTTAAAAGTTAACACTTAAGTTTCGTTTTGATATGAAAGTATATGATAACCTCATATCGGTTAAGTGCCGATCTGAATATATATAGCATAGTGAAAGTTGGATTGGAATTTAATCGGGAACGTATCGTAACCATTATAAATTAGTAGAATTGTTACCCTAATACTATTTAGCTATCACGACGCGGTTCATCACACTTCTGTATCGCTGACTGGAATATTGGATCCGCATGTTTAAATTTATTTTGACACATTTATGAGAGCTGAAATGGTCCAGTGGTTGGACTAGCGTTATCTTAACCAATAACTGGTGGTTCAAAACCTATCACCAATCAACCGCCATATTCTCGTGCTCAGCGAACAAGGAAACATCTTGAGAAGACCTACTTGTGTTGGATAAAAATCTGCCACATTTGTATACACAAGACCGCAGCGTGGTGGAATGCAGCAGTGGGACATCTACAGATAACGTTACGTTGCGTTTAAATTTAGGTTTATTATTATCAGGAAGCAGTGCAATGGAGCCTCCGAACTCACTTCAGATTTCGCAATTTATATCTACTGAGCAATCTTGCCTGAATATGTAGTACAAAGACGAATTACATAATTAATTATGAATTTGAGAAAACGATTAATTTAAATTAACTCGAGATTACATCTGTAAATAAGTAAATACTAATACACACATTACGTACAAGACAAGTGTTGGATAAAAACGAAAGTGGAAAAACACGAATAGACGGCCATCATCATCAGACGCAGGAAGCATGAATGTTAAATGGAAGTGCGTTTCTTATGAGGCATGTGAACATTGTTATGTAACCGCGGGAAATAATCTTTATAAAGACAGCTGAATTTCCTATTCGCCTTCATTAGAAATTGTCACAAGCTCTGTACATACGATTTTTAAAATTGATTGTTTTACATATAACATTATTTCTATACTAATATTATAAGGAAAAAAGATTTGTTTGTTAGTAGTTGATTGACTCTGAACTACTGAGCCGATTAGAAAGGCACTTTATCCAGAAGGCTATATTTTATTTCATTAATATAATAAGAGTTAGGCTAAAATAATGGTGTATGTAAAGCAAGCATTCCAAAATAAAAAGCGCTACCGAGCTATGTACGTACTTATCGTTTGAGTTGTAACTTTGTTTGGAAGCGGAAAAAGTTTCATTTTCAATATATCATATTATAACTATTAACAATAGTTAGAAATTACTTTATTGTATGTGTAAGGTTATTGTTGTAATTATCATTTGAAATTTAATATAATCCATTTTATGTTTTCTTTGCAATACTGTAAGTTATAATACTCGTATATTCTCAATATAATATTGACTGTATCCTCGGTCTGTTGGGTAACTATAAACCAGCTGATCCCGAGGTCCTGGGTTCGAATCCCGGCTTGGGCCATTGGGCTAGAAATTCTCTGCAGTAGCTTCGAGTTTGAAAATAGGCAGTGCCTAGGAAAGCACGGTAAGACGTTGATTCTGCACTTAAATTCACTCTCAACGGATCACAGGAGTAAAGGAATAGAAAGTACACCTGCGATTGCCATGTAATTGGCTAGTCTCTAGAGACTGGCTGTCTTGACCAAAATTGGTCAGGAGACAATCTTATTGTATACTGAGTATATTTTCATAATAACGAATTTACATCTTCGTTTTATTATTCCCAAATATTGTCCCAAAAAATTTTCACGTATAGCAAGGACTTTTGTATGTATAAATGTACTTATATATAATTGCCCTTCACTGCTGATTGAGATTGACGGTTTAATTTCGTATATATGATATTTCGAGGATCTGTCGTGCAGACATGTCAGAAATTTAATCAGAATTATTTCGCTTTCTGCTTATTTTCTTTAACTGTTTAATTTCAAAAGTTAAATCGAAATGTAATCCTGTTTTATTTAAATTACCCGTCGTAATTTCAATTTGTTTATTTTTACACAATTTGGTAAATACATTTATTTATAAAATATACAAAAATAATAAAATGTCAGCAATGTTCTTTATAATCTCGCCATCAGAATCTTGTTCATTTTTCATTATTGCATTTGCAATATTTAATTTGTTATGAAACGCTAACTCCTAGAATACTTTGCACTGCCCACTTTTTATGTAAAAAGAATATCCGACAAGAATCATAAGTACCTATGAACGCTACCTGTATTGGTTTACTGTTCATTTTACATTGACATTTCGTGAAAACAACTTATTATCGCGATCGATACTGTTTATTCGTCGAAAACCATCAATCGAAAAAGGCTTGATGGTTAAAATGTACTTTTGTATCAAAGACACGTTAACGACACGCTTTCATTAATACGTTTACAAGCATATGAAATTGTTCCTGCAAAAGTAAAACAGTGGTATAACATTTAAAAAAAACAAATACCCAAGAAACTAATGCTCCAGAATAGTCAAAAACTGCATAATATAAAAATACTTGGCAATGACTTATTCTATTGCGATATTATTACATTTGGATACATCATGTAAATTATATTCAAAACACTCGTACCAATCTCTCTCTTTTTAACTAAATCAATTGAAAGTGACCAATAAAGCCCATACTAGTGGAGAAAACACGTTGATCTTAAAAACAAATGACGTTTTCTATTTGCTAAATTTATGTTTGAAATTTGCATGGAGTAAATTGTGACATCTGTAGAATAGGCTTTAAACCTTTAACAACAGAAGAAGGAATTGTCCGGCAGATATTCGGGCTGTTACACATACATTTCCATATAATATATGTATGTACTACTGACTGCCTCGTTGGTCTAGTGGCTTGATGTAAGGCCGCAGACCCGGGGGTCTTGGGTTCAATTCTCAGGTCAGGCCAATAAAAAGTTATTGGGTTTTTCTGTCAGAAAATTCTCAATAGCATCTTGGAGTTTGGAAGTTGAAAGTGTGTACACTCCCGTACCTCGGAAAGCACATAAAGCCGTTGGTCCTGCGCCTGAACTCTTTCCGGTCGTGTCGGATTGCCGTCCTATCGGATTATAAGAGTGAGGAAAGAGAGAGTGCACCTGTGTTTGCGCACACACATGTGCACTATAATATCTCCTGTGCAGTTGGCTAATCGCTCTTGAGATTGGCCGCCGTGGCCGAAATCGGTCTGGAGGACATTATTATTATTATATATGTAAATACTAAGTTCAGAATGCAGGGGTAGATCATACACCTGATGCACCGAAGCTGTCGTAAAGACTTAAAAGAATTTGATTAAAAAAAAAACAATATATGGCTTATATAAATATATTATTTATAGTCGGAATCCTATAGTTTAATTTATTGAGATAAAAATTAGACAATTCATTATATTTACAAACAATCTAATACTGCATCAGGGTGTTTTCTAAAACCATTTTAGTTTTATTTTTGTGAAAACAAATTGCTTTTGGCTTTTACAACTTTTTTTTCGCGTAAAACAACATCTCATGTAGCATGTCACCCATTCAAACATATTATATGTATTTGTTATTTATTTCTTAAATCACTCGCTGCAGCGCTATTAAGACGAGAAGATTACAAATTAATAGCGCCTTGTTTAGATGCTATATTCTTAAAAATAATTTGCAAAATATGTGCAATACAAAAAAAAACAATTTTTCTGGTCGTTGTAGATAAAAAAGCATAGAAATCAGATCGCTCCGAGAGGGACGTGTTAAGGGGTGCGCTCATAAAATTATAATTATTTGATTTCTAGGAAATTATTCAAAAAAACTAATTTGACTAAATATTTTCAGAATAACTTGTACTGAAATAGAGCTAAATAAAAAGTCGTAATCAATTATTATCTGGCTGGTTCAAAAAATGTTTACAATATTATATAATTTCTAGTTATATATTTATAGTTAAAATATTAAGTCCTTATATATTTTACGATATTTTCTATCTTATGTTGAAGTTGTTATGGGTTATTAAAGATAAACTGTTTATCCACTTTACAAGTAGGTACATATATATAAACGAATTTGTAAACACACTTAAATTTTATACGATTATAATCGAATACTACTCGATAGATACGTCGCAGAAAATTGAATTTATGATTTCATAAGAATGTTTTATATATATATGGTTTAAAGTAGTTTAGTGTGATAGTTTTAAGTTGGAAGCGAAATGTTACGCAAACATTAATTCTATTTCATGCAAGGCAAAGATTAAAACAGCTTGTACTAAAATTATGATTGGACTGTACCAAGTTGGAAATATGTTTTATTTTTATGTCCATGCAGTTGGTTTCTTAAGGCTTACATTAGTGTGTGTAAAGCGTTTGCAGCCATGCGTGAACATGTGAGACCTACTATAACAAATTTAGCTATTTTGAACTCTAATACAATTATATTCAGGATTGAATAAGATTTCGTTCCGGTGTCAACACAATGTGAAGGTTTACGTCCGTCCTTGATAGTCTTCTGTGGTTTGTTTCATATATTAATGAGCATTTATAATATATGCTATAACTAATGTATCTATTAAATATAATAGAATCGTTGTATATATAACATAGGTGTGTTTTTATGTTCGTTAGATATCTTTAAATTTAAGTAAGCAAGATGAATTAGACTGCGTAAAAAAATCACAATTACTGACGAATTCCAAAACGGGATTAATTACAACGGTAAAAATAATTAAACTTGGTTAGATAAGACGGACGAGAAAGTGAAGATAATCCCTTGGTGAGTTATGAAACAAATCATTTTTGAATGATAATTTTTTTTGCAAATGTTAAAAATTCCCAAGGAAGTTATATGATCAGACAACAATAATCATACCTCGGGAAAGACGAAACAAAAGGAAGACAGTTAATGTGAACTGATACAAGAAATAATTATATTACCAGTTGTTTATTATGTAAGATGTAAATTATGTTGTACATTTAAAAATTCGCGATTTAATACTTAATGAATCGGGCAAATAAACTGCGAAGCTCGCACGGGGTCGTTGACCAAAACAACAAATGCTATCAGAGGATCGCAATTTAATTAACACGAAATGTTTTCACGCTGCTGCTTCTCCAGAAACCTCGTTGTAAAACAAAACTACCTGCTGTATTTACGTAACCAGCTATCGTGATCATCTTTACGAATTGTTCGCATGCCAATATGAAACGCAATACTTTCTGTGAATATTACAAAATAAACAAAGTGTGTCAGCAATCTAATAAAATAATTTTATATAATTGCCGTATTTTATGCAAACATTCGTTCACAATGCATTTGTGCTAGAACACCGTTTCCTGGACTCACAATTAAGAATTAACAATCTTAAGTCACACAGTAACGGTAAATTTGAATTCATTAAGATTGAGTTACGCAGTAACAATCTGGGTCAGAGTGTCTGTTTTGAAGTATCAAAATATTTTTGAATAATTTAATTGAGATCAACTAACCGTTTTCTCCAATCTTGAATGAAGCTCCAGTCACACTGATCATCCTCGTCTAAAACCGTCGCCTCGTTGTGGTCAACACGTCCTCCATGCACAAGCTCGACTAACTGACGAGCTCTCTCAAAATTACCTTCAAACTCTACTACTAAAAATCCATCTGGAGTCACAGATTCAAAAATATCTTTTTTATATGTAGCATCATTAACAGTCACAATGTCGTGAGTTTCTTTATCATCTTCCGTTTTGATCTCGGAGTAAATAGCCTCTGGTACTTCGACTTCGGAGACTAATTGAGTCCCTCCACCTTTGTCTACATCTTTGTTTGGTTCCAAATTCTCAGACTCAACTATTTGTCGATTTACGTAAATCGCTTCTTCTTTTTGGGTCGTTATTTCTTTCAGTCTATTTTCTTCTTTTTTCTGTTCCGTGTGTTTCCTAATTATTGAATCTCCAAAATAAATAACTACTTTGTTATTATTTTGAGTTATTTTATTAGCTAATCCCCCTTCAGTAAGGGGATTGTTGGCTTTTCTTGTCTTTTCATGAGATAGTCTCTCAGTTAATTCATCATAACAAGGTGGACGATTATTATAAATCTTTTTATCTGCAGCTTCTTTATTAGCTGCGATCTTTTTTTCAACGCTTTGATACACAGGAGGTCGACAACATTCATCGTATTGTGAGTTCCATTGCTTTGGTTCACTGTAAATATGTTCAGGAGGCGATGAAGCTCGTTTCAATGGTATGTATTTTTCGTGAATGTTTTTAGAACTCGGAGATTCGTTTTTTCTAAAATTTAGAACGCTTCGACGGAAATTTGATTCTTGAAAGTCACTGTTATTTTTTTTAGAACGCGAGTTCCCTAGAAGTTTAAACAGAGGCTTATGTTCGGTTTGCTTAACACGATCGGTGCTGGGTGCTTTGCGCATAGCGAAAGGCCCGGTGTCTTCAACTGGTTGCTGATATAATTGTTCACAGCTGGTTGATTTATGTGGTGGCACACGGGATTTAGCAGGTGCGAGTGGTTCCCGGCTCTGCCAGTGTCGTACTGAGAGTCTTGCCGCTCCACGAATGAATTTCATGGGTTCCCAGGCCTCCGCCTTCTTGAGTATAAAATTATCACACATGTTGTGTTTGGCGGGCGGTTTTCGGGCGTCAGCGGCGCGACAAGACTGAAGCTCGCGACATAGAAAGCACGAACAACGCGCAGAGCACAGCATGACTACGCGAGCGCACCGGCCGCACTGGCGTCGCCGTTACTCCAAGAACCATTGTTAACGCCCCGCTACTGACGCCTCTTACCTACACACACACGCTTTGCGGATTAGTGATACCGTTCAAACTTGATCTATTTGTGTAACTTTATATTGTTACACGAAAGTTTCGTTTTGATCAATCACCTACAAATCGGATAACCGTAACTCGAGTCATAAAATCCATTTAACAGAACTATTATCAGGATTAGTTTTTGGGTTAAGAACTAACCAAGTTAGTACCGGTACTAATGTATGTCAGAATATGCTAATTATAATCATAAATTAACTATGCTTTTTGTGCAATCTGCATCTAATCCGTAGCGGTGTTGGTGTTTGGACAATTAACATTAATGTTCACTGACACTTAGCAGCGGGTGAATGAAACTATAAGTAATGCACTAAATATAGAGCAAGCTTTAGTAAGGTGTCTGTTTCCATGTAGGATCCGTACAAATTTCAACCACTGAAATTAAATTTAATGAATGAATTGTAAATATATGTTCATACATAAGAATTAATTAAAAATACGTTAATATTTTTTTCAGTTTTACGAAAAATCCGTCTATATCATTAACATAGTAAATACACACGAAAATAACAAATAGTTTCAAGATGGATAGAGGCTGTTTATATATAATTTGTTTATTTATTGTGAGATGTATCCAATATATTAAAATTATACCAATTATGTCAACAAAACTGAGACCTATATAATTCGGGTATGTTATTGTTAAACGGTACTAAAACAATAATAACATATAGTAAAACATTCTACAGGAAATTTGTTCGTTAGTCTTAAAAAATTAAAGTTATCGAAAATGTATTTACATAAGAACTAATTTATTTTTGTTTATGATGGCGTTAAATATACTTAAATACAAATTAAAAATTATCGTGATCGCGTGGAATAATGCCAAGAATTCTAGTAGCATTCTTCCGTTCTCATCGAATCGCAGTTTCGATCCACTGGACAAAAAATTAACCAGCTCTCCTGTTACCAGTAGAGGAAATATGGCGATGTTATATTTTTAATAAAGGTTTTATTTTTCAAGTTGGCTCCTACAGTTACACCTTTGGGTTACAATTTTACAACATTAATTATATTTAAAGTTAAAACCGGCTTGGAATGTAGATTCTATCAAGCAAAACTTAGTAGTGACATTTAATAAAAAAGTAAACAGGATAGTTCAATATTACTTTAAAGTTAGACTTAAGAATATTTTGTCAAATCTGCTTATTTAAACGTAAATATTATACAAAAATATTCCATATTTAAACATTCTACATAATACTGCATTAGGTCTTTAACTTAATTTAATCACAATTACAAAATGTGGTGGCAACAGTCACATTGTGCGTGTGTCCTTCTTCTCCGCAGGCCTAACAACTTAAATACATATTCTATAATAATTATTTTCACTATATTGGAAAAACGGTATGATGAAAAATAATATTTTAATATTATAATAATATTAATAATATTACGAGTGGCACTCGTACTATCTGAGAATTCAACCACTCATCATATTAGAAAACGCGTATTATGCGCGTGCGCATTTCCGTTATGAATACACTTAAAACTATATGCGTGTTATTACCGATCCGATCGTAAAACCATACAAGCTGTTATCGTTTTTAAAAATTAACAAATGGATAAATCGCAGCCCATAATTTTAATATTAAAATTAAATATAAATGTACTCTCACCAAAGTTGAAAAAGACGGGTATTTTGTTCGATTGAATATTAAAATATGCTTGCCTCCATGATGTAGACCAAAACTTCTGGGCTTCATATTGTAATGAATATTTTTAATTTGCAAATATAACAGACAAAGGAATTATTGTTTTACATTATAAAAAGTAAGAAGTTATTATTTACCTTACACCATTATCAACGATTATATGAAATGCAGTAGACTTAGAGACGACAATTACGCGTATATTTCGCATATTGCAGAACTGGCTCATTTAGCCATTTAAATCGCAATACAGTCACAAATCATCGCTGTTTGAATGTGACATAACTAATGATTAGTTGTGACATACGCAGAAATTCATAAAATAATAATAAAGTTAGCCTTAAGAAGCCTAAACGTAAAATTGTTTACAAGTATGTATGTATTTGATAATTTATGGGTAGATATTATTGAATATATTGCTGCCTCATTGGTTTATTAGCTGGCTTATAAATTCACAGGTCCCGAGGTTTTGGGCTCATATTAGATTTTACACTCCTGCGTCAAGGAAATCAAGTATTTTTATGGTCGTGTCAGATTTTCCGTCCCAGGATTACGAAAGTGAGTGTACACTTTAACACTAAAATATGTCTTGCGTTGGTATCCTTCGAGGATGGTTACCGTAGCCGAAGAGGCTATAAGAAAATCACCATAACCATAAAGTATATATATTTCTTGGAGGTTCAGCTTGAGTATGAATAACCAGTAGTTAAATTAAATTATAATAAAAATACGTACGGGTGAATATGAGAAAAGATACTCTTGATTTTTACACAGCCATCTTCCCATGCATACCATTAATTTCGTCAAACAATGAAGGCAAGCAAAAACATAACTCTTCTAATTACGAGTGTTATAATTAAATGTGGTAACTGTTACTTTCCTCTGATGTACTCAATGGTTACTTTCGTTGCATAAAACACCGCCTCCCACAGTATTGTTAAAGATCATCACAATCAAATCCCATCCCAACCAAGAGAAAGTACAAGGCGTCAACTGGCTTCACTATTGTTGGTTTTAATACAATTAAATATTGTTTGCTTATATGATTCTCCTGTATTTCTTGCAGCTTTAATATAGAAAATAAATACATATCTTAGATTAATTTCTGATACATCTTACAATTTTTATTTCCAGAACTTAATGTGTTTGCAGCAAAAGTTCAATTAGATACTTTGGTTATTTGGTTTACGAAAAAAAACAAACACAAATATGTAAAATACATCTGAGATAAACATTCGTCTGATGTAAAAACAGACGCTTTTTTGTATTATTCGGTTAAGATTTAATCGTTTCATTTACTGATCTTTACTAATTCATATCATAAATGCAAAAGCGACATTGTTTGTTTATTTTTCTACGCGTGTACTCTTTGGTCTTCATGAAATTTTATATATACGTTAGGGGTACAGAAAAGGACATAGGGTTCTTAACACTCTCCCTACCACGTGGGTGAAGCCGCAAACGGAATTTTTAGTTTAAAATAAAATTTAAAAAGTATCAAGCCAGTCGAAACCTGTTCAGTTATTGCATAGAAGAACGAGAAATGAAAATAATATACAGTAATAAAACCTCGTCTAAGGCAAATAATAAAATTGGTTAAAAAATAATAATTATGAGGTCGTAAGGTCTCGAAAGCATGGCTTCGAAAGTCTGATAACCGATGGGGAAGAAAGTCTTTAAATGATGAACATGACCCAGAAAAAAGTAATACAGGACGCTCCACAGGAAACCGGGACAGAAAGACGGACGACAAGTCATCCAGGTGGCGCCAATTAGACCTATGACCAGAAGTGGATCTTTAAAGTTTACTTGATGGGTCGATGAAGGAATTAAATATCACGATGAAAGTATTAATATTCTTTAAATAATTACAAAACTCTTATTGTAAATCAAATGGCTTAATTATATAATTGATAACGCTTGAAGTTTTAAGTACGATTTTTGAGAAACGAAATGAACAATGGAAAATTTCAAGCGCATTAAAACGAAATAAATTTCATCATGAACGGGTTCTAAGTGCATTATATAGTCATTTGTGATTGGCATCCAGCTGGCGGTTCAAAAAACATTCACCAAACTGGATTTATCGGGCCGGGGAATGTCAACACTGTCCGGTCCAGTAATAAATGCTAATAACTTGACATTAACTGGGTAAAAAATTGTAATTGACCCTTAGAGGCATCATTAGAGTTTATACTTTATTATTTTCAAATCAATTTTCATGAATTATTTCTTACGTGTAGCATTCAAGGAGCAGACATAGAGTAATAATAGAGTAACGGTGCTTTATTTTTATGAATCTCAATTAAATCATCCGTATTTCCGTATGTATCCGAGTATAAATTCCTACGACAATAGTTATTATATATATTTGTTCCTAAATCTATAATAATTTAATTAATTTTGACGAGCCGGTTGGCGTGGTTGGTAGATACTTGCCTTTCACGCCGAAGGTTGTGTGTTCGATTCCCACCCAGGACAGACATTTGTGTGCATGAACATGTCTGTTTGTCTTGAGTCGAGTAGGGTGTAATTATCTATGTAAGTATGTATTTACAAAAGAAAAGTAGTATGTGTAGTATATCAGTTGTCTGGTTTCCATAGCACAAGCTTTGTACAAGCTTAATTTGGGATTCAGATGGCCGTGTGTGAAAAATGTCCCAGGATATTATTATTATTATTTAGACTTAGAAGTATTTTGTGTTGTTTTAATTTCTATGTCAATTATGTAGAGCTAAAACATTATTTTGTTTTCTACAATACTTACTCACTTTTTTTTTTAAACTTAACTCCATAAAAAGAGGGGTAATTTATGTGGTTTATATGTTTTATCAGATCCGCTTTTTTTAACTTATTCAAATTGATCATTGAAATGTAGTTGGAATGCGATGTAATCGTTAATTAGATATAATTTAATAAATTGTTAGTTATTATCTATCATGCCAATGTTTCTTTTTTACTTTTAAATGATTTTCTGACTTAAATAAAACTGAAATTAAAAAGAAAATACTATGTACAACTGCAACTGATATGATACACTATGACATAATAAGCGAGAAAATAGCCTAGAGCCATTGATAAAATAGAAACAATGTACAGCTACCAACCATGGAATCTGGGGCGCTTTACCCCTTATCCTTATAATAATTGCTGCTCATACATATTTCAAAAAGATGATAATAAATTCTCTAATAAGTACTTTTAGAAACGAATTATAGGATTAAGTGAGATAATGTGATCTTAAAAATCATAATATTATTATTAAAGTAGATATCTATTAGTTTTATTTCTTTATTTATTAAAAACGTTTAGTCTCAACAAAATTATTAATAACTTCTCCAAATGTCAAACGCTATTTAAAAAAAAATATCGCGAATTAAAAAAAATGTAATTTGAATATAGAACTAAACTCTAAAAGTTACAAGATTGGCGGCGACACTGAAACAAAACTGTTAATGTCGTAATAGCCGACAAAAATGTGTCTCAGTGTTATCGCACCCAGCGACAAATCTTCCCTAATTGGCGGTACAGACGAGCCGACGGGAGAAATAGCCGCCACCGCACATTTTACACTCGTTTTGTTCTTATCCTGACAGTGATGGCTCTTTAAAGTCCCATGTCAATTAAAAAAATATTCCAGGAATGAAATAAGGCATGTACACTTTTGATCTCAGTCCGTTTAACCCAAGTCTCTACGAAAACTCTTAAAATAATGAAAATAGTATATTATCGTTCCCACTAAGTTAAAATAAAAAATACATGAGACTGGTAAGTGGACCATCTGTTGATAAGTGGTCACTTTCAATAGATATTGGTACTTTAAGAAATATTAACCATCCCTAATATCACCACTACGCCATACAACTTGTGAACTAAGCTATTATGTCCCTTGTGCCTGTAGTTGTACTGACTCACTAAAATCGGAACAATACTAAATATTGCTGTTTGGCGATAGAATTTGTGATGAATGAAACCTACCCATGGGCTTACACAAAGCGCTACCATCAAGTATAACCATAAGATGTAATATTTTTATAATAATACGTTTAAATAGTTTTTCACATACCTATTAAACAAACATCATTGAGACCTACTACTACGCTTCCCGCGTCACGACTATCGCCCAAAGTCTCTAATTCTATAAGCCATCGAAATATGTATTTCTCTTTCTAGCGTATGAATTTAGCAGTGGTGTCGAGTGAGTCAGGTGACTCGATTTTCTTTTTCAAGACATGAGACCTAAGAATGCTCGACCCTCCGTGATGAACATCGCAACGGACTAACGGAGCCTGACATTCTGACCTATATGTTTGTACATAAATATGTGTTGGAAACAAGGTTCCGCACTTACGACCTCCTTAACGTGAACTATAAATAGCTGATGGGCCGAACTATGCTTGACACTTTATTGAATCTTTGTTTTATGTTGCTAATTTACATGCTGAATCGATTATAAAGAATAGAATGAAAAGCTGAATTATTACGCTTGAGATGTAATAATATATTTGGTTGATGTATACATTAAATACACAGACAAACAAACAAATAGTCGCACATATATTATAAAATACATAATATACGCATATAATCGATCACTTAAATGTGATGTTTTTTTTAAATATCAATCAGCATAACGAAATTGCCTTTGACTATCGAAAAATAGGCCGTGATTGACGTACTGCAAATATGTCATATCGGAGATTAATCGAGCTGTTAAGGATGTCTATATATGTATAACGCCGCTAAGATGTCTACTAGTTAGTAAATGCCTTGGAAGACGTCTCTCGTTGATGATATCATCATTATTGCTGAAATGCTAAAACTAAACGAACCTTCTTGGTTTGTACCATCTGCAATTTATAAACAAAACTTTTAAAATATTATAATGGTGTAATCTTTCTATTAAAGAATATAGTATAAAGATATAGAAGAAATTGAATATCCAACCTGCGTGGTTTTGGTCGTAGTATCTCGTGCGGCGCAGGCTGCCGGCGTGGTGGCCAGGCTGCACAGGCACACGCCCGCTCTGCACGTTCACCACCCGCCCCCGCCACCGCGCCGCTCACCGCCACCGCCGCCGGCGCCGCCTCACCGAGCGTGCGCGCATCCTCACTGACAGCAAAACACAACAATAATATTAATTCATTTAAAAGAAAACACATGTTCTCATTTTGTTGTTTGTTGCACCAAAAAATGCTACGTAACCTTTTCTAGTAATCGAACTTCTTTTAAATTTCCTATAACAGCTCTCAATTACTAATTAAATCAATTAATATATCTTTTTTATTTTATATTCATAAGTATACCTACTAAGCCCTAAAACATGGATAAAGTTGACATGAAAGATTTTCCATTGTTAATCCTTAAACAATTACCATGTACCTAACATGACGAAAGTATAAACTGCTTGTATACATTTTTGTTTAATTTTTAAAACATAAATTAATCTTTATAATGCCAATTATAATATGTTTTTGACATTGACCAATATAAAAGTAATTTAGGGTGTAATTTATATTGATAAGGTTTTATCCAATAAACAAAAAAAACGAGCTACTGTTTTATAACCATATATATCAACCACCATAATATCTTATAGCCATATACATGCTTACAATACTGAATTCGTTATTTTTTTTTAATTATGTTATGGTTATCACGTGATATGTATGAACACGTCATAGTACATTATATGCACCTAAAACTAACAAGCAGTGGAGTTTGTATTGAATAAGTAGAAGCAATTAATGGTTTTAATATAATATTAACAAATATATATTTATAGCCGAGATGGCCCAGTGGTATGAACGCGTGAACCGATGATCGTGGGTTCAAACCCGGGCAAGCACCACTGCATTTTCATGTGCTTAATTTGTGATTATAATTTATCTCGTGCTCGACGGTGAAGGAAAACATCGTGAGGAAACCTGCATGTGTCTAATTTCACTGAAACTCTGCCACATGTGTATTCCACCAACCCGCCTTGGAGCAGCGTGGTGGAATAAGCTCCATACCTTCTCCTCAATAAGGGAGAGGAGGCCTTAGGCAGTGGGACATTCACAGGCTGTTACTGTTGATGAAACTGATGATTTTATCTCTGATCAATTAAATCGGTAAAAATCAAAATAATTTTTATAAAATTAACTTTTCTCATAATAACAACATATTTTTAGTTCTTGAATGTTTTTCTGTTCTAAAATTACACATAAAAACATATATTCGACGTGTATGGTTTATTATAATATGTTCCTGTTGAAAGTAAAAGTACACAATGGCTAAATAAAGATCTATTTATCCGTAATAGTGGTAACAAACAAGCGGTTTACTGTTTCTAATTCTAGATAACATTAAACCGGTTCTAAGCTCAGTCGTCAATCGACACATTAAGTGTTTATAAACCGTTTGTCTGTAAACGATATCTAAGCACAAACAACTGGGTAGTAGTCGGGAAACCTGTATAACGTTGCGCTCACATTAACCGCGTTCCAGCAATACTAAGCGATCCGTTCTTGGTAAATCGATTGATCTACTCGTGAATGTATTTAAAAGTAGGCTAGATAAGAGAATATATAAAATCTAGGTCAATAATATAAAATGTCCGGGTAGCTATTCTTTATATTTTAAAATAACGTCCCCCAGACAGATTTCGGCCACGGCGGCCAATCTCAAAAGAGATTAGCCAAAAGCGCAGGAGATATTATAGGGTACAAGTGTGTACGTAAACGCAGGTGCACTGTCTATTAACTAGCTCTCATAATCCGATGGACCGGAAAGAGTTCAGGCGCAGGACCAACGGCTTTACGTACTTTCCGAGGAACGGAAGTGTACACACTTCCAACTTCCAGACTCCGGGCTGTTACTGAGAATTTTCTGAGAGAAAAACCCAATAACTTTAATGGCCCGATCTAGGATTGAACCCAGGACCTCCGGGTCTGCGGCCATACATCTAGTCACTAGATCAACGAGACAGACCAAAGTTAAAGTATAAATGAAGCGTGAGTTGTCGCGACGTAATCCCAAGGGTTTATACCAAGGCAGCTATGACGCATGCCTTCAACATCATTGCGCGCACGTGTCTAATGACGTGCCTTGAAAGGATAAGGCTGTTAGTTTTTCTTTTATAGTATAGGTAGGCGGACGAGCATATGGGTCACCAATGCCCATAGACATTGGCATTGTAAGAAATGTTAAGCATAGCTCACATCGCCCATGCGCCGCCAACCTTGGGAAATAAGATGTTATATCCCTGCGTAATGGTTCAGTCACCCGAACAGGAATACAACAATACCAAGTACTTTGCGGTAGACTATCTGATTAGGTACACCCAGACGAGATTGCACAAAGCCCTACCACCAGTGTTGTTTACGTTTTTTTGCAATTGCACATAACAGCAAAAATGTACATATAATACGCAAAAAGTTGTGCTTAAAGGTTTCAAAAAAAGATAATTATTTTATCTTTGAATATAGATAAATACTTTTACATAATATAATAAAATAGAAGTGTAAGTTTAATCCTGTGTTTTAAGATGGTTCTCGTGTGTATGTTTATGTTAATACAAATTTTTATGTTTTTGATCAAACATAACTTTTGAAAGTATGATAGTTATACATATAATATTTTATTTTTAACTTTGAACTGGATCAATCCATATAAAATCAAATTAAATAATAGGAAATTTGATTAATACTTTTATATCATCTTAATATCATGGATACAAAATGGAAAATGATCCGGCTGATAAAGTAAAGTGGTACACTCGGCACATACACAATGGTATTGAAAGATATATTAATAATTCCTTACACCGTTAATGCCTAACTATACCTAGCTATAACTTAAGTTGCTACGTCCCTTGTGCCTGTAATTACACTGACTCACTCACCCTTCCAACCGAAACATAGCATACCATACGAAGTAGATACGATTGACGGAAGAACAAGCAACATTCATGTTCACTACCACCAGTAAAGTATGTTTATATTATGTGATGTAGTTTGCTGTTATAACGTCGGACAGAAAATTGCGTATGTAACTGCCTGTAATTGGCTATCCGCTTGTAAGTGAAATAACACATCCAGTAAAATCAGTTTGGAGACGTTTTTGCGTTTGTAGTATCTAGCAGTGAACGGTCAACAGATAAATAAATAAACAAATATTTTTTTTTTACATGTAGGTAAATTACATGTAGGTTAATATTATACTTTTTAAACGTAATTTTTAATCATGAAGTTCCTTAACAACCAGACATTTTATAGTCCTTATCCTCGCTTTCATTAGCTAAATCATTTATATTACTGATAATGCATTCTGATATGGTGTCTATAGCTATATATGAAAAATATTTTTATCTTCAATAGCATGTAGACAAACATTTCTCCATTTCTCTATAGTTATGACATAAAATTTTTCCTCAGCTAATCTTTTTAAAGCATTCATATTGTGCCATTTTTGTGGCTTAAGTTTACACTTCCCCCTATGTATTTTCAATAGGATTAAATTAAATTTAATACAATATAAATTTTGATTAAAATTAAATACAACAATGAATGAACTAAAACAAAATCAACTAATTAAAAAAAAATTTTAAACAAAATGGCGAGACTTCGACCCACGTAGTAACTAGCGTTAACTGGTTTGATTCGGTTTTTGTCACTACAAACGCAGAAACGTCTCGAAGCTGATTTACTTGTACCTTTATTAAAAAACTTTGTATTCGATCTAACTAAAACAAGATTTGAGTTAAATAAAATAATTTTAAAAATATTACCAAACTTAAAAGTCACTGTCAAATGTTTCAGACACTCGACCGTTTTTTAAACATGAAGATTGGTATTTAATAACTACCCTCGAGTAAAATGACTAGCAATTTGCAGACACCGCGTGATTGCTCGCCTCCGACATTCCGCGCCAAACGGCGTAACACAGGCGAATAAAAAAAAACTTTTGTTTTTAGTCAACCATCGACCTTATTGGAATGTAATGTTTTATTTATTCATACTACTCGAAGTAAATATTAGATATTAGTAGTTTGATTATTTTAATTGAATAGATGTCCATAATCTCTTGATTTCTTTTTATGTTCAACCATAGGATTGTCATTAAAAGAACATTAATGCAAATTAATAGACATCTTTTATTTTTGAAACAAAGAACATTGTACCTACTAGTTTTAAGGTGGGTAAGATAAATTATAAGCTTAAGAGATTTATTTTTCTAATATAAACCAAGCAAATTGTAGTTATTGACAAATTAATTACTTCCAAATTCTGTTGAAAACTATTTTATTCTATACTATTTTTGTAGTCTTGATCGTAGGATTCTATTAATATCATTTTTAATAACCAACATGTTCTAATGTCGCTAATAAATTGCAGCACCCGTGACCACTAGCGATAGTACCTTATACTTGCTACGGTTTTAAGCTGTGCCGGTAGCGCGCGATCATTAATCACTACAACAAAACAACGACCTGCGCTCGCGCACCCGGTCATTACGCCGGTAATTTGTCCCGAGGGTCGTAAGTTTTTTACTTAAAACTTTCAAAGTTTCATTTTGTTTATAAAAGTTGTATTTGTGACGATTTTTATTGTTTTTAAAGGATGAAAAAATTCAGTGAAATGTTTATTTTATTGTACGCTTTATAAAAAGTAAATTCGTTGTTCTTATTTTAAAACTTAGGATTTATTGAGAAATCGAATGTTTTCAACATAATTTTTTATGCTAAGTGCAGCCGATACACACTGATACTATAAACATGATATTTAAAGGCCAAGCCGTGTTTCGCTTTATTTCACATATTATATTACCCAGGCGACCTTTGCTCCGGATGTGATCCCAGAGATCGTGAACTATATACAAAGGCTTCTTGTCTGATAATTCATTTAAAGATTTCTCCTCTTACGGTATATCAGATTTATCGGTTATTTTAATAATAGTTGGTGATGAAGGTGGTCTCATTCTTAAGGATGAAGGAGAGCACCTTCTGTAATACAGTCTATATTAATACCGAGATTGATGCAATCCTTCCAAAAGATGATCAAATTACAATTTGTTTAGTTATTAATCATTCTGAATGCAACATCATAAATAAAATAATAATAACTATAAAAAGTTAATAATTCTTTTTTAATAATAGTAAAAGTAAATTGCAGCTTGTAACTGTTCCATAGCTGGACTGGTCTCTCCTTTATAATACGAATAATAATATGGCCTGGAATCCAAGCCTTGACTTGTTTAACTCATCATCAGCTGTATTTTGCAAAACGGCAGCGGAATACATACAATCTGTATTAATTAAGTATACGCTTCAGGTTCAACCTGTAATGTTTATTTGTATTTTGTAAATAAAGAAATAAATAAATAACAAATATAGAAACATTATTAAAATAAATTACTATTATTATTTAATTTTCTTCTTAATTCTTCTTCGAATACGATTGGTATTACTTTGACCAAACAGCCTTTAAATCTTTTCACTTCCTTTAAAAACGATCCTTATTTACTTAGTAATAAAACTAACTTTTCTAAATTCAAATATTAATATTTGAATTTAGAAAAGTTTGTCACAGATTAACAAATATATCGACTTATTTTCTATGGGAGATTACGTAATTTTATTTTACGATGTATAATTTCAAGCCTATGTTTATTTGATACATACATGTTAACCCTATGCAGTGCAACTGTCCGGGCCCGGATTTCGAGGCTCCGGGGTCACAATGCGCACGCGCACACTTCGTAGAAGCGATCATTATACCAACTGAACGGGTTCTTATGTAATAAAGATTTATTCATCATCAACTGTGCGTACCATGCAGGTGGGTCAATGAACTAATTTGGATTATAATAACGATATATTATATGTTCTGACTCGATTTATTGAACGTTATTTAATTTCATGTTGAGTAGATAAATAACAATACCTGTAGAAGACCTTCGACGGCGATATTCAACATGTGAAGTTTTATTTAACCTATTCGTATGAATGAATTTAAAGCGATTTGTGTTCCAAAAAAAATTGGCATCCGTAGCATTCGTACCATTGTAATGTAAGCACAACAAGTTATAAAAAATCAATAAATTTAAAAACTCTAAAGATTAAGTTTATTAATGTTTCTTGTAATTTCTTTTTTTATTTAGTATATTTATACTGCATAAGAATTTGCTATTATAATTAAAATAATTATAATAAAAATACAAAAATATGAAACAGTCGAAGCTGTCAAAGCACCTTCAAACAATGAAGTGACTAGTTTTTCGCGTCGTCGTCTTCGTTAAATCTGAAAATAAAACGCAATGTCAAACGAAAGTCACACACGGAGCAGGTGTTTCTTGCAAAATAAAACGAGCCACAGCCGAGCATCGCCCACCCCGCTCTACCTGACACAATGGCATCCGAAAAAGTGAAAAAAAAAACACAGATCGCTGATACATATATCCCCTTTTACGTGCCGAACATTTCTCTGGATATTCTGTCAGCTATAATAACTCAACTGCAATGATAGGAATCGTGAAACTGGCTAAATCTATCCTACTACTTGTTATACTCGTAATTGGGTAATTCATTAAATGGATATAAGACAGCAGGCTGATTGTTATTAATTACAATTTTTATTTATGTTATATATTTTTTCCGTTTTGTTTTTCTTATTTCTTAAACTGTATATATTTTTTTATAATTTAGGTAGCAGTAGGTACCAAGGCCCATAGACATTGGTATTGTAAGAAATGTTAACCATCGCTTACATCGCCATTGCACCTTGGGAACTAAGATGTTATGTCCCTTGTGCCTGTAATTACACCGGCTCACTTACTCTTCATACCGGAACACAATAACACAAAGTACTACTGTTTTGCGGTCTATATTTCAATCCAATTTTCTTTTTACCTTAATTGCTCAGAATGGATCTGGATCAATGGCCTGTACAAATTATAAGGATAAAATAACTATCTCGTTGCTTTAGTATACACCTGATTGAGATGTGATTTGATTATGTAAGGATATAAGATTAATATAGTAACAGCCTGTTAATGTCCCACTGCTGAGCTAAGGCCTCCTCTCCCTTTTGAGAAGAAGGTTTTTTAGTTTATTCCATCACGCTACTCCAATGTGGGTTGGTAGAATATACATGTGGCATAATTTCAATAAAATTAGTCAAGCACGAGATTAATTATAAACATAAAATTAAGCACATGAAAACTCAGTAGTGCTTGCCCGGGTTTGAACCCACGATCATCGGTTAAGATTCACGCGTTCTAACCACTAGGCCAACTCGGCTTTTTCTTTTCTCTTTTTCGACTTCAAAACATAGATTTTTTAATTAATAAATACCGGACTCTCATATTAAGTTTCCTAATTATATTTCCAATTAAGTGAATATATCTTGAATCGACCAATTACGTTCGCCGGCCGTCTGTCCGTCTGTCGTTGACAAGATCTATTCGGACGATCCATCGTTACCAGTTAAAATTATTTTCTACTAAGGACCAGAATTTGCTAAACGATTTTGAACATAAATAGTACTCATATAAGTTTATTAGGTTTTGGAATCGTTTTACCTTGATAATAAATATGTATTGAAATTATATTTAAATAAATTCGTTAAGGTATGTAACTTTTATTTAACACAGAAATATTTTACAAAAATAAACTAGATGTTCTAAAAATTATTCACAAAATATGAGAAATATTGCTATAGATGAATGTTATTTTGATATTGCAAGTTCAATATAATAAACTCACTTGAACTCTTAATCTGGGTTGTTATACTTAGAAGAACATTTTAATAATAGGCTTTAAATGAGATAAGGTTATTGACTTTTGACGTTATCAAATGAATACGTATATAAATATAAATATTTCACTTATAAGGATTTAAAATTAACACAAATAAATAAAATTGAAATATTTGTCAGTGATTTAAGTTGAATTTTTTAAAGTTAATTGTAATGTTACTGCCATAGATTATTTTTATTTTTTCTGTCTGTCTGTTTATTCGGGGTTAACCTTCAAACGGGTAAAATTACAAATATGTATATTTGGATTGTTATAGGAAGTATTCTAAGGTACCGTTTACCGCGTAGTTTCCTATTAACGTCATCGGCCCGTAAAACCGTCCCACCGTACGCCGCATCACATCGCGTTTTAAAGAGACTATATGTGGTGTCTTTAAAATACTGATATCTCCACATCGACGTGGTGCGCAGCGTACAAACGGTTTGAGCCGCATCTCCAGTTATTTCGAACCATTGCAGCGTAAAAGTAATGACAAGCATCATACAAAATGTCAAAATATTAGTTATCCTTGTGGGTCAGTCACTATTGTACTGGTGGTAGGGCTTTGTGCAAGCTCGTCTGGGTAGGTACCACCCACTCATCAGATATTCTACCGCAAAACAGCAATACTTGATATTGTTGTGTTCCGGTTTGAAGGGTGAGTGAGCCAGTGTAATTACAGGCACAAGGGACATAAAATCTTAGTTCCCAAGGTTGGTGGCGCATTGGATATGTAAGCGATGGTTGACATTTCTTACAATGCCAATGTCTAAGAGCGTTGGTGACCACTTACCATCAGGTGGCCCATATGCTCGTCCGCCTTCCTTTACTATAAAAAAAAAAAAAAAAGAAACGTCGTTCATTTTCTGACTATGAGACGTCGATCGGAAGTTTATGCTGAACTTAGACGACACTTAACGTCACGTCTCATTTTTTGATATAGTGTGAGCCTTAGAAAAGATTAATTTGAATTTGTCGACTCAGGTTTCCTTTCACTGTCATCTTGAAAAAAGGAGTACATTTTGGTTTTTTTTTTTGCGATAACTCGGCTCTCCTTCAAGATACGATAATTTTGATTACATACTGTGACTTACCATGTAATAAAATAGCTAAAACGATTTTGTTTTATAACTATTACTATTTTTTTTTTTTGTATTCAGAATCTGAGTAGTGTAAATATAAATATATCTACGCCTTCGATAAGAGTAAGCTTTCTAGTATTGCACGTTATATTATTATAATTATGTTTACGTAGCATGACTGTTGTAATTACTTGATATTCAGAAACTCTCATATCACCAAACAGTTATATATCGCATAGAGTTCAATTTACTATATCATTCGGTAGAGTGAAATTTATAGATAAATAGGCCAGCTTCAAATTAAGACGAGTCAGTCTCGCTTGAATAATTGCTGTAACAGGATCACTATGAGTTTCAAGAATAAAGTTGTGATAGTGACGGGAGCCAGCTCGGGTATTGGGGCCTCGGCATCGATAATGTTCAGCAAAGAGGGCGCTCACGTTGTAATGGTGGGCCGTAACGAAACCAAACTTGCCGCCGTGGCCGCGCAGTGCTCCTCGCCCCTTGTGGTTCCTGCAGATGTTGCCAACGATGACGACGCTCGTCGTATCATCGACCAAACCATTAATAAGTTTGGTAAGATCGACGTTTTGGTCAATAACGCTGGTTTGTCAGTGGAAAATGGCGGTATCCTAGGCAACGATATGATGAAAGCTTTCGACACGGTCATCAACGTCAACCTTCGAGCGGTCGTTCATTTAACCATCTTGGCTGCCCCGTATCTGGTCAAAACGAAAGGAAATATAGTAAACATATCGAGTATTTCTGGAATTATGCCTCCTTTTGGTCCCGGTATGACAAATTACTACGTCTCTAAAGCAGCACTGAACCATTTCACTGTTAGTGCTGCAACTGAGTTGAGCCCTCTCGGTGTAAGAGTAAATACAATAAGTCCTGGACCGGTTAGAACTGATTTTATGGAGAATGCTAAATCAGCTTTAACGTGGGACGATTTTCCGCCGATGACTCTTCTTAATAGAGTATCTGAGCCGGAAGAAGTAGCTGATTTGATATTATATATGGCGAGTGACAGAACAAAGTCTGTCACGGGATCTAATTACGTGACCGACAACGGTATGCTAATTAAACGGGGTTAATGTAATATGTACGTATGTTATTCTTTGTGAATAAAAAAAAAATCAATTATTATATTATCAATACAAAAAGATTAATTAAGAGAAATATAAAAGATTTTTCCATATAATTTTTTTTATAAAATTAATTGTCAATGTTAAATAAGTTAAATAATTTAAATTGTGATTTTGTTAATTTACAACAATCTAAATAAATAGCACCAAAGAAAGTGACAAGATAAGAACTATACCTTTTTTAATTTATATAAATATATTTTGTACGTGCTTGAATGCAACTTTTTTATATTTCTAAAGCAGATCACTGATATGTTTTTATTATTATTATTATTATTATATTAACATTTTTTATTAAACATTAATGTGATGTTAGGCTGACATTCATTTTTAAAATATCAAGACGGCAGCAAAAGGTCTTAATGATGGCACTGATGCGCTTCGGCTCGGGATACGACTCCCATCATTGTTTAATGTCACGGTACAACGCGTCTGGGCTTGGTTTCCTTACACTCCTTAAATTACATTTTCCTTAGAGAATTGTTATTTAAATGATATTTAATACTAAGGCGAAACTCAATATTTATTTTCTATAATTACAAGATAACTTAAATGTTACAAAAATTACTTATTACTTGTTTTGGTAATGTCTACTATATTATCTGGCCACAAGAATAAAACAAAAAAGCCAAGATGGCCCAATGATAAGAACGCGTGAATCTTAACCGACGATGGTGGATTCAAACCCGGGCAAGCACCACTGAATTTTCATGTGCTTAATTTGTGATTATAATTTATCTCGTGCTTGACGGTAAAGGAAAACATCGTGAGGAAACCTGCATGTGTCTAATTTCACTGAAATTCTGCCACATGTGTATTCCACCAACCGGCATTGGAGCAGCGTGGTGGAATAAGTTCTAAAAACCTTCTCCTCAAAAAGGGAGAGGAGGCCTTAGCCCAGCAGTAGGACATTCGCAGGCTGTTACTGTATAAGAATAAAGCTCTTCCAAAAGATACCATCACGGGCGCCAGTTCTTTTGAATTCGAAAAAACTATTGAGAAAATTAGAGAAACAGAAAGTATGGTTGTCTAAAATCGTTGTAGTTTTTTAGGTCAGTAGGTTTGTTCATTGTTGAGTCGAATAATGAAGTAAACAAAAAATATATTATATATAGTAATGCTAATTTATCTCTCCAGTTTACTTTTTCGGTTTGTAAGGCTCGTCTGTAAGAAAAAACTCGAAACTCACCGCAGAAAATGCTCGAGAAATTTCAGAAGGTGATATGCGACATTGATCATAATTATTATAACATTTCAAGAATTCACGCGTCAAAATAATAATAATAAGTCGGTTGTCAATACATTACGGATGATCACTTCCTCGAGTAATTTCTTACAGAATAGCACTGCTATTATAAGCTAAATACGATTACTATTATTTCTATTAGACTAGAGATATTATTATTTCTTAGGTTTTTATATTGTGTTTTAAATAAATTGCAATAATGTTTACCATATACGTTTTTCAACTTTACAGATTTAATCACGATATTTAAGAAAGGAGAAATTGTTTATCGCAATTTTAATTAATATGTCGTAATTTCTCTAATATTAAAAAGCTGAAGTTTTTTTTAATTTGAATACCTTAATTACAAGATCTCCCAGTCCAAATAAAAATAAATCTTTCCGTGGTAGACCGTCCATTTAGTGAGGAGGGGAAAAAACGCGGAACAGCTAATATACATAATATATTTAAAAATAAAATACTACACTAAACCTTTATGAAAACCATGCGTAGCGGTTGGTAGCTAATATTAATAAATATTCATTACTGTATAAGGAATTGTTTGCTAGTTCATTAGCGCTTTCACTATTGTATCGGTTTTTCAGACACTCGATATTCGTTATCTAGTTTAGATGCCATAAATTATACTATAACGTAAGATCCATTAACACGAACTTTACATTTGTGGATTTTCCGTATTTAATAATTTATTGTACTAATAATAGGTTTTTGTATAGGAAAATGAAAGTAAAATTTTATAAGATATTATTATCTTGGTGCTACTATCTTTTCCTCTTGTAATATAATCTTCACGTCCATACATCATTGACTATTTTTTTCCCAGGATATAGGCATTCATCGGTTTAAAGCTTACTTTATATGGGGGGATCCGATCTGTTTATTGTAGCTCAGTGTTTAAAAGAAATCGGGAAACATGTACGAAATAAGTACGTGTGGAAAAACTGAATTTAATATATAACAAAACAAAAAGCATATGAGTTAACGTTTTTATATATATATAAATCATACAAATACTAATATACCTACTTATCCGTTAAGGTATTGGTTTGAAACAGCGATTTAGTCTGTTACAAGGACATCGATTTATGTTCTTAAGAAATACATAACAGTTTAATTATTTAAAAAAATACTCACAAGAGCACAATCAGATTTTTTTTACTATATTTTAGAAAGCAGACGTGCCTATTGGCTTCCTCCCCTTTGCCTTACACACTAGAACTGTAAGAAACCTTTTCTTAAACGTGATGTGCCGCGAACAACGTGATCTAAGATGTTACTTTACTTGTGCCCATAAATACATCGGCTCACTAAACATTTCAACCGGAATACAGCAACACAAAGTATTGTTTTCCGGAAGGTTAGCTTGTAAGTGCAGACAGTCGTGTACACATTCCCAACCAACGATAAGATATTTTATGAAGGACAACGTCAATATAACTTTCATTTAAATAAAGAGTTAGATTTCTAAATTTTTAAATTTGTTTTATTTCCCTTTATTCGGACAGATTTCCATTCTTATTTTATCTTCTCTATATGAATTTTGTCGTCCAGAATATTGAGGTTTGTTGATATTTTAATTTTGAAAGAGAAATATTTTATTGATTTTCTATAGAAATTAACTGCCCTTTAGCATCTATATGTTTTATATAATGGTTGTAGCTTTTCGAGATACGAAGACTGAGTTTGAAATATTAATCTTCACCTTTTCGGCATATCTTTAATCTCGAATGCTATAAAGGCTGAAGATTAAACCGCACGGTGCGCGGGCGCCTACGTCACGCGGCGCGTGCGCACGCGTCGTGACGGCCGCCGCCACCGGTGATGCATTCTTCTTGTTCCCATAAAATTGATGGCATGTTTGCATTGAGAAGATAAGCAAATGTTATGACATGCTTAAGACTAAATACTTTGGTCCCGATCGTTATGGAATGTTAACATATTACATCTTAGTTTTTTGTTCAGTAAAAGTAGAACTTTGGTTTTCTTTGTTTTAATTTTATTATCTTAAAACTTGTGTTATTAGAGACGACAGCAGACCAATGGATCAGAATCGAACCTGCGATATTTTCATCGCTAGACGGACCTAATATCGTTTAGCAATTAAGGCGTTAAATTCAGGCTAACACTTAGGCATCATAAAATAATGTATTTACTTATTCACGGCTTAAAACTACTAGTTTAAACAGGCAAATATCAACTTATATTTAGCTAAGTCTATTTGCAACAGTGATCATTATACATTTCTATTCTATTATTGTGGTGACGTGTGCGCCTCCTAGTGAAATAAACTTAATGCTTCCCTATAATTAATAATAATATAATATTACTGCTGATCAAGAACGTTGAACTTATCATATCTTGGACATTATGAGGTTGAGAAAAATAATAGCCTTATAATATATTATTTATTTATAGTACTTTCAAACTTCTATCTATTCAAACTCTCGTAGGTATAATGCAATATTAAACATTTTACAATGGTCCAATCATTGTCAAACAATAATAAAATAGATATTAAAAGAACCGGGAAATCAACTATTTACATAACGAGAAAGACGATTTTGTGACCTAGTAATCCTTTTTGGAATAAATCAAGAAATAATTGATTAAACGACTACTAAAATTCCAGTAATAGAGGCAGTTATGTGTATGGGGCAATAATTAACTAGCTCCGTAATTACCTGTTGACTACAACTCAGCTATTAGGAAGACTAATTCCCTGGTATTGTATAATTTACAACGCTGACCTGCCATTAGCTCTGACTGTGCGACTATGCGGTGTAAATACTTATAAATGCACACATACAGTTATAATTCTACAGATAATTAATACGTTACGTATTTAATAAAATTTTAATAGAATTCGGCCTTACTTATACGTTGCTTAGCGGCTGTTTAGCTAAACACTGATTTCGCTGAGTAAGTTCGATTCTTTTTAAATTCCTTATTTAAAACTATTATTAGCTTCTTATGATTGTGACGTCACTAAACTAGTGGCAAACTCTAAGTGACTTAAATTATAAACTTTATTTAGTGAGTGTTTCTTTCGAATTTTAAATCAATAATAACAAAAAGAGATAAATCTGTGTTACTAAGTAACTTTTACAAGTAGGGCCGATATATCTCGAGGTTCTGTATATAAATATTTTGTTTGGGTCATAAAGTTTTAAGTTAATTAGGTTTTTTCCTCTAGAAATTCTTAGTAGCTACACGGATTTAAAAATTGCTCTTTTCGTTAATATAGGATTTGACATCGTACAGAATTAAGAGAACAAAGAAATAGAGAGTTCACTTTAGTTACCACATAAATACACTTGCGTACCCGCCCGATGAAGCTGTTGAGGCCCCTTTGGCCAACAGCAAAAGGTCAATTCGAAAACAAAAAAAAACTTGCGCACTATATACTATCTCCTATGCAGTTGGCTAGTATTTCTCCAGTAAAGCGATACCACAAGTCAGACTTTGCCATTAATACTTTCAATGTTCTAAAGCAACCAAAACGGTTTTTAATGAGCGTCTTATACAAGAAAACTGAAGTGATTTTAAAATATAAATTATATTTAATATTATTTATAATAAGCAAGTGAGACTTGATAATGATAAATATGCATGAAAAAACTAATTTGCAATTTTCAAATTGAACACGCGTATAATAATGGCTATCTGTAATCGCAAAAAATATGATAATCCGTCATCAATAGCGTTCCTGTCAGGACTTCAGATAAAACGTGCCCAAGATGTCAAGATACTGTTAGTGAAACGTTAGTACGAAGTATGACTTCTCAAATGCATTCTCTTTGGTTTTTGATATATTGAGTGCCTTATTGATCTAGTGGCTGATTTAAATGGTTGCAGATCTGAAGGTTCTGGTTTTTAATCCAGTTCCGATATAATAATAAAATTTGTTTTGTCTATCAATATTTTGTCTTTCACTTATGTATTTTATTTTTCACTCATATATTTTTTGTATTATTTTTATTACTGTTTTATATTTATACATTTTAGTAGACGTTCAACTTTTCGATTTTAGTTTATTTATAGCTTACGTAAGCTGTTTGTCTTAAACAGGTATCATAATACATTTTGATAATAGCATTGCTAAATTCTGCTCACTTCCATGACAGAGCGGAGAAGTTAGAAACTGTTGCCTTCGAAACTATACTATAAATTTAAATACTACACATATATAGAGCAACGCACACAAGATAAATAGAAAAAAAACAAATTGAACATTTTTTTCACTAATAACATCCACAATCTATACTAATATTATAAAGAGGTAAAGTTTGTGAGGTTGTAGGGGGTAATCTCTGGATCTACTGAACCGATTTTGAAAATACCTTTATCAATAGAAAGCCACATCATTTATGAGTGTTATAGACTATATATTAACCCGAAAAATTAAAAGACTTTTTCGTGGTAGTGGTCTGCAAAGTAAGTCGGAGAAAAAACGGTCGAACGAAAACGTTTCTTACGAACGCTGCCTTAACGGTGAGAGATATATGATTGAGTTCTAGAAAAAAGTTGTAGAGCTTAATAATGCCTACAAAAAAGTTAGCAACAGCATATGTCTAACTTTTATATTTAAGTCACAAAAAGTAGTTTATTATATTAAAAAAATAATTTAAATCGTTAGGTCATGTTTATTGGTCATATTATCAACAATTATAAATTATTGTCAAAATAGGTAAACCCATCGTCTCAAGTGTTTGAAACAAAGGACTTTTCCGTTTTATTGGATATAATTTGGACCAATGGTTAAAGAGATAATACGCCATAGGTATGGAACCGCAACCGTGTCGTAATCTATTGAGTGTTATTTCTATTAGGCGATTTTTTTCATATACACGTCAATCTATTTAAAAATAAATTGCTTTATTACCAAGGAAATTTTATTTAGATAAAATTAATTTTTTACAGTTTGTTTTTTGGTTGCATAGTTTAAGAGATAATTTAAAATATAAAAATACGTGAAACAATTTTATTAAAGTTCGGCCAATTGATCAGAAGTAAAAATGTTTACTGCCCAACGAAGAGGGTACGTGTCAGCTAGTTATTAATACAATTACAGTTTTATTTTTTTATGATATATAAAGTTAAAATTAAAGCCAAATATTAAACACATCGAAATAATATGGAAAAGGATGTCAGTCACACCTTTTTAAGATTCTAATAAAAAGTTTTTTGGTAATAAAGTCCACATTCATAGACTAATAATACTATTGTTATCCATTGCTGCATTGTTATATATAACAAAAAAGTTACAATTTTAGTATAAATACATAAAGATTACACATAAATTATGGCGCATACGAAGAGATGGAACGAAAACACTTTTAAAACTCGTCGTTTAATACAGAAACTTTTTATTATAAGGTCCATAACAGAGGTTCAGAGATATAATCTTAAAAAAGTGGCAGCCTATAACTGTCCCATTGCTAGGCTAATGTCTCCTCTCTATTTAAGGAGATAGCTTATCCCATCACATTGCTCCAATGCGGGTTGGTGGATACATATGTAACAGATTTTCATCCAATACATGCAGGTTTTCTACGATGATTTTCTTTACCGACGAGCACGAAATGAATTATAAGCAATAATTTAACACATGAAAAGTCAGTGGTGCTTAACCGGATTTAAGCCTAAGACACAATCCTCGGTTAAGATTCAAGTGCTCTAACCACTGGGCCATTTCGGTTCATAGTTGGTAGCAATATTTATATATAAAAATATTGTACTTTTTATAACCGTCACATTTTGGATCATCATCGATATTTGAACTTGTTAATTCTAATCTGGGGTTGTGTAACTTAATGAACGTAAAAAACGTTGTCTAACGTTAACCGTCTGGTAATAGAAAATATATGCATCTATTTTTGAAATTAGAGCAAGCATACTGTTATTTAGTATGTAAGATATAAGCAGGAAGTGAACACTTTAAAAGCCAATAGGGAGCCAGCTCTCGTTATTAGATGAACAGAAAATTGCCCCGATTATGGCACAGTCGTAGAGTGTTCGAGAATCGAAGTTACATCGAACATTACACTTTCTAAAGTGACATTGAAAAAGAGAATGTTATTTTCTATTATGTAGTCATTTTTATAATATATAAATTAAAATAATAATAAAAAAATACGCCTTACAATTTTATAGAAAAAAGATTGTCCTGTGGCATTGTACCCAAGACGGTGGCACTATTGCCTCTCTGCACCGCTAGACTCAGCCTTTGGGCAAAATAAGCGCCAGCTCTTGGTAAATACAATTTTGTAAAACAAATAATGTAAGGTTATCTTCAGGTCATGTTTATCGTTACAGGTAATAATCTCAATCTCAAACGTATTTATTTTCCCTTTTCAATTGGTAATTATATAATATAATATACATTTATTTATCATGTTATTTATTAATGACCATTATTTACTACATTTTTAAGGTTATGGTATGTTAAAATAAACTTTTAATATTATTAGTACCAATGAACTATGATATTCAACTAAAGATGCTACCAGCGTACCTACGTAATATTAAGTTACAAAAGTTCACAGTCACGCTAGATTTCATAGTGAACTCTACGCTCCCAGCATCTCTCATATCTTTTATTACATATAATAAAACTACCTATTCAAATATAAATCAATCAATACAGGAGTGTTAATAATAAAGGAGCTGTTTTTTATCGGAATATTTCTTAACAAAAAATATACAAAGACAGCCGTGTTGCCATAATCATATATCTATTCGATACATTTGAAAAGTACTAAATGGCATGAAAAAAAAAAAAAAAATTAAAACAAAAATGCAAGCTTTTTTTTACTTTATATTCAGTAATAGCGCTCTAAGCACTTAAAACGCTCAATATTTATAACGCAATGTAATAACACTGCTTAATATAACCATATTTGAATATTTAATTATATTTAAAATACATACGCAACTCGATTCAAACATAATTGTTTAATTAAATGGTTTAAACGCTTTTAAGCTTAGTTAATTGTTTAATCTGAATTATATGACATTATAAAGGTTTTTTAGCGTATGATTATATAAACTATGCTGTCTTCTTCTTTCGAATGCCAAATCAATAATGACATAAAGAACAAATTCAGTGTTTATCTAAACATCCGCTATGTTTATAAGGTCGTAAATGTTTAATTATAGGACTATGAAAGGCATATCTAGAATAACTAAGCTGCTTGCTTTATTATCCAGCCTGGTATTCATTGCATAATTAAAACTAGTCATAGTATGCCCATGCACTATTTCAAATACTTTTGCAAGGAACTATTAAAACTGGCATTTCTACTATACTGGATTTTATAGAATTCAATGCTTTAGACAAAATTAATTAGGCCATCTTGCGTTTGGAAAGTATTGTTTTATATATAATAAAAGTCAAAGTCGCTTTTTACGTATGTTCGTTTCTTCGCTTACTTTTTTGGTCAAAATTTGATTTTGATGATACCAAAACAATGCAAAAGCTATCTCTCTATATATGGATAAAATGTATGTATAGCAATTAAATCTCCTATATGAATAACGTGTCAGTCTTTATGATAAATAGATACATATTTAATTTAACACATGCTGATAATCGAAATGATATATTATATTTCAAATAAATCATTCAAATTTATTGATTAATTCATTCAAGAATAACTTTGACGTAATTGTAATTAAATCAAAATAAACTTTATTCAAGCTCACTTAATAATTGAATCGTAATTTACAACATAAATTATAATCGTAAAGCTACCGTAATCTGTTCGGTATGTAGATCCTACCAGGAAGACTCGACAAAAACCTTATTAAATACTTCTTATAATAATATACAATTAAATGTTTTATGACCCGTATAAAGTCAACGAATAGTAACAGCATATTGTTTTATTTTCTAAATAATCAATTTTAACCAATAACATTTTATATGAAATATTTTCATGTACGAGTATGTTGAATACATTACATGAAAACCACAAGATATACTTAGGTACGATAATAAAATATTAATTCCTTATAATCATTAAAATAAATAGAATAAAGTAACAAGAACACTAAAATAATAAGTCAGGATGAATGAAGACCATTCCAATGGTTGTTCTTCCGCTTGTCTTGCCTACTTGGCTTAATACCTAAAACTTTAACTAACTAAAATTTATAAAGCAAACGCATATTCGAGTAGTAGACCGTAATACTCAGATAAGTGTTCAAGTGCCAGTGTTCCGTTACAGATAAAAAGAAATATTTTTATTTGAATTTCGAGTAAAGTAAAGTAATGATAAACTCGATTTCGTCATACGTAATACTAATCTGTTAGAAACATTCCTTTGCATAATGATCTTGTTTTTGCTTGAATTAATAAAGTCAAATTGAATAGAATAAAACAGAAGCCTTCGAGAAACAGAAGTTACATCATTAATTAATTAAACTTCCTAAAGTGACATTGAAAATATGTGAATGTGTTTTTCGACTAGGTGAATATAATTTTCTAAATATCAGCTACCAAATAAATTAAGTGCGATGAGATGAATTAATCTAAATCCAATGTAAATTTGACTCTGAAGTCGTCTTCGAGTCAGGTTTATCCCGGAATTCAAATAACTGAAATACGAATTGAACGTTGGAATTTGTATAAGTTAAATATTATCTTATTATAAATATTAACAACATCATAAAATAAAGTCAGATTAGGTACACTTATGTCAAATTAACATTACATATTAAATCTCGAATACGAATTCCTGAACGGAAAACAGCAAATAAACGAACTACCAAACTTACAAAAGCTACCAAAACAGCTTAGTAAAACGTATTTTTACCTAGCCATCCATTCCAGAACGCACTAAACACTGACAACTGACACTGCACTTATTCAATGTACTTTTACTCTCGAAAAATTCGGGAGAGAGCTTCCGCCGCGTGCTCCTCACTACCCGCGCTCGCTTCGTACTCTGATAAAAATTCCTTGTAGAATTCGACGTTCCCTGTACAATCGCGCACGACACGGGGCCCTTCGAGTTCGGCTCAACACTGGGTCTCGGATTGGAACTGGTATGGCGTAAATCAGTTTACGGTACTATCGAGTGAAACTGTCGCTATCTTTAGCTCGGTTTTTTATCCTTATTCGATTACTTTAAACTTGTTTATGATTTTGGCTGTCTCTACGTGAGCTAGTTCATTTTATTAATTGATTATGTTTAAAATATTAATTGGTAGTTTTGAGTATATATCATTAAATATGTAGAAGAAAGTTCCAGGTTATATTTAGCATATTCATTTTACTCGTTTCTCTTTAAGAGTTACAAAATTTGTCTTAGCAGCCTTAGCCTTAGGCTTAGCCTATAAAGATTTAACCTTAAAACCTGGGAAGAAAAACTTATTAACACAATTGAAGGTATTTGAAAAAAAAATTACATAATAGTTTTGGCAAAAATAATTTCTATTTCATGAAATTAATATCCTTATTTTTTTCATTCAAACATTTAAAAACAACAATACGTAACTGCATTGTTTCATAACTAAACATTCACATAACAAAAAAGCAGTAAAAGTAATAATTTTCACGAATATTACTCAACCACTGACGGTAGCTAAAACATTAGCCACGTGGGATTATAAAATTAAGCATGCGAATGTACGAACGGCGGCGCGCGCGCAGCCTCCGGTCGTCGCTCGCAACCAGTCGGACCGCATACACTCCCCCCACCCGCCACCCGCACCCTAACTTGCAAACCGGCAAACAAAAACACTTCCTAAATCGCCATCACAGAGCGTATAATCGAATGGCATCAAACCACATTTAAAACATTTCCGAAATGACTGTTCTCTGCGACATGCAGGGTTCTTTACATATTTCCCCAAACCTGGCTCATTATAGACCTTTTCTGTTGGTACTAAGGTATATTTTAGCGTCGTAGTGTCGAAGGAATGCACCTGAGCTACTGGGCCCCGCAATCATCGGTGAACTACAACAATAATATTTACCGAGATTCGTTAAATGCAACTTCTTGAACACGTGGGTTCCGTCGTAGCATAGAATAAAAATAGACTAACACCGAAATTTATCAGGTGATAAAAATTGATTCATTTTACGCATTTTAATTTTATTGGTAGACCAATAAAATTAGTTTAACACGTCGTTTTATTTGAATAATAATATACAATTAAATGCTTTATGACCCGTATAAAGTCAACGAATAGTAACAGCATATTGTTTTATTTTCTAAATAATCAATTTTAACCAATAATATTTTATATGAAATATTTTCATGTACGAGTATGTTGAATACATTACATGAAAACCACAAGATATTGTTTAATAAAATATTAATATTAATTAATGTTAATATTAATATTAATTAATATTAATAATTTTGGATAATATGAGAAATCTAAAATTCTTTGGTAGATAACATGTATGATACGTAAATATTACTTAAGCATAAATTTACGACTTCCTTCGCACCTGACTGACTTTGAAAATATACTCAAAGTTTTGTAATAACTAGTATACAAAAAATAATAGCTTCTTCACATGGACTTATTATTTTCGAATCAGCACTCGTCAGAGGAATAAATATTTTGTTCGGTGCGAAGAAAATATAATTACGTTACTTCGCTGATTGATCAATAAGTTCTACAGAATATTAATTTTTAATTGAAAACCGACCTTAACCGAACTGTGGAAAAACTTTGTTTAACGTTTTTAAATACATATTTTATTTTCAAAGTGAAGTGTACAGCATATGTATGTCAAATATTTTTCTATAATATCATAATCATTATTATTATCTATCCCTGTAAAAGGCAAGATCATTAGTTCATCAACGCACAGCTTGAACTATAAGACATTTATTTGAACTTTGAAGATCTTCGTTTCGTTATGCGATGTCCTCCTGACCGATTTCAGTTATGACTACCATGCAAGGGAGTCTGGCTAGTCTCCTTTGAATGGCTGTCAGTCCGTTGAATCAATCTCTGGTGATATTATAATGCACAAGTGTGTGCGCAAAAACACAGAAGCACGGAAATAGTGTTCGAAAAAGTGAATATTATTCCCTTGCTCTTCGATGGGACGGCAAATCCCATTTATTAAATGACGGCACGGATACACGTGCTTTCCGGTGCACGGAAGCTTAAACTTTCAAGCTCGGCAGACAAACCCAATAACTTTTATTGACCCGTGCTTGGATTTGAACCCAAGGCCACATCTGTAGCTGTTAAATTCGTAATTAAGAAAAGCACTAAGAAATCCTTTGTTGAAATTACAACGATATAGCAGAAACTGTCACGATTTTATATTTGCATAAACAAATGTATATTTTTATATATATGCATAAATGCTAAAAATATTGTTGTATAAAGCTATAAAAACTAAGTCAATAAAACAGTTCGTGAATGTCAATATGTGAGTGTTTTTGTTATTGGTGAATAAGAAGGTTCGTAAAGTTGAATTATTCAAATACTAGACTCGTCAAAATTTCCAGTATTATACGAGTAAAATTTCAAAGTCTGGATTATGTTAAAGCGTATCATATTTAAAAATCTATCGTGGTTACTGTTTTATAACGCGCTTTTTAATTTAAATACAGACTAAATATAGGATTAGACTTGCTATATATGCATGAAGTATGAAGTCCCGATGGATTTCATTTATGGCGTATAAAACGGTGCTGTCAGCACTCAGGGACAGAGTCCAGTTAGAGTCTGAACGTGGTACTGTTAGACTTTTGTCCACTGGATTTGCAGCAAGGGGTAGCCAAGTAAATAATGAACAAATTACAATGGATAAAAGCATCGTCTTTTTACTAACTGCATAAAGCGGAAAAGACAACATAAGCTATTTCTTAAATTATATTTCTTAATATATATATTAGTTATTTCTTAAATAATATTTCTAATGCCTGTATACCATTAAGTTCCACATTAGAATCTCAGGTTGGCCAAATAAAGTATATTGCATTATTATTTTTTGTTATAGTAAAACGTCCGTGTCAAAACACATAAAACTACCGTCACCATTGCCGTACTCGTTTGGTAAAAAACTCCACCTTGTTATGTTTCCTTTAATAAGGAATAAATGATATGTGTTTATTCCTTTATTGGAGAAAACGTTTTGTAAGAAATACCTTCTTTGTGACCTATCTCTCAATGCAATGAGGCCTAATATCAGTAGCTTCGTTGATAGTAATGAACTCTTGGCATATGGGCCACCTGATGGTGAGTGGTCACCAAACGTTCTTAGACATTGGCATTGTAAGAAATGTCAACCATCGCCTACATAGCCAATGCGCCACCAACCTTGGGAACTAAGATTTTATGTCCCTTGTGCCTGTAATTATACTGGCTCACTCATCCTTCAAACCGGAACACGACAATATCAAGTATTGCTGTTTTGCGGTAGAATATCTGATGAGTGGGTGGTACCTACCCAGACGAGCTTGCACAAAGCCCTACCACCAGTAAAATATTTAGTATATATATAATATAAGTATAATAGTATATAAGTAATATATTTAGTATATATATCTCCAGTACTATGTATATATACACAATTAGTGTATCTAGGTATATATTTTTAGACATTTGGTAAGCTGGATATAGTTTCTGACTCTCTCTACTACTTCTAATATATTCTAGAAACTTTCAAATTAACACTAATATGGCAGTGCCAAAGACATAATATTTCTTCCTTTGTATGATCACGTAACGAGGTTTTTAGATATCTTCCGACGTTATGTCTAGCTTGCCCCACGTGAAGGACGATCAGATCTGGTCTGATCAGATAAAACATCTCTCTTCCACCTATATAACTGGCGCAATGCTCTGCCATAGAATCGTAGTCTATCGTAAGTGGTCCCTTGCATTGCGCCACATAACTTGGGAACTAAGATGTCCTTCAAGTCTGTAGTTATACTGGCTCACTCACCCGTCAAATAGGAACAAACAACACTAAGTACTGCTGGTGTGCGGTAGAATATCTGATGAGTGGGTGGTACCTACCCAGATGAGTTTGCACATAGCCGAAATCGTAGAATCGCAGGATTGTAGATAAAAAATGTTTATTGAAGAGCGTCGCCCTGGTTGATACATGTTGAGTCGCCGCAGATCCTAGCAGACACCATTAGATGGAAGTTAATTAAATCATTATAGTCTTAATGTGGTTAGAACGAAATAAATCAATGAACTAAATAGATAAGGAATTAAAAATTATATAAATAACATTAAAAAAGCTGGAATATCATAACACAAACGTCTGAAATGGTTTTAAAGAATTTCTTATTTCGACTGCATCGTATAGCGATGTATATTTAATGCAATGTTAACCTTAAACTATTTTAACTTTTATCATTTGCATTTCGCTTCTGCGTCTATCTGTTACCACCTAATGGCATCCATAAATCTAGTCATCTCATTTACAATTGAATATATTTATGAAACAGGTATAGCGAACTTTTTGAATAATTCTTCGCTGTGAATATAAATTGAGTTGAATTATCTGTAGAAATCTTTTATAAGCTTTGCCTAAGTACCGTAATAACACATTCTGTCGCTAGGTTTCGAGTAGTTCTAAGTAACAAGGAACAAATCAAGGTTCCAATTAATTCTAATATTCATATATGATATTAATATGTCGTTTACCAACGATTTATTTTTTATATACCCATAATATCATTTTAGGGTTTCGTTGTAAAATAGCTTTTGAAAAGTCAACTGCGCAAGAAACACTTATGATAGCTTTTCGGCTACCTATTAATAATAATAATATTATTTTATATGTGTTTAACAATAAATATGAGAGATATGGTCGAAATGGTAGATCTATAATTTAAATTTATATATATATAAAAACAGGGAATTTTCATACCAAAATACGTATTACTTTACTACAGAACCTTCCCAGCGACGTAGCGAGATACGAACTTGCCTGATTTATTAATCGGTTTGAAGCCGCACTTTTATCAAAATAACCGGTAATTTTATCTCTAAATACTTTTTAGATTAAAAGTCACCAAAGATAATTTATGTAAATAAATGATTTTAAGATCTTTCGCAAGTAATTCTCAATTTTCGGTTGAATTCTAGTTGACATTCATTTTCAACTATTTTTAATCAACATAAAGAAATATGAATGTCTTGTGTATAAAAAAAAACTATTATCTCAACTCTAACTTATACCTAACCTAGGCAGACATTCGGATCTTGAAATTATATTACCTAATTTATTTGACAATCAATCAGCGAGTGCTATGCTTTTTTATCGAAGTGTTAACGGCCACTCAGATGACAGTTTACATTATGGCATTGCTCTCAAATAACTTGACATAGTTCATTTTACAAGGATATTTTTATGTACCTATACAATAATATCTTAACATTTTAAAATACAAGTTTATATAGAAAAACTTTAGATAAGTTACTGTTATTACTACTTACTCTTATCTACATTTGTAACTCGAATTTTTACATTATAATAATGTAATATTTTAAAAGATTGATTATTTATAACGACTAATAAGTCTTTGGAAGGTAAACTTAAAAGTTTACAGTAACAGGACAGTACAGTAACAGCCTGTCAATTTCCCACTGCTGGGCTAAGGCCTCCTCTCCCTTTTGAGGAGAAGGTTTGGAACTTATTATATTAAAATTTATATGAACTAAACGCTCACCTGGAACTCGAATCGGCGTTGTAGAGCTCATTTTTTTTAATTCTTAATTTTGTTGTAGCAATAAACGAATATACTTAGAGAACACATTGTAGTACGTAGGTATCTATAATGTTCTTCCAGTTAAACATTAACAAAAAGTTATTCAGTAAAGAATCTATAAGGCTTAAAGCCTTTTAGTGATGGCGCCTGCAATTTAAGAAATCTTATAACAAATTAAATTTAAGTATCATCAATTAATTAAATTATTTATTTATGTAAGTATGAGTTTAAAAAAAGGTTATATAACGGTTACGATGTGTTGATGCCGAGTATGCCGTTGATAGATCGATAAGATACCTAGTCAGGAATTTATTTTGCACAAGTATACTTATGAAGTGATGTGTTATATTATTTGTTATAGGTAGTCAGTTTTAACTTAAGCCAAAAAGGTATCCTAAAATCCAGATTCCACAATTTAAATATGTATATACCAGTCTTCGACATGTCACAAGCAAAATTACTGTGTCGCTTACTTGTGAGAATACTTACACCAAACGCTATTTCTTAAGTTACATAAATCGTTTGTATTTTAGATAAAATTAGGTACCTCCTCGTCAGTTAGTTTGAAATTAGTCATTACACTTTTTTTTTATTGAATAGAAAGGCGGACGAGCATATGGGCCACCAGATGGTAAGTGGTCCCTTAGACATTGTAAGAAATGTCAACCATCGCTTATATAGCCAATGCGCCACCGACTTTGGGAACTAAGATTTTATGTCCCTAGTGCATGTAATTACACTGGCTCACTCACCCTTTCAACCGGAACACAACAATATCAAGTACTGCTGTTTTGGGGTAGAATATCTGATCAGTGGGTGGTACCTACCCAGACGAGCTTGCACGAAGCCACCAGTAATCTATACTATATACTATAAACTATCAGTGTAGCATCCTCTATAGATTTTATTCGTCTGAAATCACCTGCAATTGAAGAAATTGGAAGGAAGTCCATTTTTTTTGTATTATAAATTAATATAGAAACTAACCAATTTAAAGAAGCCGCAATAATCAAGAGTTAAGAGGTAATAATACTTCCTCATTACGTATGTAAGATAAACATGACAATTAGTTGCATATAATATGATCTTGTTTTAAATATTGCGTGGGTTGGATTCAAGTATGTTAGCATTCTAATTGATATTACGTCTAATATTAAATTCATTTTATTTACTCAAAAACCCATGGTTAGTGCTTTCTTATTTTAGGGTAAGTTATTTTTCGTTCAAGAATAGTTCGTATAAAAATTCTCTGTAGATCTGATATGACCTTTTCTTAGAACTCTTAGGAGAAACAAATAAAAAATTTTAATATTATAATATTTATTTATTATTACCCAATTACTTAGAATTATCCGATTTAAAAACTAAGCCAGGACTATAATTAAAAAACTGTTTTTTAAATGTATGAATTTTGAAGCTTTCCTGTTATAGTTTTGAATCCACTTGTTTGTGGTGGTGGTACAATTGTGCCATATTCACTTGCATATTTTTGGGCACTTTCTTAGTAGGAGACCTAGAAAGTGATATTTTTCACGGTTGAGCCGTTATTTACCTATCCTGTTATATACGTGTGATACATAGTCATTGTTCAACTAGTGGCTAGCATCTGCTGTTCCGGGTAAGCATTATTAACACTGCCATTAAAAGTTGTTAACACATTATTATATGTATGTACCTACTTAAATGTGTGTATCGTTATAATAATTTCAAATGAAAACATAGCATTAAAACTATACACATCCCTCAAAGATAATTCTTCCTTCTGGTTTTGAAGAAGAATTTAGTAAAAAATAACAGGAAAACACATACAAAATTTATATTAAAGATGAATTATTGTCTAAAATTAAATCTAAGGGTATTTTTATTTTGGTGTAAATAAAATAAAACTCAAAAATATTATTGGATAATGTATTTAAAACAATTCTTGTACCGATAGGTTATAAAATACCGATATTTTTCTGAATGTCACAGATACAAAATATATATTAAGTATAATCGGAATAACTTATAAGTATAAACCATCCTTCGCCAGCCACTCACATACTTCAATAGACAATTTGTTATCAATTATATATCAAGAAGCGTCGCCGTAATTAATCATATGCTTATATTAGTTTTTACCATGTTGGTAGTCATCAATCAAATAAACACCAACGTCCTGTCAGAATTAACGGATAATCAGAATCGTTAATAGGATTATAGACAAAAAAACCGAATGTTCTCGACTTTTTTTTAATTCATATTAGATAGAGATAAAATAAATAAATAAAAATCTGTTTAAATTATCATAAAGCATATTGAATGGTACAATTGATCTTGATATCTTTGAACACATGCTATTTCACTAAAATCAGCTTATTACGATTTCCTGCATAATAAGCCATTTTATTCATGAAGGTCGCTGCAAGTGCCTTATGCCTCATTTATGTTTTCATATATTTTGCCATACTTATCAGCCTCTGAATACTCGAATAACACCCAAAATAAGTGATACTGACGATGTTACGTTCCTACGCGTAACGAAGATCCACTTTACCGGATATATAGCATCAAGTCGTATAATTAATTAATGTCCTTAAAAAAATCATAACAATCAAATATCAAAATTTATGAATAAAGGAAATTGTTTTTACTAAATTCTATTTTTTTATTTAACAACATCCGAAAAATGAAACTAAATTTACATCAACTCCACTATTTATTCAAATACTCTCGAAAAACAAAAGCGTTATTTTTTAAGATTATATTTTGTGCTAGTAAAGTATACAATTAAAAAAAGAATTAATGCTCAATTACTATATTTAAAAAAGGATTCGTTACGCTTATATACGTAGTAAGATTGTATAATTGAAGTTAAATTTTTTTATTGAAACACTTGTATCTGTCATCTTCATATCCTACTATCCGTTATCCGTAACCTTCTGCTCCGTAAGTAGCAAACCAATTGGTAGCTTCTAAATTACGCCTCGTTGACAACTCAATCAGTAGTAAGCAAAACGAACTGTTTCTTGGATATATTAACTGAGCGGAACAGGTAACTATCATAAATGAACATTATATTATATATCTATTATATGCATTATAATAAAATAAATCAATATATTATATTGACGCTTGCTAACATTATGTTAAATCAATTATAAATATTCCACCACGCTGCTCCAATGCGGGTTGGTAGAATACACATGTGGCAGAATTTCAATGAAATTAGACACATGCAGGTTTCCTCACGACGTTTTCCTTCACCGTTAAGCACGAGATGAATTATAAACACAAATTAAGCACATAAAAATTCAGTGGTGCTTGCCCGGGTTTGAACCCACGATCATCGGTTAAGATTCACGCGTTCTTACCACTAGGCCATCTCGGCTTTAAAGCTCGGAATGAGCTCCAAACCTTCTCCTCAAAAAGGGAGAGGAGACCTTAGCCCAGCAGTGGGACATTAACAGGCTGTTACTGTAATTATAAATTTTTTTTTTTTTTTATAGAATAGGAAGGCGGACGAGCATATGGGCCACCTGATGGTAAGTGGTCACCAACGCTCTTAGACATTGGCATTGTAAGAAATGTCAACCATCGCTTACATATCCAATGCGCCACCAACCTTGGGAACTAAGATTTTATGTCCCTTGTGCCTGTAATTACACTGGCTCACTCACCCTTCAAACCGGAACACAACAATATCAAGTATTGCTGTTTTGCGGTAGAATATCTGATGAGTGGGTGGTACCTACCCAGACGAGCTTGCACAAAGCCCTACCACCAGTAAAATATTACCACCATTAAATATTAAAATACAAATTACCACCAGTAAATATTAAAATACAAATACTCTGTATTGTGCTGTTCTCTTATTGAATAAACCGAATAAATATATGTAAATATATATTGACAAGTTTAGTTAATTGATGACACCAAATACAAAAACCTATAGAAATAAAATAACTTTAACGGATACATGCTAACGGATAATAACAATAATTTATAATTATAAAATAAAAGGCATTTATCCGTTAAAATAACTTTATTACAATGTACAGTAAGCAAAAACTATATAATATCACACTTTTTTTTATTTAAATAAAAATTGGGTATTTCCAAATATGATAGTTTAAATATGCGATTTGACATTTATACGGAATATAATTAAGTTGACAGTCCCTCGATGACGACGCTAGCTACTCTATTGGCTTAATACGACTAAGACATCTCCAACACTCGCTTCAAACTGATTTATCAATATTTATTTGAAATGCATATCCTGAAAAAAAAAACAATAAAAAGGTTTTATTTACCTTATTTATTAAAATAATTACTCGTCTGCATAAAGGTTTATTGTTATTCGATATGGTACAATGTTTGGAACATGTGAATCTTAACCGAAGATTGTGAGTTTAAGCATTATGTGATTAATTTGTATTTATAGTTATATATGAGTGTATATTACTAAATATCAGTTTACAGAAATGTTTTTCTTTGTTGATGATATTGAATTATAATGATAAAAAAATAAAACTCTTGTTAACTTGATAACCTGATGGAAGGTTTCGTGAATAGACACTGGCACAGTGAGCAGTATAAACCACTGATATAGAGAAGGACTTTTATAGTCTTTATACCATAACTATAATATAACATGCAGACTATACCTTACTTTACATAAGGTGATGCCATAATTAAATCACACATTGGATAATCCGACTTACTCTAATTCTAATTGTAGTAAATAAAAAATACATAAAATAATATAGTAGTTATAATTTATTACAAAAATTTCTTTATTTTTTGTGAGATATTTGGTCTGTGAAAAATAATGAGTATATTTCTTTTATCCAGCATCCAATTTATTAACTGTCAGCTATCTATGACTTAACCCATTCCTTATCAAAGGCGAAATAATAATATCTAAATAAGACATTATTAGTGGCTTGATAAATCAAAATTGGATGTATTTCTGGTGATGCTCCGTGAGACAGCTAATCAGACACAATTAAAAAACTATTTCTTCCTTCACAACATACTTCTATGGTAATGTTAAATAGAGAAATACCTCATAATTTATTTTCTAGCTTGCAATGCATTGGATAACCAATCCATCGCCTGGTCGAGCCCTTCTCCCCGCACTGCAGACGTTTTGAATATCTGGAATGTGCGGTCACGTAAAGCGTCCAAGCCCAGTGCCTGATGCACCTCTGCCACTGTCAAACAGCCTGTCATATCTTGCTTGTTTGCTAGCACCACTAGGATTGCGTTTGCAAGCTCCTCTTCCTGAAGAGATAAACAAAATGTTTAATACAAAATACATTTGGATAAATTAACATTATATTTTTTTTATAAAACAGTGTTATTACATTTCGTATGTAGAAATCACGTCTAATTTTATCTAGATCAATGACATGAGTGAACCGGAACATTTTTATTCATTTAAAATTGGTATGCAGTGATAAATGGGCCATCTGATGGGAAGTGTTCACCACTATTTTTATATCATCAATATGTCCTCAACCTTTTGAATTAAGGTCCCTTGTGCCTATAATAACACTGGGTCACTCAACCTTAAAACCAGAATACAACAATATACAGAATATAACTGTATGGGATGAGTAACTTTTCATACTTAAAAAAAGAACTTTCGTTATTTAAATAATAAGATTTATCTTAAAAAGTTAGCACCAAGAGTGTCATTTTTATTCAAAATAGATATGATTTTTTTTAACTAAAATTATTAATTACTAAATATAAATATATATAAAGAGATTGCTAAGTAGCTATAAGGTTGCCATAATTGTACTTTTATTTAGGATGTATACATTTTTTGAATTTTTCTGTGTGGTGTACAATAAAGTATAAATTATAGCCTAGATTCATAATTATAGGTTTGAGATTCAAATATTTTTTTAGCCATTACACTTACTCGTAACATATGTACTAGTTCATCTTTAGATATTCCTATTCGATCTCTATCAGCCGAATCCACAACATATATGATTGCATCTGTGTTTCCATAGTAACATCGCCAGTATGGTCTGTGAAAAAATATTGGTACATTATTGTCTATTTTTACTATTGTATATAATTCATAACACATTCTAGTACAGACATATTATTGAATTTAAAATGACAGTTTGATAATTCTTCAATTAACAGAATTTTTTTTTTTTTTTTTTATAGAATAGGAAGGTGGACGAGCATATGGACCACCTGATGGTAAGTGGTCACCAAACGCTCTTAGACATTGGCATTGTAAGAAATGTCAACCATCGCTTATAGCCAATGCGCCACCAACCTTGGGAACTAAGATTTTATGTCCCTTGTGCCTGTAATTACACTGGCTCACTCACCCTTCAAACCGGAACACAACAATATCAAGTATTGCTGTTTTGCGGTAGAATATCTGATGAGTGGGTGGTACCTACCCAGACGAGCTTGCACAAAGCCCTACCACCAGTAAAAAGAATACATATTAGAACATTTAATAATATTACTTTAAATGTACTTTTTACTAATTTGGTTTATCATGTCAAACCTTAAAGAAAATCTATTATTTTTTTTATAGAATAGGTAGGCGAATCAACAAATGGCCACCTGATGGTAAGGTGGTCACCATTGGCATTGAAAAAAATGTTAACCATCGCTTACATCGCCAATGCGTGACCAGCCTTGGGAACTAAAGAGGTTATGTCTCTTGTGCCTGTAATTTACACCAGCTTCCTCACCCATCAAATCGGAACACAAAATCACCAACTACTGTTAGTGGTAGTATATCTGATGAGTGGGCGGTATCTACCCAGACGAGCTTGCAAATAGCCCCACCACCAGTATATATATCTTATAGATGAATATATAAATCAACTATACAGAAAACTAATTTTCACAGAGATATTCAAAGGTAGTAACTGATACAATACATTTGGTCCTTGAATAACTTCTCAGTTACATACTTAGTACAAGAATATATTCAGAATGACAGCTATTCTTATTTAGAACAATATAATATAGAAACATAACAAGATTTATATTTAAATTTTATATTTATTATTATTTAAATTTGCTGTCTTAACAATTTAAGGAAGAAATTTTTAATTTACATACAATTAGTAAAACTAGTGTTTTAGAGTTCATCCTTTGAATCTAATCTCAAAAAAGGTGAAAAAAACTTGATGTAGATAAGTAAGAAAAACAGAAATACCTTTAGTAATAAAAATGACGGACATAGATAATGACTAACTTTTACAGTATATATATATATATATATATATACATGTATATCAAATGTTGGAGTATTAGCTGAAGTAAGTGTTTTTAATATATAACAAAAACTTTAACTCTACATTTAGGCCTCATTAGTTTTAACATATGTATGGTAGCTGCACTTTCAAATACGAAGAAACATAAACAAGTTCCAAATTCCTTAATAACATATCAATTCTTTGTATAGATTTTCATATTATTAACTATCTACACTAAGTATGTAACTTCACATGATTTTATTTATTTAGTTGCCTGTAAAAAGTTCATTACTAAAATACACATTTATCGGCTCACAATAATCCAGTTTGATTATTGGTTTAAGGCAATTTCTTTTGGGACAGTCACCCATTTTCAATGTCTTTTAATAAGCTATGACTATTTCATAAGCTACAATTACTATAAATTATTATATAACATCATAATATATTTCTCCGTTTTATATTTATGTTTTCATAACTGAAAAATAGCAACTAATACTAATTTTATAATAGTATTTTCGAGTAAGCCTAAGTTAAGCCTTCAATTCAATTCAGTTGTATAATACATTTTTAGATGTCAATATGTGCGAGCAACAATGGAGAATCCAAATTCTCTTTAAATCCAGCCATACTTTTGTTTTATGATAAAATAGTTAGTAGTAGATAAAATAGTAGTATAGTTAATTATTACAAACTACTTGATGATAAGTAGTTTGTAATTCAACAATTGAACTCTATATTAATTTTTAACCAAAGATTTTATTGTCACTATTGTTTTTTTTTATATAAGGAAGGCAAACAAGCAGGCCACCTGATAGAAAGTAACTACCACCGCCCTTGGACACATGCAACACCCGGGGGCTTGCAGTTGTGTTGCCGGCCTTAAAAGAATGAGTACACTCATTTTTTTAATGTTTCTGTCATATTGGTTCTATCAAAATTTTCCATAGAAAGCTGGTTACAGAGTGGTTATACAAGTCAGGACTTGCCTTTAAAATCACACTGTTGTACATTTCTTCAGCATTGTTATTTATAAAATTTATTCGTAATTTGTAATATATAATAAAAAAAAGATCACTGCTATATTTTTACCACTTTATAAAAACAATGTTTATTATTGCCAGTCAAATTGTAGCTAACCATAATTCATTTAATAATATTTTTATACACCTCTATATAAGTACCTACTTATCATCATTCATATTACTTTAATATTTTCATTATTTTTTACAATGTTCACAAACCTTATGCTAGTTTGTCCTCCAAGGTCCCACACTTGGAATTTTAGATTTTTGTATGTGACTTGCTCTACATTGAAACCTATTGTGGGTATAGTAGTGACCACCTCCCCAACTTGTAATTTATACAATATTGTAGTTTTCCCGGCGCCGTCGAGACCGAGAATTAAAATCCTCATTTCCCGTGCACCTAGCAAGCCTCTAAAATAACTAAATAAACCACCTGAAATAAATGTATACGATAATTTAGGTGATTTAAGAAAATATTAAATAAATATTGTAAAAATAACAAATTTTACTTACCCATTTTATGTGATAAGCTTAGCCTAGAATAACATTAGTTGATATAACTAAGGAATGTTCATATATCGCCTTCTGTACATCCAATATAATGAAAATAAATTTATTTCCAGATGAGCTCTTAAATATATTATTTATACACGTTTAGCTCACTTTAACAACATTTATTCGGAAATTGTTACTAACCATTTGACGTGTAAGCAAGCACTCAAAAATGTTGCCACTTGCTCTATATGAAAATTTACAGATTAAAAATTTGAACAAATAGAAAAGTTTGCGTAGACAGAGAAACAAAGTTTAGTTTAGTTTAGTTTCTCTGTCTACGAAAGTTTGTCTTAACAAAGGTATTAAATGATTTTTTTTAAATAAAATCCATATCTTGCGAATAAAACATAAAAGACAGTAATGTTTTAAGTAACAGTATAAAAATCATACGGTCAGGAATATATTATGAGTAGATACGTAATTAGCTTTGAATAAGTATGTGTGATATATTTGTATAGGTATTTAATTTATTTGTCGATAATAATTAAAAGTTTTTATGTTATTTTAAAAATAAGATAATTTTTATAGGTTTTTTATAGTATAGGTTGGCGGACGGGCATATGGACCACAATACGCCACCAACCTTGGGAACTAAGATGTTATGTCCCTTGTGCCTTACATTACACTGGCTCACTCACCCTTCAAACCGGTACACAAGAATAACAAGTACTACTGTTATGCGGTAGAATATCTGATGAGTGGGTGGTACCTACCCAGACGGGCTTGCACAAAGGCCTACCACCAGTAACCCAACAAGGTTCGTGAAATTACTGTTGGTATTTTTAGTTGTACACATCTTAGTCTTACAATTGTTTCAAAAAACTTGCTTACTTTTAACTTTATAGATTATGCAAAAATTTCTACTATTATTATTAAGAACTAGTGAATAAAGCGATGTAACAGCTTTAAGATTTTTTTTGTACTGTATTTACAACAAATCGTACAATCGTACAAAAAACGTTATACATTAATAAAACATCCGACTTTTCAAACATAGTTTGGGTAGATAAATATTTTTTTTTCCGGTAGTGTCTGATTTTGATTAGCGAGGAAAGGATAAGAGCATTTTGTTGTGTTTTTCTTTCCTGCACAGTTAGCTAAACTTCCTTGAGAATTACCACCGTGACCAAAATCGGCAAGCTGTATGCAACTCCTGTATGATTTTATTTAGCAATATTTTGTTATGTATATTAATTGCTATTTTAGAAATATAAATGATAATGATTGAATTTTTTATCTGATTTCAAAGAAAAGGAGGACGTTTCACTGCTTTCTCGAAGACGATTCGCCGATTCGTACAATTCTAATACGGTATTCATTTTTCAGAAAATTGGTAAAATCATGATAACTTGCTACTTTTAATGTTTTATTTTATTTCTCAAATAGCGATTTAACCGCTGATTCGCCCGTGTCTTAATCGAAAATAGTTAAATGGGATAAAAAAGGACTCAATATGTTAATTATTTCATATATTAGATGTGATAAAGGGTGAAGAAGTAACAAATATTCACACACACAGAACCTTTCGTATTTATGATATTAGTGCGATTATTACAGGCATAAGGGACGGTAGTGGCAGTGCCCACTTACCATCAGGTGGTCCACATGTCAGTCTGACTACCTAATGTACTAAAACAAACTTTTTCAAGAGGTCTGTATTATAATGTAGGACGAATCTACGACGAGTCACCGCTCGCGAATAAAAGCCGTAAACAGAACTCTAAGAGGCCTAAGAAGTTCAGACAAATTTACGGGAGTGTTTCTCGGTGACAATTCCTGTTTCAAAATAAATTATACCCACGTAATATCTACAGACTATTAGACTATAGATAATTTTTTAACCCGGAGGAAGTCGGGGCGGCTTCTAGTTATTGTATAATGTTTAATATTGCTTTATTTATACCTAATACCCATTTTGTTATTAGAAGAAAAATTTCAAAATATAAATTCTAATTTTGATTATTATTTACCGACATTTATTTCCTTTATATCAAATAAACCGAAAATGTGATAGTAAAAATTTTATGGTAATATTTGAGTGTTATGGTTATAAAATACATTGTGTTATAAGAAAAAATCAATGGCTTCCCAGATTTCGCCAATTTGTAATATTAAGTATTGTTGTGCACACACAGTAACATACACAATTAATTGTGTAACACACACAACAATACTTAACCCGAGAGGATGAATCCGATTAAAGCCGAGATTGCCTAGTGGTAAGAACGCGTGAATCTTAACTGCTCATAGGTTCAAACCCGGACAAGCACCGCTGAATTTTCATGTGCTTAATTTTTTATTATAATTCATCTCGTGCTTGACGGTGAAGGAAAACATCGTGAAGAAACCTGCATGTGTCGAATTTCACTGAAATTCTGCGACATGTGTATTCCAGCAACCCGCATTGGAGCAGCGTGGTGGAATAAGCTTCTCCTCAAATAGGGAGAGGAGGCCTTAGCCCGACAGTGGGACATTCACAGGCTGATACTGATGATGACTGACTGATGTGTAGCACAACTTGGTTCGAAGGTAGTTTCCTAGGTTGGTGGCGCGTGGACGTTATAAGAAATTATTTATATTTCGTACATCGCTAATGTCTATGGTGGATGTCTATGATGGGTGGGTAATGGGGCGCTGGTGACCACTTACCAACAGGTACTCCATCCATGTCCGTCTACCTAATTAAAAAAAATATATCAGGTGCGGTTAATTACATTTGAATTGGGTGGTGTTTATCTTATACAAAAACTACGCAAATAAAAAATGACACGTCCACAAAATTATCAATTTGGAGTTGCAATCGTTACACTTCGCACACGCATAACCAGACATATTGGTGGGTTACCTACATACGCTTTTATTTTTTCTGATGCGATTTGTTGTACGAAATCCAAGTAAGAAAATTCCCAGTCCAAAGTTTTTATTGAAGAATTTAACAATGTTAAAGTAAGGGCTTACATTTTCATATTTTCAATACATTAAATATCTCCTCATAAGGACAACGCATCGCGCGGCGCGGCGCACGTGCGCTTACGTCATATGACGTCAGCTGACATCACAGACCCGCCTTCGCGCTTGCGTTATGACAATTTCAAGCCACACATAGCAACAATGCTGATAGATTTGTCGGGTAACAACATTTTTCATGTTGTGCTATAATCCAGCTCTACTTTATATGTTGTTTATTGCTAAAGTATTATTTAGTTTACAGTATTTATTTTATTTTATTAATAGACATAATAAATAAAATAAATGTGCTGGTAATATATGATAATATATCGTTGGGATAGTCCAGATGTGAAAACAACCACGGTCGCGAGTTCGAATCGGTTCAAGAACTTATGAAGTTCACCTAGTAGTTATGTATTTCAATTCATCTTGTAGGTATTCAGTGTATAAAGAAATAGAAACTAAAAAATTTAAACGTAATTTCGAGATACTAAGATTTACGAAACTGCAATAAATATAAATGAAAAAGAATTTGCTGTCTTATACAAAGTTTTCCTCAATATGTTGCCGGTCACAAAGCGGTCACATAGTTTCGATCGCTATACATGAAATAATTATTATGTACGAATGTTTTTAGGACTTTAAGTAGGTACCTAATATCATGAGTTTTTATTGAATTGACTGATAATTAATCAATTCTATGTTTTAATTTTTCTTAAGTAATTAAATTTTGCTACCCAGAATATAGACACCCTAGCCAATGAATCATAGTATTTAATTTACGAGTTTAGTTTATTTTTGATATTCGTTAGATGTTATTATTTGCTCTGGAATTTATAACAGAGCAGTCAACGCGTTGTTTTCGAATATAATGAGTGACTCAGGGAAATGTAATTATAGTCGTCTATTTACGTGACTTCGCTCATAGATGCGTTCCAGAGAAATGCCAATATTAGACGGCTTTGATAAATAACTATTAGCAAAAACGCCGTGTACTGCAGTCAGGGCGTTTTCTGAAGGCGTCTTTAGAGCAATCCGCGACAAAACCAGTAATAGAAATTATGTCATGAATACTTGCATATTTTTTTTATAATTTACACATATTTTATAATACTACGGCTATTTTATAAAATAGTTTTTCATTAAAAAAAAACAAATCGATTAACTGGTCGTTTGGTTAAGGCCTACGCGTGTTTGTTAAATTATTTACTGAATCTATTGCATATGTCTGTAGTCGATAGGATTAGTATATTATTAAACAAATTTATAACCAACCATACTAGCGATCCTTGCGACAAACATTTTATGGAACGTTGCTTAATAATAAGGTATAGGTATCCTACACTTGTGAACTTAAATTAGTATATAACAAATCAAAATTAAAAAAAGTTACTATATAAATTATTACCACGTGGATTGGTAGCACAAATGCTAGTAGCACTTTCCCTTAGAATTCTAGAGACGAATTATAATGAAACAATTAATTGCACAAGTAAATGTCCCCATTTTTTGGGTCCCAAGACGAGGAAGAGTTAATTATTTTAGAAATGTTTTTGAACGATTACGCCAAAGTATTCACTCAGTGATAGTGCTTTGTGCAAGTCCGTCTGTGTAGGTACCTATAAAAACAATTTATTGTAGTGTTTAAATAACAAAGTGTAAATGGAAATTTTTATTTTCAGAAAACCTCTAAAATGAATATGTTATTAATTTTGATAAGACTAATACTGTGCGTTGAATTTGACCTAAGTTATCGGAAAGTAGCCGCCGTAAGCGTGTCGTCAGTGAGCGTCAATGTAAGTTGTATTAGATACTATATAACTAAAAAATCAGCGAAATTGTTCTTCACTTATAAATATAATTAATTAAATAAATGGGTAGAATAAGGTTTCGTCATCCATCTTTCTCTTTTCATATTATAAAATAGAAATAAGATTAAAAACTTATACCCGATTAAGGAAAAAATCGCGATGTGAAAAGTACGAAACGCGAAAGTATTCTTGTCTGAAATTCAATTATTTATCATTTAACAAGTTATCTATTTACGTCTAACAATACGTATTACTACGTATAACGATATTACGTATAACAATAACATTTAGATTTAGTGATATTCAGTTGAAAGCCGTGGTCGCTTGTAACCATATTAAGAACGGGTATAATTCGACAACATCACAATGTGAAATGATATTTAAACACTGCGGTGTTCAAGAATCTAACTAAGGACTGAGGAATCCGATAAAGACAGATAGACGAACAGAGAAATCCAATGGTAAATGAGAATGGTATCCAAAAATACCTTAACAACGTAAACCTTACTCTAATCATTTAAACATGCAAAAATTAACGGACTTACAATTTATCTCGTGCTTGACGGTGAAGGAAAACATCGTGAGGAAGCCTACATGTGTTTAATTTCACTGTAATTCTGTCACATTTGTATTCCACCAACCCGCATTGGATCAGCGTGGTGGAAGCTCGAAACCCTCGCCTCAAAAAAGGGGAGGAGGCTTTAGCCCAGCAGTGGGACATTCACAGGCTGTTAGCGAGCGTAACTATATTAGCGTATTTGCAATTAAATAAATTAAACGATTGATTATGATTTTTAAAAAATTAAAGTAACCACAGATTCTTGATTTATAATCAAAGTCACATACATATATGATTTTGTATAAGTTGACCAGTTTATTCAATCACGAAGCCTTGGGATTTACCAGATTCCTAATACCAAGTTCGCTTTTATTAGTCATATTTCTGGGGAACCTAATCATAAATCTAATAAAAAGATAAGCTTATACCTACTTGCAAGCCGGTAATCACGTATGAAGCTACTATTGTTAGTTATCTTGCATTTGAACATTGCTGTGTTCGGCAGGGCAGAATTAACCTTTTTTATTATTTAGATACCCTAACTTCCAAAATATACCCGCCTCCCTGGAGAGTATCTGATTTATGTGAGATTCTTAATCACTAAGACCTTAGAAGGCTATGGCCGTACTCTGCAGAGATCAGAGCGGTTACGGCATTGGTTTGACATAACTCTTCCGGGGCGATCCCTCCCGTGCGATGTCCAGCGCGCATTCAGCAGAACTGTCATTAGAGATTGCTCCTACATAGGGGAATGAGAGGGAAGGAGTGACTAATCTTTAATTGCAATTTGCAATTACAATTCTTCTAACAAACAATACTAAGGTATTGTTTTTTCTAGGTTTGAATGGTAAATGAGCCAGCGTAAATACAAGCACAAGGGATATAATATATCAGTTACACAGGTTGGTGGCGCATTCACCATGTAAGGGATGGATAATATTTCTTACAGTGCCAATGTCTGTTACTTACCATTTAACAATTTGCTTAATCGGCCTACCTATTTTAAATGAAAAAATAATAATTAGATATATAATTAAGTACAAATACCCATTGATATTTTACAATAATTAATATCTATAATAGGATCTAAATATACATGGAAAACGTGAATTTTTACTTTATTATACTGATTCAATTGAGGTTTTGTGTTTCTATAACGAGGAACAAAATATACACAACTTTAATGAGAAATTTATTCTATTTTTAATAACCGATGAAATAAATAAAACTCAGTAAACCCTTTTATTGTGTTTTATAATCTTTTTATAACGGACGAGATAATTAGAAATTTTAACTTTGAATATAATTAGATACCACTTACGCTCCCGAAAGCGGCTAACCAAGACTGCAAGTGGAATGGTATATCTCGAATTACTTTATCTAGCTTAACCTACAAGTTACCAAGCTCCATCCATCTTAATCTATGGTCTGAATTTAGCATATTACATATTATAGTATATTACTGGTGGTAGAGCCTTGTGCAAGCTCGTCTGGGTAGGTACCACCCACTCATCATATATTCTACCGCAAAACAGCAGTACTTGGTATTGTTGTGTTCCGGTTTGAAGGGTGATTGAGCCAGTGTAATTACAGGCACAAGGAACATAACATCTTAGTTCCCAAGTTTGCTGGCGCATGGCGCTTACAATGCCAATGTCTATGGGCGTTGGTGACCACTTACCATCAGGTGGCCCATATGCTCGTCCGCCTTCCTATTCTATAAAAAAAAATTACAATGAGAGTCGTCTATAACAATTTTAGCAGATAGTACACATAGTAAATCTAGAACAATTTCAACAGATGAGACAAGGAACATTTCAATTAACTACGCAGTTCCCATGATGTCTGGGTCATATGTCAGAATTATCTCCTGATTTATCTCATTAACCCGGTGTCATGAATACAATGATTCGATATGTTAACTAGTTCACTGGAATTTATTACATTAATAGATATAATGCAATAAGAACATATATATATATATATATATATATATATATATATATATATATATATATATATATATATATATATATATATATATATATATATGTTATATACATGTTATACATACATATTATGTATGCTTAACATCCAGAAGTTACTCATTACTCTTAAAAATCCAAATACTCCTAACTGTATAATAAAACTGTAAAAACGCCGCGGATTCCACGAGAAACACCTTATGAGAAGTTTAATCGTTGGGAAACTTATTAACAAACTAGAGACTAAAGCCTAAGCACACAAATATTGTGTAAATATTGACAATTGGAGAGACACAGCATACACACGTATGGAGATAAAAAATACAGCAAGTCCTGCCGCTACCACTTTTGGTTAAATCTAATTAGAAAACAACAGCAATGAACCTACCAGGTGCACGTATGTGGTGTTATTTTAATACATAGGTGTTATTTTAATTAATTATAAAAATTATAGCTACATCGCTCTGACAAATCATTTTTTATGAATGGGACACGGTCGAACTCGTGACGTCACCATGCACGTAAAATGTGACAAATTACTCGAAAAGGATATCGTGTTTAAAGTAATAAAACTGAAAAAAATATATATGTGTAATATCTGATATTTAAATATATGTCATGATGTAAATATACGACATGCCATTTCATGGAAAAATTGAATTACGTAAGTAACAAGTTCATAAACTACACCTACTCGAATTTTAACCTAGATATTTAATAGATAGAACAAGCAACGTTAATCTATAATAAATAAAATTATGCTGCTAAAGTGTGGTTGAGAGTCTGGACTTTTGTTTTTCTTCTATAAGGCTATTAAATTTAGTAAAAAGTAGCTGTTTGTTGTTACCTTAGTATTTAAAAGAGGACTTTTATTATGATTATTAGGGCTGTCCTAATTTTTGTAAAAAGTAATTAATTATGCATTTCAGTAGATTTAAACGTAGCTTTGGATACAGTACAGCATGATATAGAGGTTTTTGAATCAATTTTTGAATCAAACAATAACAGGACATACATTAAAATAAATTATAAAATGAATAGGCTGAACGTTAATACGTTAGCGGTCTAAGCGGATAGAGGTGCAAGAAGTACAAAAGTACGATCGCATTATAGATATGCTCGAACAGAATCGCGGCTACAACGCGGATAAATAAATACAATGTGGCAAATTCGCACATTCTCATTTATGAGCCTTTTGCACTCTACGTACGATAGTGATGTGCGCTGCATTTCGTGACTTTGTCAGCCCTTATCCGGCGTAAGGTGGACTTGTGTGATTTTGAAGTTGTTGAAGTTGACTATTTATTTATATTTGTATTTATCAGCGTCACATCTCCCAAGTTTACATATCGTATTATTATGTGCTAGCTAACATCCGTTTGTAAAGCCAAACTATATCCTGAATAAAAAAAATCTGTTACAGAGCCCCATATGTGTATCAAATATTTATGAAAATGTTAACATAGGGGTATGACGCAAGCACACGATACTTAAGCAACGGTTTACCTACAGCAACTACTTATTTGGAAGTTAGTTATTGGATTAAATTTTTAGAAGATCAAAATTTGACAAACATTATACACACACACACACACTATTTAATATGACACTGTATTTTATTTTTTTATGTGTGAGTAAAATATGCATAAACTTAGACAAGTTTTTGTGAATTGTATAAATTGTAGGAATATATAGATTAAGTTATATGGCTTAAATCATAATACTAAAATACTGTAGTTTAACAGTCAGGATTATCACCAAGGCATAATTTCTATTCAGAAACACATGTACGTACATACGAATACGTTCAAATATTGTGTTGCAATATAGGATTGTTTTTATCTGGAATATGATGGTATACCCAGGTTATTGTTGAAAAAATTGATTTCCATTAAATCATATATTTTTCAAATTTAATTCATTCCATTTATTCAAAATCATAGCGTTACAGAAATGGTTGTACAGTTATTAATCATAAATAAGGTACATAGGATTACAATTTTATAATACGAAGCTTGAGAAAAAAAATAAAAGTAAAGACATAGTAAACGTATTAATATATACAGTAAGACATTCTTGCTTGATGTTGATACGAGAGAATTAATTTTTTTTCTATTAAATGTACCTACATATTTATAATAATTACGTACAGTTATATCCTTAAAAAGTATGATTAATCGTATAATAATACACCAGAATTGACGTCATTAAAGATAAGATCTAAAACAAAGAAACTATTTACTATCGATCGGAAAATTAAACCGAATTCGTATAAAATAATTATTATAATAAATAAAATATTTCATTAGGTAGAATTTTTCATGTATTTATATTCGTAGCATAAAAGTCGTGTCATCTGAGGTCAATGTAATATGCTTTTCCCTATGATACCATAATTGAAATCAACTATTTGGTTGCGTTATCATGGAGCTGCAATTTCGTTATTGCTTCACCAAAAATTACTGCTGTGGTCATTGTATGCATAGTCAATTGACAATTTAGATGAGATTCGTTTGGAAGTATCGTAACAATTTTACATTTTTAGATTATTTTTAGATTGGTAGACGTGCATGTGGGCCACGTGATGGTAACCAACAATTGGTGGTTGGTTACCAACGCCCATAGACATTGGTATTGCAAGAAATGTTAATCATCGCTTACATCACCAATGCGCCACCAACCTTGGGAACTAAGATGTTATGTCCCTTGTGCGTGTAATTACACTGGCTCACCCACCCTTTAAACCGGAACGCAACTATAACAAGTACTGCTGTTTTGCGGTAGAATATCTGATGAGTGGGTGGTACTTTCCCCGCCCAACTCGCACAAAGCCCACCAGTAAGTTGTACATTATATTATGCAGTATGTACATATAACCCGCGAAGTGACCCGCTTTCGTTAAACTGATGAAAAAGGTGCGTGTGCTACATAAAAGTTGTGCGCATATACTAACTATTATTATATTATTAGTCGACGAGATGGCCTAGTTGTTAGAGCGCGATGATCGTGGGTCACTCATCGTGGGTCGCCCAGGCAAGCACCACTGAATTTTCATGTGCTTAATTTGTGTTTATAATTCATCTCGTGCTTGACGGTGAAGGAAAACATCGTCAGGAAACTTGCATGTGTTTAATTTCATTGAAATTATGCCACATGTGTATCCTACCAACCCGCATTGGAGCAGCGTGGTGGAATAAGCTCCAAACCTTCTCCTCGAGAGGATACTTTTCTGAAATATAATTATAGGTCAATTTCTTAGTGTATCTATTTTATTCCTAAGCATTCTAAGTATAAAAATACAGATTGTTCCGGAACCTTATATATAATTTCGACATATCTTTTCTCCTATGGTATGGTACGCTATGTTTTTCAATAAATCAACGTAACATATTAAAATTATTATAATATATCTTTCGTGGAATTTTCATGATAATAGAAACGGAAAATTATTCGTTACAATCATGACATTATCTTATCCGAATTAAACAATTGAACTCCACGTTTTACGTCACTGAAAAATACCGAAATTGCCTTGAATAACACGTTGTTACATGCATGAAACAAGCCGTCGCAAATTATAGTAATCTTCTTTGTCACATATATTTACTTTGTGAATCTGATGTTTGTGACGTATTTGAAAATAATAAAAATATGACAGTTATTTATATTCTGTTAGTTTCGTTGACTGCCTGGTCTTTGATCCCTTCCACATATCTCTACAATTAGCTTTTCTTATTGTGTATATTATTACAGAAAGGTAGCAGTGAAGATAAGCCAATGATGGTAATAATGCTCGCTCATTGATAGTGAATGGAATGGATATGGAAACTAAGATATGTCATTTGTTCGATTATCGTCCTTTGCACTGATCAAAAGGGTAAAGAGGTTCCTCCAGTCCGGTACTCCAAGCTAATTAAGGTTTTTTTTTTTTTATAGAATAGGAAGGCGGACGAGCATATGGGCCACCTGATGGTAAGTGGTCACCAACGCTCTTAGACATTGGCATTGTAAGAAATGTCAACCATCGCTTACATATCCAATGCGCCACCAACCTTGGGAAATAAGATTTTATGTCCCTTGTGCCTGTAATTACACTGGCTCACTCACCCTTCAAACCGGAACACAACAATATCAAGTATTGCTGTTTTGCGGTAGAGTATCTGATGAGTGGGTGGTACCTACCCAGACGAGCTTGCACAAAGCCCTACCACCAGTAATATAAGGTGAACTGTAACTGAACTTAGGGAACGACGACTCGTCTAGACACTGGAAGACTCCTCTTGATTCTAATTATGCAGTGTTCTGTATACATTTGAAAGAACTCCACGCCCAAGGTGCAGCACCTTTGGAGATGGACTTTGTCAAAAGTCAGTATCAATAATAACATATATCCAAAAAATTTAAAAGTATAAAGTATTAATAACTAATAATTCCAGGATTTCAGGAGGCGCATGTAGTTGGAGAAATAAAGTTTGTCCTAAAATTTATTAATAAAAGAGTAAATTTTTTTTAAGTTATCCGTAACTATAAAACTTAACAAAAAAAGGAAAAAAATTATTTTATTTTAAATTTTGTGAGAAAGTATTATTATAGTAATCAAAGTTTCTTATCAATGGATTTAAAATTACATAAGCGATTCACAATAAAGTAGATATTAGCCAAATCACGGATTCAAATCCAGCCATACTGCATGGTGGTTGATCAAGTTAGCTTCATAAAACATTTAAATATAATATAATTATTATAGTGAGTAACACACTTGATAATGAGGTAATGCTTGTAATTAAATGTTTATTGTTGTGTCCCGGTTTAAAGGGTAGGTGAGCCACTGTAACTATGGGGACATCTTAGTGCCTAAAGTTAATGGCACATTAACGCTATAAGGGTTATTTAATGTTAGAAAGCCTTACCATACGGGGGCCCATTTGTCAGTAAGCCTACCAGTATTAAATAAAAAAAACAGCGATTGAACTTAAGCGTTATTTTCCCTAATGGTATTAACCTTGAGAGAGAGAGAGAAGAGCTTAATGTTCAATAGCTATGACTAATGTTATTGTGTAATTGTAAAATTTGGTTTCGTTAAGTTCACTGCACCTTATGTTGACGTCACTATGATTCACAAAACGTTTTCCTTGTATTATCTAAGATCAGTCCGGTTAAGATTGTTGGAATGGTTTCTACGATGCATTGGTAAAGTGCAAGGATATGTCAGAAATCAATATACATCATAACAAATTTCGATAGAAATACAATTACGTATATAAATAATGTTTCATAGTGGTATTTAATTAATAACATACAAACTACGAAAAAGGTTAAGATTAGTAGTTCGTTTTACTGGCCCATAGGTAGGGACCGACTACTCGTCATTTATTCTCTTTTATATGGCTTGATTACAGTGCGAATGTCTATGGGTATGGTGAACACTTACAACTTGCCCGACTGCCCGACTGCCAAATTGATTAAAAAAACATAAAATTAAACTTTTATCAAGAAGACTCTTACAAGTGCCTTACAATCTTTATTTTACAAATGTAGCAAACATGAAAATTCCATCGCGCACAAAGAAATTTGGCAACTCCTTTCTTTGTCGCACTACCAAAAAATGGAATTCCTTACCAGCTCACGTGTTCCCCTCCTCTTACAACCCGGGTTCCTTCAAACGAAGAGTGAAGAGGCATCTTGCGGGCTGGCAAGGCGGGGACGGCTAGTACAGAACATTCGACTGTACTGGCCGTCGTCGCGTTTGGACTCTACTACCACTTACCATCAGGTGGAGTAGAGTCATTTGCCATCCCGGGGCATATAAAAAAAAAAAAAAGAAACTACCACGGTATGATCGTAAGGATAGTAAATACATTATTTTGAGGAGAACTCGCAAGTAATTAAGCAGTTAGTCTCATTTAACAATTTATATAGATAATTATAATTATTCCTTCATATTACGATGAATATTTGGTATTAACCAGAACAGTTTGCCACATTAAAGACATGATCAACTTAATTTTCACTGCTTCTAAGGGTCGTATCGTAGTATTATATTCATGCGCATTAAACGTTACAGCTCCACCCCCGTCGAATTTAGTGTAATGTTAAATTATATACGCTTACTATATATAAAAAGAAAAATGTATTTTGAATAGGATTTGCGTAAAATCCGTTATTAGTGAGCGTCTACGCCGGGGAATTGTGATAAATTTTAAGTCAATCGGGTGGATAGTTTAGAAGATCTCGTGATGAGTGGTATTTCGCTTATAAATTATATATAGATATAGGTAAAATTTATTAGCAGCAACAAAATAACACGTTATACATAAATTAATTGTTGAAGCGTTTCCGCATTTAATAGGGTTTCTTCGCTTCGTGAGGATGGTAGACTTAAATGCTACCTGTCTATAAGATATTATACAGGTAGTCTGCCTTTTTTATTCTTAACACCTGCGTCCCAGACCACGCAAGAGAAACCGCGGTAATCTAGTGTGTCATAAGACATATTTTTTTATTATATTTGATTGCATAATATGTATTGAGATAAGACTATTTCTTGTAACAAGTATTCGATTGCCAGATTTTGCGATTACACATATAGAATAGCAATATAATGAATCACACCCACGTTTTAGATATTGAATACTGATTTAGTTTTTTTTTTTTAAGAATATTGCGTAACATTTTGATACATTGTTAAAGATCAGTCTTTTTTTTTAAATTTTACAATGATATGTATGTATGTAATACACAAGAAAATTCCTTTATACATTTTGAGAAATAAAGTCGCGTTGAAAGTTTTATGAGTCTAAGGTGACAGAGTTGAGGGGCGGCAAACTTAGGGACTTTTTATTGGGTATGTAATGAGAAAACGAAACAATGAATAAAACACTCCATGTGTTATCTGTCACAAATAACTGCAAGACGGTTTTCGGATGTTATGTAGGAAGTCGTTTTACCGATAAATTTTCGTCCTTCCCTTTCACAGCAAATTCGAGATATAAGAACTATTTTTATGCAGTTCCAATAAAAATAAACTAGACAGTCTTTGACAAGATTATATATAGGCGAAAAAGGCGGCAAAAATACTTTTATTATAGTCTATATTTGGAAAATGTGTAAATCCACCAATGCTGCGCTGGATCAGCATGGAGGAAGAAGGTCAAGTAAAGAGGAAGACAATGGTCCCGCAAACAACAGTAAATAATTCACATATTTGTGGGTACTGTTATTTTAAACAAACAAGAAAGAAAAAAAGTCATTAAAATAATTTAAAATATTAGTATAAGCATGACGTAAAGTCAGCTTTTTCAATTATTCAACAAAATCAATTTTATGAAGCATTTATGAAATTATCTGACCTTTGAATCATTTATATCAATATTAATACGATAACCCCGAAACAAAAAATATGTAAATTAAATTTGTTATGAACTCTAGACGCATGCGCTCAGAACATATTTCGTATTGTCATCCTTTGGATTTTATTTTAATTTATTCTCATTTTATTAATAGAAACTATATCTGTAAACTGTGAATCATTAATAAAATATCTTGCGCAATCGCCATAGCGACACAGATAGAGCACTGTTCTGGATGTGATATTCGTAATAGGTCAAGGACACGGCCTTATTGAGACTGACGTTTTTCCGTTGCTACATGGGCTAGTAAGTACCACCCATCACATATTCTACCACCAAACAGCAAACGGTGAGTGAGCCAGCGTAACAACAGGCAGAAGGGATATAAGATCTTAATTCCCAAGGTTGGTGGATGTAAGGAACGGTTAATATATCTTACACTGACAAAGTCTATAAGCGTTGCGGCCTACTTACCATTAGGTGGTTAGTCTATCTATTCTGTACATATAAAAATAAAAATAAAGTGAAAGGGGACAACAATAGACTATATATATATATAGAGGGCTTAGGATAGATCCTGCGACATTCACATCGCAAATTCCCTAAGACTATCCTTTATAATACACATTGTACATATTTCTAAAAACCCAGAATTTAACTATAATAAGACTTAAAAAATCTTCCTTCCTTCTTAACTTCCAAGTTCCTTATTTTGTAACAAGCTTGACAGTTTTAAATTTTCCTTGAAATAGGTAGGGCAGACTTGTTGTAACTTGTCGAGACGTACTCTTGTGACATGCGGCACGTACTCACTGTCTTAATTTTATTAGCATCGGTATTTCGTAACAGATAAGTAAAGGTCATATACCTTTGGAACACAAACGTTTTATATCATAGCCAGAGCGCTTTACTTTATAACGGTTGTAACTATTAATTGATTTCTTTTCAACACATTTGAATTAGTTTTAATATAAATCATTTATAAACCAATAGGCGTTTATTGTTTTATTTAAAATAAAAAGCCTTTATAAATAACTCCTGACAACTTTTATAGTACACTTTATATTACTAATAAAAAAAATACTATTGCGAATATAAATATTTTTATTATTTGAAATTGAGGTTCTCGCTTAACAGAATAAAAATTATTATAATTTAAATTACTGTTCGCTTTTTAATTGAGTTATGCGGATATCCAATTATAATGTTATAAATATATTTGTTTTTATATAAAGTTTATGAATAGCTATAAAAATGTTTCATCATGACTTCAGCGTTTCAGACGACATGAATATTCTGTGGGTAGTTGTGACCGCAGTCAATTTTATTAAAATATATTACGTGATATTTCTTACGGATTGATTCATTCGTCTTTTATGCGTTTTTATAGATCATTTTTCAAAATAATTCTTAAAATAAATTGTTTTTATGTTATAGATATTTGTCCACCGACAAAACCTAGAGCAGAATGGTGAATAAACGCCAAATATTCAAGACAAGCAGTATGCAGGGTATTACTTCACCGTATATACTTAATTATTTATTTATGAGCTTTGATTGATACTTTTTTAAATTAATAATGAAAATCGGATGCTTAAGCGAAACCCTGGCAAGCTATCCCTTACCATCAACTATTCCGCCAAATGCTTCTTTTCATTTAAACGTAGTTGCTTATACCGCTTTATATTATTTTCTTATCAACTGAAATAAGCGTTGTGATAATTTAATGACATTCATTGATGATTGATGACGTCAATCTCAAAGGCTTGCGAAATTTTGATGCGGAATTGGATACTACTAAGGGTCTAATTCGTTAATATAAAAGGCAGACAGACTGCAAAATTGGAAACCTGATGGTAAGTGGACACCACCCATAGTATTTGACGCTGTAAGGAACCATCCATTACATCGCCAATGTGCCAACAATCTTGGAAAGTAAGATGTTACGTCCCTTGTACCTGTAGATATATTGGCTCATTCACCCTTTAAACCTAATGTAGAAATATTGCTGTTTGGCGTGGTACCTCAAAACACTAACTTAATGTGTATTTTAATAATATAATTTAGTAAATTATTAATCTAGGCCGAGGTATACAGATATTATCTTTATACCTCGATCTATTCTGTAACTGTTCCGACTTTGGAATATTCCATTTATGACTTTTCTATACTAAAATAGTGTATAAAACTGTAATAGACAAATGAATACAATTCACTTTAAACTTTCAACAAACTGTGAATAGATAATTTAATAAAAAAACGCACACAAATCGAAGCTGTAAAAATAATCTAAGGAAAATTTCTCTAATGCTTTATAGAACACCCGATTAAGATGTAAACCAAATAAACAAATAAGTTGTTAAAATTCCTTGCTTTTAGCAGCAGAAGGTACAAGATACTTTTAAAATAAACTAGATGTTAAGGATGACTGTCGATTGTAGGATCATTTTCTAAAATCTAGTGATCAAATATTCATGTTTCGACCATTTCTCTTTTTACTCTTATTTGTATTTTCATTTTTTTTATTGACAACATTCAATCTCGGTAATTTCCTAAAAAAACGGTTGACAAACGAAGGCAAAAAAGGTACTGAACGCTTCGTGTTTATCTATTTACTATAAATAATCTGCCGTTTCCTTAAATAATATTCAAATGTGTGCAGTTTTTAATTATAAAATAACATTCCGACTAAGCCGTGACATAAAGAAGTATTTATCTCTTTTTATGTTCCGCATATTTTATTGTAACCTTAGAAATTATAAGACCGTGTTTTCTACATAATTTAATTTCTCTATACTCGGAAAATGATACCGGATTAATCTCTAATCTAAACCATCGTAGTTTTAGTAGTATGAAATTAAAATAACGGAGACAAATCAAAAAGTACAGCGGTTTTACCCACCGTCACTGCAATGAAAGGCCAATATTATCCGGATGGAGGTCTCGGTCGAATGACTGCGAATGCCGTCACAGTCAAGTCAAGATCCGGAAAGCGTTTAGATGGAACAAAAGTTACATGATTTAAATCATCATCATCATTTGTATCATAACTGATACAAATTATCTTTATCATCCATCATTTAATTTGTTTTTTTTTTTTTTGGTAAATGAATACAGCTTTTATGTCTACAGCATTACCATAAAGCATTGCCCTATAAGTTTTGATACTTTGAAGAGTTTATTTAAAAGTATTTATCACTTTTTATATTCCACATATTTATTATTTTTGTAGTATTATCGTATTAACGTTTTATTATTATCGTAACCTTAGAAATGAAAAGAACATACTTTCTAAAGAATTTTATTTATATAGGCATCAATGGCAAATGGCAATGGCAGGCAAAAATGAATGTTTTTTTTAAATTATATGCAAAGCTTAATGCTTGCCATTCAATAAAATATAGTGCAAATATACCTACGCAATATGTACCAAGGTATGACATATATGCTCTTAGAAACTACGATAAGCGTTCATTTTAATAAAATGAGTTTTTTAAGAAACTATGTCAAACAGATAAGAGGTATAAATCATATTTTTAGATAATTATATTCAAATACATACCTCGCTGCAAATTAAAAAATTAAATCTATGCAATAATATACATGAATTATTATTAACCTTGTATTTATTAATATAATCAGGCAGATTTCTTAAACTCGAAGAATATATATATTTACCGTACGTATTTATATACGTGATTTATCGAAGGATGTCTCTGTGGAGTCTCACCAGGCGACAGGTTTTGCCGCAGTCATTGTTATAAGTGCTGGATGAACTACGGTGGTTAGGTTATAATATGATGTTTGCCGTAGATCTCGAGGTCTTGAGCTCAAAACCCGGGTCAGGCCAATGAAATGATATCGGGTTTTACTGTCAAGAAATTGTAAAGCTTGAACCTGCGCTTAACTCTTTCCGGTCAATCCCGATTGTCGTCCCATTGGATTATGTTTGTGTTTGCGCACACATTCGCCACACGTTATTGGTTGTCCTCCATTGAGAACGGCCGCCGTGACGAAATCGATCAGACGGACATAATTTCGTCATCATCATGTTTTCATGAAACATATGAAATATCTTAATTTGATTTTTTCAGTCATTTTCATTTGTAGCAGTACTTAACATTTGTTTGGTAAAGTCAGTTAAATACCATCAATACTGACGATTAGTATATTTTGAATATCTTCATAGTATCATGTATATATTAAACTTAGGGTATTGCTGCAGATATAGAAACTGTATTATGTAACCAAAAATAGTTGTTATATTTTGACAATTTGGTGAAAAGGTCGTAGCCTCAACTAAGCTGCTTCTCAGTCTACGCCTTGTACATTTGCTACATATTATAGATAATTAAATCGTGGAGTTACTATTTGTTGATTTTGAATCGGGATAATTAAGAATTTTCATTGTATTTAATTAATTATTTAAATTGATAGATAAGAATAAATACTTAAATGTGGCGAAATATTTAAGCACACTAAATTAAAACGTATTTAAAATAAATTTTATTATCATTTCCGATCAAATACAGATTAGCTCTCAGCTATTAAAACAGATTTAAATAATAGTACCTATAACATTAATTACCTCAGTAAGCTGAGATGGCCCAGTGGTAAGAACGTGTGAATCTTAACCGATGACCGTGGGTTCAAACCCCGACAAGCACCACTGAGTTTTCATGTGCTTAATTTGTGATTATAATTCATCTCGTGCTATACGGTAAAGGAAAACATTGTGAGGAAACCTGCATGTGTCTAATTTCACTGAAATTCTGCCACATGTGTATTCCACCAACCCGCATTGGAGCAGCGTGGTGGAATATGCTCCATACCTTCTCCTCAAAAAGGGAGAGGAGGCCTTAGCCCAGCAGTGGGACTTACAGGGATCAGTGGGAGGAGGGAGCAGTGGGATTCACAGGCTGTTACTTTTTTTTTTTACTTTTACCTATAACATACCACATTATATTTAGCTAGAATACCAATGACTACTAAACACACATTTTTAATCTACCAACCTATCTACTTGCATACCTTACAGACGAAGTAAGAAATAAGAAAATGTGGTTGTATTTGCTGACCTATATTGTACATAAATGGTACATATTCTTAATATTCATAATATTTTTCAAAGTTATAATAAAACTTATTATACTGAATAATTACTTTCACCTGTCTGACGCAATTTTTATTACCTGGCAGTCATACGCGTCACCAATCCAATAAATAAGAAGTTAACACCGTAAGTGAAGTTCAATAATTGAAATAGATGTGGGACACTATGTTCAATACATTGGATATCAACGATAATGATTCGCAATCGTGATAAAAAAAACAAAATATGTTCGCTTAATGAACTTGAAAGATGAAATGAATATTAAGCAAAATATAGGTATAATTAAATTGAATTCTATTAATATAGCATAAAGTTAAATATAGTACACAAACATATGCCCGCACTTTAGATCAGCTTGCCAACAATCAAACATTGAATGTTTATATTAATTAATCGGAATTTTTATAAAACAAGTTATTCTACAAATAATATGCATTTCATGTGAAAAGGTATTTTATATTATGAATTAAGTTTAAATTATTTTGAACGAATGTATAATTTATAAAATAGTTGAATGAAACGCCTGTTAACATACTGTCTTAAGTGCGTTACGAAGGCGCGTCGAGCAATGACATTGGCACGTTCCGACCACGTGCTGATCCACGGTCACACACGACCGTAAGTAGAGATACATATTATACTTCAAACAAAAATGAACTCTTCTATCTTGTAATTAAATAGATAATAAAAAAATAATCTTCAATCAAGAGATATTAGGTCTTATTTGTAGCAATAAAACGTTGTATTTTCCATGTTATCAGCAGACACTTATGATATTTTATTATTTTCGTATACGGTTAACTGTTTTAGTTCATTCATGAAAGTGCAAATGAGGTTGAAGCGTACGGTCATAGTATGCGTAATTAAATCGACAAAATGGAAAAAGATTTGATACAAATTTGATGAACGATATTATAGCGTTATAATTGAACTATCATTTCGTATAAATACATTAAAAGAAATAATAATTATTTATCTCACATGACTTCATACTCTATTCCTTCGCTTTAGGGATAGTAATATTAATAATTAGACATTACTAGTATTATTGCGTTTAAGTAATCGGTGTAATTTCCCGTAACTATATATAAGATGATGATGAAACTTGTATGTTTTATATAAATATTTGACGTGTGTCGTCAAACTAGCGACCGTTGACGTGGTGGACACTGTCTCTGGTTTTACACAATCTCGTCTCAGCGTGTACTTTGACCAGGTTGTTTTTATTACGATACTTAATTTTTTTTATAATTTTTGTCATTCCAGAGATTATAGTTAAAATAAAACGCAAACATTGTAGGTTATGAAATAATGTTTAGGTTGTTGATATAAGCTTTAATATTAATGCAATGTCTAACATAAATTATAATCCTTTCAGGTTACTAATATATATGTATGGACCGAGGTCTATATATTTAGGTACTAACCTATGTACTTATTACAATTGTAGATAATCGACAGATTATTTATAAATCTCAATATTATTTTATTTAAAAAAATATATATTTTTCTACGTTCTGTGTTTCTATAAATGGGAATTACAATTTAATGGAATTGTTAGAAAGTTTTACTAACGTTGTTATAAAAAAATGAGATAAAAAGATAAAAAGTTTTTTCAAATTTTATATACAAATTCAAGTTGTTTTCTATCATAGTTTATTTATATTCGATTATAATATATATGTGCCATTTTGTAGGATAACTTGTAGCCATTTTTTAAGTAGAGACACAATCCCATTGCTGTAGAAATTTTGGGACTCATGATACAAAATCTGCGACAAGTAGTTTGGACAGTCCTCTCTTGATTTTAACCTAACACTGATCGAAACTGGTAATAATCCGGGTGTGAAAATGGCGGACAACCGTGTTTACTAAAGAGATTTCACCTTATTATTTTACTTATAAAATACGAAAAATCTTTTTCCCCGACCTATTACATCAACAAAATGTTGTCTTGGAGTTCGAAGTTTAATTAAGATTAAAAAAGCAGTAAAATAATTAGGTTACTTTGATAGTAAGTAATCTAAAATTGCTTGAATATTATTCGTAATTATTAAGTATTTGTTAAGGTGAAGGAACTAAGACAATATTGAAAAAAAAAAACTCGTATAAACATATTCAAACATAATATGAACCTTATATAATGTGTGTTAATACCTTTTTATGGATCCAATTTTAAGAATACTTATAAATTTCAGATTTTTGCCATAATATTCAGGTTTCCTCACGATGTTTTGACTCAAAAGCTTACAAAATTATTTGTAAACGTACCTACATTAAATATCAATATAACATATGATATAGATATAAGACGGGCAAATTCGCCACTTGATGGTAAGTGGTCACGACCATCCATAGACATTGGCATTGTAAGATATATTAACCACTCCTTGCATCGCCAATGCACCACCAACCTTGGGAACCCTTGGGAAGATGTTATGGCTCTTGTGCATGATCACACTGGGTCACTCATCCTTTAAACCGGAACAGCAATACTAAGTATTGCTGCTTTGTAGTACAATATATGATGAGATGAGTAGGTGGTACCTACAGACGGCCTTGCACAAAGTCCTACCGCTAAGTAAATATTTGCGTAATAAAAAAAAATGTTACATATTTCTCGACCTACAAAAAAGCGCTGTAAAAAGCAAACGACAGAAGAAACAATATTCACACCTGTCCGCATGATGAAATAACGGCTTGTATGAAAACAATTTTGTTTGTTAAGTTTGACCTACATTCATACGCATGTGTAGGTGCTAAGGTGCGAATGACAATTCGGAATATTGAAAATGAATCAGTGGAATGTAATATTAATTATGGTTTTGTTGCTTTTAAATAGGTCAGAGGTTTCAAGTTCAACCTCTGAGCATTCTCTATGATTTTGTATATTATATAAATGTAACAATTATTTATATACTAAGCTATGCACATCTAATTCGCAATAGTTTGGTTGTAGTTTAGTTTGAGAGTGATTTTAATTGACTTATTTTAACAAATGTATATACAAAGTATATAATGCGCCATTTTCATTATATTCTCAATTTTATATCCGAAAGCCTTTCCATAATTTAATCAGCGATTTCTTTGAATAAAAATGAAGTTAATCAGTCATATCGTGTCGACTTTCTTTGATAAAAGTGACTCACCGCGCGTCGTTAATCAACCTACCGTTTCAAAGAAGCTGACTCAGTTTACGTCTTCCTTAAACTGAAAGCTATAAATTACATATATATGTATACTATATCGTCTATGTGTATAATTCTATGAGCTTTTATATTTGTTAAGAATTTGACAAAGTACTTCCCTGTCGAGGAGCAAAATTTGGATCAAATTATATTAATGTTGCACAGTTTTATACAACATATAATATAGCCTACATGTTCTACGTATTATACCACTGATATAAAAAATATTCCATTTTTTTTATCCATGGATTAATAAGCTACCATAGTTTCATTCAATGCTGTCTGCGTGATGCGGGCATGAATAGATGAAGAAAAAGTGAAGATTGTGACCTTTATATCGATTATCATGACTTCCTCGATTAATGCTCTAAAACATTATCTATAGAAACGGGAGTCTAGGCAAAATACTGCTTTAGCAATATAAGTAAAAAAACTTTTAGGTTTAAATATTATATTTTTACCGAAATATTATGAAACTATCTGCTTTTTTCAAGACATTTTAGACACTAAAAAGCTTGATTACTTGATTACATTAAAGAGAAAAAGCTTTGAATTCAATTTAAATTCAAAATTGCAGAATTATGCAATCCAGCATTATGCGTATATTAATAAAAACAATTAATTAATTACTAAATATTTCATAATTAGCAATAATTTGGATAGACTAAATGCAATGCAAATTTTATCTACCATAAAAAGTATTTTAAGGATAAGGATCCTGTGTAAACGGTGTGTTCCAAGAAATTATTGGAAACCCCGTGTCGAGTGTCCAGGTGACAGTATAGGCTTTTATCAATGATTAATATCCAATCTAAGCTAATAAGGATAAAATATATTATTACTACATAAATGACGACAGATTTGTACGTTACCGTTACACGACATTGAAAGTTGTTGATTTATTGCTTTTAGTAAGAAAAATTCTATTTAAAAGCTCTTAAAAAACTGGCGTGAAATACTACTAATTCAATGAATATACCATCCCAACCTAATCTAATGGTAGGGTTATGTTCAAGTCTTTTTGGGTCCTTTCAATTCTCTCATCAAATGTTCTACCGTCAAACATTATTATTCAATATTTTTGTTCTAGTTTCTGGCCATGCTATACCCTTCAACCGGAACAGAGGTAGATTAATACTTTATGTATAAGTATTGAAGTTTGGTGGTAAGTATAAAAGGCACTCGGAAGGTAATATCTTAGATCTCGAGGTCAGTAGCATATTAAGTGTTACAAATTGTGTACGTAATCTATGGACGATGGTGACCACTTAACATACGGTGGCATATTTAATATTCTTTTGTTTTCCTAATATTAATTAAAAATTAAGTTTAACACTCACTCAAACATATTTAATTTATTATTTATTGGGAAACAAATGAGACATACAATGTGTCAAATTGTATTGTAAAGCGACAAATAGAAAGCGTCAACACTTGACACTATACATCACACTTCTAGGTCGACATGCACAAAAAGGCGCACTTTGCTAACTACAATATGAACTAATAAAGTCTAATCATATAATAAATATATGTATCACGATTTCGTCCGGGTGACTTTTTAAATTAAACATTTTTCCTTTTTTATGAGGTGCTATTAATTTCCTTAGGTTATATGTCTTAAATATCTACAAAGAATTCAGTGTCACGGTGTTTGTCAGTATATCATAATGGAAAAACATAATGTTCCTATATAAAAATAAGTACAATTCTTCGAGCCAATTGTACTGCATATTATGTAATAGGCTTTTAAAATATAATTTGGTCGAGTAAGTCAAATAAGGGATCATGAATGAAAACAATTTTCTTGGGGACACCGTAATCAAAATCTATAAGGAGGTAATATATTATGTGGACATTGTATAATAGATATGTAACTTTATTTATTTTATTTGAATATTACATTATTATGACTAAATAATTTTGATGTTTGCAATCAAACAAGCTATGTTTATAGAAGTCGAGTATTTGGAATCTGTGTATATTATTATGTAAACGATCGCTCATCGTTCAACAATTCAAGAACATAAATACAAAATTTCACATGAAAATTGTTTCAAATTTTGCCGCGCGTGGGAAATTCTTGTTTACGTACGGATTAATCGTTTACATTATCGCCTAAATGGACCCGCCATTGAGATGGGCGCAGACATAAGACTGAATATTTGAATTTTATCGTTCTAGTAATTTCTGGTCTAATATTATTTCATCGCTCATATAGTTCCTTTGTAACGTGTTATCATTATAATAAATAAATAATTTAACCACTTCGTTTTAGAGATTGTTTATTTTTTTCCTGTTAATTTTTAACATCAGATTACCTTTTTTTGGAAAGGCTATTTGTAGATTATATAAATAGCAATAGCTATTTCAGAACAACTTCACTTAAAGTATTTACAAACATTTATTTAATATTAATTCGAAATCATCGACTTCTCGTGTAAATTATTCTTCTTTATTTAAAGTGAAAAATAAATGAATAATATATTAATCTATAAAAGACCTTCATGATATTTTACTAGATATAATTTTTTTTCTGTATTTTTGATGATACTGGTAACATTTTTCTATTCTATGTATATTTTTAGTCGATTGATTTATTTTCATACAACTGTATTCCAAGGTCTTGGGGTCAAACTCAGGGAGAGGCCAATACTAATCATAATAGAAATCTGGAAGTTCACACTTTCGTGCCTCAGTCGTAAACCGGTTGGATCTGTGACTTGTTAGGGTGTACGGGATTGTCCTTTCGAATTTTTGAGGATAAATAAATATAGAATGTGCCTGTGCTTACGAACACCTTTATACGAATTAGACTGGCTGCCGAAATGTGGCCGAAAGTGGTCAAAAGAATATCGTAAATGTTAAGAATAATTAATATATATTTTAAAACGAATGTCTACACTCTTCATAATAACTTAAATACATTGTCGATTCATCGTTAAAATATGAGTCCCCCGCAATTTTCCGACCCTCAAATGTCGTTTCATATTTAAGATCACTTAATTAATGAACAAGATAACTATATATTATGAGCCGCATAAGTTTCTCAATTAAAATTCCACATTTTTCAGTATATTTATTTGATTTTCTACCGAATAACATTTTGAATACGTGCAGTGTATAAATAAAATCACATCATCGTTTTATAGAGAACATTTGCGTGGTCACAGCCAGTGGACATGGGTATAAAGCTATATTATATTACTCTAGATCCCTGAAACAACACATAATAGATACAAGCAGCTAAAAGAACGAATGTTGTCAAATTTATTCTTGCCTGCTTTACGTATAATGGCTGCTTTTTGGATTTTGAGCCTTTGGAGACAGTTTTCCTATACAAATGAAAAAATTTCCCTTCTAATAATTAATAAGATAAATAAATATAAAGTTAAGGTTATAATCCTAAATAATAATATAATGCGAAAGTGAGTATTTCTTTGTTTTTGCCGATCATTATTTGCATACACGTTTTTAGGTGAACAGAGGGCACCTAATACCTGCTCCTCCATCAAACGAAATCGCGTGAAGTAACTAGTGTTTTATGAATTTATCCAGTCTATATCATATATTTCTTATGTCAGTGAGCTATCAATGGGATATATAATAAATTTTAATCGCGTTGCGTTGCGAATACAATTTTCGTTACTTTAAGTCGTAGCGATTAGTTATAGACCCTTTCTAAATAAACGGATAGTTTCTGAGATTTATAATATTCGTATAAATTATTATTTATTGTTTTAATTTATATGATTATTTGTATATATTATTATTATATTACTCATTAAAATGTTTAAATTAAACCTCAACTAGTATGGCCTGTTTAAAGAAAAGATGCGATGATTTGTTCGGTTATATCTTCTATATGTTTAGTATTATTATTAAATTTTTATTTTAAATAAAAATACAATTGATTAAAGAGAATTTTTCGATCAATTTTTGTTGTTTTTTCGATTTCGATCAGTTTTTGAATGTTTGAAAGTCTGTTAAGACGATAGATATCATTGTCGATTTAGCAGGATAAACTAAGATGTAATCGCGCTAATTAATAGGTTCGATAATATATTCATTCTTACGAGACTGTTATATATACAGCTGTGGTCAACTAATTATGGACAAGTCTATATTTCAAGTATATCCGAAGAGCTTTGAACATGCTTACTCTATTTTTATGTTTATTATTAAGTTCCCTTGTAGTAATAGAAACTTTTTACAGAATAAATTTTAGTTATCCCATTTAAATAAGGATAAACCTTTGCTACTTATGTGTTGCGTTTGTTTTCTTGGCCATCTAATTGAGGACATTATCACATTTGCGGTATAAATTAAAAAAATTTAAAAATAAATATTTTTTGTTCTCGTTCTGCTTAATTTTGGCGCCATTCTTGAATTTCTTGTCATGAAACTATTATTTCTTGACTCAAAATAGGTAAAAGCAAAAGCTGCGATGCTACTATGCTAAAAATTATTATTAATTTCTATGAAAGTAAATGGCCGTTTCGGAAAATAGCATATCATCTTTATTGTTCAAAGAATATGGTTTATAATGCAGTTTATTATTTCAAACGCAAAATACGACTTAATGTTTTCCTAAAAAGAATAAGCCAAGAAAAAAAAACACCTTAAGAAGATCATAGGATAGTCTTAATGGCTAAGAAAGAATCAAAGGGTTCCGTTCTTATAAAAAGCGAAGTTTTTGGGACAAGTCCAGGTTCAGCTAGAACTATTAGTCGACGTCTAGTGGAGGCGCAGCTCTTTGGAAGGATTGCTCGACGAGTTCCTTTGGTAACAAATGAACACAGAGAGGCGCGGTTAGCATTGATGCCAAATGGTTATAACCAACAATGGTAACTACGCGGGTTACTAAAATCTTTTTAGAATATATTTAATTAAATTATCACTAACAATAAAGATAAATTGGTAATTTAATAAATTATTTTTAATGTGATACGTGTTAAGAGGTTTTGTGTTCTTAATTAGCCGTCCACGATTTCAAAAAGTAATTAATTTAAAGTTATTGTTAACCGTTCAAAAAGAAACTATCTTGTTGACAGTGCCTAGATTTCATTTCCAGCTTTATTTGGGGTAACAGTAACAGTAACAGCCTGTTAATGTCCCACTGCTGGGCTAAGGCCTCCTCTCCCTTTTGAGGAGAAGGTTGTGGATTTGGGGTAAATTGTGCTTTTTGTGTTAATAATCAAAATAATTTTGAACTCCAAAAAAGTTAGTAGAATTAATCCAAATGAAGCTAGTATATTTTTGTATATACTTATTAGGCAATATTTTAACAACGTATATTTCGAATATTAGCTGCACATTATGCACATACAATATATTTGAAAGGACAATATTTTGAATAATAAAAATGAAGTCTATTTATATATAACTTATAAACAAACGAATGACAACTCAGTAAATTAAGAATACATCAACTCAATAAATTAATCTAATGGCAATTATCTTAAATAACAATAAAAATATTATAGCTTTTGCGGTCAAGGTGTTTATTTTTTCCAATAGTTTCCTTATTATCTGTATTAAATACTTCCCCGGGCATATTATATACCTACTCTCTCACAAGGAGAATCTTTATACGGAGATCATTGATGTTATCCTGCAATAAGATTTTATAGGGTTATCCCGTGCACAAAATATATACAAATATTGACATCTATAATAAATTCTTTGTTAATGAATATATCGATATTCAAAACACTTGAAGTTATAACAACACATTCTATTCTGGTTTTTCTATTAAGGCAATTTGTTATGTCTTCATATTTTCCCGCAATATTATTGTCAGATTAACAGTGCAAATTATTAAAAATACGGATAGTTATCCGCAAAATTGTCATACTAGGTAAATATTTAAAGAAGTTTTGAAGTATGTATTCTACGAGGACAAGTATACACAAGATTCTATAATATATTTATATTTATGTAACAGGGGGCAAAAAGGCAGGAGGCTAACTTGATGAAAACTGACTAACACCGCCCATGGACATGTGCAACACTGTAGGGATGCCGGCCTCTATTGAATAAATAGTCTTTTCTTGATGGTTTCTGTGTTATTTCGAAAAAAATCGCCTCTGAAAGCCATCAGAACAGTATAATAAGAATAGTAAATTGATTGAATTCTAAACGTACGATAATAATAATAATAATATCCTGGGACATTTTTCACACAGGGCCATCTGATCCCAAATTAAGATTGCACAAAGCTTGTGCTATGGAAACCAGACAACTGATATACTACATATACTACTTTGCTTTTATAAATACATACTTATATAGATAATTACACCCAGACTAAGGACAAACAGATATCTTCATGCACACAAATGTCTGTCCTGGGTGGGAATCGAACCCACAACCTTCGGCGTAAAAGGCAAGTATCTACCAACCACGCCAACCGGCTCGTCTGAACGATGATAATGAGTTATATAATGGTATAAGATTACTCTTCCCAAGAAAGTATGCATAATAAAAGACACAAAATACTTACTCTGTCAACAGTCCTACATGCGTTATGTCCGCTCCACTGGGCTCACCAGGTTAACGTTGAGTTGTAAAGACGCACCAAAGCCAAGAGCTGGCGGCATTATCGATAAGAAAACTGATCCCGGTACTACATCTAATCACGCCAATAATTTCTAAACTAGGCTAAGTCAATAACATACAAATAATTTAAGGTATGTCTTCCTCATTAGTATGTGTCTCTGTTAATAGAAAAATACCATTATTTATTTTTTATATTAATGTATTCTGTACGTGTGCACTAATGATGTGGTCACGCATAATTTATTCGGAATTTCGGTGTTAAAATATGATGCACAAACTTGGGTGATTTTTCATTAAAACAAACATGTAATATGTAGTTATAAATTAGTCGATTTTTTACTGAACAATTAAGTAGATAAAACCAAACTATATTTTAAAATATAAAATTACCCGCTCCGTTGTTCTAAAGGTTGTACCTTAAAATCTTGAGTTGTGCTGACAAACTCAATTAGAAAGATTTTTTGTCAAAAAAGTAGCAGCTCGGATTAGGGTGGGGAAAACTTTCCACTGACAACTGTCAGTGTTTTTTATGTTCTTCAACCTCTCCACTTGGTATACTGTTGTTCTGTCGGTTTATGAGCTTAAGGATATGGAGTGCACCTTTGCTTTGGTACACATTTGTGTACTACAATAATTATGTTAAGATGGATATTAACATGTGTATCCACCGCATTAGAGCAGGGTATTGAGTAAGCTCCAAACGTCCTGAAAAAGAACGGGAGACCTTAGGCCAGCAGTGCTATAAATATATTAAAACTTATAAATAATTTACAATTTAAATCAATCATTGCTCTTTTTGTAAATGGGTCGAGGCGTTTCACATTAATGGAAAATATAAGAAAATTTTCATAACTGCATTATTGATGTAATTAAATAATATAATAATGGAATTATAAAATATAAAGTAATTTGAAACATTAACACTTTTCCAGTTAATTTTCAATGGAAACATTATAGCATACCTCATACATTTTAATGTTTATACAACGAACTTCCTTTGATATGTTGTCGTGACTTGGAAATTGTTATAAGCGACCTATCCAACTTCTCTTGACCTTTTGTTCTTTTGTTTTCCTGCTAGCTTTAATAGGTCGTTGGAAGTGAGCCACTCGATTAACAAATTAGCCTGAAATCGGCTTTATACGTATATGCTATATATGTACGTCATCGTTTACCGTTACAAGCAACAGTTCGTGTACAAAGGCTTTAAAAGGCATTTGATTTATAAGCATGAGCGGAATTTTTTTTTACTGTATTACATTTTTGTATCAATTTCAATAAGCATATACACAAATATACTCACACACCGACAAGAATCAAAATTGTTACAGCCTAATAGCGATATTTCTGTCATGGACAGTGAAATAAATACTTTTGTATGACAGATCCCAGATTTGAAATCGCGATCTATGTTTAATATCCATGAGTTCCATCCAATGGGCAATTTCGTCTCAAATTCAAACTTATTTATTCAATATAGAAGCTTTAGACGTACTTATTAATTGTCAAATTATAAACTACAACCGGTTCGATAAAGAAACAACCATGACCTGCGAAGAACCGGCGAAAGAAACTCAGTGAGTTTTTGTCATGTGTTATAATTGTTTACAAATTTTACAAAAAAAACAAAGAAATAGCCAGGATCCAGGCGATCCATTAATTCACATTATCATCCATTAACTGACTAATTGTTCAATTTTTTTTTAAATTTAACAACAGGTATTATTATATAATATAAATATGTACAAAGTACGGTACTTTATAACACTTATATTCAAAATTGATAAGATGCCGATTTTTTAAGCTTCCATAAGAAGATCTATAAGGCAGAGACAAAAAAATTCGTTTGAATATTTCACAATCGCTCGATAAGTGCTACTACATCAGAATCATTCAGTTTAAATAAATAATACCAGTTCACATCACGTTACGCGTTTACGTATCCTCTCTATCATTTTTGTTTTAAGCGACCTATACAAAATAACTACTTAATAAAAAAATCGCGATAGTGTTCATCGATTGTCGTTATCGTATTCGTCATAGCGTTAATACACTCAATAAGCAAATATGTGACCGTTTATTTAGATAACGCAACGAATTTCCGAAGTATCATTCTGAATCAATATTGTATCATATTTTTACTGACACTACAGATGACTTGCTTTCATCAAAGAGTGATGAATTTCTGTTACAGTCAAAACTAACCTTTTTTGTGTTACCAACGTGCAAACAGGCCACCTGATGTTAATTGGTCACCACCGCGCCTCGATATTGGCGATGAAAGAAATATTAACTATCCTTTACATCGCCAATGCGCCACCAACCTTGGGAACTACGATGTTATGTCCCATGTGCCTGTACCACTAGCTTACTCACCCTTCGAGCCGGAAGACAACAATACCAAGTACTGATGTTTTGCGGTAGAAGATCTGATGAGTGGGTGATACCTATTCAGACGCGCTTAACAAAGCCCTACTACCAGTAATATAAATATAGTATCATACATCATACATTTTTTTCAATGCTTAATGTAACGATTTCAAAACTTGATTAAACATTTTTGCATCTGTTGAATTAGACCACAAACTAGCACCTGGCTGTTAACAATGTAATTTGTTTATCCTCACAAAGTAAGGCTTCGTTTTCACTAGTCACGGTGACGTCATGTGTGACGTGTTCGGAGAAAAGTTTTTGTCGTTTTTCTTTGATATATTTTCACATATTATGTCGGGTTTTCGCGTAACCGTTTTATATGCGAAGTTCGTGTTTTCACGTACAATTACGGTGAAATTATTAAAACATCGCTAAAACATTCCTATTTAGTTAGTTAATTTACAGTTGAAAGTTTCTTGTTCCGGGTTGTTTTTCTAACATAAGTGGAGTAATTATAATAATGTTATCCCAATTCCAGTAAATAATTTATTGCATGGTTTCCAGTGAAACGACGATATACGAAAACGCTTAAATATACAAATTAGCTAGAGAGTATCAGCCTGTACATCTTACTGCTGGGCTGCCGCTCTTTTTTCCTTTTTTGTTCTCCTATGCGAATTGGTGGAATACACATGTGGCAAATTTGCATCCTTAACATAAACTCCTTCACTGCCGACCTTGAGGTGTATTTTGAACTCAATTGAAGCAGTTGAAAGTACAGCTAGTGCTAGCCTGAATTTGATCCTAGTATTTTGCTGTATATTTTATACAAATAAAAAGTAATTAAAACAATAACAAACCAAGCACGCTTTAAGTTATAGCTTATATTTATAATAAGCTAACCATAAACATATACATAAACCATAATCTACTGGTGGTAGAGCTTTGTGCAAGCTCGTCTGGGTAGGTACCACCCACTCATCAGATATTCTACCGCAAAACAGCAATACTTGATATTGTTGTGTTCCGGTTTGAAGGGTGAGTGAGCCAGTGTAATTACAGGCACAAGGGACATAAAATCTTAGTTCCCAAGGTTGGTGGCGCATTGGATATGTAAGCGATGGTTGACATTTCTTACAATGCCAATGTCTAAGAGCGTTGGTGACCACTTACCATCAGGTGGCCCATATGCTCGTCCGCTTTCCTATTCTATAAAAAAAAAAAAAACATAATTATCAATGCACAAATTTTTACAGCAGGGCTATTCTCTAAGAACTCACTTCTTGTCTCACTTAAATGTTGAAAACCGATTTAAGCCTATTTTGATACGTGTATCCTTTAAATTTTATTATTATTAAAATCAAAGGCGCATATCACTTTCTGAAATTTTAAGATCGTGTTCTGCGATGAGTCTATTCTTACAGAATAAATCTTTAAAGAGACAATACCCAACGACTTTAAAAGTGACAGTATTTCCACTATTATAAAGTTTTTTACTTTTTGTGCTGGAATGAACTAAAATTTAAAGGTACTTTTAAAAACTGGTGTTAAAAATATTACGCTAATTATATAGTAAGTAGTAATTGCTATACTTTTTTTACCATCATACGTTCTTAGTGCCATCTAACCTATCGATTGTTTCATAGAATATGTGTTGCATTCATTTAGTTTTTTTTTATTATGTTTAATATTTAAATCATTTTATTGCTTTTTTCATTCTGCTAATTTCAAATCCAGGAGGAAAAGTCATTGCATCAAAATTCACTTGAGAATTTTATATCCCGAACTCAATTGTTGAAGAAAAAGTGTTAAAACTTTTTAAAATGTTAAATATTATATTCCAATTATTTTTAAGTCTAAATCATATTAATATAAAAATCAATGACATTGGACAATATAAGTTATTTTTAGATAAAACCTTTTCGCACCGCTGCAAATTCCAATAACTAGAACCCATTTGGAAAGATTTGAACTTGGAAACATTAACCTGTTTTTATAAGGAAAATGTTTGGTAATATGTTACTAACACTAAGTAAAATCGTTATTATAAATATAAATAACGCAATATTATGCGTTGGAGACATATTGAGAGAAGTAATGATTTTTATCATTTGATGATTACGATAAGAGGTTATAGAGTCAGGGACAGACGGACACTTTGATTTATCATTAGTAGGCACGTGCTATAACCCCACTTTGACGAATATTCATCACATAATTGAAATTGTTATAATTGATTTATTTTTTTGTAATTCGCATTTTTTTTTTTTTTAATTAATAGGCAAGCGTTTGACCGTTGACTTGCCTGATGTTAAGCATCGACACGGTCTAGGATGTAGCACGCTTACCTATAAGAAACCTGTTTACTCTGGATTTGAAGACACCAACATTGTACATATCAGAAAATACGGACTCAGGCAAAGCATTCCATAGTTTCGCAGTGCGAAATACAAAATTTTCCATACCTAATACTTCCCATGACTGTTGCGATTCTTGGAGCTAAAAATAAACCATCCTTCCACTCATTTACCTTTTCACCAGTGGAGGCAATAAGACAGGTTGTTACACGCTTCGAAAGACAATAATACATCAATTAATAAAAAAAGATAAATACTATAGATTGACAATCTATGGATATTTCATTAATTTGTGTTCTGAATTCGTTCTTCCTCATATTTAAATATTCTAAAACTTAGCAAAGTAACTAACGAAAGTAAAGTAGTAATAAAAATAGTAATTTTAATGATACAATTCTAGCATAAGCACAAAATAACACATCAAATATTATAAGAACAAAAAAACAATATTAATACTGTCCATAAATTGACCTACATTCAATGTATTTAATTGCAGAAATATCTAATTGCGTTCTACGTTATTAAATATATAACATAATGCGTTTAAAGTTACATGTGGTAATCTATATGAGCCTAGAAAATAGTCGTATATTTGTTTTAATACTTGAATTTGGAATGTGACTTTTGCCGTTCTAATTTGCTATGCTATAGATATAAAAAGAGGTAATATTTCGTTATAATGAAATTAAAAACAAAAAAGGTTAATTTCAACTCGACATGGATCAATGCATTAATCACGAAGATCCTAAAACACATTGCGGAACCAAGGGAATTTCCCGAGTTTTACTTTTTTAAAATTCATCTCTTTCTCTATGGGGAAAGATATGGATATGAAAACATTATAAGGAAAAGGTGCCTGATATGTTCAAACGTTGTAACAAGGAGAACAGATATGTTTACTGGCGGTTACATAATATATAATAAAGTAAAAAAGGTAAAACATATTTTTTTACCTTTTTTACTTTGTTATAGTATATTACGTTTTTAATTATACAAGTAGTAAACACGATTAAAATTATAATTTTGTAAAAAAAATTCTCTTTCTTATAAATCAGCTGCTAATAAGAAACTGCGAATTTTAAACTTTATGGTTATAATTAATGGATAGATTTTTATGAATAAATAAAACTAAATTACAATTAAGCACAAGAAATCAATTTCAAAACAAAAATACGATAGAAATTAAGGCCGCTATACGGTTTGTTCTAGATTTAGAATTTAGGTTATAATTTAAGAAACCGCACGCGCCGGATTTAGGGCAATCTCGATAAAGTTCGGTTAACTTAGAATGACGTCAAAACCTACGCATTATCAAGAACCTAAGTAATATACCAGACGATGATGATTGATAAGACTATCAGGCGCCGGCAGTTTTCACAATGACACAATACTATATAAGTGTTGAGGAATAGTCATCGCATAAATTTTATTCAAGTCATTCGAATGTTATAAAAATGTCGACAAGACTTATCATCGATATCAATTATCGAATTCCTTTATTTTCGAAGCATCTACCGTGGTTTTTCCCGTATATCTGAAAAAACTCACAATATCTATCGAAAACGGTAATCTAATAAAATAATTCATACTCTTATCAAATAATTTCATGCTATTATAAAGATCAAAATAAGCGATTGTGTTGGGATATCAATAATGGTGAATTCCTTTAATGCGGATTTAATTCCACGCATTTAATCAAAGGTAAAGCTCGTTGCGTTTCGTCGAAGCGTCGCGTAGCATGACGTAGTATCAGCTGTGCAGCGTGACGCAACGGCGCGGCGTGCGGCCGAGCCTGCCACACGGGTGTGTGACTCTCTCTGACTCAGGCTTTATAATAGAAAACCGTCGCGCCAACCACCACTAACCACCAGTCCGCCAAAGGCGCAACACGTACGGGTGACCGTGACTCTGATATAGTGCAATAGTGAAGTGAAGTGATAGTATAATGGCGAGAATATTTTTCTTATTTGTTTTTGTTGTGGCTGTGAACGGGTTTAGACATCACCCGAAGTTCCCGAAGGCTGACGAGAGCGACCTTATAAAAAAAGGTGATTTACCTCTGACCCTAAGAGGCAATTTAAAATTCTGGATTACTTTTCAAGGTTGAAAATATTTGTCTCCTGGTTAAAATTTCCCTAAGAACACAATATCATTTAAATATGTATAAGTTTGTTACAGTAATGATAGCTGATGCAATATTTGGCCGTTTACATGTGCGTTTATAACTTAATGACAACTTTTTTCTTAAGTATGTGTATTGGTCTGTGAAACTAATATTGAATTGTTTGTCTGCAGTGGCATGCAACAGTACCCTGGAACAGCGAAGGAATGAATTTATAGAAAAGTCCAGATGTGGTGAACCTAAAGAAGTGTTCCAGGAATTAAAGCTACAGAGCTCATATTTACAAGTGAGATTGGATTTATTTTATATAAATAATTTTAATGACCTAAAATTAATATATATATTTTTTTTTAATTAACAAAAATTAACCTATTTTAGTTTAAGTATTCCACATATCTTAATAAAAAAAAATTAACAAAAAATAACTATTTTTTTATAATATTTAATTACTCTAAGTAAGTTTTATATCTTAATATTGAACTAATTATTTATTCTTATTAAATTGTAACCTTTTACATATCATTGCATAGGCAATGATATTATTTCGCAATACAATGAAATCATCCGTTTAATTTATATAATTGATAACAGAAATACGCGATCAATTTCACCGTACACGAGTAATTAAACAAATATTTTCTCTAAGATATTATAGATAAAATTTCATTAATAAAACTCATTAGCTTGAAACATACCGCATCGTTATATTAATCAACTATTTGTGGTTCAAATATTTAAATATTTTAATATGGACAATGTCGCTTACGTCCGTGACGGTGGTCATTAATGCGTGAGAAAATCCGCTTCCGAATATTTAGATGGGTTTACTGACGTGAGCGTATTTCCCCAGGTTAGTCCGAGCTGGGTTTGGGTCAAGCGTTGTGTCGGCCTCTGTGATTTCGAAGCACCAGGCTCACAGTGTGTCGCAACAAAGACCAGGATAGAACCGATCCCGGTAAGTTTAAGATACTTCAATATTTATCTTACTAATCAAAGACCCACTGTTATCTGCTTGTCTCAGCTGATTCAAGTGCATCCTTGACACACTTGTCCATTTACTCGTTTGCGCAATCCTTAACGATAATAATGACATAACTGATGTGACTCAAAAATGGCCCATTCATCATTGTTTTGATCGCACCGCTTTCAATCATCATTAGTCATTGTTGTTATAGACAATTAATTGTAGTGATATCTCGTGCAGGTTCGAATATACAATCTAAAGACGAACAAGGAGACGTGTTCGACGTACAGCCTCGAAGTGCACGAGAGCTGCGGCTGTTGCACCTCTTCGGCCAGCGACTGCGCCTCGCCGAGGGTATATAATCCTCGTAAGTGCTCCTGTCAATGTCCCAACATGGAGGAGAGGCGGAATTGCCTCAAGAAGGTTCGTAGGATGATGGATGTCTGTGAACACTAACGTAGGTGTGGAACGGCACGCATGCTAGTCTTACGCAATTATTTTAACATTCGCTTTCGTATCGATGTTTTTTTTTTTCAAAATTTGTTTTGCCTTTTTTGCATGGATGTTCAACAGTAGTAGCAATTCGTAAAGCTTTTGAATATCTAATTTTTGATTTCCTTAACGATGTGTAACGTTTTCAATGCCGTACTGACATCCGTTGTCTTACAACACAGCTTTAACATTTTTTTTGTTTTATTCACCAACAATACATAGAGAAACGAGATCGAATTTAATTTTTTATTGTTATAGCGGAACCAGAATATGAAGTGGAATCGATCTAAATGCATTTGTGAGAAGAGGAGGACTTTGTGGTAAAAACCGAAGAAGTATTTAAGAATTTAGACGGGTTCCTATTGAAGACATTTATAGTGCTTAGTAGACACTAAGAATCTTCCAGGAAAAAACTTTTTATCAAGACTTGTGCTTCTGTAGTGAGAGACAAAGTTGTGACGTAGATATATAATAACTATACGACTGATCAATGTGTCTTATAGTTAAATCGATTTAAATATAAGCAGTATTATGATAGACCTAAGTTATTTATTCAATCGATATAAGAATGGGACCAAAAGAAGTTGTGAAATGATAAATATTGTTCGTTATGTTACGTCCTATTACCGTACTTAATTTTATCTTATTTTAATTAAGTTAGTGTCTAGTTTAGGGACATCCCTTATCAGTATTTTTTAAGTATATCAGCGTTAATGACGCAATTCCTAAATTGTGATATAATTATTCAATTTTCCACTAGGCTTAAGACCAGTATTACTGAATTAAGTAATTGTTTAATTTATTTTATTTGATTCTAGTCAAACTGTACTTTTGACGTATTTATTTGTATTTTAATTGTAAATAATGTCTCGACTTTTGTAACTAGCTCTCTTTAGGTAATTGTAAATAGCTTCGATTTTGAGTATTTTTTTTAATTATTTATAGGAACTAGTCTATCTAGTGCCAAAGGCATGTGCAATCTCAAGTGTAAATAGGTAAATAATTTAATTTATTTCTATTTAATTCTATGATACGAGTAGCTTATAAAGCTTTAAGTGATCAAATCACGTGATTAGTTAAAATGTCAAAATGTAAATTATAGATGACAAATAAATTTTTACTTAATATATTTTTATACATATATTTGGTTTTATTTTACCGATAATATTTTTTACATTTTAACATACAGTATATGTTAATAACCGAAGGTTTCCATTATTTCCGATTAAATTAAAATTTTTACAAAGAATAAAAAATTGGATAAAAGGCGTTAAAGGGAGTGAAGTCAATGGAAGATAAAATAGGAGTTAGTTAGATTTCACTCTACATAATAAAATACAAGTGTAGGTACAAATCGTTAGCCAATAATATCAGAATAGAGAAGATTCACAAGCAAAATTACTACTTACCTTAAAAAATCATAATAGAGGAAATAATTACATACGAACGAAGTCGTCTTTAATAGTTAATATAATCAAAATTAGCTAGTATTGTGGTCAATATAAGACATTTTATTAAATACATGTTCATTCCCTGCCCTTTAAATCATTAAAAAATATATATATACTTTTATAAATTGACTTATAAATAGTGATTAGATCAAGGGTATCGTGTATTTGTTACGTGTGTTACGTATTATTGACGAGGTCGGGACGCGGAGATGTAAAATATATTAAATAATATTTAATTACAAAAACATATACAGTATATCTATAACAATTCTCGGAACGATAAAATGACCTAGGAACATATGTTGTCATTTATTATATTTTCCTCCTTACGATATAAATTTATTAGACATATATTTACTTGCGTCTTCGTCTTGTAATTATTACCTTTGATATAATTAATTATTATTACTATATATTATATACTATATATTATTTACTGGTGGTAGGGCTTTGTGCAAGCTCGTCTGGGTAGGTACCAACCACTCATCAGATATTCTACCGCAAAACAGCAATACTTGATATTGTTGTGTTCCGGTTTGAAGGGTGAGTGAGCCAGTGTAATTACAGGCACAAGGGACATAAAATCTTAGTTCCCAAGGTTGGTGGCGCATTGGCTATAAGCGATGGTTGACATTTCTTACAATGCCAATGTCTAAGGGCGTTTGGTGACCACTTACCATCAGGTGGCCCATATACTCGTCCACCTTCCTATTCTATAAAAAAAAAAAAACATTACCGTAGAACACCACGCACTCATTAAATATTTAACCACAGGCATTCAAATAGGTGCGTATATACGAAAATACATGATTAATATTATTATATAACTAGATAATCGTCCCGGTTTCACACGAGAGGATAAGAAGAAAAATGTATGATTTGCGTAAAATCCGTTCTTAGTGAGCGTCTACGTCGGGTAAGGAGTAAATGTGACAAATTTCAAGTCAATCAGGATAGTTAAGGAGATCTAGTGATAAGTGGTATTTTGTTTATATATAACGCAAAACTATATGGAGAACGAAATATGTATAAAATAAACACAAATACTCTGTAAAAAAATGGTTCTTTACCAGCTCATGTGTTCCTCTCTTCTTACAACCCGGGTTCCTTCAAACGAGGCGTGAAGAGGCATCTTGCGGGCTGGCAAGGCAAGGGCGGATAGTGCAGAACATTCTTCCCGACTGTACTGGCCGTCGTCGCGTTTGGACTCTACTACCACTTACCATCAGGTGGAGTAGGGTAATCTGCCTTCCCAGCAAATATATATATATATAAAAAAGGATAAAAATAATGAGTCGGTGCGGTTTGGTCTCTCTACAGCATCCACTGCCTTTAACACCTTTAGCTTCAGTAAAATATATATACACATAATTATAAACATTTTATATACTTGTTTATTATATAAAAATGTTAATTGAATTTAATTAAACCTTAATTTTACTTCCAAATCTGACCGACTTCCAAAATGATTTAAGTCATTTTAAAAGCTTTTATTTATTACACATTTTAAAATTGTAATAAATAAAAGATCTACATATTTAATCGTATGCAATATAGATTATATTATCAGGGATTCCCCTTTTACTATTTTGTAAGGTTACATACCTCACAATCAAATGACGTTTCCATCGACACTGATATTTATTTACACAAGTTGTTAATTTATGCAAGTATTATAAATATACGATTGATTTATAAAATTGTTCTAAATTAATGAGTTCCAGATTTTATATTTTTTGAACTAGTTTGTTTTACGTACATACCACCCGTGCAGGGTTCTCCATTTCTGAACTCTTTAAAAGGCGGAGGAAGTATAAATAAACTTTGAAGATAAAAATCTGAATCGAATGTATTCTTCAGTTACGTATTCACAGTATTTCTATAAGTAGCAGTTTATACACTATTTTGGTGATGATGTCCATTTCTAACAATAACAATTCATCATCATCATCATATCAGCCGAAAGACGTCCACTGCTGGACAAAGGCCTCCCCCAAGGATTTCCACGTTGGCCGATCTAGCGCTGCCCGCATCCAACGGCTTCCCGCGACTCGTTCTAAGTCGTCGGTCCACCTTGTAGGGGGCCTGCCCACGCTGCGTCTTCCAGTTCGTGGTCGCCACTCGAGAACCTTTCTGCCCCAGCGGCCGTCGGTTCTGCGAGCAATGTGCCCCGCCCACTGCCACTTCAATTTAGAAATTCTTTGGGCTATGTCGACAATAACAATTGCCCATACGATATTATAATAGACAAATATTTGTGCAACCACGTGAAGCCTATTCCCTTATTTTCATAATCCTCTTGGACGATAATCCGATACGACTGGATGGAGTTAAGGTATAGGACCGACGGCTTTACGTGTTTTTAGAGGCGCGGGAGTGTAAACACTGCCCTTGGGCTATCTGCTAAAAACTTCATAACAGAGAAACTCAATCAAATTTCCTGCACTTGTACCTGGCGGTTCGGAGTCTTATAAGGTAGCCATTAGAACAATCAGGAAGTTAAATAAAACAAAAGTAAATATAAACGTAAATGCACAGTAATACACTATACATTCAGTCACGTAATATTCACACCTCCGCAGTCGCTTATCAATGCTGTCTTTCATGATTATCCTCTTCTGAAGAATTACGTAATTATTTTCAAAAGTTGATCAAAACACATTCTTTCATTCGATAATAAATTGCGTATTCTTCTATAATCGGAGAAGTATGTTAAATTATTACAATATAACGTAAACAAAAAATGCCAATCTAAATTGACCCAGCAGTGCTATTCTGTAAGTCACTTCTTATTTCACTAGTGAAATATTGAAAATGGTTATATTTTGATGCTTGTATTCTTTTAATGTTATTCGTATATAAGTTTATAAGTAAGGTCGTCCTAACTTACTGGTGGTAGGGCTTTGTGCAAGCTCGTCTGGGTAGGTACCACCCACTCATCAGATATTCTACCGCAAAACAGCAATACTTGATATTGTTGTGTTCCGGTTTGAAGGGTGAGTGAGTCAGTGTAATTACAGGCACGAGGGACATAAAATCTTAGTTCCCAAGGTTGGTGGCGCATTGGCTATAAGCGATGGTTGACATTTCTTACAATGCCAATGTCTAAGGGCGCTTGGTGACCACTTACCATCAGGTGGCCCATATGCTCTTCCATCTTCCTATTCTATATAAAAAAAAATAAGCGTTGCGCAGGTATTGTTTAGTTAAACAATGATTTCGCTCTTTTTGTCATTATTTAACATTCAAAAGAAGAATACACGGCGTTGTTTAAATAATTAACCGCTAAATAACATTTATAAGGAACGCTGATAAATATTATAGCCAATGTCGCCTATCGCTTTCGACATATAATGATCGTGTTCTGCGGAGAGTTTCGTGGTTATTCGTATTCTCTACTGGTCGAAATCCGAATTGTTCGTTATGGAATATAACATGACTATTTAAATAATAGTGACTATTTCAGGTATCATTTAAATTTTTGATTATAAATGTGGCTAGTGAATTTTATCTTCAGTTTGACCTGAGAGTCATGTCACCCGTTTTTCGCTATATATCACCAGGTGTAACATGGCATTGGCACAGATTTAACAAAAGTGCTAGCAAATGAACAGCTTCATAACAAGTAGCATACTTTATATGTTCGAGGCCAAGCCTAGCATGTCATGTGAGCCAAGTCTGGTTATATTAATTGGTAATGTTAGGTACGACATTGTCAATTTGCCTGTTACCCATCAACGTCTGTTCTTTTTGTTTGCTATCTTACTTTGCATTACAAAAAAATATATCTTCGGTATTCCAAAAATTCAAGAAAAGTTACTTTTTTTCTATGTTCTATGAATTAACCATTAAAGAGCTAACGTAGAACATCTACAGAGCTACGGCCGTAGCGTCAGTCACTGTGTTAAGGCTTGTTATACTTATTTGGCACCTAATTTAATCTAAAGAACTGAAACGAACAGTGATTTTTAAAAAAGCTAAAAATGATGTTACCAAAAATCTAGAAAATGTTCATTGAAAAATGGTCCAGCTCTTCCGTCACCAACGTAGGCAACGCAGGGACAGATACTTGAGCCTTTTGTTCGCTTCAGCATTTTCCACGGAAGCTCTGGTATTATCTATGATCGAAGTGTCAAGACGAAATAATATATATTCATAAAAAGAGAGATAAAGTTAAAGAATATATCATAATTTTAAAATATGCAATGAAAATAATAAATAATTAATCCAATTTATGTAAGTAGGGAATAATAAGTTGACGAGCTGGTTGGCGTAGTTGGTAGATTACGTACGTACGTTCTACCAACCCGCATTAGAGCAGCGTGGTGGAATAAGCTCCAAACCTTCTCCTCAAAAAGGGAGAGGAGGCCTTAGCTCAGCAGTGGGACATTAACAGGCTGTTACTGTACGTACGTGGCGTACTTGCCTTTCACGCCGAAGGTTGTGGGTTCGATTCCCACCCAGGACAGACATTTGTGTGGATGAACATGTCTGTCTGTCCTGAGTCTGGGTGTAATTATCTATATAAGTATGTATTTACAAAAAAAAAGTAGTATATATAGTATATCAGTTGTCTGGTTTCCATAGCACAAGCTTTGTATAAGCTTAATTTGGGATCAGATGGCCGTGTGTGAAAAATGTCCCAGGATATTATTATTATTATTATAAGTAAGTATTAGAATAAAAAGCATTAACTAGTTATATTATTGCAGTTCTTTAAAATATTCATATCATTCATATCATGCATATGAAACTGTCAAGGTTGAATTTATAGAATGCTGCTCCACAGTGAATGTAGTGCAATTTCATTTGACACATGCAGGTGAAGCCGCGATGCCTTGCACTTAGGTGGTGGGATGAGATGCTTGCCAGGATTAGATCTCGCGATCTTTGGTAAAGATATTACGAGTAATTAATTATAATACAGATTTAAACAAAAATAATACTATGATATTTTTGGCTTCGATAGGAACTTTGTAAATATTTGTTAAATTGTTGTTACTTAGTATATTAAATATTTAATTACATTACTCGTTTACACTGATACTGTTCAATTATGATTTAAATAAACGTCTTTAATGTCATTAGTTTTACAAAGATATTACGTTTCCATAATACCGTTACGGTAACCAGTTCTTTGTCGGTACGGAATAGATTAAAAATTAAATTTATTACGCTCAAGTAAAAAAATGGTATTTCCCCCAAACACGTAAAACCCGGTATAAATCAAAAATAAAACTTTGATAATTATCTTTATTTATTGAGACAATGCAATAAGGAATGAATAAAGGTTAAATATAGCTCATATTATGTTATGTATGTATGTACAAGTTTATAATGGCAATTTACTTTTGACCGTTAAAATAAAATTAATTTAAATAAGTAATTGTTTTAATTAATTTAAAAAAATGTCTATATATATGTAATATATTTTTTTTAGTCGAATAAAAATAATATTAATAATTTTTTAATTATAAGTTAATTACTATTATTACAAAAAATGTGCGGTAGGGGGACCCCCGTCAGGAACGAAGTTCTCTGCTGTTCTCTCTGTTTTTCCTACATAAAACGTGTTTTAAAATGTAGATTTTAATTTAATATATTACTGTATTTCTGTCACACCAGAAAGCGCCTCCAACGTCCACCAGCGTATCAACCTTTATTCAACTCTCTCTTATCAAAGATTAAGAAACGATCTAAATTTATAAAATTAATTTTTTATGCAAATAGTAATTTACTCAAATTTAAATATAAAATGGCGAATTATAAGTCATATAATATAAAAACGCAACTCACTTAAGTTTATTATTTCACAGTTACACAGACCCGTAATATAACAATCAATATAAGCAAACATTATTTTAACTCTGTTCACAGGAGGCGCTGCTAACAGAATTGAAATTAAATTAAGTTTCGTGTTTTAGACAATAATAAAATAAAATATTTAAACGATATCTTAAAGAGAGAAATATTTGACATTCGAAACACTGAGAATCAAAACCCAAAATTAATTCATGAAAAAATCCAAAAAGACGTTTTTTTTAAATGTCAATTTTTTTTTTTTATATTCATTAATCAAATATAAGAAAGCATTAACATTATATCATATTAACCTACAAGAAAAAGATGCAAACTCTTTTAGCATCTTGTTTATTTACTTAAACTCTTGGAAGTTTAGATTTACTTTACATATTTATTTTATATTAGTGAATTTTGCTAGTTATACATTAAAAAAGGGAGGATCATCTATGACATACGATGTATAGTTTTTAAAAAAGTTGGTTACCATTACAATATGTAGCACCCATTATTGCCGCCAGAAATATAACGATATTATTGAATTTTATAAAACTTAAAAAACATTATACATCCATAATTTCCTTTTTTAGGATTTTTTTTAAAGTTTAAATATATGCCTTTATCATTGTCATCTTTTGTTTACACATCAAGCGTATAAAATAAAAAGAGATATTAATAAAAAAAAGGAACGGGTAGGTTGACGCTATTTCGTTATGCGACATTTTCTACCATTTCACTATATTTTATGCCGCGTAAAAGTACATTTGTTTATATAAAATATAAGTTCTTAGTATTTAAAACACATAAGTTCGTAAGTGTGTGTAAGTGTGTATTTTATATTACTGATTTGTTTTCAAGGGGAATATATCATATATTAATTTGGTTGCAAATTAATATATGATATTTATTATTTGGTTGCAACTAATGAGATCAAGAGGAGAGTGTATTAAGGTACATATACAATTATTGATATATGACTCATCGTCCAGCTTAAAAAAAGAAAAAACTACTTATTCTCTAGCGATATCCTCTTAAATCAAGAAATTACCGAATAAGAATATTATTATTAGTGGTTAAGGCGGATTTGAGAAAAGTGACTACCAAAACTTCCTTTTTAGGGTCGCAAGAAGACATTAGTTACTTTAAATGACGAAAATTATATTTCCCTCGGAAACACAAATTTCACTATTCGCGCACTCTCATAGTCCGATGTCAGCACGATAGACTTCAGGCGAAGGATCAACTGCTCAACTTGCTTTCCATTAAACCTCTTTGGCTTATTTTCAGTATAAAATTTGCTGAAAACACCCAATAACTTTTTACTCGACCTTCGACGTAATATTTATGGTACCATAGATATTAGATGGGCCGTGGACTATTTATATTTTATTTTATAAAGTGACTAGTAGCAATCATCTTAAAATTTCTTGCCAAATATATAAGGAAGAGGAAGGACCTTAAGGAGAAGGCATGGAATTTATTTTACGGTAAAATCAATAACCGACCGAGATTAATTGTACATAAAAGTTATAAAAAAATGGTGTCGTTTGTTCAACTTTTTTGAACTTTTCTATGCACGTCATATCGTCTCTTCTCATTTATGAATAATATATATTGCTAAATACGTTGTTTAAATTCGTCCATCAATTATTGAAAACTAATTCATAAAAATGTTTTACATTATAATATTGTAATTAATATTTCGATAATCCTATCGATTTATATAGTATTCGAGATTACACTACCATTAAAATATTATTAGTTGTTATATAAATTCGGTTATCAATAAAAAGGGATTCACAACATATTTCGAATAATTTGATTATTCGCTATCATAGTGTAAAAATCGACTGGAATAAATAATTGACGGAACCATGTTTTATCTTGATCATAGCACTATAAACTTTATCGTGTATGTAATAATTATAAATATAAGTAATTATAAGATATTTTTGTTTCGGGCCTCAGTTTGATCGCCCCTGGAGTAAACAATGAGACGATCTATGTCTAATGTTAGTTTTTGCCGTCCGAAATGTGTTAGTGGGTTATTCCTCCAATTGTACACGACAATTACGTAATTTTACACCTATTATCTGTGGTCATTGGTTTTTTCTGCTACTGTAATAGACGAAAGCACTTGACAATAAGAATAAGAAAAAAATTAATATATATGTATATGTAAAATATAAAAGAACAGCTTATAAAAACTCCTTATTAGTCTAGTACTAGTCTATAACTTAGAAGGCTTAAGATCGCGAGGTTCGAATCCTAAGTCATAACATTTAATAACCAGTGTTTAATCCTGTATATATAATAAAGCATCCTTCATACGAATACTTTGTAACTAAATCAACTCAATTTTGAATGCTTCATTTACAAAAAGTAAAAGAAAAATAGATTTTCAGAAGGCACGAGTTTTGTGCTGCTTTATACGGTTTTTCAACAGGATCTCAGAAAGCGTTCGCACTGACTTTGTAACTAAATTCAATTTATATATATCTAGGAACTTTTGTGTGCAAACGCCTGATTTCCCTACAGTGTGTGTAAAGTGAGGGAATAGAAAGTGCGCCTGCATTTGTGCACAATCTTGTCCTCAATAATAACTTCTCTGTCCACACATCCACATAGCACATCCTTAGGAGGGCGACCATTTGATTAGGAAGACAGTTTATTTTACAAGACACCTTATCGCCGTGCCAAAAATATCTATACATATACTGAATGAATGTAGTAGGCAGATATGTTCATTTGTCTATCCAACAATGATCTCAGTTTTTTTTTTTGTAAATACGCAATAGACGTATTGAGACTGACGTCATAAATACAACGTTACTTATTTATATTACTGTAATTGGATATGTAAATATAATGTTATTTGGTTAACAAAACATTGCGAATGAACATAGTTCTAAGAACGTTTCGTTTTGTCTTTAAATACATTTTAATATAAGCTGGTGGGTTTTCGCCTCGTGCAGGGTACGTCAATAGCTATTAAATCGTATTGTATCTTATCGTTTGACCATAAACAAGAAAATTGAGCTTAAGTGCATTCGCTATATGGCACAAACAAACAAATTAAATTAAGCAAACGTGACGTCCGGTAATTTTAAAAATAGGCGAAAAGTTAACTTTTCCCATATACTTATAGGATGTTAATTAATAAACTTTTGTTGCTATTATGTGACTTGCGAGCTTTTTTTTATATAGTATAGGAAGGCGGACGATCATATGGACCACCTTATGGTAAGTGGTCACCAACGCCCTTAGACATTGGCATTTTAAGAAATGTCAACCATCGCTTACATATCCAATGCGCCACCAACCTTGGGAACTAAGATTTTATATCCCTCGTGCCTGTAATTACACTGGCTCACTCACCCTTCAAACCGGAACACAACAATACCAAGTACTGCTGTTTTGCGGTAGAATATCTGATGAGTGGGTGGTACGTACCCAGACGAGCTTGCACAAAGCCCTACCACCAGTAAAGCTTTAGCCCTATTCACGGTGTAGCCGAATGTATGTGCATGACTTCAAATGTTTATTTTATTTTAGTTTTTTAGTTTAGTATTAGAGATTGTTACACTACCTCGTAGTACCTGGTAATATATGGGCAACCGAGCGTTTGGCCCCAGTTATTATAAGCTTAATTAATTAATTATAATTAATTTATTACAAAGTAAGTCCACTTTTCTAATATAAAAACATAATTTGTGTCAAATCGAAAATATATTCGTTTTCGAGATATACAACTTAAATTTAATTATATGTATAATGATTTCTAATAAATTAATTTACAATTACATACAGAAAAAAATGGGATTTCTTTGTCTCGCATTTCGTTTAACAAACCATTAAAAATATGACAAGTACAGAACACACATACACCCACCAGCCACTTAAAGACGTAATACTGGACGACACCCCAAAACGAAGAAATTCGTAAAACATTAAAACCAGTAAATTACCCTAAAACTAGATGATATATCTATTGAATTAGCATGTAAATTGATTGTATTGATCAAATTATATAAGTTGCTATATTCGTAAATATTCGTTAATAATTTAGTTACTAACATTGCTTTAAAAATAAAGGAGTGCAGTATAGATCATAGTATCGGCAAAATCTAGAACAACAAAATTAGAATGCATCGACTGTGTTAGCTGATTAATTTGTTTGATTCAAAAATAGCGAAATTACTATTTAATTCATGGGCACATGAGGTTTTGTGGTCAACTCTTCGAACTGTCAATATGACTGAACTTGAAAGTGTGACAATCTACTTTCATAAAAGAACTATTGCTACCACCCTTAGCCACGTGGCTCTGAATTATGGCAATTAGTCATTCTTGTTGCAAAGGTTGGCTACGGACCAAAACATGAAAAGAATACTTGAAACATCCCGCGCGTGGCAATCTATGAATAAACGTTTTTTTTTGACATCTTTTTAAAAATACCTTGTATTAGGTAGCCAATACACGGCGAACAAAAACGCTGCGATACATCATAGCGTTTTTTAGTGTAACAAGGATTCTTTGTTAATATTTTTATTTCAATCGTGGCTGCAGTTTTAACTCTAAGATATTATGACCTATCTAAAACATTCTAAGAGAGAATGCAGCTTTGCTCACGAGGTTTTTTCGTTAACCAAAATATGTAGTATAAGTATCCAAATTAAAAAGTAAGAATAAAGAAAACACACATTTATTATCTGCAATATTTTAGTATTATATTTTTTACAAACCTATAATAATGATATTCTGGGACATTATTCACACACAGCCATCTGATCCCAAATTAAGCAGAGCTTGTGCTATGGAAACCAGACAACCGATATACTACATATATTACTTTTGTTTTGTTAATACATACTTATATAGATAATTACACCCAGACTCAGGACAAACAGACAAGTTCATGCACACAAATGTCTGTCCTGGGTGGGAATCGAACCCACAACCTTCGGCTAGAAAGGCAAGTATCTACCAACCACGCCAACCGGCTCGTCAACTATGTAACAATTATATAACAAAGTATTAAAGTAATAATACATAATAAGATTGTGACTATTGTTTTATTTATAAACGGGAAGGTAGCGTTACGTTTTAATGGTGGATTTATTCCAGTTCTTTTGGCAATCGATAGTTTGAATGTGACTGATAAGCAAACGAAGCACGACTCGCTAATCTACTTGGCACAGCATGATTTAAATTTATATTTGTTGGCTACGATGCCACTGGAGCAGATGACAGACGTTTACTATTTGCAGCGGCATTACCTTAGTGTTAGCGAAATCCCAAGCCTTAATGCAATACACATAATTTGCTTGTATGAAAAATGCCTAAGAATATTTTAATACAAAAAAACATGTGAAATTCAATAACATTTCGGAATATTTCGTACGGTTTCCGGTTGAATTGACGCCAAGAATCCTAAGCGTTTCCCTTGTTCCATAACCTAAATTTTAAAATGGTTATTCACTGATCTACTAAGGACGTTACTTACTTGATTGGTGATAAATTAATAACATCTCTTGCAAAAACTTTATTAAAATAATAAATTGTGAACGTGTTTTCGGTAGCGGGTCATTTGCTCTTTTTTATCAGAATTAAACTATCTACAAGTCTACTGACACGAGGATCGATTGAATTCAAGCTAGGAAGCTGGTTTGAAAAAAATGTAAGTAATTAAAGCAGTTTTTTTTGGCTAGTATAATTTATTGGAGGTTATCCGCAGAGATGACCCATACATATTGATGTGAAATGCATAAAAACTAGATTTGGCTTTTATTAGGTCCTTAATTATATTGGCATTTTGTACGGGAGGAATATAGTCAATTTTTTTTGTAAAATATATTTATTTAATTAAAGTATGCACCGTTGTCATCTATGCTCTTTTGCCATCTCATAGAAGGGCAGATCATCTCATAGAAAAATTAGGGCAGAAATGACGTATCAGTTATTGAACAAGGTCTCAAGTTGACCTAAAACTACCATAACTCTGATAAATTAGTAAAATTACTATTGCTTCCACGATTACAAAGGTTCTTGATGAATTTAACTCGTTAATTAAAAAGTGCGCCCTAAGCATTAAGTGTACATCTTTTAGAACACCTTATTTATTTAAAATTTGTACGAAATAAATACCAATATCAAGAATTGTATAAATTTAGTCCATAACCTATAATTTAAATTAATTAAAAATAAAAAATAAGCCATCTGCTCACATTTTTTGTATTCAAAATTATTTGTGCAGTGCGTTCCACAAAGAACCTGTTTTGATCGAAGCGAGTTCAGCACCGTTGCTTTATGTGGGCGAAGTGTAAAATTATTTTTCAGTAAAGTGTATTTACACCTGATGGAATTTGTTTCTGGTTACAATGAGTAAGTACAGAAATATTTTTCGTTGGCAAAAAATGTGCCTACGTGCCGTAATTGAATTCCTGAGGGGATTTTCCGATAACATGATCTGTTTAGTTATTCAAATCTATGGGAGCGAATAATTATATATATTGAGCCAACGTAAAATAACTTTAAGTATGTTGGATTTGGGTTAGATAACAGGCTGATGAGTTTCTACGAAATGAAATAATTAATTACATTAACAATTATGGTCATGACATTTAAAAGTCAGTGTTTAATCCTGTAGATAACAAAAATAGTTGCTGTTTCACACTATATAAAAGAAAAAAATGTTAAATTACCTAATTGCTTTATTTGAAAAAAAGAAGGATTGTAAATTACAAAAGACACTTGGAAGCGTTTCTCTGTTGAAATCTATAGAACACTCTCTCAACAACAAAAGTGTAAACAGAGTGATTTAAGTGTCGAGAGTGACTGCCCTGACGGTCGGTCGCTCTGGTTATCTTATCCGGCTGCAGACTTGGGCTCGAATCCGAGGAGGAATATTTGTTTATTCTTTTCTTAAAAGTTGCCCGAAGTATGGAAGTTGACAGTTGTACACCCGTGCTTCGGAAATCTCCGAAAGCCATTCTACAACTGATGATGTCGTCTTTTCGATCGTGACGCTTTGCGGTTTCATCGGATTGTGAGGGTGAACGAAAAGAGAGATTACACTTGTCTTTGTACACACACTTGTGTACCATAATCCCTTAAAGAAATGACTAGTTATCTAAATAGACCTCCGAAGCCGAAAATCTTGTAGAAAGATATTGCTACTCATTATATCAAGAGTATTTCTGATATTATAATTATTCGAGTAAGTTCACAAGCGATCGTTTAACTCTATTTATTATTTATTGTTTTGAGAAGGAAACGAATATAGCGATTGTCCATGTCGTTTTTATAAAAAACCAAAACGTTGGAACGTGAGGATGAGAGCCTAGAAAAAGCCTCGCTTAAGCTAGATGGTCAGACCTATTAAGTAATTAGTCAAGTCATTTTTGAACTCTTTCAGTGAGAGCACTGGGATGGCCACTGAAAGAAATCGATGTAAGTAAAAAATTATATGAATCTTCACAACGATTCTCAGAAATGAAGGCAAGACTGGAGAAAGATGAAAATTATATTCGATTATGTATTCCATTTGTCACACCACGACAGTATTCATTATATGTCCTCTTGGCTGTGAGTGAACAACTTATCCTATCGACATTGAATCTGTAAGAAGTATAAACCACTTCGATGCTCTGTCAATCACGGTATGTACAATAAGAAAAATATAAGAGACCTCTTCGAGACCTACCCTAGAGAAAAGAATAAAATTGAAATCATGCAAACTGGTACAAGCCTTTTTATTTTTAGTAACTACTTATAGAATAAAATGTATATTAATGAATATTCTCGACACAAAAACATCTACATATTTAGGTCTCCTAAACAATCTTGTTAGTGAATTCGGTCTGCTTCAGTTACTTGTGAAAAATGTTAATTATTATTTCAGTGTGGTATGTACAGATGTAGTAAATACGTCAGGGATTTTGTAATCCACTTTCTAATGTTAGTATTGTAAATTAAATAATTTACTTTTTATAGCTTTATAAAAGGATTTTACTAGAAAATAATTTGACTTCTTAATATTGAAACAATCGTAATGATCTTAGTCTAAATTTTAAAATTATAGATTTTATAATCTAACCATTTTTTTTAATTTTTTAGTAGTGTAAGTAAAAAAACCCCTGAATAAGGTTTCAGCTTAAAAATTGCTTTCCTTAAAAGGAAAGGAATTATTTAGTCTTGCAGTGGGACATAAACAAAATTATTGTAAATACATAAAAATAAATAAATAACCACAAACAATAAACTCACTCAAATTAAACTTAATAAAATTCTTAATAATGCTCACTCGTATGAGTTGAAAATAACAAGTCTGCGTCTGTCAGCGAGCGTAGTGAATTTTCCCTAAATCGAACGATAGAAAATAAACGTTCGAATTCTCGGCAATGAACAAACAAACACGGCGAGCATCAATCTGCCAGGCTTGCCCACGCGCATGCGTAACCGTTCAACTGTTCCTAATTTAAACTGCTTGTTTACTTATTAAGATAATATATGTAGTTCGGGCGGACTAATTCTGGCTTTACGATCCGAAAATAATTTCACGTACGCCTCGTGTGCTGTTTAGTGACGCGCGGAAACAACTTTCATCATTTTACCATATTTGGTAATTGTATATGCAGCCTAATTTTTTAATGTTTTTTATTCATTTCATTTCGCAGTCCCAGCGTACCGTCTCCATAAAAGTTGTAATCATAGAATTACAAGTGACAACAAATAAATTATTGCCTTGAGTTCATTATTACACACACTTTGGCGTTATATACAAGATTTAAAATAGAATCTTGAATACAATCAAATCATTATTCTATTCTTGAATGTTCGTGATGCCTAAAATGACACTGTTATTTTAGATCTGACGTTCGCTATGTAATGTTTAGAACATGACATTGGTTAGACATGACGAAAACATTATGACGTTGTCTCCGTCACCATCATCCTAAAGATAAGATTGCTGAACTAATGAGCTAAGAATTTGGCTCAACAGCTATAAAACCGGCGTAAACTTGTGTGTTGTAAACAGAACTGAATCATAACCACGTGAGTCCGTTAGCTTAACGTTCTCGATGTCAGCTATGGTAGGTTTATTTACTTTTGATTTAAACTTTTTGCGATAAGCTTCTTACGTTTACAATAATTTTATGAAACATACGAAAATGCTTTTTCTTTTAAATTCCTAAAATTTTCTTTTTGACACCAACAGACATTATGAGCGCTGAAAAGGACCAGCGCTCATAATGTTGGCTGGTAGGTTTTGTATAACATAAATGTTTGTATATGTTATAGGTAGACGAATAAGCTACTGAGCCACCTGATGGCAAGTGGTCACCATTTCCCATAGATATTGGCGCTGTAAGAAATATTGAACATCGCTCACAACGCCAATGCACCACTAACCTCTGGATTTATGATTTTATATCCCTTGTGCCTGTAGTTACACTGGTGTACACACACGTTATACCGGAACACAACAATACTAAATATTGCTGTTTGGTGGTATATATATATATAAATATATGACACCAAGAGAGGCTTGTGCAAAACCCTACTTATTTATTATATAGTTAGCATTGTATATTAAAGTAAATTATTATTCTAAATTAAATTATAATTTTACCTAAAAATGTTCAGCGGTTTTTTTTACGTGTAGCCAAAAGTGTTGTCATATATAAAGAAAGAGCTAGAAAAAGCGTAGAAGTAAAGTAATTATAAAATGTATAAAAGGCTTATAAATGGTTTTGACCACCTTCAATAAGTTGAACAGACAAATAAAGAAAATAGAACTGAACAAAAAAATGGCATGACATGCATGCATATTTATATACATTATAAAATATTTTATTGAGTAACGCCTTATCTATCTATATATTTTATCATGAGATTTAAATCTAAAATCTGGGAAAGATAAAAAGTAAATTGGATAAAGTACCCATATTTTTGGGAATCACATGGCAAATTGTGATTATAATTCATCTCGTGCTTTACGGTGAAGGAAAACATCGTGAGGAAACCTGGATGTGTCTAATTTCACTGAAGTTCTGCCACATGTGAATTCTACCAACCCGCATTGGAGCAGCGTGGTGGAATAAGCTCCAAACCTTCTCCTCAAAAAGAGGAGAGGAGGCCTTTAGCCCAGCAGTGGGACATTTACAGGCTGTTACGGTTGGCAAATTGATAAGTTGTGCTTGTTTGTTTTTTCATCAAAAACTTTTATAATGTAACATTAGAAGATTACCAAACCTAATTACATTAATAGATAAGAAATAGTTTTTGTTTAAAATACGGGGATTTTTTTAATAATCTTATCTTATTAAATGAGTAATTTTTGTTTATGTAATACATTTATATATAAATTGATTTTCTGTATATCAACAACAGACCTTATGATTTGGCTTAAATTTTGGATTAAGATAAAGTTTTGCTTTTTAAAGTTATCTCTATAGGTATAATTCCTGAAAAAACGCAACTTGTCACAAAATGTGTAAAAAAAAATACAGAAAACAAAAGCCGAGCGAAGTTCGGTCGCTTAGCTCCTTGTAATAATATACAATTGGTAACGGTAATTTGGACCACCTAGTTTCTTTAGAGATATCTTAAAAAAACGTGCAGCGTGACGTGATTAGCACCTCAGTTCTATGATTCAAAAGACAGATATTTTTTCAATACATATTTATATATATGTATAGTTTTCTTTTAACAGAGACTTCGTCCAAAATAATGTCAAACACACTAAGACTTATACTTTCATTCGTCACTTGTGCTAAGTGAAAACAAAAGACGTACTATAAATCGCTCATTAATACGTGTAATAATGTATGGTCGACCACTTCTATGAGAATTTCGTATGGATTTTCGGATATAAAACTGATCAATAATCGATTGAATCGAGCGAGCTCGACTGACTATATAGGCCAATATTATTTTTCTTCGGAACTTTCTTTTCATTTACAACCCATTTTCGACACGTAAAACGTAAATGAAATATATACTTTTCGTCACCACACATAAAGGGAAGGACAAACTGAACGATGTAAACAAGCATACGATTTGTGTTCCTGACTTAAAGACAAATGTCGTCATTGGTAACATACTGTACGAATACTTTTTGTGCTGTCTGGAATTCCTCTTTTTCGCTGTTTTTTGTTTTACAAACTAAAATATTCAAATTTATAATTTTTTTTTAAATTTGGAATTTTAGAGAAAAAAATATTATAATGTTTATTTGTTTAAAATATATTGTTAGATATAGTGTATTTTTATACATTGTTTTTGTTGTTACAAAAGCGCAGTCTACGAATAATTTTTACACTCACCGTATTTAGCATCCAAAAGTGAAAACTGCTTTTATACAAAACTCGAATTGGTCTTTATAAAAATAGAACACCGAATTATATAAATTGATGTAAATTACTCACTCAATAACTCTTAACAATCCAAATAACACATTTGAACACATTCTACAAATCACAAGTCGCGCCAATAATGAATTAATTACTTTACCTTTCATTCCACCAAACAAAACAAAATGGCCGTTATAAATTAGCGCGCGTCTTTTTTTTCTAACAACGCTGTTGTATGGATCAAGGAATTTCCTAACTATTCAGGTAATTTAACATTAAAATTAAAAATAACATTAAAATTTTACAAATATAATTTAATTTTTTTTGTTCAAATTTATATTATCATAATCGCACCATATCCCATTTAGGGCTACACTACACTATGCAAGGTATTACTTGTGTGCTTATACTGAAATACGTTTCAAGTGAAGCTTCGTTAGTTAGCACGGGAAACGGTTAATATCACCGAGGCTTCAGCCTGCTTTGCTTCAGCGCCGGGCCGTAGCCTGCATGCAGGGCTCCAATCGCAAATGTAAGGGTGCCGTGGGCGAATCTAAAAAACTAGAAACCAAATAACAGTTTAGCAATTGCTAATGCAGACCTTCTCAGAGCGGTCCACAGGCCTCGTTGGTTCTCAGACGTCACTAGAAGAGTCACCGTTTAACGTCGGGCGGTGTAGGTGTCCAATGTTCATCCCTACTAGAAACAAGACAGGGATTCGCGGCCGTCCGGTGTGGTACTTGGCTATCGTAGCGAGCTATATAGTATAACAGTAACAGCCTGTGAATGTCCCTCTGCTCTCCTTTTTAGAGGAGAAGGTTTGAAGCTCATTCCACCACGCTGGTTGATTGAATACACATGTGGCAAAATTTCAGTGAAATTAGACACATGCAGGTTTCCTCGCTTTAATAATTTTAAACACAAATGACACATGAAAAATCAGTGGTGCTTGCCCGGGTATGAACCCACGATCATCGGTTAAGATTCACGTATTCTAACCACTACGCCATATCTAACAAAATATTATTAATAATGTTTCATATTCTATATATTAGTCCACAAATTCAAAGTCGCTCAGCGTGCTATGGAGCGAGCTATGCTCGGAGTATCTTTGAAGGATAAGATCAGAAATGAGATTATCCGGAAAAGAACCGGAGTCACCGACATAGCTTGCAAAATTAGCAGGCTGAAGTGGCAGTGGGCTGGTCACGTATGTCGTAGGACCGATGGCCGTTGGAGCAGACGAGTCCTAGAGTGGAGACCGCGAATCGGCAAGCGCAGCGTAGGGCGCCCTCCAGCCAGGTGGACCGACGACCTTAAGAAGGTGGCGGGCACCAACTGGATGCGGAAGGCGGAGGACAGGGAGCTTTGGCGCACCTTGGGAGAGGCCTATGTTCAGCAGTGGACAACGATTGGCTGTTGATTTGATTTGATTTGATTCTATCTATATTAATAGAAATTAATCTTAAGCGGGACTAAGGGCTCGAACAGGGTCGACAATCTACACTTGCGTTCCACAGCTTTGTGGGCGTTCACGCCGAAAAGTGTAGAGCGGGCGTAAGACGATAACGTGTAAAATGCGTGTGAACGTGTATTGAAATAGTGTCAGGCGCCAAATTAAAAATGTAATTGCTAACAGGTAGCTGTAAAATGTACTAGGCCCTGTAAATTAAATACCAATTTTATATGTTAGTTATGGTTTCTTATCATAAAATGATGGTAAGTTTAACATTCATGAAACGAAAATAATTAATGATAACAAAAATCTTAATAAAACTTTTACTAGGTAATTTTTTAAATATACAAAAACAAATATTTAACATTGAAACTTAATTTATTTTTATATATAAAAAAAATAATTAATAAATATTTACAAAGTTGGAAACGTAAAATTAAATAATATAATTGTGAATAGAACGCCGATGTTCTCAAATGGTGCCAACGTAGATATGGACGAGGAGAGTGGAAGGGGGATCAATGATTCATTTTTAATCACTGTTATTATTATTCGAGCTCTTATTAAATTTTGGTCATAAACATTTTCATTTTACATGCAGATTAAACAATATAATTTCATTCTTTGAAACTTAAAATATTGTCACTATTGAAAATATTTTCAAAGACACTTAATCTACCTAAAAATATTTGATAGTTTGATAGTTGCGGAAATGAATTATGAATAATAATTTGAAGTATTGATGTATTATATATATTTATTTGTCATTCTTCACATTTGGCATTAGTAAAATACATTGGAAGCCAACTATTTATTTAAAATATTATAAAGATAAAAAATTATCATATTAATTTTTCAACACATAGATAGTCAAAAATTGACACGAATTTAAAATATCGTATTTAAAACGAATACTAATAAATACTAATAATTATATTTTTATTCACTGACAAATAATGCTTTAGAGTTAAGGGGTCATAGAAGCCTCACCGTGTTGAAGCATTTATTTAAATCATAATTAAAATATACATTAAAATAATTTAAATTTCATTATTAAATAGTCTGAATTCATTTATATCGAAGTCTTGTCGTAAACGACGAAGACATGATTTCGACGCGGTCGCCGCGTCACGTTGAGCACCATAGCGAAGAATACAGACATACATAGAAAACTAGTTCTTAGGGGCGCGCTAGAGACAATTATTTTGCGACCAAAAAGGCCGCGTGCCCGCGATCGATCAACTGTCATGGAGAAAAGGACGCCATGATAATAAGCCTTCGAGTGGAAGCAAGAGCGAAAATGATAAGCTGCCGTCAGCGCCTTTGATCAAGAAGTAATTCATGGTACGCATATAAAATCCTTACAGACTACATTCCATCTATGTCTGTATTCTTTGACCGTCTTGTTGACGTCTTTGGTGTGACATATGTCAGTCTGAAGGACGGACGTGCAAGATTTGTTTTTGCCTGGGTTAACAAATATATAAAAAAAAACAATTGCAAAATACATGCTTTATGACATCGATATTAGACGCGACAATTTATTTAATATTATGCGACATCATTTATTTATTACGGTTTACCAATAAATGTTATTTAGCGCTGCTGTCTTCTTCTTTCAAGTGTCAAATTATTGACGTCAGAAGGAGATAAATCTATTTTAGCTAAACACCCGTTAAAAACGTTTATAAGCAAGGCCTATGTTTTTGTTCGCTATAATTTATAAGTCTTTATAACCGTTTTAAATCTAATTAAATAAAACAATATTTATATATAAATTGAAAGTGAAAAAAATTCACAAACGGTATAGAAACCTTTAATAACTTTACAGAATAATTGTTCGAGTTTAATTTATACTTAAAAATACGTTATTTGATTATGCGACTTTATTAATATACATTTAAAATTTTACTATATAAATATACTATTACGTTAAGCGGTGGTTATTCGATATATTTTTACACTATTTACATGCATATTACTTATTGTATATATGCTGGTCAAATGGTTTAGTCTTTATTTGTGCAAAATTATTTATTCATGTATGAATGACATGACATGACAAAACAATTAGGACTCAATGCTGCATAATTATAAAGGTCAGCCTATTATTAATAAAAAAATATTATTTAATAAACTTTTGTTTTATGAGAGTTAGGTTTATGGGTTGGCCCAAAATATGCGCATACTCCTCATTAAATAATGTAAAACTTCACTATGTCATGAGTCGTATTAATGTCAGTAAATTTGAATGATATCAACAACAATTATAAACTTGACATTTAGTTGTAAATTTTATATCTAATTACCGTTGGTTACTAATGTATCCAAATAATCGCTTTACACATAAGTATTTGGCCTCAATATTAAGTAACGCTATCACAGATGCATTAGGTAGCACACATACTGACATTATTAAACACCAACACACTTATAAAAACCTGATCCGGGATCATGTAATAAAACTAATAAAATTCACTAAGTGGTCCGTTCATCGACCGGTCGATAACCGGTTCTTTTCCGAAACTTTTTTCATACGGCCGGTATGTTGTAGAAGGCAGACAATTTCTCGAAAAATCCATTTTCGAGACCTTCCCCGTGTATTTCTGTTCTAGGTTCTCGGCCGACTTCTCTTTCGAGGTTCCTGATATCGCTCAAGGACACAACATTGGTAACTATCGGCCCGCTGTACTCTTTGCTCTTTTCAATCTGTGTAAAAACTTGCATCTTGCCATCCGTATTCTCTCTATTATAATTTCTCTCTTCGGTTTCGCAGATCTGTTGGCTTTTGATCGCCCTAAGAGTAGTCAGGTCTCTTTCGTCTGATCTCTCTTGTAATCTAGACGTTATTTCCGGATATTCCTTCGGGTTGGCGAATACTTCTTTAAACTTGTACGGATCCTGCCTGGTGTCGAAGATTTCGTCGTTGAACTGTCCATCTGTTCTGTTTTGTACTGTTACGTTAGGCGCTTTCTTTGGCGATTTTTTGGGATTTTTAGGGGATTTTTTATCTAGTAAACTCTTTAAAATCGGTAACCTAGTTTCTGTTTTTTTCTGATCGATTTTAGGCAGTTTTGCTTCGGCTTTTAATTCATTTACTTTGGTATTAGAGGTTTTCTTATCCTTCGCTTCTTTAACCTTTTTCTGTTCTTCGGCCTTAACACGTACTTTTTCATGGATATGCATGTGTCTTTGTAAATCGTACGAAACTCGAAAACATTTTTCGCACTGCGTACATTTATACGGCTTACTCCCTGTAATAAAGCCAAGTTTAAAAAGTATTATTTGTATAATTGGTGCGAGTATTATTTTTTTACTTATTCGATAATGAAGACAGCGCCGTCTAGTGACAAAAATTGGAATTCCACACAAATCGCAGTTCTAAAACGGTTTAAAAATATCTAACGATTGCAATTTCGGCATTAATTTTATTAATAATTCAGAGTCTGACAATAATTGCTGTTAACATACATTCTGAAATAGGTAAATTAATAAAATAAATTTTATTGTCATACCCGTGTGAGTTCGCATGTGACTCAGCCTGTAGGAAGACGCTCGGAAGGACTTGTTGCAATACTCGCACTTATAGTTCTTCTCGCCGGTGTGTATCCGTCGGTGTACGTTAAGCGAGTAGCGTCGGGCGAACTCTTTCCCGCAGAATTCGCATTTGAAGTGTTTCTGAATAAATATTACAAATAATTATCTATAAAATAAAAATTTGTAATTGTTTATTGAAAAAAAAAAAAAAAAGCCGAGATGGCCCTGTGGTAAGAACGCGTGAATCTTAACCGATGATCGTGGGTTCAAACCCGGACAAGCACCACTGAATTTTCATGTGCTTAATTTGTGATTATAATTCATCTCGTGCTTTACGGTGAAGGAAAACATCGTGAGGAAACCTGCATGTGTCTAATTTCACTGAAGTTCTGCCACATGTGAATTCTACCAACCCGCATTGGAGCAGCGTGGTGGAATAAGCTCCAAACCTTCTCCTCAAAAAGAGGAGAGGAGGCCTTTAGCCCAGCAGTGGGACATTCACAGGCTGTTACGGTTACGGTTATTGATTTTTATATTTAAGTTTGTCGTGTGATGGATTTCACAGAAACTAGTTATATGCTTATTTAGAATGGTACTATTAAAACCGTTTTAACAATTCTTAGAAATAGTAAATATTCGTTATTAGGTACTTCGTTATTTATTATTTTAATATTAATAAATTACTTGATATATGTTACTTAAAAATAAACCTGCTATTATTAAAAAAATACGGAAGCAAAAAAACAATGTAAGCGATCAAGAATAAATTAGATAAAAATAGTAAAGTTCCGAAGTTCTCACCTTGTCAGAGTGCAGCGAGGCTTTGTGATACTTGAGGTCACCCCACTGGCGGAACTCCCGCCCGCACTCGTCGCACTTGCACGGCCGGTCGTCGTTGTGCACGCGCTTGTGTATCTGTGGACCACGTACGGTTATGGAAAAGGTTTTGCACGTATAGTGCTCGATACTTTCTTCTAAGCCAACGATATAATTAGTTCAATCCACGAAGATGCGCCTCACAATGTAAGCTGCTAGAGTGCGAGTTTTTTTGATACGCTAAGAGTAGTTATGTGGGCACACGCACACAAGTTAAATGATGATTCATTAGTGGACTGGGACAATTTTATAAATTATTTTGTAATAAAAAACACAGGTCAATTATTGCATTCTGTTTGCTTACATTTTGGTTCCGCTTGATCTTACTTTAATGTCCGACACAACTACAAAAAACCCAACGACGTTGTCGACGAATGAAACCACCATGTTTATAACAAAATATAAGTCTTTATACCTTTAAAGCGTGAACGGTGTAGAAGCTCTTCCCGCACTCCCGACACACTTGCTGCTTCTCGCTATGCATCAACGTGTGATACAGTAGACTGTTACGATGCTGGAACACTCGACCGCACTGGATACATTCGAACGTCTTGTTGCTCTTCTTCTTCTCCTGCTTCAGGTCTGGCGGCGACTCGGCTTTGACGTGTGACGTGGGAGGCGGCAACTCCGGCGGGGGCGTCTGGTCCGGGAAGGCCTCCGGTGGTTCCTCGGTGTCGAAGATCGGTTGAAGCATTTCCTCTGTTAAGTAACGTTTACTAAAGTCAATTTTTGTAAATCACCTTAAACATTCGAGGTGTCCTTTTCGACTTAACTAGCTCGGGCATCGAATATAATATTAGATTCTGATAAATATATATGTTTATACTGAAATATGTCACAATAAATCAAAAAGTTATTCAATATTTAAAATTAATAAAGGTCAGTTTATGTCATCAACCTTATATACATCAACAGGAAATGAATAGTGAAATTGGTTACCGTCGTGCTTGTCGGGCGCGCGGTGCGGGTGCGGGTGCGGGTGCGGGTGCGGGTGCGGCTGCGGGTGCGCGGGCGAGGCCTGCACGGCGACGCTGGCGAGCGCGGGCGGCGGCGGCGCGCAGGCGGGGCAGTAGCCCGCGCCGCCGCACGCGCACAGCGGGGACGCGGCGCCCGCGCCCGCCCCGTTGCGCATGTACCTGCGGGCGCACTCGCGGTTAGCTCTCTGGACTTTTACCTCTGCTATACAATCTCATATGATATGATTGTCATAGATACTATATGAGATATGTGGATTCGTAGTATAATAATAATCTATAACAATCGTAATAATTTTTTAAATATCGTACTGACAAAAATGTATGTCGTCTTTCATCACACGAAAACAATTTAAAGCATACACAAACCTATCTCATGTTCGAGACAGAGGAGGTCGAGAGAGGATAGTTTGTGTGTGTGTAGCGTACTGACCAGTGCCGCACGTGCTCCTGGTGCACGTGTCCATTCTCCACGGTGAGGTGCGGCAACAGCGCCTGCTCGTACTGCTCGCCGCTCTCCTCTACCGCCACGTGTATCCCCTCCATCAGGTCCTCCGGCTCGCTGAACTCTCCCATATCTTCTAGCTGTTTTAACAGATTAGAAATTATATTATTGATGTTACTACTGCCACTGCTCAATTACAATCCAGATAAAAAAAATGAATTAGATATTGATCAGCGTTCCCGATACTTAAAGTGAGCTTTTGAATTATAATTTACATACATCTTAACTTTTATAAATACCTTATTCATGAAAGCGATAGCCACATCTTACTGTCCTTATACATAAGAGATATGGTAAGTCGCTTATTTGTAAAAAGGTCGTTATAGCGCTATATATTTTAAGGTGATGTGGCAGTGACAGGAGTGCCTTTAACCACATGATTTAATAATAGTATTAAAATAGGTTTTCTTGAGCACCAATATCAATGATTGGGAATTTATTTATTAATCATAATATTCTCATATAAGTCATACCTTTTGATTAGAATGGGCTTCTTTAATATGAGCTTCACACTGTTTCTGTTTTCGAAACGATTTATTGCACTTGGTACAGAAATACTCTAGTTTATCCAACGAGTCGTAGAGATCCGCTTTCTCGACTTCAGGTACTTCCTTATCCATGCTGGCTACGGAATACTGCAGCTTGTTGCTTGTATAATTGAGTGTTTTATCGCTTGTCGTATATAGTATATGTTTGTCTATGGATTGGTACATTGTCTTTGGCACACTTCCTTCTAGAGACAATTCGACTATAGAGTCCGGTAGGGTAGCCACGTTGTCTACGATACAAGTGTTTGTCATCTGTTCAAACAAAAAATATTGATTATTATTTTTAAATTGAGTAATTAATAATAATTATAATAATTTTGTTCGAGTCATTGAAAACGTGAGAAGTTTATTTGTTGTAGGTGAAGACTATTTTGTATTGATAAACACAGGACACTTTATCGCAAGTACGCGCTTTAATCGCATTAAATATTGGTAGTAGTTTTTTTATTTATATTATAGGTAGGTGGACAGGCAGAGTAGTCACCACCACCTTACATCACCAATACGCCACCAACGTTCGGAACTAAGACGTTATGTCTCTTGTGTCTGTTGTTGACTGGCTCACTCACCCATTCAACCGGAACACAACAATAATAACTATTGCTGTTTGGTAGTAGAACATGGGATGAGTGGGTGGTAACTACCCAGACAGCATTTCATAAAGCCCTTCCAATAAGTAATGGCATACAAGTGATAGTATATAAGTTAGGTCTTACCTTATCTATGCCTAGATCAGGTACAGGGTTCTCTATGATGATGGTGGCGTGAGGTTCGTAATGTTGTTTGAGATGTTGATAAAATTTCAATTGTTCTTCACCATAGAACTCTCCGCACAATTGACAGATGAACATCGCACGCATCTGAGAAACATAATGTCTGTAATGCGAATAGATTTTATAACCCTTACTTTTATTGATGATATTATCGTAGATAATAGACTTAAAACTGTCTTAGACTTATACATTGCTACATCTGGTAAGGGATAGTGAAATTAAGCAAAGCTGTCTGTCTATACAAATCGCAAGTAATTTACAGATGTACAAGCATTAATAATATGTACTTTTATTATGTAAAATAAGTTCACACTGGCTCACTCACCTTTCAAACCGGTATACAACTACTATATTAATAGTAACTAATATTGTTTGGCCGTAGAATTTGTGATGAGTGTGTACCTACCCAAACTGTCTTACGGGTAATGGATCTATAATGATCGACATTCAAATTTTCGGAACTAAGCTCAAGCAACTCGATGAAATAGTCAAAGTACGTACCTCATGCGTCACGTGCGGTACGTGCGTCACATGTGGCACATGCGACACGTGCGGAACGTGCGTGACGTGCGAGTGCGGCGCGACGGTTTCGAATGTGTCAGGCAAGATCTCTTCCTGCGGGGCCTCGCCTCCGCAATTTATCACCACTATGTCCTGCAATAGAAGAATAAAAGAAGATACACATTAACATCGATTAATATTCCCAAGAATACGTTCTTAGCAGATACGTTCTCTATTTATTGTATATTGCTGGTGGTTTTACTGGTATGGACATCGTCACCTGTTGGGAGGCCGAGTAGTGAGACTCAGCCGAGAAATAAGGGGGGCCCACGTGACTCATGGAGACGAACGTCCTAAGGGTGTCACTTGCAAGAACGCACCTCGGCTTAGGACGTTGTCGGGATGGCGAAGCGCGAACAGACGGCACGTCCAGCGATGAAATGTCGCAAGTCGAGGACGTCGTTTCCACCGCGGAGACGGTGTAGGGCCGACACAACAAAAACACTACAATTAATATATAGCACGAGAAACTCACGGACGCCGAATGATTAAACACGTATAAACACATACTCATGGGCACAGATAAAACACTATCGCCGAGAATGTGTGCCGGCGCCGATACGTGTCCGGGTTATACATGTGAAATAGTGTAAGGTATAATATTTTTATTCGGTACAGATACTAGTAATGTAATAAATACACATGCATCTTGTATTGTGCATGCGCTTGAAATTGTGCATACTTAGATATGTCTGAAGATAGTAAAATAAATTATATTTATCGCCAAATGTCGTACAGCGCACCAATGTTTCATTGCCCTGCGGACACTTATCTTTAATACTACCTTTAAAAAAATTACCTGTTGAGGCGTACTGCTTCCATTGGTCCGTTTCAACTTCCTGGATATCCTCTTCTTGTGTGGAAGACTTTTCTTGCTTTGTTGCTTGTTTTGCGCGGGGGAGGCTCCGGCTCCGATATCTAGAACCGGACCGTCCTGTTCGGTTAGAATCCCACTGTCGTCCTGGAAATCACAAGATAATTGTCAATTTATTATTTTGAAAACAATCTCTTTATTTGAAATATATTTCACAAGGAACAAAAATAAATAAATAATTTATGTCATCATACCCAGCAAAGCTTCTCGACTTATTTGTTATACTCTAAAGACCTTACTAATAAGCGTTATAAAGCTTAGGAATTTAAGAAGGTAAAGAGCAAAATTGGTAATCGTTTATTGAATTTTATATGCATAAGTGAAGTTCAAATTTAAAAATATAATATTATATTAAGTAATAATTTCCAGGGATAAATTTGATCAAAAACACATAAGAATAAAATATTCTGGATTGATTTCACAAACAAACAAACATCTTGTTATTTTCTTTTTTATATTCGTAAGGCTATAAGTTATTAAAAAAAATTGGTTTTGGTGATTGAACTATTCTACCATAATCAAGGGCCAACATTAGGGATGTTTTATAAATCCTCATTTTTTTTTGTTTTTATAATGATGAAAAGCTACTACATTAAGTAAACTGTTAAGTACACTGTAATCCTAGCTTTTAAAAGTTATTTAAGCTTATCAGAATGAAGCTGAATAGCCAATTACCTTTAATGTGTTTTTATTTTTATTGAACCAATCTGTGTCCGGACATCTTTTCATGTCCTGCAGTGGTGGTAAGGTCGGCAGGGGTGGTACTTGCACCACTATTGTATCTGATTGTTGATCCTATGAAGAAAACAGAAATTAATAGTCTATTAATTTATCAGACTGTACAATAATTTTAGCAGTAATGAATCCAATAAGTTTTCATATTGTATTTGCATTATGTTAAGTTTTATTCTTAAATTATTAATTAAAATAGGAAAGCAGAGCGGCAAATGGTAAGTGGTCACCACCACCCGTACACTTTGGCACTGCAAGAGATATTAACCATACTTTACCAAACATTATTTATACTTAATAAGATTACGGTTGCAAATTGGATAACATAAACAAATTCCAATAAAGCTAGTATAATAAAAGCCTCCAAGAAAACCTGTTATAAAAACTATACTAACTAAACTTATTTTGTATCCCAAAAAACGGTACAAACAGTGAAATAATAAAAAAAAAATTTAGATAGCATTTAAAACGTTTGCAAGTAATTGACCTACTTGAATTGTTATTTAATTCAATACCTACATTGTTAATGTAAATTAAGGCAGTATCGAAATTAATTATCTGTTATTGAGGTTTTTTGTTTATCTGTGTAAATTGATAAATGTAAATATATCTTACCAGTGGTTGTCCATTGAACAATCTCATTGGCGCGTCTAAAATCACAGATGGGTCCACATCACTCCTTACAGAAGGCACCTGAGAATATTTTTTGATTTTTAAGTCTAATGAAAGAACAAAATAATTACGTATTTATTTATTTCAATTATATATTATCGTGCTTTACGAGGTACAATACTATTAATTCTGAAAACCTACATTGTGTTGCCACAGTCAATATTCTGACAGAAAAATCTAATAATTATTGGCTTATTCCGGGGTTTTTAGTTTTGCAATTATTACTGCAACTATAGTGAGTTATTACAGATAATTCAAATTGTTTCAGTCATAAAACATTTGACAACAAAATATACTAAAACAGTAAATTAAATTAGAATGCAATTCAATAGAAATGTAATTACTTTATGATGATTAGGATGTGTCTGATGATGGGAAGCGCGAGAATGTTGTGCAAGGTGTGCCACTAGAGCTGCCAGTCTACCTTCAGGGTCCAAGAGTTCCTCCACCCATGGACCGTCACCAACTTGCTCACCCACTGATACTTGCCTGAGAAGAAAATTAAGTTCCATATTCATGTTTAAGTAAAGCACACATCTCCTATTTTGTAAGTATTTAAGCTATCCATTAAATATTTGACATGGATCAAAAAAGGGTTTTGCCATATATTTTATTAAACAAAATAAGATAATATAAATATAAACAAGTCTTACAGTAAAATCAATCATAGAAACAATAAAACTCCCTATGCATGAGTCTCATTTTTGTCTTTATTTAAAAAACACCACATACCTGCACATTTGTGTTGGAAAGTTCTGTGGGTGCATGACAGTAACCACTCGACCACCTCCATCATCTTGTACATTCAGAGCCAAGGAGTTGGCATCTACATGGACGGACTGTTATGTGAAAAATTTTATATCATCATTACATGAAAAAATATTAGCTAAATTATATTATATAAATAATAATAATTTATTTACACACCCAAAAAAAAAAATACATGGACACAATTTATTTGCAGTATTATCTAACTCTAAGGTTTTTATTTACATTAGCAGCACTATTGGCAGATCTTTGACTCCAAAACTAATATAAATTATACTATCAGTGTCAGTGATTCCTCGACAATTCATTGCACACTAGATTAGATTCCTAGATACCTTTAAAGGTGTAGTAATATATATATATATATATGAAAGAAAACAAGTGAAAACAAGAAGGAATATAAAACAATTAATAATAGTATGTTGTTATGCGTGCTTTTGTATGTATATCCGTGTGTGTGGTGTGTCTGTGTATGTGTTTGTGCGTGCGTACGTGTGAGTGCGTGTGTGTATTTGTGTGCATTTATAATTGTACTCAACATGCCCAAAATTACTTTTATTTATTTCAAAAGATTTTCTGTGTCTAAATAAGAAAACTTCAAGAGACAATATAAACATGACAATAAAAACCAGGTAGATGCTGCAATACAATTTTGTTTACAATTATTGGTGTTTATTACATAGGCATAACTTATTATATATTTGTGTACTCATTTATAAGTTATCTAAAATAATGTTTTTTAAAATCTTAATTATTCAACAAGAACACGAAACTGACACTTGGCAGGTTAGAACAAGATGTACCAAATATTGTCTTCTTGATTAAATGGGTAAAGTTATAGAACATTATAATGCATGTATAACTTTACCCCAAAAATCTAGTACATTTTTTATTGCAGACACAATCCTCATTTTACATACATTCATTAAACATATTTAGATATATTATTCCTAGAAAAATATTTTTGACTATAAAATACAGTTATAAAAATATAAATCATTATTATTTTCTAAAAATAAATACACAAGACATGCTTTATTTGTTTGTGATAATAATGTGTGAGTATTAATTAAAGATGCATAAGTACAACTGACTTTTCACATTTTTTTTATGATTGGTGATGAATAAAATTCTGATAAATGTATAGTTGTATATGTTGTTGTTTTTGTAGCAGCAAACTATACTTAAGCAGTATTGTGGCAGAATCTTCTAGCTTATATAATATATTTAGTCTATAACAGAAGAGCTCTTTGGAGTATATATATTATATTTACCGGCTATTACTGTCAAATGAACTTAGTAACGGCATATTGTATGATTTGATCAAATAGAAAGTTACCACTGCATTGGACTGTAGATTCTTTTGAAAAGAACCAGCAAGAAATTTATTGGTTACTCTTATTTTTCAATTTAATTACATATGCTTAACATCCATATGTAATTAAATCAGTTAATAAGAGTAACAAGTACCTCAAACTCTACCCAACAAAATAATATAAAGATATTAAAGAGTGAACATACTAATATAGAAAAATGAATATAAATAAAACATTTATTCACATTCAAGTTCCTTCAATGAATATGTATCATTATTTTAAGAGTCAGTCGAACTCAACAAAAAATTCCATTCATACTTATATACAACTTGTATAACAACATACTATATTATTAAAATATCCTACTTGAAAAAGATTAAAATAACGGATATGATGGAAGTAGTGATATTACTCTATTTTTAATAATTTTACTGTATCCATAAGTTTTATCAACAAATAGATTTTTTATGTATATCGATAAGACAATCTGATTATATATCCTTGGTTTATCTTACTTTCATAAGAAACATATTCAAACATTAATATAAAAACCTAAATACAATAAAATAAAATGTTGAGTTCAATTAATATGAATATGTAAAACAAAGAACGCTGAGTTAATTAATGAATTCACTCTAAAGTTATGTCAGTTTTGTACCTAGTTTAAATCAAAGGCAATTAGTTAATTATCATAATGAAAACAATTCGCTTAAAATTTTTTTTTTTTATACCTCCGGTGTTTGGTGTGAATTCATATAATGCGTGACCGCTTCGTCCATTTTATCCTCTAAAAGATGTGATTCCACGTTTCGCATGTTGAAATATTACATTACAAACTGTTTTCATTTCACATTTCAATAATTCACATATCACAACTTGGTTAGGTTCATTCAACACTGAACACTGACAGCTGTTGCTTGCAATCAAGGTCACTAAATGTATAATATTATGTTATTTTGATAAGCTATATTCTTAATACTAGTTCTTTTAATAGTAAATGTTAGCTCAATAGAGCGTTATTATAGAAATGTACTCCAATGAAAAATAAAGTTATTACATTATAATTAAGCTTGTGATTCCTACACAAAGCAGTAATAAAAATGTAGATTGTGTACAATGTTCATGTTGATAATATTATATCAGGCAACACACAATTACAGGATTTTGAAGGTGTTGCTATAAAATATAAGTAGAATTTCTCATGTAATTTTTAATATTAATGCCAAAAATGTCTCTAATTGGTAAATACATTTAAATAAATATTTTATGCCTAGGATAAATATAGGTTTGTTTATAAAAGTTTCTTCGTAGGACGTTTTTTTTGCACTGACTTAATTAACAGCTGATGGAGTATGACATATTTTGTACAAGAGAGTGTGACTTTATTATGACGTCTGTATTATGACGTCTATTCTAATAATATTTGACCATTATTTGATTTAGTATTGATGTTAAATTAAAGATAAAATTTGTTATGTGTTAATGACTTGTGAACTCGTGTTGTGTAGTTTTTGATTAGGTTAATCAGTCAGAATTACATTTCTTGCCTGTGAGGCCCTGGGATGTTCTTGTTATCATTGAGTTTCACTTCTTATCTAAAACACAAACTAAAATGTTAAGAAAAAGTCTAAATTTAGTACCAAAACGTCATGAGGTAATTACGATTTAAATTTTTATTTAAATGTTTTTGATTTATCACCCTTACGATTAAAATAATTAAGTACTAAACCAAAGTTTCATCATAATTGTAATCAATTAAATAAGATTTTAGGATAGGCTGTTAAAACCGTAAATACTATGTTGATTATTGACATTAAAAATAAAGTACAAAAATATATTAATAGAGAAAAGAATGCTGTTATGAATTAGAATTAGATTTGAAGGTTCATTATTATTTGACAGGAAACAAACTCTCTTTTTATCTAAAATGATCTTTTCGAATTAGAAAGTTTTATTGTAAAATAGTCACTAGCCTTAATCCTTAATAAATGTGTTATTTAAATTATATTTCAGGTCCAACAATATGCATATTCCAGTAAGCTAGACGTCATTCGAGAGAAGTTGAGAGAAGGACCTGGCTTAGGAGATTTCATATCTGAGGATAGGCCTAAGAACTGGGATGAATATGAAGGAAAATTGAAAAGAGAGAGGGGAGAGTCTGAGAGATTACGACTGCCACCTTGGTTAAAGACTTCAATACCCACAGGTTTGCAAAATCAAACAATAATTTTATCAACCTATGCTTAAGTAATATATATATTAGCCATTGCTAATTATAAAAAGAGAACTATTTATAAAAAGAAGACCTTAAACAAGAAAAAAAATAGCTGAATATTGGTTAAAAAAACTTTATTTCTCAGTAATATGAGAAACAAAATTTCTCTTCCTTTCTCAAATATAATAGAATATGATGAAAACATTAGGAAGAATTTGACTAGTGGTTTGATCTTTTAAAGCTAACATATTGATTGATTGATTGAAACTATTAATTACAGGTTCTAAATTCAGTGCTCTTAAGGAACAATTACGAAGCCTTAAACTGAGTACAGTCTGTGAAGAAGCCAGGTGTCCTAACATTGGAGAATGCTGGAGTGGTGGGAAGCATGGCACATCTACGGCAACTATTATGGTAATTTTTTTTAAACATTTCCCATTTTATTGGTATCTTTTATATTTAATATATAAATATATCTTTATTACTATGTATTTTTTTATTGTAGCTTATGGGCGACACCTGCACACGTGGCTGTATGTTTTGCTCAGTGAAAACATCTAGAGCCCCACCTCCCTTGGACCCAGATGAACCAAGAAATACTGCTAAAGCAATATATGAGTGGGGCCTTGGCTACATTGTGCTTACTTCTGTTGACAGAGATGGTGAGAAATTTTCTATTTTTAAATGGTGTAGATAATATGAACAATTTGATTATTTTTATTTTTAATCTGTTATAATAAAATTTGTTATTTTAATACTTGTTCTATATTGTTTCTAGATTTGCCTGATGGAGGTTCATCCCATATAGCTGAAACCGTTAGAGAAATTAAGAAACAGTAAGTGTTTCGTGTTATTAAATACTAAATCATTGAAGTAAAAACATTGTTTGAAAAATATGTAATTATTAAAAATAAATTGAGCGTTCAAACTTCTTACTTAATCTTAAGTCTTGATTATATAAAATGGAAGTAAACAATAATTAATCTTGATAGCACCACCTCATTTCAACCCATGGTTGTCATCAGAGCCAAGTAGGGGAAATTTTGTAAAGCACGTCTCCTACTTGAGTGTGGAGGCAGAGAATTAATCCCAAGGCCGTAAAAGTCGGACGGAAAACGGTTTTAGGCTGGATTGCCTGCCATAACTCAAATCTATTTTTGAACATATTGAAAAATAATTTGAAAAAAAGATTCTCCATATAACTAGTCCACAAGTCTAGTCTTAGTCTACAAACTTTGTTTTTTCAGAAACCAAGAAATCCTTGTAGAATGCCTCGTACCCGATTTTCGTGGTAACCGCGACAGTATAGGAACTATAGCAAATTGTGGTTTGGACGTGTTTGCTCATAACATTGAGACAGTGGAACGACTCACTCCATTTGTGAGAGACAAACGAGCTGGGTATGTAAAAATATTTTATTTCATAAATTGTAAATGGAAAAAATAATAAATAAATAAAAGTAATACTATCACTGCCGTAACAGCATGTGAATGTCCTACTGCTGGGCTAAAGGCCTCCTCTCCCTTTTTGAGGAGAAGGTTTGGAGCTTATTTCATTACGCTGCTCCAGTGCGGGTTGGTGGAATACACATGTGGCAGAATTTCAGTGAAATTGTACACATGCAGGTTTCCTCACGATGTTTTCCTTCACCGTATGACCGGTGAAGGAATACTATCACTGCCGCACTGAAAAATCGAGTTCTGCGCAATGTGGAGTCGTTGAGTTTTTTTTGGCATTTCTATGAAAGTATATTTATTCACACAATAAATAATTGACAAACGCGTTTGTACGAACGTGCGATCCAAAATTTAAGAGCCTCAATTCTTACTCTTATTAAATACATAATTTATCCTTTTTTGACAACACCATTCATTGGCTTTTGACTTGCTTGATATATTATGTTTAAAATGTATTATACAATTAGGGAATTACGTTCATTATTATTTTATAGTATTGTTTGGTTTCAAAATATGTAAATAAATAAAAAAATTTGAATTCTGCGAAAAATAAGTCATGATTAATGTCGGAGGGATCGTAGCACAATTTCAATCAATCAATCAATCAACAGCCAATCGTTGTCCACTGCTGAACATAGGCCTCTCCCAAGGTGCGCCAAAGCTCCCTGTCCTCCGCCTTCCGCACCCAGTTGGTGCCCGCCACCTTCTTAAGGTCGTCGGTCCACCTGGCTGGAGGGCGCCCTACGCTGCGCTTGCCGATTCGCGGTCTCCACTCTAGGACTCGTCTGCTCCAACGGCCATCGGTCCTACGACATACGTGACCAGCCCACTGCCACTTCAGCCTGCTAATTTTGCAAGCTATGTCGGTGACTCTGGTTCTTTTCCGGATAATCTCATTTCTGATCTTATCCTTCAAAGATACTCCGAGCATAGCTCGCTTCATAGCACGCTGAGCGACTTTGAATTTGTGGACTAGTCCCGCAGTTAGTGTCCACGTTTCGGCACCGTATGTCATGGCAGGTAAGACGCATTGGTTGAAGACTTTCGTCTTCAAACATTGCGGTATAGACGACTTGAGGACTTGACGAAGGTTGCCAAATGCTGCCCATCCCAAGCGAATTCTTCGATCGGCTTCCTTCTCGAAGTTGTTCCTACCGACTTGTATTGTCTGTCCTAGGTAGGTATATTCACTAACAACTTCGAGAGGTTTCCCCTCGACGTATATCGGTCCCGGCACGACATGCCTATTGAACATGACCTTGGTCTTGTCCAAGTTTATACCGAGACCGACACACCGGGAAGACTCGCCTAGGCTACGCAGCATTTCGGTGAGTTGTTCCAGCGACTCTGCTATGATGACGATATCGTCGGCAAATCGAAGGTGTGAGATGTACTCGCCGCTTACATTGACTCCATACCTAGTCCAATTCAGCGTTTTGAAAACGTCTTCCAACGCGTTGGTGAACAGTTTCGGGGATATTACATCCCCCTGTCTCACCCCTCTGCGCAGTGGGATCGCCTTCGTCTTACAGTCCTGGATGTGGACAGTCATTGTAGCGGCGTTGTACAGACATCTCAGTACCTCGATATATCTCCAATCGATATGACATCTCTGCAATGCGTCGAGCACAGCCCAGGTTTCGATGGAGTCGAAGGCTTTCTCGTCGTCCACAAATGCCATACACAGCGGCTGATTGTACTCTACGGTCTTCTGCTCAATCTGCCGAACAGTATGGATGTGGTCCACGGTGCTGTAGCCTGATCGAAAGCCGGCTTGCTCTGGGGGCTGGAACTCGTCAAGTCGTCTGGCGAGACGGTTCGTGACGACTCTTGAGAACAGCTTATACACGTGACTCAGGAGGGAGATTGGTCTGTAGTTTTTCAAGAAAGTTTTATCACCTTTCTTGAAAAACAGTACCACCTCACTCCCGCTCCACGTTTCCGGGGTCTTGCCATGTTGGATGACGGAATTAAAGAGGCTTGCTAGCTCTTTCAGGACCGGAGTTCCGCCTGCCTTAAGCAACTCTGTTGTGATTCCGTCATCTCCCGGAGCTTTGTTGTTTTTAAGCTGTTCGAAAGCCGCCCTAATCTCTCCTTGGCCAACGACCGGGAGCTCCTCGGAGTAATGGCGCATAAGAGGGGCGCGCTGGTCATCAATACTGATTCCCACGGGTTTATCCGATCTTGAAGAGAACAACTGCCCATAAAACCTCTCTACTTCTCCGACAATCTCAGGCCTAGATGTAACGACCCCACCATTTTCAGTTTTATGTTTTGTCAGACGCGGCCTCCCAAACTTGCGAGCGAACACTTTCGATCCCCGATTTTGCTCAATCGCAGCCTTGATGGCACGGGTATTGGAGCGTCGGAGATCGCGTCGCGTCAGCGTTTTTATTATTCGATTTAAGGCCTTATCTGACAAAAACGATGGTAGTTCTCGTCGTTTTCTCATGAGCTCGAGTGTCTCAGCAGAGAGTTTTGGTGCGTTGTCTCTTCACTGTGGCGGAAAACACTTGCGGGATGTGTTTTGCAGTATTTTGACCAGCGTGTCGGTTCTCTCATCAATGCTGCTTATGGTTTCCAACGCGGTGAATTGATTTTGAAGTTCCATTTGGAACTTTTCGGAGCCTTGAGCAGCTTGGAGCATGGTAGGTCGGAGAGTAGACCTCATCATTCTCGATCTTTCGGCTTTTAAGTTGATATTTAGAGTGCCTCGAACCAAGCGGTGATCACTTCCGGTATTAAACCTGTTGATCACTGAAACATCTCTAAATATGTGCCTTTTATTCGAAATGATAAAGTCTATCTCGTTCCTTGTCACGTTATCGGGGCTTCGCCAGGTCCACCTCCTCTGAGGCTTCTTTTGAAAGAAAGAATTCATCAAAAAAAGCCCCTGCGCTTCGAGAAAGTTTACCAGCATTTGCCCCCTGTGATTTCTGCAGCCCAAGCCGTAAGGTCCGACTTTCGATTCACCGCTATCTTGTACTCCCACTTTAGCATTAAAGTCTCCCATAACAACATTGTAGTGGGCCTTCGAGGTGTCGTTGAGGGCCTTTGCGATGTCCTCGTACATCGCTTCGACCACATCATCAGAGTATGTCGAAGTTGGCGCATATACCTGTACGACCTTCAGGGAGTACTTGTCGGAAAGTTTTAGGACAAGGTACACTACCCGGTTTGACACACTACTGATTTCCACAATGCTGCTAATGAGATCCTTTTTGACTAGAAAACCGACACCACCCTGGGAGAGGTTATCACCTTCGCGGAAGTAGAGTAAGTTACCGGACTCTAGAGTTATCGTGTCCTCCCCCTGTCTTCGGACTTCAGATAACCCCAGTATATGCCAGTTTATATGACTTAACTCTACTTCTAATTCGGCGAGGTGATCGTCCAGCCTCATCGAGCGTCCATTATACGTTGCCATGTGCAGTCGTTTTATACGGTAGCCTGCCGTGAACCGGTGATTCTTATCACCCCCTGCCCTGCCGATACCGCGACCGCTACCTTGGTCGGGCCTAGCGGGCTTGCCGGTAACTGGGGGCCTTTTTTTTGGGCGCAACTGCCATTAAGGGAGGGGTTTGCCCATACTCGCCGCGCTGGGCAGGCGTGTTGGCGAGCGCAGTAGGGGGGTAAGATGTTTATGGGAGGGGGGACGCTGCTGCCCATCCCCCCTTTTCCCCCGTCCCTCAGTCGCCTCTTACGACACCCACGGGATGGGATTGGGGAAGTACTATTCTAAGCCGGTACTCCACGGCACAAATACGTCGAGCACAATTTGGTTGAATATATTAACTACTATATAATAGTACATATTGTAATATCTGCTTATAATAAAATGTCATTATGTAGACAAAAATATCATAGGGAACACCTTCATCTTGCCTGTTCGAAGTCTGCACCGGTATCTGCTATACTAATATTTTTTTAAATATACATGCGTTATTTTAATTTATTAAATGAATGCTACATGTACAGTAGATGGGTGTACAGTTTTAAATGAATGCTCCAGTTTTCATTTTGTTGCATAATTTTTTATTATTACAGATATAGGCAGACGCTCAAAGTCTTAGAGACGGCAAAGGAGATAAACCCAGATCTGATAACGAAATCCTCCATCATGCTGGGCCTCGGCGAAACTGACCAACAAGTGGAACAAACGATGAAAGGTAACAGTTATTAAAAGATCTTTTAGTGCCGGTGTATTTTAAATATCGAATATGTATGAAAGGGGGATTTCCCTGCAATTTTGAAATTTCATATAAACACATTATGACAGTGTTTGAGTAAGAATTAAATTGATAGGTTTTTGATGTCTTGTTTGTGTCAATATATTTTTTCTTTGTTTTTATTAATTTAGATTTATCATCATATAATAGATAGAATATATTTATTCAAAATGTATAACGAAACATCCCATATATATTATAATTATCCCTTATATATTAGCTTTGAATAATTAATTGTTATTTTTAATTATTCCAGTTTCACATAAGTTATTTGCCAACAAGTCCTCGACATTTTTCAATATTTCTCCTTCAAATATTATTATACAAAATGGACTTATGAACAAAAATTAGCGCATTGGCGATGTAAAGAAAAATATGTTAACCAAACATATTTCACAGGGCCAATTGGCTCTAATAGGAGTGTATAGGTCGATACTATAAGGTAGCCCTTATGTCCGTTTACCTGTATTATAAAAAAAATCTTTAAAATTTTCAGGTTCTATCTAAAACTTCGTTAGGTACATATGTCTTATCGTTTTCAGATCTCAGGGCCGTAGGAGTAGATTGTGTTACACTCGGCCAATACATGCAACCAACGAAACGTCACCTCAAAGTGCACGAATACGTCACACCAGCCAAATTCAAGGAATGGGAGGAGCTTGGCAACAAACTGGGCTTCCTGTACACAGCCAGCGGACCACTAGTTAGGTCCTCGTATAGAGCTGGAGAGTTCTTTATCTCCAGCCTCCTAAGGGATAGAAAAGTGAAGAGTAATTGACTGGAGTATTCGATCCATAGATTGCAAATAAAATGTTTTAATAGTTTTAGATGGGGTTTTCTTTAGTATAAAGATTAACATGCTTTTAAAAATAGTTTGTTGAAATGAATATTTAGAAATTTAGCACCCTATTTATTAGGAGTAAGAAAGAAGGCAACTTTCAATTTTCAATTTTTTGTTTGAATTATCTGATGACATCGGCCCTTCTGCTCATATTTATATTGAGTTATTGAAGTATCTTACGCTGGTAATACCAAAATTTTTAGGCACTTTATAAATATTGAAAAAAATACCACCAGATTAAATATATATATATTTATAAGAAATAAGGAAGATATTACAAATATATATTTATATTAAGCATAGTAAATTGTATTTTTTTTAATTAAATATTATCTTGTGTATATTATATATTTAATATTTTCATTGATTGGCAATTTTGTTAAAAGCAATAAAATTATTATGTTTTAAAATAGTGTTTTTGTTTGAATGACCGACGACTTTGTTAAATACGAATATTCGTGTTATATAATAATGTAAGTTAGAAAAAATAAAGTTTAATGATAATATAATTCATAATAGAATGTCAACTGTGAGTTATGACTTATTGTCACTTAACTTACAATTCCTTATCCAAGTTGAAATCGAAAATCAAATATTTTGATCTCGCAAGTGAGTAATAAACATGTTACAAGGTCACTATAAAATTTGGAGAATAATTTAATCGTAAGGCAACGAACAGATTGCCAAGCCAAAGCAACACTAACATAAACAACGGGCGCGATCCGGAAAACCACAAAGCATGATCACAAGGTTCAATTCTTTCTAAACCATTGTCGTCAAATCCTGGGATTCTTGTTTTGACACAATCTTCAACATACCTTTAGAAAATAAATGAATAAATGACGATCCATTCGATCCACAAATCAGTTGTCGCAAATAAAGTTGGATAGGCCATACTGCTCTGGATCGGAATTTGCGGGGCCGGTGTACGGTTGGCTGCCCCAAATGGACCTGGCAGCGTTTGCTCGTAGTAAAGGCGATAAAATCAGCATGACCTGGAGCGAGCTAGAGCGGAATGGCAAATAGTTGTATCTGCCCCGATGTTAATGCTTACCAATTTTCGTGTTTATAAAGTACGTGAATAGACGGATGGGATTCATGTCTTCAATTTATAAGAAAATTGCAAATACCTAAAAAAAGTGCGGAGAAACTTTTTTAGTCATTGGGGATCCATTATAATTAGTTCAATCCACAAAGACGGTCCCCACTATTACAGCTTACATTGCACACTTGCATTGTAATCATTGAAAAAAAAACCCAGCGTGGTTTGAACCATCTATATATAATGTATGTATGTGTAAACAATATTACACAAATGAAAATTTTATAAAATTCAGAATTATAATCTATTTTTCACATACTCCTTCTATGTAATATGCTTTTTGCATAAAATACCTTAAATTTATTAGAATTTTGCTGAAATATCTTTTACTTGCCTACGTAAGACGGCATTATTTTTTATCTATAACAAGATCGTATGTTTTCAAACATCGTTAAGTCTGCCAGGAATAGTCTCCGTGATGACCTTACGCTGAACTTGCAATGATGATCTGATGTCAGAAAATCTAGTTAACTTTTCCCCTAAAGCGAGTTGGATCGAGTGTATAGTAAATTAAAAGGTTTCTAAAAATAAAACCTTTGTCAAGAATCTGTAAGCGGCAGCGTTGTTTGCTTAACTTGAGTGAACGCGTGCTAATTAGGTTGGTACTTGTAGTTTTGTAAACTATATAGAAAAGTACTATTCATTTACTAACTACTGGCAACACTATGGTTGCGCTAGTGGTAATGCGCACGACTGCGCTTTTAACGGGAGCGAAATAACCAACACCCTGTCTTGAATACCTAAAATGCATTAATTCACCTCGTGACTTGTATTGTAACTGATATACGTTATATTTATTTTGGATGTGGCAACTTTTTATTTTATAAAAGATTTTTAATTTGTTATTTCGAAAGTTTCGTAATTGCACCGATTTTCGGTAATTCAAAGTTTGGCGAATCTCCACATCTAGAGGTCCTGTGTTTTTAGAAGGATATTTCTGTTTATCACAAAATAAGCTCAATAAAGATGTATTTGTTTTACATGAGATATATATTGTAATATTTATAAAATATTTTTCGGATATTTATGGGCTATTAAAATAATCGGTGAATGTTATCGGTTGTAACACATACTAGCACCTACTACAATTTACTTTTATAATATTAGCTTGACGTTCTACTTAGCAATATTTACTCGAGGAAAACTAATTTGTTTAATAACTTTGGTTCAAAAGTAACACGGAAATGAATATACGGTTTCACTTATTTGCCTGTTATTTTGAAATCATTTTTTTATAAATAATCAAGTTACACCCAGACTCAAGTCAAACAGACATGTTCATACACACAAATGTCTGTCCTGGGTGGCAATCGTACCCACAACCTTCGGCGTGAAAGGCCAATCCACCAATCACGCCAACCGGCTCGTCTATATAAATAAAACTATAACAAAATGCCAGTACGATTGTATAAATTGACTACCGCATCCGTTTTGTTATGCTGACTGTATTTTATCTCTATGTGAAGATGCACGTATGGTCAGCAAACGGCGTGTGTTAGTTTTTCGTGCGGGCTTTTTGCGCGTCCGTGCGTAAATATCGCGAGGCTAAGATTACTGACTTTATAGATACGGAATGATAATATATAGAATGCTATAAAATGGTTTGTGGAATATACGGTTACCATAAATTGTATATAAGAGTAAAGTGACTGTCCCACTGCTGGGCTAAGATCTCCTCTCCCTTTGAGAAATACATGTGTATTCATACACCAAACTGTATGAATACACATGTAGCAGAATCCTGAAAAATTCTAATTATAAAGTTGTAGTTTTTACTGAAACATGGTTGAACTCCACAATCTCCAGAAATGAGCTGTTTGATTCGCACTATATAGCATATAGGAAGGATCGTTTTTGTTCGGAACTCTCAAAAAAAGAAGGAGGAGGCGTATTAATTGCTATATCTAAAGATATTTTTTCTTGCCGAGTATGTCATTGGGAGACTGACAATGAAATGATGTGGGTTATATTAGACATAACCAGTGATTATTCGGTTAAAAAAGTCGGTCTTTGTGTTGTATACCTACCATCTCCGGTAAAAGTAGAAAATGCTAAAAATTTTTTTGAAAATATAGATGTTGTTAGTAATCAAATTGATGGTGTAATAGTAATAGGCGATGATTGTACGTATATGATTCCATCAAATTATCATAACTTGTTAATTGATTTCATGTCTGCTAACGACTTGCACCAGTACAACAATATTAAGAATTGTGATGACAGAGTCTTAGACTTGGTAATTAGTAATATGGTTAATGTAACGGTGGCTAAGCCTCTTGACTTATTAAGTATACTAGATCAGTATCATCCTAATCTGTTAATAAGTGTCTCGTACCCTCATATATCATACATCCGACCCAAAGTCTGTATACGACACAATTTTTATAAGGCTGATTATGCAGAGATTGGTAACGAATTAAATAATATAGTAGATTGGTACTAAAAAATTTCAAATTGCAATAACGTTAATGCCATGACAGAGATACTTTACAGCACTCTGTATGAAATAATAGAGCGATTAGTACCTAAGCGAAAATTACGGATATCTAAGTATCCTAAATGGTTCAAACACAACGTTACTAAGTTACTCAAGGAGAAAGAGAAACTCCGTACCAAACATCGTAAATATGGTAACCCTAGGGATAAACTTGAATTTCAAATATTGCGTAGTCATGCCATGATTTATTTGATAGTTGTTATAATAACCACAAAAGAAATGTCGAATATAATATTCACAAGAATCCGACTTACTATTAAAGCAAACGTAACGTAAATTTTTTACCTGCATCTATGTCGTTGGGTGGCATTAGCACTAGTTCCGGAGTAGAAACAGCCAACCTTTTCGCAAGCCACTTTTCTTCTGTTTATCCTAATGAATCTATACACACGATAATGTACATTACACTTCACACACATATAACTCACATTACAACATTACAACACTTACTAAAATAACATTTAATGAAGCAAAGGTTTTAAGAAAAATTAAATCATTAGATCCTCAAGAAGGTGCGGGTTCAGACGGAATTCCACCTATTTTCATAAAATTGATGCGGCTCTGCTCTAGCTTTTCCATTGACGTTAATTTTTAATAATTCTATTAAAAACGGTATTTTCCCCGAGGAAAAGGAAAGAAAAAAGCTCGAATAGTACCAGTTTATAAAAAAGGAGACCGATCGGACATTAAGAACTACCGTCCAATCTCCATCATTTTCTGTCTTTCTAAGCTGTTTGAGAGCATTGTGTATCCCTTGCTTAATAAACATTTTAAAAACATCATCACACATTCGCAACACGGTTTTAGAGACGGGTTATCAGTTCAAACTAATCTAACACTTTTTACTTCAAACTTGGCATTAGCGATGGACAGGGGGGACATAGATAGGTGGGAGAGATATATATATATATATATATATATATATATATATATATATGCTGATAGATATACTGATTTCAGCAACGCATTTGACAAAGTAAACCATCAAATACTTCTTAAAAAATTACATCAGTATGGCCTTGGAACTACTCTACTTAGATGGTTTCAGTCATATTTGACACAAAGATCTCTTACAGTTGCCGTAATTGGGTTCGAATCTCAGATATATTTTGCTAAAAGTGGGGTTTCACAGGGCTAACATTTGGGTTCTCTCTTTTTTCTTGTTTTTATTAACGATATAACTGAGAATATAAAGTATTGTAAGTGTTCATTGTTTGCAGACGATCTCAAAATATACATAGCAGAAAAACCAATTCAGACATAGTTTTAATACAATACGACCTCAATAATATTATTGCATGGTGTCATCTCAACAATATGACTCTTAATGGAGGCAAATGTTTTCATATAAAATTTTAGTCGTAAGAAAAAACCGCTTGTTTCTAGTTACTCAATTGAAAATAAAATATTACAAACGTTATCGCAAATTAAAGACTTACGAGTCACTATTGACTGGCGTCTAACTTTTGTAACTCATGTTGATAATATAGTTGTTAAAGCTGCTCAAAATCTTGGTTTCATCAAGCGGAACACTCAAGGCTTTTTAGGGAAAACTAAATTACTCTTTTACAATTCATTAGTGCGTAGCTGTCTTGAGTATGCCTGTGTTATATGGAATCCACTTTATAGCGTACACTCTCAGCGTATTGAGAGTATTCAACGAGCCTTTACGAAACATCTTGCTTTTGATGAAAAGGATTTTTCGCACAGACAGTTATACAAAGAACGTTTGGCAAAATTTAATATGATTTCTCTTCGGAGTAGGCGCGAATTGTTAGAACTTCAATTCCTACACAGTATTATTAACTATAAGTTAACCAACTCAGAATTAATTGAAAGAATACTGATAACAGTTCCGTCTAGGGCACACAGAAGTACTCACACCCACAAAATATTTCATACTCCTTGCGTAAAGTCTCATATTGGTAAACAAGCTCCCTTAGTATGGTTGTGTAATAAATATAACGATATCGTTAATCAATTCCGGACATTGACATTTTTTGTGACTTTCCCTTAATCTTTAGAAATAAGTTACTTAATTATTATAAAATGCATGATTAATTTTAATTAATACTTTTAATAATATTTAATTATGATTTCGCCGAATAATATTTTATTATAATAATGATATTATTTATTATTTAATTTTGACATTTTTTTTAAATTACTGATGAGTTTTTGTTACTTTTAATTTGAATTTGATTAAATGAATCTGGAAGTGCTATGTACACTTGTAATTGACATGCATATTAGATAATACTATTATTGTTTTATAAATTAGTCTTTTCAATGTATATGTATGTTGTAAGTGTGCTATTATAAATAAATAAATAAATTAGACACATGCAGGTTTCGTCACAATGTTTGCTTTCACCGCCGAGCACGAGATGACTTAAAAACACAAATTAAGTACATGAAAATTCGCTATATGAATTATATTTTTAATAGTATTTATAAAATAGTGAATGTCTTTAACTTCGTTATTGATATAATATGTAACGAGGTCTTCTGTAAGAAATTATACATAATCTTATCTTGATATATACCTAATCTTTAACAAAAAATAAATATAATAATTATTTACAAACAACTTTATGGAACGAGTGAAGTATAAATATAAATTAAAAAGTTTCTAGCAGAGTTACTGCTTGCTCTTGCAAGTTTAATTAAAACATATTCGTACTCGCATCTTTGTTCGCATGCATGTTAATATGTAAGTTTAAATGTGTGACTGATATTTATAGAATATTCTCGAAGATAAATCACTTATATATTTTATATGCTGACGGCCCCGTTGCTGTTTTTAATTATAAAATGAATTTGTTGACTGCTTAGTTATTACGTTAAATAAAATTCATTGTTAACCACAGTTATCCTAGTATCAAAAGGATTAGTAGTATGTTATTATGGCAATAAAAATCGTAAATGAAACCTTATCATATAATAAAACATTTCAAAACGTTTCATTTTTAAATCGGTTACATTTAAAGCAATCTACTCGTAGAACCCAACGCTCATGGCGAGGTTCCCACGCGTCATCAAGTATGCTGATGCGGAGTATTCGCGACATGGATCTAAACCTTGCTATGATGAAATTTTACCAAATAGTTTGTCACAAATAAGGTTGCTATGTGACATGTATTACATACTAATCTTAGATTTAAAAATAATTATAATTATTACAATTTTGCTGAAATGTATGAAATGGTCATTTTTTTCTTAAGTTTTGTATATAATTAAAATTGAAGTTGACCGATTATATAATATCAGTAAATCAATCAATCAATCAATCAATCAATCAACAGCCAATCGTTGTCCACTGCTGAACATAGGCCTCTCCCAAGGTGCGCCAAAGCTCCCTGTCCTCCGCCTTCCGCATCCAGTTGGTGCCCGCCACCTTCTTAAGGTTGTCGGTCCACCTGGCTGGAGGGCGCCCTACGCTGCGCTTGCCGATTCGCGGTCTCCACTCTAGGACTCGTCTGCTCCAACGGCCATCGGTCCTACGACATACGTGACCAGCCCACTGCCACTTCAGCCTGCTAATTTTGCAAGCTATGTCGGTGACTCCGGTTCTTTTCCGGATAATCTCATTTCTGATCTTATCCTTCAAAGATACTCCGAGCATAGCTCGCTCCATAGCACGCTGAGCGACTTTGAATTTGTGGACTAGTCCCGCAGTTAGTGTCCACGTTTCGGCACCGTATGTCATGGCAGGTAAGACGCATTGGTTGAAGACTTTCGTCTTCAAACATTGCGGTATAGACGACTTGAGGACTTGACGAAGGTTGCCAAATGCTGCCCATCCCAAGCGAATTCTTCGATCGGCTTCCTTCTCGAAGTTGTTCCTACCGACTTGTATTATCTGTCCTAGGTAGGTATATTCACTAACAACTTCGAGAGGTTTCCCCTCGACGTATATCGGTCCCGGCACGACATGCCTATTGAACATGACCTTGGTCTTGTCCAAGTTCATACCGAGACCGACACACCGGGAAGACTCGCCTAGGCTACGCAGCATTTCGGTGAGTTGTTCCAGCGACTCTGCTATGATGACGATATCGTCGGCAAATCGAAGGTGTGAGATGGACTCGCCGTTAACATTGACTCCATACCTAGTCCAATCCAGCGTTTTGAAAACGTCTTCCAACGCGTTGGTGAACAGTTTCGGGGATATTACATCCCCCTGTCTCACCCCTCTGCGCAGTTGGATCGCCTTCGTCTTACAGTCCTGGATGTGGACAGTCATTGTAGCGGCGTTGTACAGACATCTCAGTACCTCGATATATCTCCAATCGATATGACATCTCTGCAATGAGTCGAGCACTGCCCAGGTTTCGATGGAGTCGAAGGCTTTCTCGTAGTCCACAAATGCCATACACAGCGGCTGATTGTACTCTTCGGTCTTCTGCACAATCTGCCGAACAGTATGGATGTGGTCCACGGTGCTGTAGCCTGATCGAAAGCCGGCTTGCTCTGGGGGCTGGAACTCGTCAAGTCGTCTGGCGAGACGGTTCGTGACGACTCTTGAGAACAGCTTATACACGTGACTCAGGAGGGAGATTGGTCTGTAGTTTTTCAAGAGGGTTTTATCACCTTTCTTGAAAAACAGTACCACCCCACTCCCGCTCCACGTTTCCGGGGTCTTGCCATGTTGGATGACGGAATTGAAGAGGCTTGCTAGCTCTTTCAGGACCGGAGTCCCGCCTGCCTTAAGCAACTCTGTTGTGATTCCGTCATCTCCCGGAGCTTTGTTGTTTTTAAGCTGTTCTAGAGCCGCCCTAATCTCTCCTTGGTCAACGACCGGGAGCTCCTCGGAGTAATGGCGCATAAGAGGGGCGCGCTGGTCATCAATACTGATTCCCACGGGTTTATCCGATCTTGAAGAGAACAACTGCCCATAGAACCTCTCTACTTCTCCGATAATCTCAGGCCTAGAGGTAACGACCCCACCATTTTCAGTTTTAAGTTTTGTCAGACGCGGCCTCCCAAACTTGCGAGCGAACACTTTCGATCCCCGATTTTGCTCAATCGCAGCCTTGATGGCACGGGTATTGGAGCGTCGGAGATCGCGTCGCGTCAGCGTTTTTATTGTTCGGTTTAAGGCCTTATCTGACAAAAACGATGGTAGTTCTCGTCGTTTTCTCATGAGCTCGAGTGTCTCAGCAGAGAGTTTTGGTGCGTTGTCTCTTCTCTGTGGCGGAAAACACTTGCGGGATGTGTTTTGCAGTATTTTGACCAGCGTGTCGGTTCTCTCATCAATGCTGCTTATGGTTTCCAACGCGGTGAATTGATTTTTAAGTTCCATTTGGAACTTTTCGGAGCCTTGAGCAGCTTGGAGCATGGTAGGTCGGAGAGTAGACCTCATCATTCTCCATCTTTCGGCTTTTAAGTTGATATTTAGAGTGCCTCGAACCAAGCGGTGATCACTTCCGGTATTAAACCTGTTGATCACTGAAACATCTCTAAATATGTGCCTTTTATTCGAAATGATAAAGTCTATCTCGTTCCTTGTCACGTTATCGGGGCTTCGCCAGGTCCACCTCCTCTGAGGCTTCTTTTGAAAGAAAGAATTCATCAAAAAAAGCCCCTGCGCTTCGAGAAAGTTTACCAGCATTTGCCCCCTGTGATTTCTGCAGCCCAAGCCGTAAGGTCCGACTTTCGATTCACCGCTATCTTGTACTCCCACTTTAGCATTAAAGTCTCCCATAACAACATTGTAGTGGGCCCTCGAGGTGTCGTTGAGGGCCTTTGCGATGTCCTCGTACATCGCTTCGACCACATCATCAGAGTATGTCGAAGTTGGCGCATATACCTGTACGACCTTCAGGGAGTACCTGTCGGAAAGTTTTAGGACAAGGTACGCTACCCGGTTCGACACACTACTGATTTCCACAATGCTGCTAATGAGATCCTTTTTGACTAGAAAACCGACACCACCCTGGGAGAGGTTATCACCTTCGCGGAAGTAGAGTAAGTTACCGGACTCTAGAGTTATCGTGTCCTCCCTCTGTCTTCGGACTTCAGATAACCCCAGTATATGCCAGTTTATATGACTTAACTCTACTTCTAATTCGGCGAGGTGATGGTCCAGCCTCATCGAGCGTCCATTATACGTTGCCATTTTCAGTCGCTTTATACGGTAGCCTGCCGTGAACCGGTGATTCTTAGCACCCCCTGCCCTGCCGATACCGCGACCGCTACCTTGGTCGGGCCTAGCGGGCTTGCCGGTAACTGGGGGCCTTTTTTTGAGCGCATCTGCCATTAAGGGAGGGGTTTGCCCATACTCGCCGCGCTGGGCAGGCGTGTTGGCGAGCGCAGTAGGGGGTAAGATGTTTATGGGAGGGGGGACGCTGCTGCCCATCCCCCCTTTTCCCCGTCCCTCAGTCGCCTCTTACGACACCCACGGGATGAGATTGGGGGAGTACTATTCTAAGCCGGTACTCCACGGCTACATCAGTAAAGTATTTACCGAAATATAAGTGAACATCCATTTATCTGGATTATGGGAACTAACTATTAAACTCATGCATGACATGAGTCTGAAAAAAAAATAAAAATATTAATAACGCATAATAATTATATACATATACAATACATTACAAGAAATGTAAGCATAATACGCAACAAGTAAATACAGCAAGATAATTTCAATAATATAGATACAAATGTCATCCGCTCCCAATTTTTATTACGGTAGATCATCCCTAACAAAATTCCAGTAAACATTTGAATTTTACAAGAGATTCGATGTGAATCCAAAAATTCGAATACGTCCACACTCTGCTTCCCAACATACTGTATTCATAAATGCAAAATACAAAACGATGTATTGAAAATCTTAAAATCTCTTAGAACGGATCAGTTTGTAATGTAAATCGTTGTTCAGTTTTTTATTTTTTAGTACCTCAAAATATGTTAAATACGATGTTAAATACAAATAATTTAAGATAAAAATTCATATCGCTGTTAGTGGTGTAATTTAAACCTCAACATTCAATACAAATAATTTCAGCATTTCTAAAAATGTTATGCAGTTGCATGATTTAATTACGACTTCGTTAATGAATATAATTTTTACACTCACCTTACTAAAGAATTTTTAATTGCATTTCCTTCTTGGTGAGTATTTTTTTTCAGTCTTCCATTTGCTGGGGCGAAACTGAAATCTATTTTAAAATATAATACGCTTTTATTTTTGGAAAATTCCGCGAGTGGCTCTGGGGAGAGAAAGCTAATTTCAATTTCATTTAGTTCTGGCGCGATTCCATGCACCGGTCAAAGAATATGTTTGATAAATTTAAACAGAACTGAATAAAGTGTATTACACTGAGAATGATCCTTATATAAAACACTTTTTCTTTTATTTATTTTTGAAAAATTGTTTTGGTGATGATTATTGTGTTCTGACCGATTCCAAAAAGGCGGCTTTTTCGATTGAAGTTAAACATTTTAGTTAAAATGAAATATTTTAGGTCAAAAGAATATGCGAAAAAACTTTTGTAGATATATTCAATTTATTTACTCTCATAGCTCTAATAGGATGGCAAAGTGACAAACAATGAAGTGATTAAACACAACTTTAATGCGCTTGCCGCCTGAGTTTATAACTGCTAGCATCCTCAGAAAGAGTTATTAGCGAGATTTTTTTACATATTTTGGTAATTACCCGGTTTCGGAAGATGGGCGAACAGATTAACCAAATTAATGATAAAAATATGATTTCGTTACTATCTCATAAAAAAATATTTCTTTTATATTGTCTTTTATATTGTCTGTCCCAGGATATTATTATATTATTATTATTATTATTATGGGGAGAACACATATAATCAAAAATTTACAAATAATAAAAGCATTTCATTTATATCGTTTTTAAAACATAATTAATGCAATTGGCAGAGTATTGGTGGAGCGCTGTAATTTAGTCTATGACTAGTGAGTACCGCTGGCGCTACTCTTGGGAGCGTTTGGGTTCTGTAGGCAGGCAGATTACACCCTGTCTGAGCTGCACTACGCAATTCCATTCGAAAGGATTCCGCATTTTTATCGCTCTCTCTCGATGCCTTCACTATAAAATTGGCTTTAAATCGACCAAAGGATTTATGTCACAATCGTTTCATTACTCGTCTCCGTCTCTGCTTTAAGCGTTCAGTCTTAACATGTAGAATACGCTATGTTTGAAGATTAAATTCGTTTATAGGTATAAAATTAGTATAGTCGTCGAAAATAAAAGTCATAATAAAACCTGAAATAAGATCAATTAAAAATCGTAATCGACTTTGAAATACGTAAAGCGTGTATCTAATTTAATGATTCTTTAAATATGTATAATAACTGGGTATGACGAACTTTTAACCTATAATAACGTCAAATACGTATAGACCTTGCAATTGAAAAACTTTTATTTCTTCGCCTTCAAATGTTTTATACATAAAAATAATAATAATAAAAGTTTTATCCACTATTTTTTCGCTCTCAGGTGAGGTATTTTTTCTTTAAATTTAAATGAGACCAAACGGGAATACCACATACAAAAAATCAAAATCATTTCGTAAACGACGGTGTTATCAAATAACAAACGTAAAAAAAAATTATATCCGAATTGACAACGACATTCTGCTCATTAATTAAATGTTATCGATTTAAAGCTCATTCAGTAATTGCTATTATAGAAATATATAGCCTTTGTCTGATTAAAAAAATATTCCGCAATGAAATGTACATTTTTATGATGATTCCAAAAATTAAATTTATGAACAGGAAATACGTAGTACAAAGTAATTGAAATGTATTTTAAATTCTAAGCGAGTATAATTGCTTCTAAAATTGACTATACCGAAAGATTTAATTATAATCAAACTTTGTTTTCGAATAACATTCTAGCTGTCAAATATTTCCCACTTTTAAGAATTGCTTTCGTAAGTCCGATTACGGTGCAAGTGCAAATAAATTTAAGGTGAATGTACATTTTTATATTTAAATAAAATAGCTATTGAAGTAAATAAGATTAACACTAAATTAAGTTTTGATGAACACAGCAAGTAAATAACGTAAATAAAAATGTGATCAAACAATAGATTTAAAAAACGAATACAGGAAAAGTCATTGATGTTATTTTGTAACGAATAATGAATTCTGAGTAAATTTGTATATTTAATAAATTAACCAGAGAATATTATTTTCAAATAAGAGTACATTCTTTTCTTTGTTATTTTTAATCTTTGTTTGTATCGTTAAGGTATGCATATTTTGATTCCTGAGCTCTTACAATACAAAAGAAAAAAAAATGCATAAAGTCAGCATAATCGTTCGTCGTTTGAAAAATTTGACACGACCAAAATTAAAGGACAGCTTATAAAATTATAATATTGATTGCGTTATATATGTGATAATGATCACAAACATACAAAAATAAGATCATAAACAGTATCACGATATTTTTATTAAGTAATTAATTTATTGGATGTCTTTGTTTATCGGTTATTTTTTACTCTGTTCATCTTGTCGTGATTAGTTCTAGATCGTCTAGTAGTTCTTAAACGTTTGTGTAGGTTCCTTTATTTTTTACCCACCTCGTTAGAACTTGATTAGACAGCGACAACAACGCGGCTCGGAGCCAAACTTCTGATTATCCGCTTATAGGAGCGCAACTTTTTAAAGTAACGCCGTGGAATTAGTTATATCGGGCGATAACGCGGCGAAACGAGCTTTCGCGGATTGCGAAGCAAATTGAGAATCTCTGCTGACTGTCAACATTTTTATTGTGAATTATGGTGCTTTTAGATTCTTAAATTGCGCTTACTTTTCTTAGCGGCTTTTGCTAGCGTGAAGTTTGTACAGTTTCTTCGATGGTTTTGGTTTCAAATGTAATGATACATCAAATTATTTTCATAAGAACCGAAGAATTCAATTGCATCGAAATCTGCAGCCGTACAAACTATCCGCTAAAATAACAAGACAAAAGAACGAATAATTCTATGGTATCTACTAATACCAAAATGAGAAAGTTAAGCTGTTGGTTTGTTTGTTAGGTAATTATCATACATGTAATTTATCATACAGGTTGTCGGGGGTGCAAAAAAGGACATACGTACCTTACATGTGCCCCCTCCCCTTTAAACGCGAACAAATCTGCGGACGAAAACTACTAATAAATTAACATTTTTCATCACGTTGCCATATTTATTTTCTGTTAAAGATTAAATATTTTTTATAAATTTTCTTACCATTATTATATGGCCAATAAAAATACGAATGAAACGAGCAAAATTTTACT